>NC_136068.1:1422620304-1425020304 GCF_964261635.1 Lissotriton helveticus | reverse complement strand
AGCATAAAGAAATGGCCCGGTCACTGGTTGACTCCACCACCGTAGTCCTCCACGACCTTGAAGATTCTAGAGGAGCCGCGGGAGTCTCCGACCCCCGATGGGGAATGACTGCCATGATCGCCCGTGGAGTGACGAAACTGTATCCGCGGGACGTCGGCGCTCCCATGCTGGCGCCAGCCTCACTTTGAATTACTAGAATCCTGCAGACCTCAGTTCCGGTGAAAGCACAGTGTGACCCGGTAGGAAAAATTGTTGCACCCCCTCCCCTTTTTGACTGATAGTTCAAACCACCGATCCTTTCCTTTGCCCTTTTAACGGAACTTTGGACTGCCTCCCCCTCTTTTACATTTTCTAGAGAAAACAAAACATTAACCACTACATTAGCATAGCAGTTGACACCAGAACTGTTTTCAAATTGAAAACCAACAACATCTTCAACAGAATCCTTTTTGTTTCTGCTGTGACCCTGCTACAGCACAGGCATTGTCCCCAGCAGTAATTCTGCAATGCCGGTAAGAATAGCTGTGGTGCCTACTGGACTCACTCACCCCCGCGGCGCCCCACGCCGTTATTTGCTGGGCGGCAACTTACTAGACATCACTTTCGTGCCATCTAGATTTCAGCGCGTTCTGCTGCCTTGGAACTATTCACACAACAGACTGCTACTGACGACCCACCCCCAGGCAACATCTTCTGAATTTTCATAATTTGAAAGAACTAGTAACATGTCCTCATCAGGAATTCAAAAGAAATTGCCACGGTCTCTTCGTTGTTTAAATGTTTTTACTGTTTTTGTTTTGTTGTATATATTTATATGTTATTAAAGTTTTATATTCCTACTACTTTGTTGGAGTGCTATATATTTTTAATGTGACACATAATTGTAAAAACTTTGATGTACAAAGAGTCATTCCTGGAATCTTCCACTTCAGGCTCGGTCCCCTCCCCAATCACAATACAGGATGGTTTTCAGATAGTAGGAACACGTGTGGTGTGACGGATCTCATCGGGTGTGGGCCTTGATCTACTATAACTCCTTTGAAGAGGGGTGATTCTTTACAGCTGGAGCCATAAACTACATCTGCAGGGCTAGCTGATAGCCTGGACAATCGGACACAGAGGAAGAGGAGTGTCAGAGGGTGCGGTAGTGAATAGGGCGAAAGGGAGGTGTCGGGCGGGCACAGAGTGTGATTCTCAGGGAAGAGCAGCGCAGATGGGGGGAGGTTTATTGCCCATGCATAAGACAGAGAGCGGGGGTGACCAGTGCCTGGGGAAGATGCTTGCGAGGGTGGGGAGCCATGCTACGAATCGACAGCGTGCAGAGAGTGGGTCTGGTCAAGGCATCTAAAATGGCTGCCGTGCACGACAAAAGTGTGGCATTTCAAAAAAGGCAAGATGGCGCAAACAATGTTTTTCAACACTTCCTCATTTCCTTAGAATCGAACGTTAACAGACGTTGGTGCATATTACCAAAGTTAAGCGATATTTATCGCTAACGATGCTTACCAACGAATTTTTTACCGCTAAGCATCGTCAGAAATTATCGAAGATAAACCTTGCTATTATCAAGGTTTATCGCAAATGCGATAATAAACGGCCGCAATGCATGAATATCGCTAAAAAGTCAGCGATATTCATGCATTACCGAGCTAATGCTCTTAGCCATGTTATCCACCTCCCATTGGATAACATGGCTAAGAACTGCTCAGGGCAGGTGTTACTTTTTGGAGATATTCGCGCTTAGCGCGAATATCTCCAAAAGTTGGTAATAGGAGATAGATATCTTGCATGTTGTAATGCAAATTATTGTGGTATATGGAACTCATACCATAATCTCTCAGGAAAGCAGAAACTGATCCTTTTGGGACCGCCTGAAAAGGCCTAGGGGGTGAGGGGTACTCTACTTTGCCCCCTTTTCACGTTCCGAACTATTTTATTTTACTCTCTTCTGTAATTACACAAAATAGCAGCGATAAGATGCATCGGAGACACACAGTGAGAGAAAGGAGGCCGGAGATGAAGAAGAGATGTCAAATACACATTGGAGATAATATAGTGGCAGAAGGGAAGTAAATATGAGTAAACTTACCATGTAACATAAAAATGTTGCACTCTATACTATAAGTCTCATTTTATACTACAATCACTTCGCTACAACCTCATAAATTAAAAATAAAAATGAATAATGTCTCAAACAATTTTTGATTTCTAAATATAAATTTATTCTTCAGAATTTTCTAAATTTGAAAGAACTAGTAACATGTCCTCATCAGCAATTTCCTCATGAAAAGTCTGCAATGATGATTCTTGTAACTCTATGGTCTCCAAACATTCGATAAATTCGCCATCAACAGATTGATCAAAAAAATCATTCAAGTCATCTCCTCCTTGTGACAATATTTCATTATTGGTGCTGTCAATTTCAATCAATGTAGTGGAATCATTCAAGTCATCTCCTCCTTGTGACAATATTTCATTATTGGTGCTGTCAATTTCAATCAATGTAGTGGAATCATTCAAGTCATCTCCTCGTGACAATATTTCATTATTGGTGCTCTCAATTTCAATCAATGTAGTGGAATCATTCAAGTCATGTCCTCCTTGTGACAATATTTCATTATTGGTGCTGTCAATTTCAATCAATCTAATGAAATCATACACGTCATCTCCTCCTTGTGACAATATTTCATTATTGTGCTCTCAATTTCAATCAATGTACTGGACAATTCAAAAGAAATTGCCACGGTCTCTTCATTGTGAGCCATTTTATTTTGAAATTGCTTGCTGTAAATTGCAGAAAAAAATAATCACTTTCATTTATCGTTTTTAGTAATACATAATATAAAACTAACTTTATCAAGTATTTAGTATAACAGAAGGACTGCAAATAAATAACAGAAAACATTTTTCAAATTATCTTCAAGTGTACAACATAGTTCCCCTTACAAATTAACAACTCACCTTTTTAAAAGTAGGAGAAGTGTTAGTACTGTGTAAATCAAACACCAGAAATTCACCACCAAAAATTCCTCACAAATGTACCTCAGACAGTAGTATCACAAAATGGCTGTGGTTTCCTCTCATTTGACATATATACATAACCAATTAACTTTCATCACACACAAATACAAAACCAAAGTAACATTTTAATTGGTTCTAAATTTCAACACTTTCAAATGTGTTTTCCCCATGCAATTTTCCATAGGACATTTACATACGTCTACAGCCTGAATGGCTGAACGGAATTACACCAAACTTGGCAAAATGGTACATCAAACCTAAGAGGTCAGGAAGGATCTACTATGCCCCCTTATGGTCATTTGCCCCTTCGCTTTGGCCTCCTCTTGTCTCTCGATCCTACCGAGAGACAAGATGGCGGCCGCTACGGACTGTTTGGAATGTTGACAGACGCCGGAGAACCAATCAGCTTCGCAAAGCTCCGTAACGCGAAAAGTACGCGAAGCGGAGCGCTGTTACAGATATATATCTTTTTTTGAACGTTAATTTCTCAAAATCCACTGGAGCACATATATTGAGACCTAGCAAAGGCACATCGGGCTACCAGTCCCTAATATTTTGCCAAGTTTCGTGCAAATCCATTCAGCCGTTCGATTATTGACATTTAGATACGTCTACAGCCTGAATGGCTGAACGGAATTACACCAAACTTGGCAAAATGGTACATCAAACCTAAGAGGTCAGGGAGGATCTACTATGCCCCCTTATGGTCATTTGCCCCTTCGCTTTCGCCTCCTCTTGTCTCTCGATCCTACCGAGAGACAAGATGGCGGCCGCTACGGACTGTTTGGAATGTTGACAGACGCCGGAGAACCAATCAGCTTCGCTTCACAAAGCTCCGTTGCGCGAAAAGTCCGCGAACCGGAGCGCTGCCCGGTCCGCTGTTACAGATATATATCTTTTTTTAAACGTTAATTTCTCAAAATCCACTGAAGCACATATATTGAGACCTACAAAAGGCACATCGGGCTACCAGTCCCTACAATTTTGCCAAGTTTCGTGCAAATCCATTCAGCCGTTCGGGCTAAAAGTGAGGCCAACCGCCCTATGGAAAACTCAATGTTAAAAACACGTTTTGGGACCCCCCTTTTTTCTCGACCCCCCCTGGACGAACCCCCCCCCCCAATTTTCAGGGGCTGCTCGGAAACAAAATGTGCCATTTTCCTGAAAATTTCAGCCAATTCCGTCCACAAACGCCAAAGTTATTAGACATAGAATTTTCAAAAATCCCATAGAGAAAAAATCCTAACTATATATACCTACTGGCGACCGCCAGTAGGTAATATATATATATATATATATATATATATATACACAAGATCTAGCTTTGTGCCAACTTTGGGGTCATGGCATTCACCGGTTCAGGTTGTAGTTGTGTCTAAAACGCCTATTGCCCCCTCTTGACGGATCACCCGAAAACATTACAGACAGCAGCTGAAGTGACCCGCAAACTAAAGTTAAAAATGTCCTTACGATTCATCAAACGTTGCCAATTTTATTAGCAAAACAAAAATACTTTTGCTCTTGAAACTAGGTCCTAACTATAACTACCAACTGATGACTGCCAGTAAGGTAATACACACACCCACACACATACATATATATATATACACATATATTACCTACTGGCGGTCGCCAGTAGGTAGTTATAGTTAGGACCTATTTTCCATAGGAAATCCGCAACATTCTATTTGGAATAACTTTAGCGCTGGTTGATGAATCTTTGCGAATTTTTCAAAACTAATGGCCAGCTTGGTTTCGCTCCTTTCCTGAAAGCGGGTAATTCGTGAAGCGGGGGGCCGAGAAAAAATGTGTTTCCCAATGCAATTTCTCATAGGACCTTTAGCCACAGCTACAGCCCGAACTGCTGAACGGAATTACGCCAAATTTGGCAGAGATATTGTACTCAGTTCAGACTTGCGCCTTTTTCTTAAATGGTGTCAATGTGTTCAGTAGTTCCTGAGAAAATTACAGTTAAAAGCATATATATATGTATCTACGGGCACGGTGGAACCACTGACTGTGAGCACACCGTGGCCGCACCATAAGCGCACCCTTCCGATCACGCACTGAATGCTAATTGGCTGTCAAGTGGCTGTCAACATTCGAAACCAGGAGCTGTTGGCAGCCATTTTGTGCGTCGATAGAAGCGAGGCTGAAGAAGTTAGTGCAACAAGTGTGCAAAACATAGTAAGGGGACAGGGTAGAAATATCCTGATCCTCTAGATCTGTTTAGGGGACACCCAGGGCTTACATTTTTTTTTTTTTAAAGAACCCGGCATGTGTTGCCCCCTAGCCCTGGGGACTGCCACCCCCCCTGCTCTCTCTTTCAAAATACAAACATAGGGGCCGATTATGATGGCGGACGGACCTGAGTCCGTGTGCCACCATAGAGTAGGAGGGACCGTCCGCAGGGGCTGCGGCGTTCCCTCCGTGCAGATTAGGATGTGACCGCCAGGGTGGCGGTCACATCCTGTATCTTTAACATTGCGGCGGGTGCAGCTTCAAGCTGCACCCGCCGCAATGTTAAAAATGCATGCACGGCATTTGCGTGCACAAAGCAGCAGGCACCGCGCGGTGCCTGCCGCTTTGTCCACGCAAATGCAGGGGGGTACTATAGGTACCCCCCCTGTGCACCCCCCAACCCCCGTTCACCCAGGGGGCCCGCAACGGGCCCCCGAAGTGAAGCTCCGTATGCTTTTCCACGGCGGAAAAGCCGCCGTGGAAAAGCATACTTTGTACTCCATCCTAATATGGATGGCGGTGTCTGATAGACACCGCCAGCCATGTTAATGCTTTTCCGCCGCGTTCGGAAGGCGACCGCGGCGGAAAAGCGAAGGACAGATTGTAAAACCCACCAGCCATCCTAATTTGGCGGTGGGTCTTTCAAGCCTCTGTGGCGGATTTCCCGCATCCTCCGGGCCGGCGGTGGCTTCCGCAGGCCCGGTGGATGGGGGAAATCCGCCATCGTGATAGGCCCCCAAGTTTCTATGGGAGGGCGGGAGCCGCGAGACTCCCGCCCTCTCATAGCAAACAGCAGTGTCCTGGGGGAGGGCACTTTGGTACACTGCAGGAGCCGGACCTGGGGGGTTGCGGTCCCCAGGGCGATCAAGTGCTCCAGGCGGGGGGCCACGCAGCCTCTTTTCCACAATACAGAAAGCCTCATAGGGTGGTGGTCCCCTAAGTTTTGTGATGTCGATAATCCTGTCTCTCATTTAAATAGGCATGAAATATTTATTTAAGTGCATTGTAAATCGTGAAGCAACACTGTCTAATTGTGATCAATAAAGAATTGAAAGAGTTGTGTACCTCTTTTGCTTGCAATGTGCATAGGGTCAGATTTACAAGTTCCTTGCGTTACTATTGCATCACTTTTAAGATGGGAAAAGTGACGTGAAAGTGGTGCAAGGGGATTGTAAATCTGCTACACAGTGTTCTGTGTTACTTTGCTTTCCTTTCTGTCATGTAGAGGACCCTGGGTAAATATAACGGTTTCTGTACAGCCAGTACCTTTAAACCCTACCCCCAACCCTACTGCCTGTTACCATAGTAACAGTTCACGGAACGCTTTCGTGAGCATAGAGGTTAGAAGTTCACAACAGAATGTTGTTAATCGAAACAGTTACTGTGCTAGAGTTGTAAAAGATTTCCATAGGAACTGTTAGTCGTAGCTATAGACTCTATCTATGGGTGCGGAGTAGGAGGGACATCTGATTGGCTGACGTGTTCTAAGGAGGAGCTTCCTGGGCTTAATGTTGATTGGTTGCGAACTATTGAAAGTAGAAGTGTTGGCAGACATTCACTTCTGCTTGTATGAGTGAATCTATAGGTAATTGATTAGATGTGTGTGTAGATCTAGAAATCAATGAGTAGGTTTACACAAATGTCTGACAAAAAATACAAAAACTAATTTCCAAACTACTCGGTTTAGTGTCCATGGAAGTATATTTGACATTGTACTATCGGTAACTGAAGAAGATTCACATGCGATTCCAATTGCTGACACTATATATTGTTTTCGCTTTTTCAGCCAATAGCAATCATGAGTGGAGACAGAGAAATGATTATCTTTGGAGAGGCAGCTCCGTATTTACGGAAAACAGAAAGAGAGCGCCATGAAGCTCAGAACCAACCCTTCGATGCCAAAACATTCTGCTACGTCTCCGAAGACGAATATCTATACGCTCCTGGCGTTATTCAGAACAAAGAAGGAAAGAAAGTCACAGTGAAAACCGAAAGTGGGAAAGTAAGTGGGAAACATATTCGTCACAGGAGAAAGAATATCACATTTCAAAAGATAGATTACAAAATGTTCTTTACTTTTCAAGGTTGTAACGGTTACTGATGATGATATCTTCGCCATGAACCCTCCGAAGTTCGACAAAGTTGAAGACATGGTCATGTTGACGCACCTGAACGAGCCTGCTGTCCTCTATAATCTCAAGGAACGCTACGCTTCCTGGATGATTTATGTAAGTTTATTGAGGCGAAAGCCACACCTGTGCTTCGGCACCTGGCCAAGAGCGAGATTTCAATCAATTTATCAGCTTACTATTTTTTGTAAAATTGATGTGTATTCTCTTCAGTCGAAAAATTGTCCCTTCTCGTACCTAATCAACGAATAATTCATCAATTTTCGTATGCGGCAGCCATGTAGACCACACGTCCTTTAGTCACATTTTTGCAAACAATCTGCAGAAAAATAATTTTTAGAAAATTCTAAATATCTCCCTCGCTTAGCTAGCACACTGCTCTCCCTTGTGATAGTACAGTATATGAGAGCACATGAAATAACTAACTACAAAATAAAGTATCAATCACACGCATAAAGGAGACTGTTAGAACTGGGAGTCTCTCGTTGGCAGAGATATGTACCTTTGTCCAAATAAGGATACTTGCATCCTTGCTTCGTGTCAGGGTAAAGGGGATACTCACTTTTGATAACCCCTGTTCTCCACCTTTATCTTGGCACAAGAGGACAAGCTTATCCCAAAGGAAATGTGTAAAGTATCTTTATCTAAACTAAACAAGACCAAAGCAACGAAAATCCAACGTACATGTAGTAAAATAGCACTCAAAAAACTGTTATTTCCAAAATAAAGCTTGTTGAAAAAGAAATAGCTTCACCTTGGGTTATTACGACGGCATGACAGTAATAAATCCAAAGAACAGCGTCGACCACGAGGTGCAAGGCATCGGGCACGGAGTCACGGAGACCCCCAAACAACCCCCAAACAAACAGTACCTTAAGATAACAAAGTCTCTAACAATGCCTGGTGTCGGGGAGGTGAGGAGAGGCTAGGCGTCGGTGCCAAGGTCAAGGCAGGCTCCCTGGCTACCACGGGGGAGGCAAGGCATTGTGTCTGCAAAGAGGTGACGTGTCGAAATCAAGGATAGTGCATCAGTTGCATCAGCAGTGAGGCATCAGTTCCAGTGATGGTGCGAAGTTTGGCGAGTTTATGGAGTCAGGAGTTGAAGGGCGTCGGAGCTGCGGTGCAGGGAGAGTTTTCCGTTGTGCACTTCATGAGCGGTGCCCCTGGCCTCGGTGCAGGTCGCGATGTCGCTGACGGCATTGGAGATTGCTTTTCTTGCTTTTTTTAGGTTTCTTCCAGCTCCAAACAGCAGGAACAACCTCAAGAGGCCCACAACTGGACTATGCACCTCCTGGAAGGTCAGAACTCTCAGCAATAGCGTTCAGGGGACCTGGGGGTGAAATCTTTGGGTTCCTGAGACTTCAGAACAAGAGGCCAGCACACACAAGCCCTTGGAGATTACTCTTCAACCAGGTTTCTCAGCAAAGTTCCCGTCTTTGTCCTTTCCTTGGCAGAAGCTGCAACTGCAGCCCAACTCCACAAAGCAAAAGGGGCAATACTCCTCCTCACAGCTCTCCAGGTCTTTTCCTTAGCAAAGGTTCCTGTTGAGTACAGAAGTAGCCTAAAGTTCTGGGATTTAAGGGCCACTACTTACACCCCATTATGTATTTGTACGTCTTTGTGCAAGGGTCTCTGAGCCCAGTCCAAACCAGTTCTGTCCTCCTTGGTGCAGCATGACCACAGGGGGTGGAGACAGCATTGTGCAAGGGATACAAGCCCTATTGAGGTGCAAGGAAAACTCCTGCCACTACTATTAATGCAGCCAAAGTCTATTCAGCTCAGTCCCGAGTCATCAAGGAACAGCCAGGCACACCTCAACCCCCTCAGTGGCTGTCTACAGTGAATGCACAGCCCCTGTCGCTCCAAAACCAGACAGTCAATCCACAAACAGGCATATGCACACAGAATGGTTAGAAAAGAAAATGCCTACTTTCTAAAAGTGGTATTTTCAAACACACAATTTAAAAACCATATTTACTAAAAGATGTGTTTTTAAGTCCTGAGTTCAGAGAGCCTAGACATTATTCCTCCATCTTGTCTCAGTGGGTAGTTATACTTGTAAGATCGTATAAAGTATCTCCCATGCTATCCTATGCGACAGATAGCCTTTCAATAGTGAAAAACGAAGTTGGCATTATTTCACTATGAGGACATGTCATGCACACCAGTACCTGTCCTACCTTTCACATACATTGCACCCTGCCCATGGGGGTGCCTTGGGCCTGCCTGAGCGGTGCCTTGCATGTAACAAAAGGGATGATTAGAGCCTGGCAAGTGGGTGGACCTGACATGTCGATATGGCAGTTCAAAACTGCATGCAGACTCTGCAATGCAGGTCTGAGTTACATTTGCAGGGCTACATCTGTGGGTGGCACAATCAGTGATGCAGGCCCACTAGTAGCATTTGAGTTGCAGGCCCTGGCACACTCAGTACACTTTAGTAGGGACTTACCAGTAAATAAAATATACCAATCAGTGAGAACCAATTGCAATAACAATTTACCCGAGGAGCACTTGCAGTGGCAAAGTGCCCAAAGCACCTAAACCAGCAAAAACGAAATCCAGCACAGCATCAAAAATACAGGAGGTAGAGCCAAAAAGTCCGGGGAAACCATGCCAAAGATGCCACGTCTAACAGTGACATAAAAGAATTCTGCCTGAGCACATCCTGTAACTGCCTTCTCTTAAACCTTCAGCTGGGTTTTATGTCTTGGGTGTTGCTGGAACAAAAACAATTGGGTTTCATTAGTTTATCATTCTGGATACAGCAATATAATGCTAAATTGTACATGAAAAGATACTTTTCCTTCAATCAAATATTAAATGTATCTGTTTACATGCTGCAAGCTCTTACAATATATACTATAGGAGTAAGGCCATTGGCACCTTGTTATAAGGTTTGTGGGTCTCAACACTCGCCAATAATTTATGGTAGGAGACCCTGGGTCCGACCAGGGCTTTTCAGATTATCCAGGCTGGACTAATGGAGGGAGAAAGCACTGTGAGCGGAGGAGGGAGAGTGGGACAGCTGAATATGACATTAGAACATTAGCTCCCTGCTGTATAAACTGTGGTATAAGAGTGATGAGCATAATCAAAGGATGCTGGGAGAGCCAGAAAAACACATAAAGTGGCAATGATATTGTGAGAAATTGGGTTATTGGTTGAGGGCAGTAAAACCCTATTCAAGCAACAACTACAATCATTGTCAGAGTGAACCCTAAAAAGTCCCAAAATTGACTTGTGCTTAACCCTCTGGTACCTTGGCACAAAAGCAGTCAGGTTTAACTTAGAAGCAATGGGTTTAGTAGTTGTGCAGCACACAAACAGCAATGAAGTGAAAACATAACACAAGAAAAATCCCTCAATTCCGACAAAGAGTAAAATGTAATGAACAAAATAATACCAGAAATACAACAATCCAATCAGTAGAAGTGGAGATATGAAATTTCAAAGTATTAGGTAAAAAGTAGTGGCAAAAAGAGCAAAGCACCAAATGGGGTTATCAGGTCACATAGGGACAAATTCAAAAGTTCAAGCTGACCATGATGGAGCACAGGTTGATGTACAGGACCAAGTTCAGCCCACTGGACAATGTATCGGGGTGTACTTGGACTGAGATACGAGGTCCTTCGTCATGTCGCGTCAAATTGCGTTGGCTCTGATGGGGCCGCCGATCAGGAGCTGCGAGTTGCTGCACCAAGATGGGTCAGGCTGTGTCTATATATATATCCGGTGCCAGCTTTGACGTGGGAGAAACTTCTAGACTTTCCCTCACATCTGTGTCTGGAATTTCCTTCCATCCCCTGACCTGGCTCTGAGGGTTTTGGGGTGATGATAGATTAGAGTAAAGTCCTTTATGAGTGTCCTGAGGCAGCCCTTCTGGGGTACAAATGTGGTAGGTGCCAGTTCCACCCCTCTCATTTTGTCTGGGTAGCCCATTCTGCTAACACTCAGTCTCCCTTTGTAACTCTGTCTAGGAGGAATACACAAAGGCCAACTGCCAACTATAGCTAGTCATGTGATCTAAGGAGACAGGCTGAAAGCACCAAAGGGTTAGAACAAGAAAATTCCAACTTTCCAAAAGGGGCAATTTCCGAATTGTGACTTAAAATCCAACATTACCATTTAAGAAAGTTTTTAATTACAATTAATTTGATACCAAACTTAACCTTCCAACCTGCTTCCAATCAAAAGTTATCACTTATTAAAAGTAATAAGGTATCCCAATTGTATCCTGCAGGAGAGGTGTGCCTTGCTCAAATGGATTGTTTTGGTGTGCAACCCTAGTACGTGCTCTGTCCCAAAAAAACACATATATGTTCTCTGTTGCTACCTACAAGTGCACCAGACCCAATATGCACAACCTAGTCATAAGCCATTATGATCAATAGTCTTAGTTCAATTTAATCAATAATTTCTTTGTAATCAATGTTCTCTTCAACATTTTCTTCAATACTTATTCAGAGATGTAGTGATTCTGATATTGAAATGCGCAAGAAATCCAGGCTTTTTTCTGCAACATGTGGAAATTAATAATTTGTCATGAGTAACCATTATGGTAATACCCAATGCATTTTAGGAGCAGTCCTTCATCAGGGGTAACTATATTATGAAAAAAGTCACATCAGAATCATCAATAACAATATATCTTCAAATGTTAATAAATAAGTGAACTTTTAATTGTACTAATGTTACATGCATAATGTGCAACTGCTAAATACTGACACATCAACCCTTCACCGGATTGTTTGTGAACACCACATAACAAGAAATTAAATGATGTTTTAAACTGCCACCTAATAAAAAAGTAGTTTGTGCTAAATATTAATGCCAAGATCCACATTTACATTGTAACTGAAAATGTACCCCATGCTCATCAGTTGTGTATTCAACTAGACATACTCAATGCTGAAAACCACAGTGAAAAGACTACTGAATGTAAACAAGCTATGAACTCACAGTATAATCATGATCTAATGTAAACCTGCTGTAGCGTGAAAACCAAATACGTCAACACAATAACATGGGACATGGCCAACCTCTACAACATGAAAAATTGAACAAAATTCTCAAACAAACCGACCGATGGCGATCAGCCCACGGCAAACCCTCCATGAGCAGAGGCAGGTGAAACAAATGCTCTTTAAATATGCTATGACGTAATCTGTGTCAAGTGACCCAAAACCAACCCAATAGAGTAGAAATAAACAAAATACGTAAATTATGCAGCGCACACCATGTATCTAAATAAATGAAATGTAATTAAACGCAACAAAATAATATGAAAATCATGATTATACTGTGAGTTCATAATTTCTTTCTATAGAAGAGGCCAAACAACATAAACTTTCTTGGGTATTTCCAGGCAGTTACAAGGCCACTCACACTTGACTGCCTTATCAGTAAAGCATCACATTAAAGACAGACCATAGCACAGGTTACCAGTTGCAAGCTGGAGTACCTCGGACTCAGCAAATTTCCTCAGCACTCCTCAAACTACTCACGTTATGTCACCCCAGGTGGGCTGTTGATCTATACGAGTACACTTCTCTGCACAGTGTGATTACTTCATACGTAAACAATCCAGAGTACTCTTGGGATCACCAAAAGGTTCTCAACGTTCATTTCATCCAGATGAATAGGGCAAATGTACACCATCCTCACATACACAATGAACAAGACGGACCCTCTTAGGCAATTATAATACAAATACTAATAACTACCAAGGCATATATAAAATATATATCCATTTATTAAAAACAGTATTGTTCCTTTAAAAAAAGAAAAGGGAAATAAAAAACATAACTTCTTAAAAGACCTAACAATACAAAAGAAGAGTTAATGAGAGACAAAGAAAAAGAAGTACAATATAATAATCACATCATATTGGAATTGTTCCACATGGAATTCATATCATTTGTATATTCATATGTCCATTAATACAATCATCTATTGAACATGAACATGTTCCTTGGATACAATCTGGTAATTACACAAGTGTGTCGACGCGTTTCGGTGGTATTCCTTTGATAGTCACCACCTTCTTCAAGACAAAGTGAATAATAGTCTCCCTTGTTTATTTAAAACACATTAAAAACCTAATAGAAAACAAAAACATAAACATATATATGTCAATTTCTGGGGCAAATACCTCTTCTTTAAATAAATACAGTGATTATATTCCTGAATTCACATCCCCTGTAACATAAACATTGACAACTCCTAAAAACCTACATTTTCAGATCATTCTATACAGATCTTAAAAGAAAAGACCCTTTTTTATCCATAATAAAATACATATCTAATTCATGATAATCACTGAGCATAAAAAAACAATACACAAAAAGTAAATAATCGTCTATAGGGTCCACATTTCAACATACACTCCAAACCTTTCTAACATCTCAGGCTTATATTCTTTGGGTCAATCATTTTAGAATTAGTCCCTCACTCCTTCAAGCATGATAAATTCTATCAAAAGAAATAGTGTATATAGCACACCAACCTCATCAGATAAAGAGGTAAATACGGCAATATTATCCTTGGTTCTCTGTACACGGGGCTACTTAGGGCTCCACACGATAAGCGAATGGGCTTTTTTTCTCTGGGACAAAAGGTGCCCTGTTAAAAGGGTGCCTACAATGTTTAAAAAAATACACTTATGTATTTTTCATTAGCCAATGTTACCAACAGTCAACATACCCTATAGGTAATCAGAAGCTGCCTCTCAGTTTTCTAGGTTCCAATCGCCTGTCCAATCCTTCTATTGTGTATGGTTCCCTTGTTGATATAAAACAATGCAGAAATACTTGATCAGTACCTAATCTTCTGTAATAATGAGTGCCTAGATAATGTATTCAAAGCACAATCACTCACCGGAAGTCAATGCCTTTCAGTGATTTGTCTTTCCCAGCCACCAGGGAACGTGGCATCAAAATGCCTGTTAGTCCTAGAAGTGCGCCTATGGAGATTGGGGACCTCTTATTTCATTTCATTCATTTCATTTCTGGTATTTGTAGAGCGCAACACTCATCCCAAGGGATATCACGGCGCTAAAAAGAAAAAGGGGACTGCTGAGTTGCGCAGGGGGAGTTAGTTTTTAGGGAAAAGGTGAGTTTTGAGTTTTTGCCGGAATTGAAGAAGGTTGGTAGTGTGTCTAAGATCCATGGGTAATTCATTCCAGCGTTTCACCACGGTATAAACACACCTTTCTCCCTGGGATCTTGTGGTCAGTAGGCCAGCCAACCAGCTCTTGTAGAGTGCTCAGGGGAATTATCTGCATGCCAGACAACACCCAGGTAAAATCCATCAAGTGATAGTCCCCTTCTTGGAGCACAACAAACCCTAGGCCACCACAAGTCTGTGTATAATGCAGTTGCAGTTCTTCCTACCCCAATGGTTCCACTTATCGAGGTCCCAGCGTTGAATCACCGTAGTATGGTTCCAATCCCAAAAGCATCTCTAAACTCCTGAGGACGGAGCCCCAGTACTCATACACCATGGTCGTTGAAGTTGAGATCAGTTCAAAAGGCCACCTTTGAAATGCACAAGCCCCCTCTGAATTTAGTTATGTCTGTCATTCTACCCTGTGAGGCTTGATCAATACCTTTAGTGGTGCCAGAACCCTGCCCCTTAGAATGCAGGTGCCAATTCCACCCCCTCTTATTCGTCTCAGGAAGGCCCCTCCGACTCTGAGGTCTGCAGTGTCAAGTTCGGCACTCCGCAGGGTCGATGTGATGCGACAAAGCTCCACCTCCGGACCTCCCAAACACCCTGGATGTAAATGCACAGGGTGTTCAAGCGATACGGCGAGGGAAAAAACCCCTAAAAGGGGAAAAACCCGGGAAAGGAAAGGAAGGGAACAGCTGGGAAAGGGAAGCTGTGAAGAGAAAGGTACACAGATTAATACCATTCACAATTCCTACTCTCTTTCAATTCTCGCTGAAACAAAGTCTAAATGCCACCTGCCTTTTGCTGCCCTTTGTTAGCGCCCAGCCAATATGCACTCCTTCTTCTCTCCTTCCCTGTTTGACATGAATGCCAGCATTAGTACACATATATGATGTAGCATCTTAGAGGTATGCATCTGTAAGAAAGACAACCTACCCCAGGGGGAGTAACCTCCCGCTCCAAAACATCCCAAGTTAATAGCAGACCAGCAACGTGGATTACTTCATCCACAAACCTTGGTAAGTTCCTGACTGCCGTTGCAGTAACACACTCACCCCAAACACGGCAGGGCGTAGTTCCATGCACTACCGCCGTCCGCTTTGGTACCTGTACTCCAGAAACACAAACGAAGTTCAAAACCCCAAACACGGCAGGGCGTAGTTCATGCACTACCGCCGTCCGCTTTGGTACCTGTAAGTCATAGACACAACGTAGTCCAAAACCCCAAACACGGCAGAGCGTAGTTACAGCACTACCACTCTCCGCTTTGGTGCCTGTAATCCAATTACGTACAATGAACACTCCAAAAGGCAGGGGTTCATGACGGCAATGTGAAGGAATCTTCCCCCCAACATTCCGCCACTAGCAGAGTCCAAAGTGTCACAAGAAACAGCAGTTAAGTGAGTAGCCACCCACTTCCTCCACAGTTCTAAGTCTGTAAAAACGCCAGTTCAAATGCAGAAACCTGAATCAGCAGTGAGCAGGGGCTCTCAGGCACACAGCACAGGAAAACGCCAGTTCAAATGCAGAAACCTGAATCAGCAGTGAGCAGGGGCTCTCAGGCACACAGCACAGGAAAACGCCTGAAAGCTCTGCGCGGTACTTTACCAAATACACAGTATCCCAGCCGGTAATACTGTCGGAGTTCTCCCAGTCTTGGCGGGTCACAGGGAAGCGTGCCGCCAGCGCATCCGCAGGACCGCAGAGAAGAATCAAGTACACCCGCGCCATAGTTCAGCCGCGCTATATCCGCCGCGGCGCAAAGGCTCATGGGGGATGTAGTTCCGAGCCAGAGCATCATGGGGGATGTAGTTTGGTAGGCGCAAGTCAGTGCCTGACATGCAGTTTCCCTTGAGTGCCCCTAGTTTATTGTTGTCTATCAGGAATGCACAGATGTAGCTGTCCCCCAGCAGCCAGATATGGATGGGTGACAGGCACAGAGAGAGCCACAACCATTGAAATGCCCACTTTCTCAAAATGGCATTTCTACATTTGTAATGTCAAATCCACTCTCACTACCACAGAGGATTTGCCACTACCAATTCATCAATACTAAACACGATACTGCAACTTTCCTGAAAGTAGGAAGTACTGCTCAGTAGCCTTTCAATAGATCCCCCATGTTAATCAATGTGAGAAGCAGGCCTCACAGTACAGAACACACCATCCAGTGGTATTTAACTACTAGGGCATGTAGCAGAAATGTGCACATGCCCTACCTTCTCCCCACATCGCACCCTGCCAGGAAGTACTCAGGTGCAGCGAGAGACACTCAGAACTTTGGCAAGTAGATTTTAAATGCCAAACTGAGTAACAGTAACCTAGACACACAGGCCAGCCATGACAAACCTGTGGTACATTTAAAGACCTACCTCCATGGGTGGCACAACCAGTGCTGCAGGCCCACGGAGTAGCATGTGAGTTACATGCCCTTGGTATATGTCTTACATAGGGACAAGTGACTTACAGCTAACTCAAATCAGACAATCATGTATACTGTAGTAAAGGAAGATGCAGAGTCCAACTCTGTAAGTAGGTAAATCCTTTATTGTAGATCCCTTCTAGGTTAGATGAGTAGAACAAGATAGGAAGTACATAAATAACAACCCCACCAGGAGCCAGCTGTTACCAGCTCAGCCTGAGTTGACCAACTGCCACAGACATGTAGAGAGAGACACTGTGAGCCAGAGAGGCATCCAGGCATTCTATGATGTCACAGATGTCATAGTACAGTCTATCTAATGGAGGACAGTGGAGAAGCCATTTACTACACATCCTCTCTCCTTAGGGAATGACAACAGAATAGAGGAAAAGAAAAGCAAGATACCTCAAATATAACATTCGCTGGAAAGTACAAAATGAGATAAGCAAAATCTAGTAATGTACGATAAGAGGTATCATTAAAATGAGCAGAATTATGATACTTTGCTTACCATCAAATGAACAAAAATACAATAACATGCCACATTCCCCTCCCTTAGTGAAACAGCATGGTTTAGATGAATCAAGACCAAAGCAGCTAAGAAAGTTCACACTCACAACCTCCCCATACATGGGTACACCACAGAGTAAACACCCTGGAAACAAAAATGAGTATAGACACAAACACTTGAGAGAGATACAACAGTAACTGTAAACCCCATAACAAAATTCAGCAGAGAAAAGACTCTGGAGAAAAAAAAAAACTAAAAATTGCCCTGTTAAAAACATGCTGACACTGAATAAGATAAAGCTCCCAACTCAAAGTCCGATCAACATGAAACCCTTGGCCACGAGTTCCAAGAAGGCAGACTTCAAGCAGAAGACAGTGCCCAAACAATCCCCAAATAAAACAACTCAGGGAACTAACTTAGTAAAATACGACAACCACCCCTAAGTAGGGTACACCAACCAAAATGGGGAATGGACTACCCGCAAAAACACAATCTCCCCTGAGGAGGGTACACCAAAGGACAATAGACCTGGGAAGCAAAATGGGGACATGGACTACCCGCAAACACACAACCTCCCCTGTGTAGGGTACACTACAGGACAATACCTGGGAACCAAAAATGGGGCATGGACTACCCACAAACACACAACCTCCCCTGAGTAGGGTACACCACAGGACAATACCTGGGAACCAAAAATGGGGCATGGACTACCCGCAAACACACAACCTCCCCTATGTAGGGTACGCCACAGGACAATACCTGGGAACCAAAAATGGGGCATGGACTACCCATAAGCACACAACCTACCCTGTGTAGGGAACACCACAGGACAATACCAGGGAACCAAAATGGGGCATGGACTACCCACAAACACACAACCTCCCCTGTGTAGGGTACACCACAGGAAATTTACACTAAGAACTGATATGGGCATTGACTACCCACAAACACACAACCTCCCCTAAGTAGGGTACACCTCAGGAAATTCACCCTGGGAACCAAAACTACAACATCCCCTTCAAAGGGTACACCATAAGATTCAACATCACCCTAGAAAACAGACAGGGCATGGACTACCCACAAGCACACAACCTCCCCAAAGAAGGGTACACCATAGGGTTAAAAGATGTTGCCCTAGAAAACATCCCATGTTTAGACAGAACAAGGGAACCCTTAAGGTATAGCATAGGGACCTTGGGCATTACATATTGTAGAGAACATTGGTCCCTATATGGAAGTAATGAACGCAGAGCACAATGATCATACACTTAATAAGTCGTATGTCTACTGTCCGTCCGGACAGGGTTTCAATTTTTTATTTAAGTTTTAAGTTTATGCGTTTCTCGGTAATGTCAAGCGGGCACAGCCGTGACCTTCAACATACAGGAGACAACAACAAAAAGATGTGAAAAGCAGGGGATCTGTCTGTACACTTGTGTTTCAGTGAGTCAGACTTAGGATATTTACATAAACCACACGATTGCATCATTCAATAATTATTTAGGACGTTTGCATATGGGGTTGGAGGTCGACGTTTCGATGCCTTTCTAAAATGCAGACATCATCATCAGGACATTACATGACATTATTGTTGTCAAGGTTAAAATTCCACATTTACTTTACACACATATTTACAATGGACAAAAGAAGGGGGGAAGAGAAAACAGAGAGATACATATAATTAATAAAAATATCACATATGGCAACGATCCTCTTATGTACATTAAGTGAAGGCAAGTGCCCAGGTGTTTTAGTGCAGCCATGTCGTTCGAATTTCTCACAGGTAATTCTCCTGGTGACAGTGGTAGCATGCACAAAGGAGGTTTAACTAACCAAGGAAATAAAACCTTTGTTTCAAAGTATGAGTGAATCAGGTTCAGGAGTGATGGGGTATAGTGAATTACGGCGCGGGACATCATGCAGAAAGGACCGGATGGCAATGGAATTATGTGGAGAAAACTGGGCGTTTGTGAGCACAGAGTAGTTTCTAGATAGTGAAGTGCACCGCCGACAGTGCGCATACTGGCGTGCAAAAAAACGGCAATTGAATAATGAACCTACGTGGTAACATTTCCTTGCTGGAAAATTTAGCGGTACCGAGAGGGTTACTGCGCTATGACAGACAATCTATGAATAATAAACAACAGAAGAACCGCCCGTTATAATTATAAATTGTCTCGCATGCAGAATACGTGAACGAAGAGAAGAACACGTTACCTTAAAAATAACCGGAATTCAATTACGCGGTATACGCGAGCATCCGTATACAATGATACGTAGGCAGCGCAATGGCTTATCTGCAAAAGTAAATGCAGATTTTAGTGGCCGGAGTTACATACCGCTACTGTGCCTTACTCGGGAGAATGGTGAAGAACTTACTTTAGGTGCAGCTCAGCGATGCCACGGGTCTGGCGTTCTAGTGCTGGGTCTGATAATTTTCTTGTTTAAAACGCGTGGGCTGTAACTTCGGCGGTAGTGAACAGCGTGAAGGGACTAAGTGATGAGAGTGAAGTGGGGTGAATGGCAGTGTTCCCGGCGGCCATTTCTAAGTGGTGAATCGTGCTTTAGTGAGCATATATTCTTAGCACTTTGCACAATTACTGGGAAATAAATATACATGTGATTGATAAAATTACAGCAGGGACGTCCAATCTTCAAGTCGTTTTAACCCATTCCGAATGCTGTTAGTGCGCAAAATCCATCGTAGCTCTTCCTTGTTTAGAAGTTGTGACATGTCTCCTCCTCTGGATGGGGGTTTAATGGTGGTGATCACAGTCCAGACAAAGTCTTTTTCAGTGTGTCCTTTATCAGAAAAATGTTCCACCAATGGCGCATTCGCTGTTTTACATTTTATCCTGCTTTTGTGCTGGCCAATCCGCAGTTTTATTTTCTGACTGGTTTGTCCTATGTAGATCAACATGCACGGACACAGGATGGCATACACCAGGTTAGCAGAATTACAATTAGAAAAGAAGTTCCGTTCATGTTTGATAGTTCCAAATTCAAATGTCTTTCCTTCTATAGTGGTGTCACAACAAACACAGCCCCCACATTTGACATGGCCTGTGAGCGGTGGAAGGCCCCACACATCATTTATAGTAGTTTTTAGCACAGGTTGAGGGAGAGCTGCCCTGACAAGGTGATCTTTTACGTTCTTGGCACGTTTAAATGCAAACATGGGTTTTTCTAATGTTAGTTGCCCCACATTAAGGACTGGCCAGTGTTTAAGAATGCTTTTTCTAATGGCATTAGAAGCCGGTGAGAATGTGGTGACACAGATTAATTTTTCTTGGGTAGTCTTTTCTTTAGGTTCCAACAAAGTCTCTCTTGGACAGTACCAGGCCCTTTTTAGAGATTTCCGTACCAGTTTTCGTGGGTAACCTCTAGTTCTCAATTTTTTGCTCAGAGTTTTTGCCTCGGTAAAATAATCATCCCTAAAATAGCAGTTTCGCCTAATGCGGAGGAACTGGGAAAAAGGTAATGAATCACGGAGGGCCCGAGGGTGGTGGCTAGTGTATTCGAGCAAAGTATTGCGTTCAGTGGGCTTGCGGTGCAATGTGGTAGTGAGACGTCCTTCTGTGTGCCTTATTTTTAGATCAAGGAAAGGAATGGAATCTTTGCTGGTGGACACGGTATAACAGAGTCCTCCACTGTTGTTATTTAACCAGTGTTGAAAAAGTGCGAGGTTTTCTGGAGTATCATTCCATAGGAGGAAAATGTCGTCGATATATCGCTTCCACAAGGCAATGCCATTGTGGAAGGGATTCGACGTGTGGAGAATGTTACTGGTCTCCAGATGGTCCATGTATAGAATGGCCAGGTTGGGAGCAAAAATTGCTCCCATGGATGTCCCTTTAACTTGACCGTAAAATTGTCCCTCAAACAGAAAAAAGTTTTTGGTCAGGCAAATTTCAAGAAGTTCAAGAATGAATATAGAGGGCACATTATGGGGTCGTGGTCTTGATTCAAGTACCTTCTCTATTACACGTAGGGATTCAAATTGTGGGATATTCGTATAAAGTGATTCCACATCCAGCGTACACATAGTGCTGGATGTGGGATCAAAGGGGTAATCTTCAATAAGGTTTATCATGGCCATACTGTCCCTAATGTAGCAGCTGGTGTCTGGGACAAATGGCTTAATGAAGTAGTCTATATAGTGCCCTAAAGGTTCGAGAATCGAACCGCAGCCCGAAACTATGGGGCGACCTGGTGGTGATTGGGAGTTTTTATGAATTTTGGGCAGACAATAGATAACTGGAATCCGTGGGGATTTAATATTGAGAAAATCATATTCTTTTTTTGTGCAGAAGCCTGACTCAAGTGCTCTGTCAGTGACAGTAGTGATCATGTTTTGAATTTCACCAGTGGGGTTTCGCGGGAGTTTACAATAGTGCTCCTGATTGTTCAATTGGCGAAGTACTTCATTCTTGTAGGTTTCAGTATCTTGGATTACTATTCCTCCCTCCTTCTGTGTGCCTTATTTTTAGATCAAGGAAAGGAATGGAATCTTTGCTGGTGGACACGGTATAACAGAGTCCTCCACTGTTGTTATTTAACCAGTGTTGAAAAAGTGCGAGGTTTTCTGGAGTATCATTCCATAGGAGGAAAATGTCGTCGATATATCGCTTCCACAAGGCAATGCCATTGTGGAAGGGATTCGACGTGTGGAGAATGTTACTGGTCTCCAGATGGTCCATGTATAGAATGGCCAGGTTGGGAGCAAAAATTGCTCCCATGGATGTCCCTTTAACTTGACCGTAAAATTGTCCCTCAAACAGAAAAAAGTTTTTGGTCAGGCAAATTTCAAGAAGTTCAAGAATGAATATAGAGGGCACATTATGGGGTCGTGGTCTTGATTCAAGTACCTTCTCTATTACACGTAGGGATTCAAATTGTGGGATATTCGCATAAAGTGATTCCACATCCAGCGTACACATAGTGCTGGATGTGGGATCAAAGGGGTAATCTTCAATAAGGTTTATCATGGCCATACTGTCCCTAATGTAGCAGCTGGTGTCTGGGACAAATGGCTTAATGAAGTAGTCTATATAGTGCCCTAAAGGTTCGAGAATCGAACCGCAGCCCGAAACTATGGGGCGACCTGGTGGTGATTGGGAGTTTTTATGAATTTTGGGCAGACAATAGATAACTGGAATCCGTGGGGATTTAATATTGAGAAAATCATATTCTTTTTTTGTGCAGAAGCCTGACTCAAGTGCTCTGTCAGTGACAGTAGTGATCATGTTTTGAATTTCACCAGTGGGGTTTCGCGGGAGTTTACAATAGTGCTCCTGATTGTTCAATTGGCGAAGTACTTCATTCTTGTACGTTTCAGTATCTTGGATTACTATTCCTCCCCCTTTATCCGCAGGTTTTATGACAAGGGAATGGTTGGTTTTGAGGGAGGAAATGGCATTCTTTTCTTCTAGAGAAATATTGTAAGGAATAAAAGATCTTTTCCCTTCAAGGTCTGAAAGATCCTTTAGAACCAATTTCTCAAATGTGGGGATCTCTGCTGGAATCATGCCAGCCGTGGGAGAGAATTTGGACGGTAGTCTAAAGGGGGTATTAGACTGTTTGGGTATGGGAGGATTCAGAGTGAAAAAACTTTTCAGACGGATTTTCCGAAAAAATCTTAGGAGTTCCGTTTGTGCTTCCTGGAAATTAGGCCTTACTGTGGGGACGAAGGATAAGCCTCTACTGAGCAGTGACATCTCATTGCTGGATAGCATGTGATTAGTGAGGTTAAAAATGGGGAGAAGGCCTGCTTCTAGAGTATTCATTGCTGGATTAATGATGGGTTCATTGGGCACAACTACCACTGGTAATGCTTGTGGCGTGTGAATCGTTCCCCGGGCGGGTTTTGTGGTTTGGGCCATGTTTTTCCTCTCCCTCTGGGTTGGCCTCTGCCACCTTCTAAAAAATTCCTATTAGAAGGGCCTGGGCTGTCGCTTTGATCTGAGTTTCCAGATGTATCGGCTGAACTATCAGTAAAGCCGACGTATTGCTGTCTCCTATTATATCTACCCCAAGGTCTCTGTTGTTGTGGACCGTTGTAAGGGCGATTAGTATAATAGTCTTTATTGAGGTACGGGTAGGCCCTTTCTTGATTGAAATTTTTAATGTCCTTCTTTACCTTAATTTGTTTTTTATTTAATTCAAATTTATGAAACTCATCTATAGTCTTGTTTATTTTTTCAAGGAGTTTACTGGTTTCTACGCTGGTAGTATTATCTTTGATCTGTTTTTCCAAATCTGTTATTTCGATATTCAATTTTTGTAGTTCTTCTGTCGCAATTTCAATTCCCAGCACCATCCAGTGCCGGGAGCAAGTAGTACTAATGTAACTAAATCCTTTCAGATATTTCGGATTTGTAGTAAACACCCCAGGTACGTTACGTACTTGTAGTCCTAAGGGTATAGTGTTGGATTTTAGGTAATCGGTCAAAAGTCTAACCATTAGAAGTAGGCGAACCTCTTTTTTCTTTAACTTCTCTAAATCATCTGTTTGAGAGGTACTTGATGTTGTCGGTGTTTCGGTTGGGTCCGAAAGAAGAGAGGGACCCCCTAGTATTTTATTAATATACTCTAAATCGTACATAGGAGGGTGAGGGTCAGACATACTAATAAAGACAAAAAGGAGACAAAATGAAAAGGGAAAAAATGTGACACAGGACAGGGTGAGCCCACTTGAGAAAAAGGGGCCTGGGATAAGCAAGATCCCTTGCAATCCAGCGATTGCGCTAATTATGTTTAGACAGAACAAGGGAACCCTTAAGGTATAGCATAGGGACCTTGGGCATTACATATTGTAGAGAACATTGGTCCCTATATGGAAGTAATGAACGCAGAGCACAATGATCATACTCTTAATAAGTCGTATGTCTACTGTCCGTCCGGACAGGGTTTCAATTTTTTATTTAAGTTTTAAGTTTATGCGTTTCTCGGTAATGTCAAGCGGGCACAGCCGTGACCTTCAACATACATACCTCACTAATCACATGCTATCCAGCAATGAGATGTCACTGCTCAGTAGAGGCTTATCCTTCGTCCCCACAGTAAGGCCTAATTTCCAGGAAGCACAAACGGAACTCCTAAGATTTTTTCGGAAAATCCGTCTGAAAAGTTTTTTCACTCTGAATCCTCCCATACCCAAACAGTCTAATACCCCCTTTAGACTACCGTCCAAATTCTCTCCCACGGCTGGCATGATTCCAGCAGAGATCCCCACATTTGAGAAATTGGTTCTAAAGGATCTTTCAGACCTTGAAGGGAAAATATCTTTTATTCCTTACAATATTTCTCTAGAAGAAAAGAATGCCATTTCCTCCCTCAAAACCAACCATTCCCTTGTCATAAAACCTGCGGATAAAGGGGGAGGAATAGTAATCCAAGATACTGAAACCTACAAGAATGAAGTACTTCGCCAATTGAACAATCAGGAGCACTATTGTAAACTCCCGCGAAACCCCACTGGTGAAATTCAAAACATGATCACTACTGTCACTGACAGAGCACTTGAGTCAGGCTTCTGCACAAAAAAAGAATATGATTTTCTCAATATTAAATCCCCACGGATTCCAGTTATCTATTGTCTGCCCAAAATTCATAAAAACTCCCAATCACCACCAGGTCGCCCCATAGTTTCGGGCTGCGGTTCGATTCTCGAACCTTTAGGGCACTATATAGACTACTTCATTAAGCCATTTGTCCCAGACACCAGCTGCTACATTAGGGACAGTATGGCCATGATAAACCTTATTGAAGATTACCCCTTTGATCCCACATCCAGCACTATGTGTACGCTGGATGTGGAATCACTTTATGCGAATATCCCACAATTTGAATCCCTACGTGTAATAGAGAAGGTACTTGAATCAAGACCACGACCCCATAATGTGCCCTCTATATTCATTCTTGAACTTCTTGAAATTTGCCTGACCAAAAACTTTTTTCTGTTTGAGGGACAATTTTACGGTCAAGTTAAAGGGACATCCATGGGAGCAATTTTTGCTCCCAACCTGGCCATTCTATACATGGACCATCTGGAGACCAGTAACATTCTCCACACGTCGAATCCCTTCCACAATGGCATTGCCTTGTGGAAGCGATATATCGACGACATTTTCCTCCTATGGAATGATACTCCAGAAAACCTCGCACTTTTTCAACACTGGTTAAATAACAACAGTGGAGGACTCTGTTATACCGTGTCCACCAGCAAAGATTCCATTCCTTTCCTTGATCTAAAAATAAGACACACAGAAGGACGTCTCACTACCACATTGCACCGCAAGCCCACTGAACGCAATACTTTGCTCGAATACACTAGCCACCACCCTCGGGCCCTCCGTGATTCATTACCTTTTTCCCAGTTCCTCCGCATTAGGCGAAACTGCTATTTTAGGGATGATTATTTTACCGAGGCAAAAACTCTGAGCAAAAAATTGAGAACTAGAGGTTACCCACGAAAACTGGTACGGAAATCTCTAAAAAGGGCCTGGTACTGTCCAAGAGAGACTTTGTTGGAACCTAAAGAAAAGACTACCCAAGAAAAATTAATCTGTGTCACCACATTCTCACCGGCTTCTAATGCCATTAGAAAAAGCATTCTTAAACACTGGCCAGTCCTTAATGTGGGGCAACTAACATTAGAAAAACCCATGTTTGCATTTAAACGTGCCAAGAACGTAAAAGATCACCTTGTCAGGGCAGCTCTCCCTCAACCTGTGCTAAAAACTACTATAAATGATGTGTGGGGCCTTCCACCGCTCACAGGCCATGTCAAATGTGGGGGCTGTGTTTGTTGTGACACCACTATAGAAGGAAAGACATTTGAATTTGGAACTATCAAACATGAACGGAACTTCTTTTCTAATTGTAATTCTGCTAACCTGGTGTATGCCATCCTGTGTCCGTGCATGTTGATCTACATAGGACAAACCAGTCAGAAAATAAAACTGCGGATTGGCCAGCACAAAAGCAGGATAAAATGTAAAACAGCAAATGCGCCATTGGTGGAACATTTTTCTGATAAAGGACACACTGAAAAAGACTTTGTCTGGACTGTGATCACCACCATTAAACCCCCATCCAGAGGAGGAGACATGTCACAACTTCTAAACAAGGAAGAGCTACGATGGATTTTGCGCACTAACAGCATTCGGAATGGGTTAAACCGACTTGAAGATTGGACGTCCCTGCTGTAATTTTATCAATCACATGTATATTTATTTCCCAGTAATTGTGCAAAGTGCTAAGAATATATGCTCACTAAAGCACGATTCACCACTTAGAAATGGCCGCCGGGAACACTGCCATTCACCTCACTTCACTCTCATCACTTAGTCCCTTCACGCTGTTCACTACCGCCGAAGTTACAGCCCACGCGTTTTAAACAAGAAAATTATCAGACCCAGCACTAGAACGCCAGACCCGTGGCATCGCTGAGCTGCACCTAAAGTAAGTTCTTCACCATTCTCCCGAGTAAGGCACAGTAGCGGTATGTAACTCCGGCCACTAAAATCTGCATTTACTTTTGCAGATAAGCCATTGCGCTGCCTACGTATCATTGTATACGGATGCTCGCGTATACCGCGTAATTGAATTCCGGTTATTTTTAAGGTAACGTGTTCTTCTCTTCGTTCACGTATTCTGCATGCGAGACAATTTATAATTATAACGGGCGGTTCTTCTGTTGTTTATTATTCATAGATTGTCTGTCATAGCGCAGTAACCCTCTCGGTACCGCTACATTTTCCAGCAAGGAAATGTTACCACGTAGGTTCATTATTCAATTCCCGTTTTTTTGCACGCCAGTATGCGCACTGTCGGCGGTGCACTTCACTATCTAGAAACTACTCTGTGCTCACAAACGCCCAGTTTTCTCCACATAATTCCATTGCCATCCGGTCCTTTCTGCATGATGTCCCGCGCCGTAATTCACTATACCCCATCACTCCTGAGCCTGATTCACTCATACTTTGAAACAAAGGTTTTATTTCCTTGGTTAGTAAAACCTCCTTTGTGCATGCTACCACTGTCACCAGGAGAATTACCTGTGAGAAATTCGAACGACATGGCTGCACTAAAACACCTGGGCACTTGCCTTCACTTAATGTACATAAGAGGATCGTTGCCATATGTGATATTTTTATTAATTATATGTATCTCTCTGTTTTCTCTTCCCCCCTTCTTTTGTCCATTGTAAATATGTGTGTAAAGTAAATGTGGAATTTTAACCTTGACAACAATAATGTCATGTAATGTCCTGATGATGATGTCTGCATTTTAGAAAGGCATCGAAACGTCGACCTCCAACCCCATATGCAAACGTCCTAAATAATTATTGAATGATGCAATGGTGTGGTTTATGTAAATATCCTAAGTCTGACTCACTGAAACACAAGTGTACAGACAGATCCCCTGCTTTTCACATCTTTTTGTTGTTGTCTCCTGTATGTTGAAGGTCACGGCTGTGCCCGCTTGACATTACCGAGAAACGCATAAACTTAAAACTTAAATAAAAAATTGAAACCCTGTCCGGACGGACAGTAGACATACGACTTATTAAGTGTATGATCATTGTGCTCTGCGTTCATTACTTCCATATAGGGACCAAACTAGAAAACATCCCAGTCACAACAGCTCTCAATAAATTTTCCATAATGGGCAAACACGTGCACAACAATATGTCATGAGATGCTATGCACCACCAACAAAGACAAAAAAAACTTGAGCTCCGGTGAGCAATCTCTCACCCGAAGTCTTTAGTGCCAGAGGGTCTTGATTCAGAGAACCATTCAGTTGTGGGGAAGTTATCCTTATGCCTAGTGCAGTCCCACAAGTAACTCTGAAACGGTGATCGCAGGCATAGATTTCACTGTAATGTTCATGGTGCTGGTCTGATAATGACTTTGCTCGTGTCCCATCACTGGTCGGCTCGGCGGCACAGAGGCGTATACACATCATAATTCCCATTGTTACCATGTTACGTACGCTAGGTGCCGGCACGCTTCGTGACGTTAATGCCAGGAAGTTAAAGGCCACAGCGTGCGAGTTTAAGCCACACCAGGAACTCCACAAAGATACTTCGAGCTCCATGTCGCAAGTCACAGCACCAGACACGCTTAAACTCACGACCTGGGACGGCGCTCTGATTCGGACCAAGATGGCGGCACGCTGTTACGCCTCCGCCGGATGGTTCACGGCAAAGACATGTTGTGCAAAGTGTCGACCGGACAGTGGGGCAGACGTCACAGATAATGGCTGGAGGCGATTCGAGACAGGTAGGGCTGCGCGCGTGGAGGGTATGCCGTGTCACAGTAACTGTAAAAGCATCCAGAATTGAAGATAAAAATGCTTTCACTCACCCAAAAACACGCTGCCACAGTCACCACTCTACCTGACATGTGTATCGGTTGGCCAGAGGTGCCGCCTCTCACAATGTCTATCATTGAAAACACGCCAACATTGCTTTTGTCAGAGACTCTTACGCGAAAGACAAAATGATCCACTTGTCAAAGAAGATACCGCTCCTCAAGTAACAAGGAACACAGCCAGATACCCTATAAAAGCACTCAACATGGCATGGGTGGGCAAGTTTGTTGTACTTCAGTGAAACCTTTGACTGGAGAGACTGTTGCCGAGTGTTGCTGTAAAATGTTCCTCTTGCTCACTCAGGACAGCGCTGTCAAGATTCACAATCACTTTGAAAGAACTCTCTACACAGAAAGTTGACCACACCTGTAGGAAATCAGTCTAGTTCTCACGCAGGTTAGCAGCAGACATCAAAGAAAACACACACACACCCAGGGTGCAGGCTGTCCAAGTGGAACAGGACACTGGTGGGGTCAGCTGGGCGTTATCTTATAGTTTCAAATTGAAGATGAAAGATCTTAATGTCTTTAGTTCCTTTTCTTGTCTTTAGGTTCCTTGGTTCCTTAGTTGGCCTTTCTCCTTAGTTCACGCGTAGGTTCATCCAGTTAAAATCGTCGCCAAATTGTAGTAAAGGAAGATGCAGAGTCCAACTCTGTAAGTAGGTAAATCCTTTATTGTAGATCCCTTCTAGGTTAGATGAGTAGAACAAGATAGGAAGTACATAAATAACAACCCCACCAGGAGCCAGCTGTTACCAGCTCAGCCTGAGTTGACCAACTGCCACAGACAGGTAGAGAGAGACACTGTGAGCCAGAGAGGCATCCAGGCATTCTATGATGTCACAGATGTCATAGTACAGTCTATCTAATGGAGGACAGTGGAGAAGCCATTTACTACATATACATCAATCACCAGTATATATATGACAAGCACAGCACTTTGGCACTGAATGGTAATATCAAAGCACTCAAAGTCCTAAGAATAGCACATAGATCAGCAGACAACCCAGAGGGACAACAGCAAAAAGTCGAGGGAAAGAACCCCAAAAACACCATTTCCAACGACAACATTATCTGCTCAACCATAGTTTTGTGCCAGTTCTTACCTGAATGTTGAGTTTCACCTCCTACACAGGGAGCAAGTAACTATGGGTGGGCAGAGTTTGCGGTGTTACACTACGCGGAGTTGCGCAGATTTGCATAACACTCAGTGGAATTCCATGGCATTCCACTCCGCCGTAGGGATCACGGAGGCCCTGCTAAAATGAATTAAACAAGGCATTCATGCCTGTTTTCTGCCCTTCCCTAGTCTCTCTTGCTGCTCCAGGTGTGGGGTTTGCTCCTGCTGTGCCAGCCCCTGGGCAGCCCTTGCTGTTCTTTCCCTACCACAGCCTGTTCCTTGGAGGTCACCTGTCCCTCACAGTGCAGCCATGAGTGAGGGACTGGCTTGGTGCAGCCAGGAGTGACGGACTGGCTTGGTGTAGCCAGCCCTCTGACCATATGCTCCATTCGGTCTCCTTTGGCAGCAGCTCTCGATGGCTCCCTGGGCGGGCCTGGGTGAAACAAATGCAATGCCCCATGAAAACAAACAAAAAGCAAGCTCAATTCTCTACAAAAAAAACCAAACCAAGCCCAGCCCTTCACAAACTAAATACAGATTACAAAATTAGGCACAGGCATAACAGTAAAATGCAAATGACTCACTGTGACAATTTCAGTATGCTTAACTTTTAACAAATTTAATTCCTGGGAAACGGCCGTAGTGTGCTGATTGGGCCGGCACCGGTAAACTCCACTCCACAGGAGGCAGAGATTTTTCCTGAACTCCACGTTCCAAGCGGAGCGCGGAGTAAAACAAATTTGGCACGCCCCGCCATCGGAGTAGTTCACCACCCACCCACACAAGTAACCCAGCGCAAATTACTAGAGAGGTTTGACTCCCCCTCTGCCTTTCCCACACATTGACGCTCCTCTTACACAGCAATAAATGAGATGAAGACCCATCATACTTGCTGTTTCTTTTGCCTGCTCACTGTAGACAGACATCATGCGAGCATGGCTGGTCCAATCTGGAAAATCAAACCTTTAGGACCTTTAACACCACAGGTAAGGTCTGGGGTAGCAGGGCTCCCAGGATTGGTGATACGCTTTTTTTCCTCTTTGACGTTCTAGTACCTAGAGCAGTTGGTGCCGCACTCTTCTGGCAGACTAACTAAAGTGATGATTGCATACAAAGTGGCAAGGCCCTTTAATCACAGCATATTCTACTGGAGCAGAATGTTCAGAAAAAAGGTGGGGCCTTTTCTTCTACTTAGTTTTTTCCATCACATCACTGGGAACAATTCAGTTTGCAATATAAAAGCAGTTCCCTTTGATCACACTGTGTAGTCCTGATGTGGAACATTTAAGGAAGCAGATCTGCGCCTTTGAATTTTGTGATACTGGAAAACAGTTGAAGGATTCTTCTCAGTGCTTTATTAACACATAATTAAGTGCCAGGGCCCTCTTCAGGAGGCCACTGCAGCTTGCACCCTCCATTGACCCTGCCAGCACTGCCAGGGAGAGAATCAACCCAACTAATAACCATCATACTCCTACAAGTGTGACAATACAGACACTTACAGGCCTCAAAAGCTATAAGAACAGCTTGATCAGCAGTAATTAGTACATTTTAATGTATATTAAATTAATCAATTACTGTTGCTGTGCACATCTCTAAATTAGATAAACAGCCCCACCATGTGGCAGATTGTCATAAGTGCCAGTGCTGCGAATTAAGTGACGGTGCTGAGCACCAGAAACCACTGGCTCAAATTCAGCATTCATTATTTTGAATGTTTTTCCATGATAGTTGGAGTTGGAAGGGACCTGGAAGGGATCCAGAGTGTGTCCCACAGAGCCGTTAGTGTGAATGAAAGAGTGGCAGCCAAGGGATGTTTGTCTCTTTTGGTATCCAACTGCAAGCAGGGGTGCACTTTAACTGATCAGAAATGTAGCGAGATCATGTCAGGAGAGTGATAAAAATAATAAAAGATGTGAAAGGAACATTGGGTTTTCTCATTGTGTTACCTGTAACTTGCCTCAAACAAAGGGACTTTATAATTATAATTTAAATGTTCATGAGTGTGAGAAATTGGCTTACTTGTTGAGGGGGATAAAACCCGACTCAAGCAGCCAAGCAGCAACCTCAATCCTTGTCATGGAAAGGTACAAGCAAACCCCAAATTAACTTGTGCTCAGCCCTCTGGTAGCTTGACACAGAGCAGTCAGCCTTAACTTTGAGGCAATGTGGAAAGTATTTATGCAGCACTTGAAACAGAAATAAAGTGAAAACACAGCACAAGAAAAATAGAGCACAATTTAATAAATACGTCACAACCAAAATAACAAAAATCCAATCAGTAGAACCACAGATATGCAATATTAAAGATTTAAGTTAAAATAGAGCTAAAAAGCCCAAAGCACCACTTGTGGGTTTCTAGTTGTTTGAGTTCGGGAGAAAGGAACAAGTTCAGGCCTACTGCGATTGAGTGTGGGCTGGATACAGGGACCAGGTTAATCCCACTGTAAAGTTACCTTCTCAGTCCTGCACAAAGAGTCCCATTCATGGGGAGGAGGCTGCGAGGAGCAGAGAAGTTACGTGGAAGGTTGTCGATGTAGCATGAAGAGCAGGCCTGAAGTCATTGACTGTTGTCACTGTATTGCAAAGATCCTGTTGCCATCATGAACGGACGGTATGTAGTTATATGGTGGTGCTCCCACTAGTGGTCAATGCTGTAGCTCGAAGAGTCAGGCGAGCAGAACTTCACGTTGGAGGGCTGTGCGAGTGACAATGTTTCAAAGAGCCCTGTGCGAGTGACAAGGTTTCAAAGAGCCCACAACTTCAATTCAGTCTCTTGGAGGCCTCACCAAGGGTCAGGACCCAAGGGTCAGGGGCTAGCTCCAGTTGGATCTGGGTGCTAGTGCAGATGGTTGTGAGCCTGTTATGTCCCTGTGGCTCTGATTAGTAGGCCAACAAATGAGTCCTTGGTGTCACTGTGGGAGACCTGAGTTCAGGTTCAAATCCCTCTGATTCAGACAGGAGGGAAGCAAGACAGCAGTCCAGCAGGGCAGGAGTCCAGTAGAATGGCAGTCCTTTCAGTAGAACAGCAGTTCTTCTTCCTGGCAGAGTTTACACAGATCCAGAATAGTACTGAAGAGTTGGTGTCTGATGTCCAATATTGATACAAGGGTCCTAGTTTGAAATGGGAGAAGCTTCTAGAGGTTTCCCTTTGAAGTCCACAGGCTTCGTGCTTCCCTGGCCTGGCTCCAGACTAACAGGAGGTATGCAGCCCCTTTGTGTGGAGGCAGGACACAGCCTATTCAAGAGTAAGTAGGGCTATGCTCAAGTCCATCCTCCCATCCTGCCAGTGATGGCCCATCCCCACACACCTAAGCTCTCTATTGTGTGTGGCTGTCTAGGACAAATACATGAAGCCCAACTGTAATCTAAACCCAGTCATGTAACCCAGATACTAGCTGCAGGAACTACATGGCCTAGGCAGGAAAATGCCAACTTTGTAAATGTTGCTTTTTCAATACTGTAATTTCAAATCAGACTTCACCACGAGAGATCTTTTCATTAAACCTACAAAGGCACCAAACATGAACTGGTTATCTGCTCCCATTTTGAAATGACGATCACTTATTAAATGTAGAGAGGCAGGCCTTGCAGCAGTGAAAAAATAATTTGAGTATTTCACTACCAGGACAAGTAAAACTTAGTAGTAAGTGTCCTACTTTTTAAAGACACTGCACTCTGCTCTCTGGTCTGTACAGAGCCTACTCTCCGGGTGACATATGTATTAAAAAGGAAGGCTTGGGCCTGGCAAAATGTTTATTTTGCCAGGTCGAAATGGCAGTTTAAAACTGCACACACAGGCTGCAATGGCAGGCCTGAGACATGTTTGAAAGGGCTGCTTAAATGGGTGGAACAATCAGTGCTGCAGGTCCACTAGTAGCATTTAATGTACAGGCCCTGTAGTACCACTTTATTAGAGACTTATAAGTAAATTAAATACACCAATTGATTGTAAGCCAAGTCTACCATGTTTTAGTGTCAGAGCACAAGCACTTTACAACTGTTTAGTAGTGATAAAGTGCCCAGAATCCTAAGGCCAGTAAAACTAAGTCAGCAAAACAGGAGGATGGAAGGCAAAGAGTGAGGGGAGAACAACACCAAGGATGCCAGGTCTAACAATAAGAATTTATATTACTATATTTAAATTATTAATATAATTGAAGTGTTATACTAGGGTTCAATAGAATCCATTAGTTGGGTCATTTTTAACTTGCAGCTCAAACATTTTCTGTTTTGAAAAGGACAGACCTTCAGCCACTTTTTAAACGGCTTTGGAGCCTTCCTAAGGGTACATAAAGGATTGGTTTTTTTCAACAGGTTGACTTTTGTGATCTTCATGGAGCACAGAAAATGCTCTTCTAAAAATCATAATTGTTATAAGGCTACATGCGACAACAGGAGTAGGAAAGTGTTTGGAGGAAGATTCTACTCCTCCTACTTCTCCTACTCCTGCCCCTCTCCTTTCTCAGAAGCAGATTTGGATGTTAATGTCTTTGCTTTCAAAGGCTTTTCAAAGATCAAGGGACATTTCGGCTAATCTTCAGATGTCCATGGTAGACAATCAACCAAGTATTAGTTCTGAAATATTTAAACAATTTCAGCAGTTTCATCCTCCTCCCTGACTATAAGCAAGGGGGAAACAGCATTTACAACATGGGAGGACCTACATGTGCCATTTCAACGCAAGAGGAGTAATGCTTGCCTGAACCACGAATATGCCTTAAACATGTATATGCATAGATAAGGCAGCCAGCGGTCTAGATGTCCGGATGTATGGGGAGAGGAACAAGAAGGAACAGGAGTGAATGTGGCCTGGTAAGTGGGGCGTGGGCCCGGTTTTAGGTGGGATCGTTTTTAGGGCTAGGGCTGGTTTCATGGCTCAGGGCAGGGGGAGTTGGGGAAGTTTTTAAGGGTGGGAGCCGGGGTTTAGAGTTCAGGGCAGGGGGAAGGGGCAATTTTTAGGGATGAGGGTCAGTTTTAGGGCTCAGGGCAGGGGGGCTGGGGTAGTTCTTTGGGCAGAGGCTGGGTTTTATGGCTCACAAGGGGAAAGTTTTGGTTGTTTTTAGGGATGTGGGCCAGGTTTTAGATCTCAGAGTGGGAGCGCTGGGGTCAGGGTCGTTTTTAGGGCATGGGTCATGGTTTTACGTTTCAGGGTGGGGAGTCCGGATAGTTTTTAGGGCTGGGGCAAGGTGGATTGTAGGGCTAATGTATCAGGTTTTAGGGCAAGGAGCGGGTCGGCTAGGTTTTAGGGCGCAGGGCAGCTGGGGTGTGCACTTTACCATGCATATCCCTTTACCAATCATGCCTTTACAACAAAATTCATCCTAAAGGCATGCATGGTAAAGACACGGTTGTGGTTCAGACCGTGTTTTTTAGGCATGCATGGTTGTATCATACAACCTAAGCAAGAATAATTAAGAAACAGTTACAAAGACAGTGGAAGGACCCAGAAATATTTTTTGACCCATCTAAATTATCTAGATAAAGGGGATTTTGAATTAGTGAAGCAGACAAAAGGTCACTGAGTAAAGTTTATGGGACCCCTCTCAAACAATCTCTTTCAGGTCAGGGAGAAGAGGGGAAAAAAGCCAACAAACCCAATGAAACAACTCCCTCGTGACCTTTTAATTTTACGGGATTCAACCTCCAATTATCAGGGCATAAACATATTTCAATAACAACTTCTTTTTACTTTCTCATTTTTTTATTGAAATTATTTTTTCATTAGGCAGTGCTTTTCATCTTATTTTTTTCAGTTTAAAAGAATTTTTTTTCCACCACAGAATACATTATTATCATCAATAAATCACAATACAAAATTTATTATACACATTCTGATAGACATATTCATACATATATCGCCAGGTAGAGAACTAAACCAAACACAACACTCTCTCTGTCACTCATACACAATCACAACTTCATACATCTGGACACGTTAACACATTTCATTGGTTTTCTGTCTATTGCCCAGTATATAACCACTAAGATCAGTGGGATTTTAAAAGGACTTGTTCAACGTGTTTCGGTGGAAGGTAACAGCAACAGAAACCACCTTCATCAGGACCCGCCAGATAAAATCAACATATGTTCTCTATACCCTGGATTACCTGCAAAGATGTATATGAAAAGTCCACATTAGATTTTATGCCCGTGACACATTTAAAAAGACATTGCTTGGACCAATAAGCAAAAACAACAATCATACAAACATTATTCCCTTATGTACCACCTTTTTCCCGAATACACAAGTGATTCCTATCTATTGAAAGAAAAAAAGCACAAATTCTAAAAACTCCAATTTGACATCACTTACTCAGGGCAAGAGGAGAGTTCAGGTTCCTCCTTTTAACTCAATATCTAGGTGTTTTTTAAAAGTCATCATAACTCTTATTTTTACTTCTCATTCTCTATTGTGTGATTTACACCCTATATACTAGAATAGGAAATGGTCTTAGATCAGGACTTACTTTTAGTTAGGTCTTCAACTTAGCGTTTATGAACCTCCAAAAGTTCTCATGAATGCCTCCAGGTTTTATTAATGTAACGACCGCAGATTGGCTACCTATAGAGTTAAATAGAGTAAACTGGAGTTCTATCACCTATTCTTAGAAAAGTCAGTTTTCATTTAAAAAAACACCCTAACTTTAAACCCTGTTACCTTAAATATCTCGTAAAACAGGGGAAATGACTTCAATCCTGTCTTGATTTCGCCACCATGATTTTTACAAGATGTACACTGAAAGATAGAGGAAGCAACTATTCTACCATCTATTTCCCATAGGGAAACATTATTTAACAACCTTTTTTTTATAAAACCTTGTTACCTTAACTGTCTTTAGAACGGAAACATATTTATCCTGTTTTTATTGGGCCCATATCAATTGCTTTCAGAGTCTCGAGAGGAAAGTTGTGACCTATGCATAGGAAGCGAAGAAGACTGGTGTAAGTACATAGGAGACCTATTGCAAAAGTGTAGCATTCTCTATTATTATAATATAGTCCTTATAAGTACTTTACATTTTGTTTTCTTGTATTTCGTTAACACTTCCTCTATGTGAAAGTTGTCCAACTGCGTCAATCTTCGGGCCACGTACCATTCATATGATCACTTTCAAAATATGGAAAAATAGGATTGTTTTTTCCGTTGTCCGATCTCCCCTGCGTTCCCTAAGATTTACAATATTGTCCTTTTGACCCTTCCACGAAGAGCCACTTAATTTCTCCAGCAAAATAGCTAGCACAGAATTCTCAGTCCCCTTCATTATCTTTCCTATGCAAAGGCTTTTAGACTCTACTATATCCTACATAACAGCAACTTCCCATATCAATCTCCCTGCTGTTATTTACTGCATTTCAGCTTTCCCAGACTAGTTTGCCAGTAGTAAAACAGGGCTACAGCGTGCTCACCTTTATCCTGTATTCCTCTCCATTATCGTCGTGCACCATATGACGCGCAATCACGAGTGATTTACGCTACTTTCAAAGACTCTTTATATACCGGGACCTACGCTGACATCCTCGCGCCAAAATCACCTGATTAGGAACATCTGGTTTTAGTTGCTAAACACAGAATACGGACTACTCGGCCGCAGTTCAACCGTCATCACATGATTTCAGAACCCGAGCCGGTGTCCTATCACACCAAACCTACAGCGTGGACGGCATCGAGAATTACAGCTACTGACAGAGGAATTAGCATTAGCTGTGATACTGAAAAGATCGTTGATACTAACAACGGACTAAACTTAAAAGTGGTACCATCGCGCAAATAAGGACTCTCACACGACTCTGCTTACTTAGCATAAAAGGTCACTTTTATTACTAGGACAGCCAAAGACAGACCCCGCAACATTATCTTTATTCAACAATACCTTGTACGATTTCCCCAACCTTTTTCCAATTGTATACATTTCCTTTCCCCAATGCTTTATTCTTTGCAACAATCCATAACTTGTTTTCCATATCAACCAGTATTATTTCCATCTTTCCTTTTCTTTCCCACCTACCCTCCCAACCCCTCCCCATAGAGAAAGGATGAATCCGCTCTAGATTATCCTATCCCTTAAAACACGCCACTCAGGAAAACCTTCCGAGTTTTCCAGCCCCACCCAACCACTTATCACAACCCAACTGACGCCAATGCGCTTACATTGCACATCTTTTGCTCAAAGCCTCCTTCTTTTTCTTTTTTTTTATATTTCTCTCCGTGAACACCATAAATCCACACACCACAAGTTAGCCAATGCATCACACAGTTCCATGAGGTAGTATGATTGGCCCATCTGTGACAGGTGTACACCATCACTTCAAAATAAATGAAGCATTTCGCTGGAAAAATGCTCATGAGCCAGCACCGTTATTCCCATAGCTGTGCAGAAATTTTTTAGAGCTCTGTTCAACTTGCGGCGAGTTTTCTCGACAGCCGCATGTACTCGGGCACCTCTCCATTGATGTCTATACACAAATTCAGTCCAAACCACCCGAGTACCCACCCAATTGGCTTTAATTACTGCTAAATCCAGCTTCATTTGTTTAATGAGCGATAATCCAGACAAGTCCACCAGATCATTTTCACCAAGGTGTATTATTAACAAATCCGGTATTCCCCAGGCCGCAGCCAATTTAGATAGCAAAGGAAATAAATCCTTCCATTTTATTCCCCCCACACTTCTCCACAACACTTCGTGTTCTTTGCTATACAAACCTAACCCTCGTCCACAAATTTGCTGTTCAGCAAAAATTGCTGCCCATTTAACTATGGAATGTCCAACAATCCAGGTCCTCTTTTTGCGAGGGAAATCCAGGACTCGACCTGTGATACAAAAACCAACATTACCACTCTGAACACAGCGACAAGTACATTACAATCTCACATATCTGTATCAACAGTTAGATTTCTATCGCCTTATACGTTGTAAGTCCTCCTTCCCCCAACCCAACCTAGCAGCTTCCGTAGCCGCGCATATTCTAAAGGAATGTGTACCAAAACATTTTGGATTTTCCCCAACCAATGTCAGAGCTTTTCTCAGGACTGCCAAAAATTGAAAACAAGTCAACTGATCCTTTTTCTTATGACAAAATATTGTTCCATCACAAAACACTGCGGACTTTATAAATGATTCCCACTCCTCCACCGGGCAACAACCCCCCACCCCACTCCTTCCCAACCTCACCAACATCCCACTCCCTATTTGGTCTGTCTTTGACTGTCTCAACTTGATCTGCAAAATTTCTTCCCCAAGGATGTGAATATCTGACGTCTGAATCCCAACTTGATTCCGTAACCCCAGTAGTTCCGAGATGCGGAACGCTCCAAAGAAAAGCCACACCATACATAACCTAAAGCGAACCAATTCCCATTCATTGTAACAACAAATAGGCAGGACTCCTAAAATCCGCCGTAACAATTCAAATGTAATGGGATCCCTCAACTGTTTTGTATGCAATTTGTTTTTCCCAAAGCCTTTCAACATTTTTCTCAAAAGGAAACCTATCCGAATCACTTTCCCCAACAACAACTGGCTGTAAAATGAAATACCTGCCAGCTTGCCTGAAATCGTCGTATGGGACAAACCTTTGTCCATCAAATATAATACAAACTCTAACATAAACTGTTCACTTTCCACTGCTGTACCGTCCTTCTCACGATGCGAAGCATAGCACAAAAAGTCAGACCACGCCTGCTGGTAACTTCGTCTCGTGGATTCCGCTATAGACTGCTCAATCAGTTCTGCAATCCTCAGTCCCCCAGGTCCCAAATGCTCGAAGGGATCGTTGTCTTGTGTCTGTCCGCTCTGGGTGCCAACTCCCGGAACCTCTGCCAATTGCAACGAGATAAAGCGTTGGCAATTGAGTTGTTCAACCCAGGAATATGCTTTGCCTTAAAAACAATATTCAACTGAAGGATTCGCAACATGAAAGCCCTCAACAAATGTAGAACCCTCACATCTTTTGCCCGTTGCCCATTGACCAGACTCACCACCGCCATGTTGTCTATATGAAACAAAGCACAGCGATCCTTAAATTCCTCACCCCAAACTTGCAGTGCAACCAACAGCGGAAAAAATTCTAAAAAGGCGATGCTACGACCTTGTTCCAACCAATGAGCCGGCCAAAGCTCCGCACACCACCGTCCTTCCCAGAACAAACCAAAACCCAGGGCTCCAGAAGCGTCTGAGAAAATTTGTACTTGCCACACCGTGTCTTCCTCCACAAAATTGACAGACACTCCATTAAAGTCGTCCAAAAACCTCAACCATATCCGCAAGTCCTCCTTGAATTTGTTCGTCAATCTTATATGATGATGGGGCAAGGAAGCCCCCGCCATTGCAAAACCAAGGCGCCTGCAAAAGGTTCTACCTGCTCTAACCACTCTGCATGCGAAAGTAAGATAACCAAGCAGCCTCTGGACCTAACGCAGTTGTATTTTCTTTTCGCCAATGATTTCTTGTAAAAAAGACCTGATCTCCTGCACCTTAGCCAAGGGCAAACGAGCCACCATTGCTGTGGTATCAATCTCTATACCCAAAAATACCAATTTCGAGGTCGGACCTTCCGTCTTGTCCTTCGCCAATGGCACTCCAAACTCACCTGCCATCTCCTGAAAACAAGCCAAAACCTTAACACATTGCTCAGTACCAGGGTCACCAACAAACAAAAACTCATCCAAATAGTGGCAGACTGCTGCATGCCCAGAACGACGGATAACACACCATTCCAAAAATTTGCTAAAGGTTTCAAACAGGGAACAGGAAATAGAACATCCCATTGGCAAAACACGGTCCACATAGTACGCATTTTCAAAGTACATGCCCAGCAATTCAAAATGCATTGGATGTATGGGTAACAACCGAAAAGCTGCCTGAACATCGCATTTTGCTAGTTGCGCTCCCGCACCAGCCTTGCGAACCATCTGCAAAGCATCGTCAACTGACGCATAAGACACCGCCGAGTCGTCCGACGAGATAAAGTCATTTACTGACTGCCCTTCCGGCCAGGACAAATGATGAATAAGCCGAAACTCACCTTGGGACTTCTTTGGAATAACTCCAAGAGGCGACACCATCAAATTGGGCAAGGGGCAGTGTGAGAAAGGACCAACTATTCTACCCAATTCCAACTCTTTCTGCAATTTGCACCGTACCACATTAGGCAATTCCTTCGCTGATTTGAGGTTATCAGCCCAGCGCAACACTCTAGGACCTTGATACCCAATACGAAAGCCTAACCGAAAACCCCAAATCAGTTTAACTGCCGCCTCAATATCCGGGTATATTTCCAAGCACCTCATCATCGCTTGCAGCCTAATTGGGGTAGGAGCCTTTTGGTATAAATGGCGGCAGTGTACCACGCCCCCTCTGTCCCCTCCCATATTCTCCTTGGTGCTGATTAGGAAAGCACTGGAAGATGGCATGCCTGCCCCCACACTGTGAACATTCGTGTTTGAACTTGCAATATTGGCGCACACAGGAACCTCTATTGAAACCCCAACAAGCTCCCGTGGTAGGCAACTGTCCTCTCCCCAATCCACCCGCCCCCATTGTGGCGGGACGCTGCAGAAAGGGCCGATAAATGGTTGGTAACCCACTGGCTGTATGAATCGTGTTAGAAACCGAGTGCCCCGACAACCATTGCAACCACAACTCTTGGTCCACCTCACCCCATGGTTTATCATTAAAGAGACTCACCCTACCCCGAAACTCCTCATCATAATTCAACCAAGCATAGCCTCCCGCCTGTAAATGCGCCCGTCTGATGATATCTATGTATTTAAAAAGTGAAACTGCCCTTTCAGGATAACGCTCACAATAAACACTGGCATAAATAATGAAGGCAGCCGTCCAATTCTCAATCGTTTTCGGCACCTTGGGGCGACGGGACAATTCCAACTCCTCCTCCTTAGACCCCTCCCTGGCTTGTAAATCTCTATGTAAAAGGCGGAAAATATCCACATAATCGTGGCTCCAAATCCTCTGCCTCGTTCTCTGTGATAAATGAGTGCCCAAGGGCATAGCCACCCCCATATATGGCAATTTTGTATGGCCACTCCCTGGATTCTCACTGCACACTGAGCTACTTACCGATGACACCGGGCTCTCCCCCCCCCCCCTGACTGTCCTTCTGGCCCCGCAGTTGACTGCGGCATTTCCTGTGCCCCTGAAACCAATTCTTGACCTTTCGCCAACACCCCATTTCCACCCTCCACAGGCGCAATACCTGGTCCACCTGCCAAAGGCCGTGTCCACGCAGCCCACCAGTCTGCCTTACCTGCTGGTAGCTGTGAAGCCCTTTGATGAAATTCCTTCAGACCATCACGCTGATGATGTCCACCATGCTGCATACGCTCTGCCGACAGAGCCGCTCCAGATCTCTGAAATACATTAGCAGAGGTGAAATGTCCTTCCCCACTCCCTCCCGACACCTGGCCGCCCAAACCAGCCGCCACCTCTGAAGACACCCCAACTCTTGGATAAATTTCATTTTCTTTATCAAAATCGTCATAATCATCATCATGCACAATTCGAAATTCAGTACTTTCAAAACTCGTGCCTGGCCTAGCGCCAGAACCAGTGTCGACATTCTGATATGTTACCTCAGACTCAGGCCGCCGTGTCAAACGCCTGGTCGCTGGCCTAAAATCCGCACAAGATTCGCTACGAGAAACTCGCCCCGCCCCCAAAGCCGCACATTGCTTCGCTGTGACAGGAAAAGAACTCTGTACCTCAGAAGTGTGACCAGAGCTCGCCATAAAGTTCCCGCTGCTCCAGCAAGGAACCGCTCCATACCTACCTTTTACCTGATCCACTGGAGCACCAGAAAATTGCTTTTTGCGCATCTCAGCATGGTTTACCCAAATCCATTGCCCTTGCTGAGGACCAAAACCAGAATCAAAATCCACCCGTGGGTGACGAGGCGGAGACCTAGATTCCGGAAACAAATCACCACTTTCAATGTCTTGACTGCCAACCCCACTCCCACCCCTGCCCCCCCCCCAAACCACGATTTCCCCCAGTTTGTTGATCCCACAAAACACCCTCCACTGCTTGACAGTCATACATAACACCAGTAGCATAGGGTTCTTCATAACCAAAGTCTGCATCATTCAAAACCCGCGGGGGGCCTCTAGGCTGAGGTAATAAAACTTTCTGACAGTCAGAAAACGCACTCAGCTGATTTGGGTCAGTCGATGCCAGATCACCGCCCATGGCGCCTTCACCTTCCAACACCTCCAATTGCCCAAAGTCTTCATCGTCGCTGTCACTAGAATAGTCTACCAAATTATTCTTCTGACCGATGGAGCAAACCTGAGGTGCAATGTCGACTCTATTGCTTCCATTGGGTACAGCATTAGACTCTTGAGGTATTTCTCCTGACAATACCTTATTAAACTGCAAAACAGACACATCAGACGTCTGTGACGTTTTTTCCTCTCCAGAACTGATCCCACTGAAAGACGCTTCTTCACCCAGCTGTACATGACACACTCGAGTATCAAACGTACAACTGGCTCTACCTCCTCGCCTCCCTGCCCGCTTCCTGGCTTGAGATGCAACGACCAGCTGACCTCCCCTCACCACACACGGAGCAGAAGCAGAACGCGGGGGTGGGGGCTTCTTCCCTCGACTACCCCTGCACGAAGATCACGCTCTCCTAGGTCGAGCAGCTGGCACTTTCTCCACACACAAAGTCTCTGTGGAATTACCTGCTACAGACCTGCAAGCGGCAACAGCGCGGACCACCCCTTCAGCTGCTAGACGACGAGGACGCTTCACTTCGACAGCAGTTTCCACCATAGCACCTGGCCGTAATAAGTCACTACGCCCAACAGCCACCAATGCTCGAACTGCCTCTCTGGCAATATCCTCTGCTGCCATGCTTGAATATTCCGAAATCCGCCGAAGAACGAACGCAATGCCGAGAAACTTAAACGCTGACAGGAATTCCTCTCAGCTGCTCCTCAAAACATGACGCCACCGCTCCTTCACTCGCATCAAGTGACGTTGCCCTCCCTCTCCCTCCCCGCGCCTGGACAGCCCCTCCCACCCTCCCGATCAACCAATCAGGTTGCATGAGGATAATCCCCTCGCGCGAAATACCCCAGGGGGACACCGGCTCGTGCCCAGTCCCCCTGGGGCCCATAGCGCCATATTGAAATGATAACAACTTGGTAGTAAGTGTCCAGTATGTTTTACCCGCCGCAGAAATACTTTACATTTTACTTGTGTCTCATCGCTCTACTATGGTTTTAACAACAGCACGTTGTTTCACCAACAGTGTAGCTCACAAATTAGATGTTATAAAAACTGAGCACATTATTATCCCATACAGGTACTTCATAATCCTGGGTGTCAAGTACCAATGTCAGTAGGGTATACCTATGATTTTCGAGCCGATTCCAGATGTAAACAAGAGGACTTAAGCTGCTAATACGCCCCCAACATTATTTTACGAAGATGGCCAAATTGTAGCCAGGCTTACGCATTACAACAGGTATATGAAAAACTTTACAAATAAATTAAACATATTGTGGATAACTCGAATCTATGATAACATTTTAGATCTCTGCTGATGTTGACCTGTCGAAAATATTTGATAACCAAATGATTTAAACTGCAGCATATTTTTGTGTGCACCCCTACTATACCACAATCCCAACTTTCTAAAATTAAAAATAAATGTATTAAGTTATGACTGCAAGCATCACGCTTCTTGTCAGTAACCTTACGTACACTTCGTTTGAAACATCAAAAAGGATATTTTTAGGTCCTTGAGTAGATAGCCATCTACTCCACTCAACCTAATTGTTCTGTAATTCTTCAATCCATATGATTGTAAATACGCAAATTCAAAATTACCAGGGTTTTGTGATATTCCACTGGATTTCTTCATTCAGGCCGTTTTTCACAGTATCCAGGGAGAAAATCCCAAAACACTCCCTTCTTTTACGGATAATATCCATAGGAGTCCCTGTCTGTCCTTCCACCTTTTCTAGGATGCACCATTTGCATCCTTTTCAGAATGCTGTTTGACTAAAAAATGATCAACAAGTGGGGCTTCCACACTGCCATTGCGTATCGCTGACTTATGCTCACTGTATCGTACTCTAAACTCACGTGATGTTTCTCCAACATAGGACAGATTACACATGCACGTTATGCTGTAGACAATATTATGACTCCTACAGTTCGTTAAATCTCTCAACTGGAAGTTTTTACCTTGATACTCGATGGAGTCTGTGACGATAGCCGAATCACAGGCATGACATGATCCGCATCTGTGATTGCCGATTACCATTGGTAAGCCTTTTATAGTAGTTTGACGCATCTTTTCGGACACGTTTGATCTAGTATGTACCAATATATCCCGTAGATTTCGATTTCTACGGAAAGCCACCAACGGTTGCTCTAACCTAGTTTCCTCATCGCCTATATTTAGAATTTTCCAGTTTTTCTGAATTATGTTCTTTAACTTAAAGTTAAAAGGGGAATGATTAACGACACAAATTACCTGGTCCTTCGGGGTTCGATGTGTTCCCTCCAAGAGGGCATCACGATTATAGTATTTTGCCCTCTTGTACGCATGGCGAACTAGCCTTCTAGGGTAGCCTCTTGCCAACAGTCTTAATTTTAGGGCATCACCGTGACTGCCAAAAGGTCACTGGCAATCGCTTAGGATAGCACTCCAATCCATTGTTCTTTTGTTCACCATAACAGCTCACTTTCTACCCAGCTATATGCAAGTCAGTCTTGACCCTACTCAGCATGGGAAAAGTCCAGCCTGAACTTCCAAGCTAGGTCCTCCTTGAACCAGAACACAAGCAATACAGGACCGGTTTCGCCCGAGGTATGAGCTTATCAGCCAGGTACAGTTTGGTTCCACTGACATGAGCATTAGACTCACTTCTGGGAGTACCCATGCCACATATGACGGTACATGAAACACACAAAAAGGTGATGGGATGCTGCCTGCAATAAGTCTAGCCACTGGCACTTGCTCGGGTAGCACTCCAACCTATCGGTCTTTTGCTCACCATCCACCTCAGTTTGGACCCAGCCATATGAAAATCAGTCTTGAATCTGCTCCTCATGAGAACAGTCCAGTCCGTACTGCCAAACTGGGTCCTCCTTGATCATATCACAAGCAGCCCAGGTCTAGTTTTGTTCTAGTTATGAGCTCAGCAGCTGGGTACAGCCTGGTTCCAGGGAAATAGAGTGAGGAGTCCGGCCGTTCAGGCTCTTCTTGGGACATCATGCAAGCCTTGGCCTTTGATACAGTCTCCAGTGTGGCTGTTTGGCATCACATTTATATTAGGGAGAGAAAAAAGGTGCTCAGGAGTCTTGATTGCTTCATATTCCTTTTTCTAGTAACCGCCTCTGTCAGAAATGGGGTTAATAATTTGGGAGGGAGTTATCTCTACCAACTTGATAAACCCTCTCTGGTTAGGCCAAAACACTGTTCTGAGATAATCTCTAATCAGCCCTTATTAGCCATAGCAGAGCCAGCAGGAATCACCAGAGAGGTGAGTGCTAAACTCAAGCAGTGTCATCAATTCCAAAGTAACAAGCACAATATAATAACATTCCCAAACCAAATAAGAACAGTGTAAAAGATTTAATGAAAACAAAAACACAAAGTTCATCAAAATAGATTGAGGAAAGCCAGAGACATGATGTGTTAATATTTTATGGGAAAAAGCGCCTAGGAAAAGTAAAGTACTGGGAAAAACAAGGTGCAAATTTGAGGCCTACCACAATGGTATGACGGTCAGATACAGCAAGTAGGTTGTCCTGGTCAAAGGTTTTAACTTTAGACTTAATCTTCACCTGCTGGGAAAAGTACTTCTGGTCAGTCCTACATCCCCATCTCCTCAGGACAGGTTTCTGGTCATGAACTTTCTCCCCACCCAGATCTCCTGCAGGGTCCAGTCTTTTAGAGCCCTTCTGTTTTTATGTGTCCCTGAAGCAGATAAATCGGACACCAACCACTTATCCCTTGAAGAGTAGTTTCAGTCCCTGAGTGCCAGTAAGTATCAGGGGTCTGTGATTCCTTGTGAGTTTTCTTTTTCCAGCAGGAGCAAAGAGTCAAAAGTCAGGATTCCTCTTCCAACAGAGACTTCTGAGGGAGCGGTGATAGAAGGGCCAGATTTATCCTGTGCACTAACCCATCATTTTTGAAAATCTACCACCCAATCATTGCTATTTTCTCACAGCCCCACCCTCCTTTTGCATCACTTCCTCTTTACCTAACTTCAAAATTACCCAGGACCTCCTGTTTCAAAATGACAAGACCCAACTACCACCAGGCAGACGTTTCTTCAGCTTTTTGGTCACATTTTTTCTTCCTTCTGCGGCTGGGTCCTAACTGTCTAGGAGGGTCTTGAGGATGAATAGGAGAAGCACTCCTTCGTTTCAAGGGCACTGCTAAAGCTGCTCTTTGATCTGCCAACTGCTCCTGTTCACTTCAAGTGTCCTTCTGTGTCGGCATCAAGACCAGTGAGAAACGTAGCTCATATACAGCGTAAAGCGGCAGAACCCGAATGAATTTAGGTTCTGCCGCATTATGCCGTAGTTGAGCTACATGGTAAAAATGACATTAGCCTAAAAATTATGCATAAATGACAAAACAATCAGTCAAACGTGGTTGATCAACATCAGCATTCCATTCTCGCACTCACACACAACACGAACATACAATTCAATATTTACAATTCCAATGTCAAAAATTAGGAATTTAAATGTACACCAAAGAAACTTGTTTGTTACACTCGGAAGTTATTAAAGAATATCATGAGCGCAATTTAGTGGATAGAGATCTTATGGTGTAAACACACGGTCTACGCGTTTCGAACCCCTGACGGGTTTGACTGATTGTTTTGTCATTTATGCATAATTTTTAGGCTAATGTCATTTTTACCAAAACTGTTGTATGTAATGTTTGCTTTGTAATTTTCTCTGTGTATTTTTGGTGAATAATAACCAACAAAAGTTTCAAAAAAATTTATATGATAAATAAAGAGTGATCAATTCTAAAAAATAGTTTTTTTCGCACTCAGTTTAATTCTCTGTGTGAAACAATTTAGTTTTGTTTAGTAGTGTTCACGGTACTGCCATCTATTTTGTTGTTTTATGACTTACTATGTAAGAAGGCAGAGCGAAAATGGCGTAAGTCATATGACAATGACAACCGTCTTTCCTACATCCTTATACGGAAAACTTATCTTTCTAAAATCAAATCAGCCAAAAAAACTTTTTACGTTAACGCTATCAAAGAATCCAGTCAAAAACAAAAAACACTGTTCGCAATAGTAAAATCGTTCACTCAGCCCAAAGCACTCCAACCCGAAACTCCCCCATCTCAGGACTTGTGTGACAAAATCTCTGATTACTTCGAAGACAAAATTGCCTCCATTCAAAGTAACTTCCCCACTTTATATACATCCTCAGTTCCCCCTCCCCCGGACTCTCGAGTCGGAAACCTCAAAAATTTCTCTCCGGTCACTTTGGCACAAACCAGAGAAGTCATCCTGGCTTGCAAATCGGGCTCTCCCCTAGACCCCTGCCCCCCCAAAATTCTTCACCAACTTATCAACGTGGTGAATCCAATCATCAACGACATAGTCAACTCGTCGCTTCTCACAGGATCCGTCCCCCGTATGTGGAAGAAGGGAATTGTCAAACTCCTCATGAAAAAGGCCAACAAATCCCCGTCGGACCTTACCAATCTTCGCCCTATCACGCTACTCCCGGCCCTGGGAAAAATAACCGAACAATTAGTCTACAGAGAACTCAAACATTACCTAGAAGCAAACAACATACTCCATCCACAACAATCCGGATTCCGACCCAAACACTCGACCGAAACAGCGCTGATAGAACTGTCCGACACTATCAAGCTTCTACAAGATCAACGGAAAAGATCAATTCTCATTCTTCTCGACCTAACCGCGGCGTTTGACACCATCTCCCACTCCATCTTAATCAGCAGACTGACGGACATAGGGATCTCAGAATCCGCTCTATCCTGGATAAAGTCATTCCTCACCGACCGATCACAAACTGTCGCTCTTGGCCCCTTCCATTCCAAAGAGAAGAGGGTCTCCTCAGGTGTACCGCAGGGGTCCATCCTGAGTCCCCTCCTCTTCAATATCTACCTCATTCCTCTCCTATCCCTGATTGTATCATTCGGCATACCAGTAACCTCGTATGCCGATGATACACAACTCATCGTGCCCCTAGAGGACAACTCCACCGAAGCTGAGCTCAATCTCAAGAACTGCCTAACTGAAGTCTTCCGTTGGATGGACATTAACCATCTCAAATACAACTCCAGCAAAACGGAGATCCTCCCGATTGGAGAAAACACCTCCTTCTGCCCAGCCCTGTGGTGGCCAGATGACTCGGTCGCCCCCCCTCAGACAGTTTCAACGGCCAGGAATCTGGGGGTTATATTCGACTCAGATCTTTCTTTCGACCAACACGCCAGGACTGTAGCAGGTAAATGCTTTGGAATAATAAAATCACTAAAAAAGTTCTTCAACTTTCTTCCACTTGATGCCAGGAAAACGGTGACAGTAGCCCTTATAATTTCATGCTTAGACTACTGCAACGGACTTCTTGCAGGGGCAAAAAAGAAAACCTTATCGAAACTCCAGAGCGTGCTTCCCACGGCCGCTCGACTGGTTCTCAAACTGCCCCGTAGAGCATCTATCTCTACAGCTCTTCGATCCTTACATTGGCTCCCTCTTCACAAAAGAATTCTGTTTAAAATATTGATCATTGCTTTCCGTGCTTTTAACAAAACTGGCCCAATATACCTCTCTAGACGCTTTCCCCACTACACCCCCAGTCGATCCCTCCGTTCGTCTCAGGACAACCTCATCCTCCCCGCTAAATACAACCTGAAGACCAAGGGAGGAAAAACCTTAAGCTTCCTGGCCAATAAAGCCTGGAACCAGTTGCCCAAAAATCTTAGACAACAATCCCTCGAAAAACCCTTCAGAAAACTCCTAAAGACCTGGATCTTTAACCTCTCCGATGACTACTCAAAGGCAGCCATCTAATCCCCTACCGTATCCAGGACTGGTCATCCAGGATTTCCAGTGCCAAGATGCTTTCCAGTTGAGCGCGTCACTTTCAGCAAGCGCTCGCATTTGCAGCTGTCACCGGCGTCTTTGAGCCTGTGATTTTAAAATCTCCCGTTTTGTCTGTTAATTTAATTTTTTCGTTCTGGGCACTTTCCCCTGGTTTTAACAAGCCTGGCCACGCACACCCCCACTGCTGCCATCTTACTTGCATTTTAATTGCTAAATACACCGCATTTGGCGGGTCCTCGGCCTCTGTCTTGTTTGGTGGCCATCTTGGGTGAGGGGCATAGATCGCGCGCTGTAGTCCGCCCTCTATTTCCTACAGGCGAGCATAAAGGTAGGCAAACCTATAGGATCGTTCTTTCCAGTTGAGCGCGTCACTTTCAGCATGCGCTCGCATTTGCAGCTGTCACCGGCGTCTTTGAGCCTGTGATTTTAAAATCTCCCGTTTTGTCTGTTAATTTAATTTTTTCGTTCTGGGCACTTTCCCCTGGTTTTAACAAGCCTGGCCACGCACACCCCCACTGCTGCCATCTTACTTGCATTTCAATTGCTAAATACACCGCAATTGGTGGGTCCTCGGCCCCTGTCTTGTTTGGCGGCCATCTTGGGTGAGGGGCATAGATCGCGCGCTGTAGTCCGCCCTCTATTTCCTACAGGCGAGCATAAAGGTAGGCAAACCTATAGGATCGTTCTTTCCAGTTGAGCGCGTCACTTTCAGCAAGCGCTCGCATTTGCAGCTGTCACCGGCGTCTTTGAGCCTGTGATTTTAAACTCTCCCATTTTGTCTGTTAATTTAATTTTTTCGTTCTGGGCACTTTCCCCTGGTTTTAACAAGCCTGGCCACGCACACCCCCACTGCTGCCATCTTACTTGCATTTTAATTGCTAAATACACCGCATTTGGCGGGTCCTCGGCCCCTGTCTTGTTTGGCGGCCATCTTGGGTGAGGGGCATAGATCGTGCTCTGTAGTCCGCCCTCTATTTCCTACAGGCGAGCATAAAGGTAGCCATGCCGGCGCGCAGCGGTAACGCGCAGCGGGGACGCCGGACTGACGCCGGAGTTACGCCAGAGTTCAGCCCATCTGTGCCCGTCCGGGCCCAGACGGGCTCAGGGCTGGACCCCCTGGCCGACCCAAGGGAGCCTCACACAGCCTGTATGAGGTACACGAAGGAGGAACTCATGCTTTGGCGGTCTCCACACCCTGCCTCGTGTAGTTATGCCCATGAGAAGGGGGAACCGTTTCTGCCTTGTGGGGCTAGCAACCTAGGTCAAGATTCGGCCAGAGACAACTGTGTGTTGTCAATGGCTCTGCTGAACTGCCGGTCCCTCCCCAGCCATGCGATAGAAGTCAATTCCCTCATCCTTGATCACAAGCTGGACGTGCTATTTCTTACAGAAACTTGGATCTCCTCCTGCTCCGGCCCGGACATGGTCAGGGCTCTTCCACCGGGCTTCCTCATATTCCATCTAGACAGATCATCGGGGCGGGGAGGCGGTATCGCCATTATTTACAGGGACACACTAACTTGCAAGGCCCAGGATGGTGGGATGAGTGATTGCGAGAGCTGCCAGTTCTCCCTACGCGCGTCGCACACTGCGTCTCTGGCTGGCCTTCTCGTTTACCGTCCACCCGGGATTTTGGGCAACTTCCCTAACTCTCTTCTCGAAACGGTCGCGCTTCTCGCCTCTTCCACCGCCAACTTTGTGGCACTGGGCGACTTTAACATCCATTTCGATGACCCGCACAACTCCCTGGGAGTCGATCTGCAGCGTGATCTCAAAGCATTTGAGATCAACCTGGTCAATTCCGGTGCCACACATGAAAAGGGACACCTGCTCGATCCCATCTTTTCTAACTCAGACTGTCTTCTAGCTCTGCCCGCGTTGCTTCTGCCCTGGACGGACCACTTTGTGATTCCGGTCCGGTGGCAGTATGATGCCCCAGTAGTGTTTACAACTAGGGTGTTCACGACGGAAAGAGCCTGGTCTAGGCTCTCAGTGGACACCTGGGCAGCACATCTGGAGGCATCCCGTCCCGTTCTCGGGACCGATCCGTCAGTAGCGGATGAGAATGTAAATGCCTGGCTGACCAACTCATTGAACATCATCCTCCCTAAGAAAAGACAACTTACTAGGGGTAGGAGAGTTGGATCAGCTCCCTGGTATACGTCAGAGCTTAGAACCCTGAGGAAAGGCTGTAAGAGGCGGGAGCGGATCTGGAGGAAGGAATGGGGCGAAGTGAGCCGGAGAGAATATCGGGAGGCCCTTAAGGTTTATAAATCGGCCATCAGGGCAGCCAAATCGGGGTACTTTGAGGAGAGGATAGCTCTCTCTTCTAACTCATCGAAAGAGTCGTTTAAGATCATCAGAGAACTCTTGAAAACTCCAGAACCTCCGGTCTCTTATAACAACCCACGCAAGAAATGTTTAGAACTGGCCTCTTTCTTCAAACTGAAGATTGAAAACATCTTGTCATCCCTTCCCCAGTTAGCCCAGGAGCCATCCACGGAGGGGCACATAGGGGCTTGGCCCGAGGCGAGGACTGCAGAGCTGGTCTCTTTCGGACCAGTCACTGTGGACGAAGTTCTCGGGGCTTTGGCTGCTGTGAAGAGTGGGTCCCCGAGAGACCCGGCACCCATGAGATATCTGAAACAGGTAGCCCCTACCATCGGCGGCCCAGTGACGGATCTCATCAACCTGTCTCTCACGCAAGGTGTGGTGCCCCCCAGCTGGAAAGGAGCAGTAGTCAAGGCCCTCCTAAAGAAGCCCAGCCTAGACCCCGCCGACCTTGCGAATTTCAGGCCTATTTCCTTACTTCCCGGCCTTAGCAAGGTGGCAGAAAAACTCGTGAATAGGCGCTTATCGGGCTTTCTGGAAACCAACTCCCTGCTGGGTGACTCGCAGACGGGCTTCCGCCCTGGCCAGGGGACGGACACTGCCCTGCTAGCAGTCGTGGAGAATGCCAGGAGCATTTTGGATTCAGGGGGATCGGTGGCAGTGATCCTCCTGGACCTCAGTGCGGCATTTGACACCGTAAATCATCAGGTGTTACTCCAGAGACTGTCGGGGCTGGGGGTCACTGGGACGGCTTGGAATGGCTCGCGTCCTTTCTGGAGGAGCGCTCGTTCGAGGTCTGGGAAAGCCACGAGAAGTCTACATCTCTCCCTCTCCAGTGTGGTGTGCCACAGGGCTCATCGTTGAGCCCTACATTGTTCAACGTTTATATGGCCCCGCTGGAGAGAGTGGTACTTCCACTGGGAATTAGGATCATCAGCTACGCTGATGATACCCAGCTGGTAGTAGGGCTTCCCCAGTCGGCGAACCACCCCGATCAGTTGCATGCATGCCTGGCTAAGATCTTCACCTGGATGTGCAACTCAGCCCTCAAACTCAACGGTTCTAAAACCGAACTGATGATGTTGGGGAACTCTCCTCCTTCCCTGCCCCTAAGCAGTTGGCCTTGTTGTCTGGGAGCGCCACCTACCCCTAAAAAGGAGATTAAGAGCTTGGGGGTGTGGCTGGAGCAGGACCTTTCTTTTAAGACACACGCCAAAAAGACCGCAGGCGTGTGCTTTGGCCTGCTCCGGTCAGCCCGGAAGATCCTACCCCTCCTCCCGACGGCAACCAGGAGGCTTCTAATCCAGGGGCTCATTATCTCCCGATTGGATTACAGCAATGCGCTGTTTTTGGGGGCGCCAGAATCCACTCTGAACAAGCTACAGCAAATACAAAATGCCGCTGCCCGGCTTTTGACAGACCTCCCCAGGCGGCAATCAGCCCGCCCGGCGCTGAAGGCGCTCCACTGGCTCCCAGTCAGAGAGAGGGTGAAATTTAAGTCACTCTGCATGGCCCACAAAATCCTGCAGGGGAAAGGGCCACCTATCCTGAGGGGCTTGGTTCAACCCTACAAGGCCTCCCGTGCCCTTCGCTCAGATCATCTACATCTCTTGCAAGTTGCAAGGGTAAGAAAGGCCAGGACCGGCGGCAGAAGATTCTCCGTCAATGTGGCAGTCCTAGGGAACTCCCTTCCGCCTACTCTTCGTGCCGAATCTGGGACTTTACGTTTTCGCAAAGCTCTAAAGACTCACCTGTTTCCTGCCTAACGAGTCATTTCTGCTAGGTCCGCCCCCTCTGGATAAGCGCTGGGATGCCCAAGGGTAACCATGCGCGATACAAAAACTCATTATTAATAATAATAATAATAATAATAATGCTCCTTCCGGAGCGAACGTTGCGCTTTAGAAATTCCCTCACAAATATCACAAATGATTGAGAGACTTGGCCTTACTGTGGGAAGCCCACACCCAGTGTTGTTTTTCCACTGGTTTTTTTTCAAGCACTAAATGAAAACGTGGATATATTACTTTTTAAGGAAAAATTGTCTTTACCAGAGCATTCATTACATTTTTTATTTATTAATATGTATCATTAAAACTACTATTTTCCTATTCAACACTAATGGTTGCACCAATATTTAAACAATAAATGTACTCACAGGCTATTTAAGATATAGAATTCAGCAGTGATTTGTCTTGCTTATTTCACAGACCTACTCAGGCCTCTTCTGCGTCACGGTGAACCCCTACAAGTGGCTACCAGTGTACAACCCGGAGGTGGTGAACGCTTACCGAGGCAAGAAGCGTCAGGAGGCCCCACCACACATCTTCTCCATTTCTGACAATGCCTATCAATCTATGCTAAATGGTAAGAACACATCTCTATTTTGTTAAAACTACGTGAAATTCACACAGCACATCTGGCCACTGGATTACACATCTGACCCACTTCATTAACTGAGCTAAAGAGCAAACCCTAGACTAGCGACCCCTCTGCAGTGGCACTGGAATTAGGGGTGCTGGGGTGCTGCAGCACCCCCAGAAATAATCATGCTGGAGTTCAGAAGGTTAATGAGCAATAAAGATACCTTCAAATGTTGTGTGTATTCTATCCCATTTTCTGTGTGTTCAATGACAAATGTCAGACTATATCTTCTGACAAATTGCTGTTTGTACATAAACTGCAGTGTACTTTTATTTTTCCTACTGCAAAGTGAGAGGAGTTTGTAAAAGTGATCTAGTTGACAGTCCTGCTGGGGTACAGGCAACGAAAAGAAAGGCTGTGCATGTCACTTTTTTCTAGCACATAAAATTTAAAAATCGGAAAATGAACTATTCACATTTCGAATAATATCAGCAATTAGAAAAGCACACATTAAGCACGTTTTTTTAGTAATTTTGAGGTTCGATGGAAACAAAGATTTTAATAGGAGCAAAAGAACTCAAAACACTTTCCTCACATATGTTTTTGAGCTATATATTTTCCCCAGTAAATCTGTATGCCTATGCAAATTAGGTGCCCACTTCAACAGAAAATGTTTTGTCTATAATTGACAATGTGCTACCTCACCAGTGCTCCAAAATGCAGCAGCAGCTACATGCCACACCCAGTCTCCCGCTGAGTGGGTGTGCACATTTGCTACACGTGTGTTTTTTGTATAACATTTGTATCTTTCACAGTAACTATGACTTTGGTGAGATAACATTACTATAAATTGTCCCAGCTCCACAGACCACGGCACACAGGTAATGTGATCTAAACAAATAAGACAGCTCCATCCAGATGGTGAGAGCTATTGGTGTTGCATAACACACATATGCATTCACATACTTATACAACATACGCAAGGGACTTTTAAACTCATTCAGCCATTGGCTACTGCGGTTCAGTTGGTATTATCCACTGGCACGGAGGGCTGTCTATCAGCGCTGGTATCATCCCTGCACTTCCTATAGCAAGCCACATTAGTAGTTACACACATATGCTTCCCCCACCCTCGCTCGGGGCCTCTTTCTGCTTTCCCTCTGCCTCACCAGCGCTCACCACAGCATTACAGATATATTTATGCATATATGACAAACAGATTTGAGACGTAGACGTCTATCAAGTTGAAAGATTTTTTTTAAATTAATGATCAAATTGTAAAATGATGTGTGCTTTGCGGAAGTAACATTAGGTATGTCTCTTCTTAAAGGCATGGAATGTTCAATAAAGTTACATATACCTAAGAAAATTCTAAAAGTCACAAGATACACGTTTTTCAAAATTATTATCAATTCTTTGCAGGGTTTGAGATTTCATAAAAATATTTTCATCTATTTCAATTCGCCATGTCCGTTTTCCGATTAATAAAGGGCTTTATTGTTTGGTAAGGTATTATTTTTTTCTTTTTAAGAGTAGGTTTACGTTAGGGCGCCGTGATAACACCCCCTGTGCAAGTTGCTAAGGTGTGATTTAGTAGCAAGCTTGCAGGCTGATGAAGAGACATACGTAGTGTTACTGTCGCGAAATGACAGGTTAATTTCTGCCAGGACCACATGAAATGCCTCCCTACTGTGCATATAAACTCCTCTGAAAAAAACATTGAGTGCAGCACATCACAAGCCATGTGTCCCACAATAGGAGAACTGGAGCAAAAGATGCCCACCGGATTGAGGATGGAGAGGGCAGAGCAAGTCAAGAAGGGTAAGGACTATGGACATCCACTGAAACAACCCCCATCCATGCCACCATGGGGAACAGGGAAGGCCAGACAAGACACTGAGAGAAGCAACAAGAGCACCAATCACGGCAGCCAAGGCAACAGAGTCAAAAGGTCCACGGGGAGAAAGGAGCACAGAGAGAAGACAAGGGCTGCCCACCAATAACAAACAAGGTGGAGCATCCAATGCACAAAGCAAACAGGACCATAACCGCACCCAGAGTGGCCACACTAAGCCAACACCGGGCAAGATGACCACAGTTAAAGAACAGCCACAAGCCTAGCAGGAAACCCAGGACAATCAGGCCAGGTGTCGTCATGACCACCACACAGCCCGAAGACAATCAGGGATTCAGAGGTACAGAATGGGAACCAAGGAAAGGAACAGAGCAGCACATGAACCAGGAGCCCAGATTGTCGCAAGCACAGGGCCAGTCAGCCCCAAATAAAAAAAAACAGGGAGGTCGAAGACTATCTCAGCAAAGGGAAATAATGCTACAGACAATTCATGCCTCACATAGACCCAGTAAAGCAAGGGGAAACAGTGCAGCAGGTAAACACTGAAAGCAGCCAGAGAAATGCTACATTCATTGCAAAGTTCCATCCCGGTAGGGGGGGAGATCAAGGAGGATAGGCATAGTAAAGACTCCTAAGGATGAACAAAGTCCCAATAGGTGTCTGCAGAACAAAATAAGGGACACCGCCATGAGCCAGCACAAGCAAGGAAGCAAGGAACCACAAGTCCCCACAAGCATCCATAAAGTGCACCCCCAAACGCACCCAGCAGCCACATTACTGAGAAAACCAAATATAGAGAAGCCATTAAAGCATATAAGGAAGAAATCAGAAATGCCCAATCTGGGTACTATGAAAAAAAGATTATCTCAGCCTCTAACTCCCCACGCAAAATTTGTAAAAATTGCGAAATCCCTCCTTAAGCCTCCTGCAGCCCCTTTGCATCTGATAATACCTTAGGACGTTGTAATAATTTGGTAAACTTCTTTTATAAGAAAATTGAAGATATCTACTCTACCTTACCCCTCTATCAGTTCCCGTAAATACTCTCCCTGCAGATGACCAACCTCGATTATTAGATCCTCTCATTGAGACAATCCCCCCTATGGATATGAAATCTTTAAAAATATACCTTGACCGTCTGAAATCCGGCTCCCCAAGTGATGTTGTACCACCCTCCCTTCTAAACCAAGTTTTCGATTCTGTTGCTCCAGTTATTCTGGACCTCAACAACATCTCATTTTCTTCTGGGCTCGTTCCCTCCCCATGGAAACGGGCCATGGTCAGAGCTCTTCAAAAGAAACCCACCCTAGACCCTGAGGTTTTCGCCAACTATCGGCCGATCTCGCTCCTGCCAGGGATTGCGAAAATAAGTGAAAAGTATGTCAACTCCGTTCTCTATGCTTTTTTGGAGGAGAATGAACGCCTCCACCCTTCCCAAAGTGGTTTTAGTCCTCAACAAGGCATGGAGATGGCCTTATTAGCGGAGATTAAAGAAGCTAGAAAAATTCTGGATGTCGGTGGGTCCACGGCTATTGTACTGCTTGACCTTAGCGCGACCATCTACACGGTCAATCACCAACTATCGATTACAAGACTCACAGAGATAGGAGTCACAGGAACTCTACTTAAATGGCTGGAGTCTTTCCTGGTAGATAGGTCATTTCAGGTTTTTGAGGACAATTTCATCTCTGAAGGGATGCCTTTGAGATGTGGGGGGTGCCTCAGGGCTCCTCACTGAGCCCCACATTCTTCAATGTTTATCTGCACCTTCTGGCTGAGGTGGTTAAGCCCTTTGGTGTTCGGATTGTCTCATACGCTGATGACACTCCGCTGATTGTGTCTCTAAATCATTTGGACAATACTAAGAGCAATCTGGCCAATTGCTTGGAAAGGGTCTCCGTGTGGATGGATGGCTCTTTCCTAAAGCTGAATGCAGCCGAAACTGAGCTGATGTTTTCGGGTAAGACCACCAACATTAATACCAGCCTTCTCTGGCCAAATTGTCTGGGTGTTATGCCTTCACCCAAAGATCAAATAAAAAGTCTCGGGTGTGGCTGGATCACAACCTGAATTTTAAGGAGCAGGCGCATAGGGTAGCAGGTACCTGTTATGGTATCCTGAAAATGATTAGGAAAATCCTACCCCTTTTGCCCTTCAATGCTTGGAAATTATTGGTGCAAGCCCTGATTCTCTCTCGGCTCGACTATGCCACTATGCTTCACTTAGGCTCTCCTATTAAAAAATTGCAAACGGTCCAAAATTGTGCTGCACGACTCCTTATGCAAGCTCATAATCGAGAATCTGCTAAACCTCATATCATCTCTCTGCACTGGCTGCCGGTCGCCGAATGAATTCAGTTTAAGGCTTTGTGCATTGCACATAAGTCGCTCTCGGCTAAGGCCCCACCGATTCTTCGATCAATCATATCCCCCTAATTCCCAAAATGATCACTACGCGCTGAGAAGAAACATCTAGCAGCCATCCCCAGAGTAAACCGTGTTCGGAGTGGTGGACGTCTGTTCTCCTTCATTATGGCAAAATACTGGAATCAGCTGCCAGACCACATTCAGCTTGAGGCCAATTATCTTTCCTTCCGCAAGAACCTGAAGACTCTGCTGTTCCCCTGAATCTTCGGCTCCGTCTCCATCCAAGTGTAAATTCATTCATTCATTCAGACGAGCAAGGAGAGGCTATAGCGCAGCCCAACCAAATGAACGCAGACTGACAAGAGCACAGCAGACAGGAAAAAGAAGCACGAAGGCACCACATCGGAATGGCTAGACTGAGGAAACTGGATTCCCGTGCACGTCAAGTACAGTGTGAAAGAGTAGACACAAACCCATAGCCCTGGATATACACCTGTGTCATTGAACAACAGAGAAGAAGAAATAACCCTGATTGACAACATAGAAATGATGAACTACTCAAGGGAGAATAAGCAAAAAAGAGTAAAATATAGGAGAATGGACAATAAATAATGCTGTAGGCTTCATTGCTGACCTCCCAAGGTGAAACTGTCCAGAATTACACCAATGGGCAGCCATACGACCACCTTGCCCAAACATAGTTGAAATCACATTTGCATTCCTTGAAATAATAAAGACGGAACACCCAGTGGAAGGGCTAGAAAACAACTGTGGCCCAACACCAGACACCTAGTGCCATGAAACCGCTTGGTGTAAGCGCGCTTTATAAGTCATTTTAACATAACATAACACATAACAAACTAAAAACAAGGGTATGCACAAGGTATACACAAGGACAAGGAGGCACTTCTTCATCTCCAGCCCCCATCCCCTCCAGGATGCATCTCCCACCCCACACATTGGAGAGGCAGACACGAAATGACAAATGAAAAAAAGAAAACTGCAACCCAGGCCAAAGTGAAAGAAAATCAATCCTCTCCCGAGCTCCAGAGAAACACCCCTATGCTAAGGAGAACCCTGCAAGCTACCACCCTCCACACCTCAACTGCAGCAGATTAGGGGTGTAGATCTATGTTGGAGTCGCATTGCTGATGAGTCTTCACAGCCTGTCTCTGTCCACACCAAGCATGCCACAAAGCAGGGTCAGCAAATCTTGGAAGGCACCTGCAGAGTGGCACTGCAAACACCAAGCCCTTAGAAACAGTTACGACGGTGTCAACCAGCATCAAACAGGAAGCAAAAAGCGTGGCTCCATCCAATTCTAAGCGGGTGGGGAATGAAGAAAATGCAAAAGAATATATAAAGAAGCAAAAGGAAATCTAGAGATGCAGAACTGTCTGAGCCGGGTCCACGTGGCACTGTCTGCTGGAACACACAGAAAAACAGAAGTGATGCGGGTATCCTTCCCCTTATGGATAGGGACTTTAAGGGAAATATGGAGAAGCAGCACATCGAGGGTTTTATCTAGGTCACATTGTGATTAGGGGAAGTTGCACACGCCTCATGTGGTAAGGAGAGGTATGAGTATTGGTTGAAAAAGTTATAATGTATGTGGAAATCCATAGTCATAAACTGCAGCTCCTCTTATACCTGCATGTAAACTGCAGATTTTCTCCTTTCTGCATGTCGCCTTGTGCTTTGTGTATTATGGAACTTATTTAGAGTTTAGCGGACAGGGTACTCCATCAAAAACTTTGTGGATTTCCCATTCAGTATTTTACAAGTCCATTGTAGTCGATATAGACACAATATAGACATTCTAGAGGCGCATTTTCGATAGTGCACGCTGATGCTTTTCTTTTGGGCCAATGCTTATAAAAAAGACGCTGTGCGGACGCGGCAGCTATAGGGGATTGCGTGCTGCACAAGTTCGATTACCCTTGTTTTGCTAACCTGTTAATACTGTTTAGAAACGAATGTGTTGCTGTGAATAAACTTGCAAGTATCTCACATTGATTCGGGAGGTGGGATAAGATAAAAGCACTTTATTCTTCTGTCGGCCATTTTTCTCACTTTGAAATATTCTAGAGTTGCCATTTTAGGTAGGACATGCTCTAGCTTTTTTTGGGCGGCCATTGGCTTATAAAACAGATGCTGTGTGGACACAGCAGCTTTAGGTTATTGCTCTTTGCACTTGATCATTTACACTTGTTTTTATAACCTTTTAAAACTTTTTTGTGCGATTATTGCACATTGTACCGGGAGGTGGGAGCAGCTAAAAACGTTTTATATATCTTTTAGCCATTTTTCCCACTTTGGGGCATTTTAGAGGCACCATTTTGGGAAGGGTGCGCTCTTCTATTTCTTTTGTGCCATATGCTTATAAAAATAGGCCCTGCATGGTTGCGTTACTGATGCACCAAAGACACACCAAAGGCAAGCCCGTCTGCACCCGTCAGCATCCCGGTAGTGGCTTGCCACTCTGCCCATGACCCCACAGAAGGTAGACCACATGTTTACTTCAACAGGGATGAGTTGCTTGACCTGGCCTATGCACTAAAATGTATACCTCACTGTTCTCCACATTTACTAAGAGAGACCTATGTCTGTACCCTGTGTCGGTAGAATATGTATTCTCCACCACAGACAAAGGTAACAACTACTGCCCTGGGAAACAGAGATAAGAACATGTAGTTTTCTGAAGTTCTTATCAATGTCCGTTCCTTACAAAAGCATGATGCACATATTTTTGATTTTCTGAGCAAGGAAAAGCTTGATACATTGTTCTTGACCGAGACTTGGCTATCGGAATCATCAAACCCCACCATAGCCACGACACACTTGATGTTACTAACCACAACAAGACAAACTGCGGATTAGTGTTTTCCACATGAGCCTGGAATACAATATGCTTCTTTTGAGCATGCGCCGGTAGCGACTCAAGTTGGAAGCATGAGCATTATATGAAATTTGCTAATTTACAGCATTGGATGGATGCCGATCGTCATGTCCTTCTCTGCAATGCTCGTTCGATGCAATAGCACCACGGCCATCCCCAAAATGCGATTTTTAGAAGTCTGCAAGAATATAAAGAGAAAGCAGCCAGGACCAAGTGGTAGGAGAGTGACTGGGGTATGAGAGAAGCACCAAGACAGGACCAGATTCAAGCCATTGGCTGAGCATGTTCAGAAACATAAAACATGAGCTGAGGCAAAAGAAAAAAGTAGTTTGACAATCACATTCTATAATTGTAACTAGTGGAGTGATACTGTACTTGGTCGCTGCTCTCGCAGAGGTATAAACAATAAAGGAAGCATGACAAATGCATGCCATAAACAAATAGGAAGATAGAATAACTGAGTGACAATGGAGACAGTCTGCTCGGTCATTAAATACATGAACCCAGAATAACTTACCATATGTGTTTTTTTTAAAGCACTTTCCAGGTAGGAGCTTTCGCTCTACAGCTGGGAGTGCAGCACCCTCTAGAGGCTGTTTTTCTGGCTGCCTAATATGTGATTTGAAGATGTTTAAAAAAATTGTCTGACTATTTGCTTTCAGATTTTTCAACTATGTACAAAGTGAGAGACACAGATTTTTTTAATTAAAACCTTATTAAACACTTTTTTCGTAATCAATATTAATAAACATTGCATTGCATTATTTGAAATATTGAAATATATATTTAAAATTACTGGTGATTTATGGAAAAAGACGATAGATCTGCGGATGTATGACATTACAACGCATGCTTTTACATCGCATGCTTTTACAACGCGGTTTTTACAACGCATACCATTACAACACATAGTGCTTTTAGGCGCTGGATAGTGAATTGTTTAATTTACTATTCCAACTCCAGTCCCCGTGGATAGTAGGGAAGGTGTTGGATAGTACATTAAACCTATTCCCTATCCAAGAGCGCCCCCCAGCGCAATGCGTTGTAATGGTTTGCGTTGTAAAAGTTGCATTGTAAAGGCACTGCGTGGTAAAAGTTGCGTTGTAAAGGTTGTTTACCTAGATCTGCATTTATATATTCATATGCTTACCCCATTGATAAAACCAATAGGCTCACTTTTTATATTTTGGTGTTGCGGTAGGCTGGGTGTGGCATAGGATTGACTGCTCAGCGGCCACAACACACAGAGGGGGTGCAGAGCTTGCGGCCAAACCCCTGTTGCTCAAAGCCGAAGGCTGCATGCTGCATGGGATGGCTGACAGCAGGGGGTTGGCTGCAGGGCCTGACCGCAAGCCAGGCCCTGCAAGCACCCCTTGCTGTGCACGGCCTTGCAAGGCGTGGGTTGGTTCAGCACTGGGGGTTAGCTGAAGGGCTGGCCTTTGACCAGGCCCTGCAGGCAACCCTCTCTCGTGCACAGCCAAAAGCTGTGTGCAATGGGTGGGTTGGCTTTACTCCCAGGACACCCCCGCACCGCACGGCCACCAGCTGCTGCGTGTGCCCCCCTGCCCGCTGCCTCTCTCAGCCTCGCTGAGCCTGCCGCCTCTACCCCGCCCCCGCTGCCCTAGCGGGATCGCTCTCCCTGCCTGTGTGCTGCCGCGCTAATTTTGCCACTGTTCTGCACTATTACTGTTGCTGCATTTGTCCACTGTTGTTCTTTTGTTCCCCCTGAGCCTGTGATTTATTTTTATTTCCCCGTGTCTCCCCTGTGCCCCCCTGCCCCGCTCCCCTTTCCTTTGTGTACCCTCCCCGCTCCCGCCTCCCAGCTCCTCCCTCCCTCCCACTTCGCCATATATGGCGACCGTGCGAACGCGCAGCGTTGATGCGCAGCGGGCGCGCCGATTATGCGCCGAAGGCGCGCCAAAGGTAAGCCGGACCGGACCCCTGGCCCCCACCGACGGAAGACGACCCGACGGTCCTACGACGCCACCGAACTCATCGCACTCAACGCCGGCAGACTCCCGGGCTGCTGCCGAGCCACCCCGAGACGCACCCACGGACCCTTCTGCTGCAACTCCTGCAAATTCACCTGCATCCGGACCTGCACCACTCCAGCAGTGCCCAAGACCTCGACGAGCAACAGCAGCAGCCACCTGAAGTGCATCCTTCTCAACACCCGCTCAGTCCACAGACACGCCGTCGAGCTCTGGAACCGGATCGACACCACAACCCCAGACGTCGCCTTCCTCACGGAAACCTGGATGAACGCCTCCTCAGCGCCCGACATCGCCATCGCCATCCCGGACGGCTACAAGATCATCCGGAGGGACCACGTCAACCAGACAGGAGGAGGCATCGCCATCATCCACAGGAACTCCATCCGTATCACGACCAACACCGACGACACCCTCGCACCCGCCGAGCACCTGCACTTCCAGATCCACATCAACCCCAAGACCACCCTCAGAGGCACGCTCATCTACAGACCCCCGGGACCACGCACACAATTCAGCGAAGACATCGCCGACTTCGTCAGCCCGCATGCCCTCCCCTGCGCTGACTACATCCTCCTCGGGGACCTCAACTTCCACCTGGAGAACAACAAAGACCGCAACACCACCACCCTGCTGGACAACCTCGCTAACCTCGGACTCAAGCAACTGGTGACCACCCCCACCCACTACGCCGGACACACACTCTACCCCGTCTTCTCCTCCAGCAAGGACATCGCCTTCAGCCACGCCACCGGACTCCACTGGACGGACCACAGCTGCGTCCACTTCAGCTTCAAAAGGACCACGATCCACCACCAACAGCAACAGGTTGCACGCAGAAGCTGGAACAAGATCACAGCCGACCAGCTCGCAACCTCCCTGAGCAACAACCCACCCACCAGTGCTACGAACCCCAGCCAAGCGGCCACCAACCTCACGAAGTGGATCAGCGACTGCGCAGACGACCTCGCCCCCCTGAGGGCCCCGCCTAGCAGACCCGGCAGCAAGAAAGCCCCATGGTTCACCGACTAAATCAAGAACTCGAAGAAGAACTGCAGAGCCCTTGAGAAAGCCTGGCGCAGAGACCAACACCGGACAACATGACTGCCCTCAAGCTCGCCACCCGAAAACACCACCAACTGATCCACACCACCAAGAAAACTGCATTCAAGGAACGACTGGACAACAACGCACACAACAGCAAGGAACTCTTCAACATCGTTAAAGAGCTCTCCAACCCCAACGCCGGAAGCAACGACATCACCCCTTCGCAAGACCTCTGCAACTCCCTCGCCTCCTACTTCCACAACAAGATCGCGGACATACACAACAGCTTCAGCACTCAACCGACGCATGTCAGGACCGAACCACCGCCCCCCACCACAACCCTCCGCGCCTGGACCCCGATCAGCACCGAAGACACCGTCCGCACAATGAACTCCATCCACTCCGGATCTCCAACCGACCCTTGCCCTCACCACGTCTTCAACAAGGCCGACGTTGTCATCGCACCCCACCTGCGGGACATCATCAACACCTCCTTCAACACCGCTACCTTCCCGGAGAACTGGAAGCACGCCGAACTCAGCGCCCTACTAAAGAAGCCATCAGCCGACCCCACCGACCTCAAGAACTACCGACCCATCTCTCTGCTCCCGTTCCCCGCTAAAGTCATCGAGAAGACCGTCAACATGCAGCTGGCCGCCTTCCTCAGACAAACGGATCCCTCGACCTCTCGCAGTCTGGCTTCCGGGCCAACCACAGCACCGAGACCGCCCTGATCGCAGCCACCGATGACATCCGAGCTCTGCTCGACAACGGAGAAACAGCGGCCCTCATCCTCCTAGACCTCTCCGCGGCCTTCGATACTGTCTGCCACCGTACCCGTACCCTAGCACCTCAGCAACGTCGGAATCCAGGAGAAGGCACTGGAGTGGACCATCTCCTTCCTTTCCGGAAGGACACAGAGAGTCCGCCTCCCCCCGTTCAGATCAGAAGCCACCGAAGTCATCTGCGGTGTTCCTCAAGGCTCCTCACTCAGCCCAACCCTCTTCAACGTCTACATGAGTCCCCTCGCAGCCATCGCACGCCAGCACAACCTCAACATCATCTCCTACGCCGACGACACCAAGCTGATCCTCTCCCTCACCAACGACCCCGCCACCGCTAGAGCCAACCTACACGAAGGGATGAAAGAGGTAGCCGAATGGATGAAGAACAGCCGCCTGAAGCTGAACTCGGACAAGACGGAAGTCCTCATCCTGGGATCCTCACCCTCCGCCTGGGACGACTCCTGGTGGCCCCCCGCACTAGGCAGCGCACCCAAACCAACAGACCACGCACGCAACCTGGGCTTCATCCTGGACTCCTCCCTATCCATGACCAGACAAGTCAACGCCGTCTCCTCGTCGTGCTTCAACATCCTACGCATGCTACGCAAGATCTTCCGGTGGATCCCCACCGAGACCAGGAAGACGGTCACCCAGGCCCTCGTCACCAGCCGACTGGACTACGGCAACTCCCTCTACGCCGGAACCACCGCCAAACTCCAGAAGAGACTCCAGCGGATCCAGAACGCCTCAGCACGACTCATCCTGGACATCCCCCGTCGCAACCACATCTCCAGACATCTGAGAGACCTGCACTGGCTCCCAGTCAACAAGAGAATCACCTTTCGTCTCCTCACCCACGCACACAAAGCCCTGCACAACCAAGGCCCAGGATACCTCAACAGCCGCCTCAACTTCTACGCTCCCAAACGCCAGCTTCGATCGACCGGCCACGCCCTCGCCGCCGTCCCCCGCATCCGAAGAGCCACCACAGGGGGAAGGTCCTTCTCCTACCTCGCCGCCAAGACCTGGAACTCCCTCCCGACCCACCTCCGCCTGACCCAGGACCACCTCACCTTCAGGAAGCAGCTCAAGACCTGGCTGTTCGAGCAGTAGCGGACCCCCCCTCCCCAAACGCCTTGAGACCCTCCGGGTGAGTAGCGCGCTATACAAATGCCTTGATTGATTGATTGATTGACATATGTGTGTGTGTGTTTGCACGTGCATCTGTGTCTGCGCAGACGTTAGTTAAATATGCGACACTGCTGAGGCAAGAAACGCGGCTTTGCAGGGCATTTCTGTATGCACTGTGTAGTGGACACACATTCAGTGGTCCAAACATATCATTCTGAATGCTCTGTTGCAGTGAATGAATGGGAACCGAATGAAAACTCCATCACTGGTCTGAGAGCACTTACAGCAAGGACAAAATATTTGGCATTTATAGATTGAATGCACGATTACAGCGATGCCTACAAAGACACGAATAGATTCAGATGGGTCTGAGGAAACAAGTACGACATAATGTTCGATATGTGGCAGGCAGTGAGCTTACATAGACACCAATATTAGGTTTTTTTGTGACATGGATAGACCTCGCTGCCTGTTCTTTCCATGTCACAAAACCATCTAGAATAGCTCACTGTTTTATTGTGCTGACAGTGGTGGTCGCAGGGGAGACTGTGATTCTTTGTCTATTCTGTTGAAGGTAATATGAAAACTCTTGTATATATTATTTACCGACGCCGAGAGCTTACCTTGTTTTTCCTATTCTTTCAGATCGTGAAAACCAGTCCATCCTTATTACGTAAGTAAACAAATTCTCTTATAATTACAGTATTCTCTAATGATGTAGAATCATTGCGTTGAAGTCAGGAGTAAATACAGTAAACGGAAAAATGTTATTGAGAGATCCCTTTTGTTGCCAACTGTGTCATTATCCCGAAGAATGCCAAGCAGCTTTGACCCCGCCATCAAAACGCAACCCAGAGCAGTGAAAAGCCAGAGCAATGCCAGCAATGGCAGAAGCCGATGCTTCAGTCATTTGCCATCTTCTATGGCATGTAACTACAGAGGACTGCAGCTGTTGAGTGTACCGGGCATGGTATGGCATTGGGCCATACCGACATAGAACTGCGAGGTGGACGGGGCCAAACATCTTTGTTTCCACACCCGGTCAGCGAGGCAGGAAACATTTCTATTCTAATCCTACAGCCCCCTACTGTCCAAGTATGACCTGCCCCCTGTTCATTATATTTAACTCACGTTTGGGAGGGAGCGGGACATTGCTATTCTATTAAGTACATGTGAGGGGATGTGGCGCTATGGCCACAGTTGCATCCTTGGTTACTGGGGGGCCAGGTTCCAGTCTTGGCATCAGCTCAACATCCTGTGATTCTGGGTAAATCACTTAATCTCCCAATAGTTACAAAAAATTAATAACAATGAATGTGACCTTGTGTAGTGCAACTGGTGCTCATGTAAAGCGCTCAAATACCTTCGGATCGAGTTCGGGATATATAAAACTGTATACAAATCAAATTAAAATAAACATACTGGATCAGTGAATCCAACCTCCTGCTCTGGTACAGGAACCATTGTTAAATTAGTGTAGTGGGATACTTTGGAAGGTCATATGCCCGGTGCTTTCTTTGTAAAAAACATAAGTGCCAGGGCCCAGGTCAGGAGGCCACTACAGCTTGCACCACCACTTGCCCCTGCCAGCTCTGCCAATGACGATGTCAAGACAAGTACTAACCCTCACACGCCTACAAGTGTGACAATTCAGACTATTCCAGGCACCCAACACTGTAAGAATGGCTTGGGCAGCAGATGTAAGTCATTTTTAATGTACATTGAATTAATAAATAACAGTTGCTGGGCTCATTTCTAAATTAGACAGACAGCGCCACCATGTGGCAGACTGTCATAAGGGCTGGTGTTGGCAATAAGTGGCAGTCCTGCGCACCGGAACCTACCGGCTCAAATTAAGCACTGCATAGCCTCAGGGTGTAGAACACCGTATGCACCACAACCACATGGGGTAAAGTGTCACTCACATTTCACTGGGAATGGATTTAATCGGATAAGACAGGAAAATGCCAACTTTCTAAAAGCTAGTAAGGTATAGAGCGTTCTGGCGGGTACCACAATTCCTAATCAAGAATTGTGGAAAATTGTTGAACAATCAACACTGGTACAAAAGCATCGCAAAATGATCCCTTTAAAAGCTGGTGCATGCCTTGCAATTTTCGTCCCCTGGCACCGAATGAAGCCAATGGTTTGCAGTGAATGCAGCCACTAGTGTGCTAAATTGTTTAGTAAAAATGTGTAAACATAAAAATCAAACACAACACAAAGGAACATTTCTAGTTTTAGTATATTCATTGTCAAATAACCATTGTTACTTCCAATCAAGCAATTTTCTTAACTTTTTTATTTTACAATTTACTGCCCATAACAAATATATTACATATAAAAAATCAACATATACATGATGAAGATGTACAAATCCCGGTGTTCATATACAAAATACATTAAACAATGAAAACATATGGTTAAAAATGTTCAGATTCCAAAGTTCATAATATCCTTCTATCCTAGTTGCCTATTTTAATATAACTGACGCAGGACATATGACATTGCCGTCGCCTTTTCGACCCTATGGTTATGTATTATTAACTTCACACCACAGCGGGTCTTTCACAGGACTGAGACATGGCCTTGGCCTAGTTTGCCTCCTTTCTTAACACCATTGATGCTCATGACGAGCTGAGCTTGTCATGAGGCACGGCGCTCCGGTGCTCATGACGAGCTCAGCTCGCCATGAGCCGTGGAACGCTCGCATGCGGGGATAATTCCCCTGCTGTGCTGAGCGTTCCACAGGAACGGGTGGGCTCATGACGAGCTCAGCTCGTCATGAGCACACGAGCGCCGTGCCTCATGACGAGCTGAGTTCGTCAGGAGCATGGGGGCGCTGCGCACACCCCCGCACCGCAGCACAGCGGGGGAATTACCCCTGCACGGAAGGGGCTAAAGGGGGTGCTTCATGTCTTGGATAAACCTTATTTCTTCGAGACATGAACAAATGAATGTGTTACTTTGCCAGGGCTCATCCTTGTGTCAGAATCGTGAGTTTGAGATATTTGAGAGTCAACAGGATAATGAACATAACGGCATGTCACACAATACTGCATTTAAAGTGGCAATTAGGGTGATATGGGTAAAAACACATATGGTATTCAATAGACATTGAATAGGGAGAGTCTTGCAATGCAACACACCACTAGACAAGCAGAGAGAGAAGTCCACATGAACCCATAGGAAGCTCAGGTCCTTAACGAAACAAAAAAAGCTGAGCTGTATTGTTGGGACACCTAAGGTGTGTAGATTATATAGAATATGTATCCACACAACATGCATGCGGAAGCAAGGTAGGCAGGCAACCGGTCTTGCTGGTGGCAGCAAAAAACCCCAGATTACCCAAATAAAGATTTTAGTTAGCTCTGCAGCCGAAATAAACATAACCATTGCTGAATAATACAGCACCTTGTACACTGCCCTCCAGGAAATGGAAAACAAACGGTATGCGAGGAAATCTGGAGTCAATTCCCACTCTGCGTGTGTATACCCTTGAAACAAAAAATCACATTAGGGGAACCCATGATGTTAAACAAAATAAGTATAGATCAATTGACTAAGGACAAGACACCTGAAAGGTACGGGCTACCTAGGGAATTTTATGCTACATACAAACCACAGCTAGCCCCTGACTGCTGTCCAAGTATCAAGAGGGGAACAATAAAGATATTCTGTCACAGTCGCTTAGAAAAGTGATGATTGTGGTACTACCAAAAGAGGGGAGAGACCTCTTGAATATACAGCCATGCTACTCGTTGTCACTTCTAAATATAGACTACAAACTATAAATCTAAATCATAGCAAATAGGCTACTGCCATTATTATAATAAATTACTTATCACTCCCAAAGAGGTTTCATACCACAGTGTAAAACATTTTTCAGCTTCAGGTGACTATTTCATGTGTGGACAAAGGCTCCAGAGATGGACCCATGTTAGACTCTGCAGTAACCTCACTCGACATTGAAAAAGCTTTAAAAACTATTCTCTAGCCTTATCATTTCGAGGTAAGGCCACATGGTCAGCGACTGGCTGCCGCCCCTCCCCAATCCGGCACCCAACACCCAGAAACATGAACATGAGGCTTCTTTATGTTTGGAAGGCGGGGGCTAGTCCCCCGGCCGTATTTATTAAGATATGAAATTAAAAAAGGTTTTAATTGCATGGTCAACAATGTATACAAAAATCAGCAGGACATTAGATACAATATCATCAACAAGTTTGAGAGGCTAACCTTAACAAAAAATTCTAATACATGTTGTTTCCTAACCGAATCTAACATCCTCATCTTAATTTCTGTACATTTCTGGCCATATGGCAAGGTCGCTAACCGGTGTCAGGTCCTACAAGCTGCGCCTCACCTAGAGCTGTGCGCATGCACAGTCGTGCTCCGGTAATCGCCCGGTCTACGCCGTGAACTCCATTTACCCACTAAAGGAGGGCCCTTACTCTGCGCCATCCGGTGACGTCATGAGTATGCGCGCGCGGGGTGGCTACCAGCCTAAGGAAAGCGTGACTACTCCTGACCCGCGCTCCTTTGAAGCATCAATTACCTTGCCCCTGGAGCTCTAGGAGTGGCCAATGGCCCCTCCCCCTGGGCGGGAACCTCCATAGGATGATGCCCGCCCCCTCAGACCTTAAAATATGTGCTCACCGGTCATGACCTTACCGCCACAGGCCAGCATTGTTAACCGACGATCTGGCCTCCCCCTGCCTTGACCTACCCTAGAAAGTTCTCATTTTAGCCAAACCCTCCAACCAGGCCCTGACATTATCAGGCCACAGGACCTTTCCTTCCTCCGTCAAATGGACTCCCCTCACCAGGTAGAATTATGCACCCCAAATACACCCATGTTGGATCGTCTGCAACCGGGGGGGCTTGAAATAATTTGTCCAACTGTGTGTTGACCCTCTTTACCGAGTGATTCAACGCCCTGACCGAGTCCGCCCCTCGCCCCTGCCACCGCGGGATAAGTTGAGACCCTACTACTGTGCCACCCGGGCAACTCCTGGAGACCCACCCGCAGTGGAGATGAACTCATCAATGAGTATTCGCCTCCCAAGTTTGGCCAAGTCATTCCCCCCTAGGTGAAGTATCACCACTGACGGGGGGGTCGGGCTGCTGAGCTAAGAGTCCCTGAAAGAAGTTCCTGAACTGACCAAGGCACAGACCCCCAAACCAGATCTTCCCTGTCCTGCGTCCAGCCTGTTGCTTGTGCTGGGACGTTGTAGCTCCTCCACTTCTGGTGATGAGTTCCTCCCCTGCGTCACAGGTTTGAGAAACTGCAAGAACCAGGAAAAGACCAAGAAAACCTGGGTGACAATTCCCACTTCCACCTTAGGGAATGGGTAGCACTTACACCTGCCAGCACTACTTGGGCCCTTGGGTGTCCTCTTTCTCGACGTATGCTTCCCTTTTGACATCCACCCGCTGCTGATGTTGCGGTGTGGAGCACCCCTCAGATATCCGCCATGGACCCAGCCGTGACTGACGTAAGCATCCCTTGGGCTGTCCACCTGTTGCAGCTGTTGTGATGTGGTGCACTCCAGGTATCCACCATGGACCTGGTCATACATAAATGGAAAAGATAAACACAAACCATTAGTGTTTCTGGCGATAACTGCTGTACACGTGCTAGTCTTACATTACCATCACTTGCTAAGTTTTAGATAAGATTAGCGCCAGATGACTACTCATTAACACTTCGACAGTAAATGTTAAGCATAGCCTCAGTTTGTGTCCCATGTATTGTGATTGAATTAGTGTTACGGAGAGTGCCCTGTAGAATGACCTTTATTAGGAATAATATCCCGTGTGCAGTACAGTGACCCAGTGGCAGTGCCACAATATCCCGTGTGCAGTACAGTGACCCAGTGGCAGTGCCACGGCACATTTATGGCTACTAAAAATTCTGCTGTAGACCAGGACATCACCTCCTATTCCTGGTTTTCCACCCACGTCTTTAGGCCATAGGGTCTAGGTTTGAAAAGGCCAGTCTGTTTGCTAGTGCAGCATCTAGGTCGTTAAGCATAGGATCAGCACCGCCCTAACCATGCTAGGCTGTAAAATTGGCTTCCTATTTTCACATTCATTGTTACTACAAGAAAGTTGTGCTGCAGGCGAGGACATTGCCTCTTAATCCTGGTTTTCTACCCACGTCTTTATGCATAGGATCTATGTGTGAAAACAAGACAGTCTACTTAACAGTGCAGCATCAAAGTCTTTAGCTAAAAGGATTAGCACAGCCCTAACTATGCCAGGCTGTAAGCTGGCCCAAGGGCCTTTTTCGCTCGCCACTTTGGCTTCTGGTAAATATCATCCTAGCCAACCGGACATGATCACACGCATCCCCAGAACTATGTGATGCCGCAACTAGGCTCTTGGGCACCTTTTAGGTGTAGCAAAAACACAATGACCTAGACTGTAGAAGCACATGTGAAAATGTACCCTTCTTTTTGAAATATTTTGTTCGTTGCTATTCTTTAGCAAACATAACTCCCCTTGTTACATCATTACTTGGGGTAGCCAAAATATCTTGGGTTGGTGCTTAATTCAAAAAATTGCCTGATTCTCATAAAACAATAAAATACAGTTGCGAGACCAATCATACCACACTTAATCTCGTGACAAAAACTAATATAGTGATAAACCGAAAAAAGTGGGTGAAAGCGAGATGGCACCTCACGGGCGCACCACCAAGCGGGGACCTGACTGGTACTCGTCAGGACTGCCCTGTTGTCATCATCGGTACCATCAAGCTTGGAGCAGAAAATAGTGTCCAAATGCACAAAAGAATTGTGCAAGAAAAAGTGCAGTGAACAGAAAACAAAAGGACCAAAATAGTGTCAATCAACACCTTAAAACACTCATAACACAACACAGACACACTACTTTTATTCAATTTCTTGTGTTGTGTATGGAAATAATAAAAGAAAACAAGTAGAGATGGTTATCACCTATTCAACCATTCATACTTGTACTTGCCGACATGTTTCATTGCCTAGTGAACTTGTAGGCAATTTCATCAGGGCGTCAAATATATTAAAGCCACTGCAGGTGGACCCACATGTCTTCGCAACCTCAACAGGCCATAGGTGCTCCTACCAGCCAGACGGGACGAGGTTGTATTTTTTAAAAAAATTGATAAAACAAATCGCAACAAGTCGATTGTTCACTTCTCCCTTTGCGAGTGCGAGCAGTGAAGAAGCGGCTGCTGTATCTCAGCCGTGCCGTGTTGAGGTTGCGAAGACATGTGGGTCCACCTGCAGTGGCTTTAATATATTTGACGCCCTGATGAAATTGCCTACAAGTTCACTAGGCAATGAAACATGTCGGCAAGTACAAGTATGAATGGTTGAATAGGTGATAACCATCTCTACTTGTTTTCTTTTATTATTTCCATACACAACACAAGAAATTGAATAAAAGTAGTGTGTCTGTGTTGTGTTATGAGTGTTTTAAGGTGTTGATTGACACTATTTTGGTCCTTTTGTTTTCTGTTCACTGCACTTTTTCTTGCACAATTCTTTTGTGCATTTGGACACTATTTTCTGCTCCAAGCTTGATGGTACCGATGATGACAACAGGGCAGTCCTGACGAGTACCAGTCAGGTCCCCGCTTGGTGGTGCGCCCGTGAGGTGCCATCTCGCTTTCACCCACTTTTTTCGGTTTATCACTATATTAGTTTTTGTCACGAGATTAAGTGTGGTATGATTGGTCTCGCAACTGTATTTTATTGTTTTATGAGAATCAGGCAATTTTTTGAATTAAGCACCAACCCAAGATATTTTGGCTACCCCAAGTAATGATGTAACAAGGGGAGTTATGTTTGCTAAAGAATAGCAACGAACAAAATATTTCAAAAAGAAGGGTACATTTTCACATGTGCTTCTACAGTCTAGGTCATTGTGTTTTTGCTGCATACTGAGTGGAGGGCGACCTATTGACTGGCTTTTCCCTCTAAAGCTCCTCTTTTTCTTGAACACCTTTTAGGTGTGACATCAGGGTGTGTAGGATTATCAGGACCCCAAGTAGTCTTTCTACCGGCTCTAGGCCCTGTCTCTATGCCATTCGTGGTTCCCCTACCACTTTATTAATATATGGCTTTGGTACACCCCTAGAGCTCAACGTATATGGTGCTAAATTACTGTGTGCTATATAGGTTTACAGACTGTAATTATTCGCCTCTAATCTCATCATAGGCTCAACGTATATTGTGCCAATTTACTTGTGTGTTAAATAAGTTTACTGACTGTAATTTCTTGCCTTTAGCCTCGTAAAGGAACTAAAGGGATGTGTTTAGAACAAATACATATATTTGTTATACACCTGTTCTCTTTTCATTTACTCATTCATGAGATTATAGACTGGTAAAACAAGCTGCTCTACATTCCTTCAAGACTTAGCCTGAAGGCTGCACGCAATACAGCTACCACTAGGATAGCTTACTAATAAGGTTGACTTTAACCGATCATCAATGAAGGGTCGTTTGGACTGGTGCAATGTCCCCCCTAGAATAGTGAACAGCACCTCAGATGTTAATTACCTTCACAATGAAATAAGTCCCTTGTTTGGCTTTCTGCTTTGGCTTGCAAAGGAATGTGGGACCTGGGAAACTGGCTTTCACAGTCTCGTCAAGCCCTACCCTTAGATGTGCGTTACTCCCCAGGAGGACCCCAAGAGAAGGGGGTATACCCTATTCGTGAATGGTTCCACGATTGTTCTAACTATCACCTCAGCAGACACCAATTATAGTAATTCTAGAGTGTCAAAATTTGACTTATGTCAATGGCTGTTCCTTGCGTAAGATAAATAAGCAGCGACCATGGCTTGGATAAAATATTGCAAGTGCCTGGAGGACATCAATAAAGAAGCCATGAATGAACACAAAAAAGGCATATGTAGCCCGGGCATCACGGCGATTAAGGAATGTGTTTAGCGCCCGCACCCGGGTGATCTAAGGAAACTTGTAATCACAGTGCCAAAGTTACAAACATGGTACACAATGAAACAGCACCATGCCGTAATACAACACGTTTAACCACTGCAGAAAAGTGGTAACACGGAGCAAACTAAAGCACCGGCCTCGCTCACTGTTTTGCACTGAAACTCCTGGCCGGTGCGTGCAGCGGCTTGGCCCACAAAGTTAAAACTACCACCATTACCGTGCACTATTCCCAACTCTGGACTGTCACAGTCCGTGTGTGCCCCCTACGCATGCGCATCTATGCTCTGTTTACCCCAAACGTGTCACTGTATTTTGAGCATGTGTACCATATTCACCCATGTGATAGTGCAGATCCCTACATTTCTGTTTGTACGTCCTTGTAAACAGCTCTGAATTCCATGGCACTCCTTCTGCACACTCATCCTCCGTAGGTGTACGCTACATACGCAGACAAGTCAGTAATCCAGCGCAATGTGTCTGGATACCTACAGATGTACGACTAATTCTATCCTATTGTATTCTATGCGCTTTTATAAAGCGCTGATTTTACCCGAAGGTGTCAGAGCACTGTAACATAGGACCCGTTACATGAGTAAACTGTTGTAGGAATAGAGCAAACAAAGTGTAGCATGAACCGACTGGCCAAGCAAAGTCAACCAGTCTGACCAATGTTGATGACTCACGAACTTCCTGGCGAACAATAGCAGGCCAGATAATCACACAACACATGCGAAAAGAACACCATTTCAAACCCAGCACGCACATGATGTACTCCCTGCCAAGCAGAATTAAACCCAATGCGACCAATTTACAAAGAACAAAACGGATTTCCAGGCAGGGTCTGAGAAGGGGGGGAATTATTTTGAAAATGTCCCTAGCACCAAACATTTGCAAGTGCGCTCTGCTATGCTATATTAATGCATCATACGCTCGCTGTGCAGGGGAATCCTTCAGCACGTTCAGAAACAGTCCACTGCTAAACCTGCATCCCATACATACGCATTGGCGAAATCCTTGAAATACCTGTACAGCCACTTATAAAGCTGTAACCCTAATATGCATTGATAACAGTGCCCTGCCTCCATATCTATGCAAAATGTCCTATGGAGCAGACGGGTAGTTCATGAATCTCGCAAAAGGCAGTGCAAACTGCGCTGGGTTTAAAAGTCATCCTTCCCCCCCATGAAGTCGCTGACCCAAAAGAGAAATCTTTGTAAAGGGTTGAGACAAAGTCCCTCTATGTATGTATTTTTTTTTTATGACTTTAATTACAGGAACCAGACAGACAGCTACTCCTGTCAGGGCAGACCTAAAAAGTAGTTTAATTCACACGCAGCTACATACTGCACAAAATAAATACGAAATTACAGCTGCCAAAAAACACCGCCTCTAAGAGAGCTTAACACTGATTCCCATATTTCAAATCTTTTTGAAACCCTGGGTTTGTGGAGTGGTTAACCATCACCTTTGTATACTATGACAATATGTGAGAAATACCTGCCTACAAACTTTAACAAAGTGTAATAACAATACACCCTTAAAGGCCTATTTGCCATCTTGCATATGCTTTTCATACTAAATAAGTCAGGCCTATTTTCATTGTTGTAACTTTTCATAATAAATAGATGAGATCTATGGCATTTCACATAACTTTTCCCAGTGAACCAATTAGGCCAATTGCCTTTATTATTAGCTTAAACCTACTCAGATCTACGGTATTTGAGCATGCGCTTTTCCATACAGCAAAAACAGCAATGCATGCGCTCTTGATCATCAGAAGCATTTGCTTTTGCATTTTCAATTGCTTGCTGCAAGGTAAGTTGCATCCCGTCTTCAGTACAGGCAAGAAAACTACCTTTCCCATTCCAAATACATTGGCCCGATTACGAAAGACATAGTTATCTGTACCTGTTGAACTCCCTAAGAAATGGCTGCGCGTTAACTCCGTGTTGTAATTCGCAACCGTTCACTGGAGTATGCCATATACATTTTTAAGGTGTTAGCAATATCGAATTGCTCACACAATGCCATTCCTTAGTGGGAAAAGCCAACCCCAATGTGCAGTTGCACTTTCTTTGTTTTAATCACGGGGCGAATATTTTCCTCATGGAAACACACGTTCCCCTCTACCTTTCCAAGTTTGGAAACATTCAGTTCCTCTTGCCTCTCTGCAAGGGGATTTATTCAAGCCGTCTACAGGAGCAACTCTGCTCTCAGGGTACGAAAGAGTCAGAAAGGAGTTTGTAAATGCTCATAAACACACGAAGTTGTGGGTGTTACCAAACTCACATTGCAAATCATGCCTTCATCCAACTGCCCCCCACACCCCACTTTCAACTAACGAAGCGCTGGATGTCTCCGTCCGCTCAGTATTACCACTCCACCTACCTGTTTGTTCATTTACTGTGTTCGGCTCTTCCGGCTATGATTTTTAACGCGCGCGAGGCACATATCATCTCAATTTAGTATCAGCAGAGCGATATCTGAGCGAAGCAAAGAGCTTAACAAGCAGTATGCCTTGGCGGGTACACTAAATTGCCTCGATCTTCCGAATGGCTGCCTACTTAGCGATTACGCAGAAGAGGTGCCTCCTTAACATTCACAACCCAGAGCCTTCCTGCCCCGCAAGGGAAACACCGCAATTTAACATCGCATGCCGAGTCCCCTAACACCGCTGCTTGCCCATACTTAACTTGCGCCAAGGTACACTCCGCCACGACCCATCATCCAATCCGGATCCTCTCTCGGGCAGAAAACAGGCCCCCCCAGTCCTTCTGTTCCACGTGGAGCGCCCGATTGTCCCGTCCCACGCGGAGCACCGCAGTCCCCGCCGACTCCCTGTCCATATCCGACCATAGACATCACCTGCAGAGGGAGAGCGACAAGAAAGGAGAGCAACAGATCCTCTACATGAACCCCTCGCCAAACTGCTCCTGTTGACGGACGATTCTCTTCCCAGAGCTGATCCCACACTGGAAAAGGTGACCTGGAAGAAAAACAAAAGAAAATTACAAAACAAAGAAGCCCCGAGCGCGGGGCACACCGCGCTGTGGGGGAGCGTCCAGGGACAAGGGGGTCTCCCGGGCGCTCCCCGCCTCTTTATTCCCAAGGGGCCAGGCGGAGTAGCGACGCCCCTCCGCCCCACCCCTCCAGTAGCCCGCCCCCCCTAACCCGGACATCCTCCACTGGTATCCGGGTCAGGGAGGCCGCCGGCCAATCGGTGGTGGGTCGCGCCCAAGGGCCCGCCCCACCACCGAGAGGCACACAGAGGGGAAGGGGGGAAGCGGTCGCCGCGCCGCCATGCCTGCGGGGGGGCCGAGGGGCCCCCCTTTTCAGATGGGCAAAGCACAAGTAATTTCTTCTGGGCTGAACTTACCAGGAGGTCAGGGGAAGGGCATACAAGATTGTCTACTTGCTTGTGCCAGATAACCTTTTTAAAAAAAAGAACATTCTTCTCCTTGGTGCTAGCAGATCACTTTGTGAAACTAGGAAACATGTAATTTGTGTCAAATTCGTGAACGTGAGCTTGATTTAGCAACTTTAGGACTAGGTTCACCGAGGTGCAACCACTGGTTTTGATGATGAAAATAAGGAGCCATTTGTCACTGTTGGGTTTTAGGGGCCTTGCCGGCTCCTGCTCAGCATGCAGACCTTTACTCTCAAGAAGTGGCCTGCCTTCATGGTGTCAAAGGAAAGCGGACAAAGGACGATGTGCTCCTGCCACATTAAGAGACTTCTGTCATTTTCGAATCAGACAAATTGCATGTAAGACTGTAGTGGCCATACACTAATAGGGTTAACTGCTTTATTTTCTAAGCATGTGCTAGGACAGCTTACAAAGGGTGGACTTTAATGTTATAAATGGCACCTACAGGAACACCTGTTTCCCATGGAGTGCCAGGCTTAAATTCCAACATTTTTGTTTCACTAATTTTTTTCTGATTCCTGAAGCAAAAACAAATCCCTGTGCCAATGTCTCTTTTAGACTGAGTTTGACTATCATGTTTGGATCAGCCAGCTCCTTCACTTCCTGCTAAGATCAGTAGGATGTGCTACTTTTCACTAATTTTCTGCAATGGAAGACATATATTCCTGCAGATGACGTATCTTTGGGAATCTAAGGGAAACTTGGGATGCAGACTACAGTGGATGCGTACTTAATGTTATGAGCTTGTGCTCCATTTTCTCTGTGCCTGACAGAGTAAGTGTGAAACTTGTATCTGTAAATAACAACAATGATGCTTTAATTAACTTTAAATGAAACAATCGAACCGTTTTTTCAGGTTTTCTTACTGTTTTTCGAATTTGTTCTGTAGTTTATGGTTATGGGTGGTATCTTTATAATTAGCTTGAGTTTAATGTAACTATCCTAGCCAAAGAACACTCTGATGTCCTCTGCTCTCTCTGGCTCTAAATGATCAACTCATCTCTAAACCAGTGCTCTCTTCAAGCTCACCAAAAAAATAGGACATGGTCGTCGACTGCTTAAGAACTGAAATACAGATGGAAAAATAGAAACACGTTAAAGACCTCCCTTTTTTTCTAAAATATTAATGAAATATGTGTAGCCAAACAGCCAGAAGAATACAGCAATAACAACCTTCTCCTAGGCGAGTCCAATCAGGTTTTGTGCAGTCCACTGTACTGGAAAATATATCCTGAGAATTGTGGATGATGCTCTCTCTCTCTTTGAAGAAAGACATACTTGATTGCCAGTTCGCCTCTACTTATCAGCAGCTTCTTATACTGTTGATGACGATACCCGCCTTAAAATCTTGAAAACAGAGATGGTTTTTGAAGGAACTTTGCTAAATTGGTTCAGATTTTCTCTCTCTGACAGAGCACAAATCATCAAAATAGGAAACTCCTATTCTACCCCAGCTAAAGTACACAGGGGCAAGAGATTTATCTCTGCCTTTTTGGCTTTAAAAGCCAAGAAAGCGGAGATAAAATTATCTCTCTATCAGCAGCAGGGTGCTAACACGCAAATTCGCATGTTAGCACCCTTTTTCTCTACGCTTCCCCTTGCATCTCTAATGAGATGCAAAGGGGGCGTTCCAGAGAAAAATAATAGGAGAAATGTTGTTAAGCGACATTTCTCCTATTATGAAGGATTTCGCTAAAGCTGTTAGTGATAGAAAAAAGCAGCGCTAACCGCAGTTAGCATTGCTTTTTTTACACCTGGTATTTTCCTGACTTAGCCATGATATCCTATGGAAGGTGGATATCATGGCTAAGTTTGTGAGCCCCTATCATCAAGCTAACGCCAAACTTCGAGAGATTATCGTTGATTTTCAAGCGATAATCTCTCATTTGGCAGTTAGCGTGAGGATTTTTATCACTTCTGGGATAAACGTTGCTAATAGCAAGTTATATCTGCGATAATTTCCGGCGATGCTTAGCGTTAAAAAATGTGTTGCTAAATATCGCTAATCGTTGGTAATATGCCCCACAGTTCCTCAGAGGTCCTTCAGGGGCGGCTCTAGGTTCATGGCGGCCCTGGGCAGGGAGTGTAGGTAGGGGGCCCTGTAAGAGGGGGTCCAGGTGGGGCGGAGCGCGGAGGCCAGTGAAGGGGGGGGGGGGGTTCAGGGTGTTTGGAAGTAGGACAGAGCCAGAGGCCGCCAAATCCCTACCAGGGCCGCCACGCAAATATGTATCCATCCTCAGAGGATTATTATATTAAGGATATATATTGACGTGGTGGCCCCTGGGGTTTGGTGGCCCTGTGCAGGGGCACAGCTTGCACATGCCTAAGACCGCCCCAGGGTCCTTTCTCACTCCCCTCTTTTTCATGCTTTATGTTGAATAACTAAGCTATGTGCCGACAAAATATGATATCTCTTTTCCACAATATGCTGAAGATTTTACTTTAAAACTGAAGGATGCAACAGCCATAATACCCTTTCCTCCTCCTCCTTTGAGGGTGTACAGAACTGGTGTTATTATTATTATTATTATTAACTTTTATATAGTGCGCGGCTACCCAAAGGCATCCCAGCGCTTGCGTCCAGACAGGGCTTCCAGTAAGCTATGCACCCTGTTGCTGGAAGAGCCAGGTCTTAAGAATTCTTCAGAAGGAAAGCAGAAGGGATTCAGCTCGAAGGGAGGGGGGCATTGTATTCCACAGTCTGGCCACATTGTAGACAAATGACCTACCTCCACTTCTTGCCCTATTAATTTTCGGGGTTACTGCTAGGTGGAGATGGGTAGAGCGGAGGCATTTCCAAGGGAAATAAGAGGTGATCAGCGTCCTGTTGATAGCTGGGCCACTACTCCAAAAAGTCCTATGGGCTATGCATAAGGCTTTAAATTTGACTCTATTGGCGATAGGTAGTGAGTGTAGCTTTCACGGGGCTGGTTTGGCTGATTGATATTTTGGTACCTCCAGCAATAATTTGGCCGCACAGTTCTGGGCCACTCGGAGTTTCTTTAGCGTTGCATCGGGTGCTCCAAGGTATAAGGAGTTCCCATGGTCCAGGTGAGCCAGAACTAGGGCCTGAATCAGGGTTCTCCTGGCACTTATTGGCAGGAGGGGGAGAATCTTACGCAGCAGTCTCATAGCACCAAAGCAAGCTCCAGTTACTCTTACACCTTGATCTTCAAATTTAAGATAGCTGTCCAGCCAGACACCCAGGCTTTTTATCTTGGATTTTGGGGAAGGGGCTGGACCCAGGCAATTTGGCCAGATATGTTTAAGGTCCAGGCCGGAGGTGTTGCCCAGCAGCAATAGTTCGGTCTTTCCCCCAGTTAGCTTAAGGCAGGAGTGTTCCATCCATGAAGCCACTTCTTCCAGACATGTTTCCAGGTCACATGAGTGGTTGTGTGGGCCATTAAGGGAGATTACCAGTTGGGTATCATCTGCGTATGTGATGATTTTTATCCCGTAAGGCAAGATGATGTCCGCCAATGGCTGCATATAGACATTAAATAATGTGGGACTCAGAGCGCATCCCTGGGGGACTCCACAGCTGAGTCCCAAGGCTTTAGAGGTGGCTTCTCCTGAGAAAACCTGGAAGGTTCTATTTTCCAGGTATGACTGAATCTAATTGAGGCGTTATAAACATGGGGTAACGCAATAATGTCAAAGGACCTGGGTATCGAGTATTATAGAGAGAATTGGTCCTAGACGTTAATTCCTGGTATGTAATGCAATTATAAATCAATCAATCATTCCTTTCATTTTTGCTCGTCATCAGATTAAATCCCTGATGGTAAACATTAATCAAAGTACAGAACATATACTAGCCCAAAGTGTTTGTTGTCCCACAAAACACACCTGAAACAGAAAAATCTGTCTGACCCAATCCGGGAGACTGTATGATTTAATGCATACTTAAATAGACAACATCATAAACTTTTTCAAAAGTAGAAAAACACAACTATTTACACATAAGGGGGGGTTTGTTTTTGACAAAACCCCCCCTCATGTGTAAATAGTTGTGTTTTTTTGTTGATTGATTTATAATTGCATTACATACCATGAATCTAATTGAGAGCCTCCCCTGAGACACCTCTCCTCCTGAGCCTCTCCCCTATTATGCCAAGGTTCACCGTATCAAATGCTGAACTGAAGACTAAGAGGATTATAGCCACTTACCCCCCTTGATCGAGGATACGTTTGGATTCCTCCACCACCGCCAGCAGTGCAGTTTCCGTGCAGTGTAGCGGCTGGAAGCCTGTTTGTGTGGCTTGCAGGAGAACATTAGTTTCCAGAAATTCAGAGATGCTTAGATTAACATGCTTTTCTAAGGCTTTAATGATCACTGAAGCAGAGTAATTGGGTGGTAGTTCCCCAAGTCATCCGGATCCAAATTAGGTTTTTTTAATAGTGCCTTTACCATGGAATGCTTCAAAGGTGCTGGAACTAGTCCACTAACCAAGGATTGGTTCATTACTTCGAGCATGTGAGGGAGAATCACTTTTCTAGCCATAAGTAGTACCTGGGGTGGTGCTGTATCCAGGGGTGATCCAGATTTTATCTGGTGGAGAATTTCTGAGAGCCTGATTAAAGTGAGCGGGGGGAGTACGCTGAGTATATGGTTGGTGTCTGACCGGTGTGTGTTGCTTACAAGAATATCACTGGGGCAAGGTGATATAGTAAAGGTTGAATAGATTTTTTTTTAAGTGCTGAGTTAAAATGGGTCAATTCCTCACATTGCTCACTTGAGGCAACAAGATGGGCTTCTGATTTGGGAAGTTCTAGCTAAGTTAATGCGTTCCTCATAGTGTGCTGCCTGAGCTTTTTTTATTTCACTTTGGTAGTGCTTTATGGCTTCTCTATATTTCTGTTTGCTGATAACAGTGTAGTCCTTCCTCCATGATCTCTCAAGTCTTTTACACTCCTATTTATATGTTCGAAGTGCGGGGGAGTACCAGGGCGAAGATTTCTACCTTACTTTATTGCATGCTTTAAGTGGGATGACCATGTCTAGTGATGACTTGATCCAGGTAGAAAAATTATCTGCCGCTACCGTGAGGTCAGGTTTAAGTTCCGGTTCTAAACTTACTAGGGCTGTGGTCAAGGTATCTTCTACAAGTTTAGCCCAAGGTGTAACTCTCTTGATGGAGGGTATAACAACTGGAAGAGGGTGGGAGAGATTGATAAAGAAGGGCAGCAAGTGGTGCTCGGTCCAAGTCAGAGGTATATAGATCATTATTATTGATAAAGATTGGATCCAACGTGTGGCCTAATTTGTGGATGGGGCATGGGACCCTTTGCAGAATTGGAACTACTAATAGGTCTTTAGTCAATTCTGCTGCGTCCGCCATGTCAGGATTATCAAAGTGAATATTAAAGTCCCCTAAAACTGTAGTATTTGGGGTAGTACCTACAAGTGAGGCTGCCACCTCCACAAGAGATTAGGAGAAAAGCTCACGTCCATGCCGGAGAGGGGGGGCGGTAAATAAGTACTCCTGGGAAGGACTGTACTGCAGATAGTGCGATGTTAAAAAACATGCTTTCACAGTCTGCGACAATGTTGGGTTCCACCCGACATTAAAAGAATTCTTTATACAGTATTGCCAGGCCTCCTGCGTTCTTTCCCTCGCGGTCTATCCGCTGAATGTTGTATCCAGCTGGAAGAGTCTGTACCAAATCAGGTTCCGACTCCTTGTGGAGCCAGGTCTCCGTTAAGAACATTATGTCTGGGTTTTCATCTTCAATAAAAAGTTTCAGCTCAGTGGAGTGTTTAGCTAGAGACTGGCAATTTAGAAGAAGCATTTTTAAAGTTAATGGGTGCTTGGACTTTAGGCTACTCTGCATGTGAAGAGGAAGCCAAAAGGTACAGTGGGGGCAATGGAAATCCTCACTGAGAGGGGCCATCGAATGGCGGCATGTCTTGGGACAGGGCTTCCTTAGCTTTAATAGTAGGCTACTGGAGTAGGTTAAAATGTCTGGGTGATGTGGAGCAGGGGTCCTGGCCCCTGGTCCCGTTCAGGCGCGGACAGGGGCAGACGGGCTTGCCTTAGACGCGCCCGCTGCGCATTCGCGCTGACATGTGGCAGATAAGGCTTCCAGCCAGAAGTCCTGAACTTCACCTCCTGGACCTCCACCCACTTCCTCCACACAAACCTGAGCCGCGGTGGACCGGGAAGCAGGAGGAACAATAAAGTAAGTGCAATTATGCAATAAAAGCAGTGTTTTAAAAAAATAAGACCACAGTAAAACATTCAAATTAGAGCAGAGTCGCTTACAGGCCCGGGAGCAACTCGGGGAACTGTCTGCCTAGCCGTTAAGCATGTACATGGGCCTCAGTCTTAAGTAGCTAGGAGCAAAGCTCGACAAGCTACTCCATCTTGATCTGCATATCAAGGTGATAGTTAAAAACACCACATTCCAACTAAACCCTCATGTCATCCCTCCCAAATCAGCATCTACTTTGGCCTTCTCTGCCGGACCAGAACTACAGCATCCCCAACCAAGACGTCCCTGACTATGGGGGTGAATGGGTCTTGTGGAGCACAGGATTGCACAAGACCTCTATGGATCTTCCCTTTGATCAATTATTAGCCAAAGGTGTGATTATGCTAGTGATTGCTTTAGTGTAGCCCTCCTTCATGAGTTCAAACTCAAAAGTGTACAGACGTGTTGTAGTGGAGGATGTCCACAGATCCAGATTACCCACTGGAGACACTGAAAGGCTGTACATGAATGCCGGATCATAATTCAGATGCTTTGGTTGTCACTGGACCGTTTTAGATGGGGACCACCTGTAGCCTTCAAAGGATAGCAGCTAAAAACCCTTTGGACCAGAACCTAAGGGGACTACTCACAATTGGTCCAAATACTGCACCTGCCCTCAGCCCCAGGCCTCAGAATACTGGGTCCACCCTTCATGGCACAACAACCTTCACTTCCTGGAAATGGTAGCTTCACTATAAGGACTCTAGACCTTTTCCAGTAGGAAAAACTAATGTCCGCTTGGATTGGCCTGTAGTTCAATGTGGCCTTTAAACTTCGAGGCTAGTGATCTTAGCAATTAGCCCAACTCAGCCAGGCAACTCAAGGGCTAATTTCATTAGTGTGATACTAAAAATATTCCTGCAGGTTTAGAAAGGGATAAATCTAGGATAAAACAGATTTTAGATAAGAATTCCAGTCCCAGCAACATATACGCAGGACATGACGCTGGTCCTTGCACCACTTGGCAATTGGAAACTGCTTAATATACCTTTAAAAATGAAGTGTAACATTGTGAAATACCAGAGATCAAAAGGTACCTAAATGAATTATAAGGCTTTGGCCTCACTATGCATTGTCATATATAATTTACACTGGGTGATGCCTGTTAAAGAGCTACTTGTGAGCTGATAACAGAGTGAGACAGAAAACAGTCTTCGTGGCTCAGCTGCCATCTGCACCTGCATGTTTACACATGTTGCAAATAACCTGCTGTGAGTTCCTCACTCTAGCTGTCTACAGACATATCAAAAAACGAGCTCTGGCCTCGCAGCTCAGAAACAATTTAGGTGTATTACAGTGAACTCGACTCATTTTGGGTGCCTCGACCACAGCAGCGGTAAACAAGCAATTGCAAGGCAATCGGTCTCGCCTTTGGGACCTTATATGTATTTATCTATGCAGCACATTAGCCTGGGTGCTGAAACATCTACTGTTCTTTAACATGGAGGGAAAGTAAGCACGAAAATGCGTGACATGCCAGGTATGGGAATTCACGGAGAGAAAGTTTGCCTTTCAGCTGGAAATAGTATAGTCCAAAGCTTTGTTTTTAATATAAAATCAGGGCCTTCGGTGGTCATATCACTGAAAATACAAGATTTGAAACAAATATTATTGTCTACAGGTTCTCGTGGAAAACAATTTCTATGGACTTGAATCTAGAGAATGATAAAGTGATTCTGGTATTTTACTGACCTGTACTGGTCGTTTTCTATCAAGAAAGTTAAATAGAGGCGGTTGCCAGAAAAATAGAAAACAGAAAGTCCCTTTTGTAGTTGAACAGAAAAAAAGTCCCTCATTGGAAGCAGACAAGTCCTAGGGCTGATCTCCAGAGCCCACAAAGTACATACACATATAAGTATATACTAAAGTATATAAGCATATACTAAAGTATATACAAGAGGTCTTGAATGCTCAACCTAAAAACAGGAGCCACAAAAAGTAATAAAGCGGATTTTCATAAGTATAACCAGCTCATTTTTACATATAATCATTTTGTAGCCAGTTAGGCACTAGTTTTACTACATTTCTATATTTGCAAATAGTGAATGATTTGGTTTAGTGAAGCCCAAGTCAGACATGCTGCTTCCACTCAGCTTCAGGTTCTCCGAGATTACTGATTCTTGCCAGAGATCTCTTCTCCACCCTTTTCTTTCTTTCACTTCTACTTTCTTAATTCTATCTCCTACTGGAGGACCTCAATATCCACTTCCTGGACCCGGTCGACAAACAGGCTGTAGAACTCCTACAAGATCTTTCCTCTATGGGCCTCGGCCTAAAAAACGCACAGGCGACTCACGACAAAGGACAGCTACTCGATCCCATATTCACTAACATCCAAGATCTGAGCACTCGCCCCCACATCCCCCTCCCTTGGACCGACCACTTCCTGGTCCCCTTCGAATGGCACATTAACATCCCTCCACCTCAACCTCCTAAATTCAGAACCCTTATTAGACGCTGGCATAAACTGGTCCCAGAGGAATGGGCAGCTAAACTAAGTGAAGATACCCCTCCCCCCTCTCAAGACACTATCACTGCTGACACCAAATTTAACACATGGATCTCCCAATCTCTGGACGACATCCTCCCGAAATCCAGCACCCTCAAACGTACCAAGAGAGTCACCCCTTGGTACACCCCCGAATTAAACTTACTACGGAAGGAATGTAAGAGGAACGAACGCTTATGGAGGAAAGATAAAAAGGCAGACAAAAAAGATATATTTCGGGCCTCTTTAAAATCCTATAAAACGGAACTCCTCAATACTAAAAGCGCCTTCTACGAAGATAGAATTAAAAACGCCTCCTGCTCGGCACATGAAACCTTTGCCGTCCTTAAGGAACTCCTCCAGGCCCCAGACCCCCCAGTAAAACCTCTGGACCCCAAAGCAGCGGAAAGCAAATGCATTAAACTTTCCACCTTCTTCGACGAGGAAATCCAAAAAATTCTCGCGGACCTACCCCCAATCACGGCTGACAACCTGGGCGGGGATCCTTCTAAATCTCCCATTTACTGCCCTCACTCCCCTGATGGCAACCTACCCTTTCTGGACACCTTTGGCCCAGTGTCTACGGAAGAGGTAGCCGCGACATTGGCTACAATTAAAAGTGGCTCTCCTCGCGATCCCGCCCCCCTCCGTTTTCTGAAAAAAGTGTCTAGCACCATCCTCCCCCCCTCACGTCCCTCATTAATTCCTCCCTCTCGCAGGGTCTAGTCCCTCCTAGCTGGAAGGCGGCAGTGGTCAAAGGCCTTTTAAAGAAACCCTCTCTAGACCCCCTGGACCTAGCCAACTACAGACCTATTTCCCTCCTCCCAGGAAATAGCAAGATCACGGAGAAGCTAGTGAATAAAAAACTATCACTATTCCTTGAGAGCAACAACCTACTCGGGACCTCCCAGACAGGGTTTCGTCCAGGACAGGGCACTGACACAGCTCTCCTGGCAGCAGTGGAGAAGGCCAGAAGCATTCTGGACACGGGAGGATCAGTGGCAGTGATCCTCCTGGACCTCAGTGCGGCCTTCGACACTGTGAGCCACCACACCCTAATCCAACGACTGGGAGACATCGGAGTAAGGGGCACGGCCTTGAAGTGGCTAAAATCTTTCCTAGACGGACGCTCCTTCCAAGTCTGGGAGAATGACAGCCACTCCCCCGCAATCCCCCTCCGTTGTGGAGTACCGCAGGGCTCATCCCTTAGCCCTACGTTATTTAACGTGTATATGTCCCCGCTGGAGAAACTGGTCAACCCGTTCGGCATCTCGATTATCAACTACGCCGACGACACCCAGCTGGTGGTAACCCTCTCACACCCGCACCAATCCCCACCCGACCTTCACAGCTGTCTCTCGGAAATTCATAACTGGATGAACTCCTCGGCACTGAAACTGAACGGGTCCAAGACCGAGATCCTGCTGCTCGGACATAAAGAGCCCTCCCTGCCGCCTGACATCTGGCCCGTCTGTCTAGGTGACCCCCCTACACCGAAGGAGGAGGTCAAGAGCCTGGGCGTATGGCTCGAAAAGGACCTGAGCTTCAGATCACAGGCCAAAAAAACGGCAGGAATCTGCTTTGGACTCCTTAGGGCCTGCAGAAAGGTCTTCCCCCTGCTCCCCGCTACCTCCAAGAAACTCCTGATTCAGGGCCTCATTATGGCGAGGCTGGACTACTGCAACGCAATCTACCTGGGTGCCCCCGAAGCCACCCTCAATACCCTGCAGAAAGTCCAAAACGCCGCGGCCCGCCTACTTACCGACACCCCCGCCAGATCCTCGGCAAAGCCAGCCTTGAAGCTCCTGCATTGGCTCCCAGTCAGAGAAAGGGTGGCTTTCAAGCCCTCTGTCTGGCCCATAAGACCCTCCATGACAAAGGCCCACCCATCCTCAAGGATTTCATCATCCCTTACAATGCGAGTAGGGTCCTCCGCTCAGGCGGAGAGAACTTCATCACTGTTCCCAGAGTCAAAAAGGCCCGGTCCGGAGGACGCCGCTTCTCGGTCCACACTGCCAAACACTGGAACAACCTTCCTCGGAGACTGAGAACTGAACCTAATCTTCTCCAATTCAGGAAGGCCTTGAAAACCTTTCTCTTTCCTTAAATCCCCCCCCCTTCGATTCTGACCTCTCCTGAGTTCTGGTTCTAGCGCTGGGATGCTCTAGGGTTACTACGCGCTCTATAAAACCTTAAAATAATAAAATAAATAAATAATTCTTTAGCTTATCCAAAAATATGAATGCATGTTTTTTTTAATAAATTGACAGAGTCAATATAAATTTATCTGACGACATTTCGATTTGTTTCTCTATGGGATTTTGTTTTCCTTACGTAAAATCCTTACCATGGATGCCTCACTGTTCAGTTGAGGCTACGTTCCTGTTCTCACACTGAAAAAGGATTTAACATCTGCCCTTAACACGGGTACATCTCAAATCCCTTAAAGTTTGTGAACACTGACGTTGGAAATGGCCCTTTTTACAGGGTTACCCCACATTGGTTGCCTTTCTCCTCTGTGTTTTTCTAACCCTATTTTTGTTGGCTGCTAACCAGTGCTAAAGTGAATGTGCTCTCTCCCCTAAACATGGTATGATTGGTTTACACCTATTTGGCATATTTGATTTACTCGTAAGGCCTTTGTAAAGTGGTATACCATATACCCAGAGCCTGTAAATTAAATGCTACTAGTGGGCCGGCAGAATTGATAATGCCACCCACAGAAGTAGCCTTTCAGGCAGGGCCTGTGTGTGCAGTTTACTGCCACTTCAACTTGACATTTAAAACTATTTGCCAAGCTTTAAACTCCCCTTTTATTATGCATAGGTCACTCCTAAGGTAGGCCCTAGGTAGCCTATGGGCAGGGTGCTGTGTAAGTAATAGGTAGGTTATGTACTTGAATGCTTTACATTTCCTGGTAGTGACAAACACCCTATTTCCTTTTTTCACTGCAGGGAGGCCTACTTCTCTCATAGGCAGGCATTGGATACTTTTGAGTGGAAATTCCTGATTAGAAAGGAGTGGCATTGACATATTTGGTATGATTAGGATGATAGTGATAAGTCCTACTTACTGTTCAAGCTGGATTTCAAATTACTATTTTAGAAATGTCACTTTTAGAAAGTGGGTTTTTCGCTTCCATTGGCCTGCTGCATGCTAAGTGCTTGGCTACAGGAGGGACTGCCATTCTGCAAATTGCCTGTATGTGCTGGCCTGCCTCTTGTTTTCTGCTTTTGTGGCTCAAGTGTTCTCCATGGGGTTGTTGGCTTGCCCCCCTTTCTAGGACTTAGGGCCATCGAAGACCCCATTACATGCTTCCCCGACACTGCTGTGGAGGACCGTGCTGAAAGAATCATTGCTCCAACCTGCGGGAACCAAGAACTTCATGTTCGTAAACTACTGCTCTGCCCAAGTGCCAGTTGAGTTCAGTGCTCTCTGTGAATTAAGGACAGCTTGACTACCCAATAGCCTTTTCCGATGCCACACCAATAGGGAAATCCCCAACTGTGTGAGCACGGACCTTCCTCATCGCTTTGGCCAGCAACTAGGGATGTACCAGGTGCACAAGATCCATCATCGCAGCCCCACCCCTGGAACTGATCCATGTGCGACCAGATAGGGAAGGCTGGAAATTGAAGATGCAGGACGCTTTCCAAGGCCCGCCTGCAGGCATCATCCCCCACAGCACCATACGAGGGAGCCCACCGGCCGGTGGAATCCCTCAGGTTGGGCCCATTCCCATGTGGGACACTGTGGGTTGTGGGTCCCGTGGGAATAAGCTGTCCCGCGCTTCTTTGCAAGCAGCTCTATTGCATCTATTGAGGCTCCAGAGGGTTGCAGATATGCTGCAGTATTGGTGGGCATTTCTGGCTGGAAATTTAGGTCAGTTGACTTGCTTCGACACAAAGCTGACCTGCGTGAAGCCGGTGGATAAGACTTACCTTAGACTGGCAGGAGGGATGTTTCCTCCTAGTCAAGTTTGACCTACAGCGGGGACTCGACCAAGGGTGAATTAGAACACTTGGTCTATGGTGTATAGGACCTTTTCATTCTGACCTTGTGTTCTACCAAACAAGGTATATCATGGTGATATTACTGCAATCTATGTAATGTCTCTAAAATCCTGCATTACTTGTATGGAGTTTCTTTTGTGGTATATTCATTATATTGCTGTGTGTGTGGACTGCACAAATACTTTACACATTGCCTCTGTAGATAAGCCTGCCTGTGCTGTGCCTAGCTACAAGAGGGTGAGCACAGATTATCTTTGGAGTGTATCTGACTTACCCTGATTAGAGTGGTGTGTTCTGCCTGGCTTGGGTGCATACCTTAGTCAATCAGAAAAACAATTTCTAACAACTGGCAATCATGGGGTTGAGGTTTTCACAAACTTAAAGGGAGTTCATGGCAAGTAACTCCAAGGCCTTGTCTACTCCTCACCTCAGATCAGAGAAGTCCTCAGACAAAAGTGCATTTATTGGTACAAAACAAATTTTTCTGAATTAGAAATGAAGGATAAATTAGGCTATTTATGTGTGTAAGTCTCACTTTCACATTCAAAAAGATGTGCCCCTCTCTTTGGATATGGCAACCATTCAAAAGTAAATGTTTATTATCCTGATCATTGCTATACTTTTACCTACAGGAATGCAAGTGTAGCGGGACACCAAAAAGCAAACTGATGTATAAATTGTTATACAGTGTGTCTGATATAATAATGTTCAGCTGCGTTTTATATACTATTTCATGTTCTACAAGATGTCAATGGTTTTGATGTAGCGAAAGAGAAAACGTGGCTTAATTGTGATTATCTAAAGTATGCTCTCTTTGAACAGCATGCACAGAAATTGTGCTTTTATTAATACTGTCTGCAACTCATTATGTTTAGACAGTTATTCTGAATCTTTATGCGTTTCACCTAAAGGGGAGAATCTGGTGCTGGAAAGACTGTGAATACAAAACGTGTCATCCAATACTTTGCAACAATCGCTGCCGCTGGGGATATGGGCAAAATCAAGGAGGGATCTTCAGGAAGTAAAATGAAGGTTAGAGATGTGTGTGACATATAGTAAAAGTGTTTACATGCTAAAGAAATATCTAAGTACTGCTATGTCCCCTAAATAATTCTATCCACTCACCATAGGGTACTCTAGAGGACCAGATCATCCAGGCCAATCCACTGCTAGAAGCCTTCGGCAATGCCAAGACGGTCCGAAATGACAACTCATCACGCTTTGTAAGTCAACAGTCTGGAATCTCAAACCTTAAATCACACATTGCTGACATATGATGGGTGACATTTCTTTTGTTTAAATAGGGGAAATTTATCAGAATTCATTTCGGCACCACGGGGAAGCTGGCTTCGGCTGATATTGAAACCTGTAAGTATGTTCATTATAGTGGAATTGTTTGCTTTTTTGTAAATAGCCTCTTGGTAAAGCAGTATGGCAATGCAGAACACGCATTGTTACTTGCCCAGACATACTTCCACATCAGGGGTGTGAAGGCCCCTATGTTGAGTGCCCTTTTTACGTCTAAGCTACAGACAGCTTTAGCATTGGCAGATCTACTGTTTCTAATACATAACATATCCTTAGAGTAGGCCTTGGGTCAGCCCCTTACTCGTGATTGGATGGCTTTGTTGTCTATCTCAGATGTCTGTTCTTGATTCAATGGCTTGCATCTCTATTCCATTTGTCTCACTAAAGAGCATGTCAGTCCAGTGTTCTGACCTGATGAGTCCTACTTACCAATGCTGACTTGTGGGTCCCTTTTTAACTTTGCATTCACCACTCCATGGAAGTGTGTGTGTGTTTTTGCTTACTCCCTCCCCTGCTTAATCCTGTGCCCCAAGCAAACAAGCTCTCTTTCCTTTTCTGCTCTTCCACCACCTCCACTTTCAATCCAGAATCCCATTTTAATTAATTACTTTTGCTGTTCCTGTGCAAGCCCCTCGTTCCTGCGCTCTCTCTTTTTACTCCTCTACCCCGGTCCCTGATGCACCCTATCCTGCTTCCCGCCAAGTGCTACTGGGCTGCTCACTTTCTTTTATTGCACTCATGTTGTCTTAAACTTTTTTTTAATTTTAATTTTAATTTTAATTTTAATTTTAATTTACCATTCTAAATTGGCAATCTGCCATATTAGAATGGTAAAAAATAACTACCATGTGCCGCTATGCTTTCGCACACACTGGTCACCTGCATGTGCTTATTCAGCTCAATATACGCTTGCCCAGGCTTTAAACGGATGCTTATGTGTCATGAAGCATGGATATGCATTGGTGTCCATCTGGGAATGGGTTTTCTTGCAAAGAAAATTAATTGCTAAATTGCAGAAATGCATGTATATGCAAGAAGAAGCATTTGTTTACATCGTCAAGACACATGCATTTGTTCTTTGCCAACAAAAAAGCGTTGGTATAGCCAAAGGATTGACCTATTAGAGCAGAGGTCTACCATTTTGCCATTTCTTGTTATTAGTTTAATGTGGCCTACAAAATCAATTTTAATATTGAATAATGTAAGATTGAAACGACAATTTACTCAGGAACTTCTAAAACTGTGGGAGGAAAATAGATTTACCCTAGAATTTAAAAATCAAATGACTATATATTTGTACACCTCAAAAATATTACGATTTGCCAGTGCTTATACACGAGCCAGTGGTTGCTGGTGCTCTGCACAGGCACTTAGGGCCAGATGTAGGTAAGTTCCATTTACTGATTCTTAAATACCGAATTTTACCGATTCGGTATTTCAGAATCGGTAAATGGTATGTAGGAAAAAATTCGGTAAAAAATACCAAATCGGTAAGATTCGGTATTTACCGAATCGGTTATTACAGATTCGGTATTTGCCATTCATTCCTATGGGCCTTGTGGCCCATAGGAATGAATGTCAATTACTGAATCGGTAATTACCGATTCGGTAAAATTGTAAAATAGTCAAGGGTGGCAGGGTGTCACTTTGACACCCTGCTGCACCCCTGATTAGTGCAGGTGTGCACATGTGACAGACATACATGCCCTAAGGGCATGTATGTCTGTCACAAGGCACAGGTGTAAATGCACATTTGTGCATTTACATAGGAATTCGTTATTTACCACCAACTAATAGTTGGTGGTAAATAACGAATCCTTAAAGCCCTGAAGCACTATTTACAGTGCTTCCTACATATTATTTACCAATTCGGTAAATACCGAATCGGTAAATGATGATTCGGTAATTACCGAATCGGTAAATACCGAATCGGTAAAATGCCTCCTACATCTCAAAAGGCATTTACCGGTCGGTAACGGCCGAATTCGGCCGTTACCGACCAGTAAAAGCCTACCTACATCTGGCCCTTAGTTGTCAAAGCTGACACTTATGAAAGTCTGCCACATGATGGTGCTGTCTGCTTAATTTAGAGATGAGCACAACAACAGGTCTTTATTAACTCATTATAAATTAAAAGTGGCTAATATACATGCTGCCAACGCCATTCTTATATCTTTAGGGGTGTAGCAATGAATTGATCAATCAATCATATCATTTGTAAAGCACACTACTCACCTGTGAGGGTCTCAAGGCGCTGGGGTGGGGAATGCTGCTACCGCTCTAAAAACCAGGTCTTGAGGAGTTTTCTGAAGGTCAGCATGTCTTGGGTCTGTCGTAGGTGGATGGGGATTGTGTTCCAGGTCTTGGTGGTGAGGTGGGAGAACGATCTGCTGCCGGGGGTCGTTCTTCGGAAGCAGGGGACTGTGGCAAGGTCGGCGGAGAGGAGCTGGTGGGTGGGGGTGTAGAAGCTGAGTCGTCTGTTGAGGTACGTTGGTCCGGTGTTGTGGATTGCCTTGTGTGCGTGGGTGAGGAGCTTGAAGGTTATACTCTTGTTGACCAGGAGCCAGTGCAGGTCTCTCAGGTGGGGTGTGATGTGGCTGTGGCGAGGGATGTCGAGAATCAGGCGTGCAGAGGCATTCTGGATGCATTGGTGCCATCTCAGGAGTTTGGCCGAGGCACCTGCGTAGAGGGCGTTTCCGTAGTCCAATCTGCTGCTGACGAGGGCCTGAGTGACCGGTCTTCTCGTTTCAGTAGGGATCCACTTGTAGATCCTGCGGAGCATGCGGAGGGTGTTGAAGCAGGAGGAGGAGACGGCGTTGACCTGTTTAGAGGGTGGAGTCGAGGATGACCCCTAGTTTACGTGCGTGGTCGGTGGGTGTTGGAGCAGTTCCCAGTGCGGTCGGCCACCAGGAGTTGTCCCAGGCCGAATGGGTGGAACCGAGGATGAGGACCTCCATCTTGTCCGAGTTCAGCATAGTCTGAACTGTCACTCTTGTGGGAGTGGGATGGTTAGTGGTTGCATTGGAAGTGCTGGCAGGGGCAATGGGTGGAGCAAGCTGCAGGGGCCTCCTGATGAGGACCCTGGCACTTATGTTTTTTGCAAATTAAGCACGGGAATTTGCATTACAAATTCTTTTAAAGCAATATGGACTTACGAATATGGTATTACTTGTTGAAAACTGAATCCAGCTTCTGTCTGAACTTAAGAAACCGGCAGGAGAGGGGAAGGATGGAAAAGTGGCTGCAAGCATAACACACTTTGGGGCAGATTTACAAGGCCCGTGCAACACATATAAGCCGCCGTTGCATCACTTCTGTGACGCAGCGGTGGCGCAAACCATGCGCCACATTGCGACTTATTTACAAAGTGTCGCATCTAGGCAGATGCGTCACGTTATGAAACCTGCGTCAGGTTTCATGTGGACAATCAGTCGTAGGGTGACTGTTCAGTCGCAGGAAAGCCTCGTAAAAGTGACACAGTGAAATCTACATGATTTCACTGAGTCACTTTTACCATGCAGCTGCGTCAAACCGTTACGCCTGCTTGAAGCAAGATGTGACACACTTCTGCCTATCCTTGCACCACGGTGCTTCGCATTGTAAATGCAACGCATCTGTGGTACTGCAAGGAGAGAAATGCGTGTCGCATCTATTCTGCCGCATCCCAGCTATTTTGCAGAGATGCACCAGCCCTTGAAAATATGCCCCTTTATCTTGAAGTAGTACAATATTCATTTCAAACAGGGACTGCTTAACATATCATGGAAAAAACGTTGGCAAATCAGTAAAAGTACAGACGGAGCTCAAAGTATTTTTGCTTCAGGTGCTGGAGATGTAAAAAGAATAGTGGACCAATTGCGCTTAAATTAAAAGCTAATGGGGCTTATTTACAGGCCCATTGCGCCATTTTTGTGTCATTTTTAACATGGGAAAAGTGGTGTACGGGTGGGGTAAGGGGCTTGTACATAAGCCCCAATGTCTTCCTTTCTCTCTCTTGGAATCTCATTATTCCACCCTCCATTATGGGAAACAGCGTTTACAACACAACTTTTACCACGCACTACCTTTACCACGCAACTTTTACAACGCAAATCGTTACAACGACTTGCGCTGGGGGGCGCTCTAGGATAGGTAATAGTTTAATTTACTATCCAAAACCTTCCCTACTATGCACGGGGACTGGAGTTGGAATAGTAAATTAAACTATTCACTATCCAGCGCCCCCCAACGCAAGTCATTGTAACGACTTGCGTTGTAAAAGTTGCGTGGTAAAGGCATGCATTGAAAAAGTATGCATGGTAACGACATACATCCCTCCAGTATATCTCACAACACTACAAATTTTAAACACACTCTGCTTCATTCAGAATGCAGGGGGGGTAAATATATTTAGTGATTTTCTGAGGTTCGCGAGTCTGCTGGAAGCTGTGACCAGTAGATCCATTGACCAACACTTTGCCCATCATTCAAAGTACACCATCAATGGGTGAGATATTACCGAATTTAGCAAATATTGATAGAAAGGGTGACGTTTTCACAGATTGATAGTTAGGAATTGCTCTGGAAAATGAGGTGTTTTCTGCTAAAAACTCTACATGTATCAGAATGTAACACAAAACACACATTTTCTCCCAGTAACTTACAGCAAGTTTGACAGCATTACCTCTTCCAATTGATGTACAAATAAGAGTTTTCACAGGGATCGGAATTTACTGCACACCTTATAAACTGTGCATTTGTTCTGTTTACTAGTTTAAGTGGTAACGCTATGTCACCCCAGCTATATGCAGCAGCCCCACAAACAGGTTTAGGGTGAAATAACAACAGGCATAACTGCCTCAATAAAAGTACGCGAGTGCCCGCATTATGGTGAAGGCAATGGAGACCCATTAACACAAGGGGGCAGATTTATGATAACTGGCGCATCCCCAGGGATGCGCCAGTTATTTTGCGCCGCTGCTCCGCCACCCATGGTTTGCCGCTTTTATAATGCGGCGCACCATGGGGCAAAAACGGCACAGATGCGTGACGCATCTGTGCCGTAAAGGTGGCGCATTGCTGGAGTTGCGTCGCAAGCGCGATGCAGCTCCAGCAAGGCTCGGGGGTGCCCCATCTTTACAATGCTGCGTCAAGACCTACGCCTGCTTCAAGCAGGTGCAGGGTTTTGACGCAGCATTGGCCTGAAAGTGACTGAGTGAAATCTTATAGATTTCACTCAGCCACTTTTGCGAGGCGCACTTGCCCCGGAACGCCCACCCTGCGCCGGAACTCCCACAAGTGGCGCAGGGCTTTACAACGTGACGCATCTGCCTAGATGCGTCACGTTGTAAATGGGTCGTAGGGATGCGCCACGTTTACGCCGCAGTTGCGTGACGCAAACGTGGCGCATTCCCAACATAAATCTGCCCCAAGGTATTAAAAAGTATCCACAAATCTTCTAAGTGTTTTGCTGTGTCTTCCAACCAGCTTCAAGGTGAAGCATGTATAGATTAAGGTGATCTGAGAGAGGGCGTTGGGCCCTACGATAAACGTTACCTTGGTATACCTGCAGCAACAATCATCCAAATGGAGGTTGGTCACATCTTAGGTCAGTTGGGCAGTTTAGAAAATTGCATTAGTTCAGAAGGGTGAGAGCCTCACTCAAGTAATAATCACAAACCTTGTCAGGTTCAATCACAAAAGTCACTAGGTAAACCTGTGTTTAAACCTCGGGTAGCTTGAGACAAAATCAGTCGTGCTAAACTTAGAGGCAATGTGTAATGTATTTATGCAGCACTCAAAGTGTAATAAAGTGAAAACACAACACATGAAAAATCTCAAACCAATTTAGAAAGCTAGAGACAATTTTAATAAATTAAATGGCACAAAAATTACAACAAATCCAACTAGTAGAACTGGAGATATGAATTTTTAAAGTCTTCAGTAGAAATATCACTAAAAAGTGCAAATCGACAATTGCAGTTATTTGGCTGTGCTGGACTGGGTCAAAGTCAAAAATTCAGTCCTATCACTGTTGAACACTGGTCAGATGCAAGAGCTAGGCTTGTCCAGATGGAAAGTTTACCTTCTAACTTAGTTGTGTTTCACACGAGAAGCTCTTGATGAGTTCACTGGTGGTCAGCCTGCAGACTGGATCTGGATGTGGGCGTGTTGACGGTGTATTGCTGAAATTCTAAGCCTTGGTCAGAAGTTCAAATGGGCAGTGGACCCATGGAGCGGTCATTGTCAGTGCGAAGAGCTGGTCAACAATAGGAACAATGCATTTGTGGGAAACAAGGAGTAGTCAATGTTGAGGCAAAGAGCTTGGTGCAGGTGAAGTCTGGGGTCTTTATCTGGGAATGCCTTGTCGGCAGTCGGATATAGCATCCATGTTGTCCTTGGTAAAGTCCATTTACAGGGAGACCAGAGCCAATTTTGTTCAATGCAGGGAGCTCGGAGCCTCTGTTTTTTAATCAGAAATCCAGTTCTTGCATTTTTAAGGTTGGAGGAGTACACTAACAACAGGACCTTTGGGCATCTTTTATGGGATCTGGACTCATTCCAGCAAAGACAGCAGCAGGGGCCAAGCACGTCTTTTTGGTGCTGGGCTGCTGGGCAGTTGCCTGGAAAAGCCTCTGGAAGCTTGTTGTGTCCCTTTAGCTTAAATAGGAGGTCAGTCAACTGACCCTTGGAGTCACTTCTGGGATCCTGGGTTTAAAGTAAGGAGGTTCAGTCTCCTTCTTCCGAGTCTTCACAGGTTCAGTAGCGTTCTGATGAGAGGTCCTAGAGTTGTCACTTTTAGGCCCAGTGCTAGTCCATGGGTGAGTCATAACCCCTTTGGCTAACCTTAAACTGGTTATGGTCAGTTCCTCCCTTTCACCTTGGTATGGCTTCAGTCCGGCTAGTTAAACAAAGGGCAGGCAGGCCCAGGTGTGAGCTTCATTTGCCAGTGACAAGGAAAGCATCTGCTGAAGTTAGGGAGGGGCTGGGCACCAATCTCAGACTACCTTTTAAAGCTTAGGAAGGGACTGGGTACAATACCCCAGGTTATTCTGCTCAGGAGAGGAACATTATTTCCCCATAACCATTGCACTTTTGTCCCATGTCTGGGAGGAACACACATCACACCACAGGAGAACCATTAACAGTCATGTGACCCTGGTCACTGGCAGAAAGGTACATTTGGTCTAGGCAGAAAATGCCAACTTTCTAAAAGTAGCATTTTCAAAATAGTAATTTTAAAACACCCAACGTTGCTATTAAATAAGATTTAAAATTACAATTAAAATGAGTGGAAGAAGTAGTTTATTAGCTGCTGAATCTATAACTTATTCAATGTAATAAGGGAAACCAGTATTAGTCTATAGGAGAACTAGCCTTGCTGCAGCACCACGTGACTTTGGGGGGGGGGTTCACTGCCTGGATATGTAAAACATGAACTATACATGTCCTACCTTTTGGATACCATGCACCTGCCCAATAAGCTGTTAGGACCTACAATAGGGGAGACTTATAAATATTAAAAAGGAAGGGTTAGGCCTGGAAAATGGTTTATTTTGACAGGTGGAAATGGCAGGTTCAAAACTGCACTTTAGGCTGCAGGGGCAGGCCTAAGACAAGTTGTATTGTCCTACTTCAGTGGTTGGCAAAATGAGTGCTGTTGTCCACTTGTAGCAACTAATTTCCAGTCCCTGGGCACATGTGGTCAGCAGTGGCCCATGCAAGTAAGTACGGTGTGGCCTGGTTAGAGAGGGATTTGACAGACGACCATGAAGGAAATTTAAATAAATAGTTAATTTTCCCTCGTCAATTTATTTTCCCTCGTCAATTTGTGCCGAAATTACCCCACCCACCCGTCCCCACCACCCCAAAGCTCTTACCTGCACACAGCCGCGGGCCGTGGAGGGAGTTACGGTGGGGCAGGGAGGCGGGGAGGGGGAGGGGCAGGGTGGAGATGCAAAATGCGATGCAGTGCGCGCTACGAAATTCGTTTTATTAATTAAATTGTTTACTTACCTGTAATTATCCATATGCCGGTTGTTAGCCCTCTCCACCCTGCCCCTCCCCCTCCCCGCCTCCCTGCCCCACCGTAACTCCCTCCACGGCCCGCACCTGCCTGAACAGGCCGCTGCTGCATGTGGTACACATTTACTAGGGACTTGTAAGTAAATTAAATGTGCCAATTAGGTGTATACCAGGATTACCACATTTGTAAGGGAGAGCACAATCACTTTACTACTGGTTAGCAAGAGTAAAGTGTGCAGAGTCCTAAAGCCAATAAAATCAGGTTCTGCAAAAATAGGTTAGTAAAGGCACAAATCTGGTGGAATACCACACTAAAGATGGTCATTTCCACAGGCAGGAACACCCAGTGAAAAATAAGTTGATATGGTGAAACAGATCCAAGTTGGAAAAGAAATGTTCACAGGCCAAAACTGCACATCTAACCTTGTCACTGAAGTGATGGAATGTCCTTGTAGTATTTTGTGCAAAGCTTTAGGAGCACAGATGTCTTCAGTAGGGAATTGTGTCAAATTAAGTTTAACAATGGTGCCATCAAATAGGATTTGCTTAGCCAGAGGTAAAGAGGATGAAAAAGCTCAGAATATAGGACGTGAGGCCAGAGGCCGAGCAGGGTTTTCCTACCCCAAGTAAATAATCTCTCTCAGTCAGTTTTTGAAGTATCAAACGATGGGGCAGATTTTATTTGAGTTCTGCAGGCTTTGACACTTGTAAATGGAGGTTTCAAAGTATAAAAACTCCATTATGCATTGAAACTCATCAGGACTTTCTATTGTTGACAAAGTATACAGAACAAAATACAAAAAACAAAAAGGGGAACATTCCTAATGGACAACAGTGCTAAAAAAATACTTACATTTTGGGAACTTTAACAACCAAGGGTGCTTTAACAACCATGCGTCATGTTGCCCAAATGACCATAACAACCATAACACAAATTGATGCAGGGGAAGTGTACCTGAAGTTACATTCTCATATAGAATTGTCCATTTGTAAATAAATGTCTCACACATTTGCTTTCTGTATCCTATTTTGGAATAACAATCAGGACAAAATCTTCTCTTCTGTTGATGTTTTATGGAAGAAATACATATAAATTCGGTACTACAGCCCAGCCAACACATTTTGTTCTGACATCAGAACATCACCAGGGTGTACTATTCCCATGCTGTGGAACTCGTTTGTATTCATCAATAATTTTGCAAAAGTGTCCACTGTATTTAAGCGAATCCCCATAGCTCAAAAGTCTGTTTAATGATGTCATAAAATGTAGACTGTATTGAGTTTGGCTGGCCTCCCCAAGAGATGTCATTTATGATTCTTAAAATTCTTTCTGGCCCTTACCATAAAAGTTTTTTTTTCATTTTCCACTGCAGATCTATTAGAAAAGTCCAGAGTAACCTTTCAGCTTCCAACTGAAAGAAACTATCATATATTTTATCAGATCCAATCAAATAAGAAGCCTGATATTGTCGGTAAGTAAATCTTTCTTACACTATCTGTGGTAAAAGTGGTGTATATAAAAAATCTACACTAGGCACATTAGAAAATGCATAGTTTTTGTATTTTACATGTAATGTACTTTTTTATTCACCTTCTTCATCTATCAACTCAATGCCAGTGCTGTTGTATATTCTTCTGCAAAGCTTAATGTTGGTTTCACAATTCCCAATGAGCAGAACCATATATATACCACCCCCATACACTGCTAATAATACAAACACATTTAGAAAACCAGTTAATCACTGCCGGAATGTCACAACAGTGACAAGAAAACTGCTTTTTTGTGCTGTCATGACACATTAGTCCCACACATATTCCCACGTACCTGGCTCTGCATGATTCTCAGGATCACAAGCCTTCTCTTGCAAATAAAGGGGAATATTTACTTCTAAAATGGTGAAGTGTGTCGTTAAGGCAAGAAGGGTACATTTGGTTAAGGCATATGTGCTGCACAACGCAGCACACATGGAAACAGCAAAAACGAGGAGAAATTAAAAATTTCTCCTTGTTTCACCAGGGGAAGACCAGGTTTTCCCTGGTCTTAATTTTGGTGCTTCCCCATATTTGCACCACCCTTGTAAATATGGGGCAGTATCAAAATCAATCGGAGTTGCGGTGGAACACGACAGCAGCACCCATTGCCCTCCTCTTTCAAGATACGTATACCGTAAAAGGGTGCCTTATTTACAAGGCATCGTTAAGCCAAGTTAAGTAGCTTAACGCTGCCTTGTAAATAAGGCGAAGCACCTATAGCCACCACAACTTCCAGAAAAGTGGCTTTGTGGTGACGATAGTGGCTTGTAAATATGCCACTGAGTGCCCATTCCCAGTGGCCTATTTCACATAGATTGCACAGCTGGGTCTCCTACTGGTCCTTCTTTCACACAGCGAAACTATTAGACAGGTGTATCACAGACAAACGTGAAAGAAAAGGTAATATGGTAAATAGAGGGCTTTGACTTGCAGGAGGTCTGACTGCCTGTTGCTACCAATGAACGCCTCAAAAGTCGATCTGTACAACATGAGAGGAAAGGGAGATCATAAATGGAGGTCTACAAATGGTCTTCTGCCTGTCTGGCTGCCATCAGCTAAATAGCAAAGAAGCAGTTCTGACCTGGATGCTCTACTGAAGCTCTCTCAAAATGCTGCTTGGAATCCACCTATTATTAGAATTAGAAGATGGGGATGGACAAGAAGTTGACCAATACAGAGGGCTCTGGGTTAGGGTTCTCTAGGAAAAGGATTATGATTACTTTTCAGTTGACTAATGGGCAGATTTAGAGTTTGGCGGACAGGGATTTACTCTGTCAGGGCAATGGAGTAAAGTACTAAATCGCCCTGACAGAGTCCCCTCCTGCAAATGTAGAAATGTCCAGAAGTTCAGCAGACATGTCTAGCATTGGCAGGAACCACTGTCACTTTGGTTCCTGTCAATATATTGTTAGTTTGAAGGACTGTTCAGTCAACATGACTGATCTGCACTGCAAATGTAAAAAAATTTATTTTCAAAAACAAAATGGGATTTTATTTTCAAAAATAAAAAAGCATTACCCCCCTCACCATGGGAGGAGGAATTCTACAGATTTCCCTGCCTCTTACTGACAGGTTTTACCTAATGGTGATGGACAGTGAAAACTGACCATGTTTTAGCTCACTCTAGCTAAGGTGTGCGGACACTCAACCAAACCTCCGACAGCCCTTACGAGGTATATATCAGAGGCGGAGACAGAGTAGAATCCGCCATCGACATAATGAAGGTCTGCTTGATTATAAATGAGGGGAGGGGACCCTGTTACGGCTGAGAAACCTCTCCACCAAACTCTAAATCAGCCCGTAAGTATGGAGCCCTCTTAAAAGAAGCAGGTTATAAGCATATGTGTAAGACCTGTTAGCCTAAGGGTGCTTTTTCCCCAAACATCAATTTTTACTGACCACGTTTTTGCTGGCCTTAAGACTCTGTGCGCTTTACCACCGCTAACCAGTGCTAAAGTGCTTGTGCCCTCCCCTCAAAACATGGTAACATTAGCTTATACTCAACAGGCATATTTAACTTACTTAGAAGTCCCTAGTAAAGTGGCACAACATGTGCGCGGGACCTGCATATTCAGTGCGACTAGTGGTTCTGCACCACTGATTGTGCCACCATCTTAAGTAGCCCTTTAATCATGCCTCAGGTCTGCCATTGCAGCCTGTATGTGTGCAGTTTTAAACTACCATTTCGACCTGGCAAAATAAACTTCAGCAAGGACAAAACCTTCCTTTTTAATACATATCAGTCACCCCTAGAGTCAGCCCAGAACAGCCCAGAGGACAGGGTTTAATGCATTTAAAAAGTTGGACGTGTACTTTAAACTTTTGCATGTCCTGGTAGTGAAAAACTCTTACATTTGTTTTTTACTCCTGTAAGGCCTATCTCCCCCATAGGATAACACTGGAGTTGCTGAATTATAGTTTCTAAGTGTAATTTCCAAATTGGAAGAGAGAACCAGTTCATGTTTGGTTTTTCGGGAATCACAATTTAAAATCCTAACTTATGGTGAAGTTGGATTTTAAATTGCAATCCTAAAAATGCCACTTTTAGAAAGTTGGCATTTTCTTACCTTAGCCATTTTGTGCCTGTTGCCTGTCTCTGGTCACATGACTGTCTGAAGCTGACAGTTGAACATTGCATATTCCTCCAAGACAGCCACACATAATTTGGAGCTTATATGTGCCTGGAAGGGCAAGGTAAATGGTTTGATTAATGTATACAGTTTTTTTTCATTTTTACTAACCTGTTGTCTGTTGTGATGCAGTGCGCGCAACGAAATTCGTTTTATTTATTTAAATGTTTACTTACCTGTAAAACTCCGTAATCCATACATTACTACCCCCCACCCTGCCCCTCCCCCTGCCCACGTCACCGCCCTACAGAAACACCTACTGCCGACCGCTACTGTTGAGTAGGTGATGAAGCCCCTCTCAACGCTCAACTATGTTAATAAACAGAACATTACACTAAGTGGACTTACATGCATGGTTTATAAAGAACTCAGTTGGTTAAATCTGTGCAGAGAGATAAAATCACAATGACCAATCGTTGTGCTTACAGCCTATTGCACATGATCCAGCTGTGGGATGGCCATTATTATTTCACTCTCTCTTTAAATGTTACCTTCTCTCATTCTGATTTTTCTTCCACTCCTCTGCAACACCTCTGAGTAAATTACTCTCACTCTTTTCTTCTCCTCTTCGATCACCTCTAATCTTCTGATGTCGACCTCCATCTTTCTAACTCTTTGTCCTCACATTGTCCTTTTACTTTCACACACTCAAATGCTTTCGTTTTGTGTTCTCTGTTTGTCTTGTTTGGCTCAATTTCCATGACTAGATCATGCCTCTTCTCTGGCCCTCTTTACAATAGTTGCTTTACTCAACCTCGCTTTAATACTCATTTGCTCCCCTCTTTTGCTGACTCTGGCATCCATTGAGCTAGTAGCGACTCTTTCTTTTGGACCATTTCTTTTTACATCTCTCTGCTTCTCTATCTCTATGTTGTTTCACTCCTTTTTCATTACCCATGCTCTATCTCACCTCACCTCTTTTCATTCTCTTCCTCTCTCCGATTGACTGTCATCATCAGTGGGGGCTGGTGAACTTTGAAATTGGTGCGGGGTAAATATGTGCCCCAAATTGCCCTAAACGAACAGGTGGAACACCGTAAGTCCAACTTCTTTCAGGGATATTTTTGGAGGTGTGTCCTCCACTAAACAGTAACGTTTTTAAAAGTAGGACCGTATGCAACAGGTTTGTAAAAAAGACATAGGCCCTGAAGGCTCTTGAGAGAAAGTGGTTGTGTCGGAGGTGGATGTCTTTGGCTAAGGGAGGGTGGCAGTATTCCTTTGACAGACTGGATGGATTTACTTCACACCAATGATTGGCTGTACTCAACAGAGATGACTGTGCCTGGAAGGGGCAGATGTATCGTTTTCAAGTGAATGTCTTTTATGGTTGAATGTTAATGAATGCGGCCTGATGGCTGGGTGTGTCTTATAAGTGTCTTTCCCTGACTGGGTCAGTATGTGAACTACAGAGATGTTGGGGGTTAATATTTGACCATACTTCTTGATGATAGCATTGACTCATATGTTTTGACTGTGTCCTGCTCAGCTGTTATGATTATTTTACGATAATGCTTGACAAAGGTGTTTTATTCTGATTGGGGGTATGATTCTGATGTGGTGCCTAATTTCAAAGAGTGTATTCGTCAGATGAAGTAACCTATCCACCGAACTCTAAATCAGGCCATGAATTTCTTAATGTTGTATTTTGATCAAGGAGAAAATGCATGGGAAAACTGTCCAATAATGGCATATCATGAAAGCAATTTCTGGAGCATGTACAAAGACAAGAATATGTACAGACTCGATAGGAAACAATCAATGACTAATAAAGGCTAACAGGTACCAAGCAATGGTATAGTATGTTCTTATGCGCTACATGGGTAATACCCTCTATTACACAGCAAATATATATTGTGTGAAACCTTATGTGTAATTTTGAAAGAAAGATGGAGGAGGAAACGGAATATCAATATTTTGTGAGTTATATTGGTTGGGGCAACATAAGTGCAAGAAAGTATATGACTTAATGCTTTGCATTTTAATTGTTTGCATATTTTTTGGGGACAAACATTGCTGCAATCTGTTTTTTTTAGAAATGCTTCTCATAACCACCAATCCATATGACTACCAATTTACAAGCCAGGGGGAAATATCCGTGAAAAGCATTGATGATGCAGAAGAGTTAATGGCTACGGATGTAAGTACTTGCAGCACTGTAGATCACACCATACATAGCACACCATCAACTAATGGTGTGTTAATTAAATGTCTAAATTCCAAAACAAGGTACAGATATGCAGTGCTCTTTTGCTGCTCCGGTAGGTTAAAAATATATGAAAGCCAACTGATACAATACACACAAGACAAACATGTGACAAAGCAAAACACATCACTCTTCATTATTATTCAACTCATACACACACACCACTCCATACTACTTTATATCTGTCACACTGACAAACATCACCATACGATACACATCCTTACATCACCTTCTAGTAGAGCAGGCATAAAATCCTACACCATCTGATACTTTACTAAGCTCAGAACCATACAATTCGATAGTAAACGATGTAATATAACACATCATGCACGTCCAGTGACGTAACAAATCCACCCGCAATGCGGGGGCCCCAGAGCTCCATTGGGCCCCCTCAGCACCGTACTCTGGCCTGAGAGCTCCTCATTGTGTCCAGAGAACACCCCCTCCCTCTACTTTCCAGGCAGGGTTGCTCCCTCAAGTTTCGTTACTCCACTGTGCATGTCATGCCACTCTACAACATCCAACACCAGAATACACTTCATCCACACAGTAACATACAACATCACAAAATCCCAGCATAGCCAATCATTCCATATGATACCTCAAAACCAGACCAAAAGCACAGCTCATAAAATGTGTAAACTACAGCACACCACAAGTCCTAGTACTACTGAACCCCAATGCCTTTGAAAATACATATCATTGTATTTAGCACTAGATATTATCTAGCGTTTTTTAAGTAAAAAACTGCCATGATGCACTCGTACTCTTGTTCCCTTCCTGGAAAACACCCTGACACCCAGTGGGTAAGGGTTCTTCTGCCAAAACTACCAAAAAAACTCATGATAAAGAAAAAATATTTTGCAAAGTTTATAGACACATTAGTAAACATTACTTTCAGTGTTTCAACGTTTTATAGCATCTAGAACAGCCATGAAACTCTTATGTACTGTGGATACTTTCATGAAAATTGATTTTCCTTCACAGGGAGCCATTGATATATTGGGGTTCAACCACGAAGAAAAATTAGGGATCTTCAAACTAACAGGAGCTGTGATGCACCAGGGAAACATGAGGTTCAAGCAGAAACCAAGAGAAGAGCAGGCTGAGCCAGATGGTACAGAAGGTAATATTCTTCATCCATAATGTTTAGGAATGTAAGTGTAACTTTGTGATGGGACACTGTAACCGTATTTGAACTAACTCACTCATTATTCTAGTTATGGTTTACTTTCCTCTCATGCTTAACTGTCTGTCAATTTCAGTGTTCCATTCTTTTGTCTTTGTGGATCCTGCAAATATCTAAATACTTCCAAAGGCATGTCTTGTAAATAAATACTAAAAGAAGGATGAACATGCTTACCTTCATCCCTTTCTCAAAGATCATTACGGCCAAAGTTCTTAAATGCATGGAAGTGATTCAGAGAGAGTGTGAAAATAATATACTCAATACCTGAGTTTCACCTAAAATGCACGTCCTGATTTCTGTAGGCAAATTAAGTGTGGCGTAAATTTTAACCCACAAATCAGAGAGGCAAAGACTATTTTAGTCAGAGGTCATGTCACAAGATTGAGCAATGAATTTGTATATGGCCAAAAGAAAAGTGGAAATAGTTTCACGGCACTTTCAAAAATGCATATTTTGAGTGCTGGACATGCTCCTTTGCTATGTAAAAGAAAATAAAAAAACTGGTGAAGCCTTATTATATTGCTTACAGTTACCAATGCGAATTTCCTGCTTTACTAATAAAGAATAGAGGAGCAAAGCTTCTACAGATTTGACAAATCTTCTGCGGCTTTTGAAAGTGTACAAAAAGTTCTTGTATTGTATCGCCCCCCTAGTCATCTCCCTTGAGACACACTCGTGGTATTCCCCCTTTTTCACCTATTTATAATTTACATTCAGCCAATGTTCAACAGGGTTGGATTGGGAGAGAAAAGAGCTCCTGGTATTAAATGAAAATTGTTCCCATTAGCGCATTTGATAAATACAAAAGTACCCCACATTTGCAGATCAGGGCAGTTTTAAACTTGTAAAGACACCCTGTATGAATATTTTGCAAGCATGTAAGACTATGAATTTGTGCTTGCTGCGGGCAAAGCTTGTGATTAAATCAGGGAAATCACAGTAAACACTAGCACAGAAGACCATAAAACAGCTAAAAAAAAAAAAACTAAACACCGACCTGTCAGGCCAGCTCTTTAGGCTCTGCCAGACAGTCCTTTAAGCCAGTCCAGTACTAGAAAACACAAGCTAAATAACACGAATCAACACAATTTCTTGGCAAATTGAAATAAGCAATCTTTCCACAGTCATAACAGCTCTGCTGGCTGTGCTGTAAATCTCAGCCCTCATTTGCCTAGACTGCATAGTCTTGAATTCCCCTCAGCCCTCATTACTCCACTACCATACACTGTTGCCCCTTTATTTCAATCTTGCAGGTTCCTGTTTTCTCTCTTTGTTCCTGCTATCTTTCTCTTCCTCCTTCCTTTTCGTTTGTGTGTCTTTCACTTTCTTGCTCACAGTCAATATCTGATGGTGAAAAATAAGTGTTGGTCCTCACAAATGAGCGCTGCTGGCCCCAACCAGCTCAAAGTAAGCACCGTGCCAGTCGGACCCTTATATGCACATGTAAAATATGGCCTGTGCACTCACAGGACACATTTGCCTGTATAAATTGAACTTCTAGCTCCTGATTCACAGAGGGCCCCCACACTTGTGGCGGAGGCCCCGCAGTCATGGGGGAGTCTCCGCTCTCGGGGCAGAATCTCCACAATGAGAATTCTCTTTACAGAGATTCCACCCCGAGTGCGGAAACTCCCCCACGGCCGCGGGGCCTCCCCCACAGCTGCGGGGCCTCCGCCACCAGTGCGGAAGCCTTTTCAGAATCAGGCACCTAGTTTCTTCCATGGAGCAAGAACATCTCTTGTGTACATTACAGCTTTTCTCTGATGTAACTCTACAAAATGGCCTATTTTCAAGCGTGTATAAATAAATGTGTTTCATTTTAATAGTTCTCTTGCACCTTCTTTGCTTTTCATGTGGCGTGTTCTACCACCCTATGCATAGGTTAATGTTCTAGAACTATTTTTAATAACATACAGTTCTAGATCTTTTGGCAACAAACTATGTTCTTAGCAAGATATTTCATGGAAAATGGGGAGAAAGACACTTTCAAATCAATGCTCATGTTGTTAATGGGTTTAGACTTCTGCTGCATTTATTCAATCAGACTGGCAAGGTGTACTTTATTTCTATGCTTCGATTTAATTTGCAAAATCAAGGGCAATTGTTTTTATAGAAACTTCTCTCCCTTTTTTTCCCTTGTAAATATTACATTTTTTTAGAGACAGTATAAAAGAGAATGCATGCAATACATACATACATGAGGCCTACTAGAAAATACGTATGTCAATAACGATATACATTGCTTCTGTCTACAACTTTGTACAAAGGGGAATACTCTTTATGTTTTTTTTCACTATGCAAAGTTTGTACTTTCATAATGATAGTGAATAACAGAGGAAAACCTTCAAAACTTTGCACACCCCTGTATTACAGCAGTGCTAGATATGTGTGAGCTTCTATGCCAGATGAAAATAACATTACTGAACAAAGATATGATTTATTATTCACAGATGCAGACAAAGTAGCCTATTTGATGGGCCTGAATTCTTCTGACCTCGTAAAATCCTTGTGTTGTCCCAGAGTAAAAGTTGGGAATGAATATGTAACAAGAAGTCAAAGTGTTCAGCAGGTAATCCTATACAACCAGAATCTGTCACCATGTAATTATACATTGTCTTTGGAAAACTTTTCCCAAATAATAAACAAAGTCAGTTTATTGCCTGTCTCACTGCCCTAGTTTCCATACTTTAATCTATCCTTCTAATTATCAATCTATCTATCTTTCAATCTATCTATCTATCTATCTATCTATCTATCTATCTATCTATCTATCTATCTATCTATCTATCTATCTATCTATCTATCTATCTATCTATCTATCTATCTATCTATCTATCTATCTATCTATCTATCTATCTATCTATCTATCTATCTATCTATCTATCTTATCTATCTATCTATCTATTTATTTACCTATCTATCTATCTATCTATCTATCTATCTATCTATCTATCTATCTATCTATCTATCTGTCTATCTATCTATCTATCTATCTATCTATCTATCTATCTATCGTCCCATCCCTGCCATGGTTAGGAGTGGTCTTCTGGTCAAGACCAGGACCTGGTTGTGGCTAGAAGCCCTGGCCCTTAATATCCAGCTGAGAAGTACGATTCCCAGCCTTGCACAAGTGGCTGAGCTAAATCAGCCTTAGATTGACAAATGGCTACGTGACTCCTTGGACATAGTCCTACCAGCCAAACTCAGTCATTCAGTCAGATACCACCCCCCTGCTCCTTGGTTTACTAAGGTATTATGGGGACAGAAAGAAAGATGTAAGTGCCTGGAGAGGTCTGGGAGGCTCTCCTATGATGAGGAGAGTGAGCTTAGATATAAAACAGCATTGAAAAATCATCATGGACTTTGTAGAGTTGCTTGGGCTACTTTTTATTCAGAGCAAACTCTTTTCGGAGTAGTCAAGGACCTCTCTGACCCTAACAACGTCTCGCCAGTGCTGGTACTGTCACAGCCACAATGCAAGGAATTCACACTTTTTTTGTTAAAAAGGTGATGGATATCCAACATTCACTGAAAATGGCTGTATGCAAGCTTCCGAACCAAGCATCAGCTTGATGTCTCTCGAAATCGAGGACCGAAAAGTCTCAGTCCCCAAACAAGCTTGCAAGAGACTGTATTCATAGGCCACACTCAACACGCCTTCTGTGTCTGTCATTGCTTCATTCAATTAAGTTTGGTTCCCTGAGAGATCCCTTTTTCCCAGTGAAGCTTAGCATCTTTGATCCTGATTTCATGTCCTTTTTGACGTGACTCCTCAACTCCTCTCCACGAACATGGAAACATGCACGGTCCTCCTCTTAGAAACCTAATTTGAACCCCTAAAATTGGTCTAATTTTAGACCAATTTAAATGCTTATCATGTCCAAAATATTGGAGAAGCATGCTAATAAACAACTTTCCAGTTTCGTGGAGTCTCAACATTTTTACATCCTTCTCAATCAGGATTCAGAGCAGGACACAGTACTGAATCTGCCCTTCTAGGAGTCATGGAACACCTCAGACGGCTCTATATGAAGATGAAATGGTTGAGCTGATTCAACTCAATTTTAGCGCGGCGTTCGATACTGTGTCTTATGCCACTCTTTTAGAGAGGTTGCCAGATCTGGGTCTTCAAAAGATAGCTTTAGCCTGGATGACATCCTTTTAAAAAGATTGTACCTTCCAGGTTTTCTCAGCCAGTGCATCTTCTAAACCAATGCCCTCACATCTGGAGTGCCCCAAGTATCAGCCATAAGTCTGATGCCATTTAACATCTATGTCTGTCCACTCACTGACTTGGTGGACAGTTGTGGCCTCACTCTATTTTCATATGTACACGACAGGCAAATAATTTTTTCCTTGTCATCTGCTCAGTGTCACAACTCCAAGGCCTTAAACTGTTTGGGTTTGGTGGCTACGTGTATGAAAAACAATTCACTCAAACTCAATGGAGACAAGATAAAGTATTGGTGCTGGGAAAGGACTCCTCGGTTTGGAGCCCACTGCACTGGCCTGAAACTTTGGATACTCTTCCAGATCCAGCTTCCAAGGTAATAACCTTTGTTTTCTGCTGGATGAGAATGTGTCCATGAAGCCTCACATGGGGAAGGTGGCCACCACCTGCTTCAGAGTTCTGAAATGGCTGTGGAAAATCATTTGGTTACTGCCATTCCCAGCTCAAAGGATGGTTATGCAGGCACTCACTTTGTCAAGGCTGGACTTCGGTAACATCCTTTATCTGGAGGTGGATAAAGCCTCCATCAGACTTTTGCAAGTAATCCCAAACTCAGCTGATAAGCTGCTCTACAGTCTCCCTAAGAGTGCCTCGACATCTACCCTCCTCCGTAAGCGTCACTTGTTCATGATGGAGAAGCGGATTAAATTTAAAGTCTTGTGCTATGTGTACAGAGCGAGGTCAGGTGTCGGTCCACGATACATTCAAGAACTAATGAGTTTGTTTCAGCCAGCTCGTTCCCTATGCTCAAGTGACCTATCCCTGTTCTTAGTCCCCAGAGTTAGAGAGAACACATGGGAGGCTGGTCTATCGTATATCAGGGTTCCATTAACCTTTGAGAAGTTGCACCTCTTTGACCATCTTCCGAAAACAGTTGAAGACTTAGATGGTCTGAGTAAGTAGGGCCTTGCCAGATCTTGTGTGGGTAGATGCACGCTATATAAGACTCTAATAATAATAATAACTATCTATCTATCGATCGATCTATCTATCTATCTATCTATCTATCTATCTATCTATCTATCTATCTATCTATCTATCTATCTATCTATCTATCTATCTATTTATCTATCAATCTATCTATGTGCCTGACTGCCTGTCTGTCAGTCTGTCTGTCTGTCTTAGCTAATTGATTCTATCCATCTATCCGTGAATCCATTCATCCACCTTCCTGTGAGTCATGGTCCCACCCCAACCGGTAAACGTCGTTCACAACGCGGTGTTTACACCGCACGACCTACACCACGCTGCCATTACAACGCAAGTCGTTACTACGACTTGCGCTGGATGGCGCTCTTGGTTAAGGAATATTGTGATTTTCTTTTCCAACACCTTCCCTACTGTTACGTGGGCTGGAGTTGGTATAGAAAATTATAATAATACTCAATCCGCGCCCTCCAACGCAAGTCGACTTGCGTTGTAAAATCCGCAATGTAAAGCACCGCAATCAAAATGATCGCGTTGTACTATCATACATCCCCCCACCCTCAACAATGCAGAGAGGCCATGACCCATGAGAGGCAAAGCCTTGAGTGGTCATAATGCCCATCACCTCTTTCAAGAATTGCAATGAATACCACATTATACTTAGTGAATCTGCATGCATTATGTATCCCATGCTGTTTTTAAGTGGAGTAAATGTAAATCAAGTTATTTAACTGTCAGCAGAGAAGAAGGGGTTAAATCCGTGCAGTGAGGTAAGACTAAAACAACTAAGTCATATAAGAATGTCCCTAGTTTTCTTTTTAAAAGTGATTATAGAATTCAGACTATGGATAAATTACCAGCGTTTTCTCCAGCCATTAAGGTGTTCTGTGGTATACCATGATATTTGACCTTTTCACAATGATAATTAATGTGTGGATCTGTATTTGTTAGTACATTGGATAAAAATAATGTATTATTGTACAAGATTTAGTTTCGCTGGCTTGCCATAAATATACATACATCCTAGCACTGTCAATAAAACACTAATTATTGTATTTCATGTTTTCAGGTTCAAAATGCTGTTGGTGCATTAGGAAGAGCTGTGTATGAGAAATTATTTTCATGGTTGGTGACCCGTGTTAATCAGCAACTGGATACAAGGCAGTCAAGGCAATACTTCATTGGAGTGCTGGACATTGCTGGATTTGAAATATTTGATGTAAGGGTTTGCAGTACGCTGAGTTGTAAGGTTACATTTAAGTACAGTTCTATGGGAGGTTTACCCAGTCTTTGACCAAAACTTTATCTTTCTTCATTTATTTTATATTCAGTTCAACACGTTTGAACAGTTGTGCATCAACTTCACAAATGAAAAATTGCAACAGTTCTTCAACCACCACATGTTTGTCCTGGAGCAAGAGGAGTACAAGAAGGAAGGAATTGAGTGGGAATTCATAGACTTTGGGATGGACCTGGCAGCCTGCATTCAGCTTATAGAAAAGGTAAACTATTCGCCAAAATCTATGTTGCACATCGTTTTCTGATTAATTTCAATTCATTTAACAGTAGCATATATGTTTGTATATGATATAGTTACATCAACATATAGGTGTGTTTTATAAATGGTGTAAATTGATGGTAAAATAATTTAACTATAATAAGCCTACCAAAATCTAAACGCACACAAATATATTAAAGAATGCAAGTGTAGCCATTCTTAGCTGTACCTCAAAGAAAAATGTGTGCAGTTTTGAGATCAAGAGAGTTTGCTCAAGTTGATACACCATCAAATTCAGGAAAGAGATTAAAAATGGTATAAGATGAAAGGTAGCAAATTCAGTTATTACAATGAAAGTCAAAGTGAGAGTCAAAGATAATGATACAAAAGCAGAAGTGGAAGCATTGCACAAAAGGAAAACGAAAAGAGGAATGGCATGCACTAAGCAAATTTTAACACTCCTAACACCCTTGTCTAATTTCGAAATGATTAAGCTTGATTGATATAAAACATTAACTGTGTATGAAAACCTTAACTCGTCTTTAAACCTTTAAGAAAATGTTCTTGTTTGTGAAAAGCTCATCGATAATGATTGAAGTCTTTGAAAAATTTCCTCTTATTTGTAATAATTAGTCTACTTATTAAATAAATCCTGTAAAATTTACTAACTTTTTAAGTAAGTACATGCTTCAATAACTTCTTTATCATCTTAGGCAAATATTGTTTTTGCATTACTAAATAAAATGTTCTAAAATGGTTATGCTCAATTAAAGTTCATTAAAAGTAATTGATATAATGTTGGAATTGTTTGAAAACATGAATGTAATGATTTTAAAAGTGGGGATGACTTGTAAAGTTTTATAAACAGCTTTAAAAATATTCCAAAGCAGAAATTGTTTCCAAAAAACTATGTGGGCCATTTATACCTAGTCGGACAGCCCTTGCCACCACTCCATGAATGCAGGACCATGTGCCATTTTATGAGATCCCCAAATGCATGGGTGGATCTCTCTGCCTTTACCTCAACTCCTGGTTTGGAAGATGTACCGGAGCCGGAACAGTATGCTGAGCAGTCGGCTTGTTTGTTTGCCCACATACATCATGCTTTTCTGTTTACTACAACAAATTCCAGGATCCGGAATTTGTTTTAAAACAAAAAACGAGCAATTGCATGGAGGCCTAGGGCATTTTATTGCCCACATCACGGCCATTTATTGATTTCCTTGCCAGGATTGCCATGCTTAACAAGCAAATTCGGTGATAGTCAACTGCCCTAAAATGGTTGGGACAACAATCAATATGGCCTAGCGTCCAAGTCACTAACTGGGTTTCCCCACCTCTAAATGTGTCAGGGAACAGCAAGATTGATAGCTGGTGGATCTGCCAAGTTGTTTGCTGCTTTGTCTGTTGGGAACATTTTATTGCATAGAAACAGGCTCTCACATGGTGGCTATGTAACTAATAATATTCTGATGAATGACTTTGTAGTATACTGATAGAGTAGCTATTTTGGAATTGTTGCAATTTCATGACATGTTTGTATTTTATAGAAAATCAGCTTTTATTTATTTTTAACCACTATGGCAATATCCTTAATACAACCGTAAAAAATAAACAAAAGTCTAAGATGGTGTCAAGACCTAGTTGTTATTCAATAGCTATAATCCTTACAGATAATCATTGCAACATTTGATCCCCTGTAAGAGATAACAATTGAGTTCTATATCTTGGTCAGCACTGCAATAAACTTCTAACACTCTAACTACTTGACTTGTATTTTCAGCCACTGGGAATATTTTCAATTCTTGAAGAAGAATGCATGTTCCCAAAGGCTTCGGACACAACCTTCAAGAACAAGCTATTTGACCAGCATCTTGGCAAATCTCCCAATTTCCAGAAACCGAAAGCAGGAAAAGGGAAGGCTGAATCTCATTTTTCACTTCTTCACTATGCTGGAACTGTAGATTATAATGTCACAGGTTGGCTGGAGAAGAACAAGGATCCACTAAATGAGACTGTGGTGGGGTTGTACCAGAAAGCATCAATGAAACTTTTGGCATCTCTATTTCCTGCAACAGATGCAGGTAAGGGAAGCACAGCATATCTATGAACTTTCTAAGAGATATATTTCAATAAATCTTGAAAAATGTGCACAAGGTATATTATACTGTGTTTAAATCTCTAAGCAATAGCGCACCTATTTCAACCTAGGTCACCTGACCTAAAACAAATTTTCTCCTGGCTTCTAGTAATGGAATTCAAGGAACTGGCCCTGCTGAGAAGCAAAGGCATACTAAAATTATTCATTATGCACTCAAAACAGACTTGTTTGTTTTTTTAGAATTCCTGACTTACAGTTGTTCCCTTTTCTTGGGAACACCACAATCTATTTTGCTATATGTATTAAAGAAGATTGCCGGAAAACATGACTGTCAATTCCCTAGTCACAGTCTCATATTGCGCTGAGTTCTAAATTTGTCTATGTTCTCAGTAAAGGCACTAGTGATAAAAGTTAAGACTTTGAGGCTATGAAATTCGCAAATCTAATATTTAGGACTTCTATAGGTACATTACATTTTAACAAAAATGAATATTAACCATTTTGAAACATTCCATAAGATATCAATATCCAACTCCATCGCACATAATAATTTGGGAGGGCATTTTGTCTAGCTGCCAACTATGAAACTGGGGTACCAGCTTTGAGTAACAGCATTGGCTTAACATCATGTGATCCTGGGCAACTCACTTAGGGCCCGATTACAACTTTGGCAGTGCGGTGCCCTGTCTGCACTGCCGCCGCACCGCCATTGCTGTGGTCAAACCACCTCTCCAGATTAGGAGTTTCCTTTTCTTTTGCGGGCTGGTTTTTGGTGTTCCCACTATGGTAGCTCTAAAAGGAGGCACCACAATGTTAACGCCAACAACAGTTCCTGCATGGCATGGACTGAGAAGTCCATGCCATGCAGGAGCAGGGGCACATGCACACAAGGGGGCACATGTTGTGCACCCTGTATGCATCCCCATTTGCAGGAGCTTTTTTCCTTTCCGCCACTGGCGGAGATTCATAATAAGCTTGGCAGGACCATGGCAGTCCTGCCAAGCACATTGCAGCCTCCTGACCACCCCAACATTGTCAGGGAATGGCAGTTCCCTGGCGGCTACTGCATGGCTGTGGCCGTCCCACCGCCCGTCTCATATACGGGCGGTCGGGAGACCACCATTCCCGCGAGTAGACTGTGAATCGGGGCCTAAATCTCCAAATCCCTGAAAAAAAAGAACCTGACCTTGTGGAATCTAATGTGGTGCTCATGTAAAGCACTCCAAGTTCACATTATATTTAGGTCGCGTTTGCACGACATAGAACAGAAAACTAAATAAATAAATATGGAGGTGTATGATTCCCAGTATATACGCTGAATATGAAAATAGGATCTTCTTATAAAGTAAAGTCATAGTTTAGTTGTTGGAGCTGTTATTGTTTGCACAACTACAAAAATATTTCCCAAGCAAAATAGTGTCAAATATTCTTAAGCAATCTTACCTTATCACTTATCAATTAGAATAAAAAACATTTCTGTTAGCCATGTAGTCACACCCAGTCAATATGTACTCTTTCCATTGGCATATTTATAAATATATATATATCATATTCATAGAACATCAATGTGCAATGCTACTCAATTATTATAATCTGGCTATTGGTTTGGCTTGAGTTAGAATTACATTTCTTACTTTGCTTCACATAATGGGATGGGCGTGACTAGAGAAAATATGACCTAAAAAAATGTTATTTGTACATTCAAAAAGTAGAACACAGAAACAATACTAGAATGGAAAAAAAAAAACGAATTGTGTTCTTTTCTTTTATTGATTATTTCTGAGCCATAGCAACTTTGCTAAAATAGCTGACCTACTCCATGCATTCATCGAACACTTGTACACACATCGAAAGTTAACATAAAATCAAGTAATTAAGACAACAATGCATTCACAATATTGCCATAAAGAATTGCTTTTCAAGTGGTGTCCTGGGAACTCGCCAGCTCCTGAGATAGAGGGAGTACAGATGCCTTCTGTATTTGAGTGTCATGTTCCGCCCACATTCTGCCACAGGAGGAACCTTGAATTCCAGGGAAAAGCTTGTACAGGACCTGTGTTTCCAAGAGAGATAAGGAGAACATCAGGAGTTGCACCTCATACACTTTGGGCCAGGACCCCATACCAGGGCTGTAGGAGTTTCTTCAATGCCAATGGACTCCTCCTGACAACAACGCCCAATAACAATCACTTGTCCTAAAAACACCTTGAGGACCACCTAATTACAAGGTTGTACTCTCTACAAGACCACATCTGTTAAGAAATCATGCAATCATAGTAGTACTTGGGGGCATATGCTATACTAGATTCATGCATTGATGTATTGTGCCTAAATATTGAATGTTTAAGGCAGATTGAATTGTCATTTGTCAACATTTTCACAAAACCTCCCTTTTCCACCAAATTACAGAAAATGCAGGCAGACTAAGTGGGAAGAAGAAAGGATCTTCCTTCCAGACAGTGTCTGCACTTTTCAGGGTAAATATCCATGCTAAACTTTTGTTTCGCTTTGATTTATATTCTTATTGTTTTGCCGTGTACTCATATCTTGATTTTTTTAGGAAAACCTGAACAAATTGATGACAAATTTGAGAATAACTCGACCACATTTTGTTCGCTGTTTGATTCCCAATGAGACCAAAACCCCAGGTAAAACACTCTGGAAATGCCTGCATTTTTGTGTTTTGTTTAGCTGTATTACACTTGACATTAATTTCATGTAACATATCCATATTTCAGGAGACATGGACAACTATCTTGTTATGCACCAGTTACGTTGCAATGGTGTTTTGGAAGGCATACGAATATGCCGGAAGGGATTCCCTAGCAGAATCCTCTATGGAGATTTCAAACAAAGGTACTCCTTCTTGTGGGCAGAGAGAAAGATTTTTTTATTTTATTCTATTTTTATTAAAAAATAAATAGTGCATTATAAACAAAAGAACTGATTGATCTCCTGCAAAAAACGAAGAAGGTCATTAATTACAAATGCATCTAGCGACCCCATGCACCAGTCCATCTGTATACGCCATGTTTCAAAGAAGGGGTTTGTGATACTTCAGATTTCCCATATGTCTAATTTTTCCACCTTGAGACCATGGGGCAGATTTTCTAAAAATAGTGCAACGCAGCACAGTACCCAAAGTTGCTCACATGCTTTTCTGCTAGTGGGAGAGAGCAGCCCAGGGTCATATAGACGAAGGGCTATCTTTAGATCTCGATGGATGGAGTACTCTGTCACAAGCGTGACGGATATCCCGTCCGATGTATTATGATCTCCATAGGATATAATGTATTCCCCTCCGCCAAGATCTAAATCAGGCGGTAAGTTATGGTTCTGATACTTTCTTTCCCAATGCTGGCGCACTAACGGGCTGCCTAGTGCCACTTAAACACTTTTGCACATAATGCAAAAGTGTGCGTGATGCCTAGAAAATATTTTGTACTGGAAGAGCACCCTATAGTAAATACAATGCACAGAAAAAGTTTAAAAGTTTTCACACACTGGATGTGTGCTGTACTATACAACACATATGCATGCATGGAACATTAGGAGAAAATAAATGATTTCTCCTACTTAGTGCCTACCTTAAGCAGGCATTATTTTAGGTGCAAAACGCTGTCTAACAATTTTATTGGATGGTCTTTGAACAAATACCATGGGTGGTAATGCGGTAACACCAAAGTGCCACCCCTGGGATACCCTCTTCGCTCACAGTAGTGCAAAGCATTTTACTTTAAGAGCTTTGTATTGGAAAGTAAATACTTTATCAAGATTTTGCATTCGTTTGTGTAATTTTTGTGCAAACTGGCAATGGGAGTCATAATTATTTCAACAATTTCTATACAGCACAAATATTAAATAATGGAATTAATTATTCAGACGATCAAATGGAAAAAGACTCCTCTTTATAATCATATTTTGTAAAGGCAATACGTATTGAAAAAAAAAATACATGCATTTAAAAAAATTATTTATTACTGATTCACTAAATGTAAATATCTGTATTTTGAATTGGATTTTAATTGATTTGGCTGAAAAATAACACTTTCATTTTACGCTTGGATATAACAGGTACAAAGTGTTAAACCCTACTGCAATCCCTGATAAAAAGTTTATTGACAGCAGAAAGGCGTGTGAAAAGCTCCTGAGATCCATTGACATCGACCACACTCAGTATAAATTTGGCCATACAAAGGCAAGTGTTACCTATGATGCCGATTTTCCGGTCACTAGTTTACTTTGCATGGCTTTTAGTTTCATAGCTTAAAAACATAATTTGTATCATTTTCTAGAGCGCGACCAAGATCAATTGCATTATTTAAACACCCATTAAACAACATTTTTACTTTTGTACTGTGAAACTGGTTTGCCAGTTTTCTCTCCCATGGATACACACACAAACAAACACCCCCCAACCCACATATTCACCCCAACAGCAGGGTCAATAACAATGCAAGCATTGCAGATTTTTCTGTTGATTAAGTTCCACTGTATTCAGCATCAATATGAGCCGTGGGCCGTGTAGGTAAGAGCGGTGCAGCGGTGGGGCCAGTTGTGGGGGGATTTCGACATACGATGAGGGAAAATTAAATAATTAATTAATGTGCCCTCCTAGTCGTCTATCGAAATCCCCACACACCCAGCCCCACCGTCCCACCGCTCTTACCTGCACGGGCCGCGGCTGATCAATAAGCATTGAGAATTAAATTAAGCCGTGAGCCCAAGCTACCCTCTAACTCACAGAACTGGTAGCGCCAATGGAGAAGTGGTGCTCCAAGCAGCAATTCCATAAGCATACCCAACAGGAACAGTAAACATGCAGCAAACAAGTCTTTGCAACACCGAGGAACAGGTGCAAAGCTGAAGCAGCAGTGCAAGCTTTCTGTTTCCTAAAATATCTCTGAATTCTCAAATTGGATTTGCGGTTCTCCCCCCATAGCAGTGACACTGCAGGGCATCCTTCAGAGGAGTGAGCGAGCGACGATCAATGCAAGTAAGAGTAGGGACTGCAGGACTCCCACACAGGAGTGAGGGAGGCTTTAGAACATTTGCACCAGCAGAGAGGTTGGCTGCAGAGGCCACACATCATGGGGGAGAGGTGCATGGAGCAAAAGTGCTGTTGGAGGAGGGGCTGCAAGGGACACATTGACGAAAGTGTTACCGCAAGAAGGAGGGCTGCAGGGGATTCACTGGTGGGAGAGGAGCTTCAGTGATGAGAGTATAAGGGGCTTGCTGCTGAAAGAGGAACTGTATCAAGAGGGCTCACTGCTAGGAGATGCTTTGAGGATCCTTGCTCAATAGAAAAGGACTGATGGACTATGGAGGCACTTTTGCTTCTGATAGAGAGGCTACAGTGAGTACAGTGGGTCTCAGTGATCGGAGTGACTGGCGTGGGGTTCACGGCTGTGAAACAGGCTTCAGGAGCTTTTGACATATGTCAAGTATGAAGGAGGCCTCACTGGTGACCGAGAGGCTGCAGGAGACTCTCGCTTCTAGGAGAGAGATTTTAACAAGGAGAGATCTTCATTGCTGGGTTACGGTCTACAGAAATGATGCCTGCACGATACCTGCAAAACATGCAGTTATGTTATGTTATGTTAATTTATTTCTTCTATAGCGCTCGGCTACTCCAGGGAGCATCCCGGCGCTTTGGCGAAGAGTATCAGCAGGTAGAACAACAAACAATAACAGCTAGAACACAGACAGAAAGAAGAGAAAAACTATTTAGTAAAAAGCCACGTTTTTAGGCCCTTCCTAAATACAAGAAGGCTGGTAGCCTGTCTCAGGGACAGTGGTAGTTCGTTCCAAGCCTTCGGGGCCAGGTAACGAAACGCCCGACCTCCCATTCTTACACGCCTAATGGTAGGAACTGACATCTTGGACAAGCAGGATGACCTCAAGGTCCTGCTGGGTCGATACAAGGAAAGGCGTTTCCCAATATACTTCGGGCCTATACCATGTAGAGCTTTGAAAGCCAGAGTCAGGCTTTTAAAGAGAATCCTCTTTGAAGTAGGTAACCAATGCAAGGTATTCAGTAAAGCAGTGGCGCCTGCTCTTCTCGGGAGTCCATAGATGGCTCGGGCTGCTGAGTTCTGTACTACTTGCAAACGGGTCAAGAGGTATTTTGGTAGACCCAAAAAAAGAGCGTTTGCGTAGTCCAGTCGTGATCCAATCAGGGCCTGAACAATTGTTTTCCTGTGATGGAGTGACACTAAGGGAAGAAATTTTCTCAGCATCCGTAGAATGCCGAAACACTTTCCTGAAAGGCACGAAATGTGTGGCCCGAAAGACAGTTCACTGTCCACTATCACTCCCAGGTTCTTGGCCTTAAAAGACACAGTAAAGGGGCCCTCCACCTTTCAGGTAGCACCCCATTAATCCGCCAATGGGAGAAGTCATATAGCATACTCATGAGGGAGGTGAGGTTATTTAAAAAAAATGAGGGCATCAATCAAGGAAAAACTCAATCAGAGACTTGATTATAGAGGCCCAAGTGTGTGGCGAGTGACCACAGGTCTCACAGGGAACAATGCACCTTGAGGTTGTGTACAGGAAGAGTGGGTAGGCAACTCAGTGGGCCTGTTGATCTAGTATTAGGACTAATTTAATTTATGCTCCTTCTGATCAGGGGTGTAGGTCTGCTGCGTGGTGTGAAAACCATTGCAACGTTGGTGGAAATTTGTGGCTCTAAAATTTTCAGGTCTGGGTTTTCAGACTTATTGTGTCTAAAACACTTAGAGTTGGCTTTGGGTAGTCTCCTTTAAACCACTTTGTTGAACAGCAACGTTCAGTCATTGACCTGAGACTTTGTCCATCATGTCTTAGTGCAGCCAAGTGCAGTATTGCTATCTCACCTTATGCTATTGGCTGTTTGGATGGATCCTTCAACTTCCAATTGTGTGCATAAATAGTTTACATCTACAAAACCTCCCAGTTGGCTCCATTATGCTTGTTCTGTTTCCACTTTTGTGTCTACTCCATCTTGCTCGTTCCCATCTCCCCGCATTGTGTCGCTCTCCTCTTTCTTGTACCATTTGTATCGTTCTTTTCTGCCCACTGCTACTCATCACTTTTGCCCATCATTGCCTTCCACTTGTCTTCACTGCTCTTCAATTCTTTCCCAGTCCTGTCTCTCCTTCCGGTCTGTTGTTCTTCCCCTATCTTCGCTTGTGCACAGCTCCCTAGGCTATTGTTCTACTTCTGTCATGTCAACCCTGCCTTTTGTTGCACGATATTTGGCTGCCTTGCTCTCCCATCCGCTCTTGCTCTCCCTATCATAACTTCCTGTTCGGATCCCTTCTCACCTGTTCTTCCTCATTATTCCCCATTGTGGGTGCCATCCCTTAAACAATCTCTGGCTCTTCCCCTATTCCGTTCTGAGTTTGAAAATCTGGCACATCTATTATATTATTTCTCCTAAACATCGAAAGAAATAGTGATTGTGAGCTCCAAAACGTTTGCATTTCACTTCACTTGAATAGTAGCAACAATTTGTTTAATTGTTTAATTGCTTAATGCTCCACGTTGACAACCAAATACTTTGGTCCCTGGGTTCCTCTAGTAAGCCCAGTCCCTAGCTAGTTAAATGTCTGTTAATATGTAAATTTGCAGCATAGTCAATTTTCAGTATGAAGGACAATTTTAGATAAAGGAAAAATGCATAGAGGTACTATAGAACACAGATATTACAATGACTGAGTGGATTTTATTTTATCGAAGTGTGCATCAGGAAATAAATTACTTGTTTTGATATGGGGTGAGTTTATTAATGACAGTTGTCAGATGGAGAACACTAGAAATGATTTTCTTCCATAGCACGACAAACCCTCTACACTATATTCCAATGTGTATCTGGAGGAAATCCGGCTCCGTGTGGGCACCTTGGATTTTTTTTTACATTTTATGGAGCCTATCAATTTTGGGTGCCACAGTGTGTGTATGCTATCTTAAACTGTAATTTTATTTGGTTCATTTAACATTCCATGAAAGCAATTGTGGATGCCCCAATAACTGCCTTTGGCATGGCAGTTAAAGTAGCATTTGTGATACAACTAGCACACCACCCCACACATACGGCAAATAAGATGATTTCAGAAAGCACCATACTTCTCTAGCCGGACTGCTGTTTAACACCTTCGACGCTGATGACGAGCTCAGCTCGTCATGAGGTACACCTCTCCTACGCTCATGACGAGCTGAGCTCGTCATGAACGCATAGGTTGCCGTTTGCGGTTAGCGCACAGCGGAAATATGCGCCGCATCGATGAGGTTTTAAAAGCACTGCATTGTCACAAGTAAAGTGCATTTGCAACGCATGAAAATCTATTTTAGCTAAGTCAGCCCTAAAGTATGCCTTGTAAGCCTGTGGGGCTGAGAGCTTAATATATACAAATTGGGCATACTAGATATTGGGTAAAGTATGCCCTCACAATGAACAATCACACAAAGCTGGTTTTACTATGTAGATTAAGCGTTTACGGGAAAAGGCCTAGGGCCAGATGTAGGTCGGCAAATACCGGTCGGTAACGGCCGATTAAGGCCGTTACCGACCGGTATTTGCTAATGGAGATGTAGGGGCCTTAAAACATACAGAATCGGTATATTTACCGATTCGGTAAATTTACAGATTCTGGAAAATACCGAATCAGTAAATTTACCGAATCGGTAAATCCAGATGTAGGTGGCATTGAAAACAGTGCCACAGGCCATTACCGATTCGTTATTTACCATGAAATTCTATTGCATGGTAAATAACGAATACCTGTGTACATGCACATCTGTGCCCTAAGGGCATGTATGTGTGTCACATGGCACACAAGACAAAATCAGGGGTGCAACAGGGTTTCAAAGTGACACCCTGTCACCCTTGCAAAATCGGTAATTTTACCGAATCGGTATTTACCGATTCGGTAATTGACAGCCCATAGGAATCGATGGCAATTACCGAATCGGTAAATACCGATTCGGTAATTACCGAATCATACAGATTTGGTAAAAATTACCGAATTTGTACCTACATCTGATTTACCGAATCTAGAATACCAAATCGGTAAAATTCGGTATTCTAGAGTCGGTAAATCAGATTTACCTACATCTCGGCCCTAGTTACAAATACAAACACATTTTAATTTCTAAGCATTGGAAAATGCTAGAGCATAATTAAAAGTCAATTTTTGCATAGTTTAAAACATCTAAATCAAAGGCGAAAGTAGATTTTGATAATGTTGGTGGGAAAGTAACTTTAATAAATTGTAGTTTGTGCTGCCTTAAAATAAACTTCTTTGGAACCTGTTTGTCCCTCAGCCCTGCTCCGAAGACTCAACACACATTCTTGGATAAATTGCTTATGACTGCCTTCCTAGAAGACACCCACATATCTTATGGGCGGGGTGGTTGTTTCAGTCAGTTGTCACTTAGCAAGGATTAATCAGCTGGGAGGGTGCCAGGTCCAGGTGACAGAGAAAAGGGTAACTATTTGTACCTCTATCAATGACTTTGAAATGCCAAATGGTGCTATCAGAAACTTCAACCACTGATTCTCAGAGTCACTCTAGAGTTTCTGTCTCCAACCCAAGCAAGAGGGAAAACCATCTCTATCACTGACAGAGGGAGGGCACCTCATGTCCACAGGGAAGTGGATATGGGAAGGGACATAATGTCTGCAGATGGAGCATGGCTGGGGCCATCTTGGTTGAATGACTCAGGGAAGGTTTTTAGAAAATGGAGAAATGAGGTGCTGGAAAGGATTGAGTGCAGTGAGTTCTACAGTCATGGACTAGTGCACAGAATCATACTGGAACATCCTCACTACCTCCTCAGAAAATGCTTAGACCTGAGTATCTTTGGAATCCAGAATAATTCCACTCAAGTATTCAGCCTCAGTTTGACCACAGTGTATCTGACTTTGAGAGACCCTTGCTGGCTTATTATTCCTGGTTTGTACCGCTTGAGGATTATGAGCTTCAAAAAGCACATTAAGTCCCAAGGTCAGAATGTTAACCTGTGCGACCTGCTTAGATTATCTAAACCTTGATTCTGCTTGGTGGACCTAAAGTTGATTGGATACCCAGTTTGCCTCCGATCTGAAAACCCACATAAACACAAGTTTGATGAGATTGTGTTTTGTAGCACTAACCACCATCCATATTTTCTGGGGCAAGGGATGTGTGTTGTTAGAGTGCTATATGTAGAAGTCCTTTACAACAAATTAGTAGGTAAACTCTACTCCGCTTTCCCTCAATAGAAATGCTCTAAATCTCCTCTCATATACATCAGAAAATAGGTTTTCACTGCTGTTGCCAAGGGTCACAGTCTGTTGATCCATATAAATCTATAACTGTCTTTTAAATCACTCAGCACAGTGAATTGCTTAAATACCAGGGTTCACATGCTGTAGTAGGTATGACCACATTATCCAGGTTTACATCATTCCTGAGTCAGACTAGACTCCTGCCTATGCAGTATAATTGCCATTGATTATGCAGTCTAAGCTGAACATTCTCATTGATCTAGTTTAATATTGATGTGGTCCTACTAACTCACACCTGGGCAGCAAATTATATTGGATATTACATGTATATGAATGACACCCAGATCTTAATGAAATTTGAGAAAACATTGACTCCCGAGCCGAGTAACAAAGTACTTCATGGATGTCTATCATTCAGTAAAGCTCACCTGGCTTTGCTGTAACCGTCAAGAAACTGATACTAGAGAATGCATTTGGGCACAATTGATTATTCACACTTGCTTTAATCTTGCCAGATTGAATGTGTACACCCCCAGACTAGTCATAATTTCAGTGGCCACAGGTAGGAGTCAGTGACGGGGGGACAGAGAAAGGTGTGGGGGTTAGGAAATAAAAAGTTTTTGAAACTTACCTGATCGTCGCCACCTCCAGCCGCCTCCTCTCTGCCAGGAACAGAAAGCACCCAAGCTTCCAGACAACCCTGCCAATTACAACTCTGCTGCCAGTAGCATCGTGATTGGTCTGAGCTCTGTGGTTCGGTGCTCAGACAGGGTCTGGGGGTCTGGGCATGTTCTCCACCCAGGCTGTAATGCAGCCTGAGTGGGGAATATGCAAAGTGCGCATGATTGTTTGGCTGGCTGGAGACGGCCGGCCAAACAGTCATATGCACTTTAGGTACAGCAATAGCCACTCCTCCTCCCTCTGGGTCAAGGTGCCCAGCCCTGCTCTAACCTGGCGGCAACGGGAATGCATAAAATAAAACGATAATACCTTCCGTTATTACCAATTTATTTTTTATTGCACTGCTTCAAAGCAGTGAGGCGATGCTTCCCCTTCTCAGCAGAGGAGACGCCACCGCATCATTTTGTTTTAAATTGTTGTCAGCATTAAGCCATAACAATGACGACAATTTAGAAAAAAAATCATATATACATTTCGTATACCAGTGTTCATCACTTATAGATCAGCATGCAGCGTTACAAAGGGTCTTTGTAAACTTAATTTTGTAAATCATTTGTTCTTTAGATCTCAAAATCGTAAACATAAAAAATAGCAAAATGACTCAGTCCTGAATAGACTTGATATTCCTACTCTCTACAAAATATTGAACAATATGAATAGAAGACAAGCAGAAACGCATAGTACTGATGTAAGTACTATTTCGCAGAAATAACAAAATGATTACTTGTCTATTTTCAAAAACACATTGAGATGGTGCAAATAATGTCACACAATATAAAACATTAAAATGTAGACGCACCCTTATAACGACACATACATGCCTCATTTCCAGATAGGGTGACCAACCGTCCGTAAATTTCACGGACAGTCCGTAACTTCGGCCGTCTGTCTGTTGTCCGTGAAGGATTCTTTAACGGACGCCATTTGTCCGTCATTTTAACAGGGCACCGGTTGCCTCACCCTAAAGCCGGCACAGCTTGCACCCACCTCCCTTCTTCACTCCGATGCTGCACCAAAGCTCCTAAGATACTCAGCAGCATTGGAGAGGCACAGCGGGAAGGCAACCCTCACACCTCCAGCCCTTGATGACCTGTTAAGAGGTGCTTGAAGGTGACTGAGAGGGAGGGGCTGCAGGTTCAGGAGCAGCGACATCTATTCACATGCAAACAGCCCTGAATGCATCATTTCTCTGCTATTTAGAGGGGGGCTCACACATTCCATTTCTACCCAGGGCCCCAAACATCCTAGACTCGGCCAGATTACACCCCTGATTACACCGAGGCAGCACCAGGTTCTCTTCACCGAGCTTAATTACTGTCACTAAATTGTAAGCAAACCTCGGTTCTTCAAACATGCAGTCTATAATGTAATACAATAAAGAAATGGCACAATCGCACCCACACTGATTAACAAAGTATGGAGGACAATCAGTTCAATCAGTTCTCTTGGAGTATCTCCTGTAAGTACTGTACATCACAGTGGGGGATGGCATTTTGGACAGAGAGCCTGTCTTCTCGTTGTCTTGTGTAGGAGGGGGCGAGGTGCCCAAGATGATACTAGAATACTGCATGCCCACCCCTGTGCCCACCCTGGTGGATCCTGTTCCCTCTCCTGTGATGGCTCCTGCCCTCCCCTCAGTGATGGCTCCTGTCCCCCCCATGTGGTGGCTCCAGTCCACCCCCCGCCTGTGATGGCTCCTGTCCCCCTATGTTGTGGCTCCAGTCCACCCCCGCCTGTGATGGCTCTTGTCCCCCCCCTGTGGTGGATCCTGTCTCCACCCTGGGTGGCTTCTGTCCGTGTCCTGGAACGGCCCCCTGTAGCGAGGGTGAAGTTCTTGATGGGCCTCTTCTCAAAATTAATATGGAAAGGTAGGCGAGTAAGTAAGTGAAGGGATGGGTGAATTAGTGAAAGGGTGAAAGGGTGAATGGATGAATGAAAGATTGAATAAATGGCTAATGAGAGAGGGTGGATGGATTGATGAGTGAGGGGAAGGATGGAGAGAAAATGTAAAATAGCTGGATGTATGGGTGGAAGGGTAGCTGGATGATGGATGAGGGGAAGGATGATGGATGAGGAGAAGGATGGATGGATGGACGGATGGATGGATGGAGGGGAAGGATGGATGGATGAGGGGAAGGATAAATGGATGGGATGGATGGATGGGTGAGGGGAAGGATGGATGGATGAGGGGAAGGATGGATGGATGAGGGGATGGATGAGGGGGAGGAAGGATGGATGGATGAGGGGATGGATGGATGGATGAGGGGATGGAGGGAGGGGAAGGATGGATGGATGGATGGGTGAAAGGATGAATGGATGATGAGGGGAAGGGTGGATGGATGGATGATGAGGGGGTGGGTGAAAGGATGGATGGATGGATGATGAGGGAATGGATGGATGATGAGGGGGTGGGTGAAAGGATGGATGGATGATGAGGGGAATGATGGATGGATGGCTGATGAGTGGGTGGGTAGAAGGATGGATGGATGGATGATGAGGGAAAAGGATGGATGATGAGGGAAAAGGATGTATGGATGATGAGGGGAAGGATGGATGTATGATGAGGGGAAGTACGGATGGATGGATGGATGGATGGATAATGGGTGGGTGAAAGGTTGGATGGATGGAGAGTGGGTGGGTGAAAGGATGGATGGATGGATGGATGATGAGGGAAAAGGATGGATGGATGATGAGGGAAAAGGATGGATGGATGATGAGGGGAAGGATGGATGGATGATGAGGGGATGGATGGATGGATGATGGGTGGGTGAAAGGATGGATGGATGGAGAGTGCGTGGGTAGAAGGATGGATGGATGATGAGGGGAAGGATGGATGGATGATGAGTGGGTGGGTGAAAGGATGGATGATGAGTGGGTGGGTGAAAGGATGGATGATGAGTGGGTGGGTAAAAGGATGGATGATGAGTGGGTGGGTGAAAGGATGGATGGATGAGTGGGTGGGTGGATGGTTGGGTGGATGATGGGTGGGTAGGTGGATGAGTGAAGTGATGGATGGATTTATGGATTAATAAGTGCAAGGGTGAATGAATGGACGTATGAGTGAAAGGGTGGATGTAAGGATGGATGAGTGAGTGAAAGGGAGGGTAGATGGACAAAAGGATGAATAGATGTGTGAAGGAGTGAAATGATGGATGAGTGATAGGGTCAATGGATGGATTCATGAGTGGATGAGTAGATGGATGGATGGGTGGGTGGATGGATGGAAGGAAGGATGGCTAAGTGAAAGGGTCGATGGATAGAGAAAGGGAGGATGGATTGATGACTAAAAGAGTGGATGGGTGGAAGGATTAGTAAGTGAAAGGATGGCTGGATTGGTGAAAGGGTAAATGTCTGAATGAATGAGTGAATGGATGGATGGGATGAAGAGTAGATGGATAAGTGTACAGATGGATAGGGTGAAAGGGTGGATGGATGGATGGATAATGGAGGATGAGTGAAAGGATGAATGAGGGGATGGATGAAGGGATGGATGAGTGAAATGATAGATGGAAGGATACATGATGGATAGGTTTGCAAATGGTTGAATATGTTTGGAAATGGCTGGGCTTACTTATATATTATTGCGCGACCTCTGATGTGTCTGTAAAACGTACCTATTGTCCTGAAGTTTTGTCCTGAATTTTGACCTCCTGTCCTGAATTTGTGTCCTGAATTTTGACCCATTGTCCTGAATTTTTACACTCACCGTCCTGAATTTGCACCAATGACAGTTGGTCACCCTATTTCCAGATAGTCCTCCCGCCAGACTATGTGCATTTGCAATCAAGAAGTCCCCGTTATCCAGGGCACAGGCATTCTGCAGCACACATAGAAAGATGAAAATGCCTTTAATTATTATTTTTGTGCAAGAAGGTTTCCCTTCCTACCCAAAAACAATCATCCCCTCAGGGCAGGCACCCTTGCAAAATGATGCAAGGGTGTCTGTGCTGACACACAGCTGCTGTTTGTGCGCTGGAGTAGGGGAGAAGGACAGGAATGCACTGTATTTTGTAGATATGGCGCTTTCCGGACCTTTTATTTTGATGTAGGAAGGCTTACTGCACTGCCATGCATCTAAATCTTGTAAATGAGGCCCTAAAAGTTTATGTGTGCAACCCTCTGCTAAGCTTGGCACAGAGCAGTCAGACTAAACTAAAGAGGCGATGTGTAAATTATTTATACACACACATACACACACACACACTGTAACGGAGTGAAAACACCACAAAGTACTCCACACTAGTTTAGAAAATAACCAATATTTATTTGAGTAAAACAAGACCAAAATGACATAAATTCAGCATACACAAGTCAAGTTATGAATTTTTCAAGATTAAATCAAAATGCAGTTCTTAGAAGTCAATAGCTCCAGCTGGGACTATCTGGTCGCGCTTGACCGAGGCAAATCCAAACGTTCGGTCCAATAGCAATGGAGCGCAGGACGGATACAGGAATCACGCAGACCCACTGACAGTACCTTGGACACGTTGTTGCTCGGGGACAATGTGTTGAAATACGAAGGTGATATGTCGATGTCAAAAGCGATGTGCGTTGGTTCCAAGGTGTGTCGACGTTGAACTGCTGGGGAGAAGGCGATGTGTCGGTTAGAAGCCACGCCGAGTCAGGAATGCATCGGAGTTGGTACAGGGCATTGCAGACGTTGGCAATGCATTGTCCCAGACTCACACAGCATCTGCGGTTCAGGGGCATGAGTCGGCAAAGTCGAGGTCAAGCTGTGTCCACAGCTTTGATGCAGGCAGCGGCAATGCATCGATTTCACAGGGAATGTGCCAGCTCCAATGGGCACTTCAGGGATGATGCATTGGTTTATTTGGTTGCAGCACCGAACACTCCATTCTAAGGGCCCATGACTTGATTTGGCACCACTTGTCAAAGTAGGACTCCCGGCAGAGGGGTCTAGGTGCTGGTAGCAAGATGCAGGTGAATCTTTTGATATCCCTGGAACTTCAGAAACAGGAGGGAATCCCAAACAAGCCCTTGAAGAGACTATAGATATGCAGGATGTAGATAGTAAAGTCCAACCCTCTCACTCCCATCCATGGAGCGGCAGGCAGCAGGCCAACACAGCAAAGCAAGCAGCAAAGTGGCAGTCCCTCCTGGCAGGACAATAGCTCTTCTTCCTGGCAAAATGTCCTCAGTACAAAAATGTTCTGAGCATATGTTGTCAGAGGTCCAGTTCTTATACCCATTTTAGCCTTTGATGTAGAGAGACTTCAAAGAAAGGTATTTGTTTTAAACAAGAACCTGCTCCTGACGCACTATTGGGGGTATGGAACTCTTTGTTTGAGGACAGGCACAGCCCTATTCAGGTGCAAGTATCAGCACCTCCCTCTCACTCTAGCTCAGAAAGACCCAAGCCTGGTGATGGACCATCAGGATATGCAGGGCACACCTCTCTCTTTGTGTGTGTGACTGTCTAGAGGGAATGCGCAAATCCCAGCTGTCATCCAACCTAGACGTGTATTCTAGGGACATGCAGAGGCACAGAATGGTTAACGTAAGAAATGCCAACTTTCTAAAAGAGACATTTTCAGGTCTGCAATTTTAAAACCAACTTCATCAAAAGATGTGTTTTTAAATTGTGAGTCCAGAGACACCAAACTGCAATCGGAGAGATCGGCCTTCCTCTATAATGAAAAACAAATTTAGCAATTTTTTACTACCAGGACATGTAAAACTTCAAAGTACTTGTCGCACCTTTTAAATACACTGCACCTTGCCCATGGAGCTATCTAGGGCCTACCTTAATGGTGACTTCTACGTAGTAAAAGGGAAAGTTTGAGCCTGGCATGTAGGTGAACTTGAAAGGTCGACATGGCAGTTTAAAATTGCACTCAAAGGCTCTGCAGTGGCAGGACTGAGACAGGTTTGAAGGGCTACTCATGTGGGTGGCCAATCAGTGCTACATGCCCACTAGTAGCATTTGATTTACAGGCCCTGGGAACATGTAGTGCCCTGTACTATGTAAGGACTTATTAGTAAATCAAACATGCCAATCATGGAGAAACCAAATGCCATTACCTTTTAGACACAGAGCACCCGCACTTTAGCACTGGTCAGCAGTGAAAAGGTGCCCTGTGTCCTAAAACTAGCAAAACTGGAGTTGAGCACACATTCAAAACAAGAGGTTAGAAGGCAATAAGGCAGGGGGAATCACTCCAAACAATGCCAGGTCTAACAATGCAGATGACAAAGGGCTTTTCACTGATCCTTGCATGAGAGACCCTTTCTATCAACGGCTCAATGTTTTTGGGAGAAGGGAAAGTAGGAGGGTCTGCTCATGAAAACGGTCAAATTGTTTAGGAGCAGATTCCCTCACATAATTACCAAAATAATGTGTTATTGTTTTGATCACTCAAGGATTTTTTGTGTTCAGGGATGTGATAGCTGAAACTGAGTTTACTTTCTTCCTTTTCCTAACAGGCAGCTGGAGAACCTTATGCACATCATCAATTCATGATATGTCAATGCTAGTCAAGTCAGGGCTTAGCACCACATTTTTCTTATGATTCATAATAGTTACCTCTTGTGTTTGTATTTACTGTGAGGTATTTACTAGCTTCACCCTCAAACCTAGAGATTATGTAGTTGTTTTGTCTTTGTTGATCTTCACAGTTATATTTTAGCCCTTGTCTTAGCTCTAGTTATGTGCATACTCTTCATTGGTTGATTCTATCCTCCTTTGATGGATCACCACCTGTCTCAGAATAGGGCTCTGGGTTAACCTCTAACTCCGTATTTATGACATGGTGTATTTACTCCAAGTGCTGCTGTCCCGTACGCTTATTCTATTCATGCTTTTCGTAGAGGCACTCCCAATGCACAGACTCCCAAATCGCCTGCTGGCTGCACCAGATCTGCCTCACCCCTCGGTTGGCCAACTCTAAAGCCATCAGTCATATGTAATTATGTTGAATGGTGTTCTCACCTCCTTTGCTAGAGGTCCCCCTTCAACCACAGACCTACTGTCTCCTTGTTCATCAATAGCTCTCTTGTGGTGGAGGGTATGAAGGGTGGGAAATAAAAATGAAAAGCAAAGAAGCAAAGAAGGAATAAAACAAGAAAAAAAGGAAAAGAAAGAACAAGAAAGAAAGAAAAAAGAAAGACAAAGTGAAAAAGACAGACGTAGCTCAGCCAGGGGGCTCTCTAATGCCTGGGATGCACTTTAGCCATGTCCACTCGGGTACGACACAGGGTTCAGCCGTACTTAGTGCACCTTGTTATAGATGTCTCTGGTACAGAAATCTAAGGCTATGGCTAAGATAGAGTGATAAAAAAATGATGCACTATTAAACAATATATTTTTAACAATGTATGTTCAGCAAGGGCTAGCTGAAGCCATGTGCCAATACCGTAGTATGTGCATTAGTGGCTGCAGTGACTCTAAGGTAGAGGAGCATATGTTTGAGCAAGGTATTATGTGATAATAGGTGAGTAAAGCTCTAGATCACTCTGGCTCACTGCTTCACTATGTCAAGATTTAATGCAAAAAGAGAGATATAAATCCATTTCCTATTTCAAAACGGCCACGACGGTAGGGGCACCAAATATTTTTGAAGGTCCCAGGCTGCTGTCTGTTCCGTTCAGCTCTTCAGTGCTCCTTCAGTACTCCTTCTGTGTTCTTTCAGGGTTTATGTCCCCTACCAAAACTCCTAGCTATGGCTCCATCTCTAGCTCAACAACCCAACCCAACAGCACCACAGCACCACAGCACCACAGACCCAGGGAGCCGAGGGACTCCACTGTCAGCGTACGTGGCACACGAGGCAGCATCTCTCCCACAAGTGTGGTCACAGGCACCCCTTGCTGCTTTTAAGAGTGCAGCCTTGACAACAGCAGCCTCTAGCACACCAAGAGGGCCAAGAGGGTGCAGGGTCCATGTGGACATAGAGGCACAGATTTGGATTGATTAAGTCAATCCACACGTACTCTCCCACCACACTACATGCCATAAGCTCATTGCCACAGACTCTGGTTCCTTCACTGGCGTTCTTGTCAGACATATGTCTCATCAGTGCAATCTCTGTGAGTGACACAACCTTCACCCAGTCTAGTCTAGAAGTCTCGTACCCAAAGGGTCCTGTTGAACAGAGACCTTACCTTCACATTCCAAGTAAATGCAGTTATCAAGAATGCATCCTAGCAAATTAATTATGGTTCTTGCAGTGGTCTACTGGTTTGACTACAATTCATTCTAACTATATCTTACAAGATTTTAAAGATCTCAGAACCATGCAGCTTGGCTCAATTTTCAGCCTCACTTTTCAAGACAACATCATCTCCATCTTCAAACCACTGCATTGGCAGATCACAAGATGGAAAATCCCAAAATGAAGCGGTCTGTCTAATATTTTGCTAAAAGACAGCAACCTATGGCAGCAAACTATAGAGGCCTTCACTAACTCCCAGTACCGGAAAGAATCAAATGCATGGTACTGTAGATTTCTTACACATGCGCTAAAGGATCTGCCCCAACATACCTTAAAGCCATGATAAAGAAATTCCAACTATTTCAACTACCTCCACAGACAAAATCCTTCTAGAAATACCAAGATCAATAGACAATATTTGCAGTGCCGGCACTCTCCATTTGGAATGAACTTCCATCAGTGATGCACAACACCGCTTCCCTCATGCTCCTCTCAAGTCGACTCGAAGCACACCTATTCTAAGCCTAGCTCTGTTGTTGGCTCTCACGATAACCATATTAATGTTCACTTTTTAACTCTAATAATAAATATTACACTAATGTAGATCTCAGACAACTACTTTTATTTTGTGTGCTATTGTTTAGTTTCTCAATGTGTCCAGACAGGTAGCTGTTATATACAACTGCTGTCTTTGTGCACTAGCAGTGTACAAATAAACATACACATAACTATGTTTATAATCAGTGGGAACAATGCTCAAGTTGGCTGATTCTTTTTCAGGTGTTTTTTAAGGCTGGCCTTCTTGGCCTTCTTGAAGAAATGCGAGATGAAAGGCTGACTCAACTGATCACTCATACCCAGGCATTTGCCCGAGGTTTCCTTGCGAGAGATGAGTTCAAAAAGATGGTAGAAAGAAGGTAAGTCTCAAACTGGGAACAAGTGATGAGATAAAATATGAACACGACTTGTTCAGCTACTCTGTATGACAATGAAGTTAAAACTACAGGTTGTTCTACATTAGTTTGCATCAACATAAAAAATAAATGCATTTTATAGAGATTTGCTTCATGATAAAAGCCTCTTGTTACCCCATCACAACCCTTTCCCACTTATTTTCTCCCCTTTAATACATTTTAAAATTGACTTTAAGATCAGTACAGTTATTCAGCTGAGTAAATCATGCAGTCATCTTTTAGTGATGCTTTGCAGTCTTTCTGCTAACCCATTATCCATTTACCCATTCCCTGACATAAGATATATATTAGATCTAACAATGTTGTTGTCCGATGGTTTTGCCTAGTGTGCACAAGGACATTTCATAAACCTTCAGAGACTCTCCATGATATTGACCCACATTGGGTCTTGTGGTTCTGGCAAGAAAACATGTCAGTGGCATGACTTTAATTAACAGGAGGTACTTCAGTTAAATCGATGATTGTATTAAATGTTTTGAGGTGTAAGGCTAATGTCTCATCTTTCCATAAGAGGCATTGTTCAGGATATGCAGGCACTGTCCTTGTGGCAGTATGTGGTCATGGCTCATGAATGCTGGTATCAGCATGATGCTAAGTAACATCATAGAGAGGTTAAACAGAAAATGTGCATCACATAAGATACTCAAATATGAGTAGGAAGGAGGAATGCTAATGTGTATGCCAAGTACTGAATATTACTTTCTGTATGTTAGAAAATGTATATGTTAGTATGAAGGCAGCCTATATTTTAAGATTAGGGCACACTTCTCAAACTTTACCTGGCAGTATTTAGTCTAGTTTTGATTTAAAGTTAAACACTGGCAAAAAAAAGAAAACTATTTGTCATACCAAACACTTTGTCAACTTTCTCACACATTAAATGGATGCAAACCTCTCTCATAGAGACGCGATTGTCACCATTAAGTACAATTTGCGCTCGTTCATGAATGTGAAACACTGGCCGTGGATGAAGCTGTTCTTCAAGATCAAACCTCTGCTGAAAAGTGCAGAAACAGAGAAGGAGCTACAGAACCTCAAAGAAGCGCTGGAGAAAGTGCAGAAAGAGCTAGCCAAATCAGAAGTGAGACGGAAGGAAATAGAAGAAACCATGGTGTCTCTGATGAAAGAGAAGAATGACCTCCTCCTTCAAATGAACTCTGTAAGTCAAATACCTTAACAATCTAATCATTGATTATTACCAGCAGATTGCGTCAATCTTACTTATCAAAAATCATCCAGTAAAGCATGTTTAACAACTCTTAAAGTGATAGAGGTACTGGGTTAATGGGTAGATATTACTTAGTACATAAAAAAGTCTGTTTTTAGCACACAAAAACTGTTTCCAGGCTGCTGAAACTGAAAAGAGAACAGAAATATTTTGGGGTGAGAACATTTATAGTCTGCATTATTTACATATTTTGAAAAGTGAACAGAAATTGTTAGGGTTGAGAAAAATTAGTTTCTTAATTATTTATAAGATTTTGTATGCAATTTGTGATCTGCTGTGTGACAGTTTTTGTGTCCAGTATGTAGATGTAATAAAAAGATACCGGAATCATTGCTATACAGATATCAGCATTGACTAGGGTAGATTAATTATAATACTAGTTGCTTGACATCAATGATTATATTGAGCCCGTTCTAGAATGACTCGCAGTGAATCTGTGCCCATAAAGGCAAAGCCACAGGATACGTAACAGTCTTCTCCCTACCTCAACATTGTGCAAGTGGGACATTAAAAATATTTTTCCTCCACGATTGTAGGAAAATAACAAAAAAGAACTTGTTTTGTGCTGCTTTAAACCCATGCTGCGGACTTTGTAATGGATATACAGGGCCTAATTCAGAGTTTGACAAGCAGGGTACTCCATCGCAATGCCCTGCCTGCCATACCCGCAGTCTTCCCGCCTTATTTAGAAATGGGTGGATCTTAAGCCTGACAGAGTAAGGTTTGTCAGAGGAATGATGTTACACCAGCCAGTGAGGGGCAGGAAAGAACATAAAATGATCTCCACACCCCAGGAGAAAACCACCAGTGTGTGGTGCCATTCGTTTACTTTTATTGTTGTTTTTCAAAAACAAATTCTTGTTTTTGAAAATCAAGAAATCTTTGAAAAGTTTGATGTCCCACCATCACAGCTGATGGAACGATCCATCAAATGTTTTCCTCATTGACAGCAACATCGATATTAGTGGGCCCTGTCTATGTAGAGAGATGCCCGTGGGCCAGCAGACCACTCTAAATTTCTTGTGTAGAGGTCCCTTGGGATTACAAAGCTAATGTCCTCTTCCATCCCAGCAAAGTAAACTCTGTAATCCAAACTCTAAAGCAGGCCCTTAGTCTGAAATATTGTGGGAAACAGCCTTTATACCTTGGTTTGAACCGTGCTGTACCTTAACAAAGTGATCCAAATATTAGATACGTCTTTACAACATATTCCTTTACCCCGCAAGTCATTAAAATGACTTGCCTCAAGGGAAGCGTTGTTGGATTAATATCAGACTTTAAATCCATCACTTTCCCATCTGTTGCACAGACTGTAACACAGTAACGCTGTAACGCAAGGATGAGGGCGGGGCCGCAGCTGGGAGCAGAGATGCGGAGGGCTGCAGCCGAACTTACCATACTCTCTGCCTGCTGCCCTCCAGTGATTTGGGACGAGCTTGGTTAAGAAAACAGGCGAGTTGTGGCTCGGATCTCAGCACGGTTCCCAGTAAGTGCATTTTCAGCAGAGGCGAGTGCGGCCGCTGCAGACTGGTGGGTGCCGAGGCAGCCCGGTTAGTTCCGGGTGCAGCCTGCATCCACCTGTAGTGCCCCACGTAGCCCAACTCCCCCCGCAATATCTCCTATGCCTATGGCCACAGCTACCCCTGCTAGCTCTTGTTACCCCCTTGCCACCTATGTCACTCTTGTTATCAGAGTGACAGAGTGTTATCAGACCCTCACCGCCAAGCAGCCAGCCAAGCCAAGCAGCCAGCTTCAGAGGCAGCCTGTCAAGGAGGGGAGGCACAGGGAGCCGAGGCTACCCTCCCTGTGGTCCAGGTTGGGCCCACTCCGACTGATACAATGTTGTCTCACGAGTTTCTACACCCAGTCAAGTCAAGTCAAGGACTGACTCTCAGAGCGCGAGAGCGCGCCTAATCACAACTTCTGCTCAGCATAACGCCAGGAACACATGCAACACCAGCACTGGATCGGCAATGCAGAGTACCTCAAAAGCTCAGGCTGACCCCACAGATTACACAGCTTCCCGGAGCAATAAAGGGCAACAAAGGACAATAATAAATACATTAAAAAAGGGTTTACTACTAAGCATGAGGGATAAAGACTAAACATGGTCAAAAAGAGAAGCCAGGGCAAAAGCGTCCCCCAAAAAAGACAAACAGAATACATGTGCAAAATTATGGACACAGCCATAGGGCCGGGGGGGGGCAGGACAGCCCACTACCAGAATTTTTAGACACTAGCCATACCCAGCTACAGCGCCATCCCACAATGGAACAGACAACAGGAATTGACAACTTACAGTATAAGCACCCATGTAAGGAAGCACCACCAGATACATCAGAATTACCCCGGTGCTCCCTCCCAAGGGACAAAATTCAAAGCTACTTCCAAAGAATCATACCCCAACAATCCCTAACCCTAACACCAATACCAAATCTACTTTACCCGGAAACCATGTGAAGCGCAAACATTTTGTGACCAGGCGCTCCCAATCTTTACGTGGGTCAGTTTCACTGAGCCCAGAGCCGTTCCAACTCGTGGAGGGAGCCCTAAGGCGATCAAGCTCTCACCAAACTTTCTATCAGAGCCGCGACCTACACAGGTCTGTGGGGAAAACTAATTGCATTATTACAACAGCGCAAATCTACAAAAGCCACCCAGCTCAGGATGCTATCAGTCAAGTAAGCCCAGCAGCGTCCCCCGGGGCTCATTTCTCAAAAGGGGAGCAAAGTTTTTGAAACACACTAGATCTTGCCCAGGGGCCCCTACCACAGGAATTCTTAACCACTCTAGAAACCAAAATAGATGCACAAATGGAAGTGTCCCTAGTTCAAAGCCATTGTCAGCGAGCACACAAGTCACAAACAGCGAGCTTCACAAAATACCTCAACAGCTCGACGAGAGCTACGTACAAGCCTCCCAGTCTAGTCCGTCAGCCGCTATTCAGGGGGCTCTCTCCTCCTTTCATAAACGAGACACAATAGCCAAATCCCTACTGTGGCAGTCACAAAAATTGGAGCTCCAGATTGACCTCATATAATCGATAGCAACAAGCTTAGTGAGCATAGGGAACAGGCTAAACTCATTAGAATTCAAACTTGACCAGACGTAAGCAGGCCAATGTTGCTTGTGCACCCAATTAATGGACAAACTGATTTCACTTCCGGAAATCTTATGGGCCTTACTAGACAACATTAAGAATAACAATTCACCAACAAGTAACCAAAAAGAAAAGGAAATGGTTACGACTAGACCCTCAGCAGCACTTCAGCTGACAGATTCTCGCCCGGCTACAGATATCCGCTCCACGGAAAACTTAAATGTTCCTACCAACTTATAGCCATCCGCGAACTCCACTCAGCTAGCCTTCATTGCCCATTATTCTGAAGAACCTGCCCTCAGTCCCCAGCAAGTTTCTAAAGCTCCTTTTGCAGGGGTGCCTCCTCTTTCCAGAAGAGCAAAAACGAAAGTGAAAAAACTCTCCAAAAAGCAGCACCTACAAAAAAGATACCATAAGCCCTGGCCTAGGCCTAAGACAAAACACTACCAAAGATCAAGAAAAGCTGGTCAATTTCTTTACAATCTTTAACAAGAGATTCAAACCAGGCATCAGATCTAACCTTATCAACTAAGACGAAAAGGAAACAATGGTCGGCAACCAGGGAAAGGAACCGCCTCCCACACCAGGAGTCACTCAGACCCAGCAAAGATCACCAAACAACAACGACTTAGCTCACGGCATGCCACGCGACACACCATTGTCTTAACCCTTAATACCAGCCTCGCCTGGATGCATGGCAGAAAATTCTCTTACAGGGCCGGCTCAGGAAACTTTTCAACCAATGAGTGCACACGCTCCCTCTCAAGACGGGAGCAAAGCGCAGGCCTAACAACAATTTCTGGCCTCCCGTCTAGAAGCGACGCACCTGCCCCTTCAAATGAGGTTGCCACCAACCCTGTTCAGCCTCCAGCGTCTGTTTGCAAATCGCAGACGATTATTCAAATCGAACTGCCCCGGGGAACTCAAATGATCACCATGGCCGAATCCACGAGGGACAACAACCACTCCAGGACCTCACATGAAGTCCCAGCCTGCCTCAATCCAGAAAATACTCAAGATCCCACAAGAAATTGCAGTCCCCTGCTCCACAAACAAGGGTGGTCTGGCCAAAAACGTGAGCCGTGCACTTCAAAAACTTCAACCCAGAGAATCCTCTCACCCCCGTCCCAACAGAGATTGGCAAATAACAGGGCAGAAAATATCTAGGCTGGACTAATATTTATCCTTCACTACCCTTCCAGTGGCCCTGCAGACATTCTGAATGGAGGGAACCTGCTAAAACTACTTCATCACATACTGTCGCTGTCACACCTAACCACAGCGGAACTACACTCAGTAAAATTTGCCTCCATCCCTGGTACAAGGGCCCTCGAATCTACCACCACACAATGGGACTTAACAGCAACAACTGATGCCATACTAATTGAGGCCTCAACCTTTGACTAATGGGGCAAAAAACTAGTGCCCACCCGCCCACAGAAATATCCACACATCTTAATTGAGGACCATAGATCCCCCCTGAGACGATGCACACTGAAGGGAGCTTGGGGCACAACCCATGACTGGTTAGTAAGCTCATCGCTGACTACCAACCCCTTAACAGTCCTCTGTGGTGAAAAGGAGCAGATCATCAGATGGCAAGCTGTAGCCCAGAACCACAAGGGGATATTCCTGCACCCAAATCCTAGGGGAAAAAAGCCCCAGTATGACCCCAAGCCCATGGGAACCCCCAGCCAGGCCGATCACCTTACCCACCCAGACCTCAAGTCAAGTCAAGTCAAATATATGTTTATTATGACCATAGTCTTTAAACAATGCAATGAACATAATACTGGAAGGAGTACGCACAATAATTTCATAAAACTTTTTTAAAAAGTTATCCTGTTAAAAATGATCTCAGCCCATTATCAAAAATACAAAATTCGACTAAAAATTACATTTCTTAAAACCTATATTTACATGTAAAAAAAACTTTTTTGTTTTCTTACCCCTGCAGGCACTTTCCTTCAGCCACGCTGTACTACAGTATTACATATTATTCTTGAGTTATCAGTGCTCTCAGGGCCCCTTTTATAAATTTCCCCAGGGCTATTACAATATCAATAGAGGGGATTTCTGTTAAGAGGCTGGCTGCCTGTGCCCTTGTTTTTATATCATGTTTTAAAAATACAGGCCGCAGCCACAGTTTTCTCTGCTCTAAAAGTGTCAACAATCTAGCAAGATATGTAGCAGGTCTCCTTTGGTTCCCAGCTCACACCTACAGAGGCCTTCCTGATCTAACATTTTTGTTTTGAGGTCTCTGTTTACTAACCATGGGTTAATCCCGATCCGTAACCTAAGGATCTCTTGCCTGTACCCACGGTTTGGTAAAATGTCCAGATAGGGGAACCAATTTTCGTTTGATCAAGCATTTAGCATATGTGCTACAGATTTTTTCTTTGCTAAGTACTCTATATCTCTCAATTTAGAAACTTCTTTCCCCCTTTGCTTCAGCTCTCCTTTGGTGCTGAGGACTTGGTATGTTACCTGGTCTACCTCGATCTTCAATTCTTTGCAAATTCCTATCAATTTTACCCTACTAGCCTTAGCCCATTTTAACTCGCTTTTCTGGATTTCATTACGGCACCAGTGTGCTACTTTTTGCCTATCAGGGTCTTCCAGTCTCTTCCAAAATCTGACTACAGCCATCTGAGTTTGTATCACCCAGGACTTTGTGCCTATTTCTGTTCTTATGGCATGTATCATAGAAGATTGGGGCAGTGATAGGAGCCTTTTTAAGCATTTCCCCTCTATCTGGTCCCAGGATCCCTTACCGCTCAAATAAAGGATCTCGGCTCCGTACAGGACTTGGGAGGGGATCATTGCCTCAAAGGCTCTTATCAATGGACGATGTGACATCTCTCCATAGTCCCCATTAAACCTTTTTAGACCACTTATGGACGCGATTGCCTTTGCTTTTTGGGTTTCCAGGTGGGTATTCCAGTTTAAAGCCCTATCGAACCATATACCCAAGTATCGGTACTCATTTACTGTCTCCAGTTTGAGATCTCCAATATACCAACTAAACCTGCTTATTTTTTTCCCGAAGCATAAGGTTTTAGTTTTATCGAGATTGATAGTTAAAAATTTGCTAGTACAATATATATTAAAGTCATTAAGTTTTCTTTGGAGACCTCTCTCTGTCTGGTCCACTATTACCAGATCGTCCGCATACAATAGACAGGATATCTTGTTCCCATCCATTTTAGGGCTAGCACTGCCCTCTACCTCAAGGTATGCCGGGAGATCGACAGAAAGATAGAAAAAAGCTGGGGGGCCAATACACAGCCCTGTCTTAATCCGTTGGCAATGGGTATTTTTGGGGTCAGGGCCCCCATGGTATCCTTGATAACTTGCCCCCAATTTTCTCTATGTAGTTCCTTTATTATTATGAAGAGATCTTTAGGAATCTTTAGCCTCTTTAGGGTATCCCACAGACAGGCCCGATCTACTGAATCAAAGGCTGCTCTAAAGTCGACGAAACAGCAGCATAGCTTGCCGTTTTGTTCCGTCGACTTCTTAGCCATAGCCCATAGCGCGAAGCCATGGTCTATAGTGGAGTGGCCCGCTCTAAAACCACCTTGTTCTGTGGGTACTATTTGGAATTCTTCAACCCATTCGTTCAATTGTTTAAGTACATTTTTAGAAAATACTTTCTCTCCTATGTCTAGGAGGTTAATCAGCCGGTAATTTTGAGGCGCCTCTTTGCTCCCTTTCTTATGGATTGGTCTAATTATAGCACCCTTCCAGGTAGGTGGCATTACGCCTTCTTTTAGTACTACATGGAACATCTTAGCAAGCAATCTTGCCCACCAATTAACCTCCGACTTCAGTATTACTGCGGGGAGATTGTCTGGGCCTGCTGCACGAGTTAGCTTTAGTTCTTTTATTGTGAGTTCTACTTGTTCTTCGTTGAATTTGGCAAATAGATCTTCTGAAATTTCTTGCCAAGTTTTAGCCTCCACACCCTCTCTGTGTGTTCTCGCCCCGTACAGTTCCCTTATGTACTCCTCCCATGCGGCCTCACTCACCACACAGTTTAATTCCCCATCTGCAGTTCCGGCTGCTGCCTTTACTAATTTCCAAAATTGCCTTAGGTTTTTATCCTCTATGGCTTCTAACAAATCTAACCAGCATTTCTCTTTGTGTATCCTTTTGGCATTCATTACCATTGCTTTGAATTCTTTATTCAGCTTACTTAACTGCTCCTGTCTCTCTTGTGTGAAATTCTTTTTTTGCTTTCTTTGTACTGCACGAATCTCTTTTTTCTTTGATTGACATGCCACAGAGCACCCTTTCCCTCTATTTGTCTGTTTTATTCTTGTGGGTTTCTCCCTATTTAAGTGTATTCTTAGACAGTGTACCACTTCTTCTAATTTCCCTATAAACCATTCCAAGTTTTTATTCTCAAAATTTTCAGGAGCCGTTTTTATTTGCATGGCCTTCAATTTTTCCATATATTCGTCTGTTGGTCGTGTCGTCACCCTTTTGGGGTACTCGACCTCCTGGTTAATCACAGTATCTCTCTGCGATTTCCTACCCCCTGCTAATGTTAGGTGGAGAAGTTTGTGATCGCTCACCTCTTTTTGTTCTATCCTAAAATCCCTGATCTGGGGGAAGTTCCAGGCTTGTAAGAATATATAGTCGATAGGGCAGTTCTGTTCCCCAAGATTAAACGTCTTTCCTGCTGGGGAATCTGTCTCTATTCTCCCATTTACACAATGAAAGCCCCTGCCTCCTAGTGCATGTACTAGTTCTGAGTCTTGTTTCGAGATCTCCCCCTTTGGAAACCTAGCCGGGTTTATTCCGTACACCTCTAACTGTTCCTTGTTCCACAAGTCTGCCTTTTTTGGGTTCAATTTATGGTTGAAATCCCCCGCTAATATTATTATATCTGTGGGGTATTTTTCTAAGGTGCTGTCTACTTCCTCTTTAAAACAACTCATCTCCCTTCTGTACTCCTCCACATTATCCCACTGCATATATACATTCATTAAAATCAACATTTTACAGTTCGAATCCCCGTTATAAGTTCTATTCTACTTAATTGAGCCCATTTACATTTTGTTTTCAACAGTTTGACTCCCCTCATTATTTTTGTTGATATCAATGTCAACAGGCCCCCCGAGGGCCGGACGTAGTTCTTCTTTATGGCGGGATGGTGTAACTGTAAGTATCCTTCAAAGGTTGGGGTTTCGTCGCATAGCCAGGTCTCTTGGAGGCAGGCAATGTCTATTTTATTCCTTTATATATTCCTGTTTTTTCTCATTGCCTAGCCCATTCACGTTCCAGGTTAAGAGACCTAGTTCTTGCGACCCCCCCCTCCTATTCTACGTCATTCAACCCACCCTCTTCTTCCGTATCCTGCGTATTATCGTCGTTGGATTCTTCCATAGGATTACTCTGTAAGGACCAATTGTCCCATGAGGATTCATTCCCTGAGTTTTCTATCCTAACATTCAGGCCGCCCCAGTCGCCTTCTGTTTCTCTGCCGAGGATCACTTGTCTCTTCTGTAGCCCGGCATGCTGTTTTAGGAAAGAATTGTCTCTAGGGGTTATTTTTATTTCATACTCGGGAATCATCTTTATTCCTTGACGATTTATCTCGTTTGAGGCTTTTTGGATTGCCCTTTTTACCAGGTCTGAGTAAAGGGTGACTTTTGTTATTTCCTTTCCGTTCCTATTCTCTACAAAGCCTACATGCTGCAGGTCTTTTGTACTTAGCCCCCTCAAACTACCACATTTTGCAAAAGCGCTCAGGATCAGTGCCCTATTCAAGGGGCTTGATTTTCTTGCCATTTTTTGATTCTTTCCGGCTGGTACCCGGTCCATAAATAGCCATTTATTATTGTCTTTCTCATGTAGGTTCAACTTTGTTTCATGGACCTGTTGGCTGGCAGTTATTCTCCCTGCCTGCCATCCTTTCTTTCCCACGCCGGGTGTTTCTTGAGCTTGAGGTCTTACTGACCTTTGCTTGATGGTCTGATCCGCCGTTATCCGGACTTTCTGCTTTGTATTACGGGAAGGGTGGGAGTTCTCAGTTACCTCCTTGCATGTCAGCTTGTTCCTTAGTTCTCTCGAGGTCTTTGATGGTTTTACCTCTCCCTGCGTATAATTACATGTTATAAAAGTCGACGCTGCGGCATTTAAATCTGACTGCACCCCCTCCACCGTTAATTTCTTCCCTTTTCTCCTTCCTGCCGGTTTCGGTTTCCTGAGTTTTACTGCCCTGTCCCTGGCCCCCAGGGCTACATATCCCCCTCGCCTTTTTATCAGCATAGGTCTTTTTGAGATGTAAACATTGTCTGAAATCTCTACGGCATCCTTTGCCGTTTGTTCTGAAGGGTGAGGGGAACTTTCAGGGGTTATCATACTTTCTTCTTCGAGTACTCTCAAGGCACTTTCCTCAACGGGTGGGGCCAAGTCGGTTGATCTGAATCTATTTGGCATTTGGCTCTTTATCTCCCCTAGTTCTTCTTCTATTTTCTTTAGATGCTGTTTCTGTGCTTTCATCACTCCGTTGTTCGAGAGTGTTACTTCCAGGATTCCTTGAAGTGCCTTCTTGAGTAGCAAGATTAGGTCTATCAATGAAGATGTAGGGGTTTCAGATATCACCGAATCCTGTGTTTTGTTTCTGACTGTATTTATCTGGAGGCCAGTCCTTATACTCTCTTGGAGTAGAGGTGATTTTTGCATTGTAGGGTGTTGCAGGAATTGATCGGGCGCGCCTCCCCAGACATAACTTTGGTTCTGTCCTTCATTTCCCCTTTGCCCTTCGTTCACTGGTGACACCAATGTGAACATTTTAGGCGAAGATGACAGTCGGGGCGCAGAGATCAGGTGGTTTTGGCTCTGCAGAGTCAGGTTTATGGCCTTGGGATTAGACCCTTCTTCCTCTGTTTCGAAATTCTCTTCATCTTGAGGACCTCCCTTATCAGGCCGTCTTTCATTTCCTGCTGTCATGCCTGTGTTTTCGCCCATCTCTTCATCAATTTCCACTATTTCTCCGTCAATATCTGATGTTGTCACTGGATTAACTGGTTTATAGTGTTTCCCTACAAACTCCTTTATGGATTTTGACTCGGCCATACACTCTTTCTGTTTCATCGTCGTTTGCGTACAGCCTCTTTTCGCCTTCTGGGCGTTCTTCGTTGCCCTTTTAACTTTCCTTTTCTTGCGTTTTCCCTTGCTATTATCCATAGAGGATACATGGCTTTCCTGGCTCTCTTCCAGGGATTTTGAGCCCTCGAATGATTTACTCCTCCCAGGATCCTCCACAGAACGTAATTTTGGACCTCTTTTGGGTGCCATTTTCTTGGTTTTAGCCTAGTGCTGTTATACTGCTGCGGGTGGGGTCTCTTGTTAATTACTGTAATTTTTATTACTTATTTCAGCAGAAATATTTTTCACTTACCTCTATTTCGCCTATTGCCTTCAGCCTGCTTGCCTTGCCACGCTTGAAGGTCTCTGTCGTGTTCTCTGTCGTATTTATTCTCCAGCTGCTCCGCTGTACTTAGACTTCTTCTGCTAGAAAGATAGGTGCCCTTCCTAGCTCTTCTTGGCCCCTTGTTCCATCAGGGGCCGCCAAAATTTGTGCTGAAGTAGCTCCTCCTCTGACACTGCTGGACTATACTTTTGCTAACTGCCCAGTCCGTAGTATCCGTGCCCCGCCCCCCCCAGGGGCCGGAGTTCCTCGGGTGTTCACTGGTGTTTCGTCAGATATTTAAACTTCTTTTTGCACCTGCACGGGTCTCTGCTCGGGGCCGCCCTGGGCTGCCAGTCTCCTGCGGGCTGATTCCCGTCACCCGTCCCTCATATAGTCCAGCCAGCAAGCCCTCCGGCTTGCACCGCCCACCGCTCCCCTCCTCGCCTTGCTCCGCGGGCACCGCGCGTTCTCGAGGCTGAGGGGGGTATCTTGAGCACCGCGCTGCCGCGTCCGTAGTAGACCTCGGTCCTCGGTCGTGGTCTTACCCCGGTTGGTCTCGCGGTCCCGTTCGCACTCCTGCTCTCCTGCTCCGACTTCGGCTCCTGATCGTCGATCGTTGGGCTTGGTCTGTCGAGGCGTGGCTTAGGCGCAGCTAGGCTAGGCTAGGCTTGACTAACAGAGATCAACTTCTCCACCCAGACCTGGAATTTGGCTTCAAAAGATTGTCTCTCCATCCTCTCCTGGAACGTGGACCGCACGCCTCAACACTACGCTCCAATCAGGGGAGTGAATTTTTAAACAGGTACAACATTATTTGCCTGCAGGAGACGTGAGCACTGACCCCCACAGCAATCTATGAGTTCTCCGAAGTCTTCCAACCGGCAACGCAAACAAGTCTATTTGGGCGGCCCTCGGGGGAGCCTCATTATCTATCTGAAACAAACAGTTAAAGCAACAATCTCTTTACCCACGCAATACCAGAAGAACATACAAGCATTATCCATCGAAGGCCTGAAAAGTGGGCAGTAGTTCTTCCCCTTCATTCTTATAAACTGCTGTTTAAAATCACATAAAGTATCAAAAGCACGTACTATGGGGGCCCTGTGCTCGCACATCAAGACAATTATTGAAACCTATCCCACACGCAAAATGGTGCTGGTAGGGTACTTCAACACCAAACACTTGAGCCTTTGTCACAACCCCGCCCAGAGGAATAACAAACAAAAGCAATTCAACAACTTACTTACCACATTTGATCAGAAATCAGCAGACTGGACTCCATTGGTCACTCACCCCACATTTAAGAACATCTCGAAAATTGATTATATCTTCATGTCAAGTGGCTTAATCAACCATGTACAGAGTTCCGACATTGTAAATCGCACAGACAGTGATCACAACCCTCTGGTTGCAGGCTTAGATTTAAATTACCAGATCCAGACCAAGACCGTGGCCATTCGATGGGAGACAAACTTATGTCCCTGGTCAAAAGAATCAAGTGGCACCCGTTCCACTCGCCCCAGGTCTCCAACTGGTTTGATGACCTGAGAATCTGTCACCAGGACCACGCGGGGAACTTCCTTCTAACACATTGGTACCAGTGGACCAGAGTTGGGAGTCTCCTTCCATAAGACCAGAGAGGGGGGACTGTTACGCCAGGATCAAAGTGGCCCTGTAAAGAGGATTCAACGCTTAACAAGTTTCCCAAACAAACCGCTGACATTACGGTGCATTACACTCACGCGAAGGAATCTGAGGAAGAAAACCTGCCATCTCAAATGAAAAGCAACACCTGGGAATCTTCTGGCAGTAAAAGAAGCAATGAAGGCTCACAAAAAAAACGTTTGGGCCTTGAAACATGCCCAACAAGAGAAGAAATGGCACAAGATCTTTTTCATGCTCAAAAGATAATCCCTAGTTAGATTCTGGCAATACGCGAACTCCTTAAAATCCTTTGGACCTCCGAGATCAAATGCAGTCCGGCAGCAGCATGGGAGAACCATGTGAGAAGCCAGTTTTGGCCCATCAACACACAGTTACCACGGCTTCTGTCTCATCGGATACAGAAGATTTACAAGCACCGTTCCAACCAAGGGAAATTACATGTCTAATAATATCATGCCCAAAAGTGGAGCCCATCTAAACCCTAGGAACTATCGCCTAATAGCACTATTAGAATTGGAAACTAAATCATACGCCCATATCCTTTTTGAAAAACTGGAAACCTGGGCCGAAGATACTGAGCTGCTCCCCTTCTTTCAAACTGGCTTTCGTGGAAGAGCCGCCACAACGGATAACATAATCGCTCCTTCTGCCCTCTGTCACCAAGCCACTCAACCTCAGCTTTCCTTATCCCGCTGAATGACTCATATATGGTAAACAAATAGAAGGCTTACCTTGCCGCCCTGCTGAACCCCAAAGTCAGAAGAGAGATCATGTACATGCGTCTGCTGCCATTGCCAATTACAGACTTTAGCCAAGCATGGGCAAGCCAAAGCACAGGAGGGGCATGCCGTCTGTGCAACTATAAGCGAGAGTCTTGGCTACACCTCTTGTGCTGCTGGCCGGCCCTAGCATCCAAAAGGAGGATCCTTCTTAGACAATTATGCCTAAGTGAAAAAGCAAACAGCTGCCTCAAGGCTTCTGCTATATGCTTTACACAAAGAGAACCCAACATTTTGGCCTGCTGTGGAAGATTTGTACAAACAATCAGGAAATGGCGTATATTTAACAAGGACCCCCTGAAAACATAGATACTATAGTTCCTAGGTCAGGGAAAAGAGAGCAATTGACAAAAAACAGCCTAGGCAACCGATACTTTGAGCAGAACACAATATAAAAGGACAATTGGCTACAACTTACTATAAAACTGGGTATTTTATTAATGGTTTAAAAATAGAAACATCAATGACATATTGCAGTTTTCAATTCACATGAAATAAAATAACGGCGAAATGACAAAACTAAAATCCTGCATAACACATTACCAAAGAAAAATACATTACAAAACTCTACACAAACATAAGTTAAAAAATGGCAAATAAGTGGCACAATGATTCTCATCAAACAATCAGGAAAGCCATCTATCCCCACCCTGCAACTGCACCTTGCCCAAGAACAGTTCAAACGCTGATCCCGGATTACTTCAAACTAAGGTCCTCGAAAGAGAACGGACCAAGCCTACGAAAGATCAATTGAGCCTAAAGCTCCCTCACATCTTACTGGTCGCAGCCACAGGACAAACGAAACAAGGAGTCCACAGGGATGTGTCACCAAATGACTCACACCAGTTGTACGTGATTAGACACAAATCTGGCTTACCAGGTCATGAATTAGCAATGTATTAGCACTTTACACAAGAAATATCTCAAAACGAGAGGTAGGGCATTAAAAGCAGCCCTGGAGCCCTGAACATTCTGGGTGGCGATAATTTCCCACGGGAGGGGCCACAGTGCAACAGTGAAACACAAATTTGAAAACAAGACCTGAGACAATTGCTGGCTCTCAAGAACCATATTTTAGCAACTTTTTTTAATCTACAAGAAAACGTTCTTCTTTTTTAATTTGTACTGCATTGGTTTTAGTTAGCTTATGCAAATAAACCTATTCTTTCATTCATTCATTCACAGACTGGAGTTGGAATGATAAATTATACTAGTCCAACTCAACGCTTTCCCTAAAACAAGTCATTATTAGGGAACACATTGTAAAGACTCAATCATGGTTCAGACCACGTTGTAAAGGCATGGGTAAAAAGTACCTGCATGGTTCCGACATACAACCCAATAATGTATGTGACTGTTTGGTGGCTCAATCAGATAATGCATCCAATGCAGGGATCTGTCTTCAACTATGTAGTCATAGGTTTGAATTCTATCAGGTCTCACCAGCCTTTCTTCTTTTTGCGGTATATAAAATTACCACCATTGAGGGACTATCAATTAATATGTTATCAATAAAAAGTTGTTGGTTTGTCGGTGAAGAAAAAATTTACGAATACAGATTGTAATGGTATATTCGTCAGTGTGCCAATAATAAGATCATCAACTCAATTGTGGGCACTCGAGGGAGGGGGAAAGAGGAGCAGCGGAGTTTAGCTCACACTGAGCCAGACGGGGAGCCAAGTTCGCAAACAAAACAAAAAACAACTAAATTGCAAATTATTTTGTGAATTTTTACTTTCAAACCACACCAACCAGACCAAGATGACGTAATTCATAACAAGACAAATTGGTAAAGTCCACTATGGGTATAACTTTTAAAATGCTGTGTTATTGAGTGCATTGTTTAAATCACAACCTTCTCTATTGTACATTTCTAAAAGTCTTTTGGTCCCAAATTCAGGAAAAACAAACCTTATGTGATGCTGAAGAGAGATGTGAAGTGCTTATCAAAAGTAAGATTATGATGGAATCGAAGATGAAGGAGCTGGCTGAACATCTGGAAGATGAAGAAGAAATGAATGCAGAATTAGTGTCAAAAAAGAGGAAGTTTGAGGATGCATGTGCCGAATTGAAGAAGGACATTGATGACTTAGAACTTACTCTGAGTAAAGTTGAGAAGGAAAAACATGCAACTGAAAACAAGGTAAGAAAAATTCAGTTAGGAATTTCAAAATGTAAATGGCTTCTATTTGGAAAACCCGTGGATGTTCATATACGCTACTGGAAAGTAGCTTGACTGCTCATTTGAACAATGAATATATGGGTGTGTATGATAAATAATAATGAATTTATAATAGTCGGGAAGTGGTTCATTTAGTTGATAAATAAAAGAGATTAGATGCAGGTAGAGAAAGTCTGAAGAAACGATATGACACAATCCTTGTTTAATTATATGCTGGTCAAATCCTGACCCTTCTCCATTTTTTTCATGCGAAGGAGATAGTGTACATAAAGGGTTGTCTACAATAAACTGACTTCCATAATGAGGCCCATTATGCAGTTGTTTTCTATAATGCAAAATTATTTTGTTTACAAATAACTTTCAAAGCATACTTAAACCATTGAAATAGTAATCAAATCAGGCGTTTAGAAGACGCATAATAGAACTGACAGATAGAATTCCATTTCAGGATGTTCACTTATCCCATTATGTATGTAAATGTAAATGTACTTGTATAGCGCACGACTACCCGGAGGCATCTCGGCGCTTGTACGAATACCGCTGAGGAACCCTTCCTGGCCTTTCCCTGTGAAGTGCCCACTCCTGGGCACCCCCAAGGTGAAGCCAGGCATCCTAGCGTTGTTGGGGCCGTTGTGGAGATTAAGCAAGCTATTGCCCAGAGTTGCAGAGTGGGACCCATGATTAGTATAAGCACCGAGGCGAGAATTAACAGGTCCGAGGAAATTGTGCCCAAGGCCCGCCGAGGCGGGAATTGAACCCTGGTCCCGGGACAGACTTCTGCATCAGGGTCTGCCGCTCTAACCATTGAGCCACACTTCTCCACTAGGGAAAGGATGTACTACAGAATAGCGAGAGTTAAAAATACATTAAAACTATTTTTTTGCAGTTTTGGTAGATGGAGATACAATCTTGATGCTGATATTGTGAATAGAGGGGCATAAACATGATGAACCAAGAATACTTTGAGGACATTTACATGATGCACACATTTATATTATGCTGTTAGAAATTGGGTTACTGGTACACAGGGGTGTGAGCCCTGATCAAGAAGCAACCACAGTCCTAGTCTGGGTAAGGTACAAGCAAACCTCAAATTAACCTGTGCTCACCCCTTGGTAGCTTGGCACAAAGCAGTCTGGCTTAAATTAGAGGCAATGTGTAAAGTATTTGTGCGACACTTCAAACAGTACAACAGTGACAACACCACAAAAAAGATCCCACAACAGGTTAGAAACTAGAGCTTAATTTAATAAATAAAACTAAACCAAAATTACACAAAAATGTAATCCGTAGAACTAGAGTTAATATTTTTTAAAGAATAAACATTAGAATAGCACCTAAAAATATAAAGTGACAAATGGGGGTTACTGGTCACACTGGAACGGGTCAAAATTAAAAGTTCAGGCAAACCACAATGGAGCATGGGTTGAATATAGTCCCATATTAGACTCGCTAAAAGTTTACCGTGTCAAGTTTTGCGTCGAGAATCCTGTTCACATTGGAGAGGGTCGCTGGGAGCAAGGAGGCACCATGGAAGGTGGTTGGCATGATGTATGTCATGGATAGGTGAGCTGTAGCTTTGCGTTGGCGGTCCTCCGCGAAAATCGATGCTTGCTGTGCAAAGAGATGGGCTGGTGGGGGCTTGCGATGATTTCCGGTACAAGCGGTGTGGGTTCAATGCAATCAGGCCTGTTCGCAATGCGAAAATCTTAAAAGCTTGGCTTAGGAGCCAGCTGAGCCAGAGCAAAGGCCCCGGATCCGGGGGGGAACCACCTAGGGGTCCGAAAATTGCTGAAGATTAGTCTAGGAGCTGCTGAGGATCCTTTAATATTCCTAAAGCTCAGATCAGGAAGCCAGCAGACTTGCCCTTTGAGTCACTTTGGGGTCCTGGGTTTAAGATGGGCTGCAGTTCCAGTTCTTCTTCCCCAGGCAAGAGGATAGCAGGCAGAAGGCCAGCACAGCAGGGCAGTAGCTCCTTCAGGGTAGCAGTCCACCAGAGTGGCAATCCTTGTATCAGCACCCCAGTACTTCATTCTGGCAGAGTATCCACGGGTCCAAAAGTAAAATGAAGTGGTGGCGACTGAGGTCCCACTTTTATACACTGTTGTGCCTTTGAGGTAGAGAGAAGCTTCTAGAGCATGGGTACTCACAAACTTTCTGTCAGGGCCAAAAATGCAGTGTGGTTTGTGGCTGAAGGTCGCACCAGTAGGGGTGGGGTCAGTGGGGAGCAGGGTCAGTGGGGGCGGGGCCAGAGTAAAAAAAAATCAAACCCATTTCAAAACCTTAGACAATGCGACAATGCTGTTTTCAAAAGCTGATTTAACTACAAAGAGCACATTTTGATAATACATTTTTATTAGCAGACAATAGCAATCTTAAGCGGCATTGCATAGCTTCATACACACTTTGACCTCAATTCTATTCTCTCTCTCAGTCAGTCAGTCTCTCTCTCTCTCCCTCTCTCTCTGTCAGTTAGTCTCTCTCTCTCTCTCTCTCGGAGTCAGTCAGTCTCTCTCTCTCTCTGTCAGTCAGTCTCTATCTCTCTGTCAGTCAGTCTCTCTCACTCAGTCAGTCTCTCGCTCAGTCAGTCAGTCAGTCTCTCTCTTAGTCAGTCAGTCTCTCTCAGTCAGTCTCTCTCTCTCTGTCAGTTTCTCTCTCTCTCTGTCAGTCAGTCTCTCTCACTTAGTCTCTCTTAGTCAGTCTCTCTCTCAGTCAGTCTTCCTCTCTGTCAGTCAGTCTGTCTTGCTCAATCGGTCAGTCTCTCTCTCTGTCAGTCTCTATCAGTCAGTCAGTCTCTCTCTCTCTCTCTCTCTCTCTCTCTCTATCTCTCTCTCTCTCTGTCAGTCTCTCTCTCTCAGTCAGTCAGTCTCTCGCTCTTAGTCTCTCTCTCTCAGTCAGTCTCTCTCTCTCTCCCAGTCAGTCTCTCTCTCTCTAAGTCAGTCTCTCTCTCTCTGTGAGTCAGTCTCTCTCTCAGTCAGTCTCTCTCTCTCTCAGTCAGTCAGTCTCTCTCTCTGTCGGTCTCTATCTCTTAGTCTCTCTCTCAGTTTCTCTCTCTCTCTCTTTCTCTCTCAGTCAGTCAGTCTCTTTCTCTCCCTCAGGCATTCAATCAGTCTCGCTTTGTTAGTCAGTCTGTCAGTCAGTCAGTCAGTCTCTCTCTCTCTATCTTTCTCAGTCTCTCTCTCAGGCAGTCAGTCTCTCAGTCATTCAGTATCAGTCTCTCAGTTAGTCAGTCTCTCACTACTCTCTTTCCACTCACTCTCCACTCTCTCTCTCTTCACTCTCTCTCCACTGTCACTCTCTCCACTGTCTCTCCACTCTCTCTCTCTTTTCACTCTTTCTCCACTGTCTCTCTCTCTCTTTCTCCACTCTCTCTCTTCACTGTCTCTTCACTATTTCTCTCCACTTTCTCTCTCTTCGCTCTCTCTCTCCACTCTCTCCACTCTTTCTCTCTCCTCTCTCTCTCTTTCTCCACTCTCTCTCTCTCTCTTTGGGGGGCCATGGGTATGTTAGGAAGGCCTACCAGCCACTGGTGGCCCGTGGGCCATACTATGACTACCATGGTTCTAGAGGCATGCCTTTAAAGTGCACAGTGGCTCTAAACTCACTACAGGGGGGTATGCAGCCCTTTGTGTGGAGATAGGACACAACCTATTCAGCTGTAAGTGAGGCTGAGCTGAGCTCTTCCCTCCCATCCCGCCAGTGAAGGTACATCCAGTCACACCTAAGCTCCCATTGTGTGTGGCTCTCTAGGAGCAATATAGAAAGGCCTAACAGCTAGCTACAGCCGGTAGGAAGCTGTCTCTTTATATAGTATACCAAAAAGCGGTGTCCTGTATATAGAGTCTGTTTATCCCTTCAGAATGGATAGGGGCTTGCTCTGGCAATCCCAAGGTGCTCTCTTTAGGGCAGTGTGGGCGAGCAGTCTTAGGATTATCAGAGAGTAGTGTTTGACATTTGTTGCACAGACAGATTCAATAAATGACACACACACTCTGCTTACATATACTTATCATATGTTTCTGTGGGACCTCTTTCGGTCATGACATGGTAGAGGGACAAGGACAAAAGTTCCACTAGCAGATCGGTTGCCGCGCAAATCCAGACCTACTCCCACTGGAAGACTCCCTCCCTTCCCAACTGCTCCCTCTGCAAACATAACACAAACAGCAGGCAGTAGAGGCATTTCCAGGGCCGCCAGCTCATTTACTTTAGATTGTGGCTATTGGCGAGCACATAAGTAAAACTCAAACATTGCCTGGGGTGTATACAGCAGAATTAGAGGGCAGATCACAAATCACAAGCAACGAAGCAACCGAGATCCAACTGAGACTCAATTCTGGGATGCCCGTTCTACTTGCTGCTGCCTCAGGCTGGAACCACAAGCACCCGCCTGCAATTGGCTCCCTGCCAGGGGCCGCTGTCACTGTTGCGCACCAGGAGGCGCTTGATAAGTCGCATAGGACTTCCCCAGCGCGGGATGCATGCGGGCCATGCCCGGGCCAAGGGCAAACCCATCCTTGCCCGTCATTGCCAGGAAGAGGCAGCGCAGGGCCACCCCTTTTGGTTTTCTGAGCAAGTAAACTGGGACATAACTGACAGTTTTCCCTGCTAAAGATTGAAATTGTAAGTGCCGGACATTGTCCTTCCACCCCTTTCTTTTTTGTCTATAATCTTTTTGAGCTAGCACCTGGTGCATCTCTTATTTTAGCAAGTGCTTACTGCATTATCAGATAGCTGTCTCGAATGAGGGGGTTAGGAAGATAGCTGGGTCTCGTCTGAAAGTTATTAATGTTGCTAAAGCTAGCAAAACTAATGTACTCCGTAGATCTATAGCTAACAACTGTGTCCTAGATCGCAAAGATGATCTACTGACAGAGTGCCAAGATAGTCTAGATCCTGACTCTAATTTAACCACTGGAGAAAAGGTACCTATCCCACTTGAGATTCAACTCCCCCCAGACAATTCGCCTCAACTGTTAAACGAATCCCTTCTATCTTTACTAAACGTGTTACAAGGTGTTGAAAGGACAAGTCCCCTAGCCATAGAAACTCTATGCAAACTACTGTTTCTAACGAGATTGTTAACAAAGGAAGCCTTAACGCCTTATCTGCAGAAATAGAGTCTAATTCAATAGGAGGGGACAATGTAGATACTATCAGTACTGTTGACCCATAGTGATATTATCATCTCCTTGGCTAATAGATTCTTACCATTATAGGATCTTTCAGATCACTTCCTTGAAGGGGTATCAGAAGTAGAGATGGTATCCTCTCTGCCAAACTCAGAGACTCCCAACTTTAGCATCCTAAATGCCTTCTGTGAATAGCGAAAGTCTTAAAGTTAGGATTTTTCTCAAATTAGGAGTCCTAAAGTTAGGAGTCCTAACTTTACTACTCCTAAATTGAGAAAAATCCTAACTTTAAGACTTTCGGTATTGAAAGAAGGCATTTAGGAGTCCTAAAGTTAGGAGTCCTAACTTTACTACTCCCAAACTGCGAAAAATCCTACATTTAAGACTTTCTGTATTCACAAAAGGCATTTAGGAGTCCTAAAGTTAGGACTCCTAACTTCTGTGAATACCGAAATGAGTAAGTGCGTTCTGTGAATACCAAAATGAGTAAGTGCCTTCTGTGAATACCAATATGGTTGTAAATTTAGGATTTTGTCTTAAGTTAGTTCTGTGAATCGGGCCCCCTGTTCCATCCCTGAGCTTACTGCCAAGATGCGCAATAGACGAACATCTTTCTGCGGGCCTCGACACGTAAGTTCTAATGACTAAATTATGAATACTATCTTGGAACGTGGCCGGTTTAAGAAATAAGGTAGTACTCCCCTACTGGGTTAAATATATTGAACTCTTTGATATCTGTATACTACATGAAACATAGGCCACAGCACCAGTTTTCATTCCTGGATACATCATTATATGTCGCCCAGCAGTCACTAATAGACCAGGATGACCAGCATGTGGGCTTCTGATATGGATCAGAATTGATTTACAAAGTTCCACAAAAGAAATGAAGACCAATAGCCCTGATATTCTTGCAGTACATCTCAAGGGAAAGAATGGCAAGTCTGTGGCCATATTCAACGTTATGCTCGAGGCACTAAAGCGGGTTGTAGTTCTCCAACACTCCAAGCGCTAGAAGATTGCTCAAGAAAAGAGAGCCACCTTCGCCCTTAATAATAGCCAGAGATTTTAACGTGACTTTTGAACTACTCAATTTTGATGATCTAACCAATATTGACCGGATAGACTAGCTGTGGTCTGTTCCCCGGTTTGAACTATAGCCAATTAAAAAATGGACGCGACCAGCTTTGCAGCTCCAAGCAATTACCCTTGAGTATGGCCTAAGGGCAGCAAATGGACGCACATAAAGTCCGATATGATAGGGGCAAACTCGTTCAATAGAACTGTGAACATGAGTTGCATCGACTATCTATTGATTGATGTAAGATTATGGCCTGGAGTGATGGACATGTTAGTTGGGATGACCATCGATAGTGACCACAACCCTCTCGAGCTTGATATGACATCACTCTGGAAAAGACATTGCAACCCATCTGGCACCATGATAACAACCAAGATGATTTGTCCCACGAATGAGAATAGAAGAATGAAGTGGGCCCGGGTTGCAATAGATACCTCTAAATGTGATGTAATAAAGCAATTATTATATAAAGCCATTGAAAATTCCCCTAATTTGAGTGACCAACGGGAGGGCCTACTAAAGGTAATAGATAGGCACACATCTCTGTTTGAGCACACATTCTCCATATTCACACTACAGAGTCGGAATCAATGCAAACGTCTGTCTATTCACCCACAATTCTCTTGGTTCAATGAAGATTACCAGAATCTGAGGGCTGCCCTAGCTGCTGCAGTCAGAACAAATAATGTTCCAGAAATAAGAGAGGCCAGGAAGACCTACAAGGTAGCCCAAGCAAAAGCGAAAAAAGACTGGGCTGAAAATCGCTGGGGACAAATCCATGATGCTTGCCAGAAGAAAGATTCCCAACAATTTTGGCTGTTGGTTACAAGGGGAGAGGCCGACAGACCAAGGTTGCCTAATAGTAACATCTCTGTAGCTGCCTAGGTTGATCACTTTTCTGCTGTTTACACTGGGTCAGCAGAGTCAGATACTGAAGTCCCTCCATGTGAATATTTTGGCACTCGATCCAGTGAGATGTTCTCATTAAACAAAATTACTCAAAGTGTAACATTGACACCTAAGAACAAAGCCTCGGGTCCAGATGGCGTACTTGGAGACGTCTTTCTCAATGATATCGCAAACTGGTCCACATATATTTGGATATTTCCAATGGAATTGCTGCTGGGGCACCAATACCACCGTTTTGGAAGGGAGCAGAAGTAATACCGATGTTCAAAATGGGCGACCGTGCACTGCCCTCCAACTATAGGCTGATTAGTTTAATCAATGGTGTCCAGAAGATCTTCGCCCGTGCCCTTTTGTCCAAGATTGCAGATAGGATGGATCAAAACAACATCTTATCCCCTTTTCAAGCTGGGTTTAGGAGGAAAGTTAGCACCATCAACCATGTTTTCAGATTTGCCTTAGTGGCATGGAAAACAGTGAACATCCAGCAAGTTAGTTTATAAATTGCTTTTATTGACCTAAAGTCTGCCTTCGAACTTATTCAGAGACGCAAGTTATGGCAGGTATTACAGGATTTGGGGTTACCTGCGGAGCTTCTTGCACTGGTAGTTTGGCTGCATGGAGACACCTAGGCAAGGGTACGTTGGGGGGAATCAAGGGCAATTGACTGAACAAACCAAAGTTGTTAGGGGGGTTCGGTAAGGGTATGTCCTGGCTCCCACCCTGTTTTCAATTTTTATAAACGGGGTGGTGAAGCATTTGGAGGAAGTTTCTGCTAATGCACCTACATTAGGGGGTGGAAAAGTAACAACTTCATTATTTGCGGATGACACATCAGTAGTCTCCAAGACCCCTAGTGGCCTTCAACTCCTTCTGGGTCGCTTAATGGCCTTTTTCAGTGAGAGAGGACTGGAGGTTAATACCTCGAAAACTAAGCTCCTGACAATGTACCCTCACAAATCGTTCAAAGGTAAACTGACCCTGGGAGGGAATCCTTTGGAGAACAATGACATGGAAGCATCACATCATCAAAAGGAACCTCCAGCAGTTGAAAGAGCACAGGACCTCTCAATCTAGGCCTGTAGCAGCTCCACTTCAGAATTACGGAGAAGGTAGCAACATCTGCCCTGTACAGGGCCGAAAGCTGGGTTTTCCACAATCTTGAGGGCCTTCTACAGACTGAAAATAAGTTCTTAAGATCTTTATGCTCTCTCCCCCAGAGTACCCAGCTTATTCCCCTTAGACTGGATATGGGCAGGACCACTATTGTGGCTAAAGCTAGGCTCCGTCCCCTTCTCTTTTGGTTACGACTTAAACAAACACCTGAACTCAGCCATTATGCTATAGCCTTTGAAGATCTTTACAACTTGATTGTTTCAAAACAATAGGCTGGTTTACTAAAGTTAAAGCACTGCTCTATGCCATAGGCCTGGGATCCCTGTGGTACATTTCTAATCCTAGCCTCCTACCTGTTGGAGATGTTGTAAAATCCCACTATTGGAATTGGATGGTTCAGTCGACTGCTTCCCAGCCCTCTGCTGGCCATCTGACATCAGAGTTTATGGAGTTTAAGTGTATAGGTATGTACCAACAGTATATGGAGGTAATTTCGGCCCCACAAGACATGAAGCTCTACATACAGTTTAGATTCGGTTGACTCCCTGTGAACTCCTTCAAAGTGGCTTAGCAACGATCTTCCAAGGCTGTACAGCCTTGCCCTGGTTGCCCCGGGACACTCGAAAAAGTTAAACATGTCTTTATTGCGTGTCCGTTATATACTACACCAAGACTTAAATGGCTAGCACCTGTATGTAAGCTAATGGGAACCCTGACCCACCGAGAATCTTTTCCCTGGCCATTAATAATCTGCCCAGTGGCAAAATGCTTGGAGAAAATATGGATCACTAGGCGCTATGCAATAAAAAGAGAAAAAGCATACCCCCGATCTTCTTGCTACCTCTTTTATCATATCCTAATAGCTTTTTATCTTGTAGTACTATTTAATTGTCTTTTCAGCTGTTTAGTAAATATAACTAACTGCTAGCCAACCCAAAGCTAGCATTATGAACATTTATCCTTACTCTGGCTGTACAGTACCTTTGTATTGTTTCGCACTTGCACTTTCTTCAAAATCCTCTGTAGGTTTATTTTTTACATAGGCTAACAATAGAGATGACTTATTACATTTTATAAGTGTAATTTCCAAATAGTAAAAGAAAACTGGTTCATGTTTGTTGTCTGCAGTAGTGAAAAACAAACTTAGGAGTTTTTCTTTACCAAGACATGAAAAGCTAAAAAGCACATCTCCAACTTTTTCAATATCATAAACAGAAAAAAGCGAGAGAAAAAGAACAGGTGGCTGCCTTCCCTTGACAAAATCTATATATAAAAAAAAGAGTGAGCACCTTGTTTACCTAACAAAGAATCCTTTAGAATCTCTCACTTACAGCAATGCAGGGGGGAACCTTCTGGATTTTTAAAATAACCCTCATTCACCCACCTAGTTAGTGACATGCATCATCATTGGGTTCCCTCCTTGGATGCCAATTGCCTTTAGCGTGTGCTTTAATGCCTTATTACAGCGGAACTGGCTGTTTTTAGAGTGAAACTAAAGGTGCAAGTGACTTAAAATTGACTCAAGTCACCTACCTAAAAGTATTTATTGTTCATGGCCTTTAGATGTCTGTGGTATCATTTACCCCTTATCATGATCAGCATTTTCAGCCATTCATGCTAAGTGCCCAAGTAGGTCATTATGGCTTTTGTCAGGACCGTATAATCAAATGCACATGTACTAAGACATGCGTAAGTGAGCCTGGGTTCAAACTCACTGTTTTTCAGAATCACATTTTGCAATAATTATTTTCTATGTAGCACTTCTCCACAACATGGATCGCTTTGAGGGGTTGGACCCTGTAGTCACACTTTCATCAAGGTGTCTCACCCTCCCCTACACCTAATGATCCTCCTTAGATATGGACCTTACAAAACCAGGATCATTTACTGCATTGCTGTAAGTGAGAGACTCTAAAGCATTTAATTTACAGGCCCTCGGCACATGTAGTGCACTTTACTAAGGACTTATAAGTAAATTAAGTATGCCAATTGGGTATATGCTAATTTTACCATGTTTTGAGTGTAGAGCACAAGCACTTTAGAGCTAGTTAGAAGTGGTAAAGAGCGATGAGTCCTAAAGCCAGAAAAAACGAAGTCAGAATAAACAGGAGGTCTGAAGGAAAAAAGTTAGGGGGAAACCTCACTAAGGATGCCAGGTCTAACAAATATGATCTGCAGTGTAGGTATCTAAGGGTAATGAAGGAGGAAGGGTAGGCAGTTAAGCTAACTGTTCTTTCAAGACTTAGCATGTTAATCTCTAAAGTTTGAATTGTGAGCGTGAGATGGATTCGCAGAAATGGAAGTGACTGCAGTATTACTATTACATAGTACAGTAACTGGGTACTTCATCTGTCGGTTGAAGTGCACTAAGACGTGTACAATGAGAATAATGCAAGTCTTTAAACAAATTTGATCCAGGTTGAAGCCAAAACCTTGCTGATAGTTGCCAGAACTTTGAGGTTTAGCTAAGCATCTATAACGTTGTTACATTAACTGTTATCATCTTTTTCTTAGGTAAAAAATCTGACAGAGGAGATGGCTGCACTGGATGAAATTATTTCAAAGTTGACCAAAGAGAAAAAGGTCTATCAAGAGGCTCATCAACAGGCTTTGGATGACCTACAAGCTGAGGAAGACAAAGTGACTGCCCTCTCTAAGATGAAGTTCAAACTGGAACAGCAAGTGGATGATGTAGGTTTATTAGCAATCTTAGCTATGCTGAGTAGTGTAAAGCTGAACCAATCTTATAAGAGCACGGGGAATGAGTGCTGAGCAATAGTACAAGTCTTTACCCAAGCATGTCTCAAAGTATTTTTTTAAACATTCAATTCTGAATCATGAAAAATTCATATTTTCACAAATTAATTGAATTTTTATGTGGAAACTATAATTCACTCTGCTTTGCTAGCCACCCTGACAGTTGAGCATGTCAATTAAAAGTCACTTCTAGAAAACAGGAGGTTGCTTGCCCCTTTCATGTATCAGTTAGGACATAGATATAATCCAATACTGATCCAGTTTTGACAAAGCTTGCTATCCTGACAAGATTGTCTTTCAACTAAGAACTTGAAACTTTCTTCAGGATTTCAATTCGTCAACTGTATCAGTTTATGTGAAAGACCTATATTGTGATAATGCATTTGGTGGCTATGCAACATATCATATGTATTGTCTGATATATTCATGACTATTGTGGCCAACTTTAGCCTTCATATTAACATTTGTTTATCTGCCTTTTTTTCGTAGTTGGAAGGAAGTCTTGAGCAGGAGAAGAAACTAAGAATGGACCTTGAAAGAACAAAGAGAAAACTGGAAGGCGACCTAAAATTAACTTCAGAATCCGCCATCGATCTAGAAAATGTCAACCAGTTAATGGAGGAGAAATGTAAAAAGTAAGGGCTTTGCAAAAGGCATGACAATACAGCCAGTGTGAATTGTAATGCACACTTCACCAGAGATGTTCGTCATTGTGTTGGTAAATTTTATAGTCATGGACAGAGATCTTTAATAATGAAAGTGATAGTATGCCAGTATAAAACATAGGATACTTATGTGGATCTGTTATAGAGGTACCCTAATATCAATGTATATAGTGGGCAGAACCTTTTTTATATCTGATATGCACACATTGTTTGAAAACATATACTAAAATATGCAAAAGAATGTGCACTGCAACCAGCTCAGACACATTACCAATCAGAAAGATCACTAGAACTTGACTGCACCATTCTCCATACTTAATGGAATTTTATTACAAATAGGTCTTAGGTGCATGCAATGGAAAGATACTTTGCATTCAATCATCTGTATATGTCTTTTTAAGAACACTTGCAGTATGTGCTAAGGTGAGCTGAATCTCTGACAAAAATTATGTTTGCAAACCATCAGTGGCACTCTATTGCTATATATTAAATATTATTTTGTATTGTGCACAATGTTTTAAAAATATGATTTTGCTAAAAGACTAGGGGCATGATTTATAGTTTGGTAAACTGGTTACTTTGTCGCAAACTTGACGGATAACACATCCAACTTACTACGGGTGCATAGAATATAGTGTACTTACTATACGACAGATGTGATAACTATATGAGCACCCCATCTTCCAAATTCTAAATGAGATCATGTATCTCAAGTACTTTGTCCAGACGTTGTTCATTAAAATTATTATGTAAATAAACATAGCAATTATGAATGGAAGCTTTACCAAATGTATATTTAACTTTAAGTTTGCACAGCTTTGTGGTCTTTTCATTCGGATTATGGGCACTAATGTATTGTGTCTAATAGGAAAGATGTTGAGTTGATTGAAATGCAAAGAAAAATTGAAGAGGAGCAATCTATGAGTACTCAACTACAGAAAAAGATTAAAGAGCTGCAGGTTAGTAACACATTTGCTTTCACAGTTTTATGGCTTTGTTGCTTCAAAGTATTACATACTAGTAAACTTACTATTGTGGATGCATCTTTTTGTAACTGATCTATAAAATGAATGATGCATGTATATAAAATGGCTAGTTGAAACATTTGAAAACATAGATGTTTAATACTTCTATACCACTTGTGAACCACATTCTCTATACTGATGTGCATTCACTTGGGCATGCCGGAGTGCACTTTGATTTCTTTATTCATGAGGGTTTTTTTAGTTCAATGCACTTTATTGATTTTTATAATGAAAGCAATACAGGGAGAATGAGGAGGAAGAAGAAAAGATTTATCCTCCAACATCCGACAGATGCACAAAGTATAGAACAGTGTGGCCCAGAGAGATAGAAATGATAAAGGCATGAAGTAACAATATGCTTAGATCCTTTACATAAGAAGCAATATAAATAGTTGGTACCTGGTTCTGTGGATGAAATAGGACTGGGTGAAGTGAATCAGGTTGGAATGTCAGATGTATATCTTCCGCGAATGTACCAATGAGGCAATAATGGAAAAAGTGAGAAAGAAGGAAAGAGAGGGTAGTATGGGGGAGTAGTAAGACAGGAAGGAAAGGGGGGAGTTATATGATACTATGTGCAGGGAGGATCCACAAGTCCGAAATGATAGGTAGAGTAAGTGTTAGTGGTCATTAGGTGAATGTGAGATTTTCCTTCTGGGGACGATTCACAAATAAAATGGTCAAGCGTATTCCAAATATCCTGAGAGGGGCTAGGCAACCTCATCCTACATAACAGGCACATTATTGCATGCCTTGTGCAGGTAGGGATGCAGTGTTGACAGAATGATGTAGGTTTCAGGAAATGATTAGCAGTTGAAGTTTTCAAATTGGGAAAATGAGTGAGGCCATTAGGCACTCTAAATATTTGGGGGCTTATTTACAAGCCTCTTGCACTGCAGGTGCATCACTTTTATTATGGGAAAAAGTGACGTACCAGCGGCGTCCAACGGGCCTGTAAATAAGCTCCTTGGTATTAACCCTTTCGATGTGCCCATCGGCCAACATCCATCGCGAAGACTGCCTCCGTAGGGCTGCGCAAGTCCGTTGGCTGACGCGGCCCCGCCCTCTCAATAAAACCTTCGCACCGGAATTGTCGCCGCGGTTACGCGGTTAATGAGAAGATATATGTTTGTGAAGGTTAACTTCACAAACACTAACAGTGTGGCCCCAAGAGTGCACTGGCTATCGGAGCTAAATCGGGATGCTGGTGTAAAAATAACATAAAGGAAATGTTGCGATATGTGTGCAGGTCATCTGGGACAAATTGTAAGCAAGATTCTGCTACAGTGGTTAAGAGCTCATGGACTAGCGGAATGGAGGGATATTTTTAGCCAGAGGTAGAAGGCTCCTAGTTTGAGGTTCATGTTTGACTTGGGTAGAAATAGATAGGTTCTATTGTAGTATTTGCTAAGGTTAACAAGGTTAACAAAGGAAGAAAATGTAGACTGTTGGCTTTCTAGCAGAGCAGGGTTGTGCAGTGAATACATCTAATAATGACTCCCATATGAAATCAGAGATGCTGGCAGGGAAAGGTTAGGACCGTTGGGATAATTTAAGAAGCAGAAACATATTTCAACAATGATGAAGACTCTCTGGGGCATTTTAGGCAATTCTTTGTCTATAGTCAATATATCTTTGAGTCTTGACCTGGCATTCAAGTAGACACCATCGAGATGGGTCTGGGAATCTGAGAGGAAGGGGGAACTAGAAGAGGGAGTGTAGTGAGTTCGTTTTTGTTGTGACAGCAGGGCTATAGTAATGGTGTTTCTGATTTATATACATGCTTGAGACAGGATCAGCACTTCTAGGAATTTCCGAATTGTATTACTGGATGATGCCATCATTTGTACTTAGAAATAAAGAGTATCTTTAAATTGGGGAGAAGAGCACATGAGAACAAGAAGGACAAGAATATGTTTTTGTTAGAATATGTTTTTATTGTGACTGAGTCAAAGAAGAGGCGTATATATGGATTAGGGGAGCAAGGACAGAAAAAAGGAATACAACATAATAATGTGGTAAACAATAAAGTAAGGCGTGGCAACAAAGTGATAATGACACTGAAAGAGTTAATCACAACCTTTTCTTGCTCTGTTGCTGCATGTAAAACCAGGGGTTTTTTCTTCATTAGGTCTCTGGGGCTGCGCCCCTATGAAATTCCCTCACATATACCTCAAAAAAATATTAAATTGATCGATTTGTTTAGTGATACGATCGTAACTCTAAACAAATTGATGTATTTAATTCTGTGCTGTCTGTCACGAGATGACAGCCCTGTTTTTCTCTGAAGCAGGAAACAGAAGCCAGGCAGTAAATCAACTTTCTGCAGTGTGAGGCAGGACAGAGGTCTTACCTTTCTGAAGCCCTTCATTGCCGTTGTAGTCTACTGTAGTATCCAATGTCGGCCTGTTATGCTGTCAGCATCAGGGCTTTGGACCTCAGAGTCTGCATCCAGTGGCAGCTTGTGAAGCCTGAAAGTGGTGAGGTGTAAAAATTAAACCATGAATTTTCTAAGGGGAGGGAGCGCAGTGAGTGAGTGTGACTGCAATACAGTGGGTTTGGGAGGGAGAAAATTAGGTTCTGTATCAATTGGGAAAACCTTAATTAGAACTCTGGTCTCGTATTTAAGTAGGTGGTCGTCTAGCAAAGTGGTGAAATCTCATTTACTTCAAATTATAGCTGCATACTAAAAAGCAGTTAGCATCTATGTTATGTTGTAGAAGCTCCTGTTTTTTTGATACACCGGTGAGACTTGAATTGAATTGAATTGAAAAGCAATTTGTATTGCGCGACTAAAACCCGAAGGCATCAAGGCGCCTACCAAAACAGATCAGGAAAAATAAGGCAAAGCACAACTACAAATATGTCCGCACAAAAAGACGAGTTTTCAAGGCTTTTCTAAATAACTGAAGGATGGGAAGAGACCTTAGTTCCAGAGGGAGGAGGTTCCACCACTTAGGTGCCAGGATGGAAAAGGCTTTACCACCCCATTTGGTTCTCCGAATGCGAGGGACTGATAAAAGGAGTCTATTAGAGGAACGAAGGTTCCTAGAGGGACTATAACGGGACAAAATGGATCCAATTCCAGTAGGGCTACTTTTTGCTAAGGCCCTATAGGTCATACACATGGTCTTAAAAAGACTTATAGCACACAGTGCCTCTAGGTGTCTCTTGACGAAACATTCATGCCCAGTTTTACATACTGGACCTCATTTTGTAAGATTACATAATATTGGCAAGTAAGGGTACTGAAAGTTGGCAAACATATGGGAAGATAATGTGTTCAGGTACATAAATGCACATTGAGGGAGCACAAAACAGTTTGCACATTGCTAAATGTGTAATCTGAGTTTTCCGATCCTTGCACTTGTATTTTCATTTGGCAAGTCATGTGTAGCATTGCTTGTGTGACTTGCCGATATTCACTAAACTTCACAAAACATTACAGAAAGCAATATTTTTAAATGAAGATTCATGACTCTTGATCTTTGGCCACAGAGCCAGATTTCATCTAGTTAGGGTATCATGAATGGAAAATGTTTGCCTCATGCATGCAAGTACTTTCTATGTGTTTTAAGTGTTTTTTTGTGTGTGTCTGCCTGATATTTTATGTGTGGTGTGTTATGTTATGTGTATGTGTATATCTATTGTGCATGCTGTACGAGAAGTGCCTTGGTGTGCCTGCTTTTCTGGCAGTTTGTACAATAGTCCCGCTCTGTCAAGCTACGAGAAGTCCCAGTAACTATGGCCAGTACACTCTCCTCCGGCCTGCCAATACACTGAATAACGAGCACAAACTGAAAACCGTATACACATTAGCCAGGGTCACACCGTCTAGATTATTGATTATTGCAGGATTCATTTTTAACAATTTTGACTTCGTATTGTACTACATGCAAATGACTGAGAGCCTCAGTTTTGCCTGCGATTGTCTAACTAAATTTTTGTACTTCACACTGGAGTGCAAACCGAGCACTACTGAAAAAATACAAAATGATCTATTAACAGAATCTATAATGCTCTCCTTTCAATCAGCAAATGACTCACTACACAGAAGTAGAATAATTGACTCAGCTCATGTGGCAATTGTCAGTAATGTAAACACTTAAACTGGGCCCAGCTCATTCACATGTTTATGCACCTAATACCTGCAGATTATCTGTGTCTCGGGGGTACTGGATAAACCTGAAACGCATGCCCAGTTAGTTGGTGTCCGCTCTGGATATGGAGGTCAAAGAGAGGTACATTTATTAAGTGCAGGCCAACAAGGGAATCCGCCTCAGATCATTGGGATCAGCTAAGTAACCTCATACTCATGCTTGGACAATACACACATTCAAGTGCTCAAATTCCCACATGAATATTCTGCCCCACCAGTTTTCAAGGCATCACAGGGTCACAAGGCTTACTGGCCCTACCCCACCCTATGAAGAGTTGTGAAAGGTGGGGTGAGTGAGGCTAAATAACCTGATTGGCATGAGCCCCTAGCGCTGCAGGGCTTAATCCTGAAGCGCCGGGGGCTAACTTCACTCAACGTCGTCAGGGGAAAGAGCTTTGCTCATGAGGCTATGGTTTTACTGGGCTGATGTCACTGGCCTCAGGGCAGGGAGATCATCAGCCCAGCAAATTTGGTTGCAGTCATCATGAGATACGCTGTCTGCACATGTGCACCAGGACATTAAAAATTCTCAGAACAAACGAGTAAGTGAGGCTGGGGTGAGTGCAACCCTCAGCCTGTGCATCGTCTTTTCTAAAAGACATCCAAAAACTCAAACTAACAGTGGCAGCTGCCACAAACAAAGGGTGAGGGGGCTGGTGGAGGTGGGTATGCAGGAGGGGGAGTGTGGGGGAATTCCAAGGGGGGATCACACTGGGGGTGTTAGAAATAATATATTTTTTTTAAGTACCATTCGCTGCCGGCCACCTTCTGCGTTGTGTTGCACCTTCTGTACTCTTCCTGGTCCCAACAGCCTCTGGGACAGACTCCCATCCAATCCCCATGCTGCAGAGCAGCGAGGGGATTGGCCTAAGCAGGCTGGATAGACGCTCTACTCAGGTCAGGGAGTCTGTGGAGGTTTCTCCATCCCGCCTGTTCATTGCTTCCTGAGACGGCCATCCAAACACATATGCTCACTTAGGGAGTGCATATTTCACTCCTTTTCCCCCTCCCACCCCTGGGGATGTCCCTCCCTACAGCGCTGGGTCACAACCAGCACATGCAAAGTAAAACAATGCTAGAACATCATTTTATTTTTCATTTTCAGCCTCTGAACCAGGGAGTGGGGCGACGCTCCTCCGCTATTGTGGAGAAGGAATATAGCATGTTACTACGCATGCTCTTACATCGCGTGCTTTTACAACAACCGTGTTGTTAGTATGCTATATCTTTACATCGCAAGTCATTAAAGCGACTTGCTGTAGGGTGCGCGCTGGACTTAGGAATATTATTATTTACTATTCCTACTCCAGTGTGTGCAACAGCAGGGAAGTTGTTGGATTTCATATCCCATACCTTAGCGCACCCTACAGCAAGTCATTCTAATGACTTGTGTTGTAAATGTATTTCATACTAACAACACTGTCATTGTAACGACCGGGTTGTAAAAGCACTGCGATGTTATGACGGCATTGTAAATACTGGTTCCCGTGGAGAGGCTGCCGCTGTGAACTGGATTTGGGGGGTAGAAAGTGAAGGGGGGAGCCCTGAAGCCCTAGATGGGGAACTGCCTATGTCTGCATCCCTGTGTGAGGCCAGACATCTGCAATTCACAGACATAAATCCCGCCCTTTCCCATTTGGCAGAGGGCAGGAGTGAATGCAAGCATGTATGATTTGGCGCCTTGTCCTCTGTAATGGCAAGTGTTATATTGTTACTCTATGTATGCGCAAAGGGAGAGTTATGTGTTTATAGTAAAGACAGTTATCTAGTTTGGCATTAAAAAAGGCCCTATCTTCATACCCTTCACATTAATGCTAAAAGCATGGCTTAATTTACAAACAATGAATGTTAAAAACGTTAAGGTAATGCATGTTATTGATTTAGTTCCCCTCTTATTTCACATGCTTTGCTTAATCTTGCATTACCTAAGAGTGTTATCTAATTGATCATGGTGTGCTTCTGTATTTTTTTACGTGCATCTTATTATTCTTGCATAATGCATACTTTGAGTTGTGCCAGGTGTTTATGAGGGGGCTTTGATTGAGAGCTCTGAAGCTGAGGGCAAAAGAAAGTGCCTGTCAGTGGGTTGGCCCCGCTGCAGAGCACTTAGAACAATGGTCATGTATTCCAGTTGCAATTTAAATTTTGTGTAAATGTGTATGAAGGGGGCCCACAGATATAAAAATGTTTACAAGGCAAAAGCAAAAGAAAATAAAGTGCTTACATGTGAGTATTTGCAGTTTATTTTGTGGGGCGGTGAAGTGGGGGAGATGTGAGGACGTGCTTTCGGGGGAGAGTAAAAGGAGAGTGTTGAAGAGGAAAGAGAGGAGGTTGAAGATGTGCACATGGACATTATTTGCATAGGAAAAGGGTATACATACCTAACGTAAAGCACACTTAACTGAACACAACTACTCCTTCCACAGGCTCCAATAATATTCAATTCACAGAATCACAATTTCAGAATTGAAACCTTCCAATGTTAATTATTTAGTTTATTTATAACAAAGCATTGTCGTTGCTCATTTACCTTAAACAGCTAACAACCATTGACAAAGCCAATTGTACTGACAGGTTTTAGGTGTATGTCAGTTGTTGTGTTATACATATGGATGCAATAACATCTCAGAAAGAAATCAAAATACCGGTTGGGTGGCACACTAAGGGAATCTCATAAATGTATTTGGCTTGTTCCCTTTAAAGAGTTCCACCTAAAGACCTTTCTGCACATATTTTTATATGACTGATTGCAGTCAGAAGCTGTAGGTGTTTCCCGAAGCCTGGTTTAGAGCATTTTCTAAACTTGATGCTGTATGGAGAGCAAGACATTGGGGAAGCACACACTTTAAAGGGCCTGTATTTGTTGTCCTGTGCAATTTCCAATTAACTTTTGAGCATATTAATGCTGTAAGATATGGGGCATTTTTTCAGTTTAATATTTCAAGACTATACGTTGCCTCTGCTATATAAACCTTGCTTTACAACTAAATGTGTTTATTCTACAATGCCAATTTGCCAATCCTTTTCCATGTTTTTCTTGGGAGGAAGACCCACCCTGGAACCCATGTTTGCCCACTAAGCTTGCTCACTTTGCTCGCTACATGGAAGTCATACCCAAATTTTATGCCCTACCACTTTCAAATGCCACCAGCCTTCATTGTATAAAATGATTTATTCTTTAATCTAGATCTTTATTTGGCTGTCATTTGACCATGTTTGTGTTTAAAACACTTTCTCAACTTATACTAGGCTCATGTTGAAGAAATGGAGGAAATAATTGAAGCTGAGAGGACGACCCGTGCTAAAATAGAGAAGCAGAAAGTAGATCTCTCAAGAGAACTGGAAGATATCAGTGGAAGGTTAGATGAAGCCGGAGGTGCAACAGCAGCTCAGATCGAGATGAACAAAAAGCGAGAATCTGAATTCCAAAAAATGCGCCGGGATATTGAAGAGTTGACTTTGCAAAATGAAGCATCATTAGCAACCATTCGTAAGAAGCATGCTGACAGCATCGCAGAACTTGGCCAGCAAATTGAAACTCTTCAGCGCGTCAAACAGAAACTTGAGAAAGAAAAGAGCGAATATAAAATGGAAATTGATGATCTCTCAAGTAGTATGGAATCAGCTAGCAAAGCAAAGGTAAGACTTGTGATGCCAAGCACTAATAACTGTGTTGTGTGTTGATTTAATGTGGTACAAAAAGGAAAAATCAATAGGCAATCCACTGACAAAATGTCCTCAACAGCTATGTTGAAATATTTGTTTCTGTCATTAACAAGACAAAGGGCATATCCCCTTCAATCTAAAGGAATTCTACAGCCCTTGCTAACAACTGTGCAGCGGAGCAGTACCCTAATACTCAGTGGGTAGCTATGCACTAAAACCACTAAAGCAATTGCCCCCTCTCTAAATGGAAGTAGGACGTAACCTCACTGGGTTTTTTCAACACACAAGCAGCCGACGCCCATGCAAGTAAGAGCGGTGGAGCCAAGTTGGGGGGGGGGGGGAGATTTGACAGACAACGACAAGGGAAATTTAATTATTTATTTAATTTCCCATTGTGGTCGTCTGTCGAATCCCTTCCAACCCGGTCCACCACCCCACCCCTCTTACCTGCACGGGCCACAACTGCATAAATGTTGGATATTACTTACATGCTTTTCTCATGTGTGGATCTGTTTTCAATGTGATTCAGCATTTACGTGAAAATCTTCTGAGTGTTTGGGAGAGCTTGACATGTCCACCAAAAAGAGGACCATCATTTGCTAGTCTATGTATATGGGTTGTTTGTGTACTACAGTTTTTACTAATGAAAGAGCCCCACACTGGTGTTGGGGTGACGCACACGTGAAAATCCCATTCCTGTGGTACGTGAGTGGTGCTCCAATACCATGGCCCACAAATGGGCTTCTGGTCCTCTCTTGTCACGTGCCCAATTGGTGAGTAGTTGCATACTGTAAACCCATTCGGTCCAACAATCAGCACTCATATACAAATATATGAGAACTACATATGTAGCATGCCAAAATGTTACGCAATAAATAAACAGAATTCAGAAATTGTGTAGGAGTTAGGAGACTTGCGGAGTAAAGGCACTCTGCACCTAGAGTCTAGGGTTCAATGATCACACATGCAGACCACACTCAACAAATGTCTTCTTTTAGAATCCCTGTTTTCCCTGTTGTTAATAGAGTAGAAATAATATTTGCCAAACTGTGGATTGTTTGAGGGAAAAGACTCTGAGGTAAGGTGTGATGCACAAATACAAAAGTGATGTCCCTTTATTTTGTTATTACTTTCTATTTGAAGATATATCTAGAAAAGATGGTACGGACACTAGAGGACCAGCTTGCTGAGGCGAAGATCCGAAATGATGAAAATCAACGACTTGTCTCTGACTTAACCACGCAAAAGGCTCAGCTTCAGACTAAGACTGGTGAGCATGAAATGCAGTTAAACGTTGCTTCATATCGTCAACTAATGTTTACTGAATTTTATATACGACCCAAGTGCCTCTGTCGATCCTATCAAAGCAGTATGGAAATTACAACAATTGCGGATAGCTTCTGAATATTTCTAAAATGAACACAGGTGCATTAGATCTATCAGTTCCTATATCATTATGAAGAATGCAGACTGTAGTTCATTTGGAAGTAAACTAATTATCAATCACTCACATCAACTCTAAATGTAAATCCAGTTCCTGTGCATTTGGAGGGATAGAATGTCTCTCAGGAACCCCTTCACACATGGGATCTTGCGACGGCTAGAGGCCAGTCTGGAAGTATAACCCCTGCACTAGAATTTACTTGTGCCTTCCTCTTTCTGTGCAAGTATGGACTGGGTACAATGAGATGTAGGAAAGAGGCCCATCTTTGCAATGTCGGTCTTATTCTTCTGCTCCGCACATGGAAAGGAAAGCTGAAAGAGAGATATGAAAAAAGGCGGGACAGAGCCGCACCCTGCAGACCAACCATCGTCTGCCGGTTAGATTAAAATGGAATGAGACATACAATCAAAGTTGGCAAGAGGGCGAGGAGAAGAAGGCTGGCAGAGTGTCACACATTTCCGCCCCTTCTGTGATTGTATTCATTTACACAGTGTGTAGATAGATTTGCCTACCAGGCAATTGTCTCAGTGCTCCCGCCTGACTGGCACTTGCATGTGTATCTAATAAACAAAGCAGGTGACTTCCTTCTACCACCTTGCTTCTGAATTGTCTGACAGCATGTGTCATGTGATAGATGGCACGTCGTTTAGCCCTTTATTCGATAAGGTCCAGAATTCTTCCTAGTTGAGCAGACCTATAGTTGTCATGTCATAACTATATCCTATGGCATGTTGCTGCTTATTTTGTTGTTGCTACAGTCTGACCATTTGTCACACAGAGCCTCCATCCTGTTGCTTATTGCAAAAATAGTGATTGTGGATTTTTGTGAATACTGCTATAAAGCAGAATGTGCGTCCTCCGTGATGTAAATTCTCAGTGATATTTAGGCCTAGGTGTCTTCAACTGAGGTGGTGGTCACAGATGGCTGGATGTCTGCAGAAACAAACAGGCTGCTGCTCTTGCTCACCCTAAGGGTTCCACTCTATGTAAATGCTTTCATGTGTTTCTCTGATAGGCTCATATTTGCTTCCTCTTCTCCCTCAGCAATGGGACCATTCACAACACTTTGGGGAAAAAGAGCTAACAACATTGGTTGGGTTATGAGCACTGTAGATGTTGTACTGCCCTGTGGCAGTATTGTTTCAAAGGTCATATTACTGAGGCAAGCTGGCTTGGTGTGATTATCTTATAGTTATTATAGGCACAGTGAGAATTGTGCTGTGACCTGGTGAATTGACAGTGTTTATTCAATGGTAGCAATACTTCCACTTGCTGTTTTTTCAGATTTTGTTTTGGGTCGCTTTGTAGGGGGTGGTGATAGAATATAACTTGTAGAGCACTATCCTGTGCATTCCTTAGACAGGGCCAGCTGTAGCGGGCATCAGGCGTTTCCCTGGAAGGCTGGAAGGGTAGGGACCTGTTTTGCCGCCGTGGGGGCTGGTTTTGTAACTGGGGGCAGGTTTTACAATATGGGCCCTTAGTAACATAAGCAGCAATGCTTTACACTTGCACACCATCTCCTCCCTGAGGGGCTGCTCTGACAAAATTGCCAGAGTTGCTTTGGGTTCCCAGTCCAGCCCAGTCCTTAGATGTGTGTTTTGTAAAGACATAGCTAACGCATTGTTTACTTTTTGCTTTAAGACAATCTTTAGTAAGTAATACAAATACTTTTACAAAATGATTATCATTGACCATGATTTTGGACTAAGGACAGTAGCAGATCAGAAATCATGAATACCCTTAATGAAGCATATTTAATACAACCTTGTTATATGATTGTTCTGTGCTCATCAAAATAAGTGCCTTGAAACAGCAATAAAGTTATTTATTGCGTGTAGTTTATTGAAAAAAGACTCAGTATTTATGCTACTTTACAATTTTTTGAATATTTATATGTCGTGCTCGATGGGGGTGTGTGTGTCTGGGTTAAGGGGGTGGGACATGATTTCAGGGTAGTGGTTAGACTGTACAGGGCAACACTATATGCTTCCTCAAGAATGCAGGCAACATTTGGTATTGGGCAGGTCGTGGTGCTGCCACAAAACTTGCTCTTCAAGTAGTAGCTATGGGTCTTTTGTCTTATTTATGCTGAGCATACTTGAGGAACACCTCAAGCATCATTAAATTGCATTTGTACTTCAGAAATAAGTTTCCCTGAATTAATTATAATCATGCCCTTATGCCCTTACACTCTGTAACACACTATTCTATTATATTGTTAAAAACATCTATTAAAAACCAATATGTAAAATGTATGTAAATATCGATTTGTTGCAACAATACCAATCTAATGTTGGCACCTGTTTTGGACACCAAATGCCACATTAAACATGCCTCCTCTTTTGCCATCTCCTTCTCAAGCACTTGTAGTCCCGCCTCACTGAATTTGTACTTTGTGATTGCCTCAGGAGCCATGATGAATAATGTAATCAGAAAAATTAGAAGAATGGATTTTTTAAATTGTCAGTTATAATAGGTTCAAATTCCACAAAATGGAAGCCAGATGGTTAAAGTTGGAAGATGATTACCAGAAACAACGAGCTATTAGCATGCCTCAAACAAAACACCATATTTGCACAGGAAATTGAATTTTCCTCTTTTTAATATGTCATTTCCTGTTGTCAGGGTATTTTTGCTCATGTGCAGTTCTGATAGGTGCAATTGCAAATGGTAAAATCATTTTGAAGGGATGAGGACAATACTCAAAATTGGTTGATGTTTCCAGGTCCACAGCTGATTTTACTAGCCAATAACTGTAAAATGTGATGCAGTTTTACTACCCCTGATTCACTTAACAACATTTAATCAGGGCCTGGGTTTGGTGGCCCACAATTTTAAAAAGGTTTATGTCTTGAACCCTTAATCATAGTCAAGAAATTCCCACAGTGAATTGCTCAGGGAGTGCAGAGATGTCTCGTAGTTTATGGTAAGGGTCTCAAATGTGTTTAGAACAGCAATATTGAAAGTAGTGTAACAAAAGCGCTGGACCACGGTGGAGGCAAACCTCCATATGAAACTAGTCAGGAGTACCCAGTGCATTGGAATATTTGGCTGGAAATAAAAGCTAAAATCTGCATAAGGAAACGCCCAGCATTTTGAGAAGTTGATACAATTGGAACATCTGCTAAATAATGGTGGATGCCGCCTCCACCAATCTTGCTGTTTCTCTACCCATTTCGCGGAGTACTGAAGCATTTCCATGGCAGAACCTCAGCTTGCTCTGTAAGTGGACACCATTGAACTGGTGACCATTTGCCACTGGGCTGCTCAGTCAGCGTGACTGTCACCCTCCCTCTTCAGGGCGAGGGGTGATGGAACAATGGCTCCTTTTTTCCTGCAGGGGTTCGTCGTGCAAGGCATGGTGGACCCTGGCAAAAAAGCCTGGAGTTGCCCCTATGCACTTGGAGAAACCTCCGGGTGTTTTAGTGCTACCGTGTTTTTCTTTTTCATAAACCCCACCCCCACACCCACCTCTTTGGCTGTTTGCTTCCAAGAAAGGAAAACATATCATGGTGGCCCACTTGTCATTAGCAGTGATTAAAGTGCAGAAACATCAGATCCTGTTTCGTCACAGGTATCCCTGCCAGACATTCGAGGACCTGTAAATACATTGGGCAGCCCTTCAACAGAGCGGATGTGGCCAACTCTTGCCTGCCAGAGTCTAAACAGCAGCTAAGATTCTGCAGCTCACAATCTTATAGTCCAGCTATTGCTCAGGAAAACAGGTTCAGGGCCACTGCAGTCAGGCAGGGTGGAAACCCATATGCGTGTCTCAGAAACATTTCTACCATCCAGCCAAGAAGCTAGTGAAGGACCAGTGCTCTACCAAGGAGAGTAAAGCAACATTGGTCCAATGGGAATGGGTTCACTAGTGATTGTCATTGATCTAAAGAAGCGCTGATCTGAGAACAGATTTAGAAATATGGGATAGCCTGGCATTGTTGTTTCCCCGTGGTCAGTAGCCATCATCTATTTTGCAAACATGCACATTCAGTGTTTGAGCTGTTAGTGGTTACACTGCTCTTTAGAATGATACCAGTGTTTGAGATTACTGTGATAACAAAATGGAGCCTCCAGTACAAAAGAGATGGACTCTGGACTTATTTTATCTGGAGGGCCTGCATGATTCACCATTGATGCTGCTTTCTTGCACTTCACAATTATGAATTACACTTCCACCAGTCAGGAGCTAGCAGTAAAGGGTTGAGGGAAGATGTGGCAGAGAGCACATGTTGGATGCGAATTATCACTTTTCCACAGTCTCCAGGGGAATCAAGTATGTCACAGATGAGCCTTGATGTTTAGGGCACTCTTTGAAGAAGTGGTTTCTGGAACCATACCAAAAAGCAAAAATACAGGAAGGTTTGAAGGATATAGCGAAAATGTTGGAATACGAGAGCTGAATAAATCTGAAATGTACATTTGGCCTATTGATGTCATGTCTGCAGTGGCAGATGCTTTCAATACAAAGTGGTGAGACAGAGCAGGAGAAATACGTAAATAATATGCCATTCCCTGAGTGCAGTTCTTGGGCTACACTGCACAGGCTCCAAGACTCCTTACCCAATCCAGATGCTGCTCTCATGCGTTTACCCAGCATGAGAGAAGTGCCGGTATTGACTCGAGGGGGCTGGTTTGACGCTCACTCATGGAAATGGAGCCTGAGCTACTTCTCCAGCTCGGCTGTGCAACGCAGCAGGGTTGGTGAAATGTAAGTGTGCATGTCAGTTTAGTCATCCTAAGAAGGCCGGTCAAATCAACGTGCGCACTTACAGTGCCCAAATCTCCTACTCCTTGCTGCTGTCCCTAGAGGATAGCCCCACCCAGCTCTAGACTTAGGCTACTCTGTGGACTTGGCTCAGCCAGGGACAAAATAAAATGATAAACAATTGTTTATTATCAGTTAATTTTTGTATCTGCTGGCTCTGAGCAGTGGGGCGACGCTCCTCCGCCATGACAGAGGAGCCGCCGCTGATCCTGAGCACATACATTGCTCATCTGAAGCATGGGTTGTCCTTCTGAAGCAAACCTTTTTAGATTTCCTATTGTGGAAGATGCAACGTTTTCCATGTCTGCACTGGTAGAGAAAGGAAAGACACTATGAATGTATTCATTTTTGTGTAACTCAAAAACAATATACACAAATATTGCAGTTGCTTTCCATGCCAGAGTAAGGAACATGGTCTTGAATTAAATGAAACACATTTAAATGAAGGCTAAAACAAGTAAGGTAGCGACAAAGCAGGAATCTAACTGCAGACATCACATTCCTCCATCTAAATTCATGTTCAATCTGCAAATGTTATTTGTGATATACATTTGCTTTTTCTTTCACATTATGGACACTTTCCCATTTTTTAACAACGATCCCTAAACACGGGTACTGTATTTTCGGCTTTGGTTTATGCTTCAATGAGAAATTCTCTGTTTAGTCCATGCTTTAGTCAATCACAATTTGCTTATTATGTGTTTTATAGGGGAAATATCTCATCTGCTGGAAGAGAAAGAGTCTTTAATATCTCTGCTGAGCAGAGGAAAACTAGCCTACACCCAACAGACTGAGGATCTAAAGAAGCAACTTGACGAAGAAACAAAGGTAATGCCAACATCATCATGTTAAGAGCTACATCACCTCCAATGTGTATTTTATTTGAAAGGATAATTTATCCGCATTCAATATTTCGCACTGCACTGCATTTGTTCTGCTACACAAGAAGTACAATTCCAATTTAAATACATAAAGATGACAATAGAATTCAAAGGCCTTCTAATAAGTGGAAATAATGTGTTAAATGTACCCTTTTTATACATGTGTGTTGTGTTTCACTACACTAAATGCATTAATTCATACAGGAATTCGAATACAATACAAGAGCATGTCTTCTTTCAGTCTCTTGTTTTCGTAACCTCAATAGGTACATAGTCTTGTTTTCGGGTAAATTATTAGGCTGGATTGTGGTCATTTGAATTTCACATCACAAGACAAAGGATGTAGCTTAAATGATGGAGTTAGATATGGCACAAAATAACAGTTTGATTGAGAAATCCGGGCCACCGGGTTGTGTGATTGTTTCATTTAATGGCACACTTTACGTGTTGAAATCCTGTGATACACTCTATAGAAGGCTGTTAAATGCGGAAAGGGGGTGAACGTGGGTAGAAATTGGTCAAAATTGTATCATTTCAGATAATGCGAAATTCTGACATTTTGGGAATTTCACCCGAACAATTTAAATTTCACCCAGCAAAATTTATAAAGCAATCTAAACAAATATAACACCTGTTCTCTTTAGACTTTATACTTCCACCCTCCTTATCACCTCATTGACTCAACTTTCATATTGCTCCCAGGTCATGCTATGTTTAATTCACAAATGCCTCATTATTTTATTTTCACATAGGCATTTTTAGGTTGAAGCCTGCGATGGCTGCGCATGCGCATTCTCGCTTGCGATATCTAATGAGATTGAGGGAGATTCACTAGGGGGCTTTAAGCCCCGACCCTCTTTCCCATTGGCCGGCGTCACCGATCATGCTAAACGGTGGCTGGCCATTGGGAAAGAGCTTGTGGTGACGTATAGTTTTCTCCCTTTCTGCTGTCCCACTTGGACGACTGACCTGCTTTCCTTCTGCTGCAAAAGTTTTTTTTATCTCTATGGGGGTCAAACAGATGGCCTCATAAAGATAATAATAAACTTTTTGCAGCTGAAGGAAAGCAGGCCAAGGCCCTGCAAGTGGGATGGCAGAAAAACAGAAAAGTATGTGTCATGACGAGATCGCAGCACCCGCGCTTTACTTTTAATGTTCTAAGTTAAGTGCGGGTGCCGCGATTATACCAAATGTAAAGAAATAGATGTTTGTTTCTATTTCTTTACTTTTGATATAATCTCGGCACCCGCTCTTTACAAATCAAACGCCGCCAAGAAATTGAGCAAGACGCAAACAAGAATCACTATTGTCAAAGAGATGTAGAGCATCATCAATGACTTGCAGAAAGCAGACTCTGTTCTGCAGCCTGCTCTAAATTAAGAATGAAATAAATAAACCATTATATTTATGACCCCATCCGACCGACTCGCAGTTTTGGGTTCTGTAGGTAAGTGTGTCTAGAAATTCAGGAATAGACACAAAAGTCAGAAGTAAGGCACCCTAAGAAATAAAGGACCATTCTACTCAGCTTAAGCCATCATTGTCTATTGGACATCCCCAACATTAGGAAATCCCATGATTTTTTTTTTCCTGCCATCTCCTGATGGTGGCATTCCAAATAATCATTTAATAGAGGCTGTTAATGTCGGAGGTCACCCTGCTGGGTGACTGATATTGTTGATGTTAAAGGTACAAACATTCTTCACCCTTGTGAATATTAGCAATAAACATTTGGGCATTGAAAACATTTAAGTGTACTACACGACTATTGTGAGCACAATAATACAAAACCAAAAAAAGAATAAACAACTGCACTGGAAAAATATCTGAAATATGACACCTTCTCAGTAAACAGAGTAGACCTCTTCCACCTCCAATTTTGCATTGCTCCATAGCTCCATCATTCGCCATATAAAATTATATTCAATCTCTTTCTCATTTGCATAGGCTAAGAATGCTCTTGCGCATGCACTGCAGTGTGCCCGTCATGAGTGTGAACTACTACGAGAGCAGTATGAAGAGGAGCTGGAAGCCAAGTCTGAGCTCCAACGGGCTATGTCCAAGGCCAATTGTGAAGTTGGTCAGTGGAGATCCAAATATGAGACTGATGCTATCCAGCGCATGGACGAACTTGAGGAAGCAAAGTAGGTGACATATTTAAGTACAAACAAGTCTCAGGCTCAACCACCCTCCCTCATTTCTGACTGTCCTTTGAGCAAGTGTCTAAAAACTGCATCTACCATAGAAACATTTTATTTTATGGGTATTCATTTCTAAAGCATAACACACCCTAAGATATGTTGTGTTCGGGTACCCAAAATCCTTAAGATGTGGTTCGTTAGTATTTAGGGGCCGATTATGATGGCGGACGGACCTGAGTCCGTCCACCACCATAGAGTAGGAGGGAACCTCCGCATGGCCTGCGGAGTTCCCTCCTGTGCAATTAGGATGTGACTGCCACCCTGGCGGTCACATCCTCTATTTTTACCATTGCAGCGGGTGCAGCTTCAAGCTGCATCCGCCGCAATGGTAAAAATGCATACATTGCATTTGTATGCAGAAAGCGGCAGGCACCGCCGATTACTGCATACAAATGCATGGGGGTACCATAGGTACCCCCCATGTGCACCCCCCACACCCCCTTCACCCAGGGGGCCCGCAACGGGCCCCCGCAGTGAAGTTACACATGCTTTTCCACGGCGGAAAACCCGATGCGGAAAATCATTGTTCACAGCCCATCCTAATATGGCTGACGGTGTCTGAGAGACACCGTCACCATATTAGAGCTTTTCCGCCGCGGTTGTAAGCCAACCGCGGCGGAAAAGCTGCGGACGGAAACCAGGACCCACCAGCCATCCTAATGTGGCGGTGGGTCTTTGGTGGGTCCGCAGAGGATTTTCCGCATCCTCCGGGCCGGCAGTGGCTTCCGCCGGCCCGGAGGATGCGGAAAATCCTCCATCGTAATAGGCCCCATAATGTCTAGAGCTCTCTATCATCAGTATCTATGCATCTTGGTGTGTGTGAATGTTGAGAGGCAGATGAGCACATATACCAGATAATAAAGTCTGTGTAAGTCTTAGCATTAAAGTCTTGAGCATACTCAGTTCTTCAATATGGTTACTCAAATGCTTAACCAATATATGCATGTTTGTAAGCAGTCTCTTGATGGTGGTTTTTATTGACTATCACTCTGTAAAATTATGCATTTCGTGCTTAATCCCGTTTCCACTGCTTTGAGTTTTAACTTCTAAATGTATTCTACTTTCCTCAGTCTATTTTTAGAAAACCTTAGCCAGGGGACTCCAAGACATATTTTATGTACTGGCTGATTTTAAGTCATATTTGCATCCACTGACAAAAAAAACATGGTTTAAAAGAAAGATGTCACCAGTATCAAAAATGTTAAATCTTATTATAATTTACTCTTTACATTATCCAATATATGGCCTATAAGCAGTTATGTCACATGAGCTGTCAAGGCCCAGGAGAAGTCATGAATAAGGTCTATTTTAAATGTATTTCAATATTTATGAAGGGTATCATACTACCAGAAAAAATATTCTCAGATACTGTATTAAATATAATGGTAAACCCACGTACAAATCAGCAGTCGGGGCTCATTTCACACTACTGTGATATTAAATGTGTGTTTTTGCAGGGCTAAATGGGAGTAAAGGAGAGGTAAATAATGGCTGAGTAAGAAATATAAGATTCAGGGCTCACTGGAGGTCAATCATTTAGGGCATAAAAAACTGAAAAATCTAGGTGACTTTGGTATGGGCACTAGTTAAATTATTGACACCTACTTTAATTATGCCATTATACTGTCATATCATGAAAGGTTACATTTGACCATATTTGCTTCTTGTAAGTAATGCTATGAACCAGAATAACAACATTTATAACCAGTGCCATGTAACTCACAGGAGAAAAATTGCTCAGCGCCTCCAAGAAGCTGAAGAGCAAGTGGAAGCTGCAAACTCGAAGTGTTCATCCCTTGAAAAAACAAAACAACGATTACAAGGCGAAGTGGAGGACTTGATGCATGATCTTGAACGAGCCAATGCGGCGGCAGCCATCCTGGATAAGAAGCAGAGGACATTCGACAAGGTATGGAAAAAGAGACCTTCAGAGTTCCTTAAACATTTAATTTTTTCTTTGGAAACATACAGGACATGGGGGTTTTGGAAGAATAAATTACCAGTAAACTAGAGATGTGTGTGTTTTTTGACTGATAATCTTGGCTCTTCTACTGCACATGTGAGGAATTCAGAAACACATTTTAGGGATTCAAATCCCTTTCTAAAGAGGGTCTGCATGCAAAGTAGCATTTTGTGAAATTATTTTGAAAAAACACATTTTTATAATTGGGTGCATGGATGATGCGTTATGAATGCCTAAGAACATCCCTATGACATGCATGATGTAAATCTGTAGCTGTCCCATTTAAATATCTGGAAAAATGGCATTAGTAAAATACCAATATGCACTGTAAATAGCCATCAGACAATTGCTTACTAATCTATTACTGTGCTTATCATCTATCTGCAGGAATGCAGAATGTGTGAAATTAATGCTTTTATATTTCAATATCTAAATAAATTCTTGTTTTTCCTTTTCCAAATCCCATGTAAAGCTTGTGGCGGAATGGAAGCAGAAGTATGAAGAGAGCCAAGCAGAGCTAGAGGCATCTCACAAAGAATCTCGCTCAATGAGTACAGAGCTTTTCAAGCTAAAGAATTCTTATGAAGAAGCACTAGACCATCTGGAAACAGTAAAACGTGAAAACAAAAATTTACAGCGTAAGGACCTTTTCAAATAAGTAAAGACTTGTAATTAATGAAAAAAGAGGAAAAATCATACGAGTGAATGTCTTCGACTGACAGTATTGATTTTCCCAAAAATTGCCACTACAAATTCTGTTTTTGCAGTAACAATGTTGAAACCACACAATTCTCCAGTACATCTCCTTTTAAATATCAAATATTTTCCAAAAATTAAGAAGCCTATCTTGATACATTTTCTAGGATTTATCAAATACTGGCCAGGGACTAATTCCAAATCTTCCCTTGAAACACACACATTTCAAAACGAATTCACAAGTAGATTTATAATGTAGTCTAACATTAGCACAATTCTCTCTGAGTTATCCTTGCATTGTGTTACTAGCGAAATCCTAATACCCTGCTCAAGAACATCACTAAATAGTGGTTGAGTGCTATACCTGAGGAAACAATGCTGACATTCACAGCCACCTCTTCAACATACAAAGGTATAGGTCTAGCCTTTCAATTGGTTGGGTTGGGCTACCAACATTTCGCAATCAAAAACTTCTTACTAATCTCAGTTTCTTAATTTTTCTGACTCCATGAGGACTCAACATGTTACACATGTCTTATTGTTTTCTGCTTTATTAAATACCACAATGGAGTTAAAGCTCATTTGGTAGGAAATAATGTTCAATATTTTAGAAAGCCCAATTGCTTTATCACACTGCGGCTTATAATTGTCAAGAAAGCAACATTGTGTAGAACTGATTTTTGTCAATTTAGTGAACTATTTTTTTATTTACTTTATCCCAAATGTGTTTTATGGTGCTTGATATCTGATTGGAGAAAAGAGATTCAGAATAATAATACAAATTCAGCTTATTCTCTTCAGAAACAGAGCATAGCTGAAAACTTAATTTGCAAATAAGTGATAAAGCATAACTAGTTGCTATCCATATACAGCTCATAACTGTCACCATACATTGAAAAAAATGAATACATTTCACATATTCCAACTTCTACCTGACTTAAATATGGCTGTGGTCGATTGGGTTCTGTTGACATTTCAGAAACACGAAATGGGCATATAGCATTCAGGGCCTCATTACGATGTCTTTCAGGAATTAAACTGCCCGACTCCTTGTCGGATTCGGCTGCTACCACCTCACGGTCGGCAGTTCCGCACAACCGATTACAATGCTTCCGAACACCGTTGGGAAGGACTCCCATTGACTTCAATGGGAGCCTGTGTCCCGAGTGACAACACAGGCTCCTATGGGGAAAAGGGGTACCTGAGGAAAACCTTGCACCTTGTCGTGGGCACCCCATGGTACCTGCCACACTGTTCATAGTTTTAAATGGAGGTCCTATGGGTACCCCCACAGCCCCCAAACAGAGGCCTCAGGATAAAGGGGGCCTGCTAGGGTCCCCCAAAATCAGTTTCCGACAGCCTTTTCATGTCGGACGGACCGAGTCAGAAAGGCTGTCAGAATCCGACATCGTAATCGGTCGATCGGAAATGCTGTCCATAGAGCTGTACAAATTGGCTCCAACCAACTCGGATTCTCCGATTGCCAGTCGGAATCGATTCGAAATGACCAAACGGTTCCCCTTCCGACCATGAGCATCATAATCGGTCAGTCGGAATTTTTTTAGATGGGTACCGACACGGTCTAAGGGAATCCGACTGTCAGTCGGATGCTTTCTGACTCACATCATAATCAGTCCCTTAATTTCTACACGGCAAAATGAGATGTCCTGATGTTTTCTGCTTAGTTCTTGACATTTGTCTGTTGATTGACTGGTGTAATGAATGTTTTAGGTGCTAGCCATAACATCACATTTCATTACGATTCTGCTCTACCTTGGCAGTACTAAACGAGGTAAAAGCACAAAAAATTGTTTAACTCACTCACAGATAAATTATGACGGGCTAACTAAAGTCAGAAAATATTTAAAAAAACTCAATGATAAAATAGACACTTGAGCTCTGAAGATAGTTTGCTGAAATTTTACTAAATTATTGAAGTAGACACCATAGAATTATATGAATTTACTGAGACAACCAGATCACATTTATGAAAGACATAAAATTAGAGACTGCCTTTTCAGAAAAACATACAGGAACCGATTTATAAAAATGGTGTGATATCTTTATAATTTCTTAAGTTATAACTCACCTTGCAATACATAAACTCAGGCACGGTAATGAGACGTAACTTAAAGATAACATATATGTATAGCTCACGATTACCCGTAGGTGTCTCGGCGCTGAATAACAGATGTTTATTGTTACCAAATTCAATGGTACTCATTTTATCAACCTCAGATGGATGAAAGGCTGAGTAGAACCGCCGGGATTTGAACCTGTGACCATGAGGTCGAACACAGGCTCCTGTAGTGGCTGCTTTAGTACACTGAGCCACCAGACCCCACTTAAGAATATCAATTTATGTTATTGACAGTAGATGAGCAGTTTATTAGTAACCCAAACTAGTAAACATGACCATCTGACCCCATAATATATTTCAACACATATCTTCATACTCCACACATACTCTGTGAAAATTGGGTTGCAAGTAACTCTTCACAGTCACCCATACTTATTCATGCAATTTGTAGTTATAATTTATGACTTAGTCAGGTTACCTGATAAATGCTGCAATTGATTTGCAAATTTAGAAGCTGGCAGGGTTCTCCAAATTGTGAACTAACACTGACTCCTCTCGCTATTACATGCCTATATCATCCGGCACCTCTCATAAATAGTGGGTGTGTGCATCTGAAGAGACAACTTCTATTGTTATGCCTCATGTCTACCTTACAGGGCATCTTCAATAAGGATTAGTTGTATATCCTATGCAGATATGCAATGAATAAGCATGTATCAGGTAAATGCAACTGTAAGTATGAATTCTTAGAAAGATGAGAGATGTATATTGGGCTTGAGTGGGGTCACAGATGGTGGCATTGATTGTAAAATTTATGTTCCACAACCCGCATGCCATGTATAATATACATTTTGTTGATTTGTCCATGGGTAGTTGATAAACAACTATTTCAAGTTGTATGGTTTTACGGTGGTGCAACTAGTGCGTGTGTTTTCAATAAATCCTTTTAGAGATATTTTAAACAATTGTACAACACTTTATGAATTGAAGATACCAGAACATGGAGGAAGTTAGGGGCCTTTTCAGAATTATAGACTCAAAAATTTGGATTCCTCCTTCATAAATTCGCCTAAAAAGTTTTAAGATAATAACAGTGATTCCAAAACTGAAAACCTAGACATATGCATAACATACAGTTCTTCGAATGAGACTAAGAAGCAACACACCTGGCCCAAAGCTGTCCCATAACAAAAAAATAAAATACGTTTCGTGTTGCAAAAATCCAAAAAGTTTGTAATCTGAACAAATGAACAATTTATTGGCAATGTTTAGTTACGTTTCCTGAAAACATGTTTTTATTTTCTCTTTACAAATGAGATTCATTGTTTGTAATAAAAGTTCCATACATAGAACACCAATAGTGTGAAGTGACTTGTCTCTTGTGTCAGTTTAGAAATGGATCTACTAATGGGCTACTTAGTGTGCCTGCTTTGGACTTTAATATTGGCAATGCTTTCTACATATTATGTAAATAAATGTTAATTGCTTCCCTAATAATTAAGGGTTCAAGCCAAATGTGATAGTTTATAATGATGGTTGCAATAAATAACAGTTGTGAAAGATCGATACCATGTGAGCAGTGAGGTAGTAGCACCAGTACCCCAATTTCTTGCTCTAAGTAGGCATGGAAATATGCCCACTGTCTCTTGTGCATCATGTCCGTTCCACTAACCTTAGAATTCAGGCCAACGACTCCAATCATAGCCAATGGTTTTAGAACTTCATTCAGTATGACTTCTACTTCTAATGAGGACTACTGTGTAAAAAATTCAACATTTTTGAACTTATGAAATGAAGTTTTAAATGCTCTCCAGACATGGAAAGTTAAGGTACACCCTGAAAATATATACTTTAGTTGCTATCATTAAAATATGGAGTAAATATGACTTGTTCTTTAACGCAATCTTTTCAAATATATTTGGCTTGTTTTTTGTGTGTTTAGATGAAATATCAGACATGACAGATCAGATCGTATCTTATGGAAAGAGCATGAATGAGCTTGAAAAACTAAGAAAACAAGCCGAACAAGAAAAGTCAGAGTTGTTGAGTGCCTTGGAAGAAGCAGAGGTATGTTATATATTCTGAATTAATCAGATTAATTTTCTGAATTAATAGTAGAAAACTAAAGTTCAGAACAGCCATTGGTATTTAACAATGCAATAGCTGGCCCTTCCAGTGGAGATACATTTTGGCGAACATTTTCTCAGTGTTATATATTTTCTGCAAGTCTATAGGTTCACACCTGATACTGTTCCCTTCAGGTGCCATTTTGACTCAATATTTACCCATGAACTCTTCCCCATCTCTGTCAGTAGGTTCATTTCCTAATTATAGTGTTGCACGTCCATGAATTTGGCATATTACCTTTGTAGAGTGCTGAAAAAATGCACATTCCATTGTAAAAGGAAATGGAAATGTCCACAAGGAATATGGATCATATCATGTATATGGACCAGTAATTTAACTTTCAAATCTCCTTAGATGTTCTACAATAAATTTTTAAAAAATTACTTTGTGAGGGAAATATATTTCAATAACCTTCACACAATTACATCCGAACTGTTAACTCAACCCTAGTCCTTTCCTAACCCTAACCCTAAACCTCACTCTAACCCTACACCTCAGTCTGGCCTCAACCCAAATACTAATCTATTGTTAATCCTAATTCCTAACCCTACACTAAAACTATATTGTTTTGTGGGTTTCCAAGTGTTTTTTTTCTATTGCACCCCTAAATGTTTTACCTCTGCTGTAGCTTGAAACCTGCTAAATATTCTAAAAGGCATATGCTTCCATAACACAGCATAATCTTGTCCCCTCAAAGCAGTTCCCACTGTTGGGGATTTAAGTTCTCACTGAGGCCGAACAGTGTATTAATAATTCACAGCTTGCAAGTCAGCAGTGTACAACAAGGAGAACAGAAGAATTAATGAATGATGTGTTACTAAAAGATATGGGCCTTAGTTCCTCTTGGAGATTTAAGAGAGACAGAGCTTGGAAAATGCATACCAGCAGAAGGGTTTTCCCCTTCTCATCTCATTTCTACTCTTTTACTATACCCGCAAATACAAAATGCTTGTGAGTTAATGCAGACATGCTTTTCGACTCTTTGAAAGAAAAAATTAGATAGGAAAGTACTCAAAGGCAAAATGCGCAAAATGCTTCAGTTAAGTGTGCCACGATTTTCATGTCCTACAGAGAAAAAAGCAAAGCAGTTTGTGCACTCACATACAAAAAAAATCATGAGTTATTGGTACCAACTAATCCTCATGAGAGAAAATTATGCCACGGTATTGGAGAAGGGAGGTTTGGAAACTAAAGGTAGATTAGAAATTGGCATCTATCCAATACTTCACTTGGTCAATAAAAACTATGGTCTACCTTAGACGTAACATGTAGGGAAGTGTCACTTTTGGTATAGCCATCCCCAACTTTTACCTGCCATTTGATGTGATTTTGACTGGAAGTGTACTAGGTTCCTGCTAACCAAGTCCCCAGTGCTAGATCTCTTTCCCAAAACTGTACTATTGCATCCACAGTTGGCAACACCTGTAGTATTTCCTGTAAGTCCCCAGTAAATGATGTATCCCTAGTACCTAGGGCACAGAGGCTACAGAGGGTCCGGGTTATGCCCACTTACTACAGGACGTGGTCATATATGCGGCATAGTGACCCTACAGGTAGGTAGCCCATTCTCTACTACCCTATGCTCCCCTTATTCCCCTAAATTCAGTATTTAGGGGAGAACTTGGCACCAGGAAATCAACTCCTGCTGACTTGACAGAAGAAGGTTAACAAGCTGATGTGAACCAACAGTGCCAATGTCTATGGACAACTCTGGACAAGTTGCCTCTGGCCGGTGGAGAAGAGGACCAAAGGAACCCCTGAGCATTGTGAGCCCTGATTCCCCTTGTTGGTTCAGCCCGAATGGCCTCCTGGTCTTTCATAAAACTTTCTGGTATGAAAATTTCACAAAGTTCAAATGTGGAATTTCTAATGGATATGAACCACAAATTTCATGTGAGCTGCTTAAACTCATAAGAGAGACTTCAACTTTTCTGCTCTTAGCTTTTTCAGCCAGATGTTTTGAATTCACCAAAGATTACTGTAAAAGGAACCCTTACACTTTAAACGTTGGAATCAGGCAATCTTAATACTGGTCTCTCTGGACTTTGTGTTGCTCCATAGTTTTTTGTTGGAAGTGTGAAGGTGGAATCTTTTATAAATCTGTTGGGCATTCAACCACATGCACCTACAATTCTGCTACTAGCAAATCTTGGGAGCAGGTAAATGCTGTGGCCATTATCTCACACCTAACAAATGTCCATTCTTTTTCCATTTGCTTTGATTTTTATTGTAAGGGGTTTTCCTGTTTTCTTTCATTGGCTATATATTTATGTTTCCAATAAATCTATGATTCGCTTTTTTTTCCTAATACATGTTATAGTTTTATTTGAAGTTAGTGTGGACATTTTTGTTCTGTCTTAACTGTATGCTTATTTTGTTTCTTATTCCTCACATTTCTCATGCATTTTTCACAGGCCAAATTACCAAATGTGACATGTTCACCTCTGGGATGTTCTTCGGCTTGAGAAATGTGGAAGCTAGTTCAGAGTTCATTGCAAAACAGTGGCCGATCTCCATTATAGTCCAGCAGTCAGACTCTCTACAGCATTGTCTAGCTTCCTTACTGCAATGCAGGAATCAGTTGCACAAATAATGACAGATGTCCGTGTCTGTGGAGGGGGACCAATACCCTCCCAATCAAAGGGGGATTGAACACCTCTCTGAATATAGAATCATTGACCATGCTCTCCTTGGAGAGTCAGAAGGTGTTCAAGGGATTGAGTATGCTTCTTAGTACATGCACAGGTTTGTTACCTATTGGTTGATGTACCTAAAGTATGTCTCTCAGTGTAATTTATCCCTGCTCAATAACATAGACCATGTTGATGGGCAAATGGATTCTCTTATTGCTGTTTGTTTTACTCCTGAGGCGGAAGCCGGGAGGTGTGCTGAGTGAATTGCTGAATTGTGTGAGTGTACCCTCATGTTGGTTGTGTTCACGGATTTTATCGTGACGCTTCCAATATTTTAATTGAATCTCTTTTATTCACGGCCACATTGTTATTTTGAAGCCTGCTACCATAAAGGCAGTTTTAATCCTCCATTTACCCGCACCCACAGTCCTCAGCCGATTCAGGTGCTGAGTTCCTCGGTCCCGGGCTGCGCAAATCGGCAGCGGCCATCTTGGGTAGGACACCTCTCACTCGGCACTCTAGTCGCCAGTACATAAGGAGCCCTCGTGAGGCAGGCACGAGATTGCTGTTTGTTTTACTCCTGAGGCGGAAGCCGGGAGGTGTGCTGAGTGAATTGCTGAATTGTGTGAGTGTACCCTCATGTTGGTTGTGTTCACGGATTTTATCGTGACGCTTCCAATATTTTAATTGAATCTCTTTTATTCACGGCCACATTGTTATTTTGCACTCTGCTACCATAAAGGCAGTTTTAATCCTTCATTTACCCGCACCCACGGTCCTCAGCCGATTCAGGTGCTGAGTTCCTCGGTCCCGGGCTGCGCAAATCGGCAGCGGCCATCTTGGGTGGGACATCTCTCACTCGGCACTCTAGTCGCCAGTACATAAGGATACGGGCATGACTCCAAGCAGCGGACGCGCCGCAATCGCGTCGGAGTCGAGCCAGAGTCCAGCCCGTCTGCACCCGTCAGCGCCAAGGAAGCGCTAGGGGCCAGGGAGGCTGGCCCTATACACACCCATGCTCCAGGTGACCCATTATATACTCTATCCGCCCTAAAAGCCCTCAAACCTCCGTGGCAATCTTGCCATCACTCCTACACCCCGGACTTGTTCATCAATGTTCCAGACTGTGGATGTAACGATAGAGATAATCATCAAAACTCCTCGGACACCACTCATAAGCGGGTTGCCCCTAAGAGGCCAGGCCCTTCCCTCATGTCTAATTACTCCGGTTGTCTTATCAATACCCGCTCGTTAGTTAAAAACAATGTCACCTTCTGGGAGTTCATTCTGGACAAAAACCCCACCTGGGTCTTTATTACTGAAACTTGGGCTACAGACTCCTCTGAGCCCAACCTAATAAATGCGATTCTGGAAGGCTATGCCTTGGCCAGAATGGACAGAGTTGGTCGGAGGGGAGGGGGGCTGGGGATTTTGTATCACAACTCAATAATATGTTGAATCGATCACCTATCCTCCCCGTCTGACCCCTTCCAGGCCCTGTACTTTGCCTTAAACCCTTCCCCCACTGTGTCCTTCACTGGGATCCTGATCTATAGGCCCCCGGGCCCCAGGTCCGCTTTTAGTTTCGAACTTCTCAAGACCTTGGAATCCTATATGGACAGACCCAATTTCACTATTCTTGGGGACTTCAATTTCATTTGGAGAACTCTAATTCCTCTGACACTTGTGGAATGCCTCAGGTAGTGGATAGTCCAACTCACCTAGCCGGGCACACTCTGGACGGGGTTTTCACTAACGATCCCCGGCTTCAGATTGGCCTTCCCCTCCCCCTGTCCTGATCGGACCACTTGGCCGTTCCCCTCGATCTTGTTCTTCCCCTTTCCACTGCGCCCCAGTTGGACAACAACAAGTGGGAATCGAGGAGGAACTTCAGGGGGTTAAACAACGATACTCTTACCCCCTTCATGTCCAACATTAAGCCTCTGTTAGGAATTGGGGACAAGGCTGCAGCCCTTGATCTGTCAAATACTTTGGCAGGTGCCGTGGAATCTCTAGCACCGGCTAAGCAACACTACTCCGCCAGGAAACGGCCCTCCGCCCCCTGGTTTTCAGACTCCCTTAGGGTCCTCAGACAGGGATGTAGGAAACAAGAAAGACTTTGGAGGCTACATCTCGACCCCATAGAGAAGGACAAACACAAAAGACTTCTCAAAGGCTATAAAGCTGCGGACCTGGCAGAAAAGAAGGCGCACTTCGCTAAACTGACTGCTTCACTCAGCTCCCCTAGGGACCTGTTTAAAATAGTTGACACCTTGTCCCTCCTCCAGTCACCTGACCCCATAGTCGCCTCACAAGAACTGTGTGATCAGATCTCCACTTTTTTCCATACTAAGATCATGGACATCTACACAGACTTGGAAGATCTCAACCTTAGCCCTGGGAGCCCCGTTTCGCTCGTCACACCTCCTTTGGAAAGCCAGATGTCTGAACCCCGCCGCCTCTTCACTCACTTTCCCCTCCCTACCCCTGAGCTTCTTAGCCCACTCCTAGACAAACTTAAGTCCGGATCCCCGCTTGACCCCTGTCCTTTGAAAATCTTCAAAGAGTGCAGGCAGGTAATATTACCCCCTCTTAACGAGGTCATAAATCTGGCAATCTCGGAAGGCGTCTATCCCCTTCCTTGGAAATTGGCCATTGTCAAGCCCCTACTGAAGAAATCTACTCTGGACCCTGGGACATTGAAAAACTACCGCCCCATTTCTCTCATCCCTGCCCCTGCTAAGTTACTAGAGACACACCTTAACCAGCATCTGAGTGCCTTCCTGGATAGCTCCAGCTTTCTGGATCCATCACAGCACGGCTTTCGGAAGGCTCACAGCACTGAGTCGGCACTCACAGTGGTTGTCGATAGTATCCGCACAAAGGTCGACAGTGGCCAGATCGCTCTACTGGTGCTGCTAGACCTTACTGCGGCCTTCGACACCCTGTCTCCTTCCATCTTAGCTAGCCACCTCAGTAAGCTGGGAGTGGCCGGTCCAGCACTCAGCCTTCTAACATCCTTCCTTGACCAACGGAAGCAAAGAGTGAAGCTGGGCGACTTTCTCTCGCCAGTCAAGCCTGTGAAGTGTGGGGTCCCGCAGGGCTCTTCCCTGAGCCCCACGCTTTTTAACATCTACGTGGCCCCACTCACCAGGCTTGTAAGATCCTTTGGGCTGGAAGTTCTTTCCTACGCCGACGACACCCAGATTGTGGTCTCCATATCACAATCTGTGAACATAGCGGCCATAAATTTCAAAAACTGTATGGAGGCAGTTGCAGGCTGGATGGTCCAGAACTTCCTCAAGTTGAATGGGGAGAAAACAGAGGTTCTCATTTTTGGAGGCAAACACAAGACCTGGTCAATGGACTGGTGGCCCTCTGCCCTTGGCACCTGTCACACGCCCTCCACTTCGGCCCAAAATCTTGGTGTTATTCTGGACACCACTCTTACCCTTGATAAACAGGTCAGCAGGACAGTTTCTACCTGCTGTGGTGCCTTAAGAATCTTTAAAAAAATCACCCACTACCTCTCCCTACAAGCACGCAAACAGGTCGAGGTGGCTCTTATAGCCTCCCGGCTGGACTACTGCAATGCACTATATCTAGGCATTAACAACGGCCTGGTCCAATACCTTCAGATTGTGCAAAACGCAGCGGCCCGCTTTGTCGTGGATGCCCCGAGGTGTGCGTCAGGCACTGCCATCAGGAGGAACCTGCACTGGCTCCCCATTCAGGCCAGGATTAATTTCAAGACCTTCTGCCTTATGCACCACGCTCTAAATGGGACTGGGCCAGAAGACATTTGTTCCCTCGTGTCCCTATATGTCCCCGGCAGGGCTCTTCGTTCTGCCAATAAAAATCTCCTGACTGTTCCTCGATTCTTCAAGGCCAGATGGGGTGGAAGGGTCTTCCGTTCCCTTGCACCCAAAATGTGGAACAAGCTCCCTGATGACCTCAAGGGGCTTGCCTCTCACGCCCTTTTCCGAAAAAGCACTCAAGACCTGGCTTTTCCGAGAAGCCTACCCATGATTAGCCCACCTCTCTCTCAAACAGTTGTACCATCTTTTAGTGCCTTGATGCCTACGGGTTTAGTTGCGCTTTACAAATCTTAATTGATTCATTCATTCATGTGCATGAGGCGCACACCAACTAGTGATGTCATGTGTACGCATACATACACATTGGATTGCAATGAGCGGCATGCAGATAACTGCAGTCTCTTCTCTAATACATAACAAGCACACTGCACTCTGATGTGGCCAGAAGTGCTTCTTTATACAATTATACTGCATCACAGGGACAAAAGCCTGCAAATGCTTGCGCTTCCAGACCATTAATAATAACAATTCCAGATTTGTGAATCGTGAGTTATCACGCCTAAGGGTATCCAGGTGCTGGGGGCGACGGGGAGATTAAGCGAGCTATTGCCGAGAGTCACATGATGCTGAGCTGCCGCTAGCACCGGGGATCGAACCGTGAGCCCCGTGCGGCGAAGCCAGCCACTCTGGCCACTGCAGCACACGTCTCCCTGCAGGGCAATGTAACTCCTCCATATTCAGCGGAACCTGCTGATACCGAACATGTTCGGCCAATCAGTTCCCTTTAGAAATGTGGGTCTAATTTATGATTACAGTACAGGAATAGCTTTTCATTGTGTGCACCGTAAGTGTTGAATAAATGTTTCAATTGCAGCGAGTCAGCGGGAACTAAGGGCATACATGGCAGGTAAAATGACCTATTTTTACTATGTGAATATCAGTTTTTGTAGTTTTTTGTAGTTTAATGTTCTTGTACGCTTCCAAACTCTTGACTGCACCAAAAGTCTTAGTGTCATTTGCCAAAAAATACGTTCATTTAATGTTTAAATCTGCCTTCTAGGGAAACCTTGAACAAGAAGAGACTAAAGTGGTTCGGATTCAGCTGGAGCTCAGCCAAGTGAAATCAGAGGTGGACAAAAAGCTCGGAGAAAAGGAAGAAGAGATTGATTCTATTAACAGAAACAACCAGCGCGTTATGGAAGCCATGCAGCTCACGCTGGAAGCTGAGATCAGGGGCAAAAATGAACTTCTTAGAGTTAAAAAGAAGATGGAAGGAGATTTAAACGAGTTGGAGGCCCAACTAAACCACGCTAGCCGCCAGGCCGTAGAGGGTCAAAAGCAGCTTAGAAATCTTCAGGCACAGATGAAGGTATGTGTGGTTAATGAACAGTACCGCATTACCTTCGTAGCACTTTGCAAAAACCAAATAATTATTAATATTTTAGTCTTGTGTTTCTTTGCCCTATTGGTATTATTATTTGTTATGGTATCATCTATATAAATATGGTTTTGCTTAATGTTAAATGTGGAAAGTGTTGCAGTACTAATGCTGTTTCGTTGGTGTTATTAGCAGCATTATTATTAACCATTCCTATGCACATGGATATTTTTACAGGCTTTCATTAAGATGTTTAGTAATTGCCACAAGCAATGAAAGCTCTTAGGGTACATTTATTCAGCATATGAATGCGACAGCTTTAAAGTTTTTACTCAGATATTTCATCTGCTCAAAGCAGCCTATGTGTCTGGCTGAAACTGACCACCAAATTCCCACATGTTTGTCCCCATCTCTCAGGGCCAGCCTCATAGTAAGGTGATATTCAGCTACATGTGAACAATATTGTGCAATGCATGGCAGCAGTGTCCCTTGAATATTGCAAATGTAGATAAGGGAAGGTACTTGGGGCAAAATTTACACTCCAGTAGCGAAAATGTATGTTTTAGAACAATACATTTGGATGGCATCTTCCTCTCTACAGAGTAAAAAGGTGCTACAAATTTGTTAAGTTAATGCTGAATGCGTTCATTTTTTTATTTTCAACTTTGGGACCTGGCCGGGAAACGAAAAGCAGCCATGGCAAAAATGCTCAAACCAGCCCTGCTACCTTCATCTACTCACACTGCCTCTCACTTTCTATTAATTCTATTCCCCCTCTCTCTTTCTCTTCTCTCCTTTTTATCCCTCTGTAATCGCTTTTTCTTTACCTCCACCCTTACCTCCCAATGACTGCTGTAGTTACTCTCGAGTGCAAGTGAAAGAAGCAGAAGGAGGGGTTCAGCTCGGTATAGGGAGCCTCTGCATATTCCCTACCAAGCTGTCCATTGCGGCTTGGTGGGGAATATGCAAACTGCTTGGCAGTGAAAAACGGCCAGCTAAGCATTCATGCCCACTTAGTGTGCATACTACACTATGAGCCACCAGCCCCACCCTAACGCAGCCATGTAGCAACCAAAAATAAAATGATTTTAACGTTCATTTATTATAATTTTATTTTTCCTCTTTCACTGCTCTAAGTGCAGTGGGGCGACTATCCTCCAACTTTGCGGAGGAGGGGCCACTGTCATTATGCGAGACCCTGTGACTAGAGATTTTGTGACACGAACTTTAATACCTAGGTTGTTTCAAAAACTCAGAAAGAGATCCCATAAAGCTAGTGCAGTATTGCAAACACTTTTTGAAACTATCGCTTAGTACATCAGGACAACTGTCTTTTAACTTCTCATAATAAAGTACTTAAAAACTAGTAAGTTCTCTTTTTTAAACCAATTCTGTCAATACTATGTCACAGACTGATCATGATATTTTATTTTGACTACCTTATTAGGTATATTCATGACTCGCTGTTGATGTCTTGCAGTAAGAGCACACATTGGTATACCTTCCAGTTCAAAAAACAACTAATGCCTGGTATCTATGTGATGAACTATGACCTTTCAGTACTCATTGTTCCTATTTTATTTTAATATAGGATGCTCAAGTGCAACTTGATGAGGTTCTCAGGGCAAATGAAGATCTGAAGGAAACCCTAGGAAATTTAGAACGCAGAAACCAGCAGCAGCATTCGGAAATCGAAGAATTGAGAACAAGTCTTGAACAGACAGAAAGATCTCACAGGCTCACTGAACATGAACTTATGGAAGTCAGTGAACGTGTGCAGCTACTGCATAGTCAGGTACAAGACTGCACTACAATAAAGTTCACATTTTTCAAATGGTACTACTGTGAGAGCTGGGATAACTGAGTGGGGAATGTAAGGTTCAAATTAGTTAGCCAATGCCTTGTTAGGTTCTTGGGCAGCTCCCCACCTTCCAGTAGGAACTGTGAATTTGTTGGGGAACATAAAGGTAGGGAAGGTGCTAGACTGATTTCATGCACCCCTGCAGGATATGTCGTCCTACATTCCAGCTAGTGCCACCATATGCAAACTCTAAACCTAGATATGGAGCAAATGGTTTTGGCAACCACAGAACATGACAAACCTGAGCCCCCCATCCAGGGATCGTGTTCAGAAATCTAGAACCTTTTCACTCTGCCACTCATGCTCTTTTTCTCTCAAAGAAATATACAAGAAATACACAGAGAGACTTCTTTAAATATTTATTGAACCATTATGATTCATATATAGAATATATGTGCTACAATGATCAATAGACAGAAGCAGATAAAAGTGATTAGCAGTACAAGATCTGTGAAAAGAATGAACAGTTCCACCACCTTGCTAAAACAATGTATATTTGAATGCATATAAAAACAATATATATGTATGTATAGCATATTCCTACGATGCGTTACCTAACCTATATGCTTAGGGTGTATGTATGTGTTCTGCCGAGAATCCCCTGTTAGATGATCAAAACCTTATTGCCTGTAGGGAATGAACGTAGGTCCCCATTCTGGTCACATGTTGGACATCCCTCCTTGCAGAGAGATCAGCAAGCAGCTTGTCTGAGGTATCAGCATGCAGTTACCTCAAAATGATAGCAAGTGCTCCTCTGCCTAAACCTAGAAGGGTGTGTTTATTGATAACAAAAGGCATCCTTGCTCTTGAGTCGTGACCTTAGGCAGGCCGTGATTGTTACGATCTTTTGATAGTTGTGTTGCTTTACGGATAAAAACGAATAACATTTGCACAATGTGTGTACATGATGTTCAAAATTTGATGATAATGTTGTTACTAAGTGAAATTTGAAAGCAATGTAGTTTCAGAGAAACTAATCCTACATTATCACGCACGCAAATCTGCAATGATTCTCCCAGGGCCTAATTAAGACACATGACAATGTAACTGTCGAGAAACCTGAGCTCATCCCTGATAGTTTATGGTGTAACAGGCTTTTCAAAGAGAAATGAAAGTAAAGTACTAACTTCAAAATTAAAGTGACCTGTGCTCTTTTAAAAGGCTGAATGGACAGGGGCTCACCAGTTACCTTGTAGGCTGGTACACTGAAATGCTACTGACTTCAAGGAGCTCCTATGAGGACACCCATTCCAAGAATGTCAAGGGAAAACAGACTACTCTACCACTGCTTCTTGGCCACAGCCAAAGGTCCGGTCCCAATTTTTCAAGGGACTGAATAGCTTCCTCCTTGTCACTCATAAAGGTCACAAACTCAAGGGACAGCTTCCTGGATACAGGGGGAAGCATGCTCAGACATTCCCAATAGCTGGTGCCTGCCAAAATGTAGTTCCAGCTTTTTAGGATGCTAAATATCTTCCTTCTGGGCAGACAAAGTTTCAAAAACTTACAAGGACAGTTTCCAGGATAAAGGGCACAGGCTGCAGTGGGAGACAGCCCCTGCTACTTTCTTATACAGGGTTCCAGCACATGTACTTGTTTCCGCTGGTCTCCTAGTTCTTCTACTATGGTGCCCTTCTTTGCCCTTTATCTCCCTGAAACTATAGGAATCCAGCTGATCTGACCTCTGAGAGGCACATTCACAGAACAGTGAAGAACAGGTCCAGTCCTTTTGCCTTCCAACATATTGATTTTCCAACTTATCACAGTATCAGGCCCTTCATTTCCTGTTTGTCTTGAAATCCTGCTATGATGTGAAGCCTTTGGGAATAGGACATTTTCTTACAGTGGTTACTGGCTAGTCATTGGCAATAGCGCCTATGTTCCTGTACGTCACATCAAAACCATGTCAGAAAACCCAATCACAGGTTGTTGTAAATGGCAGACTCTTCATCCTTTCAAGGGTCTTGCCTTTTTAATTCAGAACCTTCCATTTAACACCAGCAACAAGCCCATTTACATTTGTTCTGGATTTTAGGGAACTTCCTGGAGAGACAGGAACCATCGTGGTAATTGGGAAAACCAACTCCAAAAGTGAGCTCTAATCACATCCTTCCTTTGTATGAAGATACTGTTAGCTTTCCTGCTGGTGTTTGCAAATAATGTTACTGTTATTACCCTTCCCCTGCCTTTATGGCAGGGATCAAATTACAGACCATCTGCTCAAAGAACCTTTGATTTTGGGTGGGAGTCACTTCACAACTTTCAGCTGTACTGGGAAAATCTAATTACTGTCATCATTGCTGGGGGTGCCTATCCTCTTGCAGATGCAGTTACAGATCCACTTTGAGAACTGGCTAAACATCAGATAGAGACGAATAACTTTTATAAAATCATCTTTAGGGCACATCATAATCACAAGTAATTTTTTATACCACAAAGGGTATTTTAATGACCATTTCCTACGTCATTTTTTAAAATATTATACTTCTTCTTAAAGCAGTTCTTGGAAAAATGGAAATGATGCATTCAGCTTTATGCAGCACTTTGATCTTATTATTGTAGAGAAATGTAAATTCTTTATTTGGCATGGATCACGTTTATACATTGTTCGTAGGTGGATTGTTAGTAGGGGTAAGGGTGCACCTACCACTAGTAATAAGGCCACCCATGCAATATAAGTTCCAGACAAGGTCTCAATAAATTATTCCCTTGCTCAACGCTTGGTAGCTGGCAATGAACAGGCAGGCTTAACTTAGGAAACAGGTGTGTAAAGGGTTTAAAAACACCAATTCCTTAAATAAGTAAGACACAACACATAATAAAAATCCAACACCAATTTATGCAAACAGGAAATATTCTTATAGTTAACCTGACACCAAAACAACAAATATCCAATATAGGGAACCAGAGATATGAATTTTTAAAAGAATAAACACTTTCTAGTGCTTAAGAACCAACAACGCCAAATTGAGATATCTGGTCACACTTGGCCGGGACGAAGTCAAAGTTTGAGGCTGACTGGGATGGAGCCCTGGTCAGATACACCAAGTGGGAGGCCTCAGACAAAATGTTATCTTCACACTTAGAAACTTTTCCCGAGGATGTTCTCTAGACAGCGAGCAAGGCAATTCAGTAGGGGGTTCGCCAGCGGGGTTCAGCCGGAACCCTGGTCAAATCCTGTAAATCATGAGCTCCGGAGCTTTCAACAGAACAAACCGGAAATCCAAGCCCGGTTGCTGTGTGAAGTAGTTGGCTTGACTCTCGACATTGGATCACTCTCCTAATGGAGCTTCTTTACAAAAGTTCTCAAAATTTCAGAAGGTGCTCCCTGAAGTTCCTCTGGGGGTCCTAGTGTCCACAAACCAAATCCTAAAGTATCAGAGTCTCTGAGTTGCTCCTCGGAAGTTGGGACTACAGTTCTAACATTGTACCTGGCCAAATCCTTTAAAGTCCAGCTGAAGGTGGTCAGCTGGATTCTTCTTGCTGAAGATGATGTCAGTAGAGCTCTTTTAACCTGTTGCTTTCAGGGAGTCCACTATTCTCTTTTTGAAGCAAGACAAAGTCCTTAGAGCTGTAGCTCCTTGGTGTGCAGCAGGGGCAGTCATTCAAAGTGCAGTCCTCTTGGTGCAGGCTTCCATCAGGGCAATCCTTATTCTTCTTGTCATTTCAGGCATCAGATATTATCCAATTTGCCGGGGCGACAAGTTAGAGGGTACCCCTGTCCAACGGGGTGCATGATGCCACCCAAAAGCATGACTTCTTCCACCAAAGTGGGGCATATTCTTTTCCAACAAAGCACTGCACTCTAAAATTCAACATGGAGAATCTTTTTCTGTGGAGTGAATAGCTGGCTAAGTCTACCTACTGGTGTGCCTCATATCCCTTAACACTACCCTTCCAGACCATCTGAAAATTCCATTCCTGGGGGTCCCATCTGGCTGGGGGGTACTGGATATAGGGGTAGCCTGGCTTGCATTCTTACTGTCCTGCTATCTTTGAAGCTCTGTTTGATTGCCCACCTCATTCCTGACCTAACCTCTGTCTCTATGCAGGCCACTTCTTACCTCATCAAAGCAGTTTGGCTCAGCCTGGCAAGACCAATAAGGAGAAGTTGCTAGAAGGCTGGATTTTGGCTCACAGAAAAGAAAATTTCATAACTTCTTTTCGTACTCATTATGATAAATTCAACAGTGGAAAGTTGTTGTATTTATCTTTACCAATCTTTTAAGCCATGGAAAAATTATTTCAGCTCCCTCCTATCAATAATTAAACTTTATTAAAGTATTTCCATGTTAGCCTATAGAGCTAAATGGCTACAATGTGGGGGGGGGGGAGGCCAAAATTGATAGTTTTCTCTCACCAGGGCATATAAAACATCTTTTAAAATCGTCCTTCTTATTTTTAGGTGGCACCTTACTCTGGGGGCACCCAGGGTAGACCTTAGGGGTGGCTTATATGTAAAAATAAGGCAGTTCAATACTTTGGAAGTACCTTTAACTTCAAATTTGAATTTGCACGTAATTTTATTTTAAAGTAGCTTGCAAAGCAGGTCTGACTTTTAAAATGACAGCAAGCCACACAGCAGTGCATACTCAAGTGCATGAAATCTGCTGGGCCTCTAAACCTACAGGCCCTACCATATACTAGGGACTTACATGTAGGTTGTCAGTGCCAATTGTAATTACACCTAATTACCATATACCTTTTTAATCAGAACACTGGTTCTGTGCCTGGTTTGCAGGGTCCAGGGTAAAGTCAGTGCCAGTTACCTCCAGTATCAGTCAAAACATGGGGAGTGATCAGGGCAGAGAGGATGACTTTCTCACATAAATCATACATCTGTACTCCAATGATTTACATATGCAGTGACATAATTCCTGTTTAAAGTAGGCGTTTCAATATGCCAAGCTTCATTTACTTTGGCATGTGCTGGTTTTAGTTTCAGCTTTCGTCAGATTAAGCTTACCGAGGCAACCCTGGACCATATTTTTGTAGTCACTCATGTGGGTGCTGTAAAGCCATACTGCAGATTACAAGTGATAGTGCCAATGGTGCCCTACCTACAACATATTACTAAGGTCCTTTTAAAAAGTTAACTATGACCATTAAAATTAGTAATTTGTTAAACTTTTTATGGAGCACAACACAATTACTGGGAGATGTGTAGCTATGTTCTACTGCCATAATGAAAATATACCAGTAAATCCAGACTCCAAGAGCAAACATCTCTGGAGAGCACACACAGGTGGGGCAGTTGCATTTCTCTTCACGTACCTTGTGATGGCAAATATGGACTACCAAGGTGTCTGTTGCGAGATAGCACTGTATGAAATTCTCTACAGAGCCAATCCTTGGTCAAGATTGGATGGCTTTCATGCCACTCACAGTTGCCTTCCTCTTATTTGATGCTTTCCTCCCTGACTGTGTTTGACTAGCCCACGGGAGCTTTTCACTTTCGCCATCGAGAGATTTGTCAGTCGACCTGCTCCAAGCAATCATTCCATCTATGAAACAGAGCCATTTTGTAAACAACAGCAGTTTGGTGCATTTCAGTCGTACCTAGTGGTCACTAGAAAAAACTGCAGCAGAGGCGTGGAAGATACAAGGATCCTGACAGACAGTAGACTACTATAAGTAAGCCTTAGCAATGCCAATCGATCTCATTTGTACGTAAAGATAAGCAAGACCTATTGGCATTGACAACCTTTGTTGGGGAATGGGACAAGGCCTGTATTTCAATGGCTCTAATTAATCTTATTTACCCAAACAAATATAGTCCTTATAACAACAAACCACATAAACAAGCATTCGGTCTGATTCATGAAGAAAGTTGTAAATTTAAGTGAATAGGAACACATCTATCATAAAATCTGATTTTTTTATTTTCCTGTGAATGGTAACTTTTGTTTGAAGACACAAGTCCTGGAAATACATTTCTCTCACAGATTCCTGTGGGCACTGTTAAAACCCCAAACCTAGGTTAAGAGGAATTGAGACTTCATAAAATATGTTAAATTAGGTGGAAATGTGCATTTGCACTATATTATTTTCCATTTTTTTTCAATGTGGAAAATAGCTTTCTCTGTGTAAGAATTACTCACTGTCATAAGCAGCCAGAAAATTTGTGGGTGACTACCTCCCCATTGTTACCTTGCGGCCAAATGAATAAATTGCCTGCAAACATCAAGACTACTCCTTCTTTCAAGCAACCATACAAGCCAAATAGCAAAGAACAAATACAATTACAAAACCAAAGCAATGAAAGGCCATTAGATAATGTAAGATACAAATATCAGGCACCATCACCACAGACTGGAAGATAAGACTTCAAAGCTCTCTTTAAAAGTATGAATCTATTAATTAAACAAATAGCAGAGATTAAGTTATTCCTGAAGAAGAAACTTGCCACCTCGAGCCATATTTGAATACAGTGATTGCGCTACTAATATGCTATAATGACAATGATGATGTACAGCATCTATATTGTTTTTTCCAAAAGAAGATGAAAACATTTCAGCTATTTAAGATGAAACTCTAAGGCCAGATGTCTGCACATTATTTTTGCTGAAAGGGGCCACTTTTAGTGAATTCAATGGTATTTTTATCAACAGAGCTAATAGGTCTGGTCACAAGAAATTGAATCATACTGAGTCACAATTTAAACTTCTAATGCATATTAATGAGGTAGGTTGCAAACTGTGACCCAGTACAATTTGTTGCCGTCGCAGGGATGGTGGCCCGCTGAGCTCAGCAGACAACCATGTCAGTGATTGCTATTAAATAAAGCAATCAATTTTATTGAAAGGAAGCCCATTTTTCTTAGAGGAAAACCGGATGCGTTTACTAACTTCTTTTGAGACTAGCAAACTCAAATTGTGAATCTTTAACATGTTGAGTTTTGTACATAACCAAATGTCATTTTGCAGTCATAAAGGCTTTTGTGAATCGAGGGCTTAACAACTGCAAAATCCTTTTTGGACATCTGTCTTTTAAAGTCTTAGCTCTGGAACATGGTCCGGTCTGCACACAATCATACGGACAAAAATCTTAGCGATATTTATATGGAGGTGGCTTATATGGCCAGTCTCTTGAAATCTGTGAATGTTGAAATGCTTAAGAGGGGTATTCAACTCAACAAATATTAAAATATCAATGTACTAAAACATTTACAGTCATGATTAATATTCTTCAAATCTTTGCAGGCATTAGGATAATGTTGTCATCCATTAACGCTCATGCAGATGTAGACAATATATTAAAGAAATTGTTAAACAAAGAAAGGAGATTGGCAGACCGTGGATACCACCAGCAGGACTCGCAATCAAAGGGAGCGAATTGCCCTGGCTTGCCTGTACCTCTTATAAATGTCGATTCACTTAATCTTTCATATCACCTCCATGTAAAGCAAACCATAACAACTGTTGCAAAATAGGAGAAGTGTGATTCTACCAAATTATTTTAAAAAATCTAACTGCTAATATTATTTGGCAAATATTGGTTAGTTATTATCCAAATATTATGCTCTTAGAACTTTTTAGCTGCTATATATTTTAACATAGTCTGTCATGTCCTCTTCGTGATCCTATCATTCAAGACTACAGCTCTTCATAAAAAAACATAGATTGACGCCAAAATGCTTTTTTTATCTGAAGGCGACCTATTCAAGGTCTATCCCTACTAAACTGCAATTCCACTTCCCCAATTATTAAATTAGAAGTGTAATATTCTTGAGAACAGATGTGTGGTATTTAAAAAAAAAATAAACTGTCTTTATGGCATGACTCCAAACCTTTCTAATGTATTTTCATGTATTATTTTCTATGTTTTAGAATACGGGTCTGATTAATGCTAAAAAGAAGCTGGAAAGTGATATTACCCACCTACATTCGGAAGTGGAAGAAAGTATTCATGAAGTTAGAAATGCAGAAGAAAAAGCAAAGAAAGCCATCACCGATGTATGTTTCAACTCTAGGTTTCCATTCTGGTGTTTGTCGTAACAAATAAATCACATTTTCCCATTTCTTACCCATTGTTTTCTACATTGTATATCCTTTTTCTTCCTATATTTAGGCGGCCATGATGGCTGAGGAGCTAAAGAAGGAACAAGACCAAAGTGCCCACCTGGAAAGGATGAAGAAGAATCTTGAACAGACAGTGAAGGACCTGCAGCACCAACTGGAGGATGCGGAGCTGGTTGCAATGAAGGGTGGAAAGAAGCAGCTCCAGAAACTGGAGAGTAGAGTAAGAAAAAAACCTATGTTGTTAAAGATTTGTTAACAGTTTTATAACCATAGTGACTGAATACATATATTTAAACTATTTTCACCACCAATAATGTTATGCTACTTTTTAGTCCTGGGATCAAGAGCACATTGATCCAATCAGACATATTACTGCCCTTTTCAGTCACTAGCTTTTTGGAACAGCCTCTTTCAGCCATTGGTTCGAAACTCTGTGAAACATGCCTTGGCTCATCCCAGATGTGTAGAGGCATACCACTTGAAGCTATTGTCTGTTTGAATGTGCCCTTCTATCTCACACCGAGTAGTGCATTGAAATTCATTAGGTGCATTGTTCTTAGAAGCAGGGACAACTTACTTCATTGTTGAAGTCATATTTAAACAAACATTGGCAAATGCAATAGCTCTTGATTCTGAAATGCTGAGCCACTGTCTTTGTTAATGTTTGTTTACAATGCCATACATAAGCATTCTTCAAGGCCTGCCCATGCATGGCAGAAAGCTTGAATATGGTTTTCTATTGGCCTCTGATGTGCATACATGCTGTTTTTACAGGTTTGTACACATGCATACCGACAGGAAATGATTTATTTTTATGCCTGAATTTATTTTTAAATGTGAATAACAATGGAAATTTGGTGTTGTTTGAGTGATTCTATACACTGTCAGTCATGACTGCCAGATCAATAGATGTGTCGATTTACAGGTAAGGAGGTTGAAAGAAGAAAGGAATTTTAGTAAGAGGCTTAAACAGTATTAGATATGCAACAAGTTAATACTAACATTTGCATGTTATCATGTGAATGCACTGACTTATCATCTGTGGGTGTTCATATCACTGAAACCTGTCAGGCACTCAGAAATGAGGAAATATACTAGTTTTAGCTTAAATCTTTTTGTAAAACCCAAAACAAATATGGATAAATAGAGATAAACTTAGAAAATAATAAATATGGATAAATACAGATGAAAATGTCAAAAAAAAGAAATACCTTATAACCAGGTGCCCTAGTTATGAGGCATGCAAATGACGGCATGTGGGTGCATGTATGTGATACAAGATCACTATTTTTAATTTAACATTTTAACATAGTCGACAGCCAAGTTAGAAAGGGAAATTAAAATGTTAAAAAAAGGAAAGTTGGATGCGATGCACAAATAAATGAAACAAGCACTTTACAACTCCCAGGACCTCGCAACGAAAATAAGAGGAAATATAAACAAAAACACATGGAGCAGGATGGGCAGCAGAAACATGAGCGGGTAAAAAAAAGTATAAGGGAGCAGGATTGGGGAGGTGGTGTTAATTTAGAAATAATTTTTTTTTTAAAATCACTTTTGTGTTCCCACTAACTACTTGCTGCGTCCTAAAACCACTATAAGCATTGTGCGCATCAAGTAGATCAGTGCTGGTGAAGCCACTATGTCTTATAATGTGCTAAATTCATGTACACAGCATGCCTGTCTTTCCATGTGTTAGCACATCAAAGCCAGCTCTACTGACTTTGCAAATGCTTATTTACAAATATTAATTGTAATGTGTGATTTGGCCACACTGTTGAACATCCTTTAGCACAGGTCCTTTGTAATGTGGCCTTTCATAAATGTTTTTTGTTTGTCCCATGGGACATAATATGCAGGTGTCCTTTCTGGTACATCCCTGCAAAAACGGGGGTCTTGCTTGCATTTCCTTACACTATTTGCAACACTTACATTTGTTCTTGTTAGACCCAAGTTTGGCAGTGCATATGTGTATGGGAAATACATTGTAAAGGTTTGTGAATATGGTCACCTGACACTCCCTTAGAATTTACCATTTGCATATCTATAGGTTTTGTTTATAATTGTGAAAACATCTTCACACTTGGTAAATGGTCCACAGTTGATGAAGTGTCTGTAAACAGAAATCCTTCTTCCTTGATTTTGTGACTGACGTTCGCGTATTTATTTGCAGAAATGCAACTCTTTTGTGCATTATTTTGTCTTACTTGAAATTAGGCTACCTTTCAATTGCACTGTTTTTTAATGAATCAGGTGTAGGAAACGTTTCCCCTATAGGTACGTTTGTCACGGTGACTGGCCTCTAGTTGCCACAGCAGGGTCTTTGGGTATTCGTGGCCCTTGTGAGCTTTCCACTTGTGTCAGAGTGAAGTGCAAGGAAGAAAGAGGATGTGTTTGTAGTGTAAGTGAGATAGAGCCCAAAATCAATGATTCATGAGCCAGAGGCTGATTACATGAAAGTCCCCTAGTGTGAGATCATGTATGCTTGAGATTATTCTGAAGGATGTGCATGTTGGGAGATGACGAGGACTTGTGTTCCATGAATTGATGGTCTGACTCAGCATGCCTGATTAGGAGTTAATAGAACGATGTTCACTCCTTAAGGGAACTTGCAGAGGAAAGCAGCTTATCCTTAGAGTGGTGTCAGAACTCTCACTGCTCCAATATCTGGATGGGCAAGCACTCGGCTGGCCTAAGTCATCAACTGACAGATAGATTCTACAGGGTCCCCAAGACCTTCTTCATCTCTGCAGCATAGAGGACGCCACAGGATATGCTATAGAGCTGAAAAAATCCAAACTCTTTGGGATGCTATCCAGATACTATGCAGACAATGTATAGCGGGTCATCCTGACCATTTTTCACCCTTATGGGTGGCAATCGATTTGGTTGGGACCTGCCCCTACATTCTGAGGTTTTGGTAATCAACTCAGTCCCGCTGACAGACTTGAATACACAGCCTTCACAGAGGGATTTCTGAGAAGCTCAAATAATGGTGGACTCATGGAGTGAGTAACTTTGACATACTCCGTCTGCCACAAACTAACTGAAAGCTTAAAGAAACATCCATCTCTTTAGAATTCATGGGGAGGGTAGCATTGTCCCAATGCTCATATCATTCCAGAGAATTATAGAACCTTATCATTCTATGCCACAAAGCCATTGGGGATAGAATGAATACAGACTAAATGATATTTCATGTGTGAGCAATTGTTGTATTCCTCTGACCTGGCAATCCAGTTGGCCATGGCACCAATACGTAAATATGTAGGATTTTCCTATAGCCAGTAGAATTGAGGCTTCTGGTTGGCAGAGGTATGCACCTTGTCTCACTATCTGGTAGTTTGGCACAGAGCAGTCAGTCTTAACTTAAGAGACAATGTGTAAAGTATTTGTGCAATACTTCATATAGTAACCCAGCGGAAACAACAACAAAATAATGCACACCAGGTTGGAAAACTTGACTATGGTTTTTTAGATGAAAAATCACCTAAATGGCAAAAGTCCATCCAGTAGAAGACGAGATATGAATGTTTAAAGATTAAATGAATGTAAAATATAGCACTTTTAAGCAACTAGCACCTAAAGAGCTAATTGGTCAAACTGGACCTGGACATAATCAAGAGTTCAGGCTGCTCATGATAGAACATAGCGGTACAAAAGAGGGTGGTGATGGACGGAGCATCTGACCCAATCAAACACTCACACCCAGTCAACAGATCTGGGTTTAATCCATCACCGTTCTTTAGCCCACTCTTCCACAACAGTTCAGACATGGCCATATTCAAATCAGTCTGACCCTGTGCCTCATGGGAACAGTCCAGCCTGAACTGCCAAGCCATACCTTCCCTGGACTGGAAACAAGCTGCCTAGGACCGGTTTCTGGCATTTCAGCCGTCTTCAGCCAGGTTTGCTTGAATCCAGTGGCAAAGTGAGCAAGGGACTCACGTCTGAGCATACCCTGCCAACTTATGGCAAACAAAGCGGTACAAAAGGGGGTGGTGATGGACGGAGCATCTGAACCAATCAAACACTCACACCCAGTCAACAGATCTGGGTTTAATCCATCACCGTTCTTTAGCCCACTGTGCCACACCAGTTCAGACATGGCCATATGCAAATCAGTCTGACCCTGTGCCTCATGGGAACAGTCCAGCCCAAACTGCCAAGCCATGCCTTCCCTGGTCTAGGAAATTATAGCAGTATTTGGCGTTTAGTGGAGTTATGACAACCTTTGGCCCGGGTGTCACTGCCCCCTGGTGCACCATTTAAATCAAGCCCCTTTCAATTGCAAGGTAACTGCAATTGTGACTGCCTGAATAGTAGTAAAATATAGCCATATTAGGTGTTTAGAGGAGTTCTGACACTATTTGGCTCGGTGCCATTGCACCTGCTGCACCATTCAAATAATGACCCAAGTGCCTGATAGATAACTGCACTTGTGACTGCCTTTTTAGTTGTAAATTTTTTTTTTTTTATAGGTTTGGGATTTTTCTTCTGTTGTGTTTTAGCTTTATTACTGTTTAAGAGGTGCATAAGTACTTTATACAGTGCCTCTAAGTTAAGCCTGACTGCTTTTGTGCCATGCTACCAGAGGGTCAAGCACACGTTTTAATTACTTTTGTGGTTCACACTGTGACAGGGATTCTGTTAATTACTTGAGTGGGGCTCTCACCTCTCCCACCTACTAACCCAATTTCTTACATCAGGAAAGAGTGACCCTTGGAGCAATTTCTAACATTTCCAAACCCTCTTGTAGATAGGTTTTTAATCCAAAGGATCTTGGGTGCATGGACCTTTGTTGTCAGGTCCTCTGAACTTGTAAGCAACCATGTTAATGTATAAAGAAGACTCTAGCACTGGACTGTTCCACATTTTATTGTTGACATCTAAAAATGAGTTAAAACTGTTGCAAATTTATGGAGTCAAATGCAGGTCATATTTCTTAGTATCCTTTTAACATGGTAAAAAGGTTCATCTTTTGCATTTGTTAATATGGTGATGCCCTAACAATGTCAGTAGGCCTGTCTTTTGTTAACCCACCCCATATCCTAGGATAGATGCATAGGTGGGAAATTATGATTTAGTGGTTAGGGTTTGCTGGTGTGCAGACTGTTAAAATTGCTTCCTGTGCATGCGATTCAGGGTTCACTTAGGTGGTTACCTAACTGACTGTACTTGAATGTGCATCCCTGCAGGTTGGGAAACACTTTAGATGTCCCCTCAATTCTGTATATATTTGTTAATTTGGGTGTAGTATTTATTTAGTTCTGTATGTAATATAGTGTTTTTCCTAATTACAACTAATTAATTTAAAAACAAAAGAATTGGCTGGGTTGCCCACTGCACCTTCCCTGAGTAAGCATTGGACTGCTATTCCATTCCCCTGTATAAGGCAAGCGCTGAAAATAGGTACTTGAATCTTAATTTGGGGGTCTGCAGTATGTGGGCCCCATACTTTAGGAGAACAAACACAGTTCTTACAGTTAGGGCCCAGTACCTTACCTTCTGACTGCCCTGGTAACCTCCAACTGGATTTCCAATAATCACCCTATCACTCAGACATCAGATTGGTAGCCCGATCTGTTGCAAAGTCAACCTTATTTTTGGATAGTCGCGAAACTCTTGGATACTGAAATGATATTTTATTATTTCAGTCCCCAAGAGGTCTACGAACCCTTTTCAGAGTAGCCACCATTTCAGAATGACCGCTCCTCTTTAATGCTAGTAAGTCTCAGAATATTGGTAACAGATTGAGTACAGGTAACAGATTGAGTACAAGACTTATGTTGAGTGTCAAAAAAAGCAATGTTGGCTGGACATTCCTTCACTGTACTGGCTCCCTCTTTACCCAACAGCTCTTCTTTTTTTTAGCTTTTAGAAAAAAACTAAAAATGTTCCTATTCACAAATTCAGCCAAATTGACCCAGTATTCCTAACACCAAGAAATCCAATAGATGAAATAGCACCATATAAGATATCTATAACATAAAAACATAACAAGAAAGTGGAACTAATTGATTAAACAACAATACAGAAATGTTATGATGAACTGTCATTTACAAGCTCACAAGTCAAGTCAAGTCAAATAATGCTTTATTCGAGGTACACTCATTAAAGCAAGTACACAGCAAAAAATTGACAATCAATTACAATCATTACAATTAAAAGATAAGACCTTAAAATTTGAGACTTGATGGTAGAATACAATTTAAATGCATTTACAGTATAAAATTCTATGCATAAAATGATTTAAGAAGTTTATCCGAATAAAAAGTTTTAGATAAAAATAACAGTTTAAAATGCAGACCGACTAGTAAAAAGAAACACAATCAAGGTACTTGGCTATAGCTATCACTAAAGGCATTAAAGTGCTTGTGCGAATGATTCGTAGGGCAACCGAACTACTGGTGGTACCCAGATTTTTGCATGTTGGTGCTAACCAAATGCGTCTTGGGTCAGAGTACGCAGTGCAAGAGAATAAAAAATGACCAACTGTTTCTTTAATAGCACCACAAGCAGGGCAGCTATCGTGCAATCCACCACCCCACCTTCCCGTTAATGATCTTAGTGGAAGTGCTCCTGCTCTTAGTTGGAAGAGGAGTTTCCTGTCACCTGGCTTTGTTATAGCATCCCAGTACGGTTCAAGGCAAGGATATAGCTTGGCTTCTAAAAATCCTCCAGCCATGGACTCTGCACTAGAGCTGCTCCAGGTCCGAACAGCAACCTTCTCCCAGTAGATTTCTTTTATGTTTTTTTTAGCTGGGAAGGGGGTATCTGCTGGATTATTCCACAGTGCCTGTAGACCCAGTTCGCTCAAGGTTAGGCAGAGAGTTTTAAGCCACCCGATTTGGTGAAACTCGTCCTTTTTGATGATGTCTAGGAAGCCCTCTGCATAATGTGAAAGCTCAGGCGTAGTCCAGAGCCTTCGCCAATACAAAATCGGACGAAGTCTAACCAGGTCTCCAACCGTTTTTCTGCCTAGATCGTACCTGAGAGGCACCAGTGGGGTGCTCTTGGGGACACCGGTGATGGCCCGGAAAAACTTGTTTTCTGAAGATTGGAGGGCTACCGCCTTCTCAAACCCCCACAGCTCAGCACCGTATAGTGCAGAGCCGAGTGCCTTAGCTTCGTATACCTACAATGCTGGTTTAATTGGTCTAGTCAAAGATTTTCTGTGTTCTAGACCAAGTACGCCAGCCAATTGCCTGTGCCTAAGTGAAGCGATATGTACATGCTGGGACTATCTAAGATTGTTAGATACACGGATTCCCAGGTATGTAAAGGCTTCCACTTCCTCTAAAGGACGACCATTCATAATTAACTTGGACTTAAAGCTCCGGTGCGTATTAAAAATCATGAGTTTTGTTTTGGTCACGTTGACTTCCAGACCGTGCTCCCCACAGAATTGGTCGAAAATAGACAAAGTACGCTGTAGACCACTCAGCGTCTTAGATAAAATCAACGTGTCGTCTGCAAACATTAAAATAGGAATTTTTGTGCCAGCTAACGAGGGAGCATCCACGTTCGAAGACAACATACGAGCAACAACCCCTGTGTAAACAGTGTGGGCGCCATCGAGCAACCTTGGCGGACGCCGCGCTCAACTGGGAAATCTGCAGTCACCATTCCCTGACCCCCCCACTGGATCTTTGCATAATTAGCTTCATGAAGCCTCATTATCATGGTCAACAGCTCTTCTGGTACACCCTGATTCTTCAGCACCAGCCACAGCTTGGACCTAGGTACTAGGTCGAAGGCAGCCCTCAAATCGACAAAAGCCGCATACAGACTGCCCCCTCCCAGTATCACAGTCCTCCACTGGAGCAAGGTAAAGCGGAACACCTGGTCAACCGTACTAGTTGACCTTCGAAATCCCGCTTGGAATTGGGACAGGGCATTGTTGGAGCCTGTTTACAACTAGACGACCAACTACTTTTTGGATAGTGTTAATAAGGCTTATGGGCCTGTATTTACCCGGCTGGGATCGATCGCCTTTTTTGAACACAGGTATTATTACTGCGCCCTGCCAGGATGTTGGGACAGCTGTGCCCCGAGCGATTGCGTTGGTAAGGACACCATCGCTCTTTGTCACTGATAAAAATATCAGCTGGAACACCGTCTAATCCTGGGGCTCTGCCACTAGACACTGTATTAAGGGCCGTCATTATTTCTTTAAAACTAAAGGAGTCGTCTTTATAATAAACGGGGCTCACAAGTCATTTTCTTAAGGCCAGTATCAAAGAAGCTAAATTACATTAAATCATCAATTTCCTTTTCTGTGATATAAAATAAATTACTGGATGATTAGCCTGTAGGGATCTATCACTACATGTTAAGGATTAGAAATGTTTGTTTTAGCATAATAATATAGAATTAATATTTAATAATATAAGTGAAGTGAATAATTTAGGTATAGTATGCTATGTTCTTAAATGTTCTTTATTTTTAGATTCATGAACTTCAACACAAGCTTGAAGCTGAGCAAAAACAAAGCAGTGATGTCATGAAAGGATTCCGCAAATTTGAAAAACGAGTTAAAGAGCTGACATACCAGGTACAGTAGTATTTCAATGAAGTCTACCTCAATAGTGTTTCAAGAGATGATTTGTAGTGGTCGAATTAAAGGTAATCAGCTTACATGGGTACAAATGATTTGAAAATAGTTCACTATTATCACACAAATGGGGATTGTATATAACAAAATTCCTAAAGAATTTTCTTAGGAGCAATGAATATCTATATTTTCTTAATGCCCCAATGTGCAGAATATTTGAAGTTCATAAATATTACATTAGATGCAGTTAGGTGCATACTTATATGTGTATATACCCTATATTGAGACGTCTAGCAATAGGAATTGGTAAGTGAATTATTATAAAATATAATGTTGAAAAATATGTATTATATGCACATATTGTGGTAAGATTGTTATCTGCATCTATAACAAGGAGTACTCTTTCTTTCTTTAGTCAGAAGAAGATAAAAAACATATTTTGATGCTTCAAGATCTGGCTGATAAACTACAACTAAAAGTGAAAGCATACAAGAGACAGGCAGAAGAGTCTGTAAGTACATCAGCTATATTTCATCCAGTGGTCTCTGTCTGTTGTCATGCCCAGGTGCCGTGAGATCCCCTGGGGATGATACGATGCGCTCTATAAATGTTAAATAAATAAATAAATAAAAAGTATTGTTACATAATACATCCGGCCCCAATATAAGGACTTTGTTCTAAATACAGGGACCAACAAGATATCTGCTTAAAAGATAAAACCTGGAAATCTAGGGAAGAGTTTGAAGCTACTTTTATATTCATTCAAATAGGCTTGTTGAAGTGCAAGGCCCAATGCTATACCCCTTTTAAGGACATTTAGCAAAGATTTTTATCAACTAAGTCACAATGGACCAATGTACGGAAAATGAGTTGGAAGCCAAACAACATGTTGTACTGCTCCTAGTGCTTGCAAAGCATTTTTTCTATTACAGAAGAAAACACGGGGGTTAATTTGTATTATGCAATGCACGGTGGACACACAGTTCTCAAGTAGCCCCCTGCAAGTGTTCGTTTAGTTGATTAAGGCATGCCATATAAAAATTGGGAATCCCTTTCAGCCAGGAGCAAATTCCCATTATGCTGGAAGATGCATCTATCGGGATGGTTTTCGTTGTTCTGGGTTTTAAGATTCTACAGTAAAGCACATTCACTATGACTGAGATCTTGTCCTTCGATGTATGTCAGACCTATTAAATTACATTGTAAGAAAGTTCTGAAGAAAAAATCAGTAGAATGTTGATACATTCAGTATAGGTGAAATATTATTTTCACATACATTCTCTACCCATGCACAGACACTATTACTTTGAATTTGGGGTGAAACAAGTACTCACATCTATATTCTGTTGGCACAATCCTAGACTCACACATCTGCAGTACCAATGCCCCAATGCTAAAGTGGAGTAGTTAGAGCCTGTATTAAAAAGTACAACAATCATCATGAGTAAAAGAAATGTATATTATCATAGAAGGAATGTTGTGGTTTGCAAAACACAAAGGTGTTTTGTATGTTTAAGTTCTCATTTCCTGATGGTAGACAATACACGACCTTTCAACTTTCAAAGATCTACACCTGTGAGCCAAAGAAAACTGATGAATGAATTAATGGATGGATGAAGGCAATTTATACACTGCACAGGTACCCTGAAGGAGTGTCCTGGCTCCACTCTGCTAAAATCACACTGGCTCCCTACTGCAGATTCAACGCAAAAAGAGGTGTGGTTCTTTCCTGAAGCAAGCCATACACTGAGTAGTATGCTTTAAAAGTAGAAGCTTGTTCCTTGCCTTGCCTTACCTCCCAGCACAGAGAAGGAACAACCTCCATATCCTGCCAAACAAATCTTAGAGAGACGAACCAACAGATACGAAGCAGACCTCAGAGATCTAGAGATTGTGTAGTGTAAGATTCTCTGATCAACTGACTAGGGTCATGGTTGTAAATTCTTCGATGCATGAAAATTAACACTTTGAACGGAATCCTTTTTTTAATGGGTAGTCAGTGTAATTCACGCAAGATGGAGGAAAAAGAGGCTCTTCTAGATCATCCCATATTAAGCCAGGTGGCTCTATTTTGGACTGCCAGACATTTCACAATGACAATGTTATAGTCGTGCATGCCAATTAGTACAGCCTAGAAAACATCAAAGTGTGGACTACTGCTCAAACTTATACTAAAAGAAAGTCCAAAAATGTCTTCAAAGAACACAAAAGACCATAGCCAGTTCCCGCCACTGACCCAGTCGGAATATCACAAAATAGCTTTTCATCAATTTTACCCCCAACGTCTTAGTTGTCATAGCTGGAGAGCGGGAAGAGGGAATGTCCCATGGCCAATTAATCTATATGAAGAAGACACAGACTGGTGGAATGTGTTATCAAATGATGATAGACGTATGATTATTTATAATACCATAGATAGTGGATGAAAGAGAAAGTCCATCCTTCTACAACAAATAAAGTCAGACAATACAATTGGCATTTCCAATAAATATTTCTTAAAGTATGGATGAACCCGATTAAACATATCAAAGGTCAATAAGAAATACCCAAATTAAAAACCAACATAATTGGCTGATATTAAGATAATGTTGGGAATGCTGCTTTTGTATACAAAGATAGTTCAGCCAAATAATTTTTGTCACAAGTGAATGATAACAATGTTACGATGGTTAAAAGGGAAGACTACAAATTCAAATTGATAGCTTAGTGGAAGCCTGTGTTGAAATGGTACCTCTGAACTTAAGTCCGACCCAATTGCTATGTGTAAAATATTCACTCTGATCTGCCATATACAATATCCTTACCGTTACTCATTAAAGGGCGGGAGATAACTAGATATACCATTGCGAATAATAATTATACATAAAATATAACCAGTTTTTTTCAGCAGCGGCCGTGCAGGAAAGAGCGGGCGGGAAGTGGGGCCGGGTGAGGGGGGATTTCGACAGATGACCCCAAGGGAAAATTAAATAAATAATTAATGTTCCCCCGTCGTCGTCTGCCTCCTATAATGATAAAAGGCAGAAGCAGGTTCACCTCCCTTGGTGGACATTCAGAAACTGGAGCTTGAATTGTACATCTCTCACTTTCCTTCTAAGATCTTGATAGAGGAGTATGCACCTGGACAAATAAATACCTCTGTGTCCTACACTTCCTTCCTTCATCTACCATACTGAATCCAGCATTTGAAGAGAAACAGACAGGAACAAAGCCACTCTAAAAATAGTCAAGTAAATAAGGAATCATCTTGGCTTTCTAATCATGAAAATAGCGTCATTCTAATGGGACAGATCTCTGAATATATCCAGTCGTTATCGCAAAGTTTTTTTTTCATCAACACCAACATTTATCAGATATAGAAAGGATAAACTACATCAAATAGCAGATGTAAACTAGGAGGAATTGTGAAACTTTACTTTTAACTGTGGTATGCAAATAAGACTGTAGATTGCAATTTTAGGGGAAACATTAATAAAAGAAATGCCAGAGCTGCTCTTCAATCCTTAATCTTTTTAATTAGTAACCTCTTAAAATGACTGTGTGATGCAAGCTTAATTTTCGAATTCAGTGTTTTGTATCCAATATGAAGATTACACTGAAATATGTTATTAATGAATAATCTAAGTTTTAGATGCAATTTTCATCTTTTGAACCGGTATGTCATTTTTGCCTTGTAACAAAATACTTCACCTACTTTTGATAGGTTATTCATTAAATTAAAACGAATTATTTTTCAAGTTCCAAAACTCATCCATGTGATCATCTCTTTTAGGAACAGCAAGCAAACATTCACTTCTCTAGACTTCGGAAGATGCAGCATGACCTGGATGAAGCTGAAGAACGCGCTGACATTGTAGATTCTCAGCTTAACAAGCTCAAAACAAAGACTCGTGACTTTAGCATAACGGTAACAAAAACTCCTAGCAGTTATTGTAACTCAGCTAAAAAATGTCGCCAAATGAAAAATATGAGGAATGTGGGAGAAATGGGGGACTCGTTACACAAATTGAGCTTGATGAGTAGGCAGTGAATTAGCAGTGAGCCATATCAATTAATGCTTCCAGTGCTATTTGGGATCATAAAAGGGATTTTGAGACTTATCTAAAGTTTAACCAAGAGGCTGGATTGGCAGAGGCACGCCTCATACGTGTTGAGTTGGCTGTTAGTATGAAAGAATTTTTTTGCTAAAAGTGTGAGCACTGACTGCTATTACGGAATGGGGAATGGTGGGGCGTTGAAAAAAGAAAATAAGATCACTTACCTGTGAACGGCTGCCACCTCTCCTCCGTCCTCTTCTCCTCCTCACTGCCGGCAGCACGGAAGCACGCAGGTTCCCAGACCACCCCTAAGCCACTCCGACGCTGCTGTCACCAGCATGACAGCAGTGTCGTGATTGGTCTGAGTGTCCTGTTTGGCCGCTTAGGCAGTGCCTGGGAGCCTGGGACAGGTGGAAAAATGCTAAGTGCGCATGTCTGTTTGGCTGGCCCAAGATGGCTGGCCAAACTGTCATGTGCTCTTATTGTGCAATGACCACTCCTCCTCCCTGTGATCCCAGCCTCGCCCCACCATAACTTGAACCCGTAACCGGTACTAAAAATAAAATGATAATAACTTTGTGTTATTATCATTTTATTTTTCCTTTTTCACACTGCTCAGAGAGCAGTGGGGCGATGCTCCTCCGCCTCAGCGTAGGACCCGCCACTGAGTGTGAGCTAGACCATTGCGGTGACATGGTGGCCCGTGGCCACAAAGCAAGGGTTACAAACAGTAACTGCTTGTGGTGGGAGTGCTGCGGACAGTGGGGTAGGGGGGAGCAGGTTGGGGGGTAGTAAACTACGGAATACGGCCCAACGGAGGTAAGTAAACAAATAATAAATAAAACCCAATTATCGTTGCGCACGCTGCATCGCATTTGGCAATGCAGCACGCGCAAAGGAATTTTGTTTAATTGATTTATTTGGTTACTTACCTCCATTTGGCTGTATGCTGTAGTTTACTACCCCCCACCTTGCTCCTTCCCCGCCCCGCCCCACTGCCCCGCAGCACTCCCACAACGAGCCGCTGCTGGTTTCAAATACACACCATCAATAAAGTAAAAGTAAAGTCCACATTTGTAAAGCGCACAATCACCCGTAAGGGCTGGGCACGGTTTTTTCACAGTCCATTTCAGCCATCTGTGCGTGACAGTACCAGATAGGCTCAAAGGGCTCACAATGCTTCGAAAGCCATGCCCCAAATAGAGTGGGTCATTTGACGCAATGTCAGCCAGTTTCACGAAGGATCTTTCTGACAGTGAATGCGGCTTTGGATCCACCCTTGAAAGTAGTGCTTCCCTTACCATTATGTAAGCTGGGTGAACTGAGATGCTGTCTCAGACCGGGCATCCTGCTCATGTTTGCTGATGCCCAGTTACCACCAACTTCTAAATAAATGTGTAACTCGTGTAAATGAGGCATTATCTCATGCCCAGGGACGCTACCATTGCAAATGAAAAGAAATAAAGGGAAAAAATAGCAGCTGCCAACACATCTCCTGAGTGAACTACATTTTGAACCCTGTGTGAGGCCTATGGGAACCAGCAGGAAGTTTACCTCTTGTGGAATATTGGTGCCTAGATTCAACCAGGATACCATTGCACCCGGCGCCAGCCCCCCCCCTTCTAACGCAATAGGCAGTCATGCAAATTCTCACAGAATAGGTGGACGTCACGGCTACAGTGTTACAACACGCCTGTCTTTTGAAGCGCATGCGCACACTTGTAAAGTGAGGGTATCTGCTCCCAAACACAGCACAGATTAACTAGATTGGCACGGAGCAGCTGTATTTGACTGGCACTGTCTACAGTGTCCCATTTGCAACATTATATAATCTCTGCGGTAGTCGGGAGCAGAATGCAGCTGAATGAGTAGCTATGACAGTAAATAAACGTAACGCACTAGAGTCGCATCGTATCATATTCAGTGAATAAAATGACGAACATTACATTATGCATAGGAAAATTAATTAATAGCATTTATTTATATAAAAGTATACATTTAATGCATCACTTTATTTCAATTGAACTCATAACACCATAATGGAATGGACAACATGGAGGTTGTAAAGCAGGAAAAGGGACACTATTCTCGTAGTGGTGGAAAACTCCCAGGGCGTCGGTGACATTAGATGTTCATTTTCCCAAAACAAACTCACCCTTTGGGGCTTTGTCTTTTGAAAACCAAAAAAAACAGTTTGGTCTATCATTCGACATGATACCACGAACTGACTAGCTTTGTCTCCAATTTTTGTCAAAAGTGTTCACACTTTTGGTTTTAAAAAAAAACACAACCTTGCCGACACTGCGGGTAAAGCTCAATATGTCACGCCAATTGCGTCTGGGGACTCAGGCGCGCAACACTCATTGGGCTCATGGGGATTCAGGCCCGCCAGTTCCCCCCCCGCCCCCGTGTGTGTTAGCCCAGGCGGAGACAGCTTCGGAGACGGCTGGCGTGCATTTATTTGCAGCCGCACCCGAGTACTTAACAGGTCTTTAAAAGACCATTTACTTGTAATTAAGCATTTGTTGTGTCCACCCCTTCTTTCAATCTCTCGGTCTATGGTAGGAAGAATTAGCCCCCCCACAAAATATTTTACAGCCCCCTCCGAAATTTGGCTCTAGTTGCCCGCCTGTCTGGGGTGGTGGTGCATCAGCCAATCTGCGTGTCGTAATGCGAAATCAAGCCTTTCTGTCTGTAAAGTTGGGGGCCCTGGGCCCTCATTGCTAGAAAGGACTGACGCAGACACAGTCAGCTACTGGGTACAACTGGCCCAGAGCACATGGGCTCGGCCCCTTTTATTAAAGCTGTGTCACCTGACCAGTGACATCAGTGGTGGGTGGGTGTTTAGTGTAGGGCATACAGAAACACTAGACTGGTGACTGTGACTCTGGGTCACTACATCCCTCCCAAACTTGGGGGAAAATGAAAATAAAAGAAAGTCCAACTTGTGGGAGAAAAGTGCAGTTCGCAAACCCACGGCAAAGTTCAAACCTGTGGGAAAGGAAAATGTACATACAATATAACACTGGACTCTATGACTTGAAGTGAGTCTCTTTGGTGGATTGCAGGTCGCAGATGGTGTAGTTGCTGCATCCAGGATTCATGACTTACTGTGGCTTAGTTTGCCGTTGTTTGGCGGGTCCTATCTTCTGTCTGCGCCGCCTGGACGTTGTCCTTTGCCTTGTCTTTGTTTCACACCACTGGTGACAGTTGGTAGCTAGATAGAAGGGTGACGTTATCCGAGTATTGTTTGTCTTCACGGTTCTCCTCTTCAGTCCAAGGACCCTTGGTGATGTCTCTGTGCAGGCTTCAAAGTATTTCTGGGCAGATGAAAGGAGTAGGTGCATACATCCCTCTCACTAGGATGCCCCTCTCGCCGGTATTCCTCTCTCACAAGATGTCTGGGAGGATCTCTTTGCCAGGTTTCCACTGGACTGGTGTTTTCGGTCATGTTGCTCCACCATAGCCTTCGGGCCGTGAGTGGGGCGCTCCACGATCTTCACCGTTGTGTCCTAGTTCCACCTGAAGTTCCACCTGAAGGTTATGCTGTTGACTCTTTTCTTGCACGCAAAGCTTCCCTCTCAGTGGGTCTTGCAGACGCACCGTTGTGGATCTGTCTCTCTTGTGGGACTTGCTGCCACCAGAGTCCCTTGAGGCCTTTGCTTCTCGGGCTGCCACGGGTTGGTGTGGAGGGGTCAGTTCCTCAGCCGGATGTGTGAGCACTCTCGCCATCCAAATCTTCCGCTCAACCCCAAGGTAGATTGTTGTCAACAGTCCAAACTTGCCCACTTCGGCGATTGCCACATAGATGGATGGCTTGTAGGTGGATATCTTTGACTTGTGCCGCCGGTGTTCATGCCAGGCCTTGTTCTCTGTTGCACTCCGGTGTTCTGGTGCATGTCACCATCTTCTTCTGATGGGTGTGTGAGTTGACTGGTCACACCTCTTCACTTCTTGTGATCTTCTAGTGGCACCGTGGCACTCACTACCCTTCTTCTCCTCCATTCCTTTCACGACGTGGTCGGTCCCTTTTCTTTTCTTCAACCACCCAGGCCATCTCCGTGTGGCGTGCACTCCACACGAATCTCCTTGGTTGCGTCCTACCCTTAGGACACGCCTTCTCTTCTTCCGGTGGCCAAACCAGGCATCGCACCTTTCTTCCTGTCGCTCCTTCTTTACTTCGGGTCGGTGTCATCAGACCTCTTCTGGGTCCCGTCCATGGACCTCTTCTTGATCTATTCAGTTACTATGCCTTTGATCTTCTGGCATGTCTTCGCAGTGGTGATCTTCTGACTGTCAGCTTCTCCTTTCTTTTTCCAGGCGACCATCTGACTGGTCATCTTCCCCTTTTCTTTCCGGGCGACCAACTGACTGGTCATCTTCTCCTTTTCATTCCGGGCGACCAACTCACTGGTCATCTTCTCCTTTTCTTTCCGGGTGACCAAACTGGCTGGTCCGCGTCTTCTTTCCTTTTCTTTTCCGGTTGACCATCTGACTGTTCAGGTTCTGGCGGTGACTTTCTGGCAAGTCATTTTATGCTGTCACCTAATGACAGGTCTCCGAGGACGCGATCCCTGCGTTACTCGGTCGTGGTGGCGTGGAGTTACTTCACTCCTTGCGCGTCCCTGCGCAGTGCTGTTCAGTTCTGAGGTGTGGAGTTCCTTCACTCCTTGCGCGTTCCTGCGCAGTGCTGTTCAGTTCTAAGGTGTGGAGTTCCTGAAATTTCTGGCGCGGTCCTGCGCTTCTGGCGGTGCTGGCTTTCCTCACAACACGTTTGTGGAGCTGCTCTCTGCAGGCACAGTGTTGCTGATTGGTGTGGCGTTGCGGTGCCAGTCTTGTGCTGCTGTGTGGGTGTCCTGGGTCACTGTGCCGTGACAATGGGTTTTCAATCACTGTGCTGGGATTTCTTGCTTTGTGCAATGCTTGTTGCAGTTTATTGTGGTGTGTGTCAGTGCAATAGTGCTGGATGGCCACTAGATGGCATTGGAGCCCCTCATTGGGCAACGGCAGTCTTTCACTATGTTGGTTGCCTCCTTGTTCTAAGGCCTGTGCTGGGCGCTCGTGCAGTTGGGGAAAACCAGGGTACCGGGAACACAGTAAGTGTTTTCTCCCTTTTGTTCCGGTTGCCAGCACTGGTGCCCTCGCGCTTGCCCTTGGTGTTCTTTTGCCGTTTACAGCCGGCTCTTCACACACTCTGGCTGTGCAGGGGCACAATCCTCAGGCCGGCGCGGCACGGTTTCCGCGCCCTTTTCTATTTTTCTTCACCCTCCGCCACACACTCACCTGGGGCAGCTGCTTCTTTGCTCTTAGGGGTGGAGCGAGGCAGGCGATCACCACTCAACTGCTTTTCTTTTGGGTCTATGGCAGAAGGGGGGGGTAACACAGGCACCGGGGCTCCGGATTCTTCCTGACCCTCTAGCCTCTCTCTCTCGCCGGCAGCTTTACAGTTCACCGAGGCGCGGGATGCAGGAGCTGCCGCCGGGGATTCTGTGTGTGTTAGGCTTCCTTGGGGCACTTAAGTTGATCGCGGGTGGGCTCCGCTGGCCTTGGTGCATTCGGGACAGTAGTCTGTGCTGTCGGGAGCCGCTTTCAGGGTTTGTAGCGGGTGGGCTCCGCTTACAGTGCTGGTCACGGGCTCACCTTCGGCCGGCCGACGGGCCTTTTCCTTGTGCTAGAAAGGACTGACGCAGACACAGTCAGCTACTGGGTACAACTGGCCCAGAGCACATGGGCTCTGCCCCTTTTATTAAAGCTGTGTCACCTGACCAGTGACATCAGTGGTGGGTGTTTAGTGTAGGGCATACAGAAACACTAGACTGCTGACTGTGACTCTGGGTCACTACACTGTCCTGAATTACATGTGGTACTAACTGGAAACCCTCCAATTTCTGGAGAGAATGCTAAATATGAAGACACACCCAGGAGCTTAGATTCTACTCCGTTTTCACTATTTCCTCCACAAATAAGATAAAATTAAACCAGGCCCTTAGAACGCAAGCTCCCATAATGCACATGCAATTAGAGGTTACTACTAGGGATCCGCTCATTACACATCACAGTTAGAATGAATGGGCACACGCATGACGCAGGCATAATGGCATCGTAATTGCAGTCTCACGATCCTCATAATCAAAACGGACTTGGAGTGAAGCTCAGAAGTGATTTATTTATCATTTTAAACAAGGTAAACGTGGTAATGTGTGCCAGTTTGTACAGTGCTTGGCCCTGGGGCGTAAGTAAACACTTCAGAAAACCATCAAAAAATTAAAATGGATGAATGCTCAAGGAAATATGCTGAATCTTGCCTAGGTGACATCAGGAAATGCACGAGAGCCGTTTTGTGAATGCGTGCATTGATACTGAATGAATTGTGTCATAGTCGGTCACTGTATCTAATCTAAATTAAATATATTCTTTTTTATCAACAGGGAAAGGAATGTGACAACTGACCAGAGAAGAATAAAGAGGATTTGCATAATTATTACAAGATTTGTTTATTGTTTTTCATTTTAATATGTACAGTACAAAATAAAGTTAGATGAATTGTATGCACTGTTTGAAATATTGTTTGGTATGTCGTCAGTATTATTCTTGTGTTACAAAATTTTCACTGAAACGATTATATTAAATTACATTTTTAACTAAAACACATTTTAATACCGTTATTTTTCTCTGTCAGCATTACATACTGTGACACGATCTTGAGGCCTATTAAGCTGCATAACAAATACATATTTTAAATGAAATGTGCGGTGAGTTAAATCTTGCACGAGTCAAGAAAAAAATACATAATGTTACCCGTTGCCAACTGACCCGTCTATCATAGATCAAATCAACATATATAAAAATGTATCACCATTGAAGTGCTCCAATACCCTATAGAATTGCCATGTCTGCTGAATTTGTGCCAATTCTTTCCCGAAGTAATATATTGCCAGGATTTGCTGGAACCACGTCACACTAGAGGGAGAAAAGTGTCCTTCCAGCACCACACAACCATCAAGTGGTGCACTGACATATCCAAAATATAAAATCATCCTTAACTATCCATCAATCAGTCAATCAATCAATCAGAGTACTTGTAAAGCACGCTACTTACGCGCGAGGGTCTCAAGGCGCTGAGGGGAGAGGGTGCCGCTACTGCTCAAAGAGCCAGGTCTGAGGAGTCTTCTGAAGGCGATTAGGTCCTGGGTCTGCCGTAGGTGGGTAGGGAGGGTGTTCCAGGTCTTGGCGGTGAGGTAGGAGAAGGATCTGCTGCCGGAGGTTGTTTGTTGTATGCGGGGGACAGCGGCAAGGGCGAGGCTGGCGGAGCGGAGCTGGCGGGTGGGGGTGTAGAAGCTGAGTCTGCTGTTCAGGCAGGCTGGTCTGGCAATGTGGAGTGTTTTGTGTGCATGCATGAAGAGCTGTTCGAATACAATAACCAGCGGGTCAAAGTGGACCAAACGTCCACAAACAGCGAGTGGATAGGTCACCGAAGAAGGATTTCTAAAATGAACGAAAGACTGGACAAAGTGCAACATTTGAACACTTTCTGCCACAAGTTATCAACACCAAAGACAACTGTGAACAGGTCCCTTGGACCACAGTTTCCCTACCACTGGTGGGGTGATAACAAAAGCACGAACAGAAAACAATAACGCTGAAATGTATTACTAGCGCTATGGGTGGTATGGTGTTAATTCACTAGCAATTCATTCAGTTCCGCAGGCGAGTTCTATTCCTGAAGCCAATTACACTACTGTCCTGCCAAAGCTGCCAGCCCATCCATTGAATGACCTCTCCATCGAAGAGTGACCACTTGTGTAGAAAAGAAGCCCTGTGAGCCCGGAGTAAGCAATGAGCTCCTCTTGGATTCTATATAGGTCTCTTGGATTTAATTATGTAGCCCCTTAGCTGACAATATGCTTAATTCACCTGGATCATGGGAAAAATGCATGAACACCCCTTTGTAAAATAGCCAAGGAATCAACTAGAGATGAGATTTTAGTAGCCATGTTGTGCTGTGGTTAGAGAAAAGGGAGGTTTCAAATATGTAGAGGTCTCAGATTCATGTTTATTAGTTGGTGCCTGAAAATGCTTTTTCAGTTCTGAAGAAGATCTTCCATTACGTTACATCAAAAATGTTTCAGATTTCAGAGTGAATTAGGATGTATCTCTCAGAAGAGACAGACAGTGGTTACAAAATAGGTAAATATCCACAAATATTGTTGTAGGGGAAACCGACTGGATAAGAGACATCAACGGCATTGCTGCGCACTCAAAGGGCTCAGAGGAGATATGAACCTTGGAGTAAAGTATACATTTAGATTAGGTTATGCAGAGTCAGCATAGACCTGGGCAGCTCCTCTCATCCATTTAGTTTACAAAACCATTTCCCTTGGAATTGTAATATAATGGCCTCGGCCTATACAAGAATAGCTTTCCATAAGAGTGGTTCTAGGATATCGAATCTCGATGATGCCTCTTTCCTGTTTCAGTTGTCAGGCCCTAATCTGAAACATCTGGGTTTGGTTAGCATTTCATTGTATCCTGAGTAATATTTCAACTGTGAGGCAAGAAGGTCACTCTCCAAATCTGCTGTCGCTTGCGAAGAACACACTAATACATATCATTTGGAAAAGCTAAGCATTTGGGAGAACTTTTAGCCCAGTTTATTGCTTGCATTTGATGGGATTAATTAAGTGTAGCAATGTATTGCTGAATGCATACGGCTTAAAGTAGTGGAGATAAAGGGTATCCTTGCCCTGTGATATGAAAGGGGACAGATGAATGCCCATTTAATAAGACCATAGGCTGGGCCATCAATGCACATGACAACAGCCATCCCTCCAGGGCAAATACTGCCTCAACACCACTATGCATCAGCCCTTTAAGTATGTGGGATGCCTCAGGCCAATCAAGGAGACCTATTGCACATTTGGTGTGGGTAGAAGTATGCCAGGGAGAAACTTAGCTAGCCATGGGTCTAAAAAGTCATTCAGCCTATATATGGGTCAATTATAAAAATCTGTCCCAATATCAACCTGGTCCATAGAACCTTGAATGCAAGGGAAATGCATTTCTTTTTTAGATCGCACGTATACAATCTAAATCCCTTGAAAACAATGGACGTGTACCTTTTAAAATGTCATCATGTTGCTTTAATATCGCTCATTCAAAGCACGCAGAGAAGCGGGCGGGAGCATTACTTTCACTAATAAGCATTTTCCATTCCTATTGTAAATATCAAAGCAGGTCCAAATGGGACTCCCAAAATATCCGAATTACATTTGCCTCTTCCACTACAAACAGCCATGAAAACGGCGCGTTTCAGTTATATTAAGATGGTGCTGTTAACCATTCAAACACTGGAGTCTTCAGCAGTTGTAGCTGCATGCTGCGCAAGGCGTCTAGCTGCTCTCTGTCCCAGCACCAGACATGTAGCACCCATAGGGCTTAAGAGCTTTCGCCAACGCCCCGCCTCCTACCCCCCACAACCCAGGATGCTGCAGCTTGAGCTGCTGTGGCATTGGCTGGGCAGTGTCTGGAGTCTTATTTCTGCCACACCTGATTTTTTAACAGGTCTTTAAAAGGCCATTGGCATGCCTTTAGTGAACTGGTTAACAAGGCTTTGAGCACCCGCGGTCGGCAGTAGGAGTTCCTGCAGGGCGGTGACGTGGGGAGGTGGAGGGGCAGGGTGGGGGGTAGTAATGTATGGATTACGGAGTTTAACAGGTAAGTAAACACATAAATAAATAAAACGAATTTCATTTCGCACTGCATCACCGAATGCGATACAGTGCACGCAACTAAATTTGGGACCCTTGTTTCTAGTCAGGGTAAGGGGGTACACTCCTAAAATAACCCATGCTCACCCCCTTGGTAGCTTGGCACGAGCAAGCAGGCTTATCTCAACGGCAGTGTGTAAAGCATTCGTGAACACATACAGTAAACCAGTGACAACACTACAGATGGACACCACACAAGTTGTAGTATAAAAATAAGTATTTTTATATAGACTCTTGGGGAGCTGGTGGGTGAAGTATGTTGTCCCTGAGACTTCAGCAGGAGGCAAGCCCTATCTCAAGCCCTTGAAGATACTTCACAAGTTGAATGAAAGTAGCACAAAGTCCTTTCTACTTTCTTTGGCAGTCAGGCAACCACTGCAGGCCAATCCCCCAGACAGCACTCAGCTTAGGGACAGTCTCTTCCTCAGTTCCTCTGGTTCCTCTCCTCAGCAAAGGTTTCTTCTTGTTTCCCAAAAGTGATATAAAGTTCTTGGGTCTGGGTCCCAATATTTATACTAGCAAATCATTTGTCCTCTGAAGGCAGAGGATTCTGTACCCAGTCCAAACCAGTTATGTGCAGTCCTGGAGCATGTTGTTGACAAGACTCCTTCTTTCCTTTGACAGTGTGGGCCAGGGACATCAGAAGCACCACAGGAGGTGGAGCCAGCATTGGGGAGAGACGGCACAGCCCTATTCAGGTCCCAGGTGCAACTTCTCTCACCCATCTTCATGCAGATCTCTCTATTTAGCCCTGTGCTGACTTGCCCTGTTTCCTGGAATCCCCCAGCCCCTGTCACTCAAACTCCAGACAAGGAATACACAACCTAGCAGAGGCTTGCTTAGATGGTTAGACAAGAAAATACTTATATGCTAAAAATGGTACTTTCAAACACAGAATGTTAAAACCAACTTCACTAAAAGATGTATTTTATAATTCTGAGTTCAGGCATACTAAACTCGAATTTCTACCTAGTTCACTGAGTCGGTTAGGATTATAAGATGTAATAATCATACTGCCCATACTGGCCTATGGGGAACAGGTGGCCTTGCAATATTGAAAACGAAAATGGCTGTAATGCACTATTAGGACATGCCATACACATCAGAGCATGTCCTACCTTTTACCTACAATGCACCCTGCCCTTAGGCATACCATAGGGGTGACTAATATGCAGAAAAGGGAAGGTTTAGGGGCGGGCAAGTGGGTGCACTTGCCCAGTCAGCATGCCAGTATCAGACTGCACACAGGCTCTACAATGGCAGACCTGAGATACACTTTTACAGCTGCTTCTGTGGATGGCACAACCAGTGCTGCAAGCCTACTAGCAGCATTTGGTTTCCAAGCCCTGGGCACACTCAGTGCACTGTACTAGGATCTGACAAGTAAACCAAACCAGCCAATCATGGAGTCCTAATCCATGCATCAATTTACCATAGGGAGCACTTGCACTGTGGCACTGGATAGCAGTGGCACAGTGCCCAAAGCATCTACAACCAGCAAAAAACACATGAGGCAACAGCAAAAAATGGAAGGGAGACCCACGCCAAGGTGCAGGTCTAACAAAATCCGTGGTTGATGAAAATGTCAAGTCTTTCATAAAATCAGTTGGATGCTGTGATATTACATTTTAGAACATGGATTAGTTAATTTCCAATACTATAACTGCTTGATCAAGAAGTGAAACCAAATATCAGGTCCGTACAGCTATTTTAAGGAAGTGTGCTTTTTATTCACATCATACTATACGGCAATATATTATTGTTTTTTAAAAGTGTATAGAGAATATGTTTAATTACGCTTCACTAAAAGGCAAAGCAGGTATAGGAGAAACAGCAGGGCAAGCTTCTCTAAGACAATAAAACCAGATTGACTGATGGAACTGTGAGTGGCAGTGGGTTTGTGCGTGTCTGTGACAGGGTACAAATGTACGAAAGAGTGCAAGAGATATAGTGAGAATGTGTGTGTGTGTGTGTGTGAGTGTATGTGTCTTATGCATGCAAGTGTGCTGCTGGTCTGGCATAGTGGAGGTTATTCTTGCCTTATGGACACAGGCTCTAATATCATATGGATTGGAGGTGTTACCTATGGTAAACTGCAGGCCCTGGCATGCTTCTATTAAGACACCATCATTGGTTGTGGGGATTCAAACTGTCTTACTGAGAAAGCTGCTGGCCAAGCCCACCCAGGAGCAGGAATACAGAACATGCACCACCACACTTGGCCGAAGTACCTGACATTACACTCATAATTCTTAGCATATGGGGTGGATCCAGTGCAAAATTGTAGAACTGATATTTGAGGTAATTCGTGTCATTCTGTACTCATTTTATAGGGTGTGTTGATGACAAAATGCTGACCCTTGTATACCTGAGGGACTTTTTAGCAGTACCCCTGACTGCGGCTGAAGTATCCATGGTAAATTTCTGGCACTGTCATATTTAATGTCCTCCTTGGCATAAGGGACTCACCCATGAACAAATGATGGCCTTAGTATAGTGGAAGTAATTTCTGACTTAAGACATTTGAAAAACAATATGATCAACTCGTAGGAAAGGCCAGGCTTCCCTGGTGCACCATGAAAGTACTGGAATATTTCATGAATGCCCTACAAGGGTCTGAGGCATTTTAGCACATTTGATCCCAAAAGTTAAAATACATTCTCAGGGGAGAAGTATACTCTCCCATAAATCAGCTACAACAAATCTGTTAACTTGTTTTGCTTGATGGAAGTATCACACCCCACCACTTACATAGATCTTTTTCCCCATATAGTGGCTGTGAGGTTAGCTCTCATGCCTTTTTTGGAAAAGCTTGTATTGCCCCAACGCTGGAAGCAGGACTGGCGTTATGGGAGTGCAACCAGTGCAGCTGCCCCTGGTGTTGTCTTTGATACGTGGCGCTATGTTTAAAAGTATTTTTTTATTTAAAAGCACATGAACTCCCTTGTGCACCAGGTAGTTTTCAGGCAATAATAAAAATCTCAAGATAACTCTGGTAACTATTATTCCTGCTAGTGAGAGTTGAGAATGTTGTCTAGTGAAAGTTTTGGCTCATCGTAAAGTAGCATGGAGGGTTAATGTGCCTGCTGCAAAGAATGTGTACCATGCAGATCACAGAACTGAGTGTGAGTGAATTGAGTAGCACTGTTAAAAATGAAATGTACATCAGACAGAGGCTATGGAGAGATGAGGTGCACTGTTGGAGAGTGGAAGAGAGAGAATTCATGGAGAAGAAGGTAATGTGGGAGGAGAGCACCTAAAAAGACTTTTGTAACAGGCTCCACCAGTGCTTGAGCCGGCACAGGCTGGGAGTCTTAGACCCCCCTGAAGTTCGAATCTAATTGCGCCCCTGCCTACCACAGAGCATTCACATATGCACAAATGGCTCGTGCACATTTAGCACTTTGCTCAGTCGAAATGGCAAAGTAAACCTACACACACAGGCTGCAGTGGCAGGCCTGAGATATGTTTTTATGAGGCTACTTAGGTGAGTGCCACAATAAGTGCTGCAGGCCCAGTAGCAGCATTTCACTTACACTCCCTTGGTACACGTAGTACTAATTTACTAGGGACTTGCAAGTAGATTAGATGTGGTAATCGGGTGTAACAATGTTTAAAGGAAAAGGCACTTTAGCACTGATTATAGGTGGCAAAGTGTGCAGCGTCCCAAGGCCAAAAAAGTCAAGGCAAAAAGTTTGAGGGAAGACAACCCTAAGGCTGACAGGTCTACACACTGCATTATGGGTAATAAGGCCTACTGAGGAGTGACTAATTAATATTTAAAATGAGGGATTTAGCCGGTCAAAAAAGGGTATTTTGATAGGTTAAATTTGCAGTGTAAAATTGCATGGCCGGGCTATTGGTGACAGGTCTGCAGTCATGTTTATTTATTCTGTCTCTACAGTGGATGCCACAATGAGTGCTTCAATCCAATTGTGATATTTAACTTACAGGTGCTAGTCACTCTGTGGTACCACATATTAGAGACTTATGGGTTAGTTGAATATGCCAATCAGGGGTATGTCACTTTCATCATGTTGAAAGGAGGAGCATATGCTCTTCACCACTGGTTAGCAGAGGTAAAGTGCATACAGTTCTACAGCCAGCAAAAGCAGTCAATGCAAAAATATAGGACTTCACCACTTGATAGATGGTCATTTCCAGCAGGGGCCCAAAAGCTAAACATAATTATAAGAAATATGTGTTATCTGTAGGGTCACCCCGGAATTTTTAGCCTTCTGCTGCACCATACATTTTTGCTAGCTATAGAACTCTGGGCACTTTATCCCTGCTCACAAGTGATAATGGGCTTGTGCTCCCGTCTTTCAACATGGTGAAATTGGCTTACCCCTGATTGACATATTTAACTTACCTATAAGTCACTAGTAAATGGTACAAAGTGTACCTAGGGCTTGTAAATTAAATGTCACTAGTGGACTGCAGCATCCATAATGGCACTCACTACAGTGACAGTGGAAGCATTAATGCAGGCCACCTATTTGTAGCTGGCTCTTGCAGTTATAAACTGCAAATTCGACCTGCCAAAATAACCCTTTTTGAAAGGCCAAAAACTTCTTTTTTTAAATGTATGAATCTTAAAAATCAATCCTATGCAGGCCTTATCACTCTTAAGGCACGGAGCATGGTATTTAAAAGTAGGACATGTAGGGATTACATTTTAAACATGTTCTTACAGTCAAATAGCCCCAAAAGCTATTTTCACTTTAGAAAGGTTGGCTGTTTCATAGGAAACCACTAGGTTACATTATTACACTTAATAATTTTAATTTTGGGTAGGAAACAGCTAAATAAAAAAAAGAAATTAAATAACTATTTTTAATAGTTATTAAAATACATTTAATTTGGTGGTGAAATCAGATTTTTGATAAATATTAAGGAAAGGGTACTTTCAGAAAGCTAACCAAGGGCCAGTTTGCATTTGCTCTCTCTCTTCTGCAAGAAAGTACTTAGCACTAGAATAGTTTTGAATGAGTGTGAAATGACTCCAGAAGCAAAGAATATGCTGACCTGAAAAGGCAGACATAACCCCTCTGAATCTGATAGAATGTGTAGGGTGAAGATGTGAGCATTCTTTGTGACATTGCAGTGTCAACTCCTGCAGGAGTGTCGAATCCTACTTGACAGTTCTATTGGGGTTTTGCATATAACATTTTGGTGCACTTCAAAGGGCGAAAACAGGATGCCCAAACAGTTCCTATGCATTCACTGTCCGGTTGCTGGAAACCCCTGCTTTGTTCTACCAGACTTCTGTCTCTCAGTTAATTTGTGTCTAGTGACTGTCGAAAATTGGATTTCCATGTTGGATGTTAGAGGATACTAGGAATACCATAATCACTCCCACATGCACACACCCAGTCCTCAAACCCCAATGTTGGTGTTGCTGTAGATTCCATCACCTTGAAAATACCCAAAGTGGGTATGGTTGCCTGCAGGAACGTTTTCCCCATTAATTAGGGTGTGCCCAGGAATCATTCCTACCAGAGGCGGCTGGTGTTAGTGGGCAAAACGGGCATTGCCCTGCCATCCTGAGCCTGACGGGAGAGACAAGAAATGAATTTAAATAAACAATCAGCCGAAAAGAAATGTCTACTTGCTGGCTGCTCTATTACTTTTAATGGGGCAGCTGTAATGAACTGCAGAAGTCCTGCTGCGCATGTGCCTGCCGGGCGAGGTCATCTTTCGACCTGCAGACACAAGCTACATCAGTGACATCATGGCAGGAAGTGTGCTGAGTTAGAATGCTGTGAATAAGTCTGCTTAGAGGAGTTGGCAGAACTCTATTCATTTTCAATTGGAGGGGGCAGGCTGAGAGGGAGATGGAGGTAGTGGGTGGCAACAATTACCAGTCATCACGAGAGGAAGAGGGCTGTTGGAGGGGTGCAGCTCATTGCTCTCTTCATTCCTTTCCTCATGTGTAGTGTGCTTTCACTTTTGAAAGCGCTATGCAGCTGAAGCTGAGTGATGTCTCATTGTGTTTGTTACAGCGGAGGCTCAAAAGATTACAGGCTGGTAGGTGCCTATTTTCACTTTAAGCTGTAGATAATATACTTAACTTCATGGGGATTTTTTATTTGCGTGTAGTTGAGCAGCCATGCGGTGTTATTGCAGGAGAGTTTGTAGTTAAACATAACTAAAAAGATATTGGCATGCACTACAGGAGCTAAATGATTTGCCCAAATCACCGGATATAGTTCAATATGGGGTATTCAATTTATTAAAATCTTAAACATCTTTCTATATTTTTTCTCTAAGAGATATTCCATATTCAGGCAGTTCGTAGCGAGTCTTTTCCAAAACGATACAGCCTCATGCGGAGTGACACACGCCTCCGTAAAAGAAAGAAAACCCCATATTGAAGAGGCTACATGCAGAATCGGTGTCTGAAGAGGCATAGAGCAGCCTTTTCTTCAATGTAATCCTGGGGGAGCCAACAGTATAAAGGTGGAAGAATATTCGTGCTATTAAAGAGTGATGCCTAAGTGAGAGATTAATCAATCCTCGCATATGGGACTGCAAGGAAAATAAACTGCAGTCAAGATTGGATGTGTCCCCTGATATCACGACAGATCCACATTTCAACGCAACTGTGAAAAGGTGTACTGTAGATTGTGGAGACATTTGTTACTTTCATAGTCAAAGCTCTCTGTATATAAATTATATGTTGAACGAATGATCTGGAACCAATGTATGGGCCTTTATTGAGGATTAGAAACTATTTTTCTTGCACGTTCTCCCTAGAATCATTTTTGTGAAATAAATGCCAGAATGTGTTTAACTTTTTTTAAAACTGTATGATAATTTACTCTATTTTGACCATATGTTTGGTTAATTTTAATAAAATATTCTTATAATTGTGAGCACTTGGCATTTGATGGTGGTGGTGCTATTTTCTGGTGATATATTCGTCCGCGTGAGTGTGTGTGTCTTGCTGTACTAAGTTGTCCAAAGGGGATTTTCTCGTGACTACTGTCTATTTGGTGCCTGTTGGACTTGGCTCATTTTGCAGGGTCATCCCTAAACTTTTTGCCTTCCTCCTATATTTTGTCTGACCATTTTTTGTTGGTTTTATGACTCAGGGCACTTTACCACTGCTGATCAGTGCTAAAGTACATATGCTCTTCCTATGGTAAATTGATGTATGGATTAGTGACTCCATGATTGGCTGGTTTGGTTTACTTGTCAGACCCTAGTACAGTGCATTGCGTGTGCCCAGGGCTTGTAAATCAAATGCTGCTGTTGGGCTTGCAGCACTGGTTGTGCCACCCACAGAAGCAGCCTGTAAAATGTGTCTCAGGTCAGCCAGTGCAGAGCCTGTGTACTACCATGTTGACTGGGCAAGTGCACCCACTTGACAGTCCCTAAACCTTCCCTTTTCTGCATATTAGTCACCCCTATGGAAAGCCCAAGGGCAGGGTGTATTGTAGGTAAAAGCTAGGACAAGCCCTGAAGTGTGTGGAATGTCCTAATAGTAAATTACATCCATTTTCGTTTTTCACTATTTACAAGGCTACCTGTTCCCCATAGGCCAGAATGGGCAGATGATTATAACATCCTATAATCCTAACTGATTCAGGGAACTAGGTAGAAATTCGAGTTTAGTATTTTATTGTCTAACCATCCAAACCTGCCTCTGCTAGGTTGTGTTTTCCTTGTCTGGAGTTTGAGTGACAGGGGCTGGGGGATTCCAGGAGACAGGGTGAGTCAGCACAGGGCTGAATAGAGAGATCTGCATGCAGATGGGTGGGAGGAGTTGCACCTGGGACCTGAATAGGGCTGTGCCTTCCTTCCACAATGCTGGCTCCACCTCCTGTGGTGAGTCTGATGTCCCTACCCTGCACTGTGAAAGGAAAGAAGGAGTCATGTAAACAGAGTGCCCCAGGACTGACCAGAACTGGTTTCAACTAGGCAAAGGCTTCTCTGCCTCCAGAGAACAAAGATGTTATGTGTATAAAAAGGGGGACCCAGACCCCAGAACTTTAGATCACTTTTGGGAAAAAACAAGAAACCTTTGCTGAGGAGAGGAACCAGAGAGACTGAGGAAAGACTATCCCTAAGCATGAGGGATTGGCCTGCCGTGGTTACCTGACTGCCTAAGAGAGGAGAAAGGACGTTGTGCTACTTTTATTCAACTTGTGAAGTATCTCCAAGGGCTTGAGATAGAGCTTGCCTCCTGCTGAAGCATCAGGGACAACCGACTTCAACCACCAGCTCACCAGATGTTCTTTGGAAGTGCCTGCAATTGTGCTTGGCTTTCTGAGGGACTGCTTGTCGCAAGGAGCTGGAAGCGCCACTCACAAAGAAGAAGCTGTCGCCGCATCACCGGAAAAGAGGACCGACATCGCATCAGACACCGCCGAATCAACGGAGAAGTGTGTTGCACCTGCTGCAGCTATCGCATCATCACCGAAGCGCCTTTCATCGCCGCAGAAGAGGATCGATGTCGCACCAGACGTCGCCGCATCATCAGGAAGCGTGTTGCAGGACCTGTCGCAGCTCGGAAGAATCGGGAGTCGCCGTCGGGCGTGCACGCATCGTGTCACATCCAAGAGAAGACGCCACTTTTGTTCATTGCACTGGATCTTCATCACATTGCAGCGCTGCTGGTCGTTTCGCCAAGGAAGCGCAGTAAGAAACCGATGCATCACCTCCCCACACCGAGAAGAACCAATGCATCCCCTACGCATCAGTAGGGACCCGACGCATCACTGTTCTTCCGTGTAAGGAACAGGCGCATCACCTTCCATGCAACACTTTCGTTGTACAGCGTTACGCATCCAAAGGTACATTGAACTCAAAGTGTCGCATTTTACATCTTAAGAGAACTAAGCTAATTCTATCATTTTTAAGTACAGTACTGTGGATTTCTCTTGTTCGTGGTCTTGTGTTTAGTCTAAATAAAAAGACCTATTTTTATACTACAACTTGTGTGGTGTCCATCTGAGGTGTTGCCACTCGGTTCCTGTATGTGTTCACAAAGGCTTTACACACTGCCTCTGAGATAAGCCTGTCTGCTCGTGCCAAGCTACCAAGGGGGTGAGCAAGGGTCATTTTAGGGGTGTACCACCCTGACTAGATGTAAGGATCCCTATTTGGTCACTCGTACCTACCTCTGCCAATTAGAGACCCCCAAATCTAACATTGGTGGTCAGCGGTGAGGATTTGGACTTGCATTTGTGATTCATATACAGTGATTGGTGAACAGTACTAGTGAGTGCAGACCAAAACGCGACCACATACTTTTGGTAGATTGTTTTTCCTGGGATTTTCTATTTTTGCAAAGAACTGCCAAGTTTAGCCACCATGAGTAAAGCAGCATCCATAGCTTCTGTTGATTTTGATTGGGAAAAGGAGAAACTGGAATGCTACAATGTGAAACAGCTAAAGTACTTCTGCAGGATTTTCAAAGTCTACCTCCTGTAACTTCCTGCTCCTTTACAGACCTCCACCTAGCAAGGCGACATTACCAGACGCACTTCTAGACACAGTTTCAAACCTAATAACAATACACTCCAACCTATGCATTCTGGGTGACCTTAACATTTGGTTTGACAAACCCAATATGACCCATCCAAAAACAATAATCACTGGCCTAGACGCACTGAACCTGCATCAGATTGTCCACAAACCAACACACACCGCTGGGCATATACTAGATGTAATTTTTGCTAATACTGAACTAGTTACCTTTCAAACTATAACTCCAGTCGCATGGTCAGACCACCACTTGCTTGCTTTCCAACATAAAACAACACTAAGCGACTCACCTAAAGCTACCTTACATCCATCCACCTATCAGCCATGGAACAAACTCAATTCGGAACACTTAGAAACACAACTAACATCAAGTACAAATCTGGAAACAATAAATTCTGTTCAAAATCTATATGAATGGCTACAGGAAGCTTTTGACATCCTGATACCACTCAAAACCACACAACAGAACAAAAGAAAAAAAGCACCTTGGGGAAACATAGAAATAAAAGACATAATATTACAAATTAGAAAGCTGCAACATACCTGGCTCAAAACAAACACCAAACAAGACAAACTTCACCTGCAGAAAATTAACAGATTATACAAGTCGCCTATCAAAAAAGCTAAGAAAAGGTACTCTTCCGACAGAATTCAAAACGCTAAATGTGCAAATAAAGAATTCTTTAAAATACTCAATGAATTTCGCAAACCAAATTGCCTAGAAGGAACTCATCCTGTTACTCAAGATTTCACAGACAAACTGGCAAATCATTACACGGACAAAGCAGACACGTTGGACTCGTACGTAAAACAAAAACAAAGCACCAGCACTAACCCTGGTACAAAACAACAATCCAAGAATACTCTAACCAAGCCTCTCCGTTCCTTCCAACACATCTCACACGATGAATTTATGGACCTGGTCAAAGCAAGCAGGCCTACCGGCAGCCCTTCTGACCCCTGTCCACCACATACCTTCAAGAAAATTCTTTTAACAACCGCTGCTGCCACTCCAGTAAGAAGAATCATCAACGAATCCTTCACTACTGGAATATTTCCAGAAGAACTAAAAACATCACACGTACGCCCTTTACTGAAGAAAACAAACTTGGACCTGCTGAACCCTGACAACTACAGACCCATTACAAATGGACCTTTCCTGTGCAAACTGATAGAAAGAGCAGCGTTTGCCTAGATGTCACAATTCATTGAAGAGAATGACATACTTTCAGACTTCCAAACAGGATTTCGTCCGCGAAGAGGCACTGAATCTGCCCTCCTTGCCATCTGAGATGACCTGAAGAATACAGTTGACCGCAATGGGGATGCTGCGCTACTCGTCTTGGACCTCTCAGCGGCCTTTTGACACGGTTGACCATGACACTCTGAAACAAAGACTCTATGAAGCCACCATGGAGGGAACTGCTCTAGACTGGATTTCGTCCTACCTTCGGAACAGAACTAATGTCATCCATACACCACCTTTATCGTCCAAACCGTACTCCACAACAGCAGTGGTATCTCAAGGTTCTATCATCTCGCCCATGCTTTTCAACATCTACATGAAGTCATAAATAAATTTCACCTCACGTGCGATAACTATGCCGATGACTCAAATACTCCTGCAACTGGAATGCCCCAAAGACATTGGAAAATCACTAATTTTCAGCTGTCGAAGAGCTGTGGATCAGTGGATGACTTGGAGCCATCTCAAATTTAATGCCTTCAAAACTGAAATTCTCACGTGTGGCGATTGGAAACATTACAACCCGCTTGCCACATGGCCTAATGAACTGGGATCACCACCTAAAGTATCAAAGGAAGTAAGAAACCTCGGAATGACCATGGACTCCAAGCTGTCAATGAATGCTCAAGTGGACAAACTAGCAAGATCAAGCTTTGTCACTATAAAAACCCTGCGACTAATTTTCCCTCATTGGATTTCCACACAAGGTCCAAGCTACCATCTCTCTTGTTCTGTTCAAACTCAATTACGCCAATAGCCTCTACCACGGATCACCTTTAACGATCATGAAAAGACTACAACGGATTCAGAACTCGGCTGCCAGACTACTCTTGCATATCAAACAGCAAGACCACATCTCCCCTGCCTTGAGAGCCCTGCATTCGTTACTGGTTGCCAGAAGATCCACGTTCAAGCTGCTTTGTATCACCCACAAAGCATTACATGGAATGGGACCGCTCTTCATCAGAAATAAAATCACCAAACACATTCAACAAAAGAACCTCCGCTCTAAAGGAGCATCTCGCCTCAAAATCCCAAGACACAAGAAAAAAAAAATGGGTGGCACATCTTTCTCTGTTCAAGCAGCCAAACTATGGAACTCTTTACCTCCCAACATAAGGTCCATCGACTACCACCTTATCTTCAGAAAACTGCTCAAGAATTGGCTCTTCCCCCCATAAGCACCATACGCAAACAGAAATTTACAGCATATCCCTCTGTATATAAGCATCTGTTTTTCCTACAGATATGTACCTATCTTTGTGTATTGCTTTGTATAAACATGTAAAATAATTATGTTGTTGAGAGGAAAAAAAAAAGGACAAAAATGAATATTAATAATAAATAAATAAATAAATAAATAAATAAATAAAAATCATCTTTGGTCTACATGTAAATACTTCCATTGTGCATCTATGTACCTTCCATGTACTTGGATCTGTGTGTCTGTTACTTTTCTCCTGAAAAAGCATATCCAATGCACTACCCTATTTCTCATCCTGTACCTCTATCAATATCTTTATTTATTTATTTATTTATTTTGAAAGTTTTATATAGCGCGAACAAGATCTTTGCAGATAACAGAACGCTTTACACAGGCAGGTGGAAGGGTAGGGGAACAAGGGGGCATAGTAGGGAGGTAGATCATCAAGTTCATGTACATAACAAAAATATTATGTATAGTATAGGTATGAGGTAGCATGGCATAGTTGGAGCGTAGGTCATCGAAACAATGTAAATAATACAGAAATAGAGAAAAAACTAATATGAGGGAGCAAGGATCTAAGCAATTTAGTCTAATATAAGTCAAAACACACGTGCATAGGAATATATAGGCTATATCATAATAAAATACTGGTAATACTGTTCGACGCAATGTAAATCAAACAAATTGTTCAAGTGTATTTAGCCATAAGGATATTTTTGACTTCTTTCTTAAAAAGAAGGGAGGAGGAGATGAGCCTCGTTTTGGGAGGAAGTGCGTTCCAGATCCTGGGCGCCATTCCAGAGAAGGAGCATTTGTAAGTTTTTTCCTTCCGGAATCTTCGCGGTTTCAGCAGAAGATTGTTTGTGCTCCTGGTAGTTCTGGACCCGCCGGAAATTGTCAACTTATGAGTGAGGTAGCTGGGTGATTTCAGGTGTATAGCCTTGTGCGTCATGCAGGCAATTTTCAGCTGTATTCTGGCTTCAAGAGGCAGCCAGTTCAAGGATTTGAAGACAGGGGAGATATGCGAATGCTTTTTTGATCCAGTGATGAGTCTTGCTGCCGCATTTAGTGATGCTCTGAGGGGTGCAGTTGTCGTTAGGGGGAGGCCGCAGAGGGCCACGCTGCCGTAGTCTATGCGAGGGATGACTAGTGCTTGTACTGCTGTTTGGAAGTCTTTTGCTGGGAGGAAGGGTTTCAGTTTCCTCAAGGTATTTATTTGGAAGTTCGCCCTCTTAGTAGCCTTGCTGATATGCTGCTGCATGTTGAGGTTGGTGTCAAGTGTTATGCCTAAGGACCTTGCTGAGTCCACGATGGTCTGTTGGACATTGAGTGCTGTTAGGTGCTTAAGCCATGTTTGTGCGGAAGATATTTTCGTGGGAGGTGAGATAGGAGGAACTCAGTCTTCATAGCATTGAGTTTGAGGTGGTTATCGGCCAGCCAAGATTGGGTGCTTCTGATCGTTGAATTCAGACTCCGGATGTCTTTGGGGGATTGTAGCTTGAGATATAGTTGAGTGTCATCGGCGTACATGTGAAAGTGTACATTGGATGCTTGTAGCAGGGTGGTGAGAGGTTCCATAACTAGGTTGAACAAAGTAGGGGATAGGCAGGATCCTTGAGGGACACCTAACGATACCGGTACTGGGGAAGACATCAGGTTTTTGCTCTTGAATTTTTGAGACCTGTTGTGTAGAAAGGAAGTGAACCAACGAAGCACAGTCCCAGAGAAGCCCATTCTTGTCTTTAGGAGTTTGAGTAAGTTCTCATGTTTCACTGTGTGGAATGCTGAAGAGAGATCAAGAAGGATGAGGAGGCAGGTATTATTTTGATCTAAGATTTGGAAGGCGTCGTCAATTATGTGAGTCATAGCGGTTTCAGTACTGTGCCCTGCTTGGAAGCCTGATTGATGTGGGTTGAGAAGATCAAACTGTTCTATGTGCTCTGTCATTTGTAGTTGGACTCATTTTTCTAAAAGTTCGGCGAGAGTGGGAATGTTGGTAATCGGACGGTAGTTGCTTAGATCAGTGGGGCCGGCTGTTGGTTTCTTCAGTAAAGGTGTAACTTGTCCAACTTTGAGGGAGTCTGGGATGGTTCCTTGTTGTAGTGAGCTATTGATAATTTTAGTCCAGAGTGGGAGGAGCATAGGGATGAAGTCTTTTACGGCGTTAGCAGGAAGAGGGTCAGTGAGGTGATTGGATGGTTTTAGGGTACTGAGTATTCTGTCAATTTCTTCTTCAGAGTAGGTGTCAAAGGATGACCATGTCGCATTGTTTTTTAGTTTATTGGGTGTTATGCAGTTGGGTGTTGAGTAAAGGCTTGCGTCATTGAGGAGGTCGCTCCTTATATTGTCAGTTTGTTTGTTAAAGAAAGCAGAGAAATCTTCACAGGAAGGAGTAGTGCTCATAATGTCGACAGCTGGGGGTTGTTCCTTAGATTGAGATCGGATTAGCTCGAACAATTTACTTGGACGGTTTTTTGCTTGGTCTAGCTGGAGTCTGAAGAACTCTGACTTTGAGCGTTTTATTTTCCTGAAGTATGCATTTCTCTTTTTCCTCAGAGTTTTAAGATGCATTGTCGAGGGAACTGATCTCCAGGTGCGCTCTGCCGTTCGCATAGCCCGTCTCTCTTCATTGAGACTCCCGTTGTACCAGGGGTTGGATATCTTAGTGGATACTCTTTTCAGTTGCATTGGAGCGGCCTCATTGATTATTGAGGCCATGGAGTTGAGATAGTGGTCAGTTAGGTGCTGAACGTCAGTAACGTCGGTCGGGGGGAGTAGGAGATTGCAGCTGTTAGGGGGTAGAGAGTTTGGATTGAGTTTCCTCATGTCTCTTTTCCAAACTTTGGGCATGGAGTATTGCACCGGGATGAGTTTTACTTTTTCCTTGATAAGAAATGTGATAATATGGTGGTCTGACCAGTCACAAGGTTGGATTGAGTCAAGTTGAATGGTGCCTTCTTTGGAGATGACCAGGTCGAGGATAGAGCCTTTGTCATGTGTCGGGGCGTTGCAAATTTGAGTGAGGTCAGAAGCGTTAAGGACATTTTTGAGGCTATTAACTACTGCGTCACTGCAGTCATTCCAATGGAGATTGTAGTCACCAAGGTAAATTTGTGTGTTTTGCCGTCCTGCGTTGCTTGACATTGTGTCCATGAGTTGTTGGGAGAAGACGAGGTTGTCCCCCGGGGGGTGGTACATGATGTGTAGTGAACATACAGGTTTGTTCTCACTGATGACATCAAGGCAGAAGTATTCACAGGAGGTAAGAGAAGGGGCGGTGACTTTATTAATAGAGAGGTTGCTCTTGTAAATGCAGGCGATTCCGCCACCTGTCTTGTTGGACCTGTCCAGTCTAGTGATGCAGTAGTTGGGGGGGACTAGGATATCCATGATAGGATTGGAGGATTCAGTTAACCATGTTTCAGTTAGTATGGCCAGGTCAAGGTTCCTAGACAAGATGAGGTCAGCGACCTCCGACGAGTGTTTTTGGGCCGATCTACAATTGAGAAGTGTGCATTTGAGTCTGGGGGTGCAAGGGGAGGTGAAGGGGTCCATAGTGAGAGGGACTTTAGTGAGGTTGTTGGGAACAGAGCCTCTGTTGCTGTGCGTGGGGTGCCTGATAGGGTTGGAGAGTATCGTAGGAATGGACATGTGTGTGGTGGCTAAGCTGTTTTGGGTTGCCGGGACATATGTGCTGAGTAGGGTGTGTATGTCGCGGTCCGAGAGAGTCTTGATAGCGCGCTGGGGGCGGTTGGCGGTATTGCGAGATGGGATAGAGGTCCAATGTAAGGAGCGATTAGGATGTGTCTTGATAATGCGCTGAGGCCGGTTGGAGGTATTGCGAGAGGGGATAGAGGTCCCACGTAAGGGGTGACTAGGATGTGAGGGGGAGTTTTTGATTCGTTGAGACGTGGAGGTGAGGGGGGGGTGCTCGGTGTGCGTGAGGAGTAACTCTTTGAGCGTGTGGAGTTCTTCTTTCACTTGGAGGAGGGTGGTCATGATTGTGTCCAGCGTGCCGTTGGGTATGGTATTAGAGTTATTGGAAGGGTAATCAGTGACAGGAGGGGTAAGGCAAATGCGAGACGTGTGGAGACTGGTCGTTGCGGGGGTGCAAGTGTAGTAATGGGGAGTGAGAGTGGGGGGGGAGATGTTGAGGGGGGAGTGGGGACCAGGAGTGGAGGGGGAGCTAAGGGTGGGGAGTGAACGGTTGAGGGAAGAGTGGAGGCTAGGAGTGGCGGGAGTGCAGGGGGTAGGGGGGAGATGTTGAGGGTGGGGTGTAGGTCTGGAATGTGTTGAGTGCAGAGAATGGGGGGGCGCTGTTGAGGGAGGAGTGAAGGCTAGGAGTGGCGGGTGTGCAGGGAGTGGGGGGAGATGTTGAGGGAGGGGTGTATGTCAGGAGTGGTTTGAGTGCAGAGGGTGGGGGGGAGATGTTGAAGGAGGAGTGGGGGCCAGGAGGGAGGGAGCAGGGAGTGGGGGGAGAGAGGTCACGGCTGGAGGGGGAGCTAGGTGCGGCAGGAGTGTAGGGAGTGGCGGGGGTGGAAAGAGTGGGGGGGGGGATTTGGGATGGCCTAGAGTCGGGTTGTGAGGGTCAGAGGCGGTGGGTTGTTCTGAGACGTTAGTTGGAAGTGAGGTGTTCTGGTTCAGTTGGATTGGAGTATGTGTGGAGGGCCGACGGTTGGAGAGGTGCTCTTTGAAAGTGGGGAACAGGTTGTCGAGTAGTTCCAGGTTCCTGTCTGTGGATTGAATTAGGACAATCCCGTTATTGTAGATAGTGATGGCTGTACTGCCTGGGAAGAGTTTGGAAGGTGCTATGGAGAGTGTTAGTCCATGAGCGGATTTCCTGATGTTGGAGACGTTGAGTGAGGTAAGGAACGCTTTTCTCCATTGAGCTCTGCGTGCGGTGTGGAAGATGATATCAGTGTTCATGGATCCATTTACCGGTGAGAAGTAGGTGTCGGCAAAGGGTGTTTCCGGGTGGGACCTCAGGAAGTTGTGTTTAAAGCGTTTAGCGGCTTTTTTGTGAGTGCGGGTGGATAGATTATTTTATATGTGTGCTTGCCGCAGAGATCCATGTTAGGATGGTGTAGAGGTGGGTGCGGGAGAGTGAGCAGAAGAGATATACAAGAGCGCAGATAGATGCAGACAAAATGTTACAAATAACTGTAGACAGTATGTTACATGGGTCAGAAGAGGCACTAGTGAGAGATCAAAATATATGTGTTAGCAACTAGGCGCATTACACAGATGCAGACAGAATGTTACAAATAACTGTAGACAGTATGTTACATGGGTCAAAAAAGATAACTGCAGCTAATATGTTACATGGGTCAGAGGTGGCACTAGTGAGAGGTCAAAATATATGTCTTAGCAACTAGGTGCATTACAGGTACATATAATAATCAAATATGCGTAGAATACTGATGAGATACTGTGTCAAAATACATATGCCCACAGCAAGTTAATGCGTCAAGTGACACTAATGAGCGGCCAGAAGTGAATGAGGTGGCGAACGGTGCAAAGTGAATTAGGTGCAGGTAATTATATCCAAGGTACACGTAGAAGTATAATACTGCAATAAAGGCATACACTCTATCACAAGGAGGTGTAGCTACATAGATATGTGAAAGTGCGCTGTAGATGACATTAGTCTCAAAGAGTCCAGTTCTTAGGGTAGGGTCACTTTAAAGTGAAAATTACTGGTCCATACTGGTGGTACGGCAAGGGAGTTAATCTACATATTCTTACCTCCTTTATGTATCTATATACTATCAATGTACTTATGGATCTATATATTTATCACTTTCTTCTAATTTAGCATTTCCAATGCACTGCCCTATTTCTCAGCTTATACTTCTCTCAATATATCTTCTAGCCCAACCTTCTGGAAAAAGTAGTAGAAAGTAGTTTGAGATGACTCAAACTACTTTCTACTACTTTTTCCAATACACTACCCTATCTCTCATGCGATACATCTATCAATATATCATCTACATCCACTATCTCATTTATCCCAAACCCCATACCACTACTATGATCCCCCAAAAAACCTTTCTAGACTCTCTGCTACTGTACCCCTCCTTGCATCATCTGACACCTTTTTTACTATACCGATCCCCTAAAACAAACCTTTCTAAACTCTTCCCTCTGACTCCTTCCCTCTAAAATTCCTTTTTACTCACCCAAAAGCCTCCTCCTACTGTTAAGATCTAAAACAAAACAAAAAATCATCCTTCACTCGTTTATCCATCAGCTATCCTTTTCAATCAAAATTAACAGACTAACATGTTCACTTCTCAAATTCCATATTCAAATATACTAATTCACCACTAATCCTTTATGGGTTACAGAGTAGCGTGCTACTCACCAATAAAGCATCTCAACAACCCGTCAGGGTTACAAGCGCTATATAAATGCAAACCTTTTCCCTTTTCTACCCCTCCCCAACCCTTCTCAATCCAAATAACTGACTAACATATCCACCACTAAAATTATTTTCATGTTTCACCATACTAATTCAACACTTTATGGGTTCCAGAGTGGCGTGCTACTCGCCAGAAAAGCGCTTCAACATCCATCAGGGGTAACAAGTGCTATATGAATGCAAATCTTTCTTCCCCTTTTATCCCTCCGCTCTCCTTCTCACTCCAAATAACTGACTAATATCCACCACTGAAATTACTTCATATTTCACCATATTAATTCACCACTAATCCTTTGTAGGCTTCCTGAATAGCGTGCGTCAACAAGCGCTATATAAATACAAACCTTTGTCCTCCTCTATCCTCTGCTATCATTCCAAATCCAAATAACTGACTAATATCCACCACTGAAATTACTTTCATATTTCACCATATTAATTCACCACTAATCCTTTATGGGCTTCCTGAATAGCCTGCTTCAACACCCCATGAGGGGTAACAAACACTATATAAATACAAACCTTTTTTCCTCCTCTATCCTTCTGGTATCATTCCAAATCCAAATAACTGACTAACCTATCCCCCACTTAAAATTGACTTGCATGTTTCACTATACTAATTCAACACTAATCCTCTAGGGGTCCCGGAGTAGTGTGCTACTTGCCGAAAAAGCACTTTGACGCCTCGTCAGGGGTAGTAAGCGCTATATAAATGCAATTACAATACGATACAATACAAAAGGCGCTGAGGGCCTGGGTCGAAGCAAGGAATACCCCTGAGAATGAGGGATGGGTTGAGAATGCAAAGGAGCAGCTCGATGGGCCACTGGGTCCAGGGGAAAGGAGAGCAACCTCCCCTGTAGGTAGCAGTGTTTCTGCCAAAGGCCTGTTCCCAGAGGAGTTAGGGGACAGGAAGGATTGTAGGATGCATGAGATGGAGCTGGCCAAGCTCAAGTTGGGTGGGCAACTGGAGTTAGAGAGTAGGAAATTGGCCCTAGAGGAAAAGAGGATGCAGTTTGAGCATGAGTTGAGTATGAGGGAGCTTGATTTGGAGCTCGAGAGTCTTGAGGCCATGAGTGTCTCAGCCCAGAAAAAAAGAAATGTGTGTAGCTCAGGAAGTGAGCTTTGCTGAGTTGGAGGTGGAATCCTGCTCAGTAGGTGGCAGCAAAATTGAGTTATCTAGTGCTGAGGGAGCAGTACATACACCCAGAGATGTGGCGCCTGGCCTGAGGGAGGGGGTTAACATATACCAGGAGGTTCAAGGACATAAGGAAGCTCCAATGGGGATAATGGGCAAACTGATGCAGGGGTTCATGGTCCTAGTGGTGAGAGAGACACTCTACTGACTCTAGATGAGAGGTGCAGGGAGAGGGGTTACCCCAAGGTTGAAGTCCTGGTATGTGAGTGTGAAGACCACCCAGAATAGCGTGGGTTGAGTGACAGAGACAGCCAGATACTGTCTTGCCAATCTCAGGAGAGTGGTATGGAGGACATGTGGGAGGTACTGGAAGGTGAGGTGTAGGATAGTTTGGTTAACCCTTGAAGGGTTGTAGACCCTTGTCGTGGGAGAGCATATTGTAAGGTTCTGTTTTCCAGAGCTATGCCAATACCGGTTGGCGAGTATGTTCTCTGACCCCAGGGAGCTCACATTGGAGGCAGACCTTTTGGTGGATTCCAGAGGGTCTGGAGAGGCATTGGGGAGTGACCCTCCAAGGAGTGGTTCAGGTGTCTACCAGCCCAGATTCGGGGAACAGGTTCATTGTAGCCCAGATAGGTCCCATTGTAGTGGGAGGGGTGTAGAGACTCACGTCCTGTCTCTGTGGAGAAGGAGTGAGTGCAGGGCTGCGTGTCCCAAGGTGCCCAAAACCCAGTCTCAGTGACTGGATGGTTCTTTAAGGGAACACCAGGTAGGGAACCTAGGCTGTCCTAATGGGCCGCCCATTGAGAGGGATCCCCTAGGGTCTGGTGAACTGGGAGTGTCTGTAAGCAGGCCGCCATCATTTCTAGTGTCTGGCAGTGCCACTCCTAAGTGGAGGGTGCAGAAGACCAGATTGAGGGGTGAGAGAGGGAAAGAGTCCCCAGTGGAAGAACCAGTGGGTCAAGGGCCAGCCAGAGGGCTGCGTCACCAGTGAATAACAACTTAGGTTGTTCTCCTTTCTAGTGTAATCTAATCTTTGAGAAAGGAGCTTCCAGGAGACCGCACTTGCCTTTGGTGCACTGTGCTCTTGTGAACAAGCCATTGCACTGAGCTAGCACTAAGCAGGTATGTTAAGAGTGGTTATACTGAATAAGCAGCTACCTACTTCATTGTCATATGAAATCCTTTCATTGATATCATAACTACACTTTCACAATTGAATAATTAACCTTCTTGATATCCCTGGGGGAGAACCCCCCAGGCCTCTCTAAAGGCAGTCAGGCTTGGTCTCTTCACTTGCTCTCCACATGGCAATCCTCACAAACTTTTATGCCCACCACTTTCAGATGTCACCACACGCCACTGGGCGTGCCCAACCTGAACGGCTGGGTGGCTTAAATGTGGCAGGTCATTTGATTACATTCAGGAGTGTTCTGCCCTCCTCACACTGGCATGAATCACAAGTTGTTTGAAACAGGAAGTCCAGTGGCAGGCAATGGCAGTGAAAGCATTGGGAAGTCCAGGTCAGGGCCAACCAGCAGACATTCAATCAAGATTATTCAGACTGCTATAGTGGCACTGGATAGTAACCTTAACATACCACTGTATAGGATTGTGCCAGGTTGAAGTACATTAAGGTAAGACTCGGCTAGTACCTTTCAGAACAGAACAGCAATCCTCCTTAGCCTCAGGTAGGCGCATTTAGGACATCATTTAGGAGAACAGGAAAACTGTTACTTGCCACGCCGATTCGGGTAACTATTCCTCGTCTCCGTTTTGTATTAGCAGCAGACTCGACCCGTGGTGTTTCCACATGACTCATAATCAGTGCTATAAATGGGCTGGCACTCACCGGTACTGAGTACCGGTAGGTTTCCATTTCCCCCTATGCAGTACTGGAACTTTTCCTTGGACACGGAGAGTACTGGTACTCATAGGTTCAGTGGTGCCAGTTTTGAAAACATTTGTGTTGAGCTGTGTTCTCTGGCGTCGTCAGTGGCTCTTTGGGGCCTAATCGTCCTCTCTTGAAGCCTCCAGCACAGACAGATGGAATCTTGGTATTCCCCCACCTAAGGTGACCAACTGGAATGGGTGCAAATTCAGGATGGTGAGTGTAAAAATTCGGGACAAAGGGTCAAAATTCAGGACGAAAATTCAAAACAAATATTCAGGACAAAACGTTGGGACAAAAGGTAAGTTCTACAGACACATCAGAGGAGGTCATACAATAGTATATAAGTAAATAGACAACCAACAGAAGTACAAGTCAAAATAAGTTTACATTAGGTTGAGAGAATTGTGCACTTTGCAGTTTTTGGCGCAGCTTTGCGCAACTGTGCAGGTCTCTTTGTGGTATTTCATATAATCGTGATCTATTTATTTGGTTACTGCATTGGGTGGTCCAGTCTTATATTTCCTTTACAGTTCATAGTCCTGAGAAGGCATGTTTGGTGAGAGAAGTGGTTGGGATGCTCTACTCGGATGGACTTTGTTACTAGCATCTCATATCTGAGTGCAATTGTGAGGTGTAAAGCAGGACGCATAGAATGTAGCAAACTGGGACCTGTAGTGCTGGACTAGAATGCCCTTTTCACACTCACTTCTCGTAATTAGCATGATTCGCTTTTTTTGGCTTTTAGCAGTGCATGCTGGTCCCTTGCAGTCTCTTCCTGGGCCCTGTAGTCATGTCCTTAACTTTCCAGGCAAAACCATTCATTCATTTCTGAATAAAATGTATAAACATGTTCAGGTAACTATACTGCTCTGTTTACATTTCACATGCTTTACTTAATCTTGCATTCCCTATAAGGGTTTGCTTTTTCCACGATATAGCTACTTTCTTTTTTCCAGACAGCATGCTAGCCTTTTCTCCCCTCCCTCATAACCTAGTTCCCATTTTCTGGTTCTCCGGCGCTGCAAAGTCATACAAATGACAATATAATCACTCCACTGCAAATATAAAAAGTAAAAAAACATTGTTATTTTCAATGCCAAAAGCGCTTACCTGTACAAATACGAGCCTGATTGCATATGCTTGTTTTTTTTAAGTAACTGGCCAATGTTACTTACATCTAATGTGTTACATTTTTTTTCCTTGCCTTCAGGCCCACCACATGCCTTAACTGCCCAGACTGGCCCATTGTCATTCTGTAAGCGACCATCAGCTGACATACATAATGACAATGGGTCCATCACAGTCTGTGAGAGGCTTGGGAGGGGCTGCTCTTGAGCACAGAGGAGTGTGAGGTGGTCCAGCAGGGAGTTCTCAGAACACTGAGGTTTCTCAAAGGTGAACAGTGCAGGGCGCTGTACCCCCCCGCCCCCAAATTACGAACAGAAGGCGTCCGTAAGAGAGATCATCACAGACAATGGACATGAGATCCAAATTACTGACGGTCCGTGAAATTTATGGACAGTTGGTCACCCTACTCTACAGTATTCTAGTATCATCTTGATCTCTTCCAGAGTGGGGTAGGGCTCCTCACCCCCTTCTGGACAAGACATCGAGAAGACAGGCTCTATGTCCAAAAAGTTAGTTTTGCCACACCACACTGATGTACAGTACTTAAAGGAGATACTCCAAGAGAACTGATTTAACTGATTGTCCTCCATGCTTTTTTTTATCAGTTTGGGTGGAATTGTGCATTTCTTATTTTATTACATTATAGACTGCATGTTTGAAGAACCGAGGTTTGCTTACAATTTAATGACAGTAAATAAGTTCTGCTCTGTGAAGAGAACCACGTTGCTCCCTCGGTGTAATACTCATTTTTTTAGTTTAAAAAAGATTGCAGCACACTCCTCAATTATAAGAGTATTCACATTTAAAGGTAAGTTCTCACATATATGGCCCACAGGAGAGGTAGTTGCAGCTTATATCAAAGATACTGGTTATTTGTTTAAGCTACTGTGTGCCTCTAAGATAACAAATATTTTTAGGATGACCTCTATGAACAAAACATAACGGTCCGTTTTTTTATTTACGTCACTAGTTTATTCATTTATTTTTGCACTAGTGCATCAAGAACAAATAGTTTTCAATTTTCATGTGTATGTACAAAAATACAATAAAACATTACAATTGAAACATACTGTACAAAACAATTTTTACAATATTTACAACACGTCCAAACTTTCACTCTGGCCAAACCTTTCATCCATCTACAATCATACCACAAAGCAAAAAATACTTAGGGCCCAATGTAAAAAAATATAAGTTCATTTAACATATAAACAATGTCTAGAGATGGTAATTAGTGTGCTAAACGCAATTTCAGCAGTATTAATCCTATTTAATGACCACTATTTATAATGTAATTCCAATTTGACAGAAGGACCCAAGAACAGGTCGACGCGTTTTGAACTCCCCAATGCGGAATTCTACTCAGGACCAACAATCTTATTATAAGAAAAAAAGCAATCCTCTTAGTAGATGGCGTGCAGCCGATAAACCACGTCTTTGTTCGTCCGTAGTAAACCTTCCGTAATCTGGAACGCAGATTACGGAAGGTTTACTACGGACGAACAAAGACGGCTCTGTTCAACGCTAGCAGGACGCCAGCATTCAATTCAAACAGGTGCCTGTCAATCATTTATTGCAGCATGGACGGTTTACACACACGATAAAATTATACGAGCCTTAAAATAGTGGTTTATCGGCTTCTGTGTTACGTTTGAAATCCTGAGTTTGTGCTTCTACAGACCAACCACTCTTCAAATATACTGCCTACTAGTATGGCTGTCATGTGACACCTTGTAGTCCTCATTCACTCATGCAGTATTTCCTTGCATGATTCATTGTCTCTGTATAATGTATATATGATCTGACTTCCAACGTTGGTAGGAGTACTGCTGTAAAAGAAATTAAACATGTGAGAGGGGCTATGGAAAGATAAGGGGCATCCTTGGAGGTGGCAGTGAGGGAATCCTTGGAAAAGTTGTTCATTGGAAGCGCCAACAAAGATTGTCACACTGGGCGCCACCAGCGCTAAAGCAGCCCTGGTTGGGAGTTATCTCAAAGATTTTTTAGGGCCCTTGGTAAGGCCTATTTGGGGACTGTCTGTTTGGAACAACATTAGGTTTATTACTCATTTTCATCTAAATCAAGCCCCCGTGAGTGGTGGGTTTGAGAGAGCGGAGGTCTAGAGAGGTGGAGAGAGGCAGAGAGAATAATCAGTATTTACTGGTTTGAGAAGTAAGGAGAGATGCAGCAGAGGAAGCAGAGATAGAATGAGAGGGGAGATGTAGAGAGGCACAGAAAACAGCATGAGGTAATTTACAGGGAGGTAGCGAGTGCAGACAGAGAAGTGGAGGAAGGTAAAGATGGTGAGTAATGTAAGGCAAGAAAGATGATAGAACAAGAAATAATTGAGGTACAGAAGAAGAGGTAGTAGAAAGCAGAAGGGATGAGGTAGGATATGTAGAGAGGCAAAGACATGCAGTAGAGGAGAGGAAGGAAGAGAGTGGGGTGAGACTGCCCCTCTCGCATTACCGTGGGCACTACTGGATGGTGCATACCCTGGGCAATTACCCAATTTACCCATGTCTTCAAATTTCTCTGGTGGAGTTGAGAGCTACGCCAGTGTATCAGACTAAAGCACCACACAATACTCCATTTTGAAAACAATTCTGGGGTGGAGAACCCCTCCGAACCCTCCTAAGGACACATGTGTTCACTTGCTACCTACTGGGCCCATTCCCTGCATGCCTGTTGGCACAATTCTTTACCCATATCCAACTATTTGAACTGAGCCCTAACAGTGAACATCCACCACTCATAGACACAATCATGAAGTAGATGTAATCCAAAAATGTAACTGAGGCAGCTCATGGAGCATCAGTCTTCAGGAGATATTGTGAGATAACTATGAGCATTCTACCCAACCAGCCTTTTGATGATTAACAGATCCCTAATTACAGCTATTTTGATGTTCAGGTCTCCATTAAAGTCTCTTTTTTTAATTTAAATTACAGTGACATGACTGATTTCTTGCTGTGATTCACAAAGGCCAGGTGCCTCACTGGCTGCCCTTCCTAGGGATGTGCTAGAGGGGTGATTTATTTTTCTGTGATGCAAACTCTGGGGCAGATTTACAAGCCTCCTGTGCCACCAGTACGTCACTTTTTGTGATGTACTGGTGGTGCATTTCACTGCTCCATATTCACAAGGACAGGAATAGCCACCCTGCATGACTTTTATGGTCCTTGTAAATATGGCCCCTTTACACGCGTCGTTCCATGGGTGTTGCTGTGGGTGTTCTCACGCAACACCCATGGAACAAGACACATTTCCAGATTTATGAGGAATGCTACACCTCCACAGGGAAGGCATAGGGTTTTTAGATCTTGCCTGAGACACATACGCTGCCTATTCGAGACATTTAGTAAGTGGCTTTTAAAAGTGCCACCAGATGCTTTTGCTGGACTACAGCTTGCGTTCACGAGCTTGTGCATGTGCACAGCTACCATCTGTGTTTTTATTGCTGTAATCAGGCTCCTCTGCTTGCACTACCCCCCTCCATTTTCCCCCTCCCTCCTGGTCAGCTTCATTTGTGTCTTCTAGCTGTGAATCATGCTCCTCTGCTCGCACTCCCCCTCCCTTAGCCCCATCCCTCTTCGTCAGTTTAATTTGTGTCAACTATCACTGTGAATGCTCCTGCTTTCACCAGGCACACACTCCATCAGTCGTCAGTGCAAGCTTTCACCAGGCACACACACCACCAGCCATCAGTGCACGCTTCCACCAGGCACACACACCACCTGCCGTCAGTGCACGCTTCCACCAGGCACACACACCAGCCGTCAGCGCATGCTTCCACCAGGCACACACACCACCAGCCGCCAGTGCACCCTTCCACCAGGCACACACACCACCAGTCGTCAGTGCACGCTTCTACCAGGCACACACCACCAGCCGTCAGTGCACGCTTCCACCAGGCACACACACTACCAGTCGTCAGTGCACGCTTCCACCAGGCACACACACCACCAGCTGTCAGTGCACGCTTCCACCAGGCACACACACCAACAGCCGCCATTGCACGCTTCCACCAGGCACACACACCACCAGCCATCAGTGCATCCTTCCACCAGGCACACACACCACCAGCCATCAGTGCACGCTATCACCAGGCACACACACCACAAGCCGTCAGTGCACGCTTCCACCAGGCACACACACCACCAGCCGTTGGTGCACGCTTCCACCAGGCACACACAGCACCAGCCGTCAGTGCACACTTTCACCAGGCACACACACTACCAGCCGTCACACACTACCAGCTGTCGGTGCACGCTTCCACCAGGCACACACCATCAGCTGTCAGTGCACGCTTTCACCAGGCACACACACACCACCAGCCATCAGTGCATGCTTTCACCAGGCACATGCAACACCAGCCGTCAGTGCACGATTTCACCAGGCACACACACAACCAGCCGTTAATGCACACTTCCACCAGTCACACACACCACCAGCCGTCAGTGCACGCTCCCACCAGGCACACAAAACACCAGCCATCAGTGCATGCTTCCACCAGGAACACACACCACCAGCAGTCAGTGCACGCTTCCACCAGGCACACACACCACCAGCCGTCAGTGCACATTTCCACCAGGCACACACACCACCAGCCATCAGTGTACACTTTCACCAGGCACACACACCACCCACCGTCAGTGCACGCTTTCAACCGGCACACATACCATCAGCCGTCAGTGCAACAGGCAGGCTCTTCTCAGAGTTTCTTGATAAATATGTGTTTGATGCCTGCGAGGGAGTGGGTCTAGTTTCCTTAAACCATGCTGAGTATGCAGGTGCAGTGCATGAACTTCTGTGTGAGTGAGTCATGCTGCTTGGGGCTCACTCACTCCACAGTTATAAATTGCTCAAGCATCAGGCATTTTCTCATTTGCAAAGTTCGGCGCATGCACACAGCTAGGCACCCCCCACAACCCCGGGAATGACTGCTTCCTACAACCAGAATGGAAACAACATTTAGAGCAATGAAAACAAGTTAATTTGTTGCAAAGAACAGTTAACAAAAACCATGTCCAGCTGTTATAGATCTGGCAACTTAAACAAAATAGCAACAAAAAACAAACAAACATTGGCATAGCCAATAGGTCTCGCGTGTTACTGGCTGCTACTGCAAATGAGCTTTTAATAGGACAGCAATTACATTTAAAAGCACATTGGTAATCCTTTAATAGGACAATGCCTGAATTTCTAATAATGTTTTTAATAACGTTGGGTGATGATTGTGGTTCTCATCCCATCCCCAGCAGTAAGGGGCATTCAAGCTTCCCCAACTGCCCCCCCCCCACCCCATGTGGCTCGGCCACCGTCCCCACTCTCCAGCCTGCCAGGGCAAAAAACAGCAAGAGACATTTAAAGGAATGGGCGATTTAGGCAATTACAAATGCCCCAAGGTCCTGCCTGGTAATGTTTTCTCTTGCTCTCTTTTTTCTCTATAACAACCTCTCTCTCTCTCTCTCTCTCTCTCTCTCTCTCTCCAGCTCTTCCTATCCATGTCTCGCCACTTTCTGCCTTTCTGTCTATCTCTCTTTCTCTCATCACCCATCACTTGCTCAAGCATCTCTCACTATCTGCCATCACCCTTCTTTACTGATCACTCTACTTTTTTGTCTTCCTCCCTCTAATTTGTCTTCATCTTACTTCCTTCTTTTTACCTTGCCTCTCTCTCTCTATACCTCTGTCATTGTATTTCACCTTTCGATACCTCCAACCGGTGGCAGCTCCTCGTCGGAGTGCTGCGGGGCGGTGAGGCAGGGGAAGGGCAGGGTAGGGGGTAGTAAACTCCGGCTTACGCCAATGTAATTTGTTTTATTTATTTATTTAACTCTGTTTGGCCATATGCCGGAGTTTACTACCCCCCACCGTGCCCCTCCCACGCCCCGCCCTACTGCCGGCAGCACTCCCGCGAGGAGCTGCCACTGCCTCCAACCTATCGTGTTGGGGCTCATTTCGTTCTTTATCACCAGTCATTAAACCCTTAACAATATCCATCTATCCGGGCCACAAGTTAAAATCCTTGTCATACAGCTTAGTGAGTTATGGGCCTGCACGAAGGAGCTGCATGCAAACTACATGGCCTATGTTTAGAACCTTACAATTTTTTCCTCAACCTTTTGTTATTCTAAGGTTGCTAAAAAGAGTTACTTTGGGTTGTGATAAACATATATTGGTAAGTGCTATATAAATGGATATTAGTGTAATACCTCGTGGACGGATAATTGGAGATACTTACAATTATGCAGATTTCTTGTGTGCAAAGCTTGAAAAAGTCAAAAACCTAACCTGCCCCTTACCCCACCCTGCTCCCTGCCTCACTGCCCCCCTAACTCCCCAGTCCACTGCTCACTTTGGTGAGCACCTGCATAGGCATCCGCAGAAATCTTTCCGAGGGGGGCTAACCTGGCAAACGAAGGGGCGTGGCTAATGTTAATCAATAGGGGCGGGGCTAAAATGGCAGGCAATCAGGATCGGGTAATGCTCAGGCCAAGCTGAGAAAAAAAGTGGTGAATTCTGCATTTGAAACTGGACAACAATTAGAGCACACTTATGAACCCTAATATTACCCCCCTGGACCCTTAAAACTCATACATTCCCTGATCCCTAAAATTAGCCCCCTGGCACCCCAAAACCCATAACCCATACCCGCCCTAACCCCTAAAATTGTCCCCCTGGCACCCCAAAACCCATACCCGCCCTGAACCCTAAAATGTCCCCCCTTGTAACCCAAAACCCATACCCACCCTGAACCCTAAAATGACCCCTGGTACCCCAAAACCCATATCCACCCTGAACCCTAACATTTCCCCTGGCACCCCAAAACCCAAACCCGCCCTGAACCCTAAAATTACCCTTGGCACCCCAAAACTCATACCCACCTTGAACCCTAAAATTATCACTGCCACCCCAAAACCCATACCCACCCTGAACCCTAAAATTACCCCACTGGCATCCCAAAAGCTGAACGCTACGGGGCAGATTTACAAGCCAACTGGTACAGGTGCAAATTCAGGACAGTGAGTGTAAAAATTCAGGACAAAGGGTCAAAATTCGGGACAAAAATTCAGGAGAAAGGGTCAAAATTCAGGAAAAAAGGTAACGTTTACAGACATATACTATTGCGCAACCTTCTCTGATGTAAGTAAGTAAATAGACAACCACTGAAGTACAAGTGAAAATAAGTTTATATTAGGTTGAGACAATTGTGCACTTCATGATTTGTCAGTATACGCGCAGCTTTAAGCAAATGTGCAGGTCTTTTTGTGGTAACACATCCGCCCCCACCTTTCCAGCTCCCAGAGAAAACACCTGATGCCCGGTCCTGCCAGTCTGGCCTTGATACCACCCTCCAATGGCGCCCCTCATCTTCACATAGACCCTCTCTCATGTGTATTTAATTTCTTCTATCGTGCTACTCATCCCAAGTATGTGGGGCAGAGTTTTGGAGTGCGTTACAACACACACATATTATAAAGAGGCAATCACTAATATAAATGGGAAAGTCAATGTATAGGAAATGTTGCTTAAGATAATGGGGCTTACAATGTGTAATCATACTTTCATCCATCATTCAGTCTTTCACCATTCATTCTGTCCTTCCATCTGTGTGCCCAACAATTTCCATATTCCTCCATTTACAAACCTACCCATCACATTTCCTTCCATCCATCATTTCACTTATCTATCCCTCAATCCACCCTTTTACTCATCTATCATCCATCCATCTACCCTTTCACCCTATCCATCCATACACTCATCTATCCACTCTTCCACCCATTCATCCATTAACACATCCATCCAGTCATTCACCCGTTCAGTCATCCATTTACCCATCCCCTTTCCTCTTTCAATTCCCCTTTCACTTAGCCATCCATCCTTCCATCCACCCACCCATCCATCTACTCATCCACTCATCAATCCATCCATTGAACCTATCATATATTCATCCTTTCACTCATCCATCCACCCTTTCACTCCTTCACTCATTGATCCATCCTTTTGTCCATCTACCCGCCCTTCCACTCACTCATCCAGCCTTACATCCACCCTTTCACTCATGTGTCCATCCATTCACCCTTTCACTTATCAATTCATCAATCCACCCTTTCACTTATCAATTCATCAAACCATCAATCATTTCACTCATCCATCAACCCATTCACTCGCCCGTCATCCACCCTTTCACTCACCCATCCATCCATCATTTCACTCATCTATCCAGCCATCCGTCCACCCATCCCTTCACTTACTTACTCACTCATCTTTTCACATTAATTATGAGACCTATCAAGAACTCCACCCTTGCTGTAGTTCCTAAAGCAAGGGATGGGGTGGAGCAGGGTTCACTATGCCCCTGCACATAGGCAATCTGAAAAAGTGGAAGGCATGAGTCATGCATGATGCACAGTGCCTTGACATGGGGCGACTGACATGGTGTTGTTTCCAGAGCGTTAAGTGGGATAAAAAAACTAGGGGGATCTCTCTATTGGGTGTTTGATGTAATACAATGCGTGGCTTACAACACATAAGCTAAAATCTGTGCTTAATATAATGTGCCGCCCGACTGGTATTTTTGTTGCTTCTGTCATTGCATCCAGATATATAATACGTTACACCTACAACAAGCCAGAACTATTGGCTTTGTCTATGGTTATTAGTTGCATAAAATATAAAAGCAGCAACCATGGCTGCTATACTATAACTATAATCCTTTCCTTTGAACTTGTTTCACTGCCTTCCATCGATTAACTGTATTCTCAGGTAGCAGCAGCATGGGCGTTTTTGCACTTCCATGTGACAGACTGCCCTGCCCTGGACTGAGGCCACCACATGCTGTGCCAGCCCAGACTGACCCATTGTCATTCTGTATGTGGCAATCAGCCCCACACAGAATGACAATGGGCGGGGTGGGGCTGCTCTTGTGCACAGGGGAGTGCAAGGTGGCCCCATCAGGGAGCTGAGGCCTTTTGCAGGGAACAGCTCTGTTTCCTGCAATGCCTAAAATGAAGGCGGACGGTTGGCTGATGTCCTGCCTGAGGATGAGCCCCGGCGTCAGGCCCCCTCCGGGATGCATATGTGCACATGAGCGTGCGCAGGGGGTGCTCCAGTGGGGGGCCAGCGCCCCTCCTTGCCTCCCCCCTTGCGGACACCCATGAGCACCTGCACTTAGATATTCAATTGAAAGCAGTGCTCATAAGGTTGATGGGGCCCAACACTAGTGCTAGGGGCCCATCAGAAGTAAGAGGGCATTTTCTATGAGCCCAACAGAGTCAACCCCTCTGAGTCAAATCTAATGTATGGCTCTCAGCGGATTAGGAATTTAACTACTCAAATCCCCAGATTTAATTTAACAAACTGAATTCCTGAAGATTGAGACGGTTATTTATACTGACTGCACACTCTAAATAGGGTAGACGGGGCACCTGCCAGTGTGTGCTGGCTGTCCCTCATGTGCTGGTCTATCTAACCCGGGGGTGGGAGGGGGTAATCTAGATGATGACAGACAGGCCAGGCTCTCTCGGATCTCTATCCCTTCACCGGAGCCGCCCCCACAATGCAGTGAAGTTTTGCCAGGCGGGTGCTACGTTTGATGCACACACTCCTCAAAGTTTTTGTTTTTCAAAAATACACTCCCAAAGCGGGAGGTAATACTTGATGTGAAAACCAGTGACCTTGACATGCAGGGAAATGTCTCCCTGAGCATAGGAGCCAGGGATCGATTCCTCTGCCTGGATGCTATAGACTGCATAGTGGCTCCACCTATGGAACTTCGGGGCATATTATCAACACAGGCGATAAAATTATCGCTGCTTTTATCGGCAGAAAACTGCTGCAAAAGCGGCTTTAGCGGCAGTTTTCTGCCGCAAAAGCGGCTTTAGCGGCAGTTTTCTGCCGATAAAAGCAGCGATAATTTTATCGCCAGTGTTGATAATATGCCCCTTCGACTTTAAATATAGAGGGGGAGAGGGCAGCTGATTGGTAGGGCCGAAGCACTACCGATCTATGCCGATCTTCCTACTCCCCCCAAATGCGTAATGACCCTAAGTCCTAGTCTAAAAGGGACGTGTTGGAACTTTATAACCCCCCCATGACAGAGTCATCTGATAAACATGTACTATCCCTGAAAGCCTTTGCTTATTCATCAGTGTGTAGGCCTGTCACATAAAGCCCACTGTCAGATTCCAATGGAAACTCAATTAAGAGCTCATACACAGTACTGGGCAGAAAAAGACTGGAAAACATTTCGAAAAAACAAAGTAAAAGAAGACAGTAAAGGAGGAAAGTATTCGAAAACAGGCACCGCAATAGCGTTATCAGCCAGAAGGGGGCAGCAGAGGCCTTACTTTAAACTCAATCAGGCTCTTTCCATTTACTGGCTTCTCCGCCCGCTCGCCCGCGAGGCAAGTATTGTTCAGTTCGCTACCGATAGTATGCAGCTCTCCCCAGGGGAGTAACAAATGCCCCCCGTAGCCCCCGCGGGGGGGGGGGGGGCAACTCTGTTCAGTTAATTAAGGGGGCCCCGGGCCCCCTCAGTTCTTCTGAAAGCTGTGAGAGAGGCTTGCTCTAAAGCAAAGCCTCTCTCCCTCTCTGTCTGAAGCAGGTGCAGCCTGCTCTGAGACCCTGGTCCCCTCCCTCTGACTAAAGAGAAACAAAGTATCAACATTGTTTCTTTTCAGTCAGAGCCAGAGGCAGGCCCGGGACAAGGATGGGGTGGGGGCCCCAGTGACAGCAGTCTCCACTGCTCCTCTGAGGCAGCACAGAATCCGGCCCCCACTCTCTCCTCTCCATAAGCAAAGCCCACCCCACAAGAGAAGACAGGGACAAAGGTGCCACCCCACAAGAGAAGAGAAGAGACAGGGACAAGGATGGGGTGGGGGCCCCACCCCACAAGAGAAGAGAAGAGACAGGGACAAGGATGGGGTGGGGGCCCCACCCCACAAAAGAAGAGAAGAGACAGGGAAAAGGATGGGGTGGGGGTGGGGGTGGGGGTGGGGGCCCCACCCCGCCGCACCCCACAAGAGAAGAGAAGAGACAGGGACAAGGGTGGGGGCCCCAGAGACAGCAGTCTCCACTGCTCCTCTGCGCAGCTCAGAGCCCGGCCCCCACTCCCTCCTCTCCATAAGCAAAGCCTACCCCACAAGAGAAGAGAAGAGATGGGGACAAGCATGGGGTGGGGACCCCAGAGAGTAGGAGGCAGCACAGAGCACTGCTCGGAGTCAGGACCCTGACAAGGGTGGGGGCCCCTAGAGAGAGCATTCTCAAGGGCAAAGCTCATATGAGAAGGGATGACGCAGCAAAATGGGGCCCTCAGGTAAGCACTCTTGTTAGAATGCACCATGGGCGTCCGCGGGGAGGGGGGGCAAGGCAGAGTAGAGAATGGTGCAACGCAGAGAAGAGAAGGGTTCAAGGCAGAAAGGAGAAGGGTGCAAGGCAGAGAGGAGAAGGGTGCAAGGCAGAGAAGAGAAGGGTGCAAGGCAGAGAAGAGAAGGGTGCAAGGCAGAGGAGAGAAGGGTGCAAGGCATAGGGGAGAAGGGTGCAAAGGCAGAGAGGAGAAGGGTGCAAGGGGGAGAAGGGTGCAAAGGCAGAGGGGAGAAGGGTTCAAGGGGGAGAAGGGTGCAAGGCGGAGGGGGAGAAGGGTGCAACAGTGGCGTAACAAATGCCCCCACAGCCCCCGCGGTGCGGGGGGCCCAACTCTGTTCAGTTAGTTAAGGGGGCCCCCGGCCCCCTCAGCTCTTCTGAAAGCTGAGAGAGAGGCTTGCAAGGCCTCTCCCCCTCTGTGTCTGAAGCAGGTGCAGCCTGCTCTGAGCCCCTGGCCCCCTCCCTCCGATTAAAGAGAAACAAAGTATCAACATTGTTTCTTTTCAGTCAGAGCCAGAGGCAGGCCCGGGACAAGGATGGGGTGGGGGCCCCAGGGACAGCAGTCTCCACTGCTCCTCTGAGGCAGCACAGAATCCAGCCCCCACTCTCTCCTCTCCAAAAGCAAAGCCCACCCCACAAGAGAAGACAGGGACAAAGGTGGGGTGGGGGCCCGGGTGGGGGCCCCACCCCACAAGAGAAGAGAAGAGACAGGGACAAGGATGGGGTGGGGTGGGGGCCCCACCCCACAAGAGAAGAGAAGAGACAGGGACAAGGATGGGGTGGGGGCCCACCGCCCCACCCCACAAGAGAAGAGAAGAGACAGGTACAAGGATGGGGTGGGGTGGGGGTGGGGGCCCCACCCGGGGGCCCCACCCCACAAGAGAAGAGAAGAGAAGAGACAGGGACAAGGATGGGGTGGGGGCCCCACCCGGGTGGGGGCCCCACCCCACAAGAGAAGAGAAGAGAAGAGACAGGGACAAGGATGAGGTGGGGGCTCCACCCCACAAGAGAAGAGAAGAGACAGGGACAAGGGTGGGGCCCCAGAGACAGCAGTCTCCACTGCTCCTCTGCGCAGCTCAGAGCCCGGCCCCCACTCTCTCCTCTCCATAAGCAAAGCCTATCCCACAAGAGAAGAGAAGAGACGGGGACAAGCATGGGGTGGGGACCCCAGAGAGTAGGAGGCAGCACAGAGCACTGCTCAGAGTCAGGACCCTGACAAGGGTGGGGGTGGGGGCCCCTAGAGAGAGCATTCTCAAGGGCAAAGCTCATATGAGAAGGGATGATGCAGCAAAATGGGGCCCTCAGGTAAGCACTCTTGTTAGAATGCACCATGGGCGTCCGCGGGAAGGGGGGAGGGGGGCAAGGCAGAGGGGAGAAGGGTGCAAGGCAGAGAAGGGTGCAAGGCAGAGAGGAGAATGGTTCAAGGCAGAGAGGAGAAGGGTGCAAGGCATAGGGGAGAAGGGTGCAAAGGCAGAGGGGAGAAGGATGCAAGGGGGAGAAGGGTGCAAGGCGGAGGGGGGAAGGGTGCAAGGCAGAGGGGAGAAGGGTGCAAGGCAGAGGGGAGAAGGGTGCAAGGCGGAGGGGAGAAGGGTGCAAGGCAGAGAAGAGAAAGGTGCAAGGCAGAGGGGCAAAGGGTGCAAGGCAGAGAGGAGAAGGGCGCAAGGCAGAGAGGAGAAGGGTGCAAGGTAGAGAAGGGTGCAAGGCGGAGGGGAGAAGGGTGCAAGGCAGAGGGGAGAAGGGTGCAAGGCAGAGAGGAGAAGGGTGCAAGGTAGGGAAGGGTGCAAGGCGGAGGGGAGAAAGGTACAAGGCAGAGGGGAGAAGGGTGTAAGGCAGAGGGGAGAATGGTGCAAGGTAGAAAAGGGTGCAAGGCGGAGGTGGAGAAGGGTGCAAGGCAGAGAGGAGAAGTGTGCAAGGCAGAGGGGAGAAGGGTACAAGGCAGAGGGGAGAATGCTGCAAGACAGAGGTGAGAATGGTGCAAGGTAGAAAAGGGCCAAGGTGGAGGTGGAGTAGGGTTCAAGGGGGAGAGGAAAAGGGTGCAAGGGGGAGGGGAGAATGGTGCAAGGGGGAGGGGAGAATGGTGCAAGGCGGAGGGGAGACTGGTGCAAGGTAGAAAAGGGTGCAAGGCGGAGGTGGAGTAGGGTGCAAGGCAGAGGGGAGAAGGGTGCAAGGCACAGGGGTGAAGGGTGCAAGGCAGAGGGGAGAATGCTGCAAGGCAGAGGGGAGAATGGTGCAAGGTAGAAAAGGGTGCAAGGCGGAGGTGGAGTAGGGAGGGAGTGAGGGAGAGTGGGAGAGAGTGGAGAGTGGAGAGAGGGACAGTGGAGAGAGAGTGGAGAGAGAGTAGAGCGAGAGTGGAGGTAGAGAATGGAGGGAGAGAGTGGAGGTAGAGAGTGGAGGGAGAGAGTGGAGAGAGAGAGAGTAGAGAGAGAGTGGAGAGAGAGAGAGTGGAGAGAGAGAGTGGAGAGAGAGAGTGGAGAGAGAGTAGAGACAGGGTGGAGAGAGACAGAGTGGAGAGAGACAGAGTGGGGAGAGACAGAGTGGAGAGAGACAGAGGAGAGAGACAGTGGAGAGAGACAGTGGAGAGAGACAGAGAGTGGAGAGAGAAGGGAGAGAGAGAGTGGAGAGAGAGTGGAGAGAGAGTAGAGAGAGAGTGGAGAGAGAGAGTGGAGAGAGAGAGAGGAGAGAGAGAGAGAGAGAGAGAGAGACAGAGAGAGTGGAGAGAGAGTGGAGAGAGAGTAGAGCGAGAGTGGAGGTAGAGAGTGGAGGGAGAGAGTGGGGGTAGAGAGTGGAGGGAGAGAGTGGAGAGAGAGAGAGTGGAGAGAGAGAAAGTGGAGAGAGAGTGGAGAGAGAGAGAGTGGAGAGAGAGTAGAGACAGAGTGGAGAGAGACAGAGTGGAGAGAGACAGAGGAGAGAGACAGTGGAGAGAGAAAGTAGAGAGAGAGAGAGAGTAGAGAGAGAAGGGAGAGAGGGTGGAGAGAGAGAGTGGAAAGAGAGTGGAGAGAGAGTGGAGGGAGGAAGTGGAGAGAGAGACAGTGGAGAGACAGTGGAGAGAGAGTAGAGAGAGTGGAGAGAGACAGAGTAGAGAGAGACAGAGTGGAGAGAGACAGAGTGGAGAGAGACAGAGTGGAGTGAGACAGTGGAGAGAGAGTAGAGAGAGAAGGGAGAGAGGGTGGAGAGAGAGTGGAAAGAGAGTAGAAAGAGAGTGGAGGGAGACAGTGGAGGGAGAGAGTGGAGAGAGAGAGTGGAGGTAGAGAATGGAGGGAGAGAGTGGAGGTAGAGAGTGGAGGGAGAGAGTGGAGAGAGAGAGAGTAGAGAGAGAGTGGAGAGAGAGAGAGTGGAGAGAGAGAGTGGAGAGAGAGAGTGGAGAGAGAGTAGAGACAGGGTGGAGAGAGACAGAGTGGAGAGAGACAGAGTGGGGAGAGACAGAGTGGAGAGAGACAGAGGAGAGAGACAGTGGAGAGAGACAGTGGAGAGAGACAGAGAGTGGAGAGAGAAGGGAGAGAGAGAGTGGAGAGAGAGTGGAGAGAGAGTAGAGAGAGAGTGGAGAGAGAGAGTGGAGAGAGAGAGAGGAGAGAGAGAGAGAGAGAGAGAGAGAGAGAGAGAGAGTGGAGAGAGAGTGGAGAGAGAGTAGAGCGAGAGTGGAGGTAGAGAGTGGAGGGAGAGAGTGGAGGTAGAGAGTGGAGGGAGAGAGTGGAGAGAGAGAGAGTGGAGAGAGAGAAAGTGGAGAGAGAGTGGAGAGAGAGAGAGTGGAGAGAGAGTAGAGACAGAGTGGAGAGAGACAGAGTGGAGAGAGACAGAGGAGAGAGACAGTGGAGAGAGAAAGTAGAGAGAGAGAGAGAGTAGAGAGAGAAGGGAGAGAGGGTGGAGAGAGAGAGTGGAAAGAGAGTGGAGAGAGAGTGGAGGGAGGAAGTGGAGAGAGAGACAGTGGAGAGACAGTGGAGAGAGAGTAGAGAGAGTGGAGAGAGACAGAGTAGAGAGAGACAGAGTGGAGAGAGACAGAGTGGAGAGAGACAGAGTGGAGTGAGACAGTGGAGAGAGAGTAGAGAGAGAAGGGAGAGAGGGTGGAGAGAGAGTGGAAAGAGAGTAGAAAGAGAGTGGAGGGAGACAGTGGAGGGAGACAGTGGAGGGAGAGAGTGGAGAGAGAGAGAGAGAGAGAGAGATAGTGGGAGAGTGGAGAGAGAGTAGAGAGAGAAAGTGGAGAGACAGTGGAGAGAGATTGGCGAGAGAGAGTGGAGAGAGTGGAGAGATTGGAGAGAGAGTGGAGGGAGAGAGAGAGAGAGAGGAGAGAGAGTGGAGGGAGACAGTGGAGAGAGACAGTGGAGAGAGACAGTGGAGAGAGAGAGTGGAGAAAGAATGAGTGGAGCGAGAGTAGCGAGAGAGTGGGGGGAGATAGTGGAGGGAGAGAGTGGAGAGAGAGTGGTGAGAGAGAGATAGTGAGAGAGTGGAGAAAGAGACAGTGGAGAGACAGTGGAGAGAGAGTAGAGACAGAGTGGAGAGAGACAGAGTGGAGAGAGACAGAGTGAAGAGAGACAGAGTGGAGAGAGACAGAGTGGAGAGAGACAGTGGAGAGAGAGTAGAAAGAGAAGGGAGAGAGGGTGGAGAGAGAGTTGAAAGAGAGTGGAAAGAGAGTGGAGAGAGAGTGGAGGGAGACAGTGGAGGGAGACAGTGGAGGGAGAGAGTGGAGAGAGAGAGAGGGATAGTGGGAGAGTGGAGAGAGAGTAGAGAGAGAAAGTGGAGAGACAGTGGAGAGAGAGTGGAGGGAGATTGGCGAGAGAGAGTGGAGAGATTGGAGAGAGAGTGGAGAGAGAGAGAGAATGGAGAGCGAGTGGAGGGAGACAGTGGAGAGAGACAGTGGAGAGAGACAGTGGAGAGAGAGAGAGGAGAGAGAGAGTGGAGAGAGAGTAGTGAGAGTGTGGGGGGAGACAGTGGAGGGAGAGAGTAGAGAGAGAGTGGTGAGAGAGAGATAGTGAGAGAGTGGAGAGAGAGTAGAGAGAGAGAAAGTGGAGAGAGAGACAGTGGAGAGAGAGTGGAGAGAGAGACAGTAGAGATAGAGTGGACAGAGTTGAGAGAGAGAATGGAGAGAAAGAATGGAGAGAGTGGAGAAAAAGTAGAGACTGACTGACTGACTCAGAGACTGAATTCTGACTGACCGAGAGACTGACTGACTGAAAAACTGACCGAGAGAGAGAGTGACTGACTGACAGAGAGAGAGAGACTGATTGAGAGTGAGACTGACTGACAGAGATAGAGAGAGACTGACTGATTGACAGAGACTGACTGACTGATGTAGAGAGATACTGACTGACAGAGAGACTGGCAGAGAGAGACTGACAGAGAGAGAGAGAGAGACTGACTGACTGAGAGAGGCTGACTGACTGGGAGAGAGAGAGACTGACTGGGAGAGAGAGAGACTGACTGGGAGAGAGAGAGACTGACTGGGAGAGAGAGAGGCTGGCTGACAGAGAGAGAGACTAAGAGAGAGAGACTGACTGATAGAGAGCGACTGACAGAGAAAGAGAGACTGGCCGACAGAGAGAGAGACTGACTGACAGAGAGAAACTGACTGAGAGAGAGAGAGAGACTCACAGAGAGAGACTGACTAACAGAAAGAGAGAGACTGACTGACAGAGAGAGAGACTGACTGACAGAGAGAGTCACTGACTGAGAGAGAGAGAGACTGGCTCACTGCGAGAGAGAGAGAGAATGACTGACTGAGAGAGACTGACAGAGGGAGAGATAGACTGTCTGGAAGAGTGACTGACAGAGAGAGAGAGAGACTGAGAGAGAGAGGCTGAGAGCGAGAGCCTGACAGAGAGACTGACAGAGAGAGGGACTGACAGGGAGAGGGACTGACTGAGAGAGAGACTGACTGAGAGAGAGACTGACAGAAAGAGACTGACAGAGAGAGGGACTGAAAGAGAGAGAGACTGACTAAGAGAGAGACTGACTGACTGAGAGAGACTGGTTGAGAGAGAGACTGATTGAGAGAGAGACTTACTGAGAGAAAGACTGACAGCGAGAGACTGACTGACAGAGAGAGACTGGCAGAGAGAGACTGAGACTCTGACAGAGAGAGAGAGACTGACTGACAGAGAGAGAGACTGACTGACAGAGAGAGAGAGAGACTGACTGATGGAGAGAGACTGGCTGACTGAAAGAGAGAGACTGATTGACTGAAAGAGAGAGACTGACTGACTGGAAGAAACTGACAGAGAGAGACTGTGAGAGACTGACTGACATAAAGGGAGGGACTGACTGAGAGAGAGAACTAACTGAGAGAGACTGACAGAAAGAGGGGCTGACAGACAGAGGGACTGACAGACAGAGGGACTGACAGGGAGAGAGACTGACTGAGAGAGAGTGACAGAGAGAGGGACTGACTGAGAGAGACTGACAGAGCGAGAGAGACCGACTGACTGACAGAGAGAGAGAGAGAGAGAGACTGACTGACTGACAGACTGACTGACTAAGAGAGACTGACTGACTGAGAGAGACTGACTGACTGAGAGAGAGACTGACTGACAGAGAGAGAGAGACTGACTGACAAAATGACTGACAGAGAGACTGAATGACAGAGAGAGATAGACTGACTGACTAAGAGATAGACTAAGAGAGAGAGAGACTGACAGACTGACTGACTGACTCACTGAGAGAGAGACTGTGATGGAATTGGGGTTAAAGAGTGTCTGAAGCTATGCAATGCCTCTTAAGATTGCTATTGTCTACTAATAAAAATGTATTATGAAAATGTGCTCTTTGTAGTTACATCTGCTTTTGAAATACTGCATTGTCGCATTGTCTAATGTTTTAAAACGGAAACGAGAAGGAGCAGTGGATGCACTTTTGTCAAAACTGAACGATGAGTGGGCCCGATGTTGTATATCATGACAGGAGGCTGCATCAGGAAACCCACCTAACATTGGGCAAACTTCCCCGGCGTACTGATGGCAGGGACCCTGTAATGAATGGACCACCACCTATGATAGCCTGCTGGCAGACTAAGCCCAACCTTTAACTAAACCATCCAGTGTTACTTATAACGGCTGTATTGGTGACAGTGGCGTAACAATCGCCCGCATCCCCTGCAGTATGGCGGGTCGCTGGCCTGAGAGCTCTAGACTGGCACGGAGGATGGGAGGGGGGCCCGTCCATGTAGTTTGCAGGGGGGCCCCCTCAAGTATCGTTACACCACTGGCTCTCCCCTTTGCAGTGTGGGGTTAGGATGACAAACCGTCCATAAATTTCACGGACCATGCGTAAATTGGACCTCTCGTCCCTTGTCCCTGAGGATCCCTTTAACGGACGCCTTTTGTCCGTAATTTTGGGGCTTTCAGGGAACAGAGCTGTTCCCCTGTGAAAAGCCTCAGCTCCCTGATGGGGCAGCCTGTCACTCCTCATGGGAGCACAAGCAGGGCCGGACTGGGAACCAAAACCAGCCCTGACAAAGTGCTTGGCGGTTTTCGTCAGACTTTGTTACAGGGTGGTTTTTGCAGCAAAAACGGCCCTGTAACAAAAATGCCCCCCAGGGGCCCAAAACCGCCCCCACCCGCGTGGCGCACCGGGGGATTGCCTGGTGTCCGCTACGGCCAGTCCGGCCCTGAGCACAAGAGCAGTCCCACCCCGCCCATTGTCATTCTGTGTGGGGCTGATTGCCAAGTACAGAATGACAATGGATCAGTCGGGCTGGCACAGCCTGGTGGCCTCCTCCAGCCTTGGTCTAGGGCAGGGCATTGAGGCATTCTGTCACATGGAAGTGGATGCCCATGCTGCTGCTAGGTGAGAATCCAGTTAAAGAAAGGATTATAGTTGTCTCAGAGTCTCATCGTTTTAGAAGTGACGCATTTTCAATATTATATTCAAGGAAGCCATGGTTGCTGCTTTTTTTATTTTATGCAACTAACAACCATTGACAAAGCCAACAGTTCTGGCTTGTTGTAGGTGTAACGATACTTGTTCTAGGTGTAACGTTACTTGTTGTATTATATATCTGGATGCAATGACAGAAGCAACAAAAATACCAGTCAGGTGGCACATTATACTAAACACAGATTTTTAGCTTATGTGGTTTAAGCAGCACCCTTTTGGAGAGACCCCCCCTAGTTTTTTCATCCCACTTGAAGCTCTGGAAACAACATCATGTCACAGTCGCCCCACATCCAGGCACTGTGCATCATGCATGACTCACGCCTTCCTCTTTTTCAGATTGCCTAAGTGCAGGGGCATAGTGAACCCTGCCCTACCCCCCCCTTACTTTAGGAACTACAGCGAGGTTGGAGTTCTTGATGGGTCTCTTCTGTCTGCAACTCTGCAGACACAGGCTCAGCTCATAATTAATGTGAAAAGGTGAGTGAGTAAGTAAGTGAAGGGATGGTTGGATGGATGGCTGGATGGATGAGTGAAATGATGGTAGGATGGATGGATGAGTGAAAGGTGGATGATGGGCGAGTGAATGGGTGGATGGATGAGTGAAATGATGTATGAATTGATGGATTGATGAATTGATAAGTGAAAGGGTGGATTGATGAATTGATAAGTGAAAGGGTGAATGGATGGACTGATGAGTGAAAGGGTGGATGTAAGGCTGGATGAGTGAGTGAAAGGGCGGGTAGATGGACAGAAGGATGGATAGAAGAGTGAAGGAGTGAAAGGGTGGATGGATAAGAGAAAGGATGGATGGATGAGTGAAAGGATGGATGAGTGATAGGTTCACTGGATGGATTCCTGAGTGGATGAGTAGAAAGAAGGATGGGTGGACGGAAGGAAGGCTGGCTGGCTAAGTGAAAGTGAAATTGAGAGAGAAAAGAGGATGTGTAAATGGATGACTGAACAGGTGAATGGGTGGAAGGATGAGTGGCTGGGTGGATGAATGAGTAAGTGAAAGGATAGCTGGATAGGTAAATGGCTGGATGGATGAGTGAATGGATGGATGGGTGGAGGAGTGGATGGATGAGTGCATGGATGATAGGGTGAAAGGGTGGATAGATGGATAATGAATGGATGAGTAAAAGGGAGATTGAGGGATGGATGAATGAAATGATGGATGGAACAATATGTGATAGGTTTGTAAATGGTTGAATATGGACATGGATGGGCACACAGATGGAAGGACAGAATGAATGGTGAAAGATTGAATGGTGAAAGACTGAATGATGGATGAATGTATAATTACACATTGTAAGTCCCATTATCTTAAGCAAAATTTCCTATACATTGACTTTTCCATTTATATGAGTGATTGTCTCTATATAATTTGTGTGTGTTGTAACGCACTCCAACACTCTGCCCCACATACTTGGGATGAGTAGCACTATAGAAGAAATTAAATACACATGAGAGAAGGTCTATGTGAAGATGAGGCCGCCATTGGAGGGTGGTAACAAGGCCAGACTGGCCGGACCTGGCATCAGGCGTTTTCTCTGGGAGCTGGAAAGGTGTGGCGGTTTTGTTACCACAAAAAGTCCTGCAGATTTGCTTAAAGCTACACGCATACTGAAAAACCATGAAGTGCACAACTGTCTCAACCTAATATAAATGTATTTTCACTTGTACTTAGGTGGTTGTCTATTTAGTTACATACATACTATTGCGCAACCTCCTCTAATGTGTCTGTAAAATGTACCTTTTGTCCTGAATTTTGACCTCCTGTCCCGAATTTTGACCCATTGTCCCGAATTTTTACACTCACTATCCCGAATTAGCACCCATGCCAGTTGGTCATCCTATGTGGGGTGTTGAACATTTTACACACCTCAACATAAAATAAATTCAGAAAAACATCCCTTACCCGGGGATTGGACGGGTTTATGGGGTCTTTAGGCCTGGTCTGACAGGTCACTCGCTGTCAGGGACGGTTTTGGGGCTGTTTGTGGGCCCACTTTGTGGACTGGTGGGTCAATGTTTTAACTGATATTGCCACAAACTTTGCCTACAGCAACCACAAAATGCATGCAGAGGCCCATATCTTGCAAAACACGTATACAGCTTGTCTTCACAGGTTCAAAACTGCCCGGATTTGCAACTGTGGACCACTGCCCTTAACAGAAAGCAACAAACACATCTCAACCGCTGCACGTTTTCTACAGTCTCAAAAACAGTAATTCCTCTCTCTTCGACGCTACACATCCTCACTTAAAAATGGTTTTAGCAGCTGCTGAGCATCTCAAAAGTGCTTAATGTTTTAATGTACTTTCAAATTCAAAAAGCTTTATTCGGATTTCACGGTTGAAATCATAAGAGCGTACATTTAAAAAAGGTGCCTAACACATTAGTTACAGATTGTACAAATTATTACGTTCATCAACGTTAAAAACAGGTTCTACCAAAAAATACAAATGAGTCTAAAATAAAATTAATTTGCATAGTTCTTTACATTGAATTCCTGAACTTAATCATTAATTTTAAAAAACTGGATACAGCATGTGCAACAATGTCATTTGCTAACTGTTGCAACCTAACAAAAGCTGTTCTACAGGTACCGTGGCCCCACGCCCTCAAAATTGGTTTCAAGAAAGCCCCTCTGGGAGCAGTATAAAATTTGCTGAATAGTATGCAATGAATATTTGATTGGGCGGAGGTATCATCGCATGGGCAAATAAGCGTCTCCCTTGACCAGTTGTTACAGGCTGGAAAGGTAATTAAACGAAAAAAGATACCAAACCTAAAACGGGTCAATAACATTCTGGAGTAACAATTTAAGTGGCTTACAAGATACAATTGGGGCCCTTTGTTGATAGTAATTTGCTGGTAATCTGTGACTGAGTTTTTAGCTTTTTCCGAGCCCCATCTCTTGTTGGCTAAATAGTCCAGTGCCATTTTTTTCAATGACTTTCTAGCAACCACCTCCATACTGGATGGTCTCGTGAAATACTCTGGATGGCCAAACTCAGTCATCAGGGTTTCAACATAAGCCAGCCATTTAATGTTGCTGACTCCGTAAAGGGTAAGGCAGTCAGAGATTAAGTTACGGTTTAAAAATGTCTCAGGAGTAACCCACACCTTTTGCCATAGTAGCATGGGCGCAATTTTTATAGCATCCAAAATGTACGGTAAGCCCAGTTCAATATGTGCAAGGTAGGTTGCCGTTGATTTAGGGGCCCCCAGCAAGTATCTAAGGTACTGATTCTCGGTTAGTTGTATCGATGATGCATTTTCGATTCCCCCAAATTCCTGATCCATATATGGCCGTTGAGATGCATTTGGCCTTGTAGATTAGAGACAGTTCCTTCAGTGTGCCAATTGCCTCTCCTATCGAAGTTTATTCCGAGGTAGGAGAATTGATCGGTTGTCTCGATCCTCCTACCATCAAAGAATATTGAACAGGGAGCTTTCTTGGTGCCAGGCCGACAGGCCATGGTGTAAGTTTTCGTGATGTTAACTTTTAAACCCTTATCTTTCATATAGTTGGTAAATTTTAAGACGGCCCTCTGTAGGCCTACCCTGGTTCGGGACATGATGGCGGCATCATCTGCATATAAAAATATTGGCACCGGTTGCCCTTTGATCGACGGGTAGTCATACTGTGACTCATTGAGATGTTTGCCAATAGAATTTATATAAAGGGTGAAGAGTAGGGGTGCTAATATGCACCCCTGTCTCACACCCCTCCTAATGGGGAACTTGGCCGAGCACTCTCCCAGACGGGCATAGCGTACCCTGGCGCCGGCACCCCTGTATAATTCCTTGATAAATATAAGAATTTGGTCATCGATGCCCAGGTCAAATAGTGTGGACCATAATTTATTATGGTCCACACAATCAAAGGCTGAACTCAGGTCAACGAGAGTGATGAAAAGATTACCCTTCTTGACCTGAGTATACTGCGATATAACAAGGGCCAGGTTTAATCCCTGCTCAACTGTATCTTTGCCTGTTCTGAATCCGTACTGAAGGCTTGAAATGATGTCGCCCTCCTCTGCCCATTTTTGAATTCGGTTTAAAATTATACGGCCTGCTACCTTCATTAGTGCATCAAGGAGCGAAATTGGCTGATAGCAAGTGGGGTCGTTCCTGTCTCCTTTTTTGAAGATGGGGAAAACTATTGCTTCGGTCCAAGTCGGTATAAACGCATGAAAATTTGCGCTATTCGTGACGTTGGTTAACAAGGGAGCCCATAAATTGATCTCAGTTTTAAAAACATCTATTGGGACTCCGTCCGGTCCGGGAGCTTTACCCGAAGGGCTTTCTTTGATTGCCATGATGACCTCTTCGCAAGTAAATGTGATACCCAGCGGAAATACACCCAGAGGGTTGTTGTCATAATCATCTGACAAAGTTACAGATGTGGGAATTACAGGGTCAGGGAGGTTTACATTATTATAAAGACATTTAAAGTGATTGACCCAGGTTTCCCCATTGATAGCAATGTCAATAGCGTCTGTCTTTTTGATCTGCAAGTAGGGGGCATTGACCGCCTTCCAAAAAGCGGTGGTATCCCTGCTTTTTGAGGCTATAGTCAAAGCCGACCAGGCCTCTTGCTTCAAAGATTTTTTCCTGGTTTTAATTGCTATGTGATATAGCTTTCTGGCTCGGCGGATCTCCATCATGGATCTCGGAGATGCATGCAGTGCCTTTTTTAAAACTTTAAGCGCTTGGGTACAGTTGCTGTCAAACCAGCCATTTGGGCAGTTTGATTCTGAGCGGTACTCCCTGGTCAGTAGCCTTTTTAATTCTGCCTGCATTTTTAGGAAGGAGCCCAAAATTTTTGATGGCTGTTCTGTAAGAGACAGGCAGGTATAGATTTCTTCCCTGGTTGTCGATACTACATTTTTTAGCAATCCCACTGTGTCCACCTTATCCCATTTGATGGAATATCCGTTTCTACTTGCTAAATTGATCACCAGTTGGTATAAAAATTTGTCCCCCCGGATCTGTTCATGCCCATCAATTTTTACACAGAAAGAGATCGGGTAGTGGTCACCGTAGATGACATCCAGTGTTTCCCATGACGTTACTATCCGGGCATGGGTTTTTGAAAAAAGAGTAAAATCTATTATTGAGTTACACCCCCTCCCATGAAATGTTGGCTGGAACTGAATGGTTGGGGTGCATAGCTCATTAATATAAGATAAATTAAAATAGAAAATCATATTATTCAGTATGTCATCCGGGTTGGAGTGGATGAAATGAGTCGGGTTGTCATCCTTATGCTCACCTAAGCCGCAGATGCCCATCGGGCTATTAGGACAGACAGTACAATTAAAGTCACCGACCCACGTCAAAAGCGTCTCCCCTCCTATCTGGTCCTTTATAGTGGTGACACTATGCGTCAAGTTATTGATGACATTTTCCAAGGTGTTTATAGGCACATTATTATAAAAGTTAATTAAAATCATATTCTTGGCATTACCCCACCTAATTGTTAAAATCTGATAGTGTTCAGTGGTCAAATGTGTGATTACTTTAATCCCGCCCGTAGTGGAGACATACGTGCACAAACCACCTTTGTTTCTGCCCTGGGGCTTATTAATGCGGGTGTGTGGAAAGTCTGGAACCCCAGTAAGGGGACTGCTTCTAATGTCCAAGTTTCCTGGAAACAGAGGATATTATACTTGGTGACTAGGTCGAGCCATGGTTGTTGGGATACTTTGTTTGCCAGGCCTGCTATGTTCCAGGAGAGAATTTTATGGGTGGGTTTTGTCGGCTTAGGGATGGTATTTTTAACAAATTCTCTATCAACCACGGCCCTGGGGGAAGGAAGAGCTTTCCTAGGATGGTGTTCAGTTTGTACCCTGAGGTCCAACGGTGGTTTGACTATTTCCTTCTCGGGCGAATGGTTTAAAGCCCCCTCATCCATTAGTTCCCTGTCTGTAATTTTGCTCCAAGCTCTGTCTAGGGGTAGATTACTCTGGGTGCTAATTTGATATAAAGAGGGCGTAAGGGTTAGTTTGTGCAACTTCCCCACCTGGACAACCGTCTTCTGTCAATCTAAATCATCTAGGCATGCTAGCGGCTCATAATGGTTTCCTAGAGGAATAGACCATTGTGGGCTATAGGTTGCCTGTTGTTGTCTGCCGTAGTGATGGAATAAGGGCCTATCTGTGCAAGGTCGTAGTTGGTATAAAGGTGCCCTAGGGTGGGGATGTCTAAATGTGTGAATTCGGGAGTTACAGCTAAGATTTTTTAAAGTATCATGAATGTCGAGGGTGGGTATAGAGTTTGAAGAAGCCAATAAAGATTGGGGATAAAAATAGCTCAAATCACAGATTGATATACCACCCTCTCCTCTCTCCAGGTACCAGTCGACTATGTGGGTAACTACCCTGCGGTCCCTGAAGTTGATGGTTACAACGTCCCCCTAAATATCTTTGGGTCTAGGCCCCACCCATGCTAGTCTCCTCACGAAGGCTATATCCCCATTTATATTGGGGGAAAGGTCTATTATAACTTAGCCAATGAATGACTTTGTTTTTGAGATCTCTGTGGCCTTCTTTCCTCCCTTCCCCCAGCTCTGGGATGCCAGTGAGAATGATGACATAAAGGGCTGCGTCTGGCGGTAAATCTATATGTTGCCCAAATCTATTTGTACCCATGTCTGGGGGACATGCCCTCCTTGGTGTTAAATTATGGATTTTGGGCACGTTCGTAGTTCCCCCTGTTCCCGCCTCCCTGGGTGGCTTTGGGGCGTTCTCTTTGTTAGCGGACATTGGTATTTCTTCTGTTGTTAATGATGGGGATTCCCTTGTGGTATTAGTCTCTATGGATGGCAGGCCACAAGACGCATTTGGTGGGTTGTGTGATGTCAGTTTCTTTAGGGCCTCACTGTTGGAATAGGTTGCTTCCAGTATTAAGGACATTTGGTCACCCAACCTCCTGAGACTCTCTCTATGAGTGGTAATAGGAGAGATTTTACTAGCTGTTCCATACTCTCCAGAACACCTTCGTTTGGGGTAGTTACGGGGGGTAGTATCTTATGCATAGTGTATGTGCCAGGGGTGCCTTGCTTCTTTGTGGGGCTTATGCGAGGTCTAAAAATCTTTGCTCGTCTACCCCTATGGCAATCCCTGCCCCGCTTTCTCTTTAATGTGACCCCCTGATCTAGGTGTAGGGGCGAAGCCTGACTTTTCTTATTCCTTACTTTGAGATTGGCTACCGGCAAAAGGGGAGACTCCCCCCGAGTGGAATCTGAAGAGGAGTCCAAGTTAACAGTGTCATTATCTTCCCCATTGGAGGGTTGTGATGTTACCAAACGGTCCTGTAGGAGTAAGGGGATCCCCGGATCACTTATGGAGTTGTTTCCTATGAGTTGTGTGGGCGGGGAAATTGCTGTATGAATGGAGCCCAAGGAGGAGCGTTTGTTAGAGTGAAGTTCTAGAGACATGCGATGTTCAGCGGCTGCAATCTCGTGATCTAACTTATTAGCAGCCTTTGTTAGGAAATGATCTATTGTCCCTCTGATGGTCCCACCCGCCAGTGAGTTCCTACTTTTACTTGAGCCTTTAGACATCCTGGTTTAAAATTCCCCGACAGCTTCTAATGTGAAATATACTTTAAACAATTGGGGTAATATGCATATGGTGCTCAGACTCTCGGTGAAGTCTTTTACTTGGCGTCCGATGTGGTGGGGCCAAGGGATGTGTACCGGGCCGGCCTCCGCTGGCCTCAGACGGGCACAGATGGCCCGCCCTTTGCCTGGGCTTAGCCAGCGCACTCCTGCGCGCTCCCCCTACGCGGGGGATAAGGCAGGAATTTAAGCACCTCCTGGCGCGATTGTCCCGTGCGCGGCTTCCGGCCGCAAGAGCTGCTGGGTGATGTAGTCCGTGTGAGCCACGGGTGCCCCCTCCACACAGCGTCTGCACTAAGGGGTGGTAGATGCGCGGCAGCGGGAGGCAGGCTTGACGCGGCAGCACAGCAGCAAGGTCCCCAGAGGAGCTGGCCTACAGATATGGACAACAAGGTACGCCAGAAAATGAGCAGGTCTCCCCGCTCCACCGGGGATAAGGCAGGAATTTAAGCGCCACCTGGTGCGATTGTCCCGTGGGCGGCTTCCGGCTGCAAGAGCTGCTGGGTGATGTAGTCCGTGTGAGCCACGGGTGCCCCCTCCACACAGCGGCCGCACTAAGGGGTGGTAGATGCGCGGCAGCGGGAGGCATGCTTGCCGCGGCACACAGCAGCAAGGTCCCCAGAGGAGCTGGCCTACAGATATGGACAACAAGGTACGCCAGAAAATGAGCAGGTCTCCCTGCTCCACCGGGGATAAGGCAGAAATTTAAGCGCCTCCTGGCGCGATTGTCCCGTGGGCGGCTTCCGGACGCAAGAGCTGCTGGGTGATGTAGTCCGTGTGAGCCACGGGCGACCCCTCCACACAGCGGCCGCACTAAGGGGTGGTAGATGCGCGGCAGCGGGAGGCAGGCTTGACGCGGCAGCACAGCAGCAAGGTCCCCAGAGGAGCTGGCCTACAGATATGGACAACAAGGTACGCCAGAAAATGAGCAGGGCTCCTCTGTACTTATATTTGTGGTATGACATAGGATGCAAGTCCTCACGCTGTATGGACAGATGTGCTAAACAGCTCTTTTTCGATTAAGTCCATAGTAGGTATGAATCATACACAACCACTCCAGCTGTGCATCATATGTTTTGTGTACAACCAGCAGATCATTGAGGTATGGTCAAATTGGGGGGTTGGGGGTGCAACTAAAGTGCACCCCCACTCATTGCTTTGAGCAGCTTCAGCACTCTCTCAAATGCCAGTAGGTGATTGATAGGAAGAGACACCTAAACTCCTGACAGAAGTGTCTACTATACTGCCTGTCGGAAATCCATTTAGTTTCACTAAATATGGGGTGTGTGGCTGTGTGAATGTGTTGGATCAACATGCTGTACGTATGAGGTCCTCTACAATGGCACAATGTGGGACAATGTTTCTGCATTAGGTAACTGCTCTTTCCTTGTTCCCTGAGTAGCCTCTGGGGCACCTACACAGTGGTGGCTCCCCCGGTAAGGGGGAGGAGCGTCACCCCACTGCTTTTAAGCAGTGCCAAACAGAAACAGAAAATGATAGTAACTGAGTTATTATCATTTTATGTTTGTGCTGCTTTGCGGTTGGGGGCTGCTCTGCTCTCGGAGCAGGAGAGGAGTGGTTTGCCCACTCCTAAGTGCGCATTGAGTGTTTGTTCGGCCCTCTCGGCCGCCCAAACCGGTCATGCGCACTTTCCCTGTTCTCCATGCAGGCTGCATTACTGCCTGCAAGGAGAACATGACCACACATCCTGCCCCTAGCGGAGCGCTGTGTCACGGCGCTCAGACCAATCTCAATGCTGCATTGCAGCGTTGTAATTGGCTGAGGGGAGGGATCCTGGCTGCCTGCTTCATGTTCCTGGAGTCGGAGGCAGGAGAACACAGACACCGGACCCGGCGGCAAGGTAAGTTTATGTTTTTTAATCCCCCCACCGCCGTGACACCCGCCCGCGACACCCCTCCGTGCCCGTCCACCACCCTCGAGCCATGCCGGCCACCACGGTACATACACGTTTGGTGTCTGGACTACGTTATAAATGCAGTCCAGTGATCCACTACTGGGCAACACCTTGCCAAAAGGTGAGCCTATAACAGGTGGAAAAAAGAAAATTACATTGGCAAGAGGGGGCTGCCAGTATCACATATGAAACTGGAATTACGTGGCAGGCAAAAAAAACTCGATGGATTTAACCTAAATCTGTGACTGGGGATGAATGTTTTATGGGTTCAGCATTCCGTCCATCACTAGTACTTTTTGCATTTGTCACCCTAAGTGGGAAGGGTAGGCCCAGACGTGGGTCAGATGCTCGCTACCCCACCAGATTCAAGCTAGCATGCCGAAATCGTGCCAGAATGCTTGTTCCTGGTCCAGGGAGGGCCTGGCTTGGCAGTTCGGGCTGGTCTGTTCCCATGGGGAGCAGGGTCAAGGCTGATTTGCATATGGCTGGGTCTAAACTGGAAAGACGTGGCGTGCAAAAAACACCAAAAAAAACATGGATTCAAGCCAGATCTGTGACTAGGGGTGAATGTGTGATTGGTTCAGCTTTCCGTCCATCATCTGTTCTTTTTGCATATATCACACATGAAGTCAGAGGCAAAGAAAGGCCTAATAAGGAAGCCGAGCACAAATGTGTCAATGCTCATAATGAACAGACACATAAGAGGCAATTTGGCATAAAGATTGATTAACATACAAAATGAACCAATATATCTGACAAGTTTCCCCAAGTGCATGCGGGAGTAGTCAGCCTAATTCCGTTTTTTCTTTGAATTTGGGGACTTGCAGTAAATAAGTCTGCACGTCCCAGAATTGTAAGAAACAACTGGGACTAGACTAACTAGTCACACGTTGACCAGGGAAATTTGGCAGCTATATGACAGATACGTACATTACAGAATTAAGTGAAAGGGAATGTGGGGAAAGCAAGCTTGAAGACTATACTCTCAGACTGAATTTCACAAAGGGGAGATTTATTATTTTTCTCAGCAAATGCTTCGCTGCATCGTGCAATGGGAAGAAGACGCGAAGAAGAGCCATATCAATTAACGTCACGGTGCTCGCATATGTATGACAAGTTTAATAGCTGGCCTTATGGGGTGCAGGACGGTGGTTCTGCTATTGCCATTCATGTGTCCGGACCGGTATGGATCACACTGTTATTAGTGGGACGGTGGCTGCTCTACCAGCAGGTTGCTCAAAAATCAATTAAGAGATCTAAATAAAAAAGACACAAAAAAGAGAGAGAGGGGCAGCCGAGAGATGGCATGTAAACTCCACACAGCTCCCGCGTCGCGGGACCGCGCGCGGACCAGCGCCGGGCTAAGCCCGGGACAAGGGCGGGCCCTCTGTGGCCGGAGGAGGCCGGGCTGGGCCACATCCCTAACTTCTACCACAAGAGGTGAGCAGGGGATAACCCAACATGGGGAAGCGAAATAACACGCCTACAGTGCCTGCTCCCATGTGTTCCCCCAACCCACCTCCCTCCTTTGAATGTTTACTCGAGAATGCACTAACACTGGTCCAGGAGGAAATAGCTAACACAGAAAGGAGGATGTCACTGGGTTATAACAATACTGTCTTACATTCACCCCAAGCTAATCCTCCCAACAACCTCCCGCTATCTCCTGTAATTACCATCATGAAACCCCCTACCACATTAATATCATCAGAACTGCAGCCTGGGGATAGCAGTCCGGTCATAACCATTGACTCACAGCCTGACTGTGCTGTACAGCACATAACTTCATCCCCGCTCACGAACAATAAAGTTGGTGAGGGTAAAAGGAAAAGGGGCCCTTTAAAATCGATTGTTAACAAAAGGAAGCAACCTGTCCGAAATAAGAACCAGCCAACTCCGCAGAGCATGTGGACTAGAGGGAAACAACAACAAACTGGGGATCAAACCGACAACATTGATACGCCGCAAACTGATGCACTAGCCCCGTCCATAATCATCTCCAGCGATGATCACAATTCCCTGGGCACACAGACTGAGTTTTTGACTGACAGTACTATTCAACCCAAGCCCAATGGGAATTTTATCGAGACAATCGTAGATACTGTTTTTAAACAACTGGAATGTCAAATGATCAAGCAATTTAATATTGTTTTTAAAAGGTTAGATAAATTAGAAAATTTAGTTAAAAAGGAAGAGGTTAAAAGGAAAGGGGCGATTAGCCTTGACCAACTTAGGGGTGACCGCCTTTTGAAGGACCTGGAGTCTGTCAGTAAGGTTATTCTGTGTGGTGCGCCTAGCACCAGCAGTAGCAGCACGAAGGACGTTCCTAAACCTGCTAGCAGTAACCCAATAACCAATAATACACCCAGGCCCACTAACACAGGGCAAACTAAACCTGTCACTAAAGCTAAGCCAACCCCTCTCGTAGTCGCAGGCTCTTCTAACCCTACTATTATTCTCAACAGTACACGACAGGAGGGCCACAACACAACCACCCCTACTGTAAATCCTGTGGTACAAAGCAGTAACAACGCCAGGAATGCCCAACCAACAGCTAGTAGACCCAGAAAATCTCAAGAACCTACCCTTCATTTACCACCTGACGCCTGCCCTTACGTTTTAGTATTGGCTGGCGTCCCACCTCTCAAGGAAGGACAGGGGGAATCCTGGGTCCAGTTGAATAATAAGTGTATTGACTGGCTGACCAAACACAAGGGGGTAGGCTATGACATTAGGAATGAAATTCTGTCTGCCCGTCGCGTGAGTTGGATTGGTCCCTTACGCAAAGACTTCAATGAGGACTGTATTGTTCTAAATTTTAGGCACCCTGGCACTGCTAAATACATACTTAACCACAATAGCACCAACACAGGACCTTCTACTGTTGTCACCCTCTTGCCCTTGCGTTATTTTTATAGGCCCCCACCTATGCAACCCTTTTCAGCCCCACATTCCTTCCAACCTTTTCCAGCTCAGTTGCCTTTCCCACTATTTAATAGATTTTCCGCATTGGCAGATACATGGAGTTTGGACTGACCATTAGATACTCCTTCTTACACCTTAGCTAATGATCACACCAACAATGAGTCCCTTGTCGGCAACTTACCCATTTGTCCCAGTGCAACATTGTTGAATTCCTCAGACAGGTGTAGGATGTCATTTGACCCCACAAAAGGCGTTTCTGGCCAAACCTCTACTATGGACTCTGATGAATTCTCCATTTTGAGTTGGAACATTGCAGGCCTCAACGCGAAAATGAATATAAAGTCTTGGACTGATTGGGTAACAAGCTTTGATGTCCTAATGTTGCAGGAAACCTGGTGCACAAGATCTTTACTCCTTGAGGGCTACAGCTGCCATAATTTGATTGTTCCATCTCCTCCCATTGGCCGCCCCAGTGGGGGTTTATCAATCTGGGTCAAAATTACAGCTGGTGTTAAAAGTGAACTACTGCCAACCACTACCAAAAATGTTATGGCATTGAAATATACAGGACGGTTAAAGTTATGTTTTGTTAATTTTTATAATAATGATTTTACAACCCACCCCAACATTAATTTTCTGGATTTGTTTACATTTTTGACGAAGTAGTGGATGGTCAAAAATATGGAAGCTTTGATGGCATTTGCTTGGGAGGCGATTTCAATGCACACATTCACTATAGTTCCCTGCCTTGTAGGAGAGGTGAAGAACTATTAGACCTGTTAGCAACACGTGACTTAGTTGATGCTATGGAGAAATTGAATATGGATGTGAACTACGTACCGGGCCCTACATACATCGGCCGTGGGAGCTCTACCACTATCGATTATGTTTTCATTTCATCCCTCCTTGAGGATCTCCTTTTGAAATCTGAGGTTATCACGTCTCGGTATAGTGACCACTATCCAATTTTAATTTGCCTCAAACCAACCAAAACACCAATGAACAGAATAGAAATCGGGGCAAAAAACTTAATGGCATCAACAGACAGGTTAAGGGTGGCTTGGAGGGGGATAGACAACCAAGGAGTTTTGGCTAGAGTCATTAAAAAACATCCTACTCTAGTATCAGTATGTCTATCAACCACCAGCCCGGGGCTTGACATTGTTAACTCTTTTTGTGAGCTATGCAAGGTAATAAAAGGGGAAATCTCCAAACCAGCCCCAGCCCACACCAATAGCAATCCCAGGTGGTTTGACACCTCTTGTTCCAAAGCCAACCGGGAACTTAGAGCTGCCCTTACTGCAGCACCACGAGACCCGTCTCTGGTAAGGACTTTGAGACTCAGATACAAACTTTGTCTAAAAACTAGATCAGACGAACTATTAAAAGATCACTGGGATTCCCTTGTTCGCACTGCAGCCCTACGAGACGTTGGAGGGTTCTGGAGGGCTGTCAAGAATCTTAGGTCACTGGGTTCTAACATCTGCCCCATTAATTGCAATATAACAGGGGATGCGTGGGTTGACCATTTTTCGAAGATCTATTACGCTTCCGCGACTGGCAACCCAATTACAACTATCCCAGTTATAAAGCCTTTAAATATTTTGTTGTCTGAGGTTGAGGATGCTATCATTGAAAGTGCTGGTAACAAAGCTCCTGGCCCAGATGGTTTATCCATCGATCAAATTAAATCTGAACCTGACTTTTGGGCACCCTTGTTATGCAATGTCTTCAATAATTTATCCACTACTGCTGTTCCGGAAACATGGTCCTGTAGTGCCATCGTACCCATATTCAAAAAAGGCAATAGACTTGATCCTGGCTGTTATCGCCCAATATCATTAATTGACAATACTCTAAAGGTTTTAGGCAGGGTCCTTTTTAATAGAATTAGTACTTGGGCGGAAGAAAGTACCATCTTACATCCCTGCCAGCTAGGGTTCAGGAGTAAAGTGGGTACGGTGGAACAGTGTCTGAACCTAAACCTACTTATGGCCAAATATACGATCGTCAAAAAATCACCCATATATTTTGGTTTTATGGATTTAAGTTCTGTGTTTGATTTTGTTAATCATTCTCGTTTATGGTCAGTTTTGTTAAATTATGGTTTAGATGAATCTTTAGTTTATTTTCTGGCACACCTTCATAGTGATTTGAAAGCTTGTGTTCGTGTAAATAATGATGGTGAAGTCTCTAATGATATTTTAATTGGTAGGGGGGTCAGACAAGGCTGTGTTCTGGCCCCCCTACTTTTTATCCTGTATATAAATGATCTGAGTGTTTGTTTGAGCAAATTAACCAATGATGTTCCGCAAGTTAATGGTAATTCTGTCCCTGCTTTACTATATGCGGACGATGCGGTCCTTAAGGGCCGCACACCTAACGCTTTGCGAATTTTAATTTCTGGTTTTGTTAAATTTATGGCAGACCTGGGCCTTTGCACTAACTTCAAAAAGTCATTTATAATGTCTTGTGGCCCTAAAAGTTACAAAATAAGCCACATTCAATCAGGGGATGATATTCTAAAATGCACTTGCACTTTCCCTTATCTTGGTCTGTTATTTTCCAACACTGGCTCTTGGCAACCCCATGTCGCCTTGGGAAGGAATAAAATGAGCAAGGCCATAAACTCTTTAACCTCCCTTCGCCAACCCAGACAAGCAGACGTGATTGTGTCACTTTTACAAATCTATAAAACACAATGTCTACCTGTGGGCACCTATGGTGCCGAGATATGGGGTTACTCCAATAGCACACAATTACAGATCGAAGAAAATAGATTTTGTCGGAAGATTTTAGGGGGGGGTATAAGTGCACCAACTTACATCTGCCATAGGGAATTAAACCTTCCTTATATTGAAGATTTTATAAGATCAAGACCGGCATTGTTTTGGATAAAAATCTGGTGTAATTCCGCTGCCTCCCTGTCACGAGATATTATTAGGGATTGCCTAAAATGTGAGAAGGCTAACTGTATACCCTGGTTTAGGGCTGTAGAAAATAGTTTATCAAGTGTGGGCCTGGGTCATCTTTTTACATCCCCACAATTGATTGACCATACGCATAAGAACTTAACAAAAAGGGCTCTCTATGAATGTTATCGCAAGGAGAGGCTAAGGTGCGACTTGACAAAATCTACTACAATTAGATACACCTCCTTTAGGGAGTTAAGTGAGAAACCATCTGCCCTGCCTCAGAGTTATCTAAGCTTAAAACTAGGCAGATGGAATAGGAGTTTGCTATTCCGATTCAGGGATGGTTGCATTATAAACTTACTTTGTTTTCCGTTAGGTTTTAATAAATGTGTGGGAAACTTAAAATGTCCCTGTAATCTTGGTGGTACACAAAGTTTTCTCCATTTCATTTTCTTTTGCGGTTTTTATAGAATGCATACTTTGCACTTTTTAATGCCGTACTGTAGGAAAAACGCTTTGACCGATTTTAATCTAGCTTTTAAAGATTTTTTAATGTTAAAGACGGATGAGGCCATCTTCAGAGTGAGCAGCTTTCTTAAAGCAGCCGTACGATCACGTGCTTCTCTGCTAATTGATTGAAATATTTGCACTATGCACATTTTTGCACACTTGCCTATTGCACAATGTATACTTTGCACTAAGAATTGTACTTTTGCACATGATAAAATTGTATACTGTTATGAGTTTGTAATAAGTGGGACGGAATCTGTGTTTTATACTATTGTTGGATTTTATGTGTACTTTTATGGATGTTTTACAATCCGAATAAAGATCATTTGACTTGACTTGAGATGGCATGTAGGATGGTGAACAGGAGGCAATGGGGGGAAAAGGAGGCAAAAAGAGAGAGTTGTGTTCTCAGATCTTCCGCATGTGATCCTATTCAGAAGCAGGGGCCTCATTTATGAAAAGTGACGCATCGCTGCGTGAAAACAGCGATGCGTCACTTTTCACTGCGCTCTCCCTGCGACATGATTGATGCGTCATATTTATAATATGACGCATCATGTCGCAAGGAGTTACAGATACGTCAGTATTTCTGACGTATCTGTAGGCGCAAAAGTGACGCATTGCTGGAGTGTGTCACAAAAGTGACGCAACTCCAGCAATGCTTCCTTTCACATCGGGAAAAGCCCCATGTGAAAGGGGTTGCGTCAGTCTTACGCCTGCTGTGAGGCAGGCGCAAGATTTTGACGCAACAGCATCCTAAAAGTGACGCAGTGAAATCTCATAGATTTCACTGCGTCACTATTACGAGGCTTTTTGTGGGTGAACGCCCCCTCTGCATACATTATACCTGACGCAGGTATAATGTAGCGCAGGGGTTTACAAAGTGACGCATCTGCTTAGATGCGTCAATTTGTAAATAGTGCGCATCAGGAGGCATGTTTTACTCCGCCGATGCGTCACAAAAAGTGACGCATCGGAAGCGCAAAACTCACGCAAGGCCTCATAAATGAGGCCCCTGGTTGTTAAATACAATATTTTGCAAGACTTGATGCTGCAATTAGAAAGTAAACCATCAAAGGTGCGCCGAACCCTTTCAAGGCTGAGACACTCAGCATTTCAATCACTCTCCCATGTCTTTCGACAGCGCCGTCTCTAGGAGTAGGCTTATCTCTGACCCCTGTCGAGGAATGCTGTGCTCTGCACCCTCAAAGACATGTTGAAAGTCAATGCTGCCTTACTGGGTGCGTGAGGCGCTGTGGAAAGAATGTAGTGCCCGCGAGACGAGCCAAGCAAGTGTTCGAGCAGCTTCGAAGCCGCGGGGTTGGTTCTTAAAGGCGATATTCGGACTCGCTGTCATTTTGTTAATCTATGCAGTTTACTTGTAACCTCTATACACGAGCACGGTGAAAATTGCAGCTCGGAATGCCACCCGTTCGTAATTACAAAATCGGCGTTCGCTTCTTGTGGCCTTCTCTTCTAAGCGCCATGACGCCCCTTAGGGGTAATTGCTGCGCTTTATAAGTAAATGTAATTAATTATTACATACAATAAATGCAGTGGGCCTTATTTATGAAGGCCTTGCGCCGCCGGTGCGCCACTTTTAAAATGGGAAAAAGTGACGCACCGGCGGCGCAAGGCCTTCATAAATAAGGCCCAGTAAGTGCATTTCAATTACTAGTCTACCCTCGTTTCTCGAGCAATGACAGATCCGCTCGAGGAGGTTTCACCGCGCGTGGACGGGTGACGCTGCCCTTCAGGCGGTTCTCTGTGACTCATCGTCCCTCACCACTAAACGCACAGAAAATAGACGACTGACGCCAGAGGCCTCGGAGGGCAGAATGAGTAGCAGAGAAAGTGTCACTGAGAATGCCATCTGCAAGTGTGCAACAATTAACACCCTGGGAAAAAGCAGTGCAATGATGAGCTGGAAACGTCTGAAGCGAAAGGCAAGGAGCAGGGTTTCCTAAGTGACAAACATACTAGAGCCGTAAACACCAGGGGGCAGATTTATGAAGGCCTTGCGTCGCCGGTGCGTCACTGTTTCCCATGTTAAAAATGACGCACCGGCGGCGCAAGGCCTTCATAAATCTGCCCCCAGCTATTTTAGGCTTCTCCACATAAAGCCCCCAGACGGATTTAAGACAGCTATTATACATTATTTGAGAGCATTATATGTATGTAGACAGCTGAGCGCTTCCAAACGTTTAAAAGAGCACTATTCCAGGAGTTCATACATGTTCATGAGAAAAACGTGAGTTCTGAAGTAACGACCTGCAATGCCTGCTCGGTGCCTGGGCGAGAGTTGGGAACCAGAGGTAGACATTATCTTTTGCCACAGTTAATGCCTTTTATGAGATACACGCTTTCCTCATGAGCGTAGCTTCGTGGGTTGGGGGTGTGAGCAGTGCTTAATTTGTAAAATATTAAGTGCCAGGGCTCTGACCAGGAGGACCCTGCAGCTTACACCACCGATCGCCCTTGGCATCGCTGCCAAAGCAACTACTAAGTTAGTACTAACCATCTCTCTCGCATGTAAATGTGACATTTCAGATTATTCCAGGTCCCCAAAACTAAAGGAATGCCTGGGGAGGCAGATATTAGCAATTTTATTGTACATTGTGGTCCTAAACTACCGTTGTTCTGCTCATCTCTAAATTAGATGAACAGCGCCACTATGTGGTGGACTGTTCTAAGTATGGTTTTAAAAAATAGGTGCGGGTGCTGAGCACCGGAATCCAATTAAGTGTTGGTGCTTAGCACCGGAAAGCCTTGGCTTAAATTAAGCACTCTGTGTGGGTGGTGTTTGTGTTACACCCAGGGTCGGACTGGGATCACAATTAGGCTCGTGCACTCCCAAAAAAGTGCCCACATTCCCGGATCATCTCTTTGATAATTAACCAACTACTTAGTCTCACTGGAATCTGGCTGGGTATTTTTTGCCATAGGGCCACAAAAATCAACAAAATTCCGTTTACGAATGCAAAAAAAGCTTTTTACATGTATAAAAACCCATTTTGCGATTCGGAAACCTGTTACCGAATCGTAAATTGAGTTTGTGATTCAGTATTCGGAAGGGGCACGTTTAGGGCATCCCTTCCAAATAGTGAATCCTAATGATATGTATGAATGTTTTGTGACCGTGAATGCAGTCGCAAAACATTCACATTTTACCACCTACTTCAAATAGGTGGTAACCCATTTGCAAATGGGAAGGGATCCCCGCGGACCCCTTCCCCTTTGGGAATGGTTGTAAAAAGGTTTTTTTTTAGAGCAGACAGTGGTTCCTTTAAGGAAAACGAGCTGCATTAAAAACATAAAGATTCCTTTATTTAATAGTAATTACAGACATGGTGGTCTGCTGACCCCAGCAGGCCACCACCCCATGATTTTACCGATTCCAAATCGCGATCTACTTCATTAAAATTAATAAGTTAGGTCGATTTGCGACCCCCTGGAATCGGTATATGAAACTCTTTGAGTTTCATAGATTTGAAATTGCAATTACCGAATTTGGATTCTCAGAAAATCGAAATTAGGTAATCAAACCTCGTTTCAACTCTGCAGCTCTGACCATAGCGCTACATTCAATTATAGGCAATCTCCTGTCTCCCAACAAGGCCTAAAGGACACTGGGGCTGAGGTGAGAACACCTGGCTGCTACGGAGGTCACCTCTCTTACTCACCCCTTCCCCAGCCCATTATAGCCTCAGGGAATTTAGCTAGCAAGGGAGGTGTCAAAAAGCAGATTGCTGCTGCTCAATGGTGTGAGAGAGGGGTTTAGGTGAGAATGGTCCAATATCACCTGCCCCCCCCCTGCGAGGCCCCTGCATACAACACACCCTCCTTGCACCCCCCATGGTCTAAATGTGTTGGCCAAGAGGGGAATAACTTCCGTCAGAGCACGCATGGAAGTGGGCAGAGGTGAGAAGGCCCCAAACGCGAAAGCAACATCTGGACCCCAGCCTCAATTTACAGCATGTCAGTGGAGTGCTATGTGATGATGGTGCCACATTACAGTGTCCTGGCGTGGAGGGGGGAATAAAGTCAATCTCTTGAGTTGGTTTACAGAGGCCCAAAAAAACCTGCCTCCAGGTGAACCAGAGGCACCGGCCCATCGACCAATGCCCAATTGCCTGCCTTCCTACTCCGACCCTGGTTACACCCCTGTAATAAATATGTTATTTAATAAATAGTTGGGTACAGGAGCTTTCAATTGGGTATGATAAGATGTCTGTTGGATTTCATCTGGGATTTTTAACTCACTCAGGCATAAAATACACACACACATACATTCTCGTTTGTTATGATGGTAAAACATGGTTATGTATTTGACAAAATACTGTGTTTCAAGTATCCCTCACCATCCTCACTCATCTCCCTTTCCACTGGCCCTTAAGCCCTCCTCTTATGCTGCTTCTCATACTATTATTAACATGATATGCCAGCGTGATTGTTGGAAAGTCTGTAGATCAGCCCCCCATCAGTCTTACTGCTTTATGCTGCATGATGACCTTTGTGTTTAGCAACATAAAAAGATGATGGACAGAATGCTGAATATTGTCAAATATTCACCCCAGTCATAGATATAGGTTAATTCCATCTTTTTTGTGTACTATGCCACCCCAGTTTGAGCCCAACCATATGCTAATCAATCTTTACCCTGCCAGGCCAGTTCCTCCATGGACCGGAAAACAAGCATCCTGGGATTTGTTTCAGGGTATCACCCTATATCAGCCAGGCTAGCTTGAATCCAGTGGCATAGTGAGCATGGGGCCCACACCTGTGTTTAACCTCTTGCATACTCATGACAAGGTGAGCTCGTCATGAGGCACACTGGAGCTGTGCTCATGACAAGGTGAACTCGTCATGTATAATGGGATTATCAATCAATCAGCACAGGAGGGGAAAAGCCTTAGCAGCCAAGTGGTTAACCAGCCAGTAAGAATTAGTAGAAATGGGCCTAAAATGCCAGTTCTTTTGTGACAGTTAAAAGTGAAGTCAAAAAGTTGGGGCATAGTCAAATTAATTTGATGAATGAAAGGACTGTATGTGTAGTACATGATAAAAATAGAAAAGAGACTATTTCTAATGTTGATGTGTTGATTAAACATTGGAAAGATGGAAAACGAAACAAATGTTTTGGTGGTATGTATGTTTTGGAAAGAAGAGAGTTTTCGTAAGAAACGTAACCCCTTGGGTGCTCATGACGAGGTCAGCTCGTCATGAGCTACGGTGCTCCGGTGCTCATGACGAGCTGAGCTTGTCATGACCTCGCCCGTTCCGTCGAACGCTCGCACACTGGGCTTATTCCCCTGCTGTGCTGAACGTTCAATGGGAACGGGTGTGACCATGACGAGCTCAGCTCGTCATGAGCACCAGAGCGACGTAGCTCATGACGAGCTGACCTCGTCATGAGCACCGGGGCGCTGTACGCGCCCCCCCAGCACAGCGGGGGAAACAGCCCTGCACGGAAGGGGTTAAGGAAAGGCCTATTTATTAGCTGTTTAATAAACACTGTGATGTTCTTATGTTTTAGTATAGTGTCTGGTTTGCTCTACTAGCCTAGGGGGTGATTGTTACCTGTCTCTGCACGGCCGGGCTTCGCTCCGCGCAACGCCGCAGCCCCAGCAGCAAAGGGCCGGGCCTTGCTCCGCCTGCTTGCCGGCCGGGCTTGGCTCCGCCGGGCTCCTCCCACCACCACTAGTGACGTACCAACAGCGCCTGGAGGCGCATAAAGGCAGCGCCAGGGCTGAGTCCCGTGGGGGTGATTGTTACCTGTCTCTGCACGGCCGGGCTTCGCTCCGCCGCAACGCCGCAGCCCCAGCAGCAAAGGGCCGGGCCTTGCTCCGCCTGCTTCCCGGCCGGGCTTGGCTCCGCCGGGCTCCTCCCACCACCACCAGTGACGTACCAACAGCGCCAGGAGGCGCATAAAGGCAGCGCCAGGGCCGAGTCCCGTGGGGGTGATTGTTCCTGTCTCTGCACGGCCGGGCTTCGCTCCGCCGCAACGCCGCAGCCCCAGCAGCAAAGGGCCGGGCCTTGCTCCGCCTGCTTCCCGGCCGGGCTTGGCTCCGCCGTGCTCCTCCCACCACCACCAGTGACGTACCAACAGCGCCAGGAGGCACATAAAGGCAGCGCCAGTCCTTCGTCCCGCGGGACGCGCCGGGCGAAGCCCGGGCAAAGGGCGGGCCCTCTGTGGCCCTCAGAGGACAATAGAGGCCGGGCGGGCCACCCCCCTAAGAAGTGTTATATCAGGTGAGCTGGAGATCTTCACCATGGGGAAACGTAACATTAACCCTATAATGCCTAGCCCTGTAGACCACTCTGCCTCGCAGCCCTCTTTTGATAGCTTATTGGAGAATGCCCTCAACTTGGTTACCAACGAAATAGCTAATACAGAAAGGAGAATGACGCTGGGCTGCAGTACCAGCTACCCGCTGTCATTACAAATAAGCCCTACTAACATACCACCGCTTTCGCCTGTAATTACTATTCAGAAACCTGCTACTGAGGACATCCCGCTGGAAGTGATATCTGGGGGAAATAGTCCTGTTGTAATCACTGACTCCCAGCCTGACTCTATTGCACAGTCTGTTATCGTCACTCCCTCCCCAAGTAACAAGACTGTTGATGGGAAAAGGAAAAGGGGTCCCTCAAAATCCGCAGCTAATAAGAGGAAGCCACCTGTTCGCAATAAGAATCAACCAACTCCCCAGAGCATGTGGACTAGAGGGTAGCAACAACAATTGGGGGGCGATCCAGCAAATAAAGAAAGTCTGCAATCTGCTGAGGAGGCCGTTCCCTTAACCATCTCCAACGGCGAGCCCAACACAGTGGGAACACAGACTGAGTTTTTAACTGAAAGCATTATTCAACTTAAGCCCAATGGGAATTTTATTGAGACTATCGTCGATACTATTTTTAAACAATTGGAAAGTCAACTGATCAAACAATTTAATACTGTTTTTAAAAGACTTTGATAAATTAGAAAATCTTGTAAAAAAGGAGGATGTTAAAAGGAAAGGGGTGATTAGCCTTGATCAAATGAGGGGCGATCGTCTACTGGAAGATTTAGAGTCTGCCAGTAAGGCTATCTTGTGTGATGGACCTACCACTAGCAGTAGTTCAACATTTAAGGATGGGCTAAAAACAACTGGTTGTACCCCTACACTCAATATTACATCTAATTGTGACACCGTAGTGCAAATTCAACCCGCTCCAAATGCTAAGCCCACTCCTCCTACTGCTGCTGGCCCTTCCCATATTACTACTACTATTGCCAGCAATACACGAAAAGAGGGTCCTACCTCTAAAAACACCACTGCGAAAAGGGTGGTCTCTAGTAGTAGTAATGGTGGCAGGGACAATTGGCTGTCAACCGACTCATAAGACACCAGGAACCTGTCCTCCATCTTCCTCCTGACGCCTGCCCATATGTTTTAGTACTGGCAGGCGTCCCATCACTTAGGGATGGACAAAGTGAATCATGGGTCCAGTTGCACAATAAGTGCATTGACTGGCTGACAAAACACAAGGGGGTAGGCCATGATATCTCAAAAGAAATTTTGTCTGCACGCAGAGTTAGTTGGGTGGGTCCACTATGTAAGAACTTTGGCGGGGATTGTATTGTAATTAATTTTAGATATCCCGGTACTGCAAAATTTATTCTTAACAATAACAATATTTACCCGGGGCCATCTACTGTTGTTACTTCATTACCCTTGAGCTACTTTTACAGGCTGTTGGACCTGGCCCTTTAGGCAGGTTCACCCCGCAACTTTTTGCTTTTGCCTAGCCTGTTTCTGTAACCTGTGTTAGTGATTTTTGGGTCTCTGTGCACTTTTTCCCTGTGTCCCAGAGTAAAGTGCGTGCATGTAGTATGGCTGGCCTGCCCTCCCATAGGAATGCATGGGGAATGTGTGTGTCCCTGGTAGTTCCTGATGCGTGGGGAGTGCAGGCTCGAGTTTAGTATGTGTGAACCCGTGAGAGTGAATGCTGCGAGATGGTGTATGCGGCATGTATGTGTCTAGAAGGGAAGTGCTACTTCTGAACATTGATGTGTGTGTGCAGTGAGGGTACTGGAGCGGGATTGGCTGGGGCTGGCTGGCATGCCAGGCTCCAGGAAGTCTGGATGGGTCTGCCCGGTGGTGAATGTGAGATTAGCATGAGTGATGTGTGGGAGGAGTGTACCTGTGTCCTGAATGGGCTGGGTTTTTCCCCACACAATGCTCGCTCCGCCCCCCTGTGGTGTGTCTAATGACCCTAGCCTCCCCAGTGAATGAAAGGGGTGGTTGGGCCATCAAGGGTGCTCCAAGACCAGCTGCCACTGGTCTCCCCCCACCCTGCACCTTTAGACAAAGGTTTTCAGTGTATAAAAGGAGGCTGTGACCTCTTCTAAAATGTTCTTGTTTCTGACACTTGAATCTGCCAGGGGCGTGCTGCTGCTTGGGCCCAGGGGAAGGCTTGCCTCCCTGGGCCCTGCCCAGCCCCTGGACTGCTGATGCCCTGCCTCCCTAAGGACTTTGCTGGAACTCTGGTCTGCTGAGGGCACCTGGGAGTGCTGTGCTTGTGTTCCTAGCACCTGGGAGCGCTTTATTTTCCCCTAAGCGCCTGGGAGCGCTGGTGATTGCCTTTAGCGCGGGGGAGCGCTTGTGCTTTGGTGGATTTTGAGCGCTCTGCTGCCCCGCATTTTGCGTGGGGGAAAGCAGGTGCCCACCCTGCGTGTTGTGGCATTTTCGCGGCTGCCCACGCCACACGTGTGGCCGTTTTTCATTGTCCCGAGCGTGTGCCTACCTCGCGTTATATTGAAAATGCTGTTCTGCGCATGAAAATCAGCGCCGCAGCCCTGGTGCACGGAGAGGCCGAGGAGACGCCGAAGGAACCACCGCTGACGTCACCCGGGAGCCGCGCTGCCATTGGTTCAGGCGGCGGGAGGCTCGCCGGGCGACCTGTGCGGTGATTGGCTTCAGAGGAGTGAGGAGAAACCAGGAAGCGGACGGGAGGCCACCCCGCGCTCCTGCCGGGAAGAAGAAGGAACCGTCCTCCGGCGAGGCTCTCCCGAGGAGAGAGCCCTGCCACCGCCCCCCAGAAGAGCCCAGCAGAGAGGAGCCGACGCCGCGAGGAGCCGCCGCCTCAGACAGCCGGTGAGTGCGGGCGGGCTCCGGGTCGCTCCTAAGCTCAGAGGAGTGCCGTGGGCAGGTTGGTGTGCTCAGAGCGGCCCCGTTGGCAGCGGGCCGCTCCCATGACCTCGGGGGCATTCCTAGATTGAGCCCGAGAGGCTCTTGGGCACAATTACTGATCCTGAGTCCCCCGAGCGGGACTCCAACGAGTGGGCCATTCTTGTGTGGAGCCCTGAGAGGGCTCCGGGGGCATCTGTACTTACGAGCTGCAAGGCTCGAGGCGGCATTCCTGTGTTTATGAGTCCTGGAGGGACTCCAACGACGGCCGCATTTTGTGTTCGAGCCCAGAGAGGCTCGTGGGGGCACATTTAATTCTGGAAGCCCAGAGAGGCTCAAGAAGGTGCCAGATGTGTTTTGAGAGCCCAGAGAGGCTCTATGGGGCATTTCATATTCACAGAGCCCAGAGAGGCTCTAGGGCCCATTGTTGTTGTAGAGCCCCAGAGAGGCTCAGGAACGTTGCGTGGTTGAAGAGCCCAGCGAGGCTCTTTGGGGGACAGTAGATTTGGGATTTGGCCCTCTTTATCTACACCAGCTGCCCAGCACTTCGTGGGCAGCTGCTACGTTTAGGCCCTGACTTTGGGACACAGGGCGTCCTAGCCCTAGAGAGGCCAGTTGGCCTAGGGACTGCCACAGGTTGTGACTCATGTGGGTTTTGCGCAATTGCTTGTGCTTGCACCTCTGAATGTGTTTTGATACATCATGTGTTTTATTTCCCTACACCGCTGAATGTTAATGCATCATGTGTAATGTGCCTATGCTTATACCCCTAAATGATGGTGATTCTTAGGTGGTTGTTTTTCTCCTAGTACAGGTGTTGCTAGTGAGGTCTTGGTTCCCTGCGCAATATTTTCCTAAGGTGGTTAGGGTTGCGTAGGAGGTACTTACCCTGTACCAGTAATTACTGGTGGTGTGCTAATTTGTGCTACATTTTCTAACTTGTTCTAAAAGTGTTCTATGTGCTAAATTACTATTCCTAAAAAGTGATGATTCCTGACAGTGGTCCACGTGGCCCTGTCTTGTACATATCCCTTGTAAATTCTGCCCGTGCCTGTTGGCACAGTGTAACAATATGTTTGTTTTATCTAATGTGTGTTTATTATAATACAAAGGCTATTTTTTATATAACCTTGTGTGGAATTTCCTTTGTGGTGGGCTTTGGGAGTTGTTGCTGGGTGCGCGCGCAAACACTTAACCTACATAGCCTCCAAGTTTAGCCTGGCTGCTCGCGTCACGTTACCTAGAGGGTGAGCAGGGGTTATCTTGGTGTGTGACTCCCTTGCCCTGACGTGGAAGTGGTGGTCTCTGACTGACCCTGGCGCAAGCCTTGGCCAGCCAGAGATCCCGTTTCTAACACAGGCCCATACCAAGAACATTCCGTCAAACCCCACCGCCTTTTCTACTCCATAATAGATTTTCTGTATTAGCCGATACAGGCGGCCTGGACTGACCATCAGCCATCGCAACTGACATCACAACCATTGATCATACAGAGATGCATGCCACTGCAAGGGATTTGTCAATATGTTCCATTGCTACAGCGCCCAATTCTCCTAGTAGGCCCTGTGCGATATTTGATACTACAACTAATGCTCAGGGCCACATTTCTCCCCTATTGTTGGATGAGCTTACTATCTTGAGTTGGAATATTGCTGGCCTCAACGCAAAAATGAAAATTAAGGCCTGGACTGATTGGGTATCCAACGTTGATGTTTTAATGATTCAGGAAACCTGGTGTACAAGCTCTTTGCTCCTTGAAGGATATAGTTGCCATAACCTTATCGTACCTTCTCCGCCTATGGGTCGCCCTAGTGGGGGCCTATCCATCTGGGTTAAAATTAGTGCCGCTGCTAAAACTGAATTACTGCAGATAAATAACAGTAACTTCATGGCGCTGATATACATTGGCAGATTAAAGGTTTGTTTTGTTAATTTCTACAACAATGATTTCCTAACCCATCCTAATCCCAATTTCAAAAAATTGTTTGAATTTATTGACGAAGTTGTGGAGGGACAAAAATATGGCAGGTTTGAGGGCATTTGTATAGGAGGTGATTTTAACCCACATATCCACCCTAGAACCCCACCTTGCAAAAGAGGAGAGGAATTGGTAAACCTGTTAGCTACTCGTGATCTAGCTAATGTACTTGAGACAGATAACGTACCAGTTCCCACCTACATTGGTCGTGGGAGCTCAACCACCATTGATTATGTATTCACCTCTTCTCTTCTTGGGGATCTTTTATTAAAATCAAAGGTTGTTAGAACTACTTACAGTGACCATTATCCAATTTTAGTCTGCTTCAAATCCATCAAAAAACATGGGAAGATAAGAGAAATTGGGGCAAAAAACCTAACGGCATCAACAGACAGGTTAAGGGTGATTTGGAAGGGGATAGATAACCCGTGTCATCCAAAAACACCCCACATTAGCCCCTGGTTGCCTTTCTACTGATAGCCCTGGGTCTGAAGTTGTTAATTCATTCTGTGAACTTTGTAAGGCCATAAAAAAGGAAATTTCCAAACCTGTCCCAACCAACAATAACATTAACCCGAGGTGGTTTGACACCTCTTGCTCCAAAGCCAACCGGGAACTTAGGGCCGCCCTCTCAGCTGAACCTCGTGTTCCAGTCCTGGTAAGGACTCTGAGATCTACTTATAAATACACCTTAAAAATTAGATCTGAAGAGTTACTAAAAGACCACTGGGATTCTCTTGTACGCACAGCAGCTTTAAAGGATGTAGCCGGGTTCTGGAGGGCGGTAAGAGATTTGAGATCACTGGGCTCTAACATCACGCCTATAAACTGTAATATAACAGGGGATGTGTGGGTCGATCATTTTTCAAAGATCTATGATGCGTCTGGCGACCCCCCAGAAACTGTTTTTGCAGTTAGGCCCTTGCACATTACACTATCAGAGGTGGAGGATGCTATCATTGAAAGTGCTGGGAATAAGGCCCCCGGACCCGACGGCTTATCCATCGACCAAATTAAATCTGAACCTGACTTTTGGGCACCCCTGCTATGCAATGTTTTTAATAACTTATCTTACACTTCTCTCCCGGACACATGGTCAAATAGCACCATCGTGCCAATTTTCAAAAAAGGAGAGAGAATTGATCCTGGGTGTTATCGCCCGATATCATTAATTGATAACACATTAAAGGTTCTAGGCAGGGTCCTTTTTAATAGAATCAGAACCTGGGCGGAAGAAAATACCATCTTACACCCGTGCCAGTTAGGTTTCAGAAGTAAATTGGGCACGGTGGAGCAATGTCTAAACCTAAACCTCCTTATGGCCAAATATACAATCGCCAAAAAATCCCCTATATATTTTGGGTTTATGGACTTAAGTTCGGCCTTTGATTTTGTAAATCGTTCCCGCCTATGGTTAGTATTGTTGAATTATGGTTTGGATGAATCTTTAGTTTATTTTTTGGCCCATCTTCATAGCAATTTGAAAGCCCACGTTCGAATTAATAATGATGGCGAAGTTTCCAATGACATTTTAATTGGCAGGGGGGGTCAGACAGGCATGTGTCCTAGCCCCCCTGCTTTTTATTTTGTACATAAACGAATTAACTAGTTCTCTGAGCAACCTTACTAAAGATGTTCCACAAGTAAATGGCAAACCCATTCCCGCACTTCTTTACGCGGATGATGCGGTCCTTATGGCACGCACCCCCAAAGCACTGCGTATTTTAATTTCTGGATTTGTCACTTATATGGCTGACTTGGGCCTATGTACCAATTTAAAAAAATCTTTTATAATGACATGTGGCCCAAAAAGCTATAAAATAACACAGATCTTGTCAGGGGACAATATTTTAAAAAGCACTTGCACTTTCCCCTACCTTGGCTTGCTCTTTTCTAATACTGGATCCTGGCAGCCTCATGTTGCCCACGGAAGGAATAAAATGAGTAAAGCCATAAACTCTCTAATCTCCCTCCGCCAACCCATCCAGGCAGACGTGATTTTATCACTGTTGCAAATATATAAAACACAGTGTCTACCCGTAGGTACCTACGGCGCCGAGGTGTGGGGTTATTCGAATTGTAACCAATTACAGTTCGAAGAAAACAGATTTTGTCGGAAGATCCTGGGGGGGTCATAACAGCCCCAACATATGTGTGCCACAGGGAATTAAACCTTCACTACATAGAGGATTTCATAAGATCCAGACCTGCCCTTTTCTGGTTAAAAATATGGAGAAATCCTGCCGCCTCTCTCTCCCGTTACATTGTCACAGATTGACTAAAATGTGAGAGGGCTGACCAAATACCATGGTTCAGGGCCGTGGAAAAAAGTCTTATAAGTGTGGGCAGGGACATCTTTTTTCCTCCCCCCAATTAATTGACTGTTCTCATAAGTATCTAATAAAAAGGGTCTTGTACGACTCTTATCGTAAAGAGAGGGAAAGGGGTGACTCTGTAAAACCATCTACAATAAGATATACCTCACTCATGGAGCCTTGTGACAAGTCGCACGCCCTGCCTCAGAGTTATCTCCGCCTAAAGTTAGGCAGGTGGAACAGGAGCCTGCTATTTCGGTTTAGAGATGGAAGCATTATAAACCTACTCTGCTTCCCATTAGGCTATAACAAACATTTGGAAAATTTAAGCTGTCCCTGTAATCTTGGTGGAAAACAAAGCTTGCTCCATTTTACCTTTTTCTGTGGTTTTTATGCAATGCACACTAAGCACTTTTTAATACCATACTGCAGGAAAAATGCTTTGATGGATTTTAAATCAGCTTTTAAAGACCTAATGAAGCTAAAGACGGACGAAGCAACTTTTAGAGTGAGTTGCTTCCTTAAAGCTGTTGTCCGGTCCCGCGCTTCCCTGTCTATTGAGTAAGGAAACTCGCACCATGCACTTTTTGCATATTTGCACATTGTATATCTGTACTGTGCGGCTGCCCCCCGTTAGACATGAACCAGTTATTCGTTGCTATGAATTTGTAATTCTAAGGTCGCTATTTGTATATCTTTGCTGTGCTATTAACTCTTCTACTGATTGAGTTATTTGCACATTGCATATTTTGCACTAGCGGTTGCTCCTTTACACATGATAAAGCCATGCTATTGTTATGAATTTTAAACTGTATAGGAGTTAAATGTTTACATTTTATTTTGTACAATTACGCTTTGTTGTTGTGTTTGACATGTACTTTTATGGATGTTCTACAATCCGAATAAAGATCTTTTGACTTGACTTGACTCTACTAGCCTAGTATGTGTGCTATTAATATTCACTGGGATAATCAAATTGTATGGAGGATACCATGGTCCATTTAATGTAAGGGCTGTGACCTTGTTTTTCCCTGTGAAAGCAGTTGAAATGCTGTACACTGCATGATCTCAAGGGGAGCTTATTTGCTGAATGTCAGCCACTAGATATTCTCATGAAGGCCTTTGTCAAATGCTCTCAGTCTGTAGACCCACCATTGTTCTTTCTGGAAAAGAATGTATTCTACGTCTCTGGTGTTGTTGTCTAGAGTTTCTAAAACCACCTACTCCAATTGATTTTCCATGTGTTTTTCAGTCAGGACGTGGTTTCTCATATGCGTCGTGATCTATTTACACCTTATATTACTGCGGTGTTCTCCGACACAGATTTAGATTTTTTTTTGCATGTCTTTCCAATGTTTCTAAGATGACAAAGACCTGTGATCATATAGATCACACTGGTTGTATTACATTTCATGTGTCTTTTTAGAGCCTATTTGTGATTGTAAAGAATTACTGTCTTAATGACATCAAAAATTAACTGCAGTGGGCTGTTTTGCTTGAGGTGCCATGGGCAGAAACTGTCGAGCGAGTTCTTGTAGCCTTGTAACAGGTCTTTTTTCTGAGTTCTGTGTCTTCCACAAAGATAGTGAGATCTAAGAAGTCCAATGAAGTATTGTGTACAGTACATGTGGATTTCAGGAAGGTGTTGCGTGTGTTGAGCCACCTTATGAAGTCTGGTACTGTGTCTGCATTCCTCTGCCAGATGATCAGAATGTCATCAATGTATCATTTCCAGGGGAGTATCCTCTGAATGGATTAGAGGTATCCAAAACATGAACATGTGTGCCTTCAAAAGTGCTGACATAAAGGCCTTCCAAGGATGGGGCGAATGTGCTGCCCATTGAAGATCCATGGGTCTAGCGGTATAATAGGCCATCAAATTCAAAAACGTTCTCTGTAAGTGCCAGTCTGCAGCATTCCAAGACAAAATGTCTTGGTGTGTTATATTCCCATTCTTCTCTGAAAAGGATTTCTTCAATGGTTCGCAATGTTGCACGTTGTGGTAAGCTGTGGAGCAGGCTTTCAACATGTTCTCCTACTACAAGGTTATTGGCCGGGTTGTACTGTTGGTCCTTAAGTATATTCAGGAGATGTCTGATGTCTTTTGAATAGGTTGGAATGCGTTGGACAATAGGTCATAGGAAGTAGCTCGCGAAATGTGATAATGTTTCCAAAATTGAGCCTATGCTGGATATTATTGTTATGCATCTTCGACAAACAAGTAAAGGTATGGTGTTCTGGTTTCGTTTGGCAGTAAGTGATCTACCTCTTTTTTTCAAAATCAAGTAATTGTTTTTTGCTTCATCAACCAGGTTCTCTATAGTCCTGCAAAGTGTGGGTGTATGGCCTTCCAACAGGGGTTTGTAATATCTGTCGTCCGACAGTGGAGTGGTACACTGTATGGGTAGTCCATTTCCTTCAATAGAACTATTTTGCCCCCTTTTTCATCTGGTTTTATTACCCAATCCTTCTTGTCCCTGAGTTCCTTCAGTGCCTGCTGCTCCTTTCTGGTGATGTTATTGAATGGTTTGGAGAGTCCGCTGTTGATGGATGCAATTTCCTTGAATAGAGTTTGTTTGAACGTAAAGATCTCCACTGGTACCATTGCGTTCAATAGACAAAATGTGTATTTTGTCCTCAGGTTGGTTTCTTCTTCTGTTGTTCTATTGCCTTTATCTCCAAAGAAGGCTTTCAATTTGTTTTTCTGCAAGATCCTGCTATTTCGCCATGGAGTTGGAATTTGTCTAGACAGGGAATCAGGACAAAGCCCAGCCGTTCATTGAGGACTGATTGTTGGTCTGTTGTGAGACGAGTCTCCAATAGGTTAAACAATTGCGACAGTTGGCGCTGGTCCCTGGTGCTTAATCTTTGGTCATGCTTCTTGTCTGGACTCCTTGGTCTGCATCTCCCCATCTTACTTCTTTTTAGGTTTTGCTTGCACCGCTCTTGGGATGTGCTTGTGAAATCTCTTTTATTTGGTATATCTTAAAAGGGGGCTCATATCAGTTCCCATAGTCAAATTACTTTATTCATTTGCTTTTATTTTTTTTTAACTTCCCCTGGCTGCACACATTTATGATACTTCTACTAAAGTTGTTCGAACTTTTTAAGCCCCATTCATGGCCGAGATAAGATATCTTCCCAAGGAAAAGGCAGACAGTTTTAATAGTATTGCAGAGGCTTCCCCATAAGTGGGCCTCTAGGGCCGGGGCCATAACGGACGCTGGAGTCCTGTAAGGATCCAGTTTCAGCTGCCTGGAAGTGCCTGAAGCAGAAGGGGCACTTCCTTCGCGTCAATCTTGTGCCAGAGCGGCACCTAGTCACCTGGCCAATAGGGGGGGCCAGGTGATGTTTGGATATAAGGCGCGGCTCCCCATAATGCAGTTCAGTACTACAATGTGGGGCTGGGGACCGGTGCCGAGGCATTCTCGAGAGAGTGTAGTGGCGGCGATCGTTGGACTGGCGCATACCGGTTTCAGCTCGGTGTAGCTCTCCCCAGACTTCACGGGGATCAAGCATAAGGAAAACAGTAAGCATCCCCCCAGTTGTACTGCTGCCTGGTGTTCGCACCCCCAGGCCTCGGGTCAGCCGCTTCGTGCTTGACGACGTTAAGAAGCACTCCTCCAAGCAAGAGGCGGCCGAGGCTGCGTGAGGCCTGGAGCAGCGAGTCGGACTCCCCTGCCCTGGAGCCCAGGACAGAGGAAATCCAGCTGGCAGTGATGCAACTCTGCATGGCCTGCCAGGGAGAGCCGTTGTTTTTGCACCGCCGAACCCCGCGAGCAGAAAAGGATGCTGTGTCCAGCTGATGGTTTCGAGTTGGCCACGGAGAGCACAATGCAGCAAAGGCTGCGGGCGGCCACATCCGCGGGGTTAAGGTGAGCATGGGCATGCACAGAAGTTTGTCTGGGAGCATGATATGCTATTTTAATTCCGCTAATGAGTTAGCCTTCCAGCAAGGGTTAATAGTTTACAGTCCATAGACACTGGCACACGCAGAACTGGGGTGATAGCAGACGGGCCCATAAAATAGACAGGTGCCGCGATCGCCCACAACAAGGAGACCAGAGATACATGTTAGCTCGTTAGGTTGCATGCTTGGCCGGATATAACACATCGGGAGATGTTGTAGGGCAAAGCTGTAGCTCCTTACTTACGAGTGGAGAAATCAGGTGCGAGCCTCACGTTGGCACAAAATCCTGTGATAGCGGTGTATTTTTTTGGGGCATGCCTTAAGTAATTCCAAAAGACTTGTGGCGCACTTGACTTCCCTAACAGGCTGTTGTGTTCCTTGTGGCCACCAACACCCACCCAGGCAACCCACCATTTCTCCAGGAGTCTTCCGTTCCACCTCAGGCCAAGCAGAGGTGTCTAGATAATTCTCCAACACACACTCCATTGGAATGACAGGGCTCACAGTTACCTTCTTGAGACCAGTAACCCCTCCCCACTGATAGGTGGCCATTGCAATGAGATAAAATTACACCTCATTGCAGCATTGACTACCCTATGGAGAACAGCTGGTATTTTCTCATCTGGTGAAATCAGACAGTCTGGAACAGCATTACACTTGCTGTCTGTCCATTGTTTTACTGTTTAAGGTAAGAATTTAGGCATATCAGGCACTCTAAATATTCTCCTTAATATTATGCCTCAATAAAGATTGCGGTTTTAAACAGGATTAACCCGCATTCATGATTCTATCTGCAGAAATCATTTTTTTCTGTCCTCGAGTGTACCAATATCGAGCAAAATCTTCTGGATTACAATTCTGGTGCATCACATCAAGAAATTCTAAAGGTAATCTATACACTTAGCATCGTTCAATATCAAATAGGTTCCATTAACAGATAAAGTCTTTTAAGACTTATCCCAACTATAGTATTTATCAAATTCTTGTAGTATTACAAATAACATTGGCTTTTTTTGACACACCGCTATTCTTTGTCCCACCAGTATCACCGTGACCATCGTTTTTATAATCGTCTTTTTTCTGCGCTACGTACATCGCCTACTTCCCTGAAAATACGAAGGTACTTATATGACGCACTCGTATGTAACTATAGAACTGCACTAGGGTTTGAGTAATACGCCCTATCTATGATGGATATAGATGCAAAGTTGAATGGTTTGATACACTCTTCCCCTTATATATATATATTTTTCTTAAAATTGCCTGCACTGACGTCTCTACTAGTTAGATGATTATACTTGAAAACTAGATTAAACTTCAGGAGGTCTGGCATTTGTTTACCCAGGTACTGACCGCCCTGCACGAATGTGGAGATCTAGTAATTATACATTCTCGATAATCTATAAGAATAGCCAGCAACCTCCGATGCCATCAACTACAGGCTTGATTAGTATAGGACTTTCCACATGTCTTGTACAGTTTGTTTGACCCATTCAGTGGCAGATCTAAATAATTATATCCTAGGTGTTGCTTTATTTAAATTATGTCTCCTCTTATATTATCAGGAATATCCTCAACTTGAAACTAAATTTATACCATCCAATCTACGAAGGTGTCACCTTCTAATAGTGTTACTGCGTGGATAGAGCGTCCAATGTTTGTAAGTAATCTTGCACATGTTGTAAGCATATTTTTATGTTCACAATCGGTATATAAGATATGATGAATCAATTTGTTTCATATGGACAGCCTCCACCAATGGGGGATAATAATGTAATGTTTAAAATATAGCTAAAAAATATCAATGTATGAAGAGGCTATTAGCTATATGTTCTTTTAGGAATAAGGCTGAGACCTAATATGAAGGATCAATTTATGATCAGGTCTAGTTAGTTAAGTACTGTACAATCGATTGACATCTTTCGGCTATTTATTGCCACTGAGTGAACAAATTGTTATGGAGGGTCAGTGTGATAAAAAGGAATGTCATGTTTTGATATGCTAATATATGGATTGTATTTTAATAGACATTTTTTCTTTCTTATATATGTATTTTCAGGATTTATTCTATGTCTCCTGAAGAAGGCGGGTTACTGCCGAAACGCGCGTCGAGTTCTTATGCTCTTTTTTAATATTTGACGTATTACATGCATTTTTGTCCATTTTCTGTATTAATTAAGACTTTTATGTTGTTTGATTATTAGAATTGTATGTTATTGATCTATTTTTTATTCTTATTAATTGGTTTGACCTTATGGTCCTATTTTATATGTTGTTTTTAAACAAATATTCATTAAAAATATATATTTTATATAGATTTTGTTAAAACTCGTGATTTTCCTGCTTGACTACTGATCTATCCCGAGTGTTCACAGTGTACATTAGACGTCCTGGGATTTTCTTCACACTAGAAATCAGACAGTCTACCACTATGGTCATGCTGGCACAATATCCTTGGGCAAGCAAGGGTTGTGTGGCTCCCCAGTAGACAGCTCACCATTGCTGCCAACTTCATCTTTGGACCTCAACCTGGCCACCTTCTCCTCCAAGTCTAATAATTTCCTCTAGTGCAAATGTCTTTACCTCCCTGCCAGTTGGGCCAGCAGCTCCCATGCTGATTGCCTGTCACTGAGCCCAGCTGGTGGATGATTCAGAAAAGGGGGTGGTGATGAGTGTCTGAATTAAGCAGACCACTCTTACCCAGTCCAAAGATCAGGGCTTGATCCATCACCGTTATTTAGCTCACTGCCCCATCCCAGCTCAGAACCTGGCTATATGCAAATTAGTCTGTCCCTGGCCCAGTGCATCATGGGAACAGGGCAGACCAAACTACCAAGCCAATTCTTCACCAGAAAGGAGACAAGCTACCGGGGATCGGTTTCTGGCATTTCAGCCTCGTCGGCCCGGCTTGCTTGAATCCTGATGGAGCAGTGAGCAAGGGACTCATGTCTGAGTATACCCTGCCACACCTATAGTGGCCAAAAACGATTCAGAAAAGGGGGTGGTGATGAACAGAGTGTCTGAATTAAGCAGACCACTCTTACCCAGTCCAAAGATCAGGGCTTGATCCATCACCGTTATTTAGCTCACTGCCCCATCCCAGCTCAGAACCTGGCTATATGCAAATTAGTCTGTCCCTGGCCCAGTGCATCATGGGAACAGGGCAGACCAAACTACCAAGCCAATTCTTCACCAGAAAGGAGACAAGCTACCGGGGATCGGTTTCTGGCATTTCAGCCTCGTCGGCCCGGCTTGCTTGAATCCTGATGGAGCAGTGAGCAAGGGACTCATGTCTGAGTATACCCTGCCACACCTATAGTGGCCAAAAACGATTCAGAAAAGGGGGTGGTGATGAACAGAGTGTCTGAATTAAGCAGACCACTCTTACCCAGTCCAAAGATCAGGGCTTGATCCATCACCGTTATTTAGCTCACTGCCCCATCCCAGCTCAGAACCTGGCTATATGCAAATTAGTCTGTCCCTGGCCCAGTGCATCATGGGAACAGGGCAGACCAAACTACCAAGCCAATTCTTCACCAGAAAGGAGACAAGCTACCGGGGATCGGTTTCTGGCATTTCAGCCTCGTCGGCCCGGCTTGCTTGAATCCTGATGGAGCAGTGAGCAAGGGACTCATGTCTGAGTATACCCTGCCACACCTATAGTGGCCAAAAACGATTCAGAAAAGGGGGTGGTGATGAACAGAGTGTCTGAATTAAGCAGACCACTCTTACCCAGTCCAAAGATCAGGGCTTGATCCATCACCGTTATTTAGCTCACTGCCCCATCCCAGCTCAGAACCTGGCTATATGCAAATTAGTCTGTCCTTGGCCCAGTGCATCATGGGAACAGGGCAGACCAAACTACCAAGCCAATTCTTCACCAGAAAGGAGACAAGCTACCGGGGATCGGTTTCTGGCATTTTAGCCTCGTCGGCCCGGCTTGCTTGAATCCTGATGGAGCAGTGAGCAAGGGACTCATGTCTGAGTATACCCTGCCACACCTATAGTGGCCAAAAACGATTCAGAAAAGGGGGTGGTGATGAACAGAGTGTCTGAATTAAGCAGACCACTCTTACCCAGTCCAAAGATCAGGGCTTGATCCATCACCGTTATTTAGCTCACTGCCCCATCCCAGCTCAGAACCTGGCTATATGCAAATTAGTCTGTCCCTGGCCCAGTGCATCATGGGAACAGGGCAGACCAAACTACCAAGCCAATTCTTCACCAGAAAGGAGACAAGCTACCGGGGATCGGTTTCTGGCATTTCAGCCTCGTCGGCCCGGCTTGCTTGAATTCTGATGGAGCAGTGAGCAAGGGACTCATGTCTGAGTATACCCTGCCACACCTATAGTGGCCAAAAACGATTCAGAAAAGGGGGTGGTGATGAACAGAGTGTCTGAATTAAGCAGACCACTCTTACCCAGTCCAACGATCAGGGCTTGATCCATCACCGTTATTTAGCTCACTGCCCCATCCCAGCTCAGAACCTGGCTATATGCAAATTAGTCTGTCCCTGGCCCAGTGCATCATGGAAACAGGGCAGACCAAACTACCAAGCCAATTCTTCACCAGAAAGGAGACAAGCTACCGGGGATCGGTTTCTGGCATTTCAGCCTCGTCGGCCCGGCTTGCTTGAATCCTGATGGAGCAGTGAGCAAGGGACTCATGTCTGAGTATACCCTGCCACACCTATAGTGGCCAAAAACGATTCAGAAAAGGGGGTGGTGATGAACAGAGTGTCTGAATTAAGCAGACCACTCTTACCCAGTCCAAAGATCAGGGCTTGATCCATCACCGTTATTTAGCTCACTGCCCCATCCCAGCCCAGAACCTGGCTATATGCAAATTAGTCTGTCCCTGGCCCAGTGCATCATGGGAACAGGGCAGACCAAACTACCAAGCCGATTCTTCACCAGAAAGGAGACAAGCTACCGGGGATCGGTTTCTGGCATTTCAGCCTCGTCGGCCCGGCTTGCTAGAATCCTGATGGAGCAGTGAGCAAGGGACTCATGTCTGAGTATACCCTGCCACACCTATAGTGGCCAAAAACGATTCAGAAAAGGGGGTGGTGATGAACAGAGTGTCTGAATTAAGCAGACCACTCTTACCCAGTCCAAAGATCAGGGCTTGATCCATCACCGTTATTTAGCTCACTGCCCCATCCCAGCTCAGAACCTGGCTATATGCAAATTAGTCTGTCCCTGGCCCAGTGCATCATGGGAACAGGGCAGACCAAACTACCAAGCCAATTCTTCACCAGAAAGGAGACAAGCTACCGGGGATCGGTTTCTGGCATTTCAGCCTCGTCGGCCCGGCTTGCTTGAATCCTGATGGAGCAGTGAGCAAGGGACTCATGTCTGAGTATACCCTGCCACACCTATAGTGGCCAAAAACGATTCAGCTGGTGGATGGACAGTTCAGAAGGACTTGTGCTGGCAGAGAACACTTCAGTCCCAGCTCCGGACAGTACAACAGATAATCCACTGGCTATCGGATTGGTCCCAGTCAGAAAGTTATCTTTATAATAAGAACACTTTCAAGAAAGTAGGGAGCTTATTGAGGCAAGGTTGCAGGCTGCATCTGAATACGGGCTCTTTTATGATGAGTTGACAAAATACAAGTTCTCAGTGAAACCATTCATAAATGTCAGAAAAGCTCAAAGTGTGAAAACTCCACAGCCCATACCCTGCTAGTTTTTCAACTTCGATTGAATGCTGCTCAGCGTTGATTGGAAGCTGCTTGGTGTCAAGCCTGGTCAAGCTTGCTAAATTTGGACTTAGACGTTTTTCTAGAAGTCAGATTTTGTCAGTGGGGCAAGGTTCCAAGCTGTAGTCAAAGAGGGTTCAACATCATCAGATGCAGTCAGTCTTGATGAAGTCACTGTTAATGCACCACTTGACGTGGTCCGATTCCTCAACCGTTCTCCATGCAAAACATTAATTAAAGCCTGGAGCCGGAGGAGTACTCCCTGGCACTGCCACAGATTTCAGAACCTCAGGAACAGAATCTAGGGGGGCATGACTCACTCAAACAGAAGTCACCAACAGAAGTCCAGGTCAGATCCAGTTAAATCCTGTCAGCTGGGCTCTTCCAGGAAAGTAAGCTTCTTTCTCCTCATGTGTCCCTGTAGCTTAATTGGAGGTCAGCCACAAGACCTTTGGAGTCCACATTTTTGTCCCGGGAGCAGTTCCAGTCATTCAGGTCTCCTCACAGGTCTTAGAAGCTGGTGCCGTCCTTCTTCTGTCTTCCTCTGGGACAGCAGTGTTTTGAAGAGGATGCCAAGAGATGCCACATTCATACCTGGTATTAGCCTGTGGGTGGTGGTGACTCCCTACAAAGTTCCTTGGGATAGCCTTACCTACTGTCGCAGAAGTGCGTGTGTGCCCTACTCCTGAAGTTGTATCGTGTGATGATTCTGGCAGCGGCCCGATTGGCACTGCACTGTAAATAGTCCCTATGAGAATTACTACCTAGTGCCGGCTGGCACAGTTTATCTGCGCCTGTGATTAACTTCTGATGTGTTGATCTTAGAATACACATACTGTTTTTCACCAGAACTGGTGTGGTCTCTTTTTGTAGTGTCCCTTGTGTGTTGCCTGTGTGTGCTGCATGGATGCTTTACACATTTCCTCTGGAGTTTGGCCCGCCCACTCTGCACCACGCTACCCCATTTCTAACAGGGTGTAATCCGCAAAAACTAATATCTTTTATTTTTGATTTTGGAGGTCTGAGTGTGCTGTAGCCTCTCTCAGGATACAGTCTCTATCTCTGAAATTGAAGAATCTCACTATCAAAGGCCTTAACTGCGCACCCGGAGGAGGTCTTGGGGCGGGTGCCCAGTGTGCACGTACTACAACGCGAACCAGGGGTAAAGTTTGTTGTTTACCATCCAGGATTTAAGCCATTCTTCAAGGAAGTCAGCAGGTTGGGTACCCTCCACATCCTGTGGAATACCCATAAACCACAGGTTGTTGCACCTGGAGCGGTTTTCGTCATCTTCTGCGCGATGATGAAGTTCATTTGTACGGGTGAGGGGGTGAGCCACCTTGGTCTTGAGGTCAGCGACCTTGTCCTTCACCAAAGAGATGCCGCTCTCTGCCTCCAACAATGCGAAGTAATGCTACATCAATCTGTACCTCTCATATCTTCATCTCTACCATGGTTTGTGAGGACTGTATGGGATCACTGAAATATTATCGACGGTCACATTATCGACTTGCTAAAATATCGTTGAAAAATTATCGACGACAAAAATATCGACATGGTATACTTATTACACCAACTACAAATATATCGAGTCAAAAATATCGACTCTCTAGAATATCGAGTACATAAATATCGCCTTAATAAATATCGACTACAAATATATCGTTTTTCATGAAATTACCATTAACACTACAAAAATATTGACTACTAAAATATAGAGTACAAAAATATCGCTTCAAATAAAATATCGAGTTCTTTTTTGTACCCTTTCATGTCTAAAATACCATATTATTCGTCAATAAAAGTCATTGCTCTATACAAAAAACATTTTACATATAATACCTGTTACTTTTATAACATTCCTATTTATCTACATTTGCTATACATTCTATTAAATGCGTTCTATCATTTGAAAAATATTCTTTACATTTAACTAACATTTTCATTATTTTTTTCACTTACACATCTATTTTATTTATCAACTAACCTGCTTTAATGCGGAAATCACCACATACCACCATTCTCACATCAACAAACATACCAATTAACAAAAAAAAATTCAAACTAGCCTATACAAATTTCATTTCATCCTACAACCAATCAAATCAAAGCACACAAAATACACATACTATAAAAGGGATACATGCATTCTACCATTTGTTGCTGCTAACTCTATAGAAAGAAGATGCCAACACTCTGAAGATTTTGTTCCTGAACAAACATCTTTAAAGATCCAGCTCACTAGCTAATTATTCAAGTAAGTTACAGTGCATTATTTAGAAATCTAAATTAGTAGTCTACTATTTTACTTATATCTCCTAACTCTTGCACTTATTTAATTTGTATCTCCTCCTACATTTCTGATAGAAACTACTCCAAATAAATTCCTAATACATGCTCCTATTTCTTCACCTGGAAAATCAGATAGTAAGTATATATTAATGCTCTGTTATACACCAACTGCTGTTTTTAAACACTATTTCACAAGATTCATTCTTTATTTTAAACATTTTATTCACAGATATTCTGAGATTTTCCTATTTCAACACTACAAATGTATAAAACTACACTAATTAAACATGTAAGTATATATGTTTTTGTTAGTAAACACCCAATATTAAAAATGCTATTTTCTAAACAACATATCTTGCATATTACATCTTCCCTACAGATCCAATAAAAACATCCAACATCAACTATACCAAAAGACAAGACTACCCTTGTAAAAAATGCAAGTATACTTGTAATTTGTCTAAAACTTCCGAAAAAAACGAAAACTATGTTCTTAACACCATGTTATTTATTTTATATTTCCTCTACAGATATTCTGAATACATCATACATCTATTCTACCTACAGCAAACAAAACTACTTATTTAGAAGTTTGTATACTTTTAAATATTTCCAATTTCCCAACGGTTCCAAATATTATTTATAATATTTTACATTTATTTATTCTATCTTCTCTACAGATCTGAACTTTACTACCTTGATGTACTCCACCAAATACTACAACTCAACTATTTAAACAAGTAAGTATATGTAATGTTTACATCAAATGTACTACTAAGCGAAATAGAAAACTGCTTTTTCGTAGGAAAAACGTTTGTTATGTGTAAACATTAACTTAGCATTTCTATATTTTCATACAAACAGTAAATAAAGAAATACATACAAGAAAATCCTTCAAAATACAGTTCTGCATTTGTGATTACTACTTTTAGTAACTGTAAGTATAAATACATCATTAATTATGTTTGCACCACAAAGTGAAATATATGTTTTTTGATTTTGTTTCTTTCTACTCTTTCCTAGAACAAGTAAAACAAAATGACAGAAGGTGCAGAATTTGCGATGTCACAGAAAAATAAATTACTGTTATGTAATATGGGTTATGTTTATAATCAGGAAAGACAAAGTGGTAGAAAAGTTTTCTGGAAATGTACCAAATATTACTCAAACAAATGGTATGGAAGGGCTACTACTGAGGAAACTAATGTGTTATTTACCAGGGAACACAATCATCCCCCCAATGTCACAGAAATTGAAATAAGAGATGCTTTAGAAAGTATAAAAACTGCTCGCACACAAAGTGATAAACCAACAACACAAATCCTTAAAGAAGAACTGTTAAAAGTCCAAGCCCATGCTTCAGGTCAACTACCCTCTATTGACTCCCTTAAACGCACAATTGCATACACTAAAAGACTCACTACCACAACCCAACCCAACCCTACTACTTTTGAGGAAATTATTATTTCACCAGAAATGTGCATCACACACAATAAAGGCAAATTTATCCTTTTTGACAATGAAAGCAGTACAAACAGAATCATAATGTTTGCAACTGCAAGTAATTTAAGAAAAATCCAACAGTGTCCCCAATGGATGATGGATGGAACATTTAAACCATGCCCAAAACCTTTTTATCAACTATATTCCATCCACGGTTTATACCATAACTATAACATCCCTTTCATTTACTGTTTGCTACCTAACAAACAGCAAAACACTTATACAGAAATATTAAATGTTCTCAAAAATGAAATCAATAATTATTTTCCACAAAAAATAATTATTGATTTCGAATTAGCTATGATTAATAGCATTTTGAAAACATTTCCCCACACAGCAATCCAGGGTTGCTACTATCATTTCAATCAGAGCATATGGAGACATCTCCAGAAATCAACTTTAAGTATTTTATACTCAACAGATAGCACCTTTGCCTATCAAATTAAAAAATTGATAGCACTGGCCTACGTTCCTGTTACCGATGTAGCGGAACACTATAATTTATTAATTGACAGCACATATTACAAGAGGAATGAAGATAAACTAACCCCATTACTGGACTATTTCGAAGATACTTGCACAGATCTGGACATCGACGCCAACCCAAATTCCAAATCCCTTGGTGGAATGTCTATCTTAGTACTTTAAACCAAGAGGCTAAAACAAACAACAGTGTAGAAGGGTGGCATAATGCTTTCCAAGCTACCACAAGCAGAGCCAAACCCACATTCCATAACCTACTAGAAGCTTTGAAAAAAGAACAAAGCTAGCAAGAACTAAGAATGGAACAATCTGTGACCCAAATTGGTCCAAAACTAAGTAAACAAACTAAACAAATGTTCCGACTACTGCAAAGTCAAGTCACACTATATCCTACAACTAGAGGATTAGAATACCTGTCAATAATAGCTAAAAGCCTACTATAAAAATGTCTGCAAAATATACTAATGTCTTCTTACAATAATGGTAAATATAAAAATCATAAACATTTCTAAACAATTATAAATAATACATATTTGTTTAAGAAACTTATCAAAATTTGGGACATTATTTCTGAACAAATATGCAATATTTATAATTACATCACACATACACATTACATAAAGATCGACATTTCCCACCCAATAAAAAAAGTACTTTAAATAGTTACAATTTTTGTAGATGAAAAAGACGTAATGAAGCAAAATACAATCCATACAATCCATTGCAATGTAGGACAATTCCAATATGGGAAACCCTCAAAAACCCGAAAATTATGTAAAAATGAAATAAACGCTCCAGGAAATCCCAAAAACAGTAGTGTGGACACTTTAGTATTTAAAGTGATATACACACAACTTTTAAAAAACGGTCACGCATATCAATGTATTAATCCAATACGAAACCCTCCAAAAACCCGAAAAATGTTTAAAAAATTTAAAATCCGCTCCTGGCAAACACGAAAAATAGGAGATACATGTCAAAATATAACCATAATAAGTCATACATTAATTTCTCCGGAAAAAAACACGCTTCCTTCCATGTAGTTTTCATGCGAGGAACCGGAACCTGTAAAAAAACATACATAACGAAACCCACCCACAAATAGCCCATAACATTTGTAAATACACTCACAATTAACATTAACCATGTAAGAAGACATTTCCTAACACTTAAAATAACACAAGAACTAAAACATACACGACGCACCTATAACGACGACATTTCACCTAAACGCTACATAAATAATTCATACATACACACAAAAACACTACACAGTTCCAATATACCCTCAAACATTACCACTCAGTTATAAATTGTATGTAAAATTAACCTTACCTCTCTCCACGCGAAGCAACTCCCAACCGCGAGCTTATCCAGTCCTGAATGAAGCACAATAACCTTGCGCGGTAAAAAAGTAGTCCCCTTAAACCATTTTTGAAAAGGTATCATAGAAAATACAATGTTATAGTAAAAAAATATAATACATACACATTGTTATTTTAACAAATTAATACACTAGACTCATTATAATTTAAACTGTTTAAAAAATATAAATATATTTAATATTAATTAATATATAGTAATTATTATATATTAATAATATTAAAAAATTATGTAACACTTGAAATAATATATGTAAAGAATTTCTTATTGTGTACATTTATTGGAATAACTTTGCGTTTGTTTATAACTAAACATTATAATTGTTTATGGCAATAATTAATAATAATAAATATTATAACTTATTTATTCTTATTAATAAAAATATTATAACCATTTAATATATAAACAATGCCCTGAAATAATGTATTTTTATTTCTCTGAATGTATGTTTTTCAGAAAAGAAGAGATAAATGATTATGTTTAGTAATTAATAATAATAATAATAATAAATATATTTGTTATTATTTTTATTAATTATTACAAAATGTTTTATAATAATTTCTAAGTATTATAAAAGTATATAATTGCATAAATAATCTTTTGCCAATACCAGATATTATTATTAAACATATTCTTCCCCTATACAGTTATAAAGTTTACAACATAATATATTTATATGTTTCATTTAAAAACAACATTGTCTGAAATATGTACCAAAAAATGTCATAATTTGTATTTCCATATCTTGAGCAAATATAATAATTGTCATGTTACTTTATAAAAATGTAAATTTAAAAAATAAATATTTAATAATATTAATATATAATATTAACATTATTGAATATAAATGGAAGAAGCTGAAAAAAAAACTGGTTTTTTATTTATTTCAATATAAATACTTGTTACTCAAAGTTAATGATGATAAATATGTTTATTTATAGAAAAAATGTTGTTAAATAATTTTGTGTGATAATTTACAACATGTACATAAATGATAATGTGTTATTCTGCAAATACTACATTTCAAAAAAATTTTATGTTCTTTTTGATTGTGATTGTATTGTAGTACACATAAAAAAATTACAAAAAATTTATAAAGTTTTGTGAAAACATCCATTTTGCATTATTTTGTAATATAATAACATGGTAATGTACAATTATATGCAAATGTGCTGGACACTGACCAATTAATATTTACTATTGCTACTCCAGTCAAGCTAATATCATGGAAGGTGCTGGACACTGACCAATAATTATTTACTATTCCTACTCCAGTCAAGCTAATATCAGGGAAGGTGCTGGATAGTGACCAATGATTAATTACTATTCCAACTCCAGTCTAGCTAATATCAGGGAAGGTGCTGGACTCAGAAACAAATTATATTCCTATTCCAACTCCAGTGTAGCTAATATCAGGGAAGGTGCTGGACACAGAACAATTATTAATTACTATTCCTACTCCAGTCAAGCTAATATCAAGGAAGGTGCTGGACACTGACCAATTAATAATTGCTATTCCTACTCCAGTCAAACTATTATCAGGGAAGTTGCTGGACACTGACCAATTATTATTTACTTTTCATACTCCAGTCCAACAAATATCAGGAAAGGTGCTGGACACTGACCATGTATAAATTAGAATTGCAACTTTAGTATAATGTTATTGCATAAGATGTTGTCAAATAATTATATATTTTTTATTAATTTTATTTACATTTATTTTTATTATATTTTTTGCAGAGTAGTACTAAATTTATCTTTTTGCAGAAAAATTTGCAACTTTTTGTCACTAAAATGTATTCAATTATTTTTAATATTTATATTATTTTTTTGCACACTTTATATTCCTAATACTAATATTATGTTGAATGTATGACATAATATCGACAGACCAAATATCTACATACAAAAATATCGACACAAAAATATCTAAATCAAAAATATCGGAGTCATATCTTCATAAAGGTAAGTACAAAAATATAGAAAAAATAATATCGTAGTACATAAATTTCGAATTTAAAAACATCGTTTTTTTAAAAGTATTATTAATAATGTAAAAATAATTGTAAAATACATAAAATTTTACAAATATTAAATAAAAACATTAAAACATATTAAAAAAATTAAAACTAATACATATATATTTAAAATAAATTAAAAACTTAATAATTTAATGTATTATTTTTTTATTTCATTTCATTGATTTAATATAAATTGATTTTATATTTACCCTGTACGCCTGTACCCCAAAAACCCAATACTGACCCTGAACCCTAAAAATATCCCTGTACCCCAAAAACCCAAAACTGACCCTGAACCCTAAAAATACCCCTTTATCCAAAAACCCAAAACTGACCCTGAACCCTAAAAATACCCCTTTACCCAAAAACACAAAACTGACCCTGAACCCTAAAAATACCCCTTTACCCAAAAACTGAAAACTGACCCTGAACCCAAAAAATACCCCTTTACCCAAGAACTGAAAACTGACCCTGAACCCTAAAAATACCCCTTTACCCAAAAACTGAAAACTGACCCTGAACCCAAAAATATACCCCTTTACCCAAGAACTGAAAACTGACCCTGAACCCTAAAAATACCCCTTTACCCAAGAACTGAAAACTGACCCTGAACCCTAAAAATACCCCTTTACCCAAAAACTGAAAACTGACCCTGAACCCAAAAATATACCCCTTTACCAAAGAACTGAAAACTGACCCTGAACCCTAAAAATACCCCTTTACCCAAGAACTTAAAACTGACCCTCAACCCTAAAAAATACCCCTTTACCCAAAAAACCAAAACTGACCCTGAACCCAAAAAATACCCCTTTACCCAAAAACTGAAAACTGACCCTGAACCCTAAAAATAACCCTTTACCCAAAAACTGAAAACTGACCCTGAACCCAAACATATACCCCTTTACCCACGAACTGAAAACTGACCCTGAACCCTAAAAATACCCCTTTACCCAAGAACTTAAAACTGACCCTGAACCCTAAAAAATACCCCTTTACCCAAAAACCCAAAACTGACGCTGAACCCTAAAAATACCCCTTTACCTAAAGACTGAAAACTGACCCTGAACACTAAAAATACCCCTTTACCCAAAAACCCAAAACTGACCCTGAACCCTAAAAATACCCCTTTACCCAAAAACCCAAAACTGACCCTGAACCCTAAAAATACTCCTTTACCCAAAATTAATTAATATTATTTAATTACCAATTAATTATTAATTAACAATAACAAAGAAGTTAATATATTAGCATATTAGCTGTAATTAATTTAATGTAATAATTAATATTATTTTTTCCCAATTAATTAATGAACAATAACAAAATATTATATATAAAAAAATTACTCTAATTAATGTAATTAACTAATTAATATTAATTAATGACCACTTAATTACCATTAAAAATATGTACAAATTTATAATAATTAATTAACTAATTAATATTAATTATTTACCAATTAATTAATAATTACAAATATTTACAAACATATATTAATTAAATATTTATTTTAAATTACTCCCCACCCTTATCCCCTATTAACCCAACATCCCGCTCCTAAACATTAACTACAATTTATAACAATAACAAAGAAGTTAATATATTAGCACATTAGCTGTAATTAATTTAATGTAATAATTAATATTATTTTTTCCCAATTAATTATTTAACAATAACAAAATATTATATATAAAAAAATTACTCTAATTAATGTAATTAACTAATTAATATTAATTAATTACCAATTAATTACTAATACAAAATATGTACAAAATTATATTAATTAATTAACTAATTAATATTAATTATTTACCAATTAATTAATAATTAAAAATATTTACAAACATATATTAATTAATTATTTATTTTAATTTACTCCCCACCCTTATCCCCTATTAACCCAACATCCCGCTCCTAAACATTAACTACAATTTATATTACTATTAATAATTTATTTTATTTTTTTACCTTTTTTCTACATATTATCGATATTTTTTACTTTGACTATTTATCGATATTTTGTCTTGTCGATTTTTTTGAGTCGATATTTTTGTACTCGATATTTTTTTATCATTATTTTAATCGATATTTTTCCCAACGATATTTTTGTTATCGATATTTTATTATTGTCGATATTTTTAACTCGATATTTTGTCCATTCGATATTGTGGAGTCGATATTATGTCTAGTTACCGACTGTATGGCCTGAAAGATCCTATTTAGGTTGTCATCAGATGTGGTGGCTTTATCAAGTGCCACCCCCCCACCCCCCCACTTGCTCCAGTCGGAATGGTATATTGGTCAGTGCATGCATGGTAGGGGGGTGGCTTCACATCCTTGTTTTCCCCATTCTCCTACAGACTGGAGCAGTAAGTGGACAGAGAGGCTTGCCCAGCTTGCCGTGGTTCACAGCAGTATGAGCAGTAAAGCACTGAGCAAGTCACCAGCATTGGTCAGAAGCTGGAGGATGACGAGGTAAAAAGAGGCAGGGCCCCTGGTGGCAAAGGGAGCAAGAATTTAGGTAAGTAATCGCTCCACCAGATCATCCAAAGATCAAGAGGTAGATCGCTCAGGATTACACCGCTGCAGCAGTGTTCCTGCAGATTGTTCCAGGCCTCAATGTCTGGTCAGGTAGGTGGGAAACAGATCCCAAGGGAAGTACACTTAGCTGCCAGTGGGCGAGAGAATCATCACATATCTTCAATCTAAGGCAGCCTGGGCAGTGTTGTTCCACTGAAGATGAGGGAAAAAAGAAAGATTCCCAACATTTTGCCGGTGGGCCCCGTGCCATCAACAGATCCTATATTGGGGAGCAGGAAGTCCAGATACACTGCCTATTCATGGGACGCACCAAGGCCTGCGTCTGGCGACACTACTGTGTCGGGTGCTCCACCCACTTGAAAGGCCAAAGAAGAAAGGCCATCCAGCCCTCTCCTCATCAGTGGGCCCGGCTACAACTCTGGAGCTGGCCCGACCTCTTGGTGACTGGGTAACCTGGGGCTGCAAAGGTTCAAAATGTCAAATTTGGCTTGGGCCATCTGTGAGCCACTACAGAGGTGGGGGACACCAGGCCGACCCCCAGGCCATACATTCGGTCAACGTCGGTAATGGAAGGAGCGGCACCCCACTTATGCCTCCAGACAGTGTGAACTCCAGAGCCCACGCCTGCACAATGTCTCTCACTGGGCCTCCCATGTGGTACCGCCACCCAATGGCTGCCACTCCAGCAGGGCACCGTGGGCACCCAACCTCAGGGGCATCCCCTATGCCTGCTTGATCCACTGAGTCGCGCAGAGGTGTTGACATGGGCCATAGTCACCATCTGGGGCATGAGGACAGTAGGCCTGGCCACAAGTGTGGCGCAGGACCCTGCCTCCCCGTGTTCAGGCAATTTCAGGTCAGTAAAGGCCAAAACGTTCACGGTAGGCCGGGTGCAATCTCCCATGGGCCGCCCCTAGTCTTTCAGAGGCTCCAGACAAGCTGCAGGGAAGAGGAGGATGTCAAGCTGAACCACCAGGTTCCTCGCTCAGTAAGCACCAGTATCAGAATGAGCAGCACCCCTGCACCCGTCCCCGGGCAGCTTGGGGCCAGAGCCTGCACCCGCTCACACGCTGGGGTCACTTCCCCTAGCCAGGCCTCTTATGTGGCACTGCCGCACCTCACTCGTCCCTCCTACACAACACCACAGGCATCCCACCTCGGGGCTGTCTCCTCTGCTCTTTGGTACTCCAATCCGCAGTGCCAGCCAGATGGCTAGGCAGGGGCCAGAGCCGCCGTTTTGCGGGTCAGCTTGACTCTGAGCGTGGGTCTCATCGCCAGTGTTCCCAGCCTCATATCACTGCCTCACGCCAGTAATAATAGCTGTTGGGACTAGAATGAGGCCAAACCTGTGCAGAAAAGGCCAGGCTCTGCGGCTGATGGTGGCGGATGACAGAGGGGTCCAGAGTACTCTCAGAGTGCGTCCACCATCTTGACCAAAAACAGGGTTTTCATACACATTTCTAAAATAAGTAATGAGCAAAAGTAGCTACTGCCGAGTGCTAACATATTTCTAATGAATCACAACACGTCAGGAAAAACCATAGTAGAACTAACACACCTCTACAGAAGTCTCAAGCAGCTTCTACGCTGTTACTGTCCAGAGATGGACAATTAGTCACATTAGTCAAATAAAGCTCGTACACTAGTGTTTTCTTCAACACCAGTCATCCGAAAGCTACAACAGAAGGCCTTCAAAATATTGCATACAGTCAGCAGGCGAAGGAAGTTTCATTCACAGTACATTGCATGTGAAGGAAAATAACCAGTTATGTCACAGTATCCTGTGCAGGGAGAGATGACAAGTGGGGGACATTGTTTGGGAGGGGAAATAAACAAAAAACAGTTGAACAGAAATCTATATCCATTTTAATAAGAACGGTGCCTCACGAAAACATGGCACCGGTTTGTGCTGTCAACTAAAACAAACTTTTAAATTTTCAACAAGATTGTTTCAAGTACAATATAATTAATTCATCGTTACGACTAGAAATCACCATAAAAATTATTAGTACTTAAAATAATTTGTCACACAAAATTGCACATTTTGAAAAAACTACTGACTACTGCTCAGTATACGTGGGTAGTAGGTCCATGATAGGCTGAGGAGTCATGAATTGGACTGAACTCTGCTTCACCCAGCTGTGCTGTCAGCATCATGCTGAGCTGGGCTGTACTCTGCCTCATCCAGCTGTGCTCTCAGTTCCATGCTGAGCTGGACTGCACTTGTTCAGCTATGCTCTCAGCTCAGCGTTCTGACACTGACATGAGCACCATTGTGAAAAGACTTTGGGGCAGATTTAGGTTTCCTGGCGCATCCCTGCAAATCAGCAGGGATGTGCCAGGAAAGATGTGTCATGCAAGTTTACCCTTGCGCCACCACAGATGCACTGTATTTACAATGCGGCCACCATGGCGCAAGTATAAACAGATACGTGTTGCATCTGCCGGAGTAAGGTTGGCGCAGTGCTAGAGTTGCGTTGCGGGTGCGAAGAACTCCAGCACTGTTCCAACCCTGCCTATGTCCAACATGGTGCCTCAAGCCTTACACCTGTTTCAAGCAGGCGCAAGGTATTGACTCAGTGACGTAGGAAAAGTGACTGAAGTGAAATCTTGTAGATTTCACTCAGGTACTTTTCTGAAGCATTCCTGCGACGAAACGCCTCCCCCCCATGCACCAGAACGCCCAAATGAAACCTGACGCAGGTTTCATGTGGTGCAGGGCTTTACAACGTGACGCATCTCCCTAGATGCGTCACGTCGTAAATATGGCACAACGTGGCGCATGGATTACGCCACCACTACGTCACAGAAGTGATGCAACGTGGCGCAAATGAGGGGCAAGGGGCTTGTAAATCTGCCCCAAAGTGTCAGACAGTCACTCAGCATGAATGTGATCTAACCTAAAAAGCTTGTGGTTGAGATGGCGAGAACATTTTCATGGCAAATGTTACTTAGTAAAAGCCACTGAATGATAATTATGCTCAGAATGCTTCCTTTATCCCTCTTCTTGATTCAAACGTCCTCTTTCATTGATCAGACAGCCGGATGCGCTGCTCCTCCTGCCTTATTCCCTGCTTCACCTGCTTCACCTGCAACTCCTGCAACTCCTGCATTTCGTGGTCACTGTCTCTTTCAATCACCACTCTACCTCATTCGCAGCTCAGACTACTCCATGCACTACTCAATTTTGTATTCACTTCTCCCTGATTCATTCACTTGGTGCACTGCTTTATTCACTGGCGAGACTGAACCAGCCAAGGATAACTTCTTCATTTATTGCCCATTGTCTCATTCTCCAGTCCTGCGGCTTCATTCAATGAAAGGTCCGTTTTCATGCCTGCTGCCTTGTTTGCTGTTCAATGTTTCGGCCAAAAGTCACCTTACCGCTTGCACTGCTAACTGTCTCAATGCCAAGTCTGCATCAATCATTGCTTACTACCTTCTTGATCGTTCACTGCCATGTGTGCTGCTCAACCTGTCTCAATTGCTGCTGCTCATTGCCGAATTCATTGTTCAGTATCTCATAAAAGGTTTTAATTTCTAGTCAATTACTTCACCAACTGCCTGCTGCTTCATTCACTACTTAGCCTCATTCACTGTTTGCAGACCATGTTATTACTCAACCGGCCTCATGTACTGGTTTCTACCTTTAGCACCACGCTCTGTTTCGCAGATATGATTTTTTTGTCCATTGCACTGTTCTGTGCATCAATAAACCTTCCCCACTCTCATAAGTGACTGTCTCAATCACATGTCAACTAGAAGTACCCGATTGTTTTCATTGCTGCAATGAAGCTTTCCTTCCTACAGAGGTACTATTACTCAAATAAATGCCCCCAAATATGCATAAGTCTGTAGTGCTGGATGTGGGAGCAAGACAACTGAAGTAGAGTCAACAGCGGCTGCTTAGCAGGTACAGCTAGCATCACAAATGACAGCCATAACAGCTATTGCCTTTGGCATGAAGATCCCAAATCGAAGCCCAAAAACTTAAACCGTGAATGCCCAGAACAACCTTAGCCTTTCTGTGCGCTTACCAGGAGGAACAAAAGCTCTATGGGGCATATTACCAACCAATAGAGATAATTTTTGTCTCTAACTTGTTTAGAGACAAAAATTATCGCCGCACATCGGCGAGTTTTATCGCAGATAAACCTTGCTATTAGCAAGGTTTATCGCAAATGCGATAAAAAACGGCCGCAATGCATGAATATCGCTGAAAAGTCAGCGATATTCATGCATTATCGAGCAAATGCTCTTAGCCATGTTATCCACCTCCCATTGGTTAACATGGCTAAGAACTGCTCAGGGCAGGTGTTAGCTTTTGGAGATATTCGCATATTATCAAGGGGGTTTATCTCTGCTTTTTTGGCTTTAAAAGCCAAGAAAGCGGAGATAAAATTATCTCCCTATTACCAAGCTGTCGCTAACACCAGTTAGCGACAGCTAATAGAGATAGCGACCATCTTGGGCCCCGCTTTGCATGTCAGTGATATTTATCACTAATGACATGCAAAGTGGGCGTGCCAAGATGTTAGCGACTGGAAACAGTCGCTAACATCGCTATCTCCTATTACCAACTTTTGGAGATATTCGCGCTAAGCGCGAATATCTCCAAAAGCTAACACCTGCCCTGAGCAGTTCTTAGCCATGTTAACCAATGGGAGGTGGATAACATGGCTAAGAGCATTTGCTCGATAATGCATGAATATCGCTGACTTTTCAGCGATATTCATGCATTGCGGCTGTTTTTTATCGCATTTGCGATAAACCTTGCTAATAGCAAGGTTTATCTGCGATAAAAATCGCCGATGTGCGGCGATAATTTTTGTCTCTAAACAAGTTAGAGACAAAAATTATCTCTATTGGTTGGTAATATGCCCCTATGTTTGTTAAAGGAGGAGATACTTCAAAATGGGAGTGCTTAGAAGGAAAGAAAAAGCTAGTTGTGGAGGATTGCCAGGCTCATTTTATTTACATGAGCAAATCTGGGGAGGTTTGCAGTAAATTGAAAAAGTAAGTTCTAAAATAGACGGTGGGTTTTCCATGGAAATGTTGCCAAGATTGGGTGTAGGGGATTACTTAATCACTGGTTAGTGAACAAGATAAGACTGGCACCCCACCACCTCCTTTTCAGAATATCCTTGGACCTGGGAGCAAATCAAGAAGAAAGAAGAGACTGCACTGATGTTTGAAAAAAGTAGTTATGGGAACTTTTTCTGGCACCCAGAGACTTGAACAGATCTTCAAGGGTTGAATGGTTTGCTTCCAGTTGCTGCTACAGTAACACATGAATCAAGCAATACGCTTACTGATGAGGGCTAAGTTTGCCAAAACCATTCAGAACTTGCTTCCATTACGATTTGGAGGGGACTAGACCTGGAAGTTATGTCTAGATGGTTCCTATGTTAGCAGGACTAAGGACTGTTTTGCACATGGCTGGTCTCTGTCTCTGGCACAATAGGCAAACACAATGTTCTGGAATGTGCCCCATCAGATTGTCATTTGCTGTGATTAATTCTAGCATTCCTTCCATCTGTCTGCTGTTTTGTTATAGTAGATTCCGTAAGTCCAACAGGTATACTTAGATGTGGGTTCTGTGTTCACTGTGTCACAAGACTCAAGCTATTCTCCACTGGCAAACCAGTTTGGTGTTGCTTGTGGCCCTTTCTGGTAGTGGCCTGGTCTGGCAGTTCATACAGGGCTATCCCTAGTGTAGCAGGACAAAAACTGATTTTCAGAGGGCTGATTTATATTAGAGTGGCACAGTGGGCGAAAACAGCAGTCTGAAAAGCAGTTTGAGCAATCGCCATTGGGCGATATTAATTTAAATATTCCATCCGTCACTATGTTGCCATCTGAAATTCAGCATGAGCAATCACCATTGGACAAGATTAATTCAAGCATTCCTTCCATCACTCTGTTGCTAGTTATAAGAACACAAAAGGCAGAAGGGTTTCCTGCTCTGGAGGTGGTCCAGCTCACAACTTGGGACTTGACCCTGAGAGAGCTTTGGCTGGAGTCAGGTTGCTGCTTAGAAGCTGACATTGAGGACGTAAGTGCTGAAGGTGACACCAGGAGGTTGCGATTCTTTTAGAGAAAGATAATACATATCAGAATTTTCCAATAGATGAGTTGCCTGCCTTGGCAAATCTTAGTGGATTTGAGTTTATGCCTACAAAGAATTGTGCCCATATAAAAAGTACTAAAGTTAATATAGTTTTTTCTCAAAGATAAGTGTGTGCAGAAAAAACGAAAGTGGAGCGTCATTTCATTAGAGAATATAATAATCAAAACAAGAATGTTAAATGTGTGGGTTCTTGAGTACTGAGATTTAACTCTAAAGAAGAAGCTATGATTAAGACAACACTAATATATCCTAGTCTTACAATTGGAAAAGAAGGTGAAGGGGACCTATATAACACATGAGGAGGGAAATGGTGAAGTCTAAGAGCAGCTACTCACCCGGAAGGGTCTCAAGGTGCTGGGGGTTGGCAGGGGGATGCAAATCCTAGGCAAACCCGGAGTATCATCCGAGGTCAAGTGGGTAAGAGGTCTTCCCTTTTCTTTCAGGGTACGTGTGGTGACGGTCGCTCATGGTGATACATCGAAGAGCCAGGTCTTGAGGTCCATCAGGAACTTGGAGAGAGTTGGTGTCTGCGGAGGTGCAGAGGTAGGGTGTGCAATACCTTTGCCGTGAGGAAGGAGAAGGAGCGACCTCCTGTTCTGGCCTTTTTGATGCATGGTACCATGGTGAGGGAAAGCTGGGCTGAGCCTAGGGATCTTTGGAGTGTGTGGAACGAGAAGCTGTGGTTCATGTATGCGGGGCCAGTGGTGTGGAGGGCTTTGTGGGCATGGGTGAGAAGCTTGAAGGTGATTATATTGTTGACAGTGACCCAGTGTAGTGTCCGCAGGTGTTGGGTGATGGGGCAGTGGCGCTGTAGGTTGAGGACTAGTCTTGCTGCGGCATTCTGGATGTTCTGGAGTTTGCTGGTGAGGTTCTTGTTGATCCCGGCATAGCGTGCATAGCCGCAGTCCAGTCTACTGCTAATGACGGCAGGGGTGAGGGTTTTCCTGTGTTCGAGGGGGCTCCTGTTGAAAGTTTTACGAAGGAGATGGAGGGTGTAAAAACAGGAAGAGGAGACGGCGCTGATCTGACCCTCCATTTGGAGTTTGGAGTCCAGGATGATTCTTAGGTTGCGTGCGTGATCTGCAAATGGGTTCCCGAGGACTGGGGTCCACCAGGTGACATTCCAGGCATTGGCAGCTCTTTCTTCATCCACCTGGCGACTGCTTCCATTTCTTCTTGAAAGTTGTGTTTAGAGATGTTGAGTTCATTGGATAGTGAGAGGATGAGTTGTGTGTCATCTGCGAACGATACAATGTTGAGTCCATGTGATCTGCAATGGACGCGAGAGGGGCCATGTAGACGTTGAACATAGTAGGGCTGAAGGAGGATCCTCGGGGGACTCTGCAGGTGGTTGGTGTGGGCTACGAGATGAAGGGAAGTAGCCTGACCCACTGCGTTCTGCCGGAGAGAAAGGAGCAAATCCAGTCGAGGGCTTTGTTCCGGATTCCTGCATTGTTGAGTCTGTGGGCTAGGGTGCTGTGTGAGACTGTTTTGAAAGCCGCGGATAGCTCCAGGGGGATGAGGGCCACAGTCTCTCTGCTGTTGAGGAGGGATCGGATGTCATCTGTCACTACGATGAAGGCGGTTTCTGTGCTGTGGTTCTTCCTGAAGCCTGATTGGGAGGAGTTGAGGATGTTGTTCTTGTTGATGAAGGAGGCAAGTTGGCTGTTGAGAGCTTTTCAATGACATTCACTGGATAGGGAAGTTAGGAGATCGGTCTGTAGTTCTTGAGGTCAATGGGGTCCGCCGGTGGTTTCTTTAGGAGAGGATTGATCTCGGTGTGTTTCCAGTCATTGGGAAAGGAGGCGGTCTCAAAGGATCGGTTGATGATTCTTTGTCGCTTGGGGATGATGATGTCTGCGGCTCTGTGGTAGATGTGGTGGGAGCAGGGGTCCGTGGGGACACAGGAGTGGGTGGGCGTCATGGTCTTTAGGGTGTTTTCGATGCTGAGGGCGGTTCAGCTGTCCAGCAACAGCTGTGTGGTGCAGGAAGTGGTGGGTGAGGGTTCCTCATGGAGGTTGTTGTTGACGAAGTTGTCATAGATGGTCTTGATTTTATGATGGAGAAAGGCCCTGATTTTTTCGCAGAGGTCCTGGGAGGGTGGTATGTCGGTGGACTCGCTGTTGGGTTGGGCAAACTCTTTGATGATGCAGAAGAGTTCCTTGCTGTTGTATGCGTGGGCAGAGATTCTGTCCTAGAGTGCTTTCTTCCTTGAGTGTCTGATGAGTTTGTAGTCGGCAGGGGTGGCTGTTTTGTAGTTGTGAGGTTCGCTGGGGTTTTGGAGTTCCTCCATAGATTTTTGAGACATCTGCAGGTTTGTCTGGATTCCCGGAGTTCGTGGAGAACCAGCTGGCATTCTTGGCGCGTGGTTTGGAGGATTTTTTTTAGGGGGGTGACGGTGTTGGCACAGTCGGTTATCCACTTGTGTACGCTGTGGGTGGCGATGGTAGGGTCGTTGTCTGAGGCTGTGGGCGCGGAGCCGCTGAGGGTGTTGGTGAGCTGCTTGTCTGAGATCTTGTTCCAATTCCTGTATTGGAGCTGGATATGTGTCATTTGGTCACATATCCTGTCGAACACTTTTCAGGACAGGTGCTCTTTTCGTGAGATTGGTACAGAAGGGGTGGTGATGGACGGAGAATCTGAATCAATCAAACACTCACACCCAGGCAAAAGATCTGGGTTTAATCCATCACCGTTCTTTAGCCCACTCTGCCACCCCAGTTCAGACATGGCTATATGCAAATTAGTCTGACCCTGTGCCTCATGGGAACAGTCCAGCCCGAACTGCCAAGCCATGCCTTCAGTGGACCGGAAACAAGCTTCCGGGGACCGGTTTCTGTCATTCCAGCCGTCTTCAGCCCGGCTTTCTTGAATCCAGTGGCAAAGTGAGCAAGGGACTCACGTCTGAGCATACCCTGCCACACTTATGGCGGCCAAAAGCGGTACAAAAGGGGGTGGTGATGGACGGAGCATCTGAATCAATCAAACACTCACACCCAGTCAAAAGATCTGGGTTTAGTCCATCACCGTTCTTTAGCCCACTCTGCCACCCCAGTTCAGACATGGCTATATGCAAATCAGTCTGACCCTGTGCCTCATGGGAACAGTCCAGCCCGAACTGCCAAGCCATGCCTTCCCTGGACCGGAAACAAGCTTCCGAGGACCGGTTTCTGGCATTCCAGCCGTCTTCAGCCCGGCTTGCTTGAATCCAGTGGCAAAGTGAGCAAGGGACTCACGTCTGAGCATACCCTGCCACACTTATGGCGGCCAAAAGCGGTCCATCACCACCCCCTTTTGTACTGCTTTTTATGAGAGGGGCATCTAACACACAGTATTCACCACCAAATATCCACCAAAGGAGAGAAGAGTACTCCTCAGGTTTCAGACACCATTTATTGCATCCAACAGTCGCATTTCGGCGATTAGTGCCTTTTTCAATGTTGATTCAATAACATTTTTGTCAATTGCACATCCATTTCCTTTAAGCTCAGTGCTTTGCTCTTATTGGATGATTAATCTGAGGCAAAGGCAAAAGACCGCAGTATTAGCATGAATTGGACGCTCTCACCGGTGCCATCTTAGTGTCTATTAACCACTATAATACAACAAAGCAATGTTGCAGGAACCCATGCACATTCATCATTAATTGTTATAGTAACAGTATTTATCCCTCAGTTGCATTTTACAGTCATCAACACTTGTCTCCAATGGATTTGACACTCTAATTTTCAAGTCTGTATCCCTCGCCCAGCCATACATCCCTCGTAGTTGCAGTACATACCTGCAACAAATATTTAAGTAATCAATAGTTGGCCATTTTATAATGTTACAAGTTTGCATGAGCAAGTATTTTGCTACTCGAGGATTATGGCGGTCCTGACAGTCTCTCCACATATCCTGTCGAACACTTTTCAGGGCAGAGGCTCTTTTCGTATATTTCGTAACATCCGGCATTGAGAAAGGCATCCACCGAAACGCGTGTGCCAGGGGCTAATGGTGGGTACAACGCGTGATTTTAATGTGCGTCCTGGTGGCATTAAAACTTTGTGTCAGACCCGTTTGTATGAAAGCGGGATTGGTGGAATATATATATATATATATATATATATATATATATATATATATATATATATTGTTTCCAACACCTCTCGAGTCAAGAAGTAGACCTGGACACCCAACGCCTGTAGTAAATCCTTTATTCTTTTTGGACAGGAAAAAAATTCGACGCGTTTCACCTTTACGGCGTGATCAAGCCGTAAAGGTGAAACGCGTCGAATTTTTTTCCTGTCCAAAAAGAATAAAGGATTTACTACAGGCGTTGGGTGTCCAGGTCTACTTCTTGACTCGAGAGGTGTTGGAAACAATTTGAAGGCTTGCCGGTAACCTTACCTGGACCGCTTACGACAGCGGCATCGCTCTTAACTGGCAAAGGTGGAGTGTATATATATATATATATATATATATATATATATATATATATATATATATATATATATATATGTATATATGTGTGTGTGTGTGTGTGCTGTGTTCACACATTAAATGTCAGTCCTAATTGCCAGTGCTTGTTGCATATACTGCTTGCGAGAAATTGGGTTGTTAGCTGAGTGGGATGTTAACCTTGCTTGAATAACAGCTGCATGCCAAGATGGACCACAAATGTCTCTAAATTAACCTGTGCTTAACCCTCTAGTAGCTTGGAAAAAACAGCGAGGCTTAATTCAGAAACAATGTGTAAAATATCTATGCAGCAAATAAAACAGTAACAAAGTCAAAACACAACACAAGAAAACCCCACACCTATTTAGACAAATAAATTACATTTTAATACATTATTTGGCACCAAAACAAGAAAAATCTAATTGGTAGAACAGGAGTTTTGACTTTTTAAAACTTGTTAAAGTTTAAGGTAAAAACTTGGGACTTAAAGATCCAAGCACCAATCGTGGATTTTTAATCGCGAGAGACCGGGTCAAATTTGAAACACATGGCTGACCACAAATGAGTGTGAGTGGGATACAAAGAGAGGATTGGACCCGGTCTCTCCTTATCTTTTGACTTAGAAGACATTTTGTCAAAAGTCTCTGAGAAGGTAGCATTTCACCGGGGCAAGGCTACTAGCGGTGTCTGAGGAGGAGGTATCATCGCCAGGGAGCCTCTGGACAAAGCTGCAGTGAAGATTTCTACATTCTGACTTAGTCTCTTTTTTGCAACTCAAAAATCTTCAGTGGGATAAACCAGGAGGCTGCAGTTGATCAGAGTTTCACGGGGCAGGATAGCCCTTTGGCAAAGGATCACAAACAGGATGTACTACTGAGGAGAAGAACACAGCGGTAGCAGCAGCTACTATGAGGTCAGGCCAACCGGCAATTCTCCTTTGGCGGGTAGATGAGCAGGTTGGGCCGGATATTCTTTCGGTACTCAGAGCAGTTTTTTGCCCAAAACTATCTAATTCCCAAGTTTGGATTTTGGCTATCTGAGCACCTTTAACACCACATCCAAGAATCAAGGACTGAGGCGAACCACTTCGGGATTTAGGACTCACTCAGACTGGGTCCCGGTACGGGTTCAAGATGGTTGGAGCCTTTTTTGTCCCTGAGACTTTGATGAGGAGGTCAGTCAACTAGCTCTTGAAGTTACTCTGGCTGTCTTGGGTTCAAGCAGCAGACCTGTAAGCGTTCAAGGCAGGCTTCAGGCTGCAGAATACTACTTTTGGGTGCAACAAAGCAGTCCTATGAAGGACACAGCAGGCCACTGCAGCAGGCAATCCTCTGAGAGTTGTTCCACAGGTCCAGAAATTGAACTGAAGGGTGGGTCTGAGGGGCCTATACCTGGTACCTTCTTTGTAGTCGGGGAAGCTTCTAGAGAATTTTTTTGAAGTGTTAGAAGTTTCCTACTTCCCCCTTCCCTGCTTGTCTGCATGAACAATGCAGGTGTGACAAGGTATGTCTGTGAAGGCAGACCACCATCTATTCAGTTGCAAGTGGGACTATGTTCCTTTCTGCCCTCCCATCACGCCAGTGATGGCACATCCAGGCGCACCTAAGCCACCCATTGTGTGGCTGTCTGGGAGGAATAAACAAAGCTACAGCCAGTCATGTGACCCAGAACAGTCTGCTGGCACCAAGCATATAGGGCACAAAAATGCCAATATTCTAAAAGTTTAGAAAATTTTAACATAAAATCCGACTTTACCATTACATAGGGTTTTACATTTAAATTTTACAGACCCCAAACACCAACCTTTTACCTGTTCTAAATCAGAGGTTAGCACGTGCTAAAAGTAATAAGGCAACCCAAAGTTATCCTAAGGGAGAGGAAGCCCTAGCAGTAGTGAAAACACTTTTAGAAGTTTTTCACTACCCGGATATGTACAGCTAAAAAGAACATGTCCAACCTTTTAACTACAATGCACCCTGCCTTATAGGTTACTAAGGGCCTACTCTAGGGGTGATGAATATGAAATAAAAGGGTAGTTTAAGGGTTTGCAAGGGGGTTATATTGCCAATGGAAATTACAGTTTAAAACTGCATTCAGGCTGCAGTGGCATGTATGTCTCTTATGTTTAAATAACATGCCATTCACATTTTAAATAAGCCCTGAGGAGTATATTAGAGTCACAGTGATGTTGCAATTACATTGGCTGTTAGCTGCATTAGTCTGCTTAAGAACTGCTTCCCATTGCAATATATGGAGGTTGAAACAAGAGGTGGAGGCACATAGCTCTAGCATGTTCTGCAACATGTGCTCTATTTCATGGGACATGGCTTCAGTATTGTCAACTGCCAGCGAACATATGTCTTTACATTGCGGATTTTACTGCGCGATGCAAATACAATGCGGTTGTTACAATGACCGCATTTTCACAACGCACTACCTTTAAAACGCAAGTTGTTACAACGACTTGCACTAGATGGCGCGCTGGACTAGTATGATTTACAGTTCAAACTCCAGTGTGTGCAATACTAGGGAAAATGTTGGAATACTAAATTATACTATTCCTTATCCTAGAGCGCCCACTTGTGCAAGTCGTTGTAACAACTTGCGTTGTAAAGGTAGTGCTTTGTGACAACGCGGTCATTGTAACAACCGCATTGTGTTTACATCCCTGAGTAAAATCCACAATGTAAACATTGTTTCCCACTGCCAGCAGGTAGGCAGAAAGTGAATAGATTCTTTGGGTCAGCAGAGGATGCAGCTTGGGCTAATGGTCTGCCTCTCGTTTGAGGGACAACATCATCTAGGTAGCAGTAGAGTGAGAGGAGACCACTGGGGCAAAAGACAGAGTCCACCTCTTGATTCCATTTATGGAGCTGCACACTACTGCTACTGGGCCATTTATATATTAATCAAAGCACCTAGCAATCTCTTACCACTGTCATGTGTTCTAGTAAGGCCCGAGGAGAAACACTGGCATTTCTTTCCATGCACACACTTCCTAAGGTGCCTTCTCTTTTGCACAATGACTTTTAACACACGTTTGCGTGCATGGCAATGTTGGATTTGTTTATTTGAAACTACTTTGTTTACAGAATCTACTTATCGTGAAAATTCTCACGACTCCTTGAACACCTCGTACAAAGCTGCGACACACATGGTGCAAATGTTGTTCTTATTTTTTCATCTATGAGGCGACACTGCAATCTATAGAACATAAAAATGCTGGCCTGCCAAGGTCTCGCAAGGATGCTTTTTATTATAAATAAAAAAAACATTTTTGGATTTAGGCAGAGGAGCACTTTGCTGATTGTGAGGTCACTACATGCTGAATCTTCAGCCCAGCTGTTAGCTGATCCCTCGTCGGGAGATGTCCAATTTGTGACCAAGATGTGGACTTACATTCTTTCCCTTCTGGTAAAGAGCATGGACCAACCAGATTGGGGGTTCTTGATATATAGATCTCCTCCCGTCTTGCTAAAACAATGTATATATACACTAGCAGCCCGTCCCGACGTTGTCAGGGTATGAAATAGAATGTGTGTAATGTGTGTATTTGGCAAGGGCAATTTATTTTAAAATCTCGCGGTAGACAGCATTTTTTGTTTAATTAGAATAGGGACGGAGAAGGCCCAGCTGCAGCCCTGGTTGATGTTAGCAGGCGCGTGTAATGTCGCTGAATGAGAGAGTTATCAGCCGTGGATAAATCCGTTTAATGAGAGAGTTGAGAGTGTTCCCCCGCTTGAGGCCCAGATGCAGGCCTATTTGATGTTAGCAGGCGCGTGTTCCCCGCTTGAGGCCCAGCTGCAGCCCTGGTTGATGTTATCAGGCGCGTGTAATTTCATTGAATGAGAGAGTTCAGTAACAGCGCGCAGGAGAGGCTGCAGTAACGTTTCTTACCAGGCCTCCAGGTGAACGCGTTTGTCACGCACACGGCCACAGCAGACGATCTTCGGATTAATGTACGACCCACATGGCATGAAGGGCAGAACGTAGCACATGACCCCAGCGTTTCTCACGACCCCAGCGTGCCCCTTGATGCGGCACAATTGCATTCACATGGCATGAAGACCGGACACACGCCCCCAGCGTGTCGTGCCCCCAGCCTGTCACGCCCCCATCGTGCCCCTTGATGCTGCGCAGCAACGTAATTGGCGCTTGTATGTACGACTCACATGGCATGAAGGGCGGACACACGCCCCCAGTGTTTGTCACGCCCCCAGAGTTTGCCACGCCCCCAGCACACGCCCACAGCCCATGATGTGATGGCCGTACCACACGCCCCCAGCGTTAGTCACGCACCCAGCCCACGCCCACAGCACAGCGCAGACACGCGCACAAGGGACTACTTTGCTGGCACGGTTCTTTTACCTTTTAAATGTATAGAAGACTTGGCCTAACGGCTAAGGCGCTCGACCTCGGACTTGGGGATCTGGGTTTGAGTCTTGGTAACAACGCCGAACATCCTGTAATTCTGGGCAAATTACTTAATCTCCCCGTGCCGTCTCCGTAACAAAAATGAATGTGTGCCCTCATGTTACGTAACTGGTGCTATGTAAAGCGCTCTGATACCTGATTCAGTTCGGGTCAAGTTCGCGCTATATAAAACTCTGCAAAAAGAAATATATATATATATATATGGTGGCCGTCTGCATAGCTTCTGTCCTTCTGCTGCAACTGCCCTTTCCAATGCTGTATTGGCTGTTGTGATTGGTGCTGTGGTTACTGAGATTACCCACCTCAAAGGTTTGGGCTCTCTCTTTATAATATTAGTATGGATTGTTTTAGCTAGTTGGTGGAGTTATTTTTGACCTGTTCACTGTCTTTATATTGCTTATCACTTTTAGCTGCTTCTGTCTACAGATCAGAGGAGCACATGAATTCTATACAAGAATTGAGTTGGTTCAATACATATTGGAAATGCCCCTTTGTGCATTCCTTGTATGTTTCTCTGAGAGCACCACTGACTGACAAAGGGGGTTCTAGATCTGTTAACCTTATTCCTGAGAGGGGTTAGGGGTTGTAACGTTCTGTGGTCACCAAAGCCATTTCTACCTGTCTAGGGGTGCATCTGGTGGCACTGTGAGCTAGCTGGCCTCTAGGATGACGTATCCTGAGGGAGTGTATAGAATCAGTCTGGCACCAATGCTACGTTTATGTTGTCCACCAAACATGCAGCTCCTGCTGAAAAGTGGGGGAGCTACACCACCTGGTGTGCAACGTTGGTAGAATTGGTATGTATCTAATAGCTCACCTGAGTGGTTCTATCATGTTTTTTCAGAGACCCCTACATACTTTCTAGCCCGAGATGATTGTGCTGGTAAGGACTGTCCTCCTCAAATGAGTAGGTAACCCCTAGGTAGTGGCTGTAGGTTGTTCAAGCTTTGACCTTTCAAAGGCATTATTCCTTATGTGTTAACCTCTCTATTATTCATTTCATACATTTTAAATAGTGGCTGATGATGACTCAGCTCTTAATATTGGTGACAACTACAGACATGCAATTACTCAAAAAGTATTTTGGCTTACAAAGCATTTAGGACAGAGGTGTTCTATTCCTGGGTTACATTCGCAGCTGTAAATAGAGCCACATGATTAAGTACTAAATGATTAGGCATCATACTTACCAAGAACACATACTTTGGTTTAATGGTGCCCTCCCACACACAATAGAAAATGTTTGGTCGTCTCCGCAATGAGGGAACAACTTAGCCAGTCTAAGTCGGATATACACTGCATCCCTATGTTGATAACTTAACAGCAATACAGGTGCGAACACTATGCAAAGACCTATTCATCAAATCAAATCAAATCATAGAGTATTTATTAAGCTCACATATCATTTGAAAGTCTCATGGTGCTGGTGGATGACTCAGAGATGGACTTGATAAGGTGCATTAGATGTCAAACAGCTATGTCTTTAAGTTCTTACGAAAACAGGTGTGATCACTAGTGGTGCGAAGAGATAAAGGCAGTTTGTTCCAAAAGGACGGAGCAAGGAACGAGAAAGATTTCCCTCCACACATAACATAGTGGTATGAATTCTGGAAGATGAGAGGAGTGCTTGGTTGCAGGATCACAAGGTCCTACCTGGTTGATACCAGCTTAACTTATTGGCCCAAAAATCAGGACCTTTTACATACATACATTTTATGTGTCAAGCAAAGAATCTTAAAGTGTATACGTTTTCTTACAGGCAGGCAGTGTAAAAGCTTCAAACTAGGTGCCGAAGGAGATCTTGGTGGGAGATTAAGTACCAGCCTTGCTGCTGTATTCTGCAGAACCTGCATCCTAGAAAGATGGCTTTCATTGGTAGAAGCGAGCAGGGCATTCCCATAGTCCATACGACTAAAAATAAGTCCCTGGACTAGGGGTTTTCTTGCCTCAGTCGGAATCTACTTAAAAACCTTATGCAGGCTACGCATAACACCAAAGCAGGAGCCAACTGTCTTATTAACATGGTCTTTCATTGACAGCTTATTATCCATTTGAAAGCCCAGATTACGCACTGACTGAGTAGGAATAGGACAAGGGCCAAGACTTGAAGGCCACCAATCGGGAGACCAATGCTCATGAGCCTTGCCATAGAGCATTATCTCAGTTTTTCCTCCATTCAGCTGTAAATGGTTTGTGCACACCCACGCATCAATTTGGGACATGCAGTCTTTAAACCGGAATTTGGTTTCCGATGGGTCTGGACCAAGAGTGACCAGGATCTGAGTGTCGTCCTCGTATGACACGACATCAAAACCATATGACCTGATCACTTTGGCCAGAGGGGTCACATAAAGATTGAAGAGTGTGGGAGTGGGACCCAAGATAGAGCCCTGTGGTACTCCAATCCTAACTGGTCTACTACAGGAGCTGGTCTTTCTTACCTGTACTATCGTAGTTCTATCTGTTAGATACATTTAGAGCCACTGTAAAGCATTACCTCTGACACCAATCTCCCAAAGCCGATGTTCAAGAATGCTATGGGAGATGGTGTCAAACGCTGCAGATAAATCTAGCAGCACAAGGATGTCCCCTGTCTAGTGCAAGCCTGATGTTATCAGATACCTCCAGCAAAGCTATTTCGGTACTGTGGGCTGCCCTAAAGCCAGATTGAGAAGGGTCAAGCAATCCACAGCTCTCGAGATGGAACACAAGCTGTTTGTTAACCAGTGGCTCAAGCATCTTACCGAAATGAGGGAGCAAAGATATAGGATGATAGCTGGAAAAAAGTTTTGTGTCTGTAGTAGATTTTTTAAGTATAGGCCTAACTCTGGCAGTTTTCCATATGTTGGGAAAATCTGGTTGTGACAGTGATTTGTTGAATAAATCCGGGAGACTGTCCAAGAGAGCTGGAGCTACAATAGGAAAAATTCTCGGTGCCAAAGGGTCTATAGGAGAACCAGATTTTACCTTTATAAATGCTTGAATCACTTCATCCGAGCCACATTGAGTAAATTCTTCCAAAATGTGAGGGGGATCAAGAATAGTTACAGAACGATTTCCCATGTCATTATTAAAATCTTGTGCAGGGAAAGAATTGTGGATAGCCATGATCTTATCATCAAAGAATTTTGAGAGAGAGTCTACCCAGTCCTGAGAGATAGAAGATTGTGTCTGAACAGGCGGGTGTTAGAGAATTCCTTCAGAATTTGATATAGCTCCTTATTAGAATTTGCTGCCCTCTCAATACGGGTAAGGAGAAATGATTTTCTTGTTTGTCTGATGTTTTCCATATACTTATGGTCAACACCTTTATATGATTTACGATCAATTGGGTCTTTAGTTTTCCTCCATTTTCGCTCCGCAGCCCAGAATCAGTTAAACACTCATACGCCAAGGAGTGGGGGCTACACTAGCTCCAATGATCACAGTTCCACTTATCATGAACTAACACTGAGTTCAACCCCATAACCTCAAACACAATATCCAATTAAGCATAAACCTAAAAATCAAGTTAGGAAAATCTCCAACAACTTGAATACCAGGGTGTGATAGAAAACGTCACCTCTTCCATTAATAATCCTTTGTTTGCCGTTATGAGACTTGATCATTCATGCCATCTAGTTTTAGACTACAGATATTTAAAGACAACTACTAACACATTTGCTGTGGAAAATGCACACAGTACAGCATAAATGATCAACATAGTGCAGAAAAAATACAAAGCAACACTTAATATCTGGAATGAATTCTTCCACCAGAATATAATACCTAGAAGCAGATATTTGACCACCTTCAGTGCGCTAGGCTCTCAGAGGCAATTTTGTTGACTGCCTCAGGTATACAAGAATAGCCCCGGGCTGTTTTTGGCCAGAGTTGCAAAGCTGTTAAAAATTTTGATGACCTGGCATTATCCCATGTCGATGACATTTACTTAACGGATGATCACCTGTCAGAATACTTGACAAGATAGACCGCATAGTTCTGGGGTTCGCTCACATGGGCTACAGATTTCATTTCAAATAATCAAAAATTGCCCCCCTCAGTGTCCTTTTTCCGCAATATGAGCTGTAAAGTGAAGAAAAAAAGCCTTGCGGCACACATCTTAGAGAAGTGTGTGGTACTTCAACCTCCAACTACGTTGAAAAGATTACACTCCATTTGGGTATTTTTAAAAGTTGCAGAAGTTACATTCCAGATTACGCAAAATGGGTTAAACCATACACCTCATACATCCAGACGTTTGCAGCATACATTGTACTCAGGAACACACAGATATCTTATGTCCATGCAAGCTCATATGATAGGTTCATAACACTTACGTAGATGTGTACACACCACAAACCAAGGGATCTGTATCATCATGGGAACATCCAGGTATACTTACATCACCTTCAATGAAGGTGACACAGTGCCAATTGCAAATATAGCACATCTCTACACCAATGGTGAAATGCGTTTTGCACTTTCAGAAAAAAATACTGACAGCAGTACAAACAGCTATGGTGAGAGAGAGAGAGCACAGGCTCAGGGAAAACGCATTATTTTCGTTACCCCAATGCCAACCTTAGAGGCCGTCAGTAGAGCAAGCATGCCAAAATGCCAAGGCATTACATCCACGATGGAAACAGTGGACTAACTCACTCATGACTCTACACAACAGACCTAAGCCTTTTTTCAGTGAGAACAAGAGTAGCCTCTGCCTAATTGAATAATGCTTCTAGAACGCTATCATTGCATCATTTACACTGATGGTTCTGCCTAACCTGCAATAGGGACAAAGCACCAATACTCAGCGGGGTGTGAAATTGTGAAAGAGCACATGCAAAAGGTGAATTCCATCTTGAGAGAACTTACACAAGGCTAAATCCTCTGAGTGATTCATATTACTGGGTCCAGTCATATAATGAATACCTAAATTATTGGAGCCAGAATGGGGTCAGAGATTTCAAAGTTTGTAAAATTAAGCACAAGTTACTTTGAGAGCAGGTGGCAAAGCGGAAAGAATTCATTTAACGGACATGTGATACATACATTGAATCATCAACGTTCTGGTGTATACAAAGCAGGGAATTCCATTGCTGATGAAGACGCAAAAGCTAAAGTTCGCACTGCTGCAGTTGCAGCGATCACTCGTTCATGTATGAGGATAGAAAAAAATCATCATTGTAGCTTTCACTGCTGAGCACGACGGCACCCACCTGCTGAAAGGATTTCCACTCAAGTACTCCTACAAGTTAGATGCACAAAACATACCATATACTCACATTCCTGGAGTGGGGATAAGTAATACCAAACACTGATCCCATGATGGCCTTATTCCTAGCTGCACATGAGGGTCTGGCATTTGCACATGCAGGAGTGGCTGCTAAAATTTCATTATTGCAGCAATGCTACTGGTGACCTGGTCTTTACAAACAGATCAAGGACTTTATCCTTAAATGTGACATCTACCAGCAGATGAATGTCTCCTCCATGGCACATCCATCACAGACACCTCCACTGATTTCAAGCAAGCCTCTCGCTTTTGTTTATCTGGACCACTTCGGCCATCTACAATCAGATGAGGCTTACAATTACATCTTGGTAGCAGTGGATTCCTGCTTTCAATTTCTAAGGGTATGGCCACAGCGGTTGACTGATGCCCAAATTGTTATAAAGGATCTGCGAGTCTTCATCGGGATATACACAATTGGCACATTACAAGCAATCAAGGTCTGGCGTTTAGCTCTTGGGCTTACAAAAGGCCATGGGAAGTTTGAGTGTTACCTTGTGTTACTCCCTCCTATCATTCTGAGGACAATTCTGCAGTGAAGAGGAAAAACCGTGACTTACTTCAGTCTTTCCCAACTAGGATACTTGGCTCAGGCAGCAGTCTTACCCATCATCTCTATTGGGGTCCAGAGGACACTCAACAACCTGCCTAGAAAATCACTGGGTGATCCATCTCCCTATGACATCCTATTTTGGGTAAAGATGTTGGTCCCAGACCTCGACAATCCCCCCACAGTTTTACATCACTAAACATTTGGCTGTTTTACAGGAACTAAACATCTACCGGGACAGCCAAAGCAACATCCAAGTAAAATGCACCACCACAGGGGAAGTAAAGGAAGTAACTACAAGGCCTGGGTGGATCATGAAGATTGGGGATCTGGTCCGGGAAAAGATCGTGGACAAGAAAGAATTCAGGCCATCTTAAAGAGCTCTTGTTCCTGTCCTGGCTGTTGAAGGTACCAGAACTGCACTTCTCCCTGCCCTTGCCAGCTGCAGAGACACAAGGTTTGCCACCATAAGTCTGATCATACCAGATTAGGTGGCTGATTCTCAACAGTAAGCCATGTGGGCTTCTAGGTAGCTACCTGTCTCCTCTTGCTACCATGCAGAAAGTTCAGATAGAAGCTTAAGATGACAAATTAAGCAACATCTCTCTAACGAGAGACTACAATAAACAATGAAGTATGTCCTCTACTTGTGGCCACAACTACTACATATGTATGGTCCACTGGTAAAGAAACACAGATTTCATTTCGGAATCTGGACAAGAATAAGGTTTACTCCTATGTACTACAGATCGAGACATCTCCCAGTTTTACAAAACCTACTGAGCTGCTGAAAATAGATTGGACTGTCTCTGGATCCTTTTTTGTCTTTGATGACTTCTCTTTGGATGCATCAGATCCACCACCATCTCAACCGTTCAGGCTGAAAGTGCATTTTTTGATCTTTGACAGAAAGGACATACTTTGTTTCTCCATGGCCATATCTTTGGATTACAATTGGGCTACTTTTCCTGGCCCTCTGAAGGGTTTAGTGACACTCTTTATCTTGCTTCTAAATAGCCACTGTCTTCCAGAGAGCTCTGCAGTGCAACTGGTGAACTTGGTCTTCAAACCACATATGTCATCACTCCTTGATCGAAGAGACATGTCCTGGTTGACATTTCAGCTGTTCCAGTTCCTGATGGGATTGTTTGGGATTGGGTATCGTATGATGTGTTTGGCCCTTCTAAACTGCTGCATATTCCATATTTGTTTAAATTATTATTGAACAATGTCATTACTCCTATTACTGTTTCTGATGATTGGAATATTGATACAGTGCATGAAATGCTTGAAGATCTAGAGCATTATACTGTGTTTTCATCTGATGAATTGTATGATGGTATATCATATTATGATGACATGTTTTTGTTTCTAACATTACGGTCATTATTTTTTGCACAAAGCACGTATTCCAAGTGCTGTTTTTAACTACACACTATCGGAATATTGTCTTACACCATCACGGGAAAGTTAAAACATATTTGCACAGAAGTTTGCTTATTTTTCTGATTGCAATACATCTGACCCAGTCAATTACTATTAGAGGCTTGCACTATCATCTGCAAAGAAAAATATGTTAACAGACACTAAGCTGATGTACTCTGCTGCTTCTTTCATGTCTCAGCTGTCCGAACAGGGTTTCGACTTCTGGATGGACACTACTGATGTAAAATCAATCTGGGGGACAAAAGACTGACAGTTATAGTGACACTGAACTGAGGCTCTGTTTCGGGTGTGCCTCATACCACTACAAATGATTTTCCAGAACAAAACTGTGCAACAAACATCGTACCTTGGGATAGCCAAGATAAAGGATTTGAACATGCTATGTATTCCCACATTTGCATATTTTAAAAACTGGCAGTAGTTTACAACATACAGGGAGAAAACATTAGAGACCATGCTATGTAATAGCACACACAATTCATCAGACCCTAATTGGAAGGGATTGTTAGTTTAGCTACTGGGCACTGATGGGTGTCAGGCACGATTCCTGGGTAACACCAAGGGTTTTAATATTTGTATACCTGACATGCATTATGTACAGTCTGAACACTTGGGTGTTGACAACTTACAGTGTTGAGAAATAGTGCCTTGACTTGCTAAAAGCCTCAACAGTATCTCAGATAATACAACACTTGCCCCTTCTATCTGATGACCTGGACATTTGGGACTTTTTATTAGGTCCCTGGAAACCACATCAACAGCTCTACTTGCATGCAATAAAAAATGGGATATGGAAGGTTTCCCAGGAGGAAGCTGCCGAAAGACTGTTTGAAATGGACAGGGCCAATTTATAAAAATTGCAAACAGTGATTGACAATGGTATTGCTACCTTATCCTCTAGAACTTACTCTTTGGGCAATACAGTGTCATCTGAAATAGACATTGTAAAACAAGATATGTCCTCATTACAGCATGGACAGTCCCAACTTAGGTCTATTATGATACTAGGCTGGACACTTCATACACTACGTTCTGGCCGCGTGTCGTAGTGACATACAGATACCACAAGCTTGTTTTCTCCATATCATCTAACAAAACAGCAGATACTCATGGCACATAAAAATGCAAGGTACACTATGTTATACATCGAAAAGCTAGAGAAGTTACCCTTCACCATTGCGGAAACGCCATCCACAGTTTGGATAATCAATGAGTATATTACTTTGCCAATCTCAACATTCCATTGCCTATATTGTATGCAACACCACCAAGTAAGCAGATATGAAGCTTTAGGTGAAGAATTTGTACATGAGTATTGGGAAATACGTTTCAAATTTTGATACCAAAATAGGGAAACTAAAGTCTTTTTCAGTAGTTCTGACTGCGAGAAACCTTTGAGTGGGTTCTTAGTCTGAAAGGACATTTCGCTTTACAGGACATGTAATGCTTTCATAGCAAATCTTTCTTGCTACTTGAAAGGTTCGTGGTGGGCCATGATTTGTCTGGCTTTCAGACAGTTCTCTAATGGGAGTTAATTGATGCTTACCAATCAAGGTTGTTGTGGAATGAAGCCAGTCATCGCCTATCTGGTGACTGTAAATACCATAGTTACTTGTGTACCAAGTTCTGTTTCCACCTGCCCGCACAGTTAGGGGGGGCAATGCTTTGACATTCAATAAATATTTCAAACATGCACTTTGATGCTCTGAGCAAACTGAAAGCCATACTATTTCAAAAAGATGTAGCCTTAACATCAACTAGAAGAGACATTTGATCTCCAAGTTTCAAGGACCTCTTCAGAGATGCATGTGCTACTCTGCACTGACTTTCCACTACTTTTGGGGAGCTGGTACATCATATTTTTTTAACATGACTGATAAGAAGGGAATAACTCCTTTTTATTAAGTCTAAAGGCTCTGGGTTGGTTAGTACCTTCCATACAGTTTTTGGAGTAATTCCATACTTTAGACACTCTGTCCTCTAAAGCATTTTTGGGGGTCTTCCGTTTGTCGCGCTCTTGATTGCTGGAATTGTGATTTAAATTTTTCTGCTCCACAATGGATGTCCCAGTTTAAAACCACAAGGAACAATCACAACCCAATGTGCTGCTGTGCCATGGATGCATGGTGCATTGCTTCGGCACTCCTCTGTTTCAGGAATGGAATGATCATTGGTTCTTGTCATTTCAGCCTGTCTGGCTACACTGATGTCTGCTGTGCCTCGGATCGCAATTGGTTGAGCTGTCAGACATGGATGTGCTGGTGGACCACTTAAAGGCCCATGTGCATAGTTGTCCCCAGCCTATTCCATTGCTCCTGGATGCATTTTTGAGCATGTGAAATGGATCTTTGCTCTGCGGACCTTCTACAGGCTGTGATTACTGCCTCAGCGGCTGCTGTGGGGGCTGGATGGGGACACATTTGCTCCATAAACCTTCTTCAAGGTGTATCTCTGGGAACATCGTGTGCAGTTGCTGGGAACAGCGATATTTTGTCTAACACTCGGAGCACATAAAGAATTGACTATTCTGTTTGGAGGGAACTTTTGATTGGGCCTGATTTTTTTACATCCTAAAAGTGAATTTAAATTCTGTTTTTATTAACTTTTATATCTTTTATATATATTTAAGTAATAGCTTTCTAAGTGCTTCGACTTTCAAACATATATGATTGCCTTTGTATAAATTAGTTTAAAGATAGATTTTAAAAAATACTTTTATATGCATATAGTGTGATATTATTTTCTTTATAGCTATTCTATTATTAGATAGCTTCTTAGTCATTCCTTTGTCTGAGGAATGGATGCCATGTGTCTAAGTTAGGGCCGAGAATAAACACTGCAATTTTTCACCATGCCCACATTTCCTAAGTTGCCTTCCCTTTTACACAATGACTTTTAACACATATATGTGTGAGTGACAATGTTGTATTAGTTTCTTTGAAACTACTCTGCTTACAGAGTCCACTTAGCAAGAACATTATCATGACTCCTTGAACACCACGTAAAAGGCCTTGACACACATTGTGCAAATGTCATTCGATTTTTTATCCATAAGGCAACACAACTATCTACAGACCATAACAATGGCTGCCTAAGGTCTCACAAGGATGATTTTCATTATAACTAAACCAGCATTTCTGGGTTTAGACAGAGGAGTACTTTGCTGTTTGCGAGGTCACTACACACTAAATCTTTAACCCAGCTGTATGCCGATTTACATTCTTTCCCTTCAGGTAAAGGGGTTGGACCAGATGTTTTTTTTTGGCAGAACACACCTACACTCTACATATCTAGGATAGGGAACGCATAGTAGGAGTACAACATATATATGCATTCCCTATACTAGATCCCAGCAAAGTGTATGTGTGTGCATATATATATATACATATATATATATATATATATATATATATATATATATATTCACTGAAAAAACCATAGGTTATAGACCATATATAGTTAGAAATTAGCATTTACAAAACCTTGAAAATTCACTGAAAAAACCATAGGTTATAGACCATATATAGTTAGGAATTAGCATTTAAAAAACCTTATTTTACTCATACAAAACCATTGAAATTCCATATATAGTTAGTTGTACTAACTATATATCGCGCACCCGCAATCCACTGCTGATGATGTCACATATTACATCATTCATGACATGGTCAGTGACATCACTGATGACATCACTGATGACATCTCAAATGACATCACTGATGACATCACTGATGACATCTCAAATGACATCGCTGATGACATCACTGATGACATCTCATTTGACATTACTGATGACATCACTGATGACATCATTCATGTGATAATACGATGAAGCTCTTCAGACTCTAATATAACCTTAGATACAGTAAGTGTAAACAGACACTCACAGACTGTCACTCATCCATAGAGTTACACACACACCTAGTCAGTCATGGAAAGAATCAATCACACATCCATTTTCTCAACTATACAGTTATACACACCTTACTTATTCAAACATATACTAACACATATTTACTCTCTTATACAATCCCTGATACAAGTTCACAATGATCCATACAGCCACTCACACATTCACTGGCTCTTATGCACAGTTATTTATATATGTCAACTCTCACATGTACTGTGTTTTACATATGTACTTACTTTTACATGCAGCACTGAGATATCCATTCACTCACCCATACACTCATGCACACAGTCAACCGCCCATACAGCTGTTTCCACATGCACTTTTGAACCCATACATCTAGTGAATCAACTGCTCACACATCTATGCACAGAGTCATACACCTCCCAGCCACCCATACACACTCTCAGTCTCCCATACAAATACGTAGGCAACCAATCAATAACGCATATAGTTAATCATATACCTAATGATCAACACATGCAGCAGTTTATAGAACAACAAAGATAATGATGCACAAATTGAGACAGTTTAGTCACTAACCCATGCACTCAGTGAGACACATTTAACCACTCACTCATACAGTCAGTCATGCACCTAATAAATCCTTCATCCAGACATTTATAAATCCACTAATTCTTAAATATGTAAGACATATTTTAACTTTACAGAATTATACAGTCACTGGATGACGTCATCAGTGATGTCATCAGTGATGTCATTTGAGATGTCATCAGTGATGTCATCAGTGATGTCACTGACCATGTCATGAATGATGTAATATGTGACATCATCAGCAGTGGATTGCGGGTGCGCGATATATAGTTAGTACAACTAACTATATATGGAATTTCAATGGTTTTGTATGAGTAAAATAAGGTTTTTTAAATGCTAATTCCTAACTATATATGGTCTATAACCTATGGTTTTTTCAGTGAATTTTCAAGGTTTTGTAAATGCTAATTTCTAACTATATATGGTCTATAACCTATCGTTTTTTCAGTGAATTTCATTGGTTTTTTAAAAGCTAATATCTACAGAAGTAAAATGTATTCTTCTTTAAATCCAAAAATATATTTTATATGTTTATTAATAATTTTTTTTTAAATATTTTTTTTGTTTCGCTCCCGGTCCGCTAACCGGGAAGCTTCCAGTTAGCTCAATTCGATTCCGCGATCCCGTCCGCGAACCGGTAACAAATCAACATAGTGACGGTATTGCGTTGCCGCGTAATGCGTCTTATGACGTACTGCGTTAGCGCACCCGGAAGTGCCCCGGGGCGCGGACCGAGGCGCGAAACGCAACTCCCCGGAAGCGATCCGCGGCGCGAAAGCGCGACGTATCGCGTTGCCGCGAAATGCGTCTTGTGACGTACTGCGTTAGCGCACCCGGAAGTGTCCCGGGGCGCGGACCGAGGCGCGAAGCGCAGCGAACCGGAAGCTAACCGGGGAGCGTTCCGCAGCGCGTAACATGAAAGTTAGAGGTCATGTGACTTGTTAATAAAGCTTTTCATTGGTTCATTTCACTTTTAGTTTCATAATTATGGAAGGCTAGGTCAGGTGACCTAAAAATAACACTTTTCATTGGTTGAGAAGTATTGTTTTTTCCAAATGATGAAAACCACTCCTTCTTTCCTCACTCTGACTTTCATTATTGTGAGAGGAAGACCTATTTTGCTTCTTGGAAGACCTATTTTGATTCTATGAAAATGGCTTCACTGATTGCTTCAGCTGGTGCACCCCCACCACCACCTCCACCTCCTCATGGGAAGAGAGGACCACCTCCCCAGGTGGTTATCAACACTGAGGAGGAAGATGAAGAGATGGATGAGGAGGGAGAACAACCACAATTTCTTGAAGAGTTGCCCCGGGTTTCAAGAAAGAAACCCAGTTTCATCTGGCAGTTTTTTTCCATCCCTCGTGGCCAAAAAAAGGTCAATGCCAGGTATGCAACATGCCTCATATGCAAGGAACAATTGTCCAGAGGGACGGACAAAAAATACAGCTACGGTAATCATACCATGCATAGGCATATGACGAGGAAACATCCCTTAAATTACAGCCGGGCGGAATTAAGGGATATGATGGACAATCCTCGACCAACTCCTGTGACGAGACCAGCAACATCGGTTTCTTTATCACCAGAGGAGGCACGGGAAACTGTGCCAAATATCCAGCCCAATTTTGGGAACATGATACACTTATGTATGCGCTGTCGTGGATTATTAGCTTGTGGCAACATGAGCATCAATGCACTGAACCTGGCGTATGAACACCATGATTGCCCTAACCGCCCCCAGTAATTTTTTTTTGCTCCTGTTGAGCCCTTTTCAACGCCTGTTTTTTGTTGTTCCCCCCCCCCCCAAAAAAACCAAAAAAAATATAAAATCGTTCAAAAAATACAAAAAAAACAAAAAATGTTCAAAAAATACAAAAAAAATATAAAACAACAAAAATATAAAAAAAAGTTCTTTTCAGAACTACCTTCCCTTTCCAAAAAAATTGCTAGAATGTTTAGCACTCTGGCAAGCTCTATTTCTTTTGGTTCGCTTCCGGTTTAGCTTCCCGGTACGCGTACCGGGAGCTAACCAAAAAAAAAATTTTTTTTTTAAAAAAGAGTAAGTATAAGGAAAGTAAACAGAGAGTGATGTTTCAAGAAAGACAGCTATAGGGAGTAAAGAAGAGATACTATTTAATAGATCTATTTACCAAAGAACAGACAGAAGAGGGTATAATTGTGAAAAACAAAATAGATAACGAAGTGAAAGAAAAACAAGCATTGGCATAGCCAATAGGTATCGACTTTGGGACCTTCTAAGTCTTTAGTTATGCAGCATAATATCCTTGGTGCAGCAACATCAACTGTTGCATGGCTAAACACGTATAAGGTCCCAAAGGCGAGACCTATTGTCTATGCCAATGCTTGTTTCTTAAGTAGAATTGCAATACGTATGGCTCTTCCATGTAAAAAAATCTTATCTTGTGCTCTAAAGATTGCTAAAGTCTCGACAGAGAACAGGCTAGATTGTAAGTAGGGTAAATTGCGCTTGGTGATCTGTTTAAGGGAGCGTCTGCTTTGCCTGGTGTCTTTGGAGAGCAATTTTGATTGTTATACTGGACAATATAGCCCTAATGTAAATAACATAGGGGCATATTATCAACATAGGCAATAAAAGTTTTGCAGCTTTTATCGGCAGAAATGTGTCGCTAAAGCTGCTTTTGCGGCAGAAAACTGCCGCTAAAGCCGCTTTTGCACCAGTTTTCTGCTAATAAAAAGAGCAATAATTTTATTGGCTGCATTCATAATATGCCCCTTAGTGTGCTTCAACTACACAGAGAAAGCATTATGAACAAATAGTGATACAGTGATCAGTCAAAGACACTAAGAGTAATAGAGACGGAGTGAGTGAACAAGAGTGAGGAACTATGAGAAGAGAGGGACTGAGAAAAAGAGTGGAAGGAGTTGAGTAAGTAGGTAATAGAGAAAGGAATGAGGGAAGTAGCAAAGGCAGGAAACTGAGGATTAAAGAAATGAAGCAGTGGAACTAATAGTAGTTCAATGTGATAGAAATGTAACGAAAAGAGTACAAAATACTTACCTTATAATTGTCGTTAAATTCCTCACTTTTTATTTTTATACTTTCAATCTGTGAAAGAGAGAACAAACATTTGAAAAATATAAAAACATGTATTAAAAAATTACAAAAGACAAGGGCAAAGATTGAAGGACAAACAGTTTTTCAATAACTTTGACATTTACAGAAGCTACACAGTCCTAAAGATATACATTTTAAACTAACACTATCTTGATGCAGATGAAGTGAGGCCTATCTTAAAACATGGTGCATCTTTTGCATTGCTGTTGTCTCAGAAAAGTGTCGCAAGACACTAAAATTTAAAATAATTGCTTCAGGATGCCAATAAGATGTCTACTATCCAGAGTTTTGTTTCAGGTGAGGCCTACTCAGGGTTGCAGATGAAATTTCGAGTTGTTGAAGAGAATAGAGGACATAATACATGTGAAGGTCTACCAATGAAGTGAGTCATGTCCACTGCAATCTTCAACAAAGTCCAAACCTCCTATGTTTCCCTGGACAGACCTAAACTTGATCTGCACAATGTGATTCGTAATGATAGGAAACACACATGATGTAATTGAAATACATGCAATTTATTTTGCTCATTTCACAATCACATCACTTGTGTTTCCTTTGCTTATTTATCTCATTGTGCAGATGTAGTCTAGCATATCAAAGAATACGCAGACGTGCAGCACTGCATGCAACAACTTTGACACTTACAGAAGCCTCACCTTCTCCATGCCTCCTACACAGTTCTACATATACATCATAAATGCAAACAGTACAGAATTAATTATACATGTTAAATGGTTTATTTTTGCTGTTCTCAGAATGTATCAAAATTCACTAAAAACAGTGACTTGAAGGTATTCATCATGTAACAGCGGGGAAAAAAAAACACAATCAAAATGATTGTGTTTAAAAAACCCATACAACATCAGAAATCAAAAATCAGAACTCCTTAAAGTTAACTTACTTTCCATGACGTCCAAGGATGTCCTATGAATAGCTTACACTCTTTTGTGCTGTTATTACTTTCAGCCCGCCACTTTCTGAAAGAAAATCTCCATCGTTTTTAAAAACATGTTACATACAATAAATGACTTCTTGCTCTCTACCACAAGATTCCACAAGGCCAAATCTTGTCAGAGCCATGTATAACTCTTGGATTTCTTGTTAGCCAATCCCATCATTTGGCATTCCCGCAACTTTCAGAATTAAAATGTTGAAGATCATTTTCACAATCCTGGAATAGTAATATCTTCCCCTTCTTGCTCAGTCATGTTCTACATTTCCTATGACACTGATACTGCTTAATATGAAGCAGACTTACACTACCTCTATGACTACAACAATTATTTAATTCTCTACATCACTTTTAATCACAAAGCAATGTAAAACAGTAGACAGCATTGCAGACTTACATTCCCTCTACTCCATGTTTTGATTGGCTGCTTCAATTAGCTTATAAAAAGAAACAGTTTTTCTGAACTCATTCAAAGTGCACATATATCTCCATGATGTCCAGTCCTATGATTAGAAGTTATGTCTCTGAACTACACTTATCCTCAAGGCCAAATTGTGTAGGAGCCATTAGAACTTCTTGAAATTCCACAGAGCACATCCCGAGATTATTTCCCTAAAATTTTGGTTTTAAAAACACCAGGTAAGAGTTTTTAAGGTCATACGGCAATTTTTTTTTGAAAATTAAAACAGAATCATTGCAGAATGACCAGCCATTTTTAGACTTTAAATAAGCTGTGTAATGTCCTGATGATATTGAAGGGCCGTCATGATATATAATTGCTGTAGTTACAAAAGTCCTTCCTGATATTGACAACTGCGAAGCTACAAAATTTTTTATTAAAGTTGTCAATTTTGTTCCATCAGGCCTACATCGTTGGAACATTAAAATGACGTACTGGCCATATGTTCGTATAAATAATGTGGACATCATTTCAGATTTACATTGGCTACACTCCATGTTGTGATTAGCAGCTTTTACTAGCTTATTAAAGGAGACTGATTTACTGTCTGGCAAAGTTAAATATATAAATCTTTCTGAGTCTACACTAGTAGTACTTGATATCATACAGTTCTCGCAGTCATGCTGCCATTGATAAGAAAGCCCAAACAGCTGATCTACATCTACACCTTCAGCATGTAATACATCAAGCATATACATTAAAAACTCCTGACAATCTTGCTGAATATTTTGAGAGAATTGTGTTTTTTGGCCTGAACATCTGTCTAACAGATTTCGAATTTCAGACACACTTTCTATGTTTCTTCTATCAGTGGTACATTTCTCTAACACAGAATTTAACAAACCGCAAAATCTTTGATCAGAATTGACCACAATCTCTTCTTTTACATTTTTTAGAGAAAACAAAACATTAATTACTACATTAGCATAGCAGTTGACACCAGAACTGTTTTCAAACTGAAAACCAACAACATCTTCAACAGAATCCTTTTTGTTTCTGCTTGTAATTTTAGGTTCATTCACTTTTTGTCTTTTTGCTATAACCTCCCCAGTATTGTTCTCATTTCTTCGTTTCCGGCCTACCAGACGTTTCTCAAACAAAGGAAACTGAGGCAAATGTGGCGCATACTCTCTTCTTAACCTATTGTATTCCTTAACACAATCTAGATCTGCACAAATGTTGGTGACATCACACTCAATCAAGTACAATCCCGATAAAGTTCTAACTCGTGACAATGCCACATATGCCATACCCTCCTTGAACACAGAACTGCCAATATTCACCAATGCACTGTCTACACTTAAACCTTGCGATTTATGGATTGTCACCGCATATGCCAAGCAAACAGGAAACTGCTTACGGCGAACATATAAGTCTTTTACAAGCAAAAATCTAGCAGAACAACGAGCAATTAGCTGTACTTCCTCAATGCCATCAAATTTAATTTTTAAAAATTCAATTCCATCTCTATTTCTGTATTTCACAAAATCAACAACATTACCCATTGATCCATTTACCAGACCTCTTTCAACATGTAAATTCCTTCTTAAAATTATACGGCAGTTCAAGCACACATTCAGAGTCTTTTCAAAACCTGCAGTTTTAGATATACTCTTCTCTAATGAATCCAATTTTGTTTTCAGATTCTCAGACAAAATAATTGTTGATCCCATATGCTCTACTCTATCAATAGCTTCCAGTTTCACAATCTCTTGCTTTTCTAAATGCAACATTTTGTTGTTAAATTTGGCACATTCTGCAAGAGTTGGCATCAAACATATTCCAGATTTCTTTTCAGTAATTTTCTGAAAAATATTCTCAGGCACAACATCTTGTTCTGGATATAAATTTGACAGTAATCGTGCATGTAAAGCTTCTTTCCCATGCTCGGTCACTTTTCCAATTCTAACATCTTGTAGAATAGTCTTGTAAACTTCATCCTTCGCCTGACGCATATTTTCATGCAGTTCAGCATAATTGAAGTTTAACCATATATTGACGTTGCCAATGCTGCCTAGGCACTTCCTGGTATCTTCATGCGTGAGCATTTTGAACACAGGTTGCCCTTTCACTGGTGTCAGCTGCAAAAGATCTCCGAAAACAATGATGTGTTTGCCACCAAATAACACATCATACTCTGTTTTGAGAACTTCTTGCATCCTCAAATGCACAAAGGCAAGCATGACATTGGAAACCATGCTTACTTCGTCAATGATAAGAAGTTTCATTTTCCTCAAGATTCTTGAAACTTCAAAACAAGCATCTCCAGATAGCTTGTGATATTCTAATTTGTTGTCATGCTCCACTGGCAGCATCAGTAAACGATGTAAAGTAATCCCTTTAATATTATGTGCTGCCAGTCCAGTTGGAGCAGTGACAACACAAGACAGCGATGACTCTGTCTTTTCCTGCAAATAGCATGAAATTGCTTTAATGAGGAAACTTTTTCCAGTTCCCGCTTCTCCACTCACGTACAGTCGGACAGGCTTCAACGACGTACATGAGCACTCTTTCTTATCATGACTTAATCCATGATCAATTTGCATGGTAACTTCGTCATATATTTTCCTCTGCTCAACGTTGAGTTGCCTTTCCAACTCTTCTAAGTTAACCACATCCTCTTGAGCATGTGCCATGGCTCTTTCCACTTCATTCATAGCAGTGGCAGCTTCATTTTCGATAAGAGGTCCTCCTAGTGGATCCTGACTCAATGAAGCAGAACTCTGACTGTCCTGAGAACTGTCTCTGGCAATCTCGGCTGCAATTGTTGCTTCCTGCTCAATTTCCGCATTCAACATTTCTACATATTTGGGAAAAGCAGGACATTCTATGGTCTCCTTGGCGGCATTGAAAGAGTCTTCGTAACAGAGGAAATCTCCAAGCAGTTCCTCTTCTGCACGCCAAGGCTTGAAAAGTTGCAAAAGTGCTAAATAGAAAAACTCCTTTTTTTCAGGAGATTCGCCACTCAATTTTCGATGGTTTATCAAGTGGCATTTTCTTTGCTTGACCAGACATCCCTCACTTCCTATTACAGCATACACTCCTTTCTCAGTATCTTCTTTGATGTTCCTCTTGAATATGTAATTTTGCAGAACCTCATACAGACAAACATTCTCGAGGTGACTGCTTCGATTTGGATAATATGTATCCAACATGTTTGTCTTCAAAATGTCGGTACTGTTTGGCTCCTTTTCCGCCAAATACTCAATTTCCCGCACAGGTTTCAGAACTCTATTACGCGTTGCAGCAAGACCAAGACTCGCCCAAACGATACTCCTGGACTTGGCATAGAGACTTGCTGAAGACAACCGGTCAGAACATTCGTACGCTCCGATTTCTCGATGCGACAACATCTTCAGACTGAAACTGTACAACTTCTTGCTGAGGCTCTTTTCATGGGAAATGTCCTCCCACATATCCTTTAATTCTGTCTTCTCTTTTTTGGTGATGTAAGACGTCACATACCGAGCCACAGCCATACAGTTATCAGCCACAAACTGTATATCCATGTTAGCATTCCACATGGACAAAATCACCGGGTTGTAGTCGTTGATGTACTTGGACTCTTCGTTCCTCTTCAAATTGTATGTGTTTTTAGGTGATTTCTTCATCACATTGTGTCGCAGCGAAGACATCAAACTGTTTACTCTTCCTTTAGAAATCACCGGTCGTGGAAAGCCGAAACGACATTTGGTGTAGAACTTGTCTTTGTTTCGGAATTTACGTCGGCAGTACTTTCCACATCGATGGCTTTGGAAACGCAGAACTTTTTCTCTTAGGCTTTTCTTCTCCTTTGCGTTTGAAACAGCACACGTAGAATACTGTTGGATGAAACTCATCACTGAGTCTTCTGGATCCGTTCCAAATTTAGGTGCATCCTTGATCCACAGCAACATATGTATATGAGGAGCACCTCTTGCTTGGTACTCCTTTCTCCAGAAGAAATCCAACACCTCTCCAAGAGGTGGATTCTTCTTATTCATGATGAAAGACATCATAGCTTCAAATCTATGATTGAAGTACCTACATACATTGACTGGATCCAAAGAGCACAGTTCTCCGGGTGTCTTGAATTCGATGTTATCTACGTTAGCATTTGCCTCTCGTAGAAATTCAAGTAAGTCTTCCCAGCCATACTCGGCACAGCTCAGAGTGAGGAACCATGTGGGAGTACCTAAGTTCCTCAGCATACATTTTAAATCACCATGACGACGGTACCAGTACTCATTAGTACCACGCTGACACGCCATGAGATTAATCAGGTGAGAATCCAAAATACTATCTTGGACATTCACTTTATCCATAAAGTCACTTGCAGAGATGTTTTGCATGTATATACCACTTTTCAAGATGTGGTTCACTGCATATGACAGTCCAGACAGATCGCTTTCAAACAGGAGATGAAACAAATAGGGAATGCATTGTCGAAACCTAGCATCTCCTGCATACAATCGCAAAGTCCAGTATTCAGAAGCAGGAATTTGATGAGGTCGCTCATCATATCTTCCTCCCTGACCTGTTGGAAAAAGCTGTGGGAAACACCGAGCTTCCAAACTTTCCTCCCAAACACTAATGGGACTCCCTTTGGCTTGTTTCATTTGAAACAACTCAATAGCATTCCCCATGACTTCCTTGGAATGCAAAGGATGAACACTATAATGTTCATATATTTCTTCACTAGTAGAGGTTTCTACTTTCTCAATTTGACCAGCACACAAATCGCTATCCTCTTCCTCACTTACTTCCTCTTCTGCAACATATACATTCTTATAGTATTTATTATTTTTTTTCAAATACAATGTTGCCTTTTTAACCTTCCTAACATCTACTAAATCTTGCCATATTTTCTTATTCTTTGTCGGAACCCCATTAACTAAGATAACCAGAGGTTCCTCTTCCACTTTTTCTACTCCAATTGTGTTAATGTTTTTCTTGAAATCTAGAGGCAAATAAACAACTCTTCCCTTTAATCCTCTCTGTAAATCTGATGGAGGCAATTTCCCTGTCTTTGGCTCCATTCTTACAATAGCCTGAAAGGGATGGATACTTTGAATCAAAATAGATTCATAAGTATTTAAGTCCTTCAATTCAGAAGGAATCTCAACCAATTCCAGATTATTATGAACTGCTCTAGCAGGCATCTGGTTTTGTTTTAATTTGTTACAACAATAAGTACACACACGTTGATCCAATCCCAAATCAAAACAATTTTCTACCATCAAGTATGTTGCAAAATCCTTCCATTCACTATTATTTTCCCTTTCACTTTTTGCATATAAATCCACTAACTTAGTCTGATTCTTATAATAAGTGCGTCGACAACACACACAAGTGAAATTAGGCCTCTCACTTGATTTCACCTCAAACGTCGCAATTTCCCTCTGGAAATTATCTGTACTGGAAACCTGTACACTATCTTCCACATGACCCTCTACTTCTTGCTCAATTTCAACATTCTCCTCTTTACTTCCAAAGTAACAAAACTCAATTTCTTCACACATATTCTTCACATCTATTTCAGAACCATGCAAAAGAGCAGCGCATAATTGTTTCAGCATAATTGCTGGACTCTTAGCATAATACAACATTCTAACTAATTTCCTCACTTTGTTATGATGCACTGCTAGCATCCTGAAATGATGAAAAACACTCTGGCATACTCTCCTGGAAAGACAAGCCAGTGAATGACCATGCAAACCTGTCACTTCTCTTACTCTGCAAGGATCTAATTCTTGCAACAACATCATTTTCTGCTTCAAACTTTTTTTGTTAAATGACCGTACAAAATCACAAAGCAAATTGATGGAATCCTGTCGCACACTGCAAATACTACTACACTTCCAGGTGTACACAGGACCCTTAGCACGTCTTCCTAAAACCTCATTACCTAACACCTCTTCTGCCTCTGTTGTCACAAGTTTTTCTTTTTCAACTGGACAACCATCTTTCACTTCATAAGCACGACCACTGGTGTCAACTGCATGCACCAAATCATTATCCTGGAAATAACTCTCCTCATTAAAAAATGCCTCAGAGCTTGAACTATGCATCCATTCTCCAGAAAAAACTTCACAAAAATTACTACGATTAACTATTCTCTTCCATCTACTATTTCTTTTGAAATCAAAAATTGCCTTGTTTAGCTTCCTAATTCTATTGATTGTCAAAATAAATAACTTACGTTTAATTTCAAATGCCTGATCAATAACTTTCTCAACTATTTTTTTTCTCTTATAAAAAACTAGTTTCTGTTGACCTTTCTTAATATTTTTTAACAAATTGCCAATTATCCTGTTGCGGAACATTCGTTTACGAATCTCCCTAAACTGTTGTTTCCTTCTACTATCATGCACAGATTTATCTCTTGCTCTAGCAGTAACATTTTTCATTGTCCTTTTCTTTCCATTTGATTTCCTTGTCGTGTTATGGACAGAAACATTTTCTGTAGTAATATTTTTTTTATTACAAATATTTCTTATGAAATATTTAGAGCTCTTACCCGGTGCTTTCTTCGTGGCTTGAGAAATCTTTTTGTTAGAGGACTGCTGGGTTTTTGTTTTCACCTGCTGTCTTTGACGTTTTGCAGCCTTAATCTGTCTTTGTATTGTAGGCATGGTAAAATCTTGAAATGATCTGCAGTTGAATCTGAGGAAAAATATAATAAAAAATGTTAATAAACATTATTACCAAACAGTAAATCAGTAACAGTGATCAAAAACTTAACACACTACTTGACATTTTAATTTGAAGATTTTTTAGTCATTGGCAATCTTACAATACAAAAATACCAGAAAAGAATCTATGCTATTTTATATGTGAATCTGATCTAATTTTATGAACATATTTTAATATTTTATTGAAGACACTACACATAACCTGTTTTTGAAGGTGTCTTTATTTTTAAATTAAACGGTTTACCTTTTTACTTTTTATTAATTATAAATTTTAAAAATAAATGTTTATATTTCCAAAGGCTCAAGCAGGTCAGCTTCCCATCCTATATCATATAGTTCGGACAAATCTGCATCCTCATCACGCTCTTCTTCATCCTCAGGATTTAAATCATCCAAAGGATCAACATCCACTGATGTTTCAATTACAAGTTCAATGATGAGGTCAAAATCAACTGATTGCAGATTGTCGCTCATGTTGAGGTTGTCTTTATCTTTAAAGAAAGATAACAACAATGAGATGTTGCAGAGTAAGAGACAAATCTCAGATATTATATTAGTAAAATTGTTTAACAAGATTAACATTTAGCAGCTATTATTTAGCCATGTCCAGCAATGCTGAGCAGGTGAAGCCTATGTCTAATTATTCACTGAACAGGACTCATCTCTTCTTAACCTTGGATAAGCCTCACCGACTCTGTGTCCCCTGCACATACTTAAATGTAAAGGGGCAGATTTATATTAAATGGCACATCCCCAGGCATGCACCAGTTAACGTGCACCACTGCTCTGCCACCCATGGTGTGCCGCATTTACAATCAGATAGGAGAAAGCTGCGTCAAAACCCTGCGCCTGCTTGAAGCTGGCATAGGTCTTGACGCAGCATTGTGGAGATGCGGCACCCCTGAGCCTTGCTGGAGCTGCATCGCACTTGCAATACAACTCCAGCAATGCGCCACCTTTACGGCACATATGCGTCACACATCTGTGCCATTTTTGCCCACATGCTGCGCCGCATTGTAAATGCAGCACACCATGGGTGGCGGAACAGCGGCGCAGGATGACTGTCACATCCCTGGTGATGCGCCAGTCATCATAAATGTATCCCTAAGCTTCTTATCTTGTTAGAGATGAACTGCCATATGTATCATCAAAATATTTTACATTTCCTAAATAGCGAATTTTAAGGAATAAATAGCGATTCTTTACCATTTCTAATTTGCGATGAGCAAATTGCTAATTGCAAGTTACCCATTCATTTCCATGGGCTAGGAGGCTCATAGGAATGAAGGTTTAATTTGCGATTACCATTTTGCTCATCACAAATTAGGAATTTTTCCAAGGGTGAAGGGGTGTCTCAAGAACACCCTGCTGCACCCCTGAAAAAGAAAATTGGGGGCATATGGCACACATACATGCCCTAAGGGCATGTGTTGGCGTCATATAGCACCTTTTGTTTTTTTGAAAAAAAGCTTTTTGAAAAGATTTCACAAATTACCACCAATTTACCACAATAGTTTCCAAATCCTTAATGTCATTTTTTACATATTTTTTGTTTGATACATTGCATTTAAGGAATCACAAAATTTGCAAATCCTTCAGTGCAATTGCAAAATAAGGAATAGCAAATTTTGCTACTCCTTATTTTGCATCAAACTTGTTTGATACATACCATTTGTCTAATTAACATTAACAAAGGCTGAAATTCGTAGAATTTTGATCTTTGCAAATGCTAATTACCTTCATACATATGGCCCCAAGTGAGGCCTGTCTTGCGGCATGGTGCATCTTTTGCATCACTGCTGCTTGGGTTTTATGTGGTACGTTTTTTTTACACCATGACATATCTGCCTAAATGCATCAATTTGTAATGTTGTCGCCTCATAGCAAATCTTTTGCACCACCGCTGCATCATAAAAGTGACGCACAGTGGCACAAAAGAGGCATACACCTATCATAAATCTGTCCCTACCATTTTAAATGATTAATCCAGGATGACAATAAAGTGTGTCCTATCCAGAGGTTTGTTTAAGGTGAGGCCTACTCAGGATTGCAGATTAAAGTTACGCTTGATGAAGAATACAGAGGAGATAATACATGTAAAGGCCTACCAATGAAGTAAGTAATGTGCACTTTATTGCGCTAGTCATCATAAATGTATCCCTAAGCTTCTTATCTTGTTACAGATGAACCACCATATGTACCATCAAACTATTTTGCATTTCCTAAATAGCAAATTTTAAGGAATAAATAGCAATTCTTTACTATTCCTAATTTGCAATGAGCAAATTGCTAATTGCAAATTAACCATTCATTTCCATGGGCTAGGAGGCTCATAGGAATGAAGGTTGCAATTTGTGATTAGCAATTAGCTCATCACAAAATAGGATTTTTTTCAAGCGTGCAGGGGTATCTCAAGAACACCCTGCTGCACCCCTGAAAAAGAAATTTGGGGTCATATGGCGCACATAAATTTTAAAAACAATTCCTTTTCCCCAAAAACGATTTTCAAATCATAATTTCTAAACACTGCACATGGGAAAATGACTTAAAATGTCAATAAAACACATGAAAGCATTTTTTGATTGCCTTTCCTGCATGGTAGGGTCACTTTTAACATGGCTATGTAACACAAACATTCAAAATCTAAATTTTCCATGCACATGTGGGAGCATATTTACAAGCAATTTGCGCCACAGAGAAAGGTCTTACACTAAAATGAGAAAAATAACATCAGGGACAGTCAATTGCCTTATAAAGAAGCATACACCATTATGTCCTTGTCATGATTTTAAAAACAATTCCTTTTCCCCAAAAACGTTTTTCAAATCATAATTTCTAAACACTGCACATGGGAAAATGACTTAAAATGTCATTAAAACACATGAAAGCGTTTTTTGATTGCCTTTCGAGCATGGTTGGGTCACTTTTAACATGGCTATGTAACACAAAAATTCAAAATCAAAATTTTCCATGCACACGTGGAAGCATATTTACAAGCAATTTGCGCCACAGAGAAAGGTCTTACACTAAAATGAGAAAAATAACATCAGGGACAGTCAATTGCCTTATAAAGAAGCATACACCATTATGTCCTTGTCATGATTTTAAAAACAATTCCTTTTCCCCAAAAACGATTTTCAAATCATAATTTCTAAAAACTGCACATGGGAAAATGACTTAAAATGTCCTTAAGACACATAAATGCGTTTTTTGATTGGCTTCCCTGCATGGTAGGGTCACTTTTAACATGGCTATGTAACACAAACATTCAAACTCTAAATTTTCCATGCACATGTGGGAGCATATTTACAAGCAATTTGCGCCACAGAGAAAGGTCTTACACTAAAATGAGAAAAATAACATCAAGGACAGTCAATAGCCTTATAAAGAAGTATACACCATTATCTCCTTGTCATGATTTTAAAAACAATTCCTTTTCCCCAAAAACGATTTTCAAATCATAATTTCTAAACACTGCACATGGGAAAATGACTTAAAATGTCCTTAAGACACATAAATGCGTTTTTTGATTGGCTTCCCTGCATGGTAGGGTCACTTTTAACATGGCTATGTAACACAAACATTCAAACTCTAAATTTTCCATGCACATGTGGGAGCATATTTACAAGCAATTTGCGCCACATAAATCATAATTTTCTCCTTAAAACACACTATTCTCTATCTAAAGTAAAGAAATATTTTCTCACCTTAGCAAATACTTTGAGTTTGAAAACAGTCTCAGAAACACACCAATTTGTCTGCAGCAGAGCAAAAGGTATGCACTCCAGAGTCTGCAGCTATGAAAAGCACAGAAATGCTGTAATTCTTCACACATATCTCTCATGTCACCCAATCAAAAGTCTTCCCTCACTTTTTTCAAATGAAAACCCATCCCCCCTCTGCCCTTTCTGCTTTATCTGCATGGCAACCACCTCCTGGAAGAACTCTGTTGTTTGCAAGTTCACACAACAATGTTGCAATTGAACTCTGAACTCTCAGTGCACCTGCATATCCAGTGCATTCTTTCATTTAATGACTTTTTATTGACCACTCAAAATACATCTTTCAAAGAACACATCCATGCACCCTAACTTTTTGTTTTCAGCAATCAAAATCCACCAATCACTGTTACTGCTTCATGAACACAGAAACTCCACAGTTTTTTTCATTTCAAACTCTCATTTTTTCAACTGCCATTTCATTGCCACACTTCATCTGACTGCAGGAGAACCTTCTCTCACCATGTTTTCTGTCTGGATTGTTGGTCATAGTTATATTCACTGGGCTCAAAGGTACGTTGAAAGCAGGAATTTACCTAACCTCAATTTACAAGATGTGGAAATTAAGTGGTTTGGCCACAGAGGATTAAAATGTCACCAATTGATACCATTGGTGAAAACCTTTATGCATTTGCCCAAACCTGACCTGTTAATTGTGCACTGTGGAGGTAATGACTTGGGCACTTTGACTGGGGTAGGTCTGGAAATGCTTTTAAAGGACACCTTTGAGCAATTGATGGCACTTTTTCCTCAGACTGCCTTGGTATATTCAAATATATGCCAAAGACAGAAATGGAGGTGGTCCAACCAATTTTGTCCACAAATTGAGAAATCGAGGAAGCATGTAAACAAATCTGTTTCAGCTTACATGAGAGACCATGGAATGGGCTCCCTGTACAACAATAACTTGCGTTACTACATGCAAGATATCTACAGAGGAGATGGAGTTCACTTCTCAGATGAGGGCAACAGAATTTTCACTCTGAATTTAAGAATGTGCATTGGTACCTACTTATAAGTACCTAAATGTACCATAAACCCAAAAGCTCTTCTCAGAGCTACCCTACATCTGATCACTCACAATTATTATTTAACTCTAACATTTTTCACTAATTTTCAACAAAATACGCTACCGGGGCCGCTACCCGGTACGCGAACCGGGAGCTAACCTCGCGAAATTTTTTTTTTAAATGTTTTTTTTTCGCACATATAAGCCTCCTCAGCCACCCTCAGAAAACCTAGGGGGTCAAGATAACTCTACCGTGCCCCCTTCTACCCATTCTGAACATTATTTGCCCTCCATCTTGTATCTTAATTCGACCGAAACACAAAATGGTGGACTCCTGGAACGCTTAAGGTCCGCGAACCGGGGCGCTCAACGGTTCGCGTACCGGGTCGCTCCCTGGGAAGCGCACCATCAAAAAAGGTGGGAAAGTAGTTCACACAAAAGCCACTTGAGACAATTTCACCAAATATAGATTAGCTCATACTACATACCAATCCCTACCATTTTCACAAATTTGATTGGAATTCCATTTAGCCATTTAGCCTGTAGACCTCTCTAAATACCGTGAGGTAAATTACTTCACAAAACACATCTGAAGTGTTGGAATTCACAACCAATTAAAATGTTACTTTCATTTTCTACTTTTTTTACCTGACATTTGATTGGTTATGTACCCGAATATATATAAAGGAAGAGAAGGAAACACAGCCATTTTGACTACTACTTCCTGGTGTACATTTCAATAGCATTTTCATTAATAACTTCAACTTCTTTTTAAAGGTAAGTTGTTATTTTTAAAACTGAAGTATATTGTGCACTTTAAGTTAATATGGCAAACTTTTTCTGTTAGTTATATACTATCCCTCTGTAGTACTTATAAATTTAGATACAATCACTCTGATACTATACACTGCCCAAAGATAAATTCACTGTTAAAAACTGCCTATCTAAAATTAATCCCAACAGTGCCCTACCTCTACTAATATATATTTTTTTTATGCAAATTTCAGGGAAAATGGAAAGCGAACAAAAAATTTCATTTGAAATTGTCCTTCCAGAGTCCAACACAGAAATCATTGATCCAAATGAGATTGAATTTATGGATGAAACTTGGGACCAAGAACTACTGCAATGTGTACAAGCAGTAGATAACCTCCTTGCAAATGAGGACATTTTACAACCTCAGAGACTACAATGTATATTCCATGATAATTTTGAAATTTCTGACAATGAAATGTTAGAAAGTTTAATAAATTATGAAACACAATAAAAAATGCTTAAAAAATAAAAAAAAAATAAAAATAATCAACAAAACCAACAATCAATTAACATACAGCATTTGAAAAGTCTATCATTCATTTTTCATTGCAGTACGCTGCCCAGAACGCTTCCCGGTTCGCGTACCGGGCGCTACCCACGCAAAAAAACAAAAAATTTTTTTATTTTTTTTTTTGCCCCGCGGGGCCCTTTTAAAGCCTCCACATTAAACCTAAGGGGTCAGGGAGGATCTACTATGCCCCCTTATGGTTATTTCCCCCTTTGTTTTGGCCTCCTCTTGTCTCTCAATCCTACCGAGAGACAAGATGGCGGCCGCTCCGGACTGTTTGGAATGTTTACAGACACCGGATAACCAATCAGCTTCGCTACGCGAAGTTTTGGTACGCTCCCCTGTCCGCGAACCGGGAGCTGCCCAGTCCGCTGTTACAGATATATATCTTTTTTTAAATGTTAATTTCTCAAAATCCACTGGAGCACATATATTGAGACCTACAAAAGGCACATCGGGCTACCAGTCTCTACAATTTTGCCAAGTTTCGTGCAAATCCATTCAGCCGTTCGGGCTAAAAGTGCGACAGACCGCCCTATGGAAAACTCAATGTTAAAAACACGTTTTGGGACCCCCCTTTTTTCTCGGCCCCCCCTGGACGAACCCCCCCCAAATTTCCAGGGGCTGCTCAGAAACAAAATGTTCCATTTTCCAGAAAATTTCAGCCAATTCCGTCCACAAACGCCAAAGTTATTAGACATAGAATTTTCAAAAAACCCATAGGGAAAAAATCCTAACTATATATACCTACTGGCGACCGCCAGTAGGTAATATATATATATATATATATATATATATATATATATATATATATATATATGTATATATATATGATGCTGTCGTCGGGGGCCCCAAACCCTGCAGGGCGGTCTTGACAAATGCGGAAGATAGCATGGAGGTTCGGTGTCATGCCAACCCCACAAGACACAAACCAGCTCTGCAGTAGCCGGTCATACCCCTCATCCATGTCCTGCATCCAAAGATAAGAATCAGGACTGATTATGGTCTTTTCTCCATAGACTATCCCCTGAGACTCTATTTTTCTCTCTGCATCAATGTGAGAAATTGAGTTGAGTGCGGTGTGAGATCTGGTCAAGCAACAGCCACAAACACTTGCAGGGTAAACCACAAAATTAACCTGTGCTTAACTCCGGGAACCTTGGAACAAAAGCAATGTGTAAAATATTTATATGCACACAAACAGTATTAACATGAAAATGCAAGAAAATTCCCACACCAATTTAGAAAAATAGAGTTAATTTTACTAAATTATTTGACACCAAAATGACAAAAATCCAATTGGTAGAAACAGAGTTCAAAATATTTAAGGTTTTAATAACATCTAGTGCCTAAAATATCAAAGTCCCAATTATCTGGTCATGTGAGACAAAGTAAAAAGCAAAGGCTGACTGTGATGGAGCACAGTTTGGATACAAGAAAGTGGATGGGGCCCAGTCAGCGCTTACCTTCGGACTTAGAAACATTTTGGAAGAAACATTTCTGAGAAGGTAGAGGTTCAGGGGGGCAAGGTTGCAGGAGGGGGCATCATTGTTGGATGGCCATGGAGCAAAGCCACAGTGAAGGTTTTTGCTTTCAGACTTAGTTGCCGAAATGCAGGTCACACATCTCCAGCGGAATGTAGCTGGGGCTGTAACTGAAGACAGTTTCATGAGGGAGGATTTCCCTTTGGCAAAGGACCGCTGAAACGCATTTGCTTCTGTGGAGAAGAACCCTGCGAGAGAAGTTGCAAACACAATGCAACCGATGAAGCATCTCTGGCAGATAGGCAAGCAGGTTGAACCTGGTCTTCTCCTGGTTCTCAGATCACTTTTTGGCCAATTTTATTGAAGTGCTCAGTTTTGTAAATTGGGTACCTTTAGCACCATAACCGAGTGTCCAGGAGTGGAGGGAGACATAGCAGCAGTCAGCCCTCTGAGAGTCCTTCTGCAGGTTCAGTTGTGAACTGAAGAGTGGGTCTGAAGGTCCTATTTTTATACCTTGGTGCCTTTCTCCTAGAAGGTGAGAGAGGATGTGACCTACCGGCTTGAGCGGTCGACCACGAAGCTGTAAACCGGGTTCTATTCTCTGAAGAGACTCTCAACATCTTATGATTCTGGGTAAATGACTTAATCTCCCCGTGCCTAACAAAATGAATGTGTCCATCTGTAATGCAACTGGTGCTCATGTAAAGCGCTCTGATACCTTTGGGTCAAGTTTGCGCAATACAAAGCGGCAACATAAAAAAAAAAAATCTGGAACGGTTCTTTGAAGTTCATGAATTTCTGACTCCCCTGGCTCCAAGCTGGCTGAAGTGATAATACAGGGTTGTTAGGCCTATTGTGATCAGACAGGACACAGCCTATTCTGGTGCAAGTGGGGATGCCCTCTCCATCCTGCCAGTGATGGCCCATTGAGGTACACCTAATCCCACTATGATGTGACTGTCTGGGAGTAATTCGCAAAATCTAACTATCAGCTACACCCAGTCATGTGACCCAAGACAGGCATAAAGGGTTAAGGACAGGAACACATTCTAAAAGTGGCATTTTAAAATTGCATAAGTACCAAACATGATATATCTACCTTCACTCAATTTGGAATGACACTTATCAAATGTGATAAGGAATCCCCAATGGGAAGGATAGGCCTCACAGTAGTGAAAAACACATTTGGGAGTTTTTCATTAACAGGGCATGTAAAACATAAAAGTACATGTCCAACCTTTTAAATACAAAGCACCCTGCCCTATGGGCTACCTAGGGCCTGCCTTAGGGTGACTTATATATAATTAAAGGGAATTGTAAGGCTTGGCAAGAGGGTTTAAATTTCAAGTCTACATGGCAGTGTGACACTGCATTCAAGCTGTAATGGCACGCCTGAGACATGTTTTAAGGTGCTACTTAGGTGGGTGGCACCATAAGTGCTGCAGGCCCACTCGAAGCATTTACATAGTATACCACTCTACAAGGGACATACAAACAAGTACAACCCAATCAAACCATGATTAGGTAAGTGAGCACAAGCAGTGGCTAACTGTGGTAAGGTGAATATACTCCTACGGCTAACAAAAACAAATTCAGCAGAAAATAGGAGGACGAAGGCAAAATATTTGGGGGTGAACCTGCAGAGAAGGCCAGGTCCAACACTCAGGGAATACACACCTGGTATGTCCTCTTGTTAATACAGCTTCATCTTGTCTAGAAGAGAAGGTGTAAGGGATTTAGAAACGAATCCTGAAGATGACTTGCGTTCTCTAAGATAGGGAATATGATCTGATAAGCATATCCAAGAAATAAAAGTCTAAACTTGCGGTATGGATTACAGAGTGATGGGACACACACTTAGGATTAATGAGTAATTGTGCTAAGATTATTGAGTAATTGTGCTAATGTAGATATATGTTTAAGATTATTTACATTTTGGTCAAACTATCAACATGTAGTCAAGTATAAGGATCATTAATTCAAATATGAGCAATAACCACACACTACTGATTAAAGAGTGTCGAGGTAAATCAGAACCTGAACACAGGTAGCAATTTCTTAAATATAGTGAACATTCTTGTCATGCAGGAGCCCACCCCTTGTGTAATACTTGCACTGCCACAATGATGATACTTCTTTAAATACTGTGGGCATTCTTGATAAATGATACTCAAAATAGGTGTAATGCTTATACTGACATAATATTGGTATTATTGGCTGTCAGATGCCTCAGCCTGTAACGTTAGTGCCCACTCTTTGCATCCATCCTTGAATTCATTCATACTGATATCCACTCAAGCAACTACCCATTCTGCCTGCCATGTATCATTGAACTCATATGTTCAACCATTCATCACTGAACACATGTATTCAACTATTCATCCAATGTAGTAAATTCCTAGGCAGTTAAAGTATATTTGACATGCTGGCTGGTCAATACATAAAAAAAAAAAAATGATAACTTTGGCTCCGTGCAGAACAGAATACAATTTAAGACATAGGTATTTCTTTTATTCTATATATTTTTATTAAAAAGAGGTAAAACAAGTAGCATGTAATATATATTTGACATCAATATTTCTGGGGTACCTAGCTATTTGTTAATACAGTGGTTAGACCCTATGTAACGATGGGTGTAGCTGTATTATACAAAGAATCAATACAATAAAAACATATTTTTTATAACATTCAAATCATACACAATTTTATGTAAAGCTATTAATATAATGTGGCTGAAAACTGATAGTAGTCTCAACGCGCGTTTCGGCACAAGTGTGCCTTCATCAGGAGTGCCACAAAGGAACGGACGATTTCCTTGCAAGAGGTTGTTCAGGCTTTACCATTTCTTTGGACTTTTATTTATTTATTTATTTTTTTTGGGGGGCTTTTTTTGGAAAGACGGTCGGTTCCAGCAGCTACGGGTATGTAGAATGGAACCCACGGTAGATGAGAATAATCTGTATTTACGTTTGTAATGAGGCCCTGTGACTTGGATTTTTGACTTCGCAGTGGCCCTTATATTTTAGGAATCTGATTGATTTTCAGGAAGCATGAAAAAGAGGTAAATAAAATACGGAAGAACCGTGGTTGTTCTTTGGCTGATCGATGGTCGCAGACCGAGGTCGGCACTTCATGCACTTATAAGCTTAATGAGGCTTTAAGTGTAAATCATCTGGGCCAATGCTTCTGTGTTTGGGCGCCGAGTTGGAGTAGAAAAGTGATATCTTTTCTTCTTAGGCTACTGCTCGCCAAGGGTAGACTTTGCGATACGCGATGGTGGATGGATGATGAAACCCGCCGTAAACGATCGTTTACGGCGGGTTTCATCATCCATCCACCATCGCGTATCGCAAAGTCTACCCTTGGCGAGCAGTAGCCTAAGAAGAAAAGATATCACTTTTCTACTCCAACTCGGCGCCCAAACACAGAAGCATTGGCCCAGATGATTTACACTTAAAGCCTCATTAAGCTTATAAGTGCATGAAGTGCCGACCTCGGTCTGCGACCATCGATCAGCCAAAGAACAACCACGGTTCTTCCGTATTTTATTTACCTCTTTTTCATGCTTCCTGAAAATCAATCAGATTCCTAAAATATAAGGGCCACTGCGAAGTCAAAAATCCAAGTCACAGGGCCTCATTACAAACGTAAATACAGATTATTCTCATCTACCGTGGGTTCCATTCTACATACCCTTAGCTGCTGGAACCGACCGTCTTTCCAAAAAAAGCCCCAAAAAAAAAAAAAAAGTCCAAAAAAAAGTTAAAGCCTGAACAACCTCTTGCAAGGAAATCGTCCGTTCCTTTGTGGCACTCCTGATGAAGGCACACTTGTGCCGAAACGCGCGTTGAGACTACTATCAGTTTTCAGCCACATTATATTAATAGCTTTACATAAAATTGTGTATGATTTGAATGTTATAAAAAATATGTTTTTATTGTATTGATTCTTTGTATAATACAGCTTACACCCATCGTTACATAGGGTCTAACCACTGTATTAACAAATAGCTAGGTACCCCAGAAATATTGATGTCAAATATATATTACATGCTACTTGTTTTACCTCTTTTTAATAAAAATATATAGAATAAAAGAAATACCTATGTCTTAAATTGTATTCTGTTCTGCACGGAGCCAAAGTTATCATTTTTTTTTTTTTATGTATTGACCAGCCAGCATGTCAAATATACTTTAACTGCCTAGGAATTTACTACATTGCATTATTGCCCTGTCCTAGGAGTTTTTCTAAACCTAACAGGGGGTCCCTATTTGTTGCCTTCAACTATTCATCCATACACTCACCCATTCATCCATCTGTGCACTCATTCACACACGCAATGATTGACTCATTTTCCGATTCATCCATCATCACATCCAAGTACAGAAATTTCTCAAAAAATTAGCACTTACTTTCACTTATAAACTACCCAGACTTGTTGGCTTTACCATTGCTTGCTAAGAATGAGCAAGGACATTTTTTTTTTGCTGCCATGAAATATCATTTCATTGTGGTTGTGATCACCTGTATTGGAACCTCAGGGTTGCGGTAACTCATGTGTGAAATGCATTAGCAAACTTGTTTACCCTATTCTAAACTGGACTAATGTGAGTACTGCAGTTCAGGAGTGAGATACACTGGCAGGGAGCACTTTCTGGGTCTCTGTAGAAGGACAGCTGTTGTGCTCTATTTCAGGAAAGATGCATAAACTAACTGAGGAATTCCGTAGAGGAGCTATGGTTCAGGAATGAGGTTTCTCTCCATATGATTGCATGGCAAGATGGGCAGTGCTGTTCACTGTTTCTTGGACAGCATTGAAAGTAGAGCAGCATCATTTTGGCTCCTCCTTTACATGTCACAGAAAATACCATTATTTACATATACTTCAAAATATATACATCGAGTGCCTCAACATTATTAATGTGAAATGTGACATGAAGTTTAGAAATCCTCTCTACACCTGTCAAATATTCCCTGTAGAATTAGAGATTAATTCACTTTTACATTAGCATATTCTGAATAATGTTGCATCTACTGAGAGTATAACGAGTATCATTCTGAATTATTATTTAACATTTACATTTATTTGTAGTTGTTTGTGCACTTATATTCACATATTAAATGTGCACATGTAATGCTCATGTTAACGTTAGCTTGACCAGGCCTGCATTTCCTTTAACATGAATACCCTTTTCTCATTTTTGCTTGCAACTACTTTTCCTTTGCAAGTGCTTTTTCGTGACTTCATCCGTAAGAGTTAAGAGGACAATGCATGAGCAACAACAAGGCTGGGAAAGAAATCTTGTCAAGAACATGATGCTCTGATATGTTACAAAAAATACCTTCTATGCAGCCTGTCCCAGGAGTGGCAAGTTGTTTAAGGCTGAGAACGACTGTCTTAGCTGAGACGTTGGGAATTGGGAGCCATTTTGCAATGCTCCTGAGCACTGTTTTCTCATTGGTCATTTTTAGTCATGTTCGATTTCTTAAAATTATGCATGTAAAGGTGAAAAGAAAAAAGAAACAGCAGTTTCCTGTATACCATACTAATAACTGAGAATAAATTGCTTTGAGTAAAACAATCTATAAGGTTTTGGAAGGTTATAGCAGCATTGAGGAACAGCTTTAGTAATCCATGTGATAAAGACATGATAGATTCTAACTCTGATGTTCATAAGCCCTTATTGTTCTTGACCATAGCCGTCACTGCTCTTAAGGGGTCTAGGAGCGAACCGTGCATTACAGTTTTTATAATGACTTGTGATTTTTCAGTTGTCATTGATACTTAAAATCATTGCGTGTCGACATTAGGAACTGGAGTTTTCTTTGTACCTTTCTAAAACGTATTAATAAATTACATACAATTAGGCAATTCAAACTATAAGATTTTAAGGTTATAGCAGAGTTAATTAATGTACACTAAACTTACTTATGGTAAAAACATGTGAACTCTAGCCCTGATCGTGAACCCTTCTAGTTATTGAGATTGGCCATCTGGGTGGTTTGTGAGCCTAGGTCAATCCATGTATTCCTACAATTAAAATGTCTTCTTGCTTGTTCATTGCCGCTGGTTTGGTTTCAGATTTGAAGATCTTAAGCTGAAAGGAGTATGGGTATTGACATTTCAGAGTCACTCTGCCTGAGGTATGAGTTACGTCTGTGGGTGTCCCCGGCCAAGCAAAACTTGAGGCTAGTTGGCTAGGGAGACTTTAAAGTTGTGCTTCTCTGCAGTGCCTGGGCAATTCTCAACCTGTTGTGGCATTTTACAAGTGCAAATAGAATAATGTCTATGAATTTCCCCAGTCTGGCCACGGTCTGTGGTGAGTTGGTGGAGAAACACAGGTCTGAGGCTTCTCTGCAATGTCTGAGGCCACTGGCCTAGCATAACGGGGCTAAAAGGTGATGCGGTTGCTGGCTTGGTTGGGGCAGCAACACAGCAAGCGAAACCAGTACTCCTGATGGTAATTGCATAGTCAACAGCTCGTCCCTCTATGCCAAACTGGATCAAAGCCCACGATGGGAAGTGCAAGAAGCCTCATAAAAGTGATTTTCCTTTGTGGCTGCTTTGACAGAGATTGCTCAAAGTAGGCCTGTGCTTTTCCCAGTGTGTCAGAGGTGTCCAGGGCAGTGAAGATGGTTCTTTGGCCGAGGCTTTCTGAGTCTCGATCAATTTAAACTTTCATGACCTGCACATTCACTGCTTTTTTCGAGGCTGAAAACAGAATATACAGATTGTGAAGGATTGAGGTCTCAGTCTTCAAACAGCTAGAGGCATTTGCAGTGAGCCCTGCCATGCCTGTGGACTGCTTTGTTAGGTAAGGACCTTGAGTACACTACCTGGAAGGGACTTGAGCTCAAGGCACACTTGGAAATGTTAGTGTTGCCAGAGAGAAAATGTGCAAACACCAGGTCCATGGCTGCCCAGGAGGGTAGTTAAGAAAGACAGGAGCCCGGAAAAATGGCCCGGCCAGCAGCCAAAGGAGGTAAGGGGCGTGGGAAACCAGCCCCTGAATGTCTCCCAGTTGAGGTGGATGGGGCACCTGTGGTGGCTACCACATAGCCCACTGAGGAGAACATTGCTTGCTGGATGAAAAGTGGAAGGTGGAACTACAAAGGAGGAGTTCTGTAAAACACATAGGAAGTGCCCAACCCTTGAGGGCATGAAGCAACAGGCCAAAGCCCAGGCAGCAGTTGATGCCTCTGATAATCACCACATTGACTGGGAGACAACCTTCTTTACAGTCAGCCTAAGGAGCCTAGGCACGGGACAACAAAGGCTCTGGTAGTAGCCCAATGCTAGAGAGCCTTCCTTCTGGAGCTGGCTCAGGACATACCCCTGGCAGGACATCTGGACCAAGACAAGACCTTTGCAAGGCTTGCCCATTACTTTTATTGGCCTAGGATGAAGATTTCCTCAGATGCATTCTGTAGGACTTCCCTGACCCGCCAGGCCAGCAGGCAGGAAGAAATGGCACAGGCTGAAATCTACCTTTAGTCGCCTTGCCTGTCGTTGACACACCCTTTTGTATGGTGGGCATCAGCATTATTTGGCGCCTGTGGATCCTCAGCTAGCCTCTGGCAGCAGGTTTATTCTGGTTCTGGTAGATCATGCCTCAAGATACCCACAAGCCATACCTCTGAGGACTGCAAATGCACCTGGCTGAAGCCCTAATGGGGATTTTTACAAGAGTGAGCGTACTCAAGGAAGTGGTGTCTGAAAGGGGCACCAACTTCTTGTCTGCTTATATGCGGTCAATGGAGAAGGAGTGTGGAGTGACTTCCAAGTTCTCCACACCCTACCATCCACAAACCAATGGACATGTTGAAAGGTTTAACAAAATCCTAAAGTGCATGATCAAAGGGCTACCTGAGGCCTTGAAGCATAAGTGCCAATTTAATGAACATTTTTTTTAAAACTGTCTCTTGTTCCATTTGTCGACTGTCTACTTACATTCTTCTGAATATAAAACTGTTTACCTGTTCTTGTCCGTGTTTCCTGTCCATCACGGCTGTTGGTGGCGGTTGTACGGAGAAATGTGTTAGGTCTACTCCCCTCCCCTTCCCCTCCTTCCCCTCCCAGACCACCCCCTCTTCTGGTTGGTTGGCGGTCTGGCTGGTGGGAACTTAGCAGGGATTTAACGAGATGCTCCCCCGGACGCGCAGCGGACGTGCGCAGCGGGCATGCCGCTGGCGCGCCTAAGGCAAGCTTGTCTGCCCCCGTCCACGGCCGAGGGGCCACTCCTCCTGCCCACATTTTTGGATACTCTTCTAATCAGTTGAAACTGTGTAAGGGTATCTTCCAAATCAATGAGAAGACCAAACGCATCTTAGAACAGGCAGAACATTTTACAGTTAGACATGACTTTCCTGACATAATCTTTGATTTCCCCACTTTTACGAATTCAGTCCTGCCTACTCTTTCCCCCTCTACAGGCCAAAAACCTACTGAATTGACAACACTCGTTCTATGGTGAAACATCAAGTTGAAATCGCCATACTTCTACAATCTAAAAAGCCTGATTTACTTCTTTTATCTGAAACCTGGTTTACTGATGATTGCACCCCGGATATATTTGTTGTTATTCCGGATGGCTACTACATCCTCAGGCAAATCGATCTTCAGGGAAAGTGGGAGGCGGGGTTGCTGTTATTATACATAAGGAACACCAGTTTACCTCTTTAGAGACCACTGGTTTGCCCTCAACTGACTTTTTAATTTTAAAATTTGACTTTCCCCAGTCATCTTTTATTTGTGCTCTTTTTTATAGACCTCCCGGCAATATGCCCTCTTTCCCTCAGGCACTGAGTGAGATGATATCTCACCTTGTTTTTAATCATGCCCGGATTCTTCTAATCGGGGATTTCAATTATATGCCTAGTGAAAATCGGGAGAGCTCTAGTTCAAGGGAATTTGTTGACCTTCTATCAGGGATGAATTGTATCCCACACGTGAAGGAAGCCACTGACATAAAGGGGCATATTTTAGATCAACTTTGGACACTAAATTTAAAGATCTTAACTCCTTTAATAGTTCTGTGTGCCTGGTCGAATCACTATTTGATTTCTTTTACTCTTCAATGTATTCTCTCTCCAAAACCCCAACTAACTGAGAATCAAATGTCTAGAAATTGGAGACGAGCAGATATGGCCCATTTTCGCTCAGTTCTCATGAGCACGTCCCCCTCCACACTAGAAGATTTTCAGACTCAGGCTGAGAGCATTTATTCATGGCTGGAGTCCGCCAGCGACTGTGTTGCTCCCCTCAAAAAGACTAAGATCATGAGGCCGCACGATGCTCAATGGTGGTTCTCGGGTGATTTAAAAATAAAGAAACTCGAACTTAGAAAAGCTGAACGCTGATGGCGTCGTCATTATCTCCCAGATAAAAAAGCCTTTTACTTAGCCTTGATGGGAGAATATCAAAAAAATGATCACACTAACCAAGGCTAACTATTTCTTGCAAAAAATTGTTAATGCATCAGATAAATCTAAAGAGATTTTTTCCATAGTCGACCAACTCTCAAAGCCAGACAGAGTCACGTCAAAACCAGTTCTCTAACAAATGTTATGTGACTCTCTTAACTTATACTTTCTACAGAAAATAGCCATTATCAAGGCCAGTATCTCTTCTGTGGCTTGTTTTATGCAGGATTCTAATATCGACTTGAGCCACCATTGTCTTGCCCGAATCCCCCTGATCTCAGAGGAGACATTTTTTAATCTACTAAATAAAGTCAGTTCAGGCTCCCCCTTGGATTGCTGTCCTCCCTATATTCTTTGAGAAGTTTTTACCACATGTCCTGACCCCCCTCACTCATTTTTTAACAACTCGCTTGGGCTTGGCATTGTCCCAGACTCCTTTAAAAGGGCAGAAATCGTTCCAATCTTTAAAAAAACAGGTGCTGATTCTTCAGCTCTTTGTAACTATTGTCCGATCTCTTTGTTGCCCTATGAGGGAAAAGTTTTAGAGGCGCATGTAGCTAATTGTCTTAGCTCCTTTGTCGTGCACTTTCAAATTATGGATCCTCATCAAGCGGGTTTTCGACCCGCACACTCAACTGAGTCGGTCATTCTCTCTGTGATGACGAGCTCGGAGGAGGGGCAGATACAGATATCTCCCAGGCCCTGATACTTTTGGATCTTTCTGCAGCGTTGACATGGTCGATCATGGTATCCTGATCGACCGTGTCAGGAACGCAGGAATTCAGGGTCTAGCCCTAAAGTGGCTTTCCGCCTTTTTGAGCAATGGATGCCAAGCGGTGCACCTCACCAATTTCTCCTCTAGTCATAGAGACCTTACCTGTGGGGTTCCCCAGGGTTCTTCCCCGCTCCTTTTTAATCTCTATCTTCTTCCTTTAATTCATTCATTGAGGGAAAGGAATGTTAGAATTTTTAACTACGCAGATGACCTTCAACTGGTGTTTAACATCAATTTTTCTGCTTTGACCAAGTCCAATGTTCAAGAAACGATGGTCTTCATTAGCGACTGGATGAACAACAACAAGTTGAAGCTGAACCCGGAGAAAACTGAACTGATTCTTACAGGTGGTCCGGCAAATCCTTGGGACTCCAACTTCTGGCCCCTGAAATTGGGCAAACCACCTGTGCCAGCTGCTTCTTCTAAAAGCTTGGGGATCATCATAAGTAATGATCTGTCCATGAAAGCCCAGATCAGCTCAGTGGTGTCTGCCGGCTCCTTTCAGCTGCGTAGAATAAAAAAGATTAGTAGATTTTTGAGCAGGGAAGCTATGATCTTGATCACTCTAGCCCTAGTGATTTCTCGCTTGGATTATGCCAATTCATTGTATGCCGGTATTCCGGTATACCACTTAAGCGCCTCCAGCTTGTTCAGAACCAGGCGGACAAGCTGATTTTTCATCAGCCTAAATGGCATCATGTTAGCCCATTAATAAAAAGCCTTCACTGGCTTCCAGTGAGTAAACGCTGTGCGTTTAAGATGGGTTGCACCATCTTTAAAGCATTACATTGTAACGGCCCGGCTTTCATCTCGGCTCGAGACCTTAGATCCTCCCACCTGAATTTATTGGAAGTTCCATCTGCCAAACGGAAGAAGTATGGTGGACTAAGGTTCTCAGTCTTAGCACCACAATTTTGGAACACTCTCCCGGCTGAGCTAAGGTCTCTTACTTCCTTAACTCAGTTCTGGAAACAGCTGAAGACCTGGTTGTTCATTCAAGCATTTACTGATTAAGTGCTCTCCCTGTCCACTGCCTTGACCTTCACTCCAGCGCCATGAAATCGACGGTGTACGTGCGCTTAATAAGTGTTTTTAACATAACATAACATGTCTTCTTGCCATCCCTTCTCTTTGCTTGCAGAGAGGTGCTACAGGCATGAGATGGCTTTCACCCATTTGAACTTCTGTATGGATACTCTGTAACACTCACTTAAGTCAAGCTTGACTGCTCTGTGCCAAGCTACCAGAGGATGAGTACAGGTTAATTTAGGGTGTGTATCTGACTTATCCTGACTAGGATTGTGGTCCCTACTTAGCCAGGGTGCATACCTCTGCCAAATAGAGACCCAATTCATAACACATGGCAAACCTGATGGTTGAGCCCATTAAATAAATGTAATGAGGTATTTACACTTGTGAATGTAGGCCAACCCTCCCTATGACACCTTCCAGCTCAGAACATCAAAGACGAAACCCACAATATCTTGGAGATTTCGAGAGGTGTTGCTCTCTCTGCTGGCACCAATTTGATGTGATTAGATCTATTTAAACCTAGCCTATTTCATAAAGGCATCCATTCTTGGCTTTGCTGTTTGAGACATCCTGAGGAAGTGTGATTAGAAGGTTTTGGAAAGACTTGAAGTAGACGGAGCTTAAGTGTTAGTGTTTGGTAGAGTTGCATGGTACAAGAGAGTTTCTTGGCTAACCAGCCTAGTTAATGCCTTAAGCCTCCAAAGGAGTGCCCAAAAGACATTTGGAGTTTAGTGGATGGGTACAGAGTCACAAACTTTACAGATATTCCATCCACCCAATTACAGGTGCATTATATATAAATGCACATGATACCCATCAAATTTGTGACTAAGTACCCGTTTGCCAAACTCTAAATCCGATCCAAAATAGTAAAAGTGGGATGAATTTGCATAACTTACTCCAGACATTCTATGTCTCTTGTTAAAGATCCATTCCAAATCCAATGACACTTTGGAAGCTGCTCAGCCAGAACAATTGGAACAACTCTCCAGTACTTGTAGTGCTAAATGAATCTCTGTCTGGCCATCCAAGGAACATTGGAAGAGTTTGTCTTGCCTCATAATTTAGGACCTGATTTCAAGCCCTCGGAGAGCAAGTTTTCTGGTCTGGCACAAAGTGAGATTTGAATAAAAGCTGCTAGGAGCATCTTCCAGCCTGCTCCTAAAACATGCACCTGAGGAACCAAGAGCATTGAGCAGGCCTAGAATCAAAGGAGCCTCATGATGAGCACACATGATCCCACCACGCTACATACATAGTGCATACAGTTACCGTTTGAATTGCCTATCCCAAGTATTTGATGGTCATCTATCTACTTTGACCAAATGTTTCCAGTAGTTTACTATACCATTGTCACAGGTGTAATATTCTTCCAGCAGTTTCCTCAGAGTTACACTAGGATGGTGAGTACACTATCCTTTAAGTTCAAAGCCACTGTATAGCTCTTCTTTATGCAGTCTAAACTAGGATAGACAAATTGCTTGTGGACAAAGGGTATTATATTATAGGTAAAGTGTGTAATATTTTTGATGTGACCTCTGGATGTAGACTGATGGGCAGACTAACTTCCGAAATGTAAATGCTGAATCTTGTAATTTTTCTTGTGTTTCATTTCTTGTGTATACTTAATGCAATTTCAAATAGTTTTGTCATCATATGGAAGAAGAATGGGTGGTATGACAGCATTATGTAATCTTGAATTCTTAACCAAGAAGACATTACTACAAAAATTACTAAGACAATTATATTAACTATGATTATTGTGACTGTAGTGAAAGAGCCACTCTTGTCGTTTGGCACCCTATGGTGTCCCGTCGGGCATTTCAGCGCCGGACCGACGTGGAGCATAAGCCCAATGATGAAACATGACTCAGTTTGGGAAGTGTGAGGGCTAACAAAAGAGGCGATGCCTTGCCCTCCCCTCCGGGACTAGTTCCTTGATACCAGGGATGCACATCTGCCTCTCTCTTCTTTCTCCTCTCTCTCTTTTTTCTGATTCTCTCTCTCTCACTTCTACTCTCCCTTCCTGATGAGTGGGTGATAATTCACACGCTACTCTTGGAACAGTGTCCCCCCTTGATATACTTCAACTACCACCATTTTAACTGACTTTGGTGTGTTATTATACCCTAGCCTGGATATGAGACGGTCCTGCATATGCCTGCTTCTCCTTCCTTGTAATCTTGTTGTCTTTAAGTGAGAGCTGTCACGGAGTAGAACAGTACATTTATATTATAAGTGCTTACTAATGGCTTTGACATGGTCTCATGTCATCTTGTTTTCTGACTTTGCCTTGCTTCAAGTTGTTTGGGTTTCTTACTATTGGCTATGACATGGCCTCATGTCATATTTTTCCCTTGGCTTTGCCTTGCTGCAGTTTTTCTGCATGCACACCTGTGATTGCAAGTTGTTGGGTTATTCACATTCAAGGTCTTTCTGTTTTCTGAGCAATTGCTTTTGTTTAATGTACTCTGGAAGGCCTGGTTGGAGCTTCGTTGAGATAGAGGCTGGAAGATGTGAGAATGTATAACTCTGCCTCGAAGTCAAAATACGGGAGCTTGGTCAGCCTCCGTCTTGGCCATGATGCAGACTGGTACAGCCAGTTCCTAATGAGAAGGGGGCGAGGCTTTCTAGAAGATTCGTCTCACATTGAGTAATGGTATTTAAGCTGGGGCCTTCGGGGGCCAGGTTGAAGTTAACTACAGAATAGACGTATTGCTGTGGAGGTGACGGAACTTGAGTCCTGATTGAACTCCTTCCTAGGCTAGTGATGGGCTTCGCCCAGTTTGAGTTGGCAAGGATGATGTAAATTCAATCGGCGAGGTGTTCCTAACCATTCTCTTTTTGTATATATTTTCTACTCTTTGCTACTTGTATATACTGCATTTTATTCTAATTGTACATTTGATTGTTCACTTGATATTTGGGAATCTGCATTTACTGATATATTTGGCCTACCGTTCTAAAATGTTGCATTAATAAACTTGTGTGTGTCTGTTAAATGCACCTGGATTTGTTTTCTTACCTCACCTTAAGGGGGTGCTGGGTCTTTGCCTCGTCTTTTGGGAGTGTTGCTCAAACATGTAATATTTATAGGTGCAGTGGTAACTTGAGTCACCTAAAGGGAGTGCTGCTTAAAGTGTAGTATTTAAAGGTGCTGTGGTATATTGGCTCCAAAGTGGGAGTGCAGGGTTTGGGTGTGGCTTATTGGTGAGAAGTCACATTCATTACAGTGACCAAAAGCTGGAGAAGATTGATCTTTAGATGCATTTGTGTGAGTTGAGTATGAGGAGGATTTAAAAATATGGCAATGTGTTCTTGGCAACAAAGGGCGTATTTAAAGATTTCTTGAAAATTACAGCATGAGGATAGAGTATTGAGTTGAAAGAAAATGTAAGGTATCTTTCTAAGTTGCTTTTAGTTGGTGGACTACTTTGGTCTAAAATGGCAGACGATGATGATACTCAGTAAGTAACTATATACATACAACTTGAATACAGTTTTTAGGTCTGAGATGACAGTGCCGCTGTCGCCAGACTTTGTGATCAATCTAAAAAAGGGATTTATGAAGCACTACCAGGAGAAGGTCTTAGACTTCAGCCGCATTTTGGTAATCAGGAGTACATGTTTTAATTGAACAGATGTTTTGTGATTCCACAAAAACTGTGTGCCCTCCATTCAGCTGTGATGTGTGCTTGCACAAAAAGTGTGTGCCCTCCATCAGCTGTGATCATTTTGTTTATTTATCGAGCTGCCTCAGCTTGAATTTTCAGGGGCACACACATGGTAATATAATGCAATTAACGTGCCTTACATAACAAGATTATTTACTGTGTTTGCTTTACTCTGGCTGCTGCACAGATGAGAGGAAGGCAGTCATTAACTGTAGACTTTAGAAGACAGTTTTGTGTTTGGGAGTTCTGGGCTACACTATTCTACATGGAATTTTAGGTCTAGCTAGACAGTGCAACTGTAGCCTGACCTTATGTGATCAACATAAAAAGAGCTTTTAGAATCCAACTGAGAGGAGCTTAAGTTCCACCTACATGTGGGTTCCCCTGCATCCAGGATTTAATTGGGGCAAATTGTGCTTCCACTAAAAAGATTGCCTGTACTCTGTACACATTATTTCGTACCCCAATGGTTATTGAGCCATGCAGTACCCTTTCCTGCACGACATCTTGCATGCATCTACCAGTCTTTCAGCATATATGTGGTTAGTGGGCAAGAGTATAAACATAGTAAGCTGGCTGATGTTGTGCTGGAAATTCCAGAGTGGCAATTTGACAACTAATTTGTCATTTTCAAAAAGCCATGCCCATTGTTAAGTTTCTAGACACTTGCTGATGAAACAAGACTACTTGTAAACATTGAAATTAGTCTTTACAGTAATATCTATATATATATATATATATATATGTATATATATATATATATATATATGCAAATGGTGAAGGGACTTGCATTCTTTTACACATTTTGTCCACCCAAGATGTAGAAATTTGGGATACAAAACTGCATTGGTCTTACAATATTGTGATCTTCACATAAAACCAATAGAAATCCAGACCAAAGCTAAAGTACAAAAAAGGCACCCTGAGTATTTAGATACTATTTTTAATCTGAAATTGGTTCTGCCTTCTCATTATGTTAGGAATATATTCGGTCTTTGAAGATGTTTTCTTAGATGGCTCTGTTGGCTGTATAAACAGTCTGTGTACTAGTGATCATTCTAAGGGCAACCTCACCACATTGATTTGAGTTCTACACTGCAACATACTGCAACTAAACCATTCTGATGTAAAATTAATTTAGGTATACATATAAGTATTAATTCATCAGTACAATGCAGAAGTGGCAAAATATTCAACAAAAAATATTGTGTTCACATAAAATTTATTTTCATCTAGACATATGTGTATAGTACAATATGTACAGTATATAGCCAATCACAAAGTTAGTCATATTATATGATCATCCTCTGCTTTGGACTGTCACACCTCCTTATTCTTCAGCCTTCTGTAAAAAAAAGAACAATGTTGTTTTTCTGATGTCCGCCAATTTTACAAAACTTTACATTTTGACAAATAATCAACATGTTCGCAATTATTAAAAAAGTGTACAATGATTTGGACATGTGATTCATATATTGGGCTGCACATTGCTAAGGAAGGCTGGCCATCCCATTAGTTCAAATTGACATCGCATCAGTTATAAGAATTAATAGGTCAAGGACTACAATACATTCAGTAAAACACTGGCATAATGATTTCTTTTAACCCATTTACTGCTGTACTAATAATATATAGCAGTCATGAAAAATTTACCAAGTAAAGGAGGTTTCTCTTCAGTGTTTGTAAAAGGGTTGTACAAAGATTGGAAAAAGTATCTGAAAAAGGAGCATATCATACACTCAGAGTTAATTAAATATGTTTATTGGCTAGCTGATTTTATTTGTGTGAGCTATATTTTCATAAGAGGGCTCAATTAGTCCTGGGCGGTGAACTCCGCTCTTTTCGTGAGGTTTTCTGTACTCCGCACTCTCGGGAGCTGGCGGTGGTGCAGAAAACTCTGCTCCGCGTAGTGCAGTGACGTTTTTTCCCCGCTCATGGTCACCAACGGTAAGTTGGCGAGCGCGAGCTGCTGCTCGGGTAGAATTACTACCTGAGTGGCAGGAAGATCCACACAAATGGTAGTACGAACCACACTCTGCCACTTGCGGAACTCCGCAGAGCTTTTTGTAACTTCACAGAGTTCCCCGCAGCAGAACTCCACGAACTCTGCCCAGGCCTGGGCTCAATATTCATTTTTCAGTGACACAATGATAAACTATGAAATTGAAATGACATTTTGCTCCATTTTCGAGAGTGCAATGTCTTGCTACAGAACCATAGCCCTCAGGTCAATTGAACATAATTAATATTTAAAGAGCATACGTCCTCAATGAACAGGAGTATAAGCTGTAAACTAATGAATGTAATTCAACATTTCTGTGGAAAAATGCTTCTAACCTACCATTGCATAGAGAGGCTACTATCTAGTTAAGTTGTTCAGCTGACCTTTTAATTAGTGAGATTAAAATTCAGAGAATTAATTTAATTTCCACCAAAAATACAAGATCAGCTATATTAATAAACTAAGACAATTTGAACATGCTTGTATTGTATGTGCTCTGGACAAGCAATCTTGAGCCTCTTGTCACCTGTCATTTTTTGATATTCTGAAATGTACACAATATTTGTAAACAAATAACCCCATCCCAACCAACTCCAACAAGCTTAAAAGGCCATGAACCTCTATTAGCACAACTATATTACTCTTGATACTATATAGAAGGTTAAACAAAACAACTTTTACCTTGCCAATGTCTCGGCTCTTGACTCTGAGCTTGTTCACCTGAGACTCCACGATGTCTGCACGCTCAGCAGCCTCCTCCAGTTCATGCTGAGTCTTTCTGAATCTGGAGAGGTGGGTGTTGGCTTGTTCTTCCTGAAACAATTAGAATATTTCATCCCATTAGTGCAATCTAGGACTGCAGTTTCAGGCAATTATGTATTCTCAAGTTTAAAATAAGTTAAAGGAAAGCCAAGTCCTAATATTTGACAATAATTAAAATGACTGATAAAATGAAAATAAAGTACTCAGCTGATACTTTTAAAAGTTCAATCAATTATCTATGTGAAAAAGTAACATTAGTGTGATGCAGGATGGATAGGTGAACTTCATTGATTAGGATAATAAAGCAAAAAGAAATTGATGTCAAAATTGCAAGCAAACAGCAGGGATTTCAAACTGGTCCAGTATTCACCTGTTTGATGCATAATATAACATCTGTAATTGACAATGGAGTAGGGCCAGAATTACTCACACTGAAAGATGGTCTCAAATTCATACACTTTTTGTTTTTTATTATTTCAAAAGGCTACAAAGGTTATTTTGGGCTTCGAAAAGTGGCAGTAGTTTCAATGTCGCTGGTCCTTTGTGAAGAACAAGATTGCCCAGTTGTAACATTTCCTAGTGAAATGACTGATAAATTACTGCCGCACATTATATCTGTATCCAAGCATTTCTTTATTCATAACTTGATAGACTGTTTTTCGTGCCTTAGTTACGCCAGTTTCCACAATCAATTTAAAGTTGTGCTTGAAGCAATTTAGTGTGCTGGATTGCAGTGGGTGGATCTTGACGGCCAGTTAATTTTTTTTGCAGTTTGACACTGATACTTTTGTTTGTAATGCTGTTTGAAAAGATGACGTACCGCTTCCTCTGCTTGTCTCTTGTAAGCTTTCACCTTCAGCTGCAACTTGTCCACCAAGTCCTGGAGCCGTAAGACATTCTTCTTGTCCTCTTCAGACTATGAATAAAAGAGTTAGTATTCATTAAGAAGAAACTTGCTTATGTGCTCTGTTTATAGTCTGAAGAATTGCCCATGGCCAAGAATGTTATGTTTTACCTGATAGGTAACCTCCTTAAGTCGCCGTTCGTACTTGCGCATTCCCTTAATAGATTCTGTTCCACGCTTCTGCTCTGCTTCTAGCTCATTCTCCAGTTCCCGCACCTGTAACACAATATTCTTGTTATGAAATATCAATTTATTGTATTTATGTATACCTGTTGCACCAAACACAGAGGATGTGCTGCAATTGGCATCTAGCTAGGTTTCTGGCATGGATCCCAAAAGGAGGGATGTGATTTGAATTTGGCAGAGAAGAATATATTGATGACCTATGTGGAAAGCAGATTATTAATGTCTTAGATGAATGTGAAGTGAGTTGTTGAATAATAAGACCTACTACTTAGAAATTCTTTTGAAATTCCTTCACAGTGCAAATGATTTCAGGATTGTAAGCGACATTTTAATGGCTACTATAGATAGCAGTGCAGTTGTCGTGTGTGTTAGCCTTAACCCCTTCCCTGCGGGGATAATTACCCCGCTGTGCTGGGGGGAGGGAGGCGCGCGCAGCACCGCGGTGCTCGTGATGAACTCAGCTCATCACGCAGCACGGTGGCGCTGTGCTCATGACGAGCTGAGCTCGTCATGACCTCGCCCGTTTCTATAGAACGCTCAGCACAGCGGGGGAATTAGCCCCGCGTGTGAGCGACGCACGTGTCATGACGAGCTCAGCTCGTCATGAGCACAGCGGCACCGTGACTCATGGTGAGATCAGCTCATCATGAGCACGGAAGGGGTTAAGGTGTAGGATAGAGGGAATCCATAATAGTAAAATATGAGGTTCACAGAATACATTCGTAGCAAATTAATAATTAACACCCTGAACCTCTAACTTTCCTAAGACCTTTTAATCTTTGAGCTGTTACATATATGTATGCCTGGGTGTGCTCCAACTGAAGCTGCATTTTATACTAAACAAGTTGTATACTTGGAATATTATGTAAGAGTCCGTGTAGATCCTGGAAGATCTAAGTCTAGTCCTATCACTGGGTTTATATCCTCAGTTATTCAATGTTCATTGTGTGCCTCAGTTGCTCCATGATTGCAATTGTTCCCGCCTGCACACAGATGTGCATCTAAAGCAGCCAGATTGTCCCAATGTGCAAACATCTTAATGTAGTCTCTGTTACTGCCTTAGTGGAAATGGAAGTGCTATCAAGGTGTAAACCATAGTTAATCACTGCAATACAAATGCCCACACTTCTGATCTGAGATGGCACGGTATGGGGAAATAATGACTGAACATCACTTGGGTCGGAATGAAGTCTGTATTTTATAAAAGTAGTACAAGACAGAATGAATTGGTGCACTATTATTGTTCTCCGTACCCATTGTAAAATATTGGGCTGCCACTTGGTATGTGTAGCAGATAGTTGAAATTACTCATCATTTAATCACCAATATTTTCTACTCTAATGCATACCTTGGCTTCCAGTTTCTGAAGCTGCTTTTTGCCACCTTTTAGAGCCAATTGCTCAGCCTCATCCAGTCGGTGTTGAAGGTCTTTCACGGTCTGATCCAAGTTCTTCTTCATTCTCTCTAGATGGGAGCTTGTGTCTTGTTCCTTCTTGAGCTCCTCTGCCATCATTGCAGCCTAGTTAGGTACAGTAAGAAATAATGAATCTCAATAAAGCCTCAGTAAACATCGTAATCTTGATTAATTTCAAAATTTATGATACGATTTGGTCAATTAATATCTTAAAATTATTGACTTATACACGGATTCAGTTTGTGTTCCCTATAAACAACAACTTAGGACAAAAGACACAACTTACATCTGTGATTGCCTTTTTAGCTTTTTCTTCTGCATTTCTTGCCTCCTGGATTGCTTCTTCTACTTCACTCTGAAGTTGAGCATTATCAGTCTCCATTTTCTTCTTTGTGTTAATAAGGCTAGTGTTCTATTGAGAATATTTGAAACATATTTAATGATTTCATTTTCATACTGATGTTTTTAAACATTTTGAAAGCATTTATGTTTTACTTTAGTTTTAAAAAAAATCAAATGAGTTAATTTTATCGACATGCTTTTCCCATCATACAAGCCAGCAATTTAGACAATCACCACAATATCGATAACACAATTTTGCATATCAAAAGAAATATATTAAACTAAAATCAGTAGAATGCCTCAAAACAGCTCATGAAAGTCAACGACTTTTTAGCAGAGTGTATATAATAGGAGTTGGGAGATGCACATATAACAACTGGTAATATAATGAACTTAAGAATTTAGGACATTTAAGGGTTAAAGATCTGTAGCGATGTATAAGTACACCAAGCGATTTGGAACTGGGTTTAGGAACCTAAACTAAAACCACAAGTTAGGACCTTAAGAGAAGCAGAGTAGGGCAAATAATTAAGCATATCCCTTATTGTGCTTGATAAATCTAGGTGAGAATTAGCAATAGAGAGCATAAAAAACCATTTACAATTGCTTGTAGTGGATTTACAGCTTACTCCAATAGTCCCCGCAATAAGGAGATATCAATAAAAAAAGATCAGACAAGAACAAATATTTTGATTTTATAACAGGATAACTAATCAAGCAGAAGATGTTTGACTATCATGGAGTTAGTGCTAGTACATGTTGGAATCTAAAGGACTATGTGAGGGAAAGCACAAAATGCCTTAAAGAGTATTTTTAAATTGTAGGCTTTGGATGAAAAAATTGAAAGATGTGGAGAGAAGTGAATGAAAAGCTGTGAAACACTTCTGAAATGGCATACCTGAGTGTGTAAGAGCTGCACACGCTCAGTAACATCGAGAAGTTCCTGTTCAGCTACTTTGCGGCCACGCTCAGTCTGTTCCAAAGCAGCTCTCATCTCCTCAATTTCTGCAGCCATCAGGTTACCTCTGCGCTCTACCATGGCCACTTGTTCTTTCAAATCTTCATTGCTTCGAAGAGAATCATCCAGGTGAATTTGGGCATCCTGAGTGTGAACAAAGGGTGGTAAACATATGTGAACTAACATTCTTGGAAGTAATAATAGCGAGCATCTCTATAAAAAAGCAGTACCTTAAGCTGTCCTTGAACGTTCCTCAGCTGTTTCTGAGCTTCAGCTGCCTGGCGGTTTGCATGTCCCAACTGAATTTCCATCTCATTCAGATCGCCTTCCATCTTCTTCTTTAGCCTGAGGGCATCATTTCTACTCCTGATCTCAGAGTCTAGGGTGCTTTGCAAGGATTCCATTGCCCTCTGACTACTCCTCTTAATTTGATCGATCTCTTCATCCTTCTCAGCAATCTTTCTATCGATATCAGATTTCACCTGGTTCAGTTCCATCTGAACACGGAGGATCTTTGCTTCTTCATGTTCCAGTGAGGCCTGCAGGTGTGTAAATGCATCACTTGATTGATATTATATTTTCAATTCGGAACATTATTAATTTATATTTACCTAATTTTCCAAAAATAGATCATAATGCCCTGGTAGAACAGTAAGGTAATCTCATACATACCTCTGCTTCTTCCAGTGCTGAATGAAGTTCACTTTTCTCCTGTTCAAGTTGTTTCTTGGATTTTTCCAATTCATGAATACTCTTTCCACCTTCAGCAATTTGTTCCGTTAAGTCAGAAATCTCCTCTGAAATTCGAATAAATATGTAATTTGAGTAAAAAACACACAATATTAAGAGTTATTTTTGTTTTTTAAATGAAGACAAGATGTATGGAACAATTTGCAACTTCACAGTACGCCAACCACAACGGACAAAAAATTAAAAGCTAAATTAAGGTTTTTTTTCCTACACCCTTGCTTCTAACAATGGTTCTTTGGTGAGGCAGAACGTTTATTTACATAGTGGGATTACAAAACAGGATGCAATATCTTTCCTCCGTGGATGTGAGATACGTAGTCAAGAACATACATATTGTTCTATGTGAAAATACTAAAAATTGTAAATAATAATGCATTGAGTGCAAAATTTTGATTTCTAAGAGATTGACCTAATAGTAGCTAGAACAAAGCATTTTACATGTAAAACAAATACATTGTTTATTGCAATATTTTACCACTTAAACTTATGGATGATATCCATTTCAGTATGGAGAGCACCCTCACAATCAATAACTTTGTCCTATTCTTTCAATATTCAAATCCCAGCATTCCATTACTCCTTCCTCCAAACAGCTCCTCATTCACACATTCATTTCACAAGATACATTTTGGCATGAGGCAATGATTGAATGATAAATGTAAATCTAGTAACCAGCTCCCTTGGGTATAGGTAGTGTTAGACCTGACATCATTGGCATGAGTCTCTCCTCCATTTTTTCTGTTTGCCTCCTCTGTTTACGATGTTTTTGCAGGTATATTGCTTTGGGCACTGTGCCACTGCTGATCAGTGCCACAGTGCAAGTGCTCCCTATGTGAAATTGCTGTATTGATTGACTTCCATGTTTGGCTTATTTGGTTTACTGTCAGTCCCTAGTAGAGTGCACCAGGAGTGCCAGGGCTTGTAAATACAAATGCTGCTAGTGGGCTTGCAGCACGTGTTGTGCCACCCACAGAAGCGGCCTAGTAAAAGTATGTCTACAGGTCTGCCATTGCTAGACCACGTGCAGTCTGGTACTGTCACGCAGACTGCGCAAGTACACCTACTTGCCAGTCCCTAAACCTTCCCTTAACTTCATGTTAGTCACCCCTATAGTAGGCCCAAGGGCAGGGTGCATTGTAAGCATAAGGTAGGACAAGCCTGACAAGGTTGGCATGTCCTAATAGTGAATTACAGCCATATTCGTTTTTCACTATTGTAAGGTAACCTGCTCTCCATCAGTTAGAATGGGCTGCCAGGATTATTAATGCTATAATCCTAGCGGGCTCGGGGAGCATGGTGCAATGTCGAGTTTGGTATCCCTGAACTCAGGGTTTAATAATGCATCCGTTTGTGTGGATGGTTTTTGGACTCTGTGTTTGAAAATAGCACTTTTAGAAAGTAGCTATTTTCTTGTCTAACTGTCTACCGGTCTCTGCTGGTTCTGGTGTGCGTGTGACAGGAGCTGGGTGGCTCCAGAGGTCTGAATGAGTCAGTGTGGGATGAGTGGGGCATTTGCATTGAGAGTAGGGGAAGAGTAGCTCCTGATAGCCTGCGCTGCCTGATGTAATGCTGGCTCCGCCCCCCTGCCAGGCGACTGATGACTCTGTGCCTGCCAGGGACTTTCCTGGCCCCACCTCCTGCCGGGCAACTGATGGCCCTGCCCCTGCCAGTAACAATGCTGGCTCCGCTCCTGCTGGGCGGCTGAGGACTCTGCCCTGCACAGTGAATAGGCCAGGTGCCTAGGCCTGGCAACACCCACAACAAACCCAAGATGGGGGGAAATTCCCCTGCATGGACAAAGGGATCAAAGCCAAAAAGGGGTATAAGAGAAGGACCCCTGAACCAAGAATTTAGATCACTTCTGACAAGGAAACCTGAACCAAGGACAAGAAGCCTGCTGATCCAAGGACTGTCTACCCCTTCTGCCAGAGTGCTGTTTGTTGGGGGAATCCTGCAGTTGCTTCTTTATTTTTGCCAAGGAACCAGGAGAGAGGAACTGAGTGTGTACTCTCAAACTTGCTAAGAAAATCTCCAAGGGCTGGAAGAAGTGCCAGCCTCCTGTTGAAGTCACAGGGTCAAAGGACTTCATTTATTTGCTGAAAGTGCTTGTTGCTGGAACCTGAAAATCCAGCACCTCTGAAGAATCCAGCAATCTCGACGCCGACGGACGCCGCCGAATTCAGCTCGACATCGTGAGTAACGGCTCCAGTGTCCCGCACCTTCGACGCCGGCCGCCGGGCCCGATCGACGCCAGTAGCGACGCCAGTGAGTAGCGAGTTCGGCTCCAGCTCCAAGTGACCCTGTGTCGACGCCGCCGCTGATCGCATCGACGCCGAGCCCTCTCGACGCCGTGAGCGCTGCTCACTCTTGCAACATCGCCATCGACGACGCCGTATCCTGCTTCATCCCGTGAGCGCTGCTCCGCCTGACTTCGGTCGACGCCGCTGCAGATCGCCCCGACTCCGAGGCCCGATCGACGCCGAAGACGCGACGCCGGACATCTCGACGCCGCTGATCATCGAGTGCTTCACTTTTCCAAGGTACTGTGTTGTTGGGGTCTGTGCGACTCCGGGCTCGACGTAGCGCTCCTCGCGGTCGACGCCGAACCTTTGGATTAACTTTGCCTCGACGTCGTGTGACTCCCGTGTGGGTTACATTGTTGCCAAGAACTGTGTTTTAAAGAAGAAGAGTTGCTTTTGTAACTAAAGACTTTGTGCTAAGAAGAAACCGTGCTTGAACTATTATTTTTCCTTCCAAGAGTATTTATTAAGACTGTGGTATATTTTTGTCGTTATTTGGTCTTGTGCTAAGCCTTATATAAATCCTTATTTTTATAATACTACTGTGTCGTGTCCATTTGTAGTGTATTCACTTTATTACTGTATGTGGTCATAAATGCTTAACGCACTGCCTCTGAGATAAGCCTGTCTGCTTTGCCAAGCTACCAAGGGGGTGAGCAGGGGTTATCTAAGTGTGTGATCCCCTTGCCCTGACTAGAAAAGGTGTGTCCCTATTTGTCAGAAGTGTATACCTCTGCCAACTAGAGACAGCCGCTTCTAACATTGGTGGGTCAGCGGTGAGGATTTGAACTTTGCATTTATGACCCATGTGCAGTGATTAGTGTGCGCTACATAGTGAAAGCAGACCATAGCGCAGCCACAATCTGTTTTGGTTGGATATCCTATTTTTGTTCTCCAATTTCCTGAAGCTTGATTTTTGAAACTGCCAGTTTTGACCATGAGTGATGCCGGAGTCACTACCCCTGTTGTTGTGGAGGAATTTGATAGGAGTAAGATCAACGACTATCCAGTAAGAAAGCTGAAAGCCTTTTGAAAGCAGTTTAAAGTTCCTACCACAGGCATTTCAAGGAGACCAGATTATCTCAAAGCATTGCAGGCCTGGTTAGAGGCCAGAGATCCCTCTGATCCGGTGGTGGTACCGACAGGGGAAGGGGAGGAGGAGGTGCCAGTGAATGGGCCCACATCCCCTCCTGGCAGCAGTGTTTCCTCCAAAGGTCTTTCTCCTGAAGAAAGAGAAGAAAGGGCGAAGGAGCGAGCATACCACATGAAAATGGCAAAACTTAAGATAAATGGGCAGTTGGAGATAGAGAATGCAAGAGGCAGGAGAGAAGCTGATCTGGAGATCAAAAGGTTGGAGTTTGAAAGAGAGAAGTTAGCTTTGGAGCGTGATACCAGGTTGAGGGAGTTGGAGCTCAAAGCTAAAGAGTTAGAATTGAATCCCTCTGGTGGCAGTATCCCATCTGTGCCTGCAGAAAGTAGGTTTTATTTTCCCAAAGATGTGATCAAAGATTTTCAGAAGAATGAGGATATTGGTCAATGGTTTAAAGCATATGAGTTAGCATTGTTGGCCCACCGGGTCCCTGAGAAGGATTGGGGAGCGGGGTTGTGGGGTCGCTTTGTGAATGAGGGAAGAGATACCCTGTTAGACATGCCTGTTGAGGATAGGATGTCTTATACTCATATGAAAGATGCTTTAATGTTAAGGTATGGCCTAACCCCAGCGAAGTACAGACAGGCCTTTAGAGAATGTAAGAAGTTGCCTGGTACTACGTGGGTTGAATATGTGTCATTTTTTTGCAGAGCCATGGATGGTTGGGTAAAGGGCAGCAAAGTGGAAAGTTATGATGCTCTTTATGATTTGTTTGCTTAGGAGCACTTGTCTAATAACTGTTTTCCAGAGCTGCGCCAGCACCTTATTGATAGCAAGATATCTAACCCTAGAAAACTTGCTGAGGAGGCGGACCGCTGGGTCAGTACCAGGGTCAACAAGGGTCCAGTGGGAGACTCAGCCAAAGGTGGGCAGGGTCCCCAGCAGAAGAGTGGGGGGGACAAGGGTAAACAGAGGGAGTTCCAGAAAGGGCCCCAAAGTAATCCCCAAGGGAACCAAGAGAAGGGTTCCCAGCCTCCCCCTGTGAAGAAATCAGAGGCCCCGCCAGGTAAACCTGGTCATAGGGGCCCAATGACCTGCTTCGCTTGTAAGCAGGTGGGACACCGTTTTTATGATCCTCAGTGTCCCTTGAAGAACTCCAGTGCACCACCCCGTAAGCTGGCGAGTGTAGCCCTGGGAGGGGAGGAGATAGTTGCCCATGGTGGGGAGGGTCCCGCAGAGATGTCCCTGGTCTCTTTAGGAGACATGGAAATGGTCCCTCCACCCCCTCTGCCTAGTAACACTAAGAAATATAGGCAGTGGGTGACCATTAATGGCCATAGAGTGGAAGCTCTCAGAGACACCGGAGTGAGTGTGACAGCTGTCAAGTGTCACTTGGTGTCCAGAGAGCAGGTTGTTCCCCACGCATTCTACCCTGTGATAGCTGCTGACAACTCCCAGAGAGAGCGTGAGGTAGCTCAAGTTTCCTTTGAATAGGGGGGAGTTTCAGGTCCTCTTCAAGTTGCCGTAAGGCCCGCCATGCCTGTTGATTGTCTCCTGGGCAATGATTTGGAAGACTCCCCTTGGGCTAAGGTGGAGAGGGAGACACATTTGAAAATGTTGGGTGTGCCAGAGTGGGTGTGTGCAACCACTCGATCCATGACAGCAAGTAAGGGTGTTGATGGGGTTCTGGAGCCTGAAAGTATGGCCCAGGACCCAGCTGTGAAGAGAAGAGGCAGGGGGCGCGGGAAACCGTCCCCCGTAGTTCCCGTGGTCCAGGAGGAGGCAGACCTTGAGGGGTATGCCCTGGAACCCACAGGTGAACAAGTTGCTGAACTGGGAGACCTGCCCGAGCTGATCCACTGGCAGCAGGATGGTGGTCCCTCCAGGGAAGAATTTTGTGCAGAACAGAAAGTGTGCCCTTCTCTTGTGGGTATGAGGCAGCAGGCCTCAGCCCAGACAACAGGTGATCAGTCAGGATCACATTTGGTCTACTGGGAGAACGATCTCCTGTATAGCGAGCCTAAGGCTGCTGAGCCTGGGTCAGCCCGTGTGCTGGTGGTACCCCAGCGCTTCAGAGCCTTCCTACTGGGTTTGGCTCATGACGTTCCTCTAGCTGGACATCTGGGGCAGGACAAGACCTATGACAGGCTTGTCACCCATTTTTATTGGCCTCAGATGCGAAGGGATACAGATATCCATTGCAAGACCTGTCAAACTTGCCAGGCAAGTGGGAAAAGCGGGCGGAAGCAGAAGGCTCCCCTCCAACCTTTTCCCGTGGTCAGTACCCCCTTTGACCGGGTGGGGATTGACATTGTTGGGCCCCTGGACCCCAAGACAGCCCTGGGCAACAGGTTCATCCTGGTCTTGGTGGACCATGCCACACGGTACCCGGAAGCCATCCCTCTCAGAACAGTGACGGCCCCCAGAGAGGTGGTGTCAGACCGGGGCACCAACTTCATTTCCAACTATATGAACTCTCTGTGGAAGGAGTGTGGGGTAACCTACAAGTTCACCACTCCTTACCACCCTCAAGGTAATGGGTTGGTTGAAAGATTCAACCATACCTTAAAGGCATGATTATGGGTCTTGAAGAACCAATGAGGCGTAAATGGGACGTCCTCTTGCCATGCCTGCTGTTTGCTTACCGTGAGGTGCCACAGAAGTCTCTAGGGTTCAGCCCCTTTGAGCTTTTGTATGGACACCCGGTAAGAGGACCTTTGAGTCTGGTCAAAGAAGGCTGGGAGCAATCTCCCCGGAAACCTCCCCAGGATGTATACAGTTACATGCTGGCCTTTAGGAACCAGACTAGGCGCTTCAGAGATCTTGCTCAGGCAAATCTGGAGGCCAGCCAGGAAGAGATGAAGCGGTGGTACGACCGGAATGCCACTCTGGTGGAGCTTCAGCCTGGACAGAAAGTTTGGGTCATGTCCCCTGTGGAACCTTGTGCGCTCAAGGACAGATGGACTGGACCATTTAAGGTTGTGGAGAAAAAGAGCGATGTCACCTACATGGTGGACTTGAAGTCTCCCAGGAACCCCTTGCGGGTCCTGCATGTCAACCGTTTGAAGCCCCACTTAGAAAGGTCCGAAGTGGGCATGCTCCTAGCTACAGATGCTGGAATAGAGGAGGAGAGTGAGCCTCTTCCTGACCTCCTGTATGCAAAAGAGCAAGATGGGTCAGTGGATGGTGTTGTCCTCTCTGACACACTGACCCCTGAACAGCAGCAGGATTGTCGACAATTGTTGGGACAATTCCCTGATCTGTTTTCCTTGATTCCTGGTGTCACTCAGTGGTGTGTCCATGATGTGGACACTGGGGACAGCACTCCTGTGAAGCACAAGGCTTACAGAGTGACTGACAAGGTCAGAGCATACATCAAGGAGGAGGTCTCCAAAATGTTTGCCTTAGGGGTGGTTGAGTCCTCTAGCAGTCCTTGGGCCAGCCCAGTGATCTTGGTCCCAAAGGCTGCAGCGCCTGGTGCTTCACCAGAACTTCGGTTCTGTGTGGATTACCAAGGACTCAATTCAGTCACCAAGACTGACGCGCACCCCATCCCCAGAGCTGATGAGCTCATAGATCGGTTGGGGGCTGCCCGGTACCTTAGTACGTTTGATCTGACGTCTGGGTACTGGCAGATCGCCTTGACTGATGGGGCAAAAGAGAGGTCAGCATTCTCCACACCAGATGGGCACTACCAGTTCCGGGTTATGCCCTTTGGGATGAAGAATGCCCCTGCCACCTTCCAGAGGTTGGTCAACCAGGTCTTGGCTGGACTGGAGGATTTCAGTGCCGCCTACCTGGACGACATCGCAGTGTTCAGCGCCAGCTGGGAGGAACACTTGCGCCACCTCCAGGAAGTGTTGTTGGCCCTGCGCAGAGCAGGCCTCACAATCAAAGCCAGTAAGTGCCAGATTGGGCAGGGTTCAGTGGTGTACTTGGGGCACCAAGTAGGGAGTGGCAAGGTGGCCCCCCTGCAACCCAAGATTGATACCATCCTGGCATGGGCACCGCCCAAAACCCAGACTCAGGTGAGAGCCTTCTTGGGTCTCACGGGTTATTACAGGAGGTTCGTCAAGGATTATGGTAACATTGTGCACCCCTTGACTTTGCTGACTTCCAGGAAGCAGCCAAGACTTGTGATCTGGACTGACGCCTGTCAGACGGCCTTTGACACCCTGAAAACGGCAATGTGCACAGCACCCATACTCCAGGCACCCGACTTTTCTAAAGAATTTGTTGTCCAGACGGACGCTTCAGAGCATGGCATGGGGGCTGTTCTAGCTCAGGTGAATGAAGAGGGCCGAGACTTACCTTTAGCCTTCATTAGTAGGAGGTTACTTCCCAGGGAACAGAGGTGGAGTGCGATAGAGAGAGAAGCATTTTCTGTGGTCTGGGCGCTGAAGAAGCTAAGACCCTACCTGTTTGGGACTCACTTCCGGGTTCAGACAGACCACAGGCCCCTCAGATGGTTGATGCAGATGAGGGGTGAGAATCCAAAGCTGTTGAGGTGGTCCATTTCCCTACAGGGGATGGACTTCACGGTGGAACACCGCCCTGGCACAGATCACGCCAATGCTGATGGTCTGTCCAGATTTTTCCGCCTTAGTGATGAGGACTCCCTAGGGTAAGGGTAGTTCTCCCCACATTTCAGCTGGAGGGGACACGTGTTAGACCTGACATCATTGGCATGAGTCTCTCCTCCATTTTTTCTGTTTGCCTCCTCTGTTTACGATGTTTTTGCTGGTATATTGCTTTGGGCACTGTGCCACTGCTGATCAGTGCCACAGTGCAAGTGCTCCCTATGTGAAATTGCTGTATTGATTGACTTCCATGTTTGGCTTATTTGGTTTACTGTCAGTCCCTAGTAGAGTGCACCAGGAGTGCCAGGGCTTGTAAATACAAATGCTGCTAGTGGGCTTGCTATTTTTGTTTAACAAAGGTCCTAGGTTTTTGAGTAATACTTAGAGAAATAATTTACACAGGCTCGAGATAAAGGCTGTGTTTTTCTTCTTCAATGTCCAGCCGGACCGAGAAGCATTTATTTTGAAAGCAATTTTTAGTATAGGCAGAATAAGGCGAGACAAGTCGCACATTAGTAACTGGGCACAAGCCTGTACCTAGTCAGAAGAAAACAATACAAGGGAAAAAGAAAAGGAGTTTACAGGCAAACAAGGAGAGCAGGGTGGCTTGTAATACAATGCAAACACATTTTTAAATAAGCACAAACCCACAGTAGCTGCCGTGAGAATTATGAATCATAAAACAAGCAGTACTGCAAAACAGTCGACGAACGTTTCGATCCCTATCTCCTAAAGTATAGTGGGATCATCTTCAGGACTATAATTGACTTTGCCTGATTGGTCGAGTGAGCCACAAACGAGGCAAGGTTGGCCGGGAGTGGCTGGAGACACTTCAAATGAGCAATAGGCTTCCGGTATAGCTGATGCCGTGTCCGCTTCGTAGTTGAGCGGCGTCAGAGAATGTGTGGATATAAACCCAGTTGGGTCGGTTCAATTCAGACCCTTGAAGCCTAGCATCTAGCGTGGGCTCGACGGGGAACTTCAAATGGAAGTTTAACCGTAATATGCGGTTTGTAATCTCCGCATGGCGCTCAATAGCGTGGGCCTTATCCGTGCGAGCCGTGATGTGCTCGTAGTGGGGCCGCAATGGGTTCCCGTCTGGAGGCTCGATGGCCTGGTGCTAGTGGGCTTGCAGCACGTGTTGTGCCACCCACAGAAGCGGCCTAGTAAAAGTATGTCTACAGGTCTGCCATTGCTAGACCACGTGCAGTCTGGTACTGTCACGCAGACTGCGCAAGTACACCTACTTGCCAGTCCCTAAACCTTCCCTTAACTTCATGTTAGTCACCCCTATGGTAGGCCCAAGGGCAGGGTGCATTGTAAGCATAAGGTAGGACAAGCCTGACAAGGTTGGCATGTCCTAATAGTGAATTACAGCCATATTCGTTTTTCACTATTGTAAGGTAACCTGCTCTCCATCAGTTAGAATGGGCTGCCAGGATTATTAATGCTATAATCCTAGCGGGCTCGGGGAGCATGGTGCAATGTCGAGTTTGGTATCCCTGAACTCAGGGTTTAATAATGCATCCGTTTGTGTGGATGGTTTTTGGACTCTGTGTTTGAAAATAGCACTTTTAGAAAGTAGCTATTTTCTTGTCTAACTGTCTACCGGTCTCTGCTGGTTCTGGTGTGCGTGTGACAGGAGCTGGGTGGCTCCAGAGGTCTGAATGAGTCAGTGTGGGATGAGTGGGGCATTTGCATTGGGAGTAGGGGAAGAGTAGCTCCTGATAGCCTCCCCTGCCTGATACAATGCTGGCTCCGCCCCCCTGCCAGGCGACTGATGACTCTGTGCCTGCCAGGGACTTTCCTGGCCCCACCTCCTGCCGGGCAACTGATGGCCCTGCCCCTGCCAGTAACAATGCTGGCTCCGCTCCTGCTGGGCGGCTGAGGACTCTGCCCTGCACAGTGAATAGGCCAGGTGCCTAGGCCTGGCAACACCCACAACAAACCCAAGATGGGGGGAAATTCCCCTGCATGGACAAAGGGATCAAAGCCAAAAAGGGGTATAAGAGAAGGACCCCTGAACCAAGAATTCAGATCACTTCTGACAAGGAAACCTGAACCAAGGACAAGAAGCCTGCTGATCCAAGGACTGTCTACCCCTTCTGCCAGAGTGCTGTTTGTTGGGGGAATCCTGCAGTTGCTTCTTTATTTTTGCCAAGGAACCAGGAGAGAGGAACTGAGTATGTACTCTCAAACTTGCTAAGAAAATCTCCAAGGGCTGGAAGAAGTGCCAGCCTCCTGTTGAAGTCACAGGGTCAAAGGATTTCATTTATTTGCTGAAAGTGCTTGTTGCTGGAACCTGAAAATCCAGCACCTCTGAAGAATCCAGCAATCTCGACGCCGACGGACGCCGCCGAATTCAGCTCGACATCGTGAGTAACGGCTCCAGTGTCCCGCACCTTCGACGCCGGCCGCCGGGCCCGATCGACGCCAGTAGCGACGCCAGTGAGTAGCGAGTTCGGCTCCAGCTCCAAGTGACCCTGTGTCGACGCCGCCGCTGATCGCATCGATGCCGAGCCCTCTCGACGCCGTGTGCGCTGCTCACTCTTGCAACATCGACATAGACAACGCCGTATCCTGCTTCATCCCGTGAGCGCTGCTCCGCCTGAGTTCGGTCGACGCCGCTGCAGATCGCCCCGACTCCGAGGCCCGATCGACGCCGAAGACGCGACGCCGGACATCTCGACGCCGCTGATCATCGAGTGCTTCACTTTTCCAAGGTACTGTGTTGTTGGGGTCTGTGCGACTCCGGGCTCGACGTAGCGCTCCTCGCGGTCGACGCCGAACCTTTGGATTAACTTTGCCTCGACGTCGTGTGACTCCCGTGTGGGTTACATTGTTGCCAAGAACTGTGTTTTAAAGAAGAAGAGTTGCTTTTGTAACTAAAGACTTTGTGCTAAGAAGAAACCGTGCTTGAACTATTATTTTTCCTTCCAAGAGTATTTATTAAGACTGTGGTATATTTTTGTCGTTATTTGGTCTTGTGCTAAGCCTTATATAAAAATCCTTATTTTTATAATACTACTGTGTCGTGTCCATTTGTAGTGTATTCACTTTATTACTGTATGTGGTCATAAATGCTTAACGCACTGCCTCTGAGATAAGCCTGTCTGCTTTGCCAAGCTACCAAGGGGGTGAGCAGGGGTTATCTAAGTGTGTGATCCCCTTGCCCTGACTAGAAAAGGTGTGTCCCTATTTGTCAGAAGTGTATACCTCTGCCAACTAGAGACAGCCGCTTCTAACAGGTAGGATGAGGGGAAGGGTTAAAACAGCAGGTCCAGGGGTAGAGTGATAATTGATCTACTGGGTTTGGAGAGGGACCTGGCACATGTCAAGGTTTAGAGACAAAAACAGAGATTAGTGTTGGATCTTAGAGGAAAGTGTAACTGACTGCGGAATGATGACTAGGGACACATCAATGAGATGGACTCAGATTCCCAAAGAGTGACACGCATTGGTAGTTTCCAAAGAATCATGATTAATTTGTATTTTGACAATATTCTAGGTTGTAAGGCAGAATATTGCTAGGAGAAATATTGTCTGACAGGAATATAATTCCACACATAATGTTCACAAACATTGTGTCCCATTGGGTGTAAATGTTTATTTAGGAGGCAATACTTCTATCTGGCAATATTATGTTTATGATGTTCTGGCACCACACCATATTCTGAAGGTGTTCTTGAAACACAATACCAAATAAAAAAAATTGGAAAATTGCATCTTCCAAACAAAATCACAAACGGTATCAATGGACACAGTGGGTCTAAATCAAAAGACATATCAAGCATTTGACTTTGGAATGCAAATTTGGAATGCAGTCAGTACTTACGTTGGAGGTTTTTGTTTTCTCTCTTCAGAGTCTCAAGATTGTCCAATGATTCCTCGTATGCATTTTTTATTTTAAAGACCTCAGTACTCAGTGATCTTGACTCCTTCAGAGCTGCTTCAAGCTCAGCCTGTGCTTCATCATGCTTCTGTTTCCACTCTGCCAGCACCTACATAAGTATGCAGAACACAAACTACATCAATGATGTATCTCTTTGAGCTAGAAGAGACCTCTGTACGATGTGAAATTCAAGCTGTGTCATATCCGCATTGTTAGCTACAGAATCATGCAGTAAACAGAATCATTCTTAATATAAGCAATAAAAGTCAGCTCTTAATTTTGAAAACCATGTCTCCTGTCTTTTTGACATCTTTGGCCATATTTATCAACATTGTGCTGGTGCAAAGTCCCCAAAAATCAAGCAAACCATTAATTGCAAAATGTTGATTTATTATTTACTTTCTAGCACAAAACGTGTTTTGCGCTGGAGAGGTACCTAAACATACCATAAAGTAGGGCTTTGTGATGCTTTGCTTTATTTTGCATGAAGGGGGTATCCGATGTGGATTCTCATGCTATCATCCACAGTTTGTTTGATGCAAGACCATTCTACTAACAATGGTAAACAGGACTTTCTGCAAAAAAGTATGCCTACTAGAGAGAGGAGCAAAGTTAGAGAAATGTTATTTCTCTAAACTTCTCAAGCTTTGCATGTGTGTTGCACTGACCAACACCCATACAAAGTTGGAAACGTTGTATTAGTCTAAGCATATTGTTTTTTTACTGGAGTGGTATTTTCCAAGAGCAACAAACCGGAAACAGTAAAAACCTCTTTCAATGACATAAACCTTGACAGCTTTGAATCCCAACTTTCACTGAATGCCATTGCACTTGGATTCGCCCTGGGCACCAATCACACTTCAAGAGACATATTGTAAAAAATACAAAGACAACCTGGCACCAGCTCTCTTCTTAAAATGTTTATTCAGGAAAGTGACTTCAAAGCTTCCATTGAAGCGCTTGTGCTCTCACATCAGGATGCTGGCAACTCCCAATTCCATGACTCCACATTGGCACCACTTAAGGGCCTCCTACATGCCATAGCATGTCTCATTCAGTGGAGAAGTGTGGCTCACTGGTTAGAGGAGGCAGACCTGGAAGCAGAGGTCAGCCCGGGACCAGGGTTCAATTCCCGGCTCGGCGGGGTCTTGAGTCCTAAAATGTCCATGGACTCGACAATTCTCGCTCCGGTGCCTACTCGATTCACGGGTTCACACTTTGCGACTCTGGGCAATAGCTTGCTTAATCTCCACAATGGCCCCTCGCGGCGGGATGCCTGGCTTTCACCTTGTGGATACCCTGCCGGGGTTATCTCACAGGGGAATACCAGGACGGGTTCCCTAAGCAAGTGCTTAGAAACCGCTCGGTGATTTGCGCTATATAAATTCCTGTACATTTACATTTACATTCAGTGCTAGACAAACTATGTTCACATCGCCCCCATCATGATGGAACACCATTGGTTCCACTTGCCCAACCACACTATTGTCAAATCCAGCTGTATCATTTAAAAAGCCATCATGACTAGCATTGCAGCATATCTTGCAGGCAAGCTAGCCGTCCCCGGTGGTCCTCGGCATACTAGTAGCAAGAACACCATCAGACTGCAGGCTAAGAAGTGTGAAAAAGAAAAATCAAGACAGAAGGCTTTTTCCATCTATGCACTTAGAGTCATTGAGGATGCATCTGTTTCAAGAACACTATATCACAATCCATTAACAATTCACAAACCAGCCACCTCTCTTATAGTTAATTGATTTTATTTCTGTCTGGGATACTGTCCATGCAGCCTCTTGTCTAGGTTTGCACTATAGAAGTCCCACATACTTGCATAAAAACATATGCTGAACATTATACACACACCTCTGCACTATAGTGGAAAGGTGTGTGTGTGTGTGCTGCTAGTGTGCCAGCACTTGAGACGAAAGCAGTAGCACTATATCTTTGTAGATATGATGCTGTTCTGCCATGTTCCTTTCATGAAACAAAGCACAGCAACTTTCCTTGCTCTGGTTTGTTGCTTGACATAATAGTGAATTCGATTTGTCCTTTTATTCTTTCTTGGTAATAAACTTCAACACTTTTTTACATAACAGAATCAGTGTATTTTGCAGAGGTAACTTTGGAACTATTGTTTCCAGGAGTTAATGGTTCTAGGCTGAGTATAGAGCTGGCTCAGGATCCGTGCACCTGCTTCTCTTCTTTTCATATGTTCATAACTAACCAGTAGGTAAGATTACAGTCCAGAATTTAAGGCACATATTATGTCATAATAAGTCAGTGGACAATTCAAAGTTATCTTCAAACGATTACGAGCACTCGATTTTGCTATTCATCTATATATTGGCCTAACAACATCCTAAGAATGGAACATATGTTGTGGGTACTCAAGCAGTAAAATATAAAAATCTGTAACACACAGATTACCAAGGAACACTGATCCAAGACATAACTATGCCTCTTGCATTACCTTGTCGAAGTTCTTCTGCTTCTTGTCAAGAGCTGCACAGGCTGAGTTTGATCTCTCTACATCAATCATAAGATCCTCAACTTCACCCTGAAGCCTCTGTTTTGTTTTTTCTAATGAGGAACATTTAGAATTAACAGCCTCAATTTGCTCCTCTGCCTCCTGTAGACGCTGAGCAAGCTTTTTCCTTAAAGAGAAAAAGATTGAGATTTTTAGCACAAGGGCTTTAATAACACCATAAGATTGATAGGAAATACTACTATTTTTTCTGCTCTGCTCTAAATTGTAATTTGTCACAGGAAGTGAAGTCTTCGCTCAGACATTTTGCAGTGAAATTGTGTTCTATGCCATGCAGCAGGAAATGTTGCTATTCTATTGCACTTCAGCAGGTGCTTTTTAACATTAATGCTCACAATATTGTATTTATATAAAATGTGATAAGCTAAGCTCATTGTTTCAAATAGGAATTTAAACAGTGATGGTATTAAGTAGTTGAGATGCAATAAAGTGACCGCAGAGAGCAGGGTCAAGCATACCAAAGTGAAGCAGACTGCCAAACGACACCCAAGTCCAGGGCCGAAAACAACCTTGCCGACTCTGGGAACTCAGGGTCAGACTTACCAACTGAGGACTCCCAAACTAACTATATAGGAGCCATCAAACGGCAGATAGGAAAGGGAGAAGAGAAGGCGCTCCTGACCCAAATGGAATACCACCAGCACTATATAAACAGGAGGCAATCTTCTGGGAAGAAGCTCTGGACTCACTCTTCAGAGAAATTAGAACGTTGAATATCCTGCCTAGTTCATGGAGAGGTACAATCATCTCCCCAATCCATAAATCTGGTGAGAAGTCGGAACCACAAAACTACAGATTTGTGGCACTATTAGATAACGAAGCTAAATTTTTTGCCGGCTTGTTACTGGAGGATCTCCAGGCATGGGCGGAAGAAAAATCCGCAATTCCCCTACAACAGACTGGCTTCCCAAAATCGGTCGGGACAATGACTAACATACTAAGCATGGCTATGCTTATGGATAAGGCTGAGTCCACACGGACGTATTTACATCTATGCTTCATTGAATATAAAGCTGCCTTTGATCATGTCAACTGCATCAGACTCTGTTCAAAATTGCACAGCTGGGGGCTGCCTCAGCCCTTACTCAAATTAATAATAAATCTGCATGCAAATACATGGCTACAGGTGAAGCTGGGCAATGGTACGCATCTGTCGAGGCGCATACCCACGGAAAAAGGGTTGAAACAGGGCTGTGTTTTAGCACCCACTCTTTTCAATCTGTTTATTGCTGATCTAGTCCCGCTGCTAACCAGCTGCAATTCACATGCCAGAAATTAGGAGATATCTCACTAACCTGTCTCCTCTATGCAGATGACATAGTCTTGATCAGCAAAACAAAAGTAGGGCTACAACATCTCTTAAACACAACGCAGGATTTCTCCCAAGCTAATGATCTAACGATTAACTTTGGCAAGACGAAAACAATGACAGTCAGGAAAAAAAGGCGACAAACCGCTGCCTTGTTCTGGGGAGAGACCAGAATAGAGGACACAACTGTAGGCAAATATCTAGGCGTGAAGCTGGATACAGGCGACCGCTTTGTGGCACAGAAGAACAGCATAAGGCACAAAGGTCTAGCACTAGCAATCTCCCTAAAAACATTAAACTCTAAATTAACTGGCCCATTCATCCTGCTGCTTGTTGAGGGGGTTCGGGCAAAACTTCTGCCAACAATCACCTGCGGTAGCGAGGCACAGAAAGGCAAGGACGCTAAAACACCTGATGCCACAGTAACAACAGCATATAGGGTTATTTTTGGGCTGCCGAAATACACTTCACCTGCACAAATCAGACTTGAATTTGGCGTTTTGAAACAATCACTTGCTGGACAAGGGGCCTCTGTCATAACATGGGACAAAGTGCGAAAAGCCGAATGGGGTACGCTAAACGAACAGTTGTGGAAGGAGTCAATTGCACCCCACATTACCAGCTGCGGAATATCTACATAGCAGTCTATACAAATTGGGGCTAAACCAACTTTGGCTGGAGGACAAGGATGCACTCTCAAAGAGAGCCCACGGTTGGATGACCCTGAATACATATACGAAGCCGGGCGCCCAATCCTACTTCAACTTGGGATATGACAAAAACATAAAAATTGCTTTTATGAAATATAGATTTGGACTGCTCCCCTGCGCCCAGCATATCCCTCCCTGGCTTCACATCAAAGCTGGCTCTGTGTGCCACCTTTGTGGATTGGCTCAGGAAGACATGCTGCATCTACTATGCTCCTGTAGCAAACTCACAACAGCACAACATACATTTCTGAAACAACTTTTCAATCAACGAGGGATTCGCACCAGGAGGCAAGCTCTGCTGGCATGTTTTGCACCTAGTGATCCACAATTGAACTGCAGAAAAGTAAAATATCTGAGACTATGCGGCAGCAAAATGCCAGAAATACAGACAATAGGAACCTAGCTAGAAAAAACATATGCAAAAGTACAAGGGGTCTGAGGACACTTCGAGCATATAATTCACAGTTGACAAAACTGACAAGTTATGTATGCTAACATTGACTTTGAGCCGACGGGCTCCTGGATGCTGCCCTGCGTGCCGGTTCGGGCATCGAGGCCATTGACGGTTGTTTGGCGGCCTTCTCCTCCACCCCTAACCATTTCTCTACTGATGAGGGAAGTTATCCCGAAACCCGAGCCATGTCTCGGGCGATACCCAAAAACCCGGGACATGTATCGGGTCTAGAGATTCATCAGTCCAACAAGTACCGACTTGCACCCACCTGGGTGATCCACTATTGAACTACAAGTACCAGAATCCCGAGGGGCGATCCGGAGGAGGGGCTAGCGGTGTGCGCTCCATTGCGGTGGTTTCTATTAATTGGCTCCCTTGAGCTTTGAGCCGACGGGCTCCTGGATGCTGCCCTGCATGCCGGTTCGGGCATCGAGGCCATTGACGGTTGTTTGGCGGCCTTCTCCTCCACCCCAAACCATTTCTCTACTGATGAGGGAAGTTATCCCGAAACCCGAGCCATGTCTCGGGCGATACCCAAAAACCCGGTACATGTATCGGGTCTATTTAGACTTGTTTTTATTAATTTTTAATATGTGAAATATAAAAAAGAAAAGAAATACTTACTTGGCCTCTTCCAGCTCCTCTGTCCGTTGTATAGCATCTGTCTCATACTTAGTTCTCCACTGAGCAACTTCCCCATTAGCTTTGGACAGTGCTCGTTGCAGCTCAGCCTTGGCCTCCTGCTCCTCTTCATATTGTTCACGCAGTAAGTCGCAGTCATGGCGGGCAGATTGCAGACCATGTGCCAAAGCATTCTTAGCCTGTAGTAATTTGATATGCAATTAAATGTGGTTATTCTTTTTAGATTTTCCTCTTCATTCAATGTCAACTGTAGCAAACAAATGATGTTATGCATTGTATGAATGGTCAGAGTGCCTAATATATCCAATACTTTACATTGGTTGAATCTGTTTTCCTATAGAAATATTCTGTAGGAAAAGAACCACACTTGTGGTTGACAACCTAGGGGCAGATTCACAGAGCTAATCTGAGACAAAATCCTAAACTTACTACTTTTGTTATTCACAGAAAGTACTTACGATATTTGGTATTCACAGAATGCACTAACGACTAACTTTACATCCGCACTCGGGCCGAAACAAGGAACAATAAGTGGCATGCAATGAAGAAATCATGTGTTTGTACTAAAAATACTTATTAAAGACATGCATAGGTGCTGGATAATAGGCAGTGGTCCCAGTGATAGACTAGATGACTGGAGCATTGCTTGTTGGTTTTTGAGACTAAAATCAATATTGAACCTATGAGCGGGTACAACAATAAAGTATGCGACCCAAAAGACATTAGAATAGATAAAAATCCATTATGAAATTCTTATTCACATGAGTAGAAGGGAATTCATTATCAGATGACATTTGATAAGAGAAGACAACGCCATTTAATGAAGGGAATCCTTTTATTATGAGTAGGCTGGGCTCTGGCCATGGGATTGGTTTACCTACCAAAAGACCTCTGCACCATTTATATCTGTAATAGAGTACACTGCAAAACAGTTGTTTTCAAGCTATCACTGCCTAAGCAACTTGTGCTCACTCACACTTTATGAACACTCTAATACAAGAACTATGAAGTTGTGTTGAGATTGTTTTAAATGTCTCATTTATTTCCTAAATGCAGTGCACCAAACTGTTTTCAGTGATTCACAATGTCATCTTTCTGCCATTTTCATATCAAATTATTGCAGTTCTTCTAATATATAATAGTGATCTTATGGGTCAATTTGGAGTTCCAGCCTGTAAACTTATATTTTTGGGAACAGAACTCATTTATAAAATACAAAAGTTACATAAGATGCAGTTAGAGCAAATCTAGTAATCACACCCTGACTGCGAGGCATAATTAATATTTGGTTTGTACACTGATATGTCTTTGAAGAAAATATATGCTCTGTAAATTGGTTAAAGACGGGTACATAACATCAGCATGGCATTATATAACTTTGATGAAATGATTAGTTTCATATAGGGTGATATTGTTTACCTTTATCTCTTCCTCAAGGTGCCTTTTCAGCTCCTCCAGTTGCTGGGTAAAAGCTTGCTTGCCTCTACTTAGCTGAGAAATTAAGGACTCTTTTTCATCTAACTGGCGAGAAAATTCACCTGAAAGTATAATAAGTTAAGGGTTAACATATTTGTCTACCATGTGATGTATGCATGCTATTCTCAAAGCAAAGTCATACAGATTCAACTTTTCATTTACCATTCTCTGTTGATAGGCGAGCTCTCTGTGTGTTGAGATCATTGATTATTCGCTGATGCTCTTCATCTTTTGTCTTAATTTCACTGAGTTGATCCTCAAGGGTTCTGCACGTTTTCTCTAGGTTAGCCTTTTAAAAATGTAAAATATTGATAATTTATGACAATGATTTTTGTTTATTACCCACTTCCCGCCTGTGTAAAAGTAAACTTACTTTTGCTTTAGAGACAGACTCCATGTTACTTGCAAGGTCATCAATCTCCATCTTTAGTTCACTCTTCTCCTTTTCCAGCTTCTGTTTGACTCTTTGCAAGTTGTCAATTTGCTCCCCAAGTTCTGCTACACTGTCTGCATGCTTCTTGCGCAGAGCAGCTGCTGTCGCCTCATGCTGCAAAGTTGACTCTTCCAGATCGCGACGCATTTTCTGAAACTCTGCCTCTCGCTTCTTGTTCATCTCAATTTGAGCTGAAGTGGCCCCACCGGCTTCTTCTAGCCTCTCACTGATCTCTTCAAGTTCCCTGGAGAGATCAGCTCTCTGCTTCTCTGTTTTAGCTCGAGATGCTCGTTCTGCTTCAATCTCCTCTTCGAGTTCTTCAATGCGAGCCTGGAAAAATAGGAATTATTACACTTGTAAAGCAGCGCATGTGTTAGTTTACAAAAACTATTGTGTAAAGAACATTGAATGTATTTGACAATTATTGTTTGATAAACAAGTACAGAATAGCTTTTATTAAAGCTTGAGTTGAATACACTGTGCTGACTGCACTGGTTGTGAATGAACACCAGAGTATCCTTGATCTATTTACTTGCTAAGTGGAGAATATGTCTATCTACATCCCTCACGAGATCCTGGCATATTGTCAAAGTTGATGTGGATAAGAAAGATAGTTGTTGGAGAAGTTCAGTACTTTTTGTATGCATGCCTAACGATGCTTTAACAAATGAGTAAAATACTTTTCAGGTTATTGTTAACAAATATGTTAACGGTTTAATAAATTATGAATGCAATGTATTAAAAGTTCTTGAATAATTACTTCAACAATCCTAAAACATTTTACGTAATTCAAATATAAAACATCCAATAGATACGAGCTTTGAATACCTCTACATTAAAACCACTATGCCTCAGAATAGTTCCAGAGCAATTGTCACAACTCTAACAGATTTGGCACATTTTAATGAGAGGCTTCATAAATCACGAGTAACATATGACCTAATGTAACACCTTGATAAGGTAACATAGGTCAGATAAGATCATTTTGCAGCACCTACAGAGTTTGAATGATCCTGTGCTTCATATTTAGTCACAGAACGTACACATCTTTCTTGCCTTAAAAGGCAGACCCAAACACCCATAATGGAAAAAAACAGTGAACATTTCCAACCTAAATATCATTAAGGTTAAAGGTTTTCTGTTGAAGCCTTAATAAACAATTGTTAAAAAGGAAAACAATAGTACACTGTGGTTAGAGTTGGTTGGACCATTGGGTAGAGTTGGCTTACAGGGAACAAAGATAGAACTGTCAGACTCACTAGCCAGAAATTAAAACTGAGGTTATAGAGGTATAGAGGAGATATTAAAATGCCCTGCATATTTATAACTGAATAAAAACAAACTCATAGTAAATAGGTTTATCTTTCATATTGTGGTGTCACATTTTCATTTTTATTGAGAAGGGTACAAGAGAACGAGAGAGTGATGACCCAAATACTAATTTAATGGTTAGACAAAGTGCTTGATCTACTGCCATAGAGGTTATTTAACTGTTCCCTATTTTTGTTGATGTGGTATGTATCATTCCCTATGCAAATTAGGATGTAATGCTTCCTTCTGTTTTGATGAAGAACTCAATCCCATATTATCTTCAAACAGGTCAGAACTGCAACATCTACATACTTCAATGCTTGATTAGATGCAGTGGCGAATAGGCATAAACTTTGAGGCAACTGTTTGTCAATGTATATTTAGTTTGCATCATTATATAGCAAGATATTGATTTCCTTCTCTGCCTTTTGTCCTATGTCACCATTACGAGCACTGTGCAGTTATAACTCACTATTAGGAACACTCATATGTGATGAATTATGTTTTGTTTAAAAAACGTAGACTCAGACTATTCATAGTATTGATGTACAATTGTTTTTCCTTGTAATTTTGAGGTATACAATTTTTTTCCTCCCCATATTGAAATGATGGGGAAAAAATATGATATCAACTTAGATTATGCCATCCAGGTATGTGGCACAACTTCCTGACACTGGTAGAAAGTAGAAAGATATGATCTAACACACCTCTCTATAGTTGTTCATGTCTGCCTAAATATTCTTGTTCTGTGAGTCAGTAGCGGTCGGTGGTGAGAGTGCTGCCGGCAGTGACGTGGGGCAGGGGAGGGGGCAGTAAACTATGGAACATGGCCAAATGCAGGTAAGTAAACATAAATATATAAAAATTATCGTTGCACGCACTGCATCACATTTGGTGATGAGGTGGTGCTGTGAGTTCCACTAAAGACTTAATTTTAACATAAAACATCACAAACAATACAACTACACGCAGGTTACCTGAAGCTCCTTAATCTTCTTCTGTAGCTGTATACCTAACATCTGTTCATCTTCAATTTTACTTTGGTACTGGCTAATTTCAAACTCCTTTCTGAAAAAATAAATAGTGTGAACAGATGTATGAGATGGGTATGTTCGTCAATGTCCCCTATCCTCTCTCATCAAAATGGATTCAATTCTTCACATTATGGAAATAGTGGATATATATTGTTCCAAAATCAGGTTATAACAGACATAAAAACAAGTATTACATCGTTTATCATATAAAAGAGGTAGTCATTGACTATTTCTTTGTAAATATATGCATTATGTTACTATAGGGATATTGTTGAAATGCTATTGATACAGTGGACACAATATTCTTTCAGGAACTGGAGGCTTTCCATTTGAAATGCAAGGTGCTTAGAAGCCCTTGGACTTTTGTAGGTGAGAATGATAGACTTGGTTGGAAGGAATAACTTGAGGCTCACTAGTGTCATACTTGCATTGACATCTCAATGTTCATTTAATAAAGCCAGCCAGGAAAGGTTTTTAATTTAACAGCTCCTATTCCACCAAACTAGTGTTCAGGACTGCATCACTTTTGCTGGTAATATAACATGGTAGCTCTCTACTTAGCGAATTAGAACTCTGTTGTGACGCTTCAGTTGTTAACAATGGAGTTAGGTGACAGACTGCTTCTGGTATTGGAATTACTTTTCACTCTGCATGTCAGAATGCTGTACTAAAATGAAGTGTGGCAGGGTATGCTCAGACGTGAGTCCCTTGCTCACTTGTCCACTGGATTCAAGATAGCCTGGCTGATGAGGATTATGAATCCGAAACCGGTCCCAGGATGCTTGTTTCCGGTCCAGGAAAGACATGGCTTGGCAGTTGGGGCTGGACTGTTCCCATGAGGCACAGGGTCAGACTGATTTGCATATAGCCATGTCTGAACTGGGGTGGCTGAGTGGGCTAAAGAATGGTGATGGAATAAACCCAGATCAGTTGACTGGGGGTGAGTGTTTGATTTGCTCAAACGCTCCGTCCATCATCCCCTTTTGTATCGTACTAAAATGAATGCAGAAGATATTTGAGAACTCACATAAATTGTGTCCTCCTTTTAGCTTTCTAGAGCACTAACCATACTTTTTTGGGCCAAAAGGAAGCCCTTATTTTTTGATTTACTTCAGTAACCTCTGTAAGAAATTCCTTTCAGTTTTACAGCTTTGACTTCATCATGATGGTATTCAGGTGTACAGCGCTTTTGTGTGCTCTATACCATAGCTACCAAGCTATGAGATCAGATTTGAATTAATTGAACTTTTTACTGGATCTAAACACTTAGTGCCTTTTTTTTACCGGTGGTGGACCTCAGGATCCCCCCAGAGTAATATACCACTTTCTCAAAGAATTTATAGGAAAGGTGCTTTCATTTTAGTTTCTGGAGCACCTTCCATAATCTCTATGCGAAAATCATGGGAAAACACTCTTCTCTCATGCATGGCTCTTACAATCCTAGCAGAAAGTCACCAGAATTCCTAAAATGAGTGAAACACAACCAAACAATTATTTATATTGTGACTCTGCTATCAACCTTCATATATGCTTCTTTTTGTGACCTTCAAAACCTGGTGTTCAACCTGGCATCCTTGGCATGGTTTCCCCCTAAAGCTTTGCCTTCAAACCTCCTGTATGTTGCCTTCATTTTCACCTGCTTTAGGACTCTGCATACTTTACCAATGCTAACCAGCACAAAAATGTTTGTGCTCTCTCCTTAAAACATGATAGATTTGGTTTATGTCCAATTGTCAAATTTAGTTTGCTTGTAAATCCATTGTAAAGTGGCAGCTCCTGTGCACAGGGCTGGTGAATTAAAGGTCACTAGTGGACCTGCAGCACTGATTATGCCATCCGCTTAGGTAGCACTTAGCATCAGTCATAGCTATCTGAGCTAACAATAGGTTGCACCATCATAATCCACTGCTTATGACTTCACATATAACATCACTCATGACATGTTTAATTATCTAATTGATGACATCAATGATCCCATCTCAAAGGACGCAAACAAATTCGCTGCTCATGCTCACCCTCGACGTGACAGATACAGTTACAAAGGTTGTAAATAATCTTACAGATGAGATTGCTTATTGCATTGTCCTTAACACTTAGAAAGCGACGACTATGAATATAGTATTATTTAGTAGTTTAAGTATGCATGGCTATCTAATTACTGTGTGCTTTTAGATGTTTCTACTTATTGGTATTATTATTGCTCAATCTGCTGTGGTACAGCCCATGCTGAATGGTTCATAAACCTTCACTGGCTCACGTCCCTATGCTGGCCCATTAAAAGGGTTCACTGACCTTGAACCAGGTGTGCAGAACCAACAAAAGGTCTATAGCAGGCCTATGATGTGTTTTTTAGACCCTAGGGAGGAACCCTATGACAAGTTTGTGAACTGTTGGCCAGAGTTTGCAGACACCAGGTGATACTGCTGACTCTGTTTTAAATATATAATTATATCTATGATAGTTATGAATTCAAGGGGAATAAAGTGTCACTCTACTGAACACTTATGAATACAAATCTGAAGCACAGGATTCTATAGGCCCTTTAAGTACAGATGTCCCATCATAAATGCAAAGCTTGTATTGCATGCAACTTGAATTCCCAAATCATGACAGAATTATAACAAAACTCATTCCCGGACAAGGAGAAACCACTTGAAAAAAAATCAAACGTCCTTTGAGTTATCTTCATTTTTTAAAATCTTCTATTAGGTTCTTACTTTTTATTTTTTTCATCCAACTGCTGCCTGTCATTCTCCATATCCATCAGGGACTCTTGAGACATTTTAAGATCACCTTCAAGCTTCCTCTTCGATCTTTCTAAGTCCATGCGAAGCTTCTTTTCTTGTTCCAGTGAACCTTCCAGCTAAATATAAACAAAAAAATGGAAATCAGCTTTTTGATTTAAAATAAGGGGTTAGTGTTCTGTTAAGTGAATTAGCTTCATTGGATTAATTAGTTCTGGACTGTACATTAGGTAACTTACATCATCAACTTGCTGTTCCAGTTTAGTTTTTGCTTTGGTCAAAGTATTGACTTTGTCTTCTTCAGCTTGGAGGTCATCCAGGGTTTGCTGATGGGCCTCCTGCAGTGCCTTCTTTTCCTTGGATAGCTTAGCAATGCTTTCATCCAGACCAGCCATCTCTTCAGTAAGATTTTTGACCTGTCACCCAAAAAATATTCTTAAACTCACAGTTCAAAACCATTCCTAATGAATGTTACTTTTTCCATTTCCTTTTTATGCATATGCCCTTAGAATGTGTCCGCAAATAAATTCACCATTTAATATTCTAAAACAATTACATGTTTGGGTTTAACAAAATAATACTTTCATGATTTACTGCGCTTCACATAATTTCAGGAACACATATACTATTTTTGAATCTCTCAAAATAGAGTGAGTAGGCAAAGTGTACAGTTTAAGGGAAATGTAACTTTATATTATCACAATTTGCAGCAGATATTATATGCAGATATTGACCTTCATAATGAAGAAACAACTCAAAATTGGAGGTCAATTGATATTTTCAAAAACATTGACCTTTTGTTATTCCTAAAATATTCTCACGGACATGTCGCTGTTTTTAAACAAGGTGTTCAAAGATCTGAAAACAAATTCACAGTTAATGCCTTGTGACCAGACCATAGTGTTACACTGCCACTGATATGTAAATGAGTTGCAAATCAAGCTCGACATTCACAAGGAGTCACAAACAGTCCTTCCTCGTTAATATGCACGAGGTAGGATTCTTTTTCCTTCTACTTCTAAATGGATGCGAGTGCTGGTATGAAACCATGCAAGGGACAGCAAACCTCCATCCAGACATACATATATGAAGAATACTTATATTTTTTATTTCCTAATCCTGTCCTTTGGGGGTAGAATAAATAAAGTGAATAGGTATTCTTTGAATGGCATCAGGCACCAGAGCTTGATGTCCTCAATAAGTAAATTGGCCTTGGTTTGGGACTGCAACAGTGGTCGCAAAGGACTGATTCATAGAAATGGCAGGAAGATGGGAACACTCATTGCACCTTTGCCTTCACATTCCGATTAAACGGTAGTCGCAAATTGCTCATTGTGAGTTAGAAAACCATCTCCGAGTCGCAATGTGCCTTTTGAATCAACCTACCAATGCCTAAATATCACCAAACTTTCGTCATTTTGCATAAGCTTTTTGTGGGAAAGTGTTCATATCTTTGTGTGTTTCTTTATCTGCTCAGCTGCAACTTGCTGAACTTGATCAGGGCATTGTTTATTATTTACTCAAGTTTAACTTTTTGAACCAGCCCAAATGTAATTTAAAATAATATATCTGGACCACACTTGAAAATCATCATTTCTTTCACAGATGTCAAAAAGTGCTGAACAATTATGGACATTAAAAATACAAAATCTAGATCGAAGATCATTCTGAGCGTCCTCAGTGTGCACATTTCTCTGCCTCTTCTTTTTTACTGAAACTGATAAAATTGGGATGATGGAATCATCAATGAATGTACGACATACTGCACCTTGTTCTCAGTGGCATGTTTCTCCTTTTCCACCTTGGCCAGTGTCAATTCAAGGTCATCTATGTCTTTCTTCAGCTCAGAGCACTCGTCCTCAAGCTTCCTTTTCTTGGCTGTTAGTTCAGCATTGGATTCTTCTTCATCCTCAAGCCTTTCAGTCAACTCCTTAATTTTAGCTTCAAGGCTAATCTTACTTTTGATGAGCTGTTCACATCTTTCCTCTGCATCTGATAGATTTTCAGTTTCCTATGGGTTTAACAATACATGGTGCGATACCAATATAAATTACATGATCCAAAGTTTTTGTCTTACCTATTTAGGTTTAGTCATTCTGAGTTACTAACATACTGAAACAATTTCTTGTTCTGAACACATGAGAACATATTTTGCTCACATATTGAAACAGATAATGGCTATCACATATTAATTGAAATATCCAAGTATATTTCCTCTATTTACATTTAACCACTTTACATTGTTAAATATATATCCAGACAACAGATATTCATAGAGGTGTATTATATCGGATAGAATAACTTGTGTAGCACTTAAATTGTATAAGGAACTTACAGACTGAACTTGCAGCAGCAGGTCATTCTTTTCTTGCATTACTTTAACCATTTTTTCTTCTAGTTCTTTCCTCTTAGCCTCGGATTTGGCCAGGCTCTCTTTGGTTTTCTCAAACTCTTCCTTCATATTGGCCATCTCCTTCTCAGATTCGGCACTCTTAAGGAGAGGCTTTATCTTGAAGTACAGCTTCATCCATGACCAATGCTTGACATTCATGAATGAGCGGACGTTGTATTGAATGGTGAAGATGGACTCCCTGGAAATAAAAATGGTCTTTAGCTTAAGAATTTGTTGCATCTCAATGTAATTAATAAAGCTATAGGTGAATACCTTACCTCTAAAAGTGCTACAGTCCTCTTTTCTCATTCATATGATTTTTTTTGTGTGGGTCGGTATTATTTCAACACATATGCAAGTCCATTCTTTCAAGGTAATTTTATTTAAAGTGTTCATCTAACTAAACATATTAGAGTTGATAGCATTTCTAAAAATCATTAAATGCATAAAATGTAATTGTTGCTCATCAAAGTCAGCAACAGGCATTTCTGTTTAGATTGGAGCAAAACGTCCAAATACTTTTAGAAGTGGCCACTTTTATATAATTTAAATGATATGCAAACATTAAATTGCTTTCAGCTTCTTTCAATCAACATGGCATCAGTTTGGTAGTATCAAAAACAAGTCTGTAATTGAAAAAGGCCTGGAACTTACTCAGAGCAGAATCAGCAATGTAAATGAGTGGCTAAATTGGACCCAAATATGACTGATGCTAGAATACTGTGATTACATGCTGTGGCATCTGCACTTCAGGGATGTGGCAATACAGGGTAAAAACTGCATTACCCCTAGGAAATGGGAAACAGTGTGTGGTAATCATTGTTTCTACACTTATTCATACAGGCTTCACACTATTTTCAATCAATTTCTTCCCCCCACATTTCATCTTCCCTACCTAAGCATCAACGTTCATTATATTTAGCAATGTAAAATCAACTTTTGGTGGGCTGAGTTGAATCAAATTTAATGTAGATTGTAAAATGTGCATACCTCCTTTGCATCATCTTCTGGAATTCCACTCTCATGAGATATCCTCTGCACATAGCTTGAGTTTTAGTGATCAGCTCAGCTAATTTTTCATCTCTCATCTCTTCAAGAACACCCAGAATACCAGCTTTGAAGAACACCTTTAGCACAGATTTACCATATTGTCAGGAAATATTTATTTAGAGGTGTAAAACAAGATCAACTATCACAATAATTGTATAAACAAAATCAAATGTGAGGATTAGAAATATAATTTTTTTTAAATAAAATTGGTAACTAACTTGTAAAGGATGATTATAACTCAAATTTCAACTAATTGTTTATGTGCTACTGTTGAGCCATTGAAAATAAATCATATTTTATTTGGTAAGTGATTTTACCTTAGTGTGGCCAAATTTGTATTGAGTATGATCAATATCAATGGATCCAAGAAGCTTCTCAGATGCCTTCTTACTATCAATAAATTGACCTTCGGGAATAGCACTTGCATTTAAGACCTTGTATCTAAAGAGAAGAACAATATGTTTAATTTGGATCTACTTTATTAAGAACATCACTCCAGATTGCAATAGATATTTGCACTGTAGAAACTAAAAATGATCACTAAGCAACGATTATCACAGGTATTTCAAAATAGGGTACCTAATGCATTTGATAAGACTTGAAGTTTAATTTCAATACTTTACCAATGAAGTTAGAACATTCACTGTTGACATACTGAGTTATATTAAGGACTTTGTATAAGACATATCATGTTTGAATATAGATGCTCCAAGTCTGCCAGAGCTAACAATTAATTTCAGATCACATAAACCTAATGCTGTGGCTTCCTTGTATCTAAAATGTAACTAGCAATCTGGTTAGCATTGTGTTTAAGTGATTCATGAACCTCTGTGTCCTTAGGGTGACACTGGTTAAATCCATTTTTTCTATACAAAGTTTCAAACCATATTGAAAAATCTAGGCATATTTGATCGACAAGTAATAACCCCATTCACACAACTAAGTATTATACAAATAAACATGCTTGAACACATAAAATCACATAAAAAAATACATTCTGCTTGTGGGAGAGAAGTAGGTATATATTGTTTCATATATTTTTCTTGCATTTAGACTCGGAACAGAGATCTGTGAAGTGAGCATTATTGAATGTTTATAGTGTTGTAGAGTATGTGAATTAAATATTTAAAATATATTTTGCATGTACAAATTACCGTTGTTTGAAGTCACCATATAGAATTCTGCTGGGGAATCCCTTCCTGCAAATTCTGATGCCTTCTAGTACACCATTACACCTCAGCTGATGGATAACCAAATGGTGATCCATTGCACCTTAAACCAAAATTTTCAAAAATGCATTTTAATATGTATCCAATAATTAAAATCAAATTTGCACAATTAATCTATGGAACAATTAGAAGGCTGTTACATCTAGATCGTATGGCGTAAAATGCAAAAATATAACATTTGTACATTTTAGAAACTTTTGACGTCGATTAGGATGGCGGACGGACTTGCGTCCGTCCGCCACCCCCGAGGCGGAGGGACCGTCCGCAGGGGCAGCGGCGGTCCCTCCGTTGGAATTAGGATGTGACCGCCACCCTGGCGGTCACATCCCGTATAGTTAACATTGCGGCAGGTGCTGCTTTAAGCAGCACCCGTCGCAATGTTAAATGTGCATGCTTTGCATTTGCATGAACAAAGCGGCAGGTACCGCGTGGTGCCTGCCGCTTTGTGCATGCAAATGCAGGGGGGGTACATAGGTACCCCCCATGTGCACCCCCCACCCCCCGACACCCTGGGGGACCGCAAGGACCCCCCAGAAGCAATTCTCCACATGCTTTTCCACGGCGGAAAATTCGCAGCAGAAAAGCATGTTTACACACACATTGTAATTTGGCTGGCGGTGTCTTGCAGACACCGCCCCCAAATTGCGGTCAACACCCAGTGGATCAGCGACGGACGGACCTGCCATCCGCCGCTGATCCCACCGTCATCATGATCTGGCGGGGGGTGTTTTCAGGGTCCGCGGTGGTGAATCCGCATCCTCCGGGCGGGCAGTGGCTTCCACCGGCCCGGAGGATGCGGATTCCCCGCAATCATAATCGACCCCTTGGTCTTTCTTTGGATTACAGCAAACAATTGCAATTATAAAATAATCTTAGCTGTCATACATGCTGGTGTTTCTTGACGTTTCTATGGTTGTGGGGTGTGAATAATGAACTGTGAAATCTCCTACCAATAATACATTCTTGTTAACAATCATTAAAGTAAATAATTGTTTTATAAACACGTAGCTAGGCTGTTAATAATTCAGAAACGCAGAATGATTTCCACGTCATTTACTCTCAGTATCATTTGTGTTAAAAAGTTATACATTACCATTACATTCTGGGACATTACCACGCCGAACGGAGCATTGAATACCAATGCCCAGCTCACTATTATTATCAAAATGTGTTTAATACTCGTTTTAAACTGTTTTTAAATCGCCGACGGTAACACATTGCAGAAGTGCTCCTAGCGGTTTTTAAATAGTCACATTTATTCTGCTTTTGTCACAAATGTATTTTGATTGATAACTTACTTTGTGTACTACTTGACGTGTTCCCCGGTCCACCACTGAGCATTCAGGTTGTGTGGAGGGATAGATCGCCCACCAGGAAGTGTGAAACTTCACTTCCGGTTAGCGCCGAGGTTAGCAGTCTAGTTGCTCACCACCACCGGCATAAAAACCAGATGCCCCCCCGGACGCGCAGCGGACATGCGCAGCGGGCGCGACTAAGGCAAGCTCGTCTGCGCCCGTCTGCGCCTGTCCCGGGCCAAGGGCCACACCCCCTTGTTCTGAGACCATCCATCTCACTGGCGCCCCTCTGCGATATTCTTCAAAAAGCCAAGGCATCTTAATACCAGTAAGATTAGCCCGTGTTGCCAGACCCTGCCACTACTCACCCATAATATTACAGCCCCGGAAACTTGCCCGGGTTGTAATTTTAAAATTCCGTTTCCCTGATAACAACGGGCCCCAGGACCAAAAACAGGGACTCCAGACCCGCATATCGCATGGCACTGGCCAACGTCCGCTCCCTTCCCAAACACCATTTAGAAATCAATGAGTGTATCATTGATCAGGAACTTGACATCCTTTTCGTCACGGAACCGTGGGGGGATGCGGCCTCTGGCCCCGATTTTCGTGCCGCCACTCCTGATGGATACTGTATGTCTAGACTTGACAGAACCATGAGTAAGGGTGGTGGCTTAGCCATCATCCATAGAGCCATCCATCCTGTAAAAATAGAACCCATACATGGATTAGAATGTGAGGCTTTGGCTTATTCCATCTTCCTTAATCATAACCAAGCCTTTAAAGGCATCTTGCTATATCGTCCCCCTGGACCTCGCGCACGTTTTCTTTCTGCTTTAGACCAACTTAAAGAACTCTCATTAGAATCTCTCGACTACACCATTTTAGGAGATTTTAATTTCCATCTAGAAGTTACGGGGGACAAGGACACCATTCAGTTAATCTCTGACTTGCAGTCAGTTGGACTACAACAATTAGTCACGGGCTCTACCCACCAAGCAGGGCATATGCTGGATGGCGTATTTACTAACAATCGCCACATTTCGCTTACTACCATTCTCCCTCTAGCATGGTCAGATCACTGCGCAGTTATTTTTACATTATCGGCCCACAACCCCAACCCTCCACAGACCAGAGCCCTTACACCCAAAAACACCAGAGTCTGGAAAAACCTCGACATCCCACTTCTCTCTGTTACACTTACAAACTCCCCATTTGAGGCTTCCCCGGACCCAATCCTGGCCTCTAATAGGTACCAGGATTGGATTCAGGAGGCTGTTGACCAATTAGTCCCGAGCAAGTGCGTTTTTTCTAACCGTGCTGTTCCATCCGCGCCATGGTTTACCGAGGACCTCAGACTCCACCGACAGCACTGTAGGAACCTCGAGAGACACTGGCGCAAACATTACAGCACCGAAGAGAAACTAATTTATAAAAATGCTTTAGCAATATACAAAAGAGCTATCTTGAAAACTAAAAGGGACTAATTTTCATCCCAGATCGACTTGGCTCAGAACTCAGCTAGGAAGCTGTTCCAAGTTATCGGCTACCTCGCTAATCCCCCAACAGGCCCCCCAATGGAGGCATCTCAAGACCTCTGTAATTCTGTAGCCACATTCTTCTCAACCAAGGTCGCCAATATATACTCCACCTTCACTACCCCTAACTCTCTGGAAATTGCTCGGTCTTACCTTCAACCCCCTGTCCACAGACCTATTTTTCTGCTTTTCACCCGGTCACATCTCAACAAATTAGTAAACTCATTACATCCATAAAGTCAGGATCCCCCTTAGACCCTTTCCCACCCTCCATATCTAACTCCATTATGGAAACTATCACCCCCCCTTTAACAGACATTTGCAATTCCATTTTCCAAACAGGAGTCTACCCGGAAATATGGAAAAAGGCAATTATCAAACCTTTGCTCAAAAAACCGTCCCTTGACCCTAGTGAGTCTGTCAATTACAGACCTATTGCCTGTCTCCCTTTCCCTGCTAAAATCTTCGAATCTGTGATGAACCAACAGCTGTCAGAATTCATTGACACGCATCAGCTTCTTGATGACACGCAGTTTGGTTTCAGGAAGGGCCACGGGACAGAAACCGCCCTGATAAAGGCTTCTGATGAAATTAGGAACATCTTAGACCACGGTGGGGCGGCGGTCCTTATACTTTTGGATTTATCCGCCGCCTTCGACACGGTTGAACACAACATATTGATCAGCCGTGTCGCAGCCTTGGGGGTCAACCATTTGGCCAAGGACTTGCTCACCTCTTTTTTGGCCAACCGTACGCAGGCGGTGAGGTTGGGGGAGTTTTACTCTCCCTTCTTCATTTTACCCTGCGGGGTACCCCAAGGCTCATCGTTAAGACCTACATTATTTAACATATATCTAGCGGACCTAGTGAGAGTTATAAAAGCGCACGACTTATCCTTAACCACCTACGCCGATGACACAAAGCTCGTGTTGGCGGTACACAGGGACGGACCGGCAGTTGACTCGAGATTCCAGGAGGGGATGCTAGCCATCTGCTCCTGGATGTCGAGGAACTGCTTGAAACTTAACTCGGACAAAACCGAGGTTATGACCTTTGGCACCCTTTCACCGGATTGGTCCCCCATCTGGTGGCCCAGGGCAAATGGGACCTCCGCCGATCCCGGTGACCAAGGTCAGAAACCTGGGAGTCATTTTCGATGATAGGTTGTCATTCAAACATCATGTCAATTCAGTAGTCTCTTCCTCTTGTTTCATACTGAAGAAAATAAAAAAACTACTCCCATACCTGCCAGCTTCAGCTGGAAAAACTCTGATCACCACCTTGGTTTTTTCAAAAATGGACTACAGTAATGCGCTATTCCTTAATACGCAAGAACAAGTCCTAAACAAGCTGCAGTCCATTCAAAACGCGGCAGCCAGAGTCCTGCTCGGCATACCCACACATCACTCTACCTCTTTGGCAATACGCCATCTCCATTGGTTACGAGTCAGGAACAGGATCAAATTTAAGGCACTCTGTATCGCCTATAAAGCCATACATGAGACTGGACCTCGTTTCTTGAGGAATGCATTTCAGATCTATGCCCCAAAAAGACCGTTAGGATCAGCCTCTACTTTCCTGCTACCCGTTCCCCGCACCAGAACTTCAACTTGGGGAGACAGACGTTTTCTGGTGGCGACCCCCAAACTTTGGAACTCCCTACCCCTGTCGATCAAAATCAGTCCCACGCTTATCTCCTTCCGAAGAGCCTTGAAGACCTGGTTATTCGATCAATGATCCCATCTGCTGGTCCTGCCCCTCAAAGATCAAAAGCGCCGAGAACAGCCCAGGGTATTTGTTGCGCTATACAAATTACGTAAACATAAACATAAACATAAACATTGATGTAATCTTTCCTCAACACCGGTGTAAGTAGCATTGCCACATTCAAAACTGTGTTTTCAAATATTTAAGCTTCTGACAAATTCCCTTAAAGCTGCATCTATTGTACCTAGTTATGGCCATTTTGTCTTGAGTTTGTGTGTCTTATTCTTGAAAACTATGGAACCAGGAATAAGTCACAAACAAATCATTTCTATACAGGACCATTACCCATATAAAAGGAACAATGTGTGTGAAATTTCAATAGGTTGACTTACCAGGTGTCTTTGTCTCGTTGGGGATAAGACAGCGAACAAAGTGAGGGTGGGTGCTCCTGAGGTTGGACATCAATTTGTTTAAGTTTTCCTATGATTAAAATAAAATATGACTTTTAAGCACATGGGGTCTTTCTGCTTTTTATTGTAAATACTCTTTATTCTTCAAATTACTGTAAAACACTTACTCTGAAAAGTGCAGACACAGTCTGGAATGAGCCACCCTTCTTCTTGCCAGCCTTCTTGCCAGCGGTATCTTGAATAAATTAAGTGCAATGAGAAATATTTGAAACTAGAAATTGAAAGGATCTTAGAAAAAACCTACATCAGATTTATCATGTGATACGTTAATTTTTTCACACATAATGGTGGATTCAATATTTGAATACATACTTAATGGATGCTTATGTTTTCAAATTATTTACAGAAACATGCAATCTTCAGTTATTTGTTTTCTATTTTCGATTGTGTACATGTTAGAGGTGTACATTGAGGTTGTTATTCCTTTCATAATGCTTTCAGACGTTTCGGAAAAAGAGCCTTAAAACAAAGTCCTTCTTCACAACAACAACAATAATAATAATGTTTACAACAACTCTCAGAAAGATAGACGATACGTTGTGATAAGAGAAATGAATTTAAATCATTCTAAAAGTAAAAGGCTAGGCCTATCATAAATACTAAATATGCACCTGCTTCAGCACCATGTGAGGCATAGAGGAAGGATAAAAGCTTCACAGATGCTTTCTGGTACAGCTGAATCACAGAGTCATTCAGTGGGTCCTTGTTCTTCTCAAGCCAGCCAGTGATGTTGTAGTCTACAGTGCCAGCATAATGCACCAGAGCAAAGTGGGCCTCAGCTTTGCCTTTGGCGGGCTTTGGCTTTTGGAAGTTGTTGCACTTGCCCAGATGCTGGTCATAAAGCTTGTTTTTGAAGGAAGTGTCTGTAGCCTTGGGAAACATGCACTCCTCCTCCAGGATGGAAAAGATACCCATGGGCTGATGGATGAAAAACAATGGTTTGGAATGGTAAAAATATTTTACAACAGATTTAGCAAAAGTCTAATTTATTTCTCGGTATTTGGTGATATAAACTTATTGATTTTACTGCTTACTTCTAATCATTACAGAATAAATACATGACGTTTACACTTCAATAACATTTCCTTGTTCGTTTTTGGTTCATGGTGATAGGGTTAGCAGTATATATTTAAATTAAGAAACAACAACGTAATCCCAGCTTAAAACGTGATATTCCTCTGTTTACAGAATTATAGAGAAAATAATAATCTACCAAATGGAATAAACTGAAGGGCCTAGCTTTTGTATGTACATAGTAATGGTTTTGCAATCAAAATTAGTAGCAGCTTAACACAGCTGACAGCATCAAGAACAGAGTCTTTTTTAAAGTAATTTGGAAATTAGACATCAGAGCCTCAAAAAGAGGACCCTACCTAGGGAAAGTGGTAGAGGGAGCATAGATTGATAAAGCTTGCGGAAATAAACATTAGATATGTAATTGTGTATAATACTCATCACAGTTATGAATAGAATTATTGCTACATACATAAGGGCGGGAACCCCTCTAATGTTACTTTCAGGTCAGGGAAAAGAGGGGAGAATATAACAAATGCTAAAGAAGTTCTCTCAAGACCTATATACTTTTCCTCAATAACCTCATTGACATATAATTATTATAGTCATGCACAACAATAACATCAAAACTAATGAATTTAAAATTTCGTTTCTTTGATATTTTATTTCATCATTTTTTAGTTTGTTGATTCATCATTTTTTTATTTATTCTTTGTTCATTTCTTTAAAAAAAATCTTTTTATCATTTTTTTTTTTAAAAGTCAACACTTTTTTTATACAAAATACATATTTGACAATTATCACAAAATTGTTACAAAAGGAAAAACCTGGACTAAAAATACAATAAATACAATACCACTCATATAAACACATTCATTCCAACCTATTACCATCCATACATTCCATACAAATGTAGTATCTGAACAAATCTTGATTAGATCAGGCAGAAGAAGAAATAATTTTGCCCAAATTTGTCACCATGAGATGTAAAAAATGGGTTCCACGCAGGGTCGACGCGCGTTTCGGTGGGTTCTGTACCACCTTCCTCAGGACCTATGCAGATACAAAGATTTCAAATGTTTTAACAGTCTCAATTCACATCCCACAAGGAGAGATAGGTTCCTTGTATTGTTCAAATGGATGGCTCACATAAGTATTCTTTATATTAGGATCCTATCGTTATAAGCGAGTGCGTCTCAGCGTAGCCAAAGTATTGAGGTTTTATTTCAGTATCGTGGTACCTGTAGTGGTGATACATGAAACAGGACCAGTCATGCATTTATTACTGACTCGCATCCAAGGTATTTTTCTTATGTAGTTTGAAGGTCAAACGAAAAAATAATTGTATTCGGTAGGAAACCAAAATCCCTCGTTTTAACCACAGGACGCCATCTTCGTCATAATCACTTTCACAGCCTCCTAGCCTGGCGTCTCCTTTCTTCATGTGGATTCCGCACTCAACTTCCTTCGTGGTACCACGAAGGAAGTTGAGTGCGGAACCCATATGACGAAGATGGCGTCCTGTGGTTAAAACGAGGGATTTTGGTTTCCTACCGAATACAATTATTTTTTTCGTTTGTGTTGGACCAATTAAGGTTAGTTTGGAACAATTTGGGAAAAAAAAGCAGAATTTGACCTTCGAACTACATAAGAAAAATACCTTGGATGCGAGTCAGTAATAAATTCATGGCAGGTCCTGTTTCATGTATCACCACTACAGGTACCACGATCAGCCGCGGGCCGTGGAGGGAGTTACGGTGGGGCAGGGAGGCGGGGAGGGGGAGGGGCGGGGTGGAGGGACCTAAAAACAGGCATATGGATCATTGCAGGTAAGTACACAATTTAATTAATAAAACGAAATTCGTAGCGCGGACAGCATGGCAAAAAGCAATGCTGTGCGCACCACGAATTTCGTTTTATTAATTAAATTGTGTACTTACCTGCAATGATCCATATGCCTGTTTTTAGGTCCCTCCACCCCGCCCCTCCCCCTCCCCGCCTCCCTGCCCCACCGTAACTCCCTCCACGGCCCGCGGCTGACCACGATACTGAAATAAAACCTCACTACTTTGGCTACGCTGAGACGCACTCGCTTATAACGATAGGATCCTAATATAAAGAATACTTATGTGAGCCATCTCGTTGAACAATACAAGGAACCTATCTCTCCTTGTGGGATGTGAATTGAGACTGTTAAAACATTTTAAGTTGCTATCTCTTGAAAAAGAAGTCTACTGGCATACATCTTGTGGAATAATAATTCCTGGCTCTTGTGTGTTTTGAAATGTTTGTATCTGCATAGGTCCTGAGGAAGGTGGTACAGAACCCACCGAAACGCGCGTCGACCCTGCGTGGAACCCATTTTTTACATCTCATGGTGACAAATTTGAGCAGAATAATTTCTTCCTCTGCCTGATCTAATCAAGATTTGTTCAGATACTACATTTGTATGGAATGTATTGATGGTAATAGGTTGGAATGATTGTGTTTGTACGAGTGGTATTGTATTTATTGTATTTTTAGTCCAGGTTTTTCCTTTTGTAACAATTTTGTGATAATTGTCAAATATGTATTTTGTATAAAAAAAGTGTTGACTTTAAATAAAAAAAAATTATAAAAAGATTTTTTTTTTAAAGAAATGAACAAAGAATAAATAAAAAAATTATGAATCAACAAACTAAAAAATGATGAAATAAAATATCAAAGAAACGAAATTCATTAGTTTTGATGTTATTGTTGTGCATGACTATAATAATTATATGTCAATGAGGTTATTGATGAAAAGTATATAAGTCTTGAGGGAACTTCTTTAGCATTAGAATTATTGCTACATTCAATGACTTTATATTTTTATACCCTTGCACTACCTATTTCGACAATTATGTGTAATAAATATTAAAAGTTACATGCTAAAGTTGGCTTTCAGTTTTGTTTATCTTTGTATTATTTAGTGTACACCTTCGGTAATTATCATATGAGAATTAAATGGGCACCAAGTGTAGAGAAAAAACTTAAAAAAATTATCAAAAACATGCATGTTAGAATGTTGCTTTGAGCACATGCACCGGGGCCTAGACAGCAATCTTGCAGTGCACCGAGTCAAAAACCCTGCAGCATCAGTCAAAGAAAATGGGGGTGGCCATGCCAAAAGAGGCACTTCCTTATGAATATAAGTTGTTGTTATACTTTCAGGTCAGGGAAAAGAGGGGAGAATATAACAAATGCTAAAGAAGTTCCCTCAAGACCTATATACTTCTCCTCAATAACCTCATTGACATATAATTATTATAGTCATGCACAACAATAACATCAAAACTAATGAATTTAAAATTTCGTTTCTTTGATATTTTATTTAATCATTTTTTAGTTTGTTGATTCATCATTTTTTTATTTATTCTTTGTTCATTTCTTTAAAAAAAATCTTTTTATCATTTTTTTTTTTAAAGTCAACACTTTTTTTATACAAAATACATATTTGACAATTATCACAAAATTGTTACAAACGGAAAAACCTGGACTAAAAATACAATAAATACAATACCACTCATATAAACACAATCATTCCAACCTATTACCATCCATACATTCCATACGAATGTAGTGTCTGAACAAATCTTGATTAGATCAGGCAGAAGAAGAAATTATTTTGCCCAAATTTGTCACCATCAGATGTAAAAAATGGGTTCCACGCAGGGTTGACACGCGTTTCGGTGGGTTCTGTACCACCTTCCTCAGGACCTATGCAGATACAAACATTTCAAATGTTTTAACAGTCTCAATTCACATCCCACAAGGAGAGATAGGTTCCTTGTATTGTTCAAATGGATGGCTCACATAAGTATTCTTTATATTAGGATCCTATCGTTATAAGCGAGTGCGTCTCAGCGTAGCCAAAGTATTGAGGTTTTATTTCAGTATCGTGGTACCTGTAGTGGTGATACATGAAACAGGACCAGTCATGAATTTATTACTGACTCGCATCCAAGGTATTTTTCTTATGTAGTTTGAAGGTCAAACGAAAAAATAATTGTATTCGGTAGGAAAACAAAATCCTTCGTTTTAACCACAGGACGCCATCTTCGTCATAATCACTTTCACAGCCTCCTAGCCTGGCGTCTCCTTTCTTCATGTGGATTCCGCACTCAACTTCCTTCGTGGTACCACGAAGGAAGTTGAGTGCGGAACCCATATGACGAAGATGGCGTCCTGTGGTTAAAACGAGGGATTTTGGTTTCCTACCGAATACAATTATTTTTTTCGTTTGTGTTGGACCAATTAAGGTTAGTTTGGAACAATTTGGGAAAAAAAGCAGAATTTGACCTTCGAACTACATAAGAAAAATACCTTGGATGCGAGTCAGTAATAAATTCATGGCAGGTCCTGTTTCATGTATCACCACTACAGGTACCACAATACTGAAATAAAACCTCACTACTTTGGCTACGCTGAGACGCACTCGCTTATAACGATAGGATCCTAATATAAAGAATACTTATGTGAGCCATCTCGTTGAACAATACAAGGAACCTATCTCTCCTTGTGGGATGTGAATTGAGACTGTTAAAACATTTTAAGTTGCTATCTCTTGAAAAAGAAGTCTACTGGCATACATCTTGTGGAATAATAATTCCTGGCTCTTGTGTGTTTTGAAATGTTTGTATCTGCATAGGTCCTGAGGAAGGTGGTACAGAACCCACCGAAACGCGCGTCGACCCTACGTGGAACCCATTTTTTACATCTGATGGTGACAAATTTGAGCAGAATAATTTCTTCCTCTGCCTGATCTAATCAAGATTTGTTCAGATACTACATTTGTATGGAATGTATTGATGGTAATAGGTTGGAATGATTGTGTTTGTACGAGTGGTATTGTATTTATTGTATTTTTAGTCCAGGTTTTTCCTTTTGTAACAATTTTGTGATAATTGTCAAATATGTATTTTGTATAAAAAAGTGTTGACTTTAAATAAAAAAAAGAAATTATAAAAAGATTTTTTTTTAAAGAAATGAACAAAGAATAAATAAAAAAATTATGAATCAACAAACTAAAAAATGATGAAATAAAATATCAAAGAAACGAAATTCATTAGTTTTGATGTTATTGTTGTGCATGACTATAATAATTATATGTCAATGAGGTTATTGATGAAAAGTATATAAGTCTTGAGGGAACTTCTTTAGCATTAGAATTATTGCTACATTCAATGACTTTATATTTTTATACCCTTGCACTACCTATTTCGACAATTATGTGTAATAAATATTAAAAGTTACATGCTAAAGTTGGCTTTCAGTTTTGTTTATCTTTGTATTATTTAGTGTACACCTTCGGTAATTATCATATGAGAATTAAATGGGCACCAAGTGTAGAGAAAAAACTTAAAAAAATTATCAAAAACATGCATGTTAGAATGTTGCTTTGAGCACATACACCGGGGCCTAGACAGCAATCTTGCAGTGCACCGAGTCAAAAACCCTGCAGCATCAGTCAAAGAAAATGGGGGTGGCCATGCCAAAAGAGGCACTTCCTTATGAATATAAGTTGTTGTTATTGGCTTTTACCTCTTGAGGTGGGTTTTGGAATCATTTTCACTTTTATATACGTTCATACGACATTTTTTCTAACATATTTTAATGTTTCTTTATCTGGGGTTTAGGCATTATGTAACCATAAGAAATGTAAAATTATTGTAAACACATCTGCTCTACCAGTTACAAAATATCACGTATTTATGTTACCAGCCTCTGGTAAGTGACTTAAAAACAGTGAAGAACGCTAGTTTATTATCAACTATACCTTCTCAATAAGCTCAATGCAGGCAGCCAAGTCCATTCCAAAGTCAATGAACTCCCACTCTATTCCTTCTTTCTTGTACTCTTCCTGCTCCAGGACGAACATGTGATGGTTGAAGAACTGTTGCAGTTTTTCATTGGTGAAGTTGATGCATAGCTGTTCCAATGTGTTGAACTGAACAGTCAAGCAACACAATCTTAGAATTAGTTTGCACAGATGTACTAATATTATTGTATCATCAATATTTGTAGGATATCATATTAATTTCAAAAAAGATCTACTTAACTTACATCAAAGATCTCAAACCCAGCAATATCCAGGACACCAATGAAGTGCTGTCTTGATTGTTTGGTATCCAGCTGCTGGTTGATACGAACGACCATCCACAAAAACATCTTCTCATAAACTGATTTCGCCAAAGCGCCAACATTGTTGTACACCTTAATGAAAAGCATGAAATCAGTAAGTATTTATTGTTCTAGAATCTCTTTAATAGTGACTGCAGTGATGATGGCAGTTCTACTGTACCTGTGCAACAGTTTGGCCTTTGGTCACATACTCATTCCCGACCTTCACCCTTGGGTAGCAGAGAGCCTTAAGCAGATCTGCTGAGTTTAAACCCATCAGGTAAGCGATCTTGTCAGCAACTGTAATAATGGAAACGTGTTTAATTAACAATTGAATCATTATGATGAGTTTTACTCTAACACATTGTATTCAGTTTTCACAGTTTCAAAAAGAATTGACAAATTGTTCTCAATTCACTATATATTTAAATCAGTATTTTTGTTCTGCCATTGAATAACCCTGAAGTAAGGAATTGTTTTAAACAGCCTTTCTCTTTTGCAGTACGTGGCTAGTGTCAGTATAAATATGTATTCCCAAAAAGCTCCTGTTGAACCCGGTCTCTTAGGGGGTGTAGCGCTTGACTGGAGCAGCAGGCCGGTCAGAAATACTATAATTCGCGATCTCACCATGCACTGCTTGTGACCTCACATATTACAACACTCATTACATGTTCTATGGCATCATTGATAACATCACTTATGAAAACTGTAATTACTTCATTGATGACAACACTGTACATGGCAGATGCAAGTTTAAGTTGTAGCTTCTTGAGTTAACTATAACTAGCTCAGTGGCTTTGTTATAGTTTAAGTGTCATGTTCAAACTGACATTTTTCACCTAACCATAAGGTAATTTTAACCTTTGGCTTTTTTCAGTGAATATATATATATATATATATATATATATATCTATATATATATATATATATATATATATATATATATATATATATATGTATGAGCAAAGTCTGCCGTCTTCGTACTTTAACTCGGTAAGCTCAAAAGACGACACGAGTCCCAAAGTCAGGCAATGATGTTTTTTATTTGTGGAGCTGCAAGATCTGACGCGTTTCGGGCGGTTGCCCTTGTTCAGAGATAGTCGGTTCTCGGCTTGCCATTTTTTTAATTACTTTTTCATACACACAATGTGATGATCAACATAGAAAAAATACTGTGCACAAGTTGAGATATAGTCGCTTTCTTACATTTGATAAATACTCTTTCTTTCTGAATAAATATCATCCGATATTTAGAGCTTTAAAGCAAGGAATATTATTGCATATATGAGTTGAAATAATCACTCTAATGTTTCTAACTGCATGATTGCATGTAAGACAACCCACATTTCAGTCTGCCCTTAATACAGAATCAATATAACCATATGTTATGAAAAAACTTCATTTAAAAAAAAATCTAAGTCATGCCTTAGATCTGCACAATAAAACAAACAAGATGATGGGCGGAATGTTGCACAATGGCAAAACATTCATCCCCAGTCACAGATCTGGGTTTAATCCATCGTTATTTTGCTCACCAAGCCACCCAAGTTCAGACATGGCCATATGCTAATCAGTCTTGACCCTCTGCCTCATGGGAACAGTCCAGCTCGAACTGCCAAGCCATGTCTTCCTTGGACCGGAATCAAGCATCCTAGGACCGGTTTCTGGCTATCAGCCATCTTCAGCCAGGATAGCTTGATTCCAGTGGCCTAGTGAACAAGGGACCCACGTTTGTGCATACTCTTCCCACATAGGGTGAACGGCAAAACAAACAAGTTGATGGACGGAATGTTGCACAATGGCAAAACATTCACCCCCAGTCACAGATCTGGGTTTAATCCATCGTTATTTTGCTCACCAAGCCGCCCCAGTTCAGACATGGCCATATGCAAATCAGTCTTCACCTTGTGCCTCATGGGAACAGTCCAGCCCGAACTGCCAAGCCATGTCTTCCTTGGACCGGAATTAAGCATCCTAGGACCGGTTTCTGGCTATCAGCCGCCTTCAGCCAGGATAGCTTGACTCCAGTGGCCTAGTGAGCAAGGGACCCACGTCTGGGCATACCCTTCCCACATAGGGTGAACAGCAAAACAAACAAGATGATGGACGGAATGTTGCACAATGACAAAACATTCCGCCCCAGTCACAGATCTGGGTTTAATCCATTGTTTAAGCCAGAAACCGGTCCTAGTATGCTTGATTCCGGTCCAGGAAAGACATGGCTTGGCAGTTCGGGCTGGACTGTTGCCAAGAGGCACAGGGTCAAGACTGATTTGCATATGGCTATGTCTGAACTGGGGTGGCTTGTGAGCAAAATAACGATGGATTAAACCCAGATCTGTGACTGGGGTTGAATGTTTTGCCGTTGCCCAACATTCCGTCCATCATCCTGTGTGTTTTGCAATAACATAATTAACCAGCCTTCCTCCATTGAGAAATATGCAAATGTATCGCAATTATCTGTGTAAATAACGCAATAAATATGTGCAAAAATTAGTATCTATTCCTAATATATGCAAAATCCCCAAGTAATACAATCTTTGTGCAAAAAATCGCATATATCTTTGTTTGTACATATACAACAGAAGGGTTCCTACAATGTGAAGAACCGGAGGAGACACGGCGGCATTTTCAGGTAGGTTTTTTATTTCCACATGGCATGACGCGTTTCGGACGTAATGTCTTCATCATATGCCTGCTGCAATATAAGCCCTTACAGCCAGTCAGCTTTGATGTAGTTCATGTTGTTTTCCCATTGGTGGCAATCTAGGTGGGTTGCATTACTATGACCAACCACTGTGGCTGCCTCCGCAAACCACAGTACCCAGAATGCACTCACACTGCACCCCGGGTGAATGTCCAGCATCAACACCACTTAATCTCTTCACGACTCCTGGATATTAAAAATGTGCTGAAGCTGAATGACGACCAAGTTGCTGGTGAAATAATACATATTCCACTGTAAATAGCCAAAGGTTAAAATGACCTTATGGTTAAGTGGAAAGTGTCAGTTTGAATGTGACACTTAAACTAAAACAATATGTCTATATATATGTATATATACACGTTTATATATGTATATATACATATATATGTGTTTATATATATATATATATATATATATATATATATATATATGTTACTACTTGGTGAGCTAGGGTATTGATGATGAGGGATTGGCTGGGTCTCTCTTTAATGATTACTGTAAATTAAACCAGTTTTCCCTATGATTGCTCTTTGTGTCAGTGTGGGAAACAGGCACACAGTGCAGTGTTGTACTTCTGCATGATTAGGCATACCACTGGCTTGCCTACAATCCATGTTTCAGTGGAAAAGTACAAATTTTACTATTTGTATACTTTTGTAAAAACAGGATTTTGTGCATTTGTGGAGGATTTAGTGGAAGAGCACATTAACAGTGACCAACACATTGTACCCCGAAACTCTAGAGCAGGATAAAAAGGCATCTCAAGCTGCCTTTTTGATGCTTCTTCTTTGTAAAAGGTCTCTGAGATACACATTTATTTGAGTGTACTGCCAAGGTAGTTCTTTTTACTTTCACTCACCTTCCTTATTTCTAATAGCATGTACTCTAAATGACTGTTGGTATCATCTTATCTGAGCCCTAAAGCAAGGCTCCACAGGCATTACGAAACCTTTAGCTTAATGACAATCATGCACAATGGGTAGGGACAGTCATAATTAGCCTAGGAAATGTTCAAAATCTTACTAATGAATCATATACAATACAAATAATCGAGTCTGCCATGTATACCTATTGTTGTTTCATGCTAAATATTTTCAGTTTGCACCTAACCTAAATTTATTCGTTTTTAAATGATGACTATTCACCTAGGAATGTGACTGGAGCATTTGTTAAATCAGACTCACTTTCTCTTTGTTGCCCTAACGTACGATATTGATAGTAATGGTGTAGTTAACTTTGTTCAATTCAATTGGCAACACTAATACCAGACCCATTGTGTTCAAAGTGAGGCTATTAAGGGTGCATGCTAAAATGAAAACATCTTTACCTTCAGTGCCATCTGGCTCCGCCTGCTCCTCTCTTTGCTTCTGCTTGAACTTCATGTTACCGTGGTGCATGACCGCACCAGTCAATTTGTAGATGCCCAGTTTTTCATCTGTATTAAAGCCCAGGATATCAATGGCACTCTGCACATAACAAAGTGATGGGTGAAATGTTTGGTTCAACTTAAAGCAACATAATAAAATACTTATGGAGTGTTTGGCCAAAATGAATAGGTTTCCTGGTATTTGTTATGAGCTATATTCAAAAGCCTTACTGCTGAATAATGAACTATGGTTTCTTCCAGACTTCCCTCAGTAGAAATACCTTTTAATATCAAGTATGACACATTTGCTATCCCTACTGATCTGGTTATAGCATTGTAATTCAGTAATATAATATTGGCTTACCCGACTTCTAAGTTGTTTATAGTGTAGTGTTAAAGAACTACATTGAAAGAAAAATGTTATTTTAAAATTAGAATAAACTGTATGTAGTCACACTGGAAGCAAAGAGATTTAAAGTGATTATTACATTGTAGAACCAGGAAAAATAAAAGGATCTTTATCAGAAACTACTGCTTAATGACCTTGATCCTCAAAGCATCTGTTGGAAATGTGTTGTAGAGCGCTTCAATTCGGAACAAATCTAATAGATACTATTGATAATTCTCGATGAATTTAAATGCATTTAGTCTAGTACGTTACATTGCTTATAATATCTTGATTGTTACAGATTTACAAGATGGCCACTCATCCGTATGTATTCAGATTTTTGAAAAACATACTGAACAGTGTGTTGTAAACAGTTTCTAAACAAGTGCAATGATCAGGAAATAGTATATTTATTGCTTTGAAAACCCATTTTTAAAGGATCAATATAAGCAAACAAACTTACATCTGTAGCCATCAACTCGTCAGCATCATCAATACTGGCCACAGTGATTTCACCTTGGCTCACGTATCCAAAATCATATGGATTTGTTGTAATCAGAAGCATATCTGAAAGCAAATTAATGTGGTCAATACTGTGAGTTAAAACATATTTGTGTTGTCAAATTTAGCATTCTCTGGTTTCCATGAACTGCGTACAATTGTCTTTTACTCCGTATACCTACCAATAAGCTCAGGTTTCTTGTTGCACATGACCTGGTAAAAGATATGGTAACTTCTTTCGGCTGCTAGCTGGAATGTTACTCTGGATTTTTCAAGAAGATCTAATGACAAAAGTATGGCATTAGTTTGTTATACAACACCCTCGCTCAATGAGCTCTAACAATTGTCTGACTTACATGTTTCTATGTCAGCAGAGGCCAGTTTTCCTGTGGCCCCAAAGTGAATCCTGATGAATTTACCCTGTGAAAACACAATAACTGCATATTTAAACTAACAATGTACATTATGTGATCTTAAATGACATGTTTTATACTGGTCTTTGGATGTTGTACACTATAAATGTTGTTACCTCACAAGGTTATTTAGATTATACTAGTGCAGATTGTGTTTACATTTCCAACAGCATTTCCAAGACGTACAGTTTGCTCTAAATCAACTCCACCCCAAAGAAGGATGAAGCTTTTCTTCCACCAAATCATTTAAAACTCATTCCAACTAATTCCATACTGATGTAGATACAACAATCCTAAAAGTTCATTTAAAATGGTGGTAATCCAAGCATATAATCCCAGGGTTAAGATCCCGCCAATGGTTGCCCCTTAAAGCACAGATACATTTCATGTTAGGCTGCCTAATAGAGAAAGATGCAATTCTCTAAGAATCCCTAAACCTAACTGCAACACCTTCTAGCCGGTTTTATAAAGGCAGCAAAGATGTTTGACAAGAATAAATCCCAATAGGGCAACCAAGGATTCTTTGACATTGTCCTGAAATCTCCTAGCCCTCCATTTTGTGTTTTATGGCCCCTGTCAATGTTTCAAAAAGAACTGAAGAAGCAGTTCACCACCAGTTTAGCTTCAGCTAGCGAACCTAGCCTATTGCACATTATGTTATTATGTACTGTATGCTGCTATATATGGTATATTCCCAGAAATCCATTACACAGCATGATTAATATGCACCTAAACAAATAAGTAGTCTAACAGTAAATCCCCCAATTCCTCATGTAAAGCCATACACCCACTTCCTTTTTGTGGTTTGGTGAATGTGGTGGATGGAGGAGGCAAACCTTCAAACCACTTTCTACTTTATAGCAAACTGTGAACTGTTGATCTATTGTACACCCAAACAAATTCTAATTCTTCTTCCCAACCTAGAGTTGAGAATTATCACCCTCACACTGCTGACATTTTACAAGAAAGCTTAAAACCTGTCTATTTAATAATGTGTTATACCTTACCCTTAGTGCTAGCTTCCTCGCATATATTTTGTAATCTGAGTAGTTAGGATTCATATTTACAGCTCTAACAAGCGAAATGGAGGTGTGCTTTGCAAATAAATAAAATTAACATACCATAACACGTCTAGTTCTTTTCAGGACAATCATACAAAGGTCTGTGCTATATTAACTAGCCCCAATAAAATGGTATAAGCATTAAGTGCCTGGCTTTGTAATTTCTCAGTTAATGATTGTGTTTGGGTAGCTCCTGTCTGTGCTGATTAATCAAATGTACAAGTACAGCTGATTAAGGGGCATGATTGACACACTGCTCCCAAGGCTTCCCAGGGATCCTGATTAACATAAATACTAAAAGATGATTACATGAAAAACAACGTCAGTTTGACTCCTGAGTCATAACTATGTCATTCATAGTTGTTCTGAAACAATTTGACTTACATAGATAGCTTTAGACTGTGCAGTTAGCGTATGCGGTATTGTTTCCATGTTTTACCTGCTATACATGTTTGCATGTCTTATCTTACAACCAGTGTAGAGCTAACATTTAAAAAATGGTGCAGAAACCTACATGTGTCCTTTTAAGTTGTATGTATAGAATAGAATACAAATATTAAACATATGTGTACTTTCTCTACCGGAATGGCCAACTTACAAAGCGTGAGGAGTTGTCGTTCCTCACGGTCTTGGCGTTGCCGAAGGCTTCCAGCAGCGGGTTCGCTGAGATGATTTGATCCTCCAGGGTGCCCTAAAACCGAAACACAGAAGTCTCCTTTGTTTCGTCGTCATTTAAATCTCAGTCTTCATTGTTCTGTGTTAGCCAGTTTATAAGCACAAGTTTTTAATTTGAAGAGTGGTGTTTGCTGTGCCTTAAAATCCTAAAAAATGGAGTTTAGTTGCTAGTGCATTTCGGTAAGAATTAATGTAATCAATCAAATCAGTTCCATGTAGCGTGTCTTTGTATTTGCTTCATAGCATCAGGACTGTGGTATTTATATGTTAGATCTCCTATAGAGCATGGACGTCGTCCAAAGATGTCAGGACTCTCTCATATTAATTATGCTGCATATGTTATATGCGCAGATTGAACACCTAATCAGAATAGAATGGTGGTAATACAGGTTTGTATAAAATAATGTTAGGGCATGAGATGGGTAGGTAAAAGGGACAGAGACATGTTGAAATGAGATGGGGACAAAGTGACCATAAAAACAGCCTGTCACATGTGTGGATGAAACGAGGGTTTCAATGCAAGCGTTTCAAGAGTAAGTGGACCTTTAGAAAACTTTTGCAATTGGAGAAAGTAGGGCCTGGGGAAGACTTTCCCGGCTTCTTTCTATCACAGCCATTTTTGCAGTTCTCCAACGTTACAATCTGACATTTGAAGTGAAAAAGCGAAGAGGAAACTAGTTGCAGCTCCTTGTTCAATGCAAGATTACAAAATGTGCCAGTCAAACTAGCCAATACTCCCAACAGACTACACTGGTTTGTGTACACTTTGGGATCACAGAGTGGGTCATCCAATCTCTTCTGTCATACTGAATGCCCTGAAGAACACCATTGGTGGTTTACTCAACAGAGGATTGTTTTAATTGTGCTGGGTTATTCCCTCTGGAAGGACAGGAGGGCTTCTAGCAGACAGTGTTTGAGGAGCTAGTGAAGGTCTGCCCTGAATCGATCACCGCTGTGCTGTGTGCTCCTACAGATTTACAAAAACTGCAGCCTCTAAAGTTAAGAACTTAACATGTTGCGAATACATAACAGACTAATGGTATTAGATGCCAACTGGCAAGTTAATTAGTAAATGACATCATTAATAAAGTACTATGGGGTGGTCTTTTAGAAACAATAGATAGTCATTGTGTTCTACTCCGTCATTTAGAATCACACTCCACAAATACATAGGTGTACTCAACCTGAATCTTTCCAGGTTGTGGCTCCTGCTTTTTCTTGTCACCAGAGGCAGCAATTGATGCAAAGTACTGGATGACACGTTTGGTGTTCACAGTCTTCCCTGCCCCGGATTCTCCACTGTGTAGTAAAGGAAAAAATATGAACCATCCACTCCGAGTAACCCACATATGTCTGATTAAGATACATAAAATAAGTAGAAGCATATTTACGTGATCAGGATTGACTGGTTTTCGCGATCTGAAATAGAAAATCGTGTTTATTTAATCTATTGGACTTTTGAAAAGAGATTGATTTAAAAATAATATATATATATATATATATATATATATATATATATATATATATATATATATATATATATATATATATATTCACGAAATCTTCAGACCTCCACACACAGCGGCGAAAGAAGAGGCTGACCCCACGTTATCCGGGCAAGTTGTTATTTATTCAATGCCTTTTCAAAAATGTAACGTTTCGAGTACTAGCGTACTCTTGTTCACACGATATATATATATTTATTTATTTATTTACTTTAGGGCACCTACTTCTCTACTACAAACGTCTTCTGCTCAATAAACGCTTCCCAGTATGGTGGTAACACTAGGGGTAGACCGACTGGGTACACAACAATTCTCATGTTGCTACTTTTCCCTGGTGATCGATTACCTCTCTACAGTTCTGAAGGGCCGCATGCCGGTTAATGTGCCAGCAGCACACATCAAACAAAGTTTAATTTAACAAAACTAATTCGTGAAAAAATGTATTTTTCGAAATTTGAGCACAACTTGTCATCCTGATTGAAACACAAACGCATGTTTATGCCACGGCTGGGATTTCTGGGTTAGTTTAATGAGTGCCAAACGAGGGTTCACCCAGAATTCTTTGAAGAGGAGGCAGTTCGTGGACGGGATCTATTATTGGTGAACATCATAGAGAAAAGTCTGATTGTGGCTGGCAGTCACTTTAAAATCAACACACAAAAGGTGATGGGATGAATGGTTGCAAATAGTATAGAACACTGGCAATCGCTCTGGGTAGCAATCAGACACATTGTTTTTCACAAACTGTGATATCCCCAAAGCATAAGACCTCAACAACTTCTCCAATAGACATTTTGTCGCAAGAAAATAACACTTGATTTCAGCATGGAAGATGCGTGAGTCAAGCCCAGGATTACACGGCTATGCATACTATCTCATTGTTAATATATTTCGCGGGAGAAATAGATAATATTTAAAATAGCATTACCAGGTGACCCTCAGGACTACCAAGTGGTGCCCTGCCACGTGCAATGCCTAGAACTTTTTTTGCCAACTACTTGTTAGTGGAGAGTATACTTCTAGGAGAAGAGAAACCACACTTCCCAGAATGCTGAGTTCAACAGACTGAAACGCCAGGACTCGCTGAAAATATTGTGCATGACATGGAGAAACTTGGCAGCATTGGAACATCTTTTCCTACTCAAAGGTTTGTGGCTGGGCTAACCAAATCTAAGCCTGTTGATGTTGCAAATATACGTTATAGTGCGAATATAAGCTATTTATGGTACATTGAAATACCTGTAAAGTGCAGTATATTTTTCAGATTTTAAGCATTATACATTGGATAAAAATGTTATATAAAACTATAGGAGACCGATCCACTCTATGCCTTAAAGAAATGTTGCCATTAAGTTGTTTCAGCTCCAAACAAAGTGTGTGATCCATATCCTGAGACCGTAGTCTATGTTTGCAAAACACTATTGAAAAATTTACCAGTTAACATGAACTGATAGGCATTGTCAGAGATGGAGAAGATGTGAGGTGGGGCCTCCTGACGCTTCTTGCCTCGGTAGCCAGACACCACTTCCGGGTTGTACACCGGCAGCCATTTGTAGGGGTTTACAGTGGCGCAGAAAAGACCGGAGTATGTCTGAGCAAAAGCAGAAAAGAACACAGAAATGTTACCATTTGTACAAGAAACTTGAAGCTATAGCAAGGTATTTGGGGCTGTAGCCAAAATGTCGTAGAAAATGTATTTTACAAGAAAATGTGTGCATCAAGTGCAGTTGGGAAGGCGTGATCACACCAGATGCCTGAGCAATGCACCTGCAAGTCAGGCAAAATGCAAATGTATTTAGAGTTGAATCGGCCAATATATATATATATATATATATATATATATATATATATATATATATATATATATATATATAGTCATGTATGTATTATAACTTCAAGGCCTGATTCACAAGCCTTAGCTTTAAATTTGGAAATGCACACATCCTATAGTTAGACCTAAGTCTTGCATATGTTTACAGTTTTTTACGAATTCACAGTAATTTCAGGATCATTTATGAACATTGAGACAGGTCGGAGTTTGTCGTAAGTACTCCTGTTCAGGTCCATGCAGCTTTTTCAGAATCTCTGCATAAAATACATTTCCATTCAAGGAATCAATATGAAAACAATTTACTTAATCACTGATTAATCTCCAAATCCGTCATGAATACTCACTCCGGGACCTTTGACGGACATTAGTGTCTTAAACAATACAAATCTGATCTTACTATATTTTCCACGCTGGATCCGCAAGCAAAAAGAGATATGGATGTGAAATGGCATTGCCAAAATACAGAATAACGTGCACAAAATCCTATCATTGAAGTTATATACATCATATATAAATTATTGCACATTTTGCAACGTTCAGCAGATTTCTTATTCCTCTTATTTTTGGGGGGTATGGGGAGGGTTCATTACTCTAATTCACAATTGCTGCAAAAAAGAATGTTCTCGAGAACATAAATTAAAATTCCAGCAAGCCAGACTAATCCCTATATCTTTCCAAAGTAGGTTGATTCAGTACCCTGTAAATCAGTAAGTACGATATGTTAAAACTAAAGCTATTATTTAAAATTACTGTTATGATGTGGCATGGTCTGAGAACAATTTTTAGAAAAGTATCTAAAATGTGGAATTATCACCTGGTATACAAGAAACAGCTGCTGGCTCTGGCTTGCTCTAGGATACCCCTGGCACTGCCTTGCTACACCAGAGGTCATGAAAGCTGTGACAGGAAGAGCAAGGATATAGTTTTACAGGAGTCCTTTGTCTTTCATGTTTGTATTTCTTACTCATTACCTAGTCCGCTTAGTAGTAGCTAGCTGAGGGTCAAAGAATAAGACAATTTGTGATCTCACCAGGAGTCAAAATGTGTGCGATCTCATTGATATTATCCCGTAATTTGGTAAAAGAATGCCCCTGTATGTAAGTAAACAAAATAGATGAAGCTAAATGTGAGAGCTCTGTATCCTGCTAGTAGAGTGATTGAAAACTGTTCATACAGTACATTTTTTTGCCCCGAGCTGCGACCTCAGAGCAGCACTTTCTGTCATACAATATTACTACTTTTCAACCATTCCTAAACATACTTGGGGAATTTATTACCTTCCCCAAAATATTCCAGGACTGGAGTTGGAATACTAAATATGCCTCCTGGAATAGTTGGGGGATATCTGCTAAACATTTCCGAATATTCTGTCTGAAATCAGTCCTATTAGAATGTGTTAGAAAACTTGAAATTCCATCATAACAATATTGATATCAGAATGACACAGCAAATTTAAACTAAAAATGTCAATCGCCGTATAACTGAATGTTCAAACTAAATTGATATATTTGCCTGCTGGTAGTCCACCTGATTAGACAAACAACGCAATAAGATGGTCTCTTGGTTACAATAGACAATATATTTATATGAAGCAGCATTTCACTTTGTGATTAGTACCATAAAGAAAAATAATAACCTATTTTACTTACATAGATCATCCATGCTGCATAGCGCTCCTTGAGGTTATACAACACGGTTGCTTCATTCAGGTGAGTCATCATAGCCATGTCCTCAATTTTATCATACTTAGGGGGGTTCATCGGGAATACTTGATCGTCTTTTACAGTTACAGACTGGTGAAAAGAGAAGAGAGTCAGGTGTCAAACATGCCTACGGCTGGTGTGAACCTTGGTAAACTTGAAAACATAAACCTTTCGAGTGGTCATTTACCTGGCCAGCCTCAGTCTTAACGGTGACTTTGCCACCATCTTTACTCTGGATGACACCCTTCACGTACAGCTCCTTGGGATCAGCACAAAAGCAGGATGTTTTTGCATCAAACGGACGATTCTGGTCCTCAATTCTTTCCTTCTCAGTTTTACGGAGGTACTGGGCCGCCTCCCCAAAGACGGCCATCTCAGCATCCGAACTCATGGTTGCAAAGTTCCTTCAGATGCAGAGGTATATCAATTTAGTGTGTGCCTAATCAATATTTGTATATATGTGCGTAGCAAACAGACTGTATCATCATCAAACAATGTTAACACAAGGTGGAGGGCTTCATTCACGACATCAAAGAGGTCAACGACAACCAAAGTCATCATGTATGATAATGTTATCTGGAATGACAGTCATAACAATAACATGTATATTATAAGTGCAAGCTACAGAATGGGCTAGACAACATATTTATGGTCACATCCTACCCCCCCCTCCATTTTGCTGACTGGTTTGCGGAGAAGGTGGACATGGATGCATTAGAAATTCATACTAGCTTCTATATCATGTGTTGTTATCTTGGTCTCTAGTTGCCTGTAATATTGAAACTTTAATTCATGATTTCAAGTAAACATCTGCCATTACCCTGAGGAGGGTCTTAGGGTGTGTTGTACTGTACTTTCCTTTACCACTTGTGCCACTTATTCTGAAACTAAATTGTAAGTGTGTTAATGCCACATAACTGCTCCAAGACTTTTAGCATTATTTACCAGACAATTTCTTGACCAGAGGAATCTGTTCAGTCTTCTTTGGCTAGGGTTTGACATAGGAAATCCTTCACTAGTAATCACACTCATTTTCTGTTAATGCCAAAGGTCACTGGCTAGTTTCAGCGTAGGTGACACTCAACAAGACTCTCTCTTTTTAACCTTGACTGTTGCCCCCTGGCTGACATTGTGAAATCCATTGGCTTCCTCTGTTGCATGTATGCCAGTGAAATGCCGATCACTAATGGTGGACGTAGACGTGCCCTGAAAAATTGTTCAGGGTGAACCCCTTGGAGCCAACAATGCTCCTGGCACGTTTTAGAGAAGTGTGCCAACTTGGATGGGATTCGCGCCTGCTACCTAGGCGAGATACTTGGTAGACTTGAAAAAAAGCATTCAGGCACCGTAGTTTACATTGGTTTCAAAGAAGTTGAAGGTCCATACATCGCCTTAAACAAAAACATGACCAATTATTATTTTAATTCCAGCTCTGGTGTCTGAAGTTAGACCATATGGCCTTTAGCAGCGAGTCCAGGCTAGCCCCTTTAACTCCAGTTTGCTCCCATGGTTAGGAAAGGTTGTTTGGGCACACCTACTACTAGGCTCATTCTTTGGGAAGAGGGCGTCGTCCCAGGGCACAGGCCTTCATCACTGCTTGAAGGTCACAGAATGTCATGATGCAAGATTAGAAAAGGGTGATGCTATTGAGCTCTGTGTCATCCGGGCACTCCTCTAGTATCAGAAGACATGTTTAAGGAAACTCGCACTGTAGATATAGTCAGAACGAGTAACAGGAGTGTTCACAAAATTCACCTGTCCTTTCGGAAAAACTTACACGTACTCTACGACATCGTGGGTTAACCTGACTTTGGTGCACTGTGCCAGAGGCAACTGAGGACATTCAGAACATCTCCCTACCAAGCTGCTTTGCTGATGATGGCAAACTATATTACAATACTGAATATCAAATGCAGTGCCTAATTGTGCCAATGGTTGTAGGTGGGGCCCGCTGGCACTTTATTTTGGGCACCAGAACTTATTTTTCGTCATCAGGCTTTGACCCAAAACAAAAGAAGGGGGAAAGTCAGAGAATAGGGGAAGAACGAAGGAGAAAAACACGAGTAAACACTGACAAATGGAGAAATCTTGAATGAAAAAGAACCTGCAATAGTAAGATAAAGACACAGGAAGCATAGGAAAGTGGGAGAAAGAGGCATGAGATAGAATCAAGAGTAGGCAGCCTTCGTATTACGCAACCACAATATTCGGCAGGAATGAACTTATGAGAGAAACTTTGAGCCCTGGTAATTATCATTTCACAAATTAAAACCTGACCGATTGGTATGAAACACATGGAGAAAAACAAGACCTCAGAAGCAATCAGAGCACCAGCTTTTAGTAGAAAAGGTATCCATGAGAGCACAGATAAGTGGCCAATTCATGCATGGAGTAGAAACTCACTGGTTGATATAATTTCCACCTTTGCCTAAAGTTTCCGTTACGTGATAAAGGCAGCAACCTTATCTCCGTTTTCAAGGTATTGCCTAGTGAAATATTTATATCATTAAAGTTAGTAACAGGGGTTTCACACAAGCACCGTTTCATGCAGCACTTCTTTCGGCACTTACCTTTACTCCCTCCGACAGAAATGTAAGAAGTCCTCCTGGCACCCTGGAAGCTGGAACAAACAGAGAGCACGTGTAGCTTTGGGTATTTTATAATTAGCTTCAAACATTGCTGCACATCCTGATTTAACTGTGCGATGCAGGGGGGTTTAGCGAACCGCAGCCGACAGCTAAGGCATTCAGCACTTTGCACTTGTGAATTCTCCCCTCTGGGACATGTACCAGCACATCGTGTGTAGCAGGCATTAGGTTTCACAGCTGCACAGCGCAGCCATCCTTGCTTATTCCAGGCATCTTTTCCATGCAGCAGTGGCCTAAGCAGACAGACTCTGGCTCATAATCGGCCAACTGGCTAATTACAACAGATTTTCAACACATTAAATTTAAAGTGGAAATCTTGCGTGTGTCAATGCTTGTACGGCTCAAATCAGGTACCCAGAAGAATACAGGAAGGAAACTCACGCGCCCTTAGCAGTCAGTGCTGGAAGGAAGTGGTCCCTCTTACCTCTGGAAGCTGAGCTGGGCACGGATTGGAGGTCACCTACAGACCCTGCTCTTATATAAAGTCAGATCTGCCTACTCAGCACGGCTGCCATCTATCTTTGGTCACATATTTCCTCGGGATTCGTCGATCAAATCCTAGAGGCTTTGATTTCCCTCCCGTCCGTCATGGTGGGTTATTATTGGACAACAGATGCCCTGCCCCGATGGATGCGGGTCTTCGTTTGTTCTGTAACGTGGACACTTACATCAGTCTCGTCGCGAGCCTCGGCGGAGACGGTCCTTGTTCGTCGAACTACACGAGTGACCAGGAAAGGAGAAATGATTTAGCACGACAGGACAGGACAACCAGGGAGAGTTAAAAATGACAAGAAGAACTAAAAGAACCTTGGAATTCCGCTTCAACCTACATTTTATTTTAAAACATGAAAACGTGTGCTTTCTTCCTTGAAACATTTTTTTTTTCTTTTTTGCATTTTTCTTTATTTATTTTGCCTCTATAACCTTATTATAGGCTAGAATGGTTATTTTCTTTAAAGGGCTAAACAAGATTAGTATATGGCCAAGAATTGTACGAAGCAATTCTATTAGTATCATCAATTTAGGAAATTGAGGAAAATAGATTAAAAATATAATTTGCAACACAATTTATCAAGTTGGGATTGGGGATCTTTTATAATACAAGATAAACAGCAACTCATGTGGGAGTCATTGTGGTGAGATAATCTCGACGTTGTTCGTCACGTTTCTCCCTTTTAACTGTACAACTAAACTCTGATGCACGTTTAAGAGCACATGAGCAGAGCATTAAAGTGACTGGGTTAATGAGTTTGATATATTGAGGGACGCCCGTTACTATTGGTGAGTGTGCCTGACTGTGTTTTGTTTTATGTTGTGTGATGTAAGTTAATATGATGTCATGTTATGTTACGTCCTGCTATGCTATGGAATTCTGTATAGCACATTCTTCCATTATTTGACCTTGAAGATGCGTGCATGCATAAAGTTTGTATCGCTTAGCACAATAGATATTGCATGTTTGCGTTTGTCTTTAAAGTCGCCGGTATATAGCTTGTTGGTGGCCGTTAAACCCCTTCGTTGGTATGCACGTGTCAGCTTTTAGATTTCGGATTAAAAGCCGCCCTCGTACAAAAACGGGATTTCCGCAATAAAGTCGCTCTGCGTCTTGTGTCTGTTGCTCTGTCCACGCACAACTAGAAACTAACATGGTGTGAATGCACAAAATAACAAGAGACTAACAAGGTGTTTACGCACAAGAGAGCGAGAGGCCAACAGGGTTTGAATGATCAAGAGAGAGGCAGGCCAACAAGTTGTGAATGCACAAGAGAGCGGTAGGCCAACAGGCTGTGAACGCACAAGACAGTGAGAGGCCAACAGGGTGTGAACGCACAAGACAGCAAGAGGCCTACAGGGTGTGTACGCACAAGACAGCGAGAGGCCAACAGGGTGTAATCGTAAATCATACGCTCTTATATAGCGCCTTATCACCATAAGGTCTCAAGGCGCTTGCTTTGGGAACCCGTCCTGGTCTTTCCCTGCAAGATTACCCCTACTGGGCATCCCCAAGGTGAAGACCAGGCATCCCATCGCAGTGGGGCCGTATTGGAGATTAAGCAAGCTATTGCCCAGAGTTGAAGAGTGTGAACCCATGATTCGAGTAGGCACCGAGGCGAGAATTATCGAGTCCGTGAACATTATGAGCTCAAGACCCTGCCGCGTCGGGCATTGAACCCTGGTCCTGGGTCTGACCTCTGCATCAGGGTCTGCCTCCTCTAACCGGTGAGCCACACTTCTCCACAAGACAGCGAGAGGCCAACAGGGTGTGACGCGCAAGAGAACGAGAGGCCAACAGTGTGTGAATGTACAAGAGAAAGAGAGACCAACAAGGTGTGAATGCACAAGAGAAAGAGAGATCTATAAGGTGTAAATGCACAAGAGAACGAGACACAAAGAAGGTGTGAATGCACAAGAGAAAGAGAGATCTATAAGGTGTGAATGCACAAGAGAAAGAGAGACTTACAAGGTGTGAATTTGGGGTGCATGGCCTAGTATGAAACTCTTCAGAGCCAACTTGACCCTATCCCACCATTTGACCTTATTTTTTATCAGTTTTATGTATTTATTCAAAATGTAGCTGCGATCCGGAAAATATTTTTAGCCTCCTAACGTTCCAGGAAGGTTGTAGAGGTTCACTGACAAGCTTCATTACAACCTAGATTATTTTTGTAACTGTACTGACAGATACATATTGCATGTGAACACACATTAAAGCGTGCAGATTGTAAACTGACTTCCATGTGTGGATGTACGTGTCTGTGTGTAAGGGTGGGGGTGGCTGTATTGGTGAGTATACCTGTATATGTATCTATGTATATACACATATAGACACAAATCTATTTAGATTTATGATTAGGTGTGTGCGTATACGGTACATGTGTATCAGTATTTATACTTATTTCGGTGCATGCGTAAATGACTATAGATGCGTCTGCATATACGTGTGCGTGTGTTTAAGTGGGTGGGTGGGTACATGGCCATAATATATTTACTTTAATTACTATGCCTTCTTTCGTCCCCTCACAGGCCCACCCCAGTCAGCAGCCTATCACTTTACAGGAAAACAGCGTTCATTGCACCGAAAACTTCATATGACTGATCAGCTGCCACTCCACGTCTGAGGAGGAGGAGAAGGGGTCTATTCTCACAACCTAAACACCACGCTATAATTACGGTGATGACTGACAACACTATTAGTGACAACACTCCACTGCTCAAAGGCAGTCTTCTGAAGTGATTGGGGTGATATTTTGACCCGGGCCTGGATGACAGAGTTTGCAGGAAATATATTTAAACGGCAAGGGTCATCCTTAGAGATTAACTACAAAATAATTACTGAATTGAAAATAATATGCCAAACAACTTTCCTTATAAAAATCTGATACAAATGCCCGTTCATCACCACTCCCTCTTGTACCAGAAATGATATTCAGCATGCAGGGAACAAACACCATTCTGGATATTTTTCGTGCCAAGTGTCTTCGTTTTGTGATTAAGGGCCCGATCTGCAAAGCAAATTGTTGGCCGCAAACGGCCTGATTCCCAGATTCGGGCCATTTGCGAATTAAAAAATGCTTTCTTACATGTACCAAGCCCTATTTGCGATTCGATAGCCTATTATGGAATCGCAAATAGGGTTGATTGCGATTCAGTATTAGGGAGGGGAGTGTTTACTGCGCCCTTTGTAGTACATACTCGCAGTGGTATATGTGTTATGAATAAAATGCGGTCACAAAACATTTTCATTTTACCACCAACTACCCATTCGCAAATGCGAAGGGGTCCCTAAGGAACCCCTTCCCCTTTAATGTTGATGAAAATATTTTTTAAGAGCAGGCAGTGGAGCCAAGGACCACTGCCTACTCTTGAAAAATGAAAATACATTTTTTATTTTTGAAACATCCCATTGTTCCTTTAAGGAAAATAGGCTGCATTTAAAAAAAATTGCTTTATTGAAAAGTAAACATAGACATCGTGGTATGCTGACCCCAGTAGGCCACCATCCCTGTGAGTTTAGCAACTGACAATGGGTCGCAAACCGAGACCTACCTCATGAAAATTAATGAGGTAGGTCTATTAGCGACTCACTTGGAATCCAAAATTGTGTCACAAAGACATTAGTACATGTGTGTTTGTGACTCCCAAATAGCAAATCGCAAAAGGTTGCTATTTGGTAATTGTAAAGCTAAACCTATGTACATCTGGTCCTAAATGTGTTGCAAGTTGTGCGTGACCACAGCGAGCGAGCTTGACCACCTGCAAGAGGATTTTTTTCCTCAGGGGGGTGGGTTGGTCTCCCTCCCAATAATTTTTTGAAAACATTCGCAAATGCATTTTAAGCATATTTTTCAATATCAAACCTGGTCCAATAATTGAATTGATATAGATTGTCAACAGGGTTGCATTAATCTATGAATGAAGAGTTAGATGGTGGCGAGTTGGCGGTTGATTTAGTTCAAGTATGAACGACAATTAATAAAGACTTTTATCTTTGTGGAACAAATTTTGTCAATGCAATGACCAAGGGTGGGTGTTCTAGTTTTCATTTTAGCTTCCACACTAAAGCATCATCTTCCCCAAACACTACTTCCACCGATTCCTATGAAACATGCATAGCCTGGATGTATTTAACCGAGTGTACTGATTTAGCTCCTCAAAGAATTACACACACAGCCTTAAGTTTTAATCTAAAAAAGAGAGAGAATGAGCTAACCATGCAGTGATTGAATTGCACAAAACCTTGCATCAGTCCTGGCTCCAACTTGACCGCATTGTGTGACCCTGGGCAATTACTTTTTTCACACAGCCTCTTTTCCCTTTATTGTCACATGAGAGCACATTGAAATACCTAATTTCGGGGTGTGTGCTATAAACGCAAAATACTATCATGTTACTCCGTCTACAGAAGTACCTTAGTCCACGTTTAGGGAAAAAACACACCTCGGATGGTGGTTGGGGCATCAATGTTTCTAAGTTCATAATTAGAATTGGTCTCTTTTAAAATTCTGTCACTTCAAACAATTACCACTTAATGCAATGGCATCATTTAATATACTAAACTGAAACGCTTTGCAAAGATCACATAATACAGAAATACACTGTAGCTGGCATTTTGAAGAGTCTTATTCATGTATGTACTGGGCTCTCTGAGCCAAGCAACAGCAGAACAGCCTTTTACCCCCAAAAGCCAGGATGATCAGCGCTACTCCTCATGACCTTGCAGGAGACAGGAACCACCCAAATACAAAAACAATTGGTTTTGAGGCAAGCATAAAAAACATTTGTTTTACATTGTTTATTTTTAAAGGGCCGACGCATTACAAGCAGGAAAAGAGGCCAGCATATCTTCAGCAACATGACCGCCGCCCACCAGTAGTGAACTCAGCCCCCATCCTGTCAGCACACGAGGAAAATGCCCAGTGCCAAGTAGGGCCAGCCCAGGCCTATAAGGAGTTCCCACATGAAGGTGCATCGAATTGCGACGTAAAAACAATTTGTGGCGAAATTTTAGAAAAACAGTTTTTGGGTCACTTGTTTCAAGAGGGATTTGTGGCAAAACAAAGCTTAAAAGTATTGTAATATGGAAGAGGGCATTTTTTATTTAAAACTGACACTGCCAAAGAAAATGGCCCTGCCTTGTAAATGAATATTCAAGCCTAAAGTACCTGTTTTCGCAATGGTTCTTCATGTTACACTGATATTCCTACTACATATTCTTTTGATACTCTGTACCTGCCAAAGGCAATCCATTTAAATAAAGACATACAAAAAACTCAGACAAATGTGATATTCATATTAACATTTCCCTGGAGTTTTTAAGACTTCAATCTGCACTTTCCTGGTGCAACCCGCGGGACTTTAAGCTATTAAAAGGGCTCAGATAGTAGCACTTTTGATAGCAGGCTGCAGTATCGTTGGACATTACTAGAAGTACTGTGATTCAGACACAAGTCCTCTCTGTAGTAGGCTGCAGTGCCTTCATCCCTTATTAATGGTCCCTCGAGCCAGACTCAAGAGCTTGCTGTAGCAGTCTGCAGTACCATAGGCTGTTTCTACAGGTTCTACAGGCATCCTCAATTCTGCCCTTAAATGTGTCCTTTTGTTCAGCGTGGAAAGGGACAATGGAAAATAACTGGACTGTGCTTTTGTTTTGAGTGTGCCAGCTCCTAGAGAGGTTGTGGCTTCAACATATAGTTTACATACTCATTTTCACAAGTTTAATTATTTTGTTCTTGTATGGTTTAACTAAATATGCCCAATTTGTGGTATAGCAGTTATAGTCATTATAAAGGATCCAATAGTTAAAATTATGACCAGTCACTTCTTTGCAGAAGCTACCTCTATTTATTCTACACCTGGAACACATCGCTCAGCAACTATCGCTAATGAGATGCAGAGTAGGTGTTCTCGTGCAAAAAGCCACAAAAACACCACTCCACAACATTCTCAACGACCAGCCAGATCGGCGATAAGAACCCAAAACAAGTGATAAGGCGCATTAGCAGCAGGAAATTAACACCTGCTCTGACCTGGTGTAAAGTCGGACGACAGCCTGCACCAGAAAAGGGAGCCCAGGCAGAGCCACACCTGACGGGCAACAGATGCCATGGAGCCACTGATCATGCAGCTGGGAGCCCCAACAGGGCCACAACAGCCACCACCCCCAGGACGCCTCCCCCTCGGCACCCCACTGGGCAAAGACTTATCATATCAACCGCACAAAATCATGAACAAAACAATTCGACTAATGTCGCACAATCACAACAAATAACATGCATGTGTTGTCACAAAAAGGAGCATCAGACATTCACCTTCGAATTACCAAACAAAACATTTTATTTAAAAAAACTCAAAACAACAATTTTGAAGACTCATCGCGGGTCAACTCAGGACAATCTGTAGGTCACAGCCTGCAAGACAAAAATCCAGATAGGAAGGCGTGACATGCACTCATCAAAGGACAGAGAGGGAGCGAAAGAGATAGAGAGAGAGAGGGAGAGAGAAAGACAGAAAGAGAGGGAGAGAAAGCTGGAAAGAGAGGGAGAGAAAGAGAGAGGGAGAAAGAGAGGGAGAGAGAGAAAAAGACGGAAAGAGAGGGAGAGAGAGGGAGAGACAGTGAAAAGAAGAGAGGGATAGGGAGAGAGAGTGCCGACACTGCGCACCCAGGCCTCACTGCTCACCTGCTGCCACCGATGTGTCTCCAACCACATGCTGGTATGCACTGCAGTTCAGCAGGTCTCTCATCTGAAACAGAGTTCAGATACATGAATGGCAGAGTACATACATTTGCACACGCCATCATTGCTTGTCTGCCCCTGCGCACCCAAGTACCTGCACCCCAGCCCCTCACCCCACCCAGTGGTGCATGCCTGCTCCCGCGCACCCAGGCCTCACTGCTCACCTTCCGCCACCGGCGTGTCTCTAAGAGGGCCCACAACGTGCAGGTGCAAGCCCCAAGCCCGGGGCCCACGAACATGGCACCCTCCACATCATGCAGCCTCGCTCCGCGGGCCACCATGTATCACACTTGATTCTGGGTCTTGATTTTGCTATGGCAGAGGCAGAGGACTTATTAGTGCACACGGCATCATCGCAGGCTGCACACCCGCTCAGCCCTAGAGGTGCCACTAACTCTGTGACCTGCGAGGCAATGCCACATGGCGGTAGGCCCGCACTGCCTGCTGGCTCAGGCCTACACTGCGGTCCAGCATGGCTCACACATATCTTTACCAGTCCCGACTGCCAGGATGGGGCATCATCGCAGGCTGCACACCCGCTCAGCAATTAAGGTGCACGGAAATTCACCGTCCCGTGGTGGTGTGCCTGTGCCGGCCGCAGTGTATCCGGTGCCACCAAGTCTGTGCCCTGCAAGTCATGGATCTACTATGAGTTAGTATTGTGGTGCGGATGCCATCATGTCACCTCCGGCCCTGGGGAATGTGATGTTGAAGGGCCCTAGTGCCTCATGCATAAATAATAACCACATGGATACACCCAGAGAGACAGTGGATATGGCGTCCAGCACACGCGCCCGGCCCTTTTTATTGGCAGGGTCACAAGTCTTGTGATGCGTGTCCTCGATGGGTGAGGTGTGGGTATAAACCAGCCGCGAGGTAGTGGCTGTGGCATGCATGACAACTAGACCTGTGATCAGCAGATCATTACAGGGTAGACCTGGGACATGTAGTGTTGTTGTCCCCCCCTGTGAGAGTAAGCGGAGTGTGCTGGACTGGCATATGCCAGTCCAGCGTAAGGGTTTGAACAATGACCCCGGGGCTCTGGACGTGGTTTCAAACTGGGCTGGACAAGGAAGTAACTAATGCGTGTGTCCCTGTTGTTGTGTCAGCGCCACCCGGACCACAATCAGAAATGTGTCACCCTGTGACCCAAGTCCAACGACATGAGCAACATGGACATAAGGGGGAATCAATGACCCTACATTCATTTATACTTTCACACTTGAAAGATCATAGACATGACACATCTGTGTGATTGTGAATGTTTAATGCACATTCAGTGGAGTGTTGCAGCTGGAGCAGTACAGGGCCATGCAAACCCCACTTTACAATGTTGGCCTGTGGAGGACCAGCCAGAGTCCATCTGGGAATAACAAGTCCAAAGAAGAGGAAGAGTTCAGTCTGCAGTCTGATTACTGTGTCATTGGTGATCAAACAGAATATGGCAGTCCATTGTGAGGTCCAAGGTGAGGGTTGCAGAGTGTATCAGGAGACAGTGAAAGGTGATGTTGCAGAGGGCAGAACCAAGCAGAAACCGGCCCTATGGCGGAGATGAATGCTACTGCTTCCTTCTTACTACGAAGGCAGGTTCGTCTGCATCTTTGTCCACTGCTGTTTCATGTGTCTCCAGCACTGTGTGGCACTAACACTTCAGGAGGTGGAGATGTGGATGGAGTGGTAGCAGCAGCATGCATCAGCGCAAAGCCTTGTGGCAGCAATGCCATGAGAATGGTCATGAGGTAATTGAGGAACCCAGCTACCGCTCGCTGGTGTGCAGCCGTGGCAGCTGCTCTTTCCGCCTTTGTCCGCTCCATGGTCTCCATTAACCTCCGCATGTGTCCCAACTTCCGTGGGACATCGCTAGAGCCACTCTGACTAGACAGTTGTTCTTGTCTCTGAGTCAAGACTCCAACGATGTCAGCCACGGTCTGCTGGAGAGCATGCAGCAGACTATGGGCGTCCATTAGGGACTGTGAGTGGTCCCTGATGGGACTTGGACTCCCACGTATGGCATCTAGTTTGGCTGCCATGCGGTCAAACCCCACCCGCACCTGTTCAGCCAGATTCTCATGGCACCCAAACACACGGTGTTGGAAGGCCATATGTTCTTCGTGGGGATCCTGGGAGGCAGCCATGGTGGTGGGTGCTACCTGCTGTGTGCTCTGTGCAGGGGGTCGGGGCTCCTCGTACCAGCTGGGCTGCCCTGCTCCTGGAGGTGCACAGTTGATGCTCTCCACGAGCTGTTGGAGGGCGTCGGAGTCAAAGGTGTTGTGGTCCTCTTCGTCATCAGATAAGAGATATTCGGGCTGCTCTGCAGACTGTGTTGGATTTCCCTCTGCAATGTGTTCACATGTATGTTGTCACATTGTACATGTTTTCATGCAGACGGAATGACTTTGTACATTGTGGCTGTTTGGGAGGAGCTGCCTAGTAGATGCGGGACAGTGGACATTTCGACAACATCACAGATGTGTGTTAGTACTTGTACATTATCAACTCACATGTCCCTGCAATTCCAAATGTGATTGGCCAGTTTCTATACACTTGCAGCACCAGCTGTGTCCTGTGTTCTGTTGTGGACGTGTTGCGGTTTGTACCACATCGTTGTCAATGTTGATGTGCTCTGTATGTTATTTGTGTGTGATGCGTTTTGGGAGAGTCGCCCCTGCAGCTCTGATTTTGCTGCCCCTTATACCTTTCAGGAAGGAAAAAACCCATAGTTCGTGAGAAACTCGCTGTGTACGAGAGACCTACAATGTGAGGGTAGTGTGACAAAGGAGTATGTCTGTGAAGGAAGGAGGGGTATGGTGAAAAGGGTGGAAAAATCTACTAACTTGCGGCATATAATGGCTCCGACGGGAAAGAGTATAAATGCGATGCGAGTCAAAAGACTGGTGGAGGAAGTGTACGAATATCAAAACATGCAGGTGTTTTGTGTGAAATGTAAAAAGCTGGTGGAGTACTAATCAATCATACCTATGATGGGAAAAACTGCCTCTGTTTGCTAATCTCTTTATGGGTACCCTCGAAGCAGATCTCATCTGGGGACCCAAGGGGGCTGAATTCATTGACTCAATAATATTCTGGGGTCGTTATATACATGATTGCATTCTACTATGGTCTGGCACCCAGGAACACCTACAGAAATTCTTCCAACATCTCAACACCAACACATGGCAAATGAGGTTCACTATGAATTCGAGTACATCGCAGGTTGAATTTCTGGATGTTGAACTCTATGTCAAGCAAGATGAATTACATAGCGGACTTTTTAGAAAAGAAACAGCCTGCAACGTAGTCCTGCACGCCACCAGTTCTCATCCCAAACACCAGATACAGGCCATACCCTATAGTGAATTCTTGAGAGTAAAAAGAAATTCTTGCCAGACTGATAACTTAGACACTGGCTCCAAGGAAGTATGGGTTCTAAAGGATCAACGTGCAGAATAAGGGTTTTATGGACATGAGACTACATGTCCTGCACAAAGAACGGGTCAAAGTCTATTGCACTTTTGCTACTTACTTTAGCACCAATGGTAGATGCAGAGACCCACTGGATAGCAGCGGAAGTGACGCTGTAAGACTTTGTTAAATGTCCAAAGAGGAATATGACGCCAGCAGAATAACTCAGCTGATCACAGAATTTCCACCAGTGTCAGCCAACACTAAAAGTCATCCCCCCCAAAATAAAACAAACATACTGTGCACACCGCTTTGGGAATACACAGGCGGTCAAGTAAGTGGATGTATAAAATATACGTGCACTGCTTTGGGAATACGCAGGCTGTCTAGTAAGTGGATGTGTCCAATATAAAGTTACATATAATCCCAATTCATTCATAAACAAGAACTAAGGGAATACGATTTAGACATAATGACTGTACAGAGAACCATGTGACCTCGGGTCTGACCAATGGCTTACGCCTTCTGTCCTCACGAGAGGACAGATGCAGTAGAACCACATTCCGCATTTAATGCAGAGTTTGGCTCACTGTTGGGTCTTAAAGCAATCGGGCAACCAAGGTGCCAGGTAGGCGACACCAACCTGCCCTCCCTTTTATTTTAATGAGAATGTACATGACAGGCTTAAGATTTCTGCATACTGCTTACAGCTTCAATTGGTTATGAACAGTTCTTTAAAAGTGATAAATTTTTACTCTGCAGAACAAATGAAAGTACCATAATACTGTAATCAATTTTAAGTGGAGGAATAAACCATGCGAGAACGATCTGGGCTTAAGTGAAATTAACAACCTATGCACCCTGCTTACCTGCATGCTAAAAGCTTAAACACACCTGCAAAATACAATGTACACATTTTAAGAAATTCAACTACTAGTACAATAGATGTAGTGGATACAAAATCATAGTTCATACTTAAACGAGAATAAATAGCATTACCATACGCACACTTGTCCGGTTTCCCCAAGCGACACAAACACACAGGTGACAGCAAAGTGTGGAACAGCAGTTTCCTCCAGAAAAGTCTGAACTAAATGTTTCAAACCGCAGAAGTGTAGAATACTAAAATTACACTGGTTTTCGATGAAACACACACCTTCGGCGCGTTCATAAACCACCTTTCTGACACCTCAACAAAATATAAAGCCCCATGCAACAAGTTTACATTTTGCTCAATCGTAAACAACCCAAGGCACACATTTGCTTTATCTCTCAGGTTCTCGTGCTTTAAAGACCACGTGCATTACAGACAAAATACCCATTAAGGTTTAGGTCCCTCGAGCCACACTCAAAATTCCTCTGAATGCTTAAAAGAGCATGTGGGCAGTCTAATCTATGGAACGAGGCACCGTAAGCTTATTTTGGGGCCCACCAGTAGGGGGCGGGGGGGAGCACTGACCAGAGACACAAAAATGGTGTGACAAAGGCACACCTTAAACATCCCAAAACTTGGCCTGTGCCGAACAAAGCTATGCCTCACTAAATATGAACAGCCTAACAATCCCCCACCCCCACTCCTAAATGGTTCCCCCAAAATTGCACAGCAAACAAACATCCCACCTGCAACAAACCCCCCTGCCTAACTAACTATAACTTGACCTCAGTATTCTTCACCACCTACCATACAGCCCAGGCCTCTTGCACTGCTCCCCTTTTAACTAGGAGAAGCACCACCTCTAGCGCAGCACACCAGCACCTGTTCCAGCGACACAAAACAAACTTTTCCGGCTCCCAGCAGTCCTCCGGTGCACCAACTTCCAAGAAAACCCCTCTGACCAAAAAATTCCCTCTCCAAACAGAAAAAAACTAAAAACCTTTACCAAAAGGGAGGGAGGGTGGGAAAAAACTCGCCCCTACACCGTCCCGAGACCGGCAGCAGTGTCACTTCCACCAAAATGGTGGATAGTGACACAAAATGCCCGGTCTTATAAGACACCCAGCCCAACCAGCCCAAAAGGATCCCAAAACCCCGCCGCCAGCCCAACCAGCCCAAAACACTTCCCGCTGTCTTCTCCGTGTCCCCCCTCCCCCCTACGGCCCCAAAAGCCCCCGGGGGAGGCAGGCCTCCCGATGGTCGGTCGCCCCCCCCAAATCCCCATTGGGGCCCACCAGTAGGGGGGGAGCACTGACCACAGACACAAAAATGGTGTGACAAAGGCCGCTTTATTGGAAGCAGGGGCACCTTAAACATCCCAAACCTTGGCCTGTGCCGAACAAAACTATACCTCACTAAATATGAACTGCCTAACAATCCCCCACCCCCACCCCTAAATGGTCCCCCCAAAATTGCACATCAAACAAACATCCCACCTGCAACAAACCCCCCTGCCTAACTATAACTTGACCTCAGTATTCTTCACCACCTGCCAAACAGCCCAGGCCTCTTGCACTGCCCCCCCTTTTAACTAGGAGAAACGCCAGTCGAAAGCCGCCTAATGACTTTCGACCCCCCCATAGGACTCCTGCTCCCTCGGATACCTGCGCACCCCCAAGGCCACATCCAGAGCCTCGTTCACCTGGACAATGTACAGCTCCATCCCGTACCGCGATAGGTGAACCCCATCCTCCATAAAGAAGTACACCGCCCCGTATCTCAGCTCAGGGTGCTCCATCCTACCAATGCCCTCTCTGGCACAGAAATCCCTCATCTCCCTGTTTATCTTCCGCCTCATCCTATCTATGGCCCCTGGGCGCTCTGCTCCCCTCCAGCACCTCCTGGGGATAATCTCGGACCAAATCACATGACATCCTGACCATTGCCTCCTTATCTCCAATAAGTCCCGCTTCATCTGCTTAACCAGCGCCAAGCCCTTACACAACACTAGGTCATTCTCGCCCAAATGAATCAACATCACATCCGGACACACCCCCCCGTACCACTTGTTCAACAAAGGCATCAACTCATGCCAACGCATTCCCCTCTTGCCCCGCCAATGACATCTAAACAAGCGGTCATCAACCTCCAAGTTAAGTTTCCGATGCTTGTCCCACTCAGCCCTTTCTGCCCGCTTGACAAAGGAGTGTCCCACAGGGTAAATGCCCAGCACCGACGCAGCCGGACCCGCCACAGCACCTGAAAAGACACACATGTAAGAGGGCGAATCAGCAATCCAAAGCACCTCCTCCCCTTCCCGCATTCTGACGTACGTCCGGTAGCAATCCGACTTCCACCGCCCCAACCTCTGAATCTCCTCCTTCCCCCAGCCTCTCCGTGCCGCCTCCGTCGCTGCCCCAATCCGGAAGGAATGCGACCCAAACACCTTCGGGTCCTCACCCATACATCGCAGGGCGTGCCGCAGGACCCCCAACACCTGAGACGCCGTCACTCTGCCGCCGACCCGCCGACCAAACACCTCCTCCCCCAACACTCTCCGGCCGTCCACCAACAGCCGACCCCACGTCACGGGCACACCCCTCCAGGTCCACTGGGCCCAGCACCACCCAAGTCCCTTCCCCCCGTTGATCTGTCTTAGAGTGTCGCAAGCTCACCACCTCCTCCCGGGCCCGCACCTCCACATCCTCCCACAGGATCCCCGGCCCCCTTTTGTGACCCACCAACTCGGAAACCCGGAAAGCTCCAAAAAACAACCAAGACATGAGCGTCGAGAACAACACCGTCTCTTCCCCATTCCGGCACACGGTTGGCAACGCGGATAACACCCCCCCCAGCAACAACACTGTAATGGGCCGATGCTGCCTCACCCGCACTCCCCTCTCCCTCGCCCAACCCTCCAATAATCGAGCCCCCAACTCCCCCGCCGACGGCGGATACCCCCACCAAAACTTACCCATAAAAGCCACCGCCGATAACTTGCCCGCAATCGTCACTTGCGACAAACCTCTGTTCATCAAGGCCAGCATAAAGCGTACCACCTGCTCCTCCCGCTGCCAACGGTCCCTGTGCCTTACCGCGCCAGACCGCCGAAACTCCTCCCACGCTTGGACATACGCCTTCCACGTGGACTCCGCCACCGACGCTCTCACCAGTTGAACGACCCGGAGTCTCCCACCGACCATCTCCGCCTCCGTGGCTAGCCCAGGGAACCTCTGCCACAGCGAACGAGACAAAGCATCCACAATGTCATTGTCCACCCCTGGGACGTGGCGTGCCTGAAATAGAATGTCATTCTCCAAGCAACGCATCACAAACACCCTCATTAGCTTCAACACCTGCGGGTCCCTAGCCGACTGCCTGTTCACCACCTGCACCACGGACATATTGTCAACCCTGAACAAAACCAGCTTGTGAGCTAAATCAGATGCCCACACCGTGACCACCACCACCAACGGGAACAACTCCAGGAACGCAATGCTGCGGCCCCCTGCCTGCCACTGAGGTGGCCACTGCTCCGCACACCAGCGGCCCGCCCAGTACAAACCAAAGCCACCAACACCCGCCGCATCCGAATACAGCGTGACGTCCCACTCCCAATCCTCCGGCGGTGCCATGGGAACACCATTGAACCGCCCAAGGAACGCAAGCCACATCCGCGAGTCCTCCTTCGTCCCCGCTGACAGACGCACGTGGTGGTGTGGCAACGTCAAACCGGACAACGCAAACCCCATACGCCTGCAGAATGTCCAGCCCGCCCGCACCACGCGGCACGCGAAGTTCAGATGACCCAGCAGAACTTGCACTTCCCGAACCGTCACCTTCCGCCTGTCAAGCATTCCGCTCACCAATGCCACCATCGCCAACCTCTTGTCCTCCGGCAGGCGTGCTTCCATGGCTGCTGAGTCAAGCTCTATACCAAGAAAGGACAACACCATACTGGGACCGTGCGTCTTTTCTGGCACCAGGGGCACACCGAAATAGCCCATGAGGTCCGTAAAACCACCCAGCTTCCGCTGGCAGTCCGTCAAACCGGGCCGCCCCACCAGAAAGTGGGACCCCCACTCAAAACACTCCCACTCATCCTCTCCCCCCTGACATCACAGACCCCACCCACAACGCCTCTAACCTAGCTCAGCTCCAGTTCGACACACATAGCGACAAATCCCACCCTCTGTCCCCCCCACTCTCAGCCCCCACTCCCACGCGCTAACTAACCATGCAGAGTTCTCCACATCTACTATCTTAACTCCCCCTCTCCACGACAGGACCATCTCTAACTCCAACCCCATCTCCCTCCCCACTCTCAGCCTTCACTACCCTTCAGGCTCCCCCATCACCAACATCATACACTCCACTTCCACCCCGCTCTCTCCGCCTGCCACGAATTCCCTCCTCCACGCCACCAACTTCCTCCGTTCTTCATTCACTCCCATCACCCCCTTACCCTCTCTCCTCCCTAAAACCAACCCAAGCGACGACATCACGGAGCCCCGCATGAACACCAACCCTCCCCCCCACTCGCATGATAGGCCACAGGTCAGTCACTCACCCATGACCTCCACCCCCAGCACTAACACATATCCCACGCTGGAAAACATTATGTCCTCCCTCCTACAACTCAAAGAAGAAATTCACACCATCAAAGAAGACATGCACACCATCAAAGAGCGACTCACCGCACCCACTAGACTCGCCTCACTTACCACCACCCCACCTCTCAACTTGCTCTTCTCCCGTCCTGACATCGCTCCTAAGCCACGTCCCTCACACAGGACTACGATCCAGACCCACAATCGCAACAACCGCACCCGCCACACTCACTGGACCGCGATCCCTTCCCACAATCGCAACAACCGCCCCCGTCGCACATGCAACCCTCTTTCGGATCTCGACACTCTCTCCCTCCTCCGCTCCTACGACCCAGCTCCGATAAACCCCACAACCGCCTCGCACCTCCCCATTCCCACGATACACTCAAATCCCCGCAGACCCCCAACTCCAAACAACAGAATCTCCGTCCCGAATAACCTTAGAAAAGTCCCCCTCTCCCTAATACCCTCTTCCTCCCCGGACACACCACGTCTCAAATGCACCCTCCTAAACTGCAGATCGGCTTCTAGACACTCCTCCGCCATCGCCGACCTCATACTAACATTGGACCTTGACCTAATTATCCTGACTGAAACTTGGCTAACCGAATCTTCTACACCTATTATGGACATTCTGGTTCCCCCCAACTACCTCATCAGTAGGCTTGATAGGTCTGGCAAGATAGGGGGCGGAATCGCATGCATATACAGGAATAGCCTCTCTGTTCTGAAAGTCTCCGAGCCTTCCCTACCCTCTCCAACATCCTACGAATACATTTGCCTCGATATCATCAGTGATGGCAAACCAATATGTTCTCTTCATGGCATATACCACCCACCCAGAGACAACCTCATCTTCGTCCAACAAATCATGGACATGATTTCAACCAACGCTGGACGACAGCTCACCCAAATATACCTTGGTGACTTCAACCTCCATTGGAACGATCCCAATGATGCGGTGGTAAATAGTCTTAAAAGCTTCCTCAGCGCCCAGGACCTCACACAATTATGCAACAGCCCGACTCACGAGAAAGGTTCTATCCTCGACCTTATCATCGCCAAAGAGGACGCTACTCAACTTGAGTCTATCCAACCCTGTGACTGGTCAGACCATCATATTGTCACATTCCACATCAACGAAAAAGTCAAACTCAACTCGGCTCAAACCTTCAGACCTAAAGTCTGGAAAAGAGACCTGAAAAAACTCAACCCATTCTCCATACCCCCGAACAGCCGAGACCTCCTACTCCCGCCTATGGGCGCAACAGATGTCCAATCCCTGACTGACCACTATCTCAACACCATGACCTCAATAATTAATGAGGCTGCTCCCATGCAGTTAAAAAGAGTCTCCGCTAAAATCTCCAATCCATGGTACGACGGGAGTCTCAATGAAGATAGACGAGCCATGTGAATGGCAGAGCGCACCTGGAGATCAGCTCCCTCTGCACTGCACCTGAAAACTCTGAAGAAAAAGAGAAACGCCTACTTCAGGAAAATAAAGCGCTCAAAAGCAAACTTCTTCAGCCCCCAGCTTGACCAAGCAAAAAACCGCCCAAGAAAACTGTTTGAATTAATCAGAACACAATCCAAGGAACAACCCCAACCTCTCAGTACCTTGCACGAAGCACCCGCCTGTGAAGACTTCGCCGCTTTCTTTACCCAAAAAACTGACAACATAAAGAATGATCTCCGCACTGACGCAAGACTCCACACCACACTCAACTGCATAACACCCACCGAACCTAAAAACAATGCAACGTGGTCGACCTTTGAAACCTACTCAGAAGAAGAAATAGGCAAACTGCTCAGCACCTTGAAACCCTCCAATCACCTCACGGATCCCCTCCCTGCTAACGCTGTCAAAGATTTCACCCCAATGCTCCTTCCACTCTGGACTAAAATTATCAACAGCTCGCTCCAAGAAGGAACCATCCCCGACTCCCTCAAAGTTGGACAAGTCACACCTTTGCTAAAGAAACCTACTGCCGACCCATCCGACCTAAACAACTACCGTCCCATTACCAATATTCCCACTCTCGCCAAATTATTGGAAAAATGCGCACAACTACAACTGACTAAACACATTGATCGGTTTGATCTCCTCAACCCCCATCAATCAGGCTTCCGAGCAGGACACAGCACTGAAACGGCTATGACTCACATAATTGACGACGCCCTGCAAATCCTAGATCAGGGTGATACCTGCCTCCTCATCCTTCTTGATCTCTCTTCAGCATTCGACACTGTTAAACATGAAAAGTTACTCGATCTTTTGAACACAAGAATGGGTCTTTCTGGGACTGTTCTCAAATGGTTCACCTCCTTTTTACACAACAGGTCGCAGAAATTCAAGAGTAACAACCTGTTGTCCTCTCCAATACCTGTTTCGTTAGGCGTCCCCCAAGGATCCTCCCTATCACCAACTCTGTTCAACCTAGTTATGGAACCTCTCACCACCTTGCTACAAGCATCCAATGTACTTTTTCACATGTACGCAGATGACACTCAACTATATCTTAAAATACAATCCCCCAATGACATCTTACTCCTGAACTCAACGATCAGAAGCACCCAATCCTGGCTTGCTGACAATCACCTCAAACTCAATGCTCTGAAAACAGAATTCCTGCTGATCTCGCCTCCCGCGAAGATCTCTACCACTCAAACCTGGCTTAAACAGCTAACTGCACTCAATGTCCAACCCACCATAGTGGATTCAGCGAAATCCCTAGGTATAACTCTCGACTCCAATCTCAACATGCAGCATCATATCAGCAAGGCGACTAAGGGAGCGAACGTCCAAATCAATACCCTGAGGAAACTTAAACCCTTCCTACCAGCCAAAGACTTCCAAACTGCAGTACAAGCACTAGTAATCCCGCGAATTGAATACGGCAGCACCGCCCTCTGCGGTCTCCCGTTAACCACTACTGCACCCCTAAGAGCCTCTCTAAACGCTGCAGCGAGACTCATCACTGGATCAAAAAAATACTCGCATATCTCCCCTGACTTGAAATCACTGGACTGGTTGCCTTTTGAAGACAGAATACATCTGAAAATCGCCTGCATGACACACAAGGCTCTACACCTGGGCTCTCCCCGATACCTCACTCAGAAACTGTCAATTTCTGGCGGCTCTAGAAACACTAGAGGCACAAACAATCTTTTGTTAAAACCTAGAAGATTCCGGAAGGAAAAAACCTATAAACGCTCTTTTTCAGGAATGGCACCCAGGATTTGGAACTCACTCCCTCCTGAAACCAGGCTCATCTCCTCCACCACACTTTTTAAGAAAGAAGTAAAATCTATCTTTATGGCCAAATACACTTGACCTATTAGCGTGGATCTGTAAAGACTCTACACCGATGTGTTTTATTCTGCTCGAACTCTATGACTATGTATTCCACCTGTATTATTGACGTTACTGACTATCTATGCACACATTTATCTGTAATATGTATATTATTGATGTACCTGTATTAATTTGCTCCCTCACGTACCTACCCTTCCCACTTATTATGTTTAATTTCACTCTCCTGTTGGTATTCACGGCTTTGTACAGCGCTCTGATATCTGCAAAGATCTTGTTCGCGCTATATAAAACTTTCAAAATAAATAAATAAATAAAGAAATCATCCAGGTAGTGCGTCACCGTCTCAGAGCCTGTGCGCCTGGAAAAATCCCACTGCAAAAAGGAACTGAACCGCTCAAACAAAGCACAGGAGATAGAGCAGCTCATGGGCAGCGCTTTGTCAACAAAAATGCCCCCATCGAACTGGATCCCCAACAACTGGTGATCCGCAGGGTGCACCGGCAGTAGGCGGAAAGCCGACTTAACGTCACACTTCGCCATCAGCGCACCCGGCCCAACCGCCGACACGAGCTTCCGCGCCACGTCCACGGACGAGTACGACACCGACGCAAGCTCTGCCGAGATGAAATCATTTACTGACTCCCCCTCTGGCCACGACAAGTGCTTTATCAGCCAGAAATGCCCGACTCCCTTTTGGGCACCACCTCAATCGGGGAGATGATCAACCCTGGCGATGGCGGTTCCGCAAAGGGTCCCACCATCAGACCCTCCATCACCTCCTTGAACAATTTTTCCCGCACAATTCCTTTGTGTGCATGTACTGACTTCAGATTGTCCGCCCAGCGCACAATCCGTGGGCCTTCGTAACCCAACCGAAACCCCTCCTGGAAACCCCGTCGCAACACTTCCGCGTCCTCCGCCCACGGATACGCCGCCAGCCATGGTTCCATCCGCTCCAGCCTAACCGGTGTACGAGCCTTTTCCCAGAGACCCCGCCCCCCCTCATCCCCCCATCCCCCGCTCTGCATTCCCCCGCTCTGATTTCCCCCAGCTGCTGCCTGTTGTCCTGGTGGGCCTCCAACACCCCAGCAGCGAACCACCGGGTGTCGCCTCCCACACTTGGAGCACTCGTGTCTGAAAAGCGGCACACCTGCCGGCCACACGCCCCCTTGTTAAAATCCCAGCAGGCTCCAACCGAATTCTGCCCGGCAGACTCTCCTTGCCCCACGCCTCCGCGGGTGGGGCGGGTCATAAAGGGGGACGGTACCAGCGGCAGACCGCTGGCCGTGTAGACGGTGCGCCCAAAGTTCCCCCACCCATAGTCTGCTGGTACAAGTCAGAATCCAGCGCCCCCCACTTTGGCTCCGGGTTGGCCGCCATTGGGGCCCGAAATTCCTCGTCATAGTGGGACCAGGCGTACCCCCCGTAGGTCACCTGGGCCCTTAGCACCTCATCCATATACTTGAACAATGCAATGGACCGGTCCGGAAACTTTTCACAATATACGCTTGCGTATATGAGGAAGGCCGTCGGCCAATTATCGATCGTCAGGGGCACTTTGGGGCACTTCGCCAACTCTTGCTCCTCCTCCTTTGACCCCTCTTTCGAAGTCAACTCCCTGTGCAACAACTTTAAAATGTCCACGTACTCCCCCTTCCATATTTCCTCCTTCGTAGCCAGTGACAGGTGTGCCCCCAGAGGCTTGGTCACTCCCATGTACGGAAGCTTACGCACCGGCACCACGCAGCTCTCCCGCCGGTTCCCCCCGTCCGTGCCCATCCCCGTGTCTCTAACATAGCGACCTTTCACAGCCGCCCCCCATCCCTCCCCCCAGCATCCATCCCCACCGACACTTGCACGCATCGGCGCTCGCCAAAACCACACCCTGCTCCATCCCCAACCTTACCTGGCGTCAAGGTCGGCGTCCTCGTTGGGTCCCGCCACCTAACCAGTGGAGCTGTGGGGGCCATCACTCTGGGCACATTGTGCGGTGTGCGTACCTACAAGATAGTGTCAACAACATTACTGCTCCCCCCCTCCTCACTGATCTCCCCCTCCTCCTACGAATCCTCACCCCCCCAACACCAACCTCCTGCCCCCCCCCGGCTGCCCCCTAGGGACTCCAGCCGGCTCAACCCCGCCTTCTCCCTGCACACTCACATCAAGTCAGTCAGATCCACACATCCTCTCCGTCCGTCCGTCACACATGAACCAGAAGTGGTGCCTGTGTTGTCAAAGCGCACCCCCCGCCCCCGGCGGCTGTCACAACCCTTCGGGGGGGCTCTTCCCTCCGCGCTCCCCTGACATGTCCCGCGTTGGAGCGCGACCGCCTAACAAGGCAGAGCCGGCCCATCCCCTCGGTGAAGTGGAGCCGCATGCTGCTCACCCGAGCGCCTCGCAATCAGCTCCTGCCCAGGGGGAAAAAGTGGGGTTCAGCATGCCGGGGAAGCAACGCCACTCATCCCCCCCACACCCCGCCGCCGCCCCAAGCCCGCTGAACCCCCTGCCCCCACCCTGCTGAGTGCCCCCCTCTCTGAGCCGGGTGCCCCAGGCCCCCTCCCGCACCCCACCCCCTCCACACCCCCAACCCAACCACCCCGGCACCTCAACTCCCCCCCACCCAACCACCCCCAAATTTGCTCCCCCTCCCTCCCGCACATCCCCCCACTCAACCCACCCACCCCCCACTGTCGCGCAGCCACCCCCAACCACGCCGGAACCCCACCCCACCCCCACCTTCTCCTCAACCATCCCCCCACACCCCACCCCCTCTCCCCCATTCCTTCCCTGGTGACGGCGACCTGCTCGGGCCTACCATACTCCCCCCGAGGATGACCCCCACTCCAACTCACTCCCCCCACCATCCTTGTCTCCCTGCCCCGCCCCCTCCCTCCTCCAGGTCGGACTCCTCAATTAGCAGTGGTGAGCCCACCCCACCCGCCTCTCCCCCGTACCCATGTCACCACCCCTCCCCCCTGCTCCCGCACCTCCACCCCGGCCCCCTCTGGTCCCCCCCCGGGTTTCCCCTGTCCACACCAGGCTCCCTGATGACCCCCACCCCTTCTCCCCGTCCCCCAGCCCCTCCCACAAACTCAAGACTCGGGCGTCCCCGCGCCCCCCTGCCCCCCACCCTTTTCGCCCCGCTCCGCCGCCTCGTTGCCTGACCTCGCCGCCCTCCGTCACCCGCCTTCCCGCACTCCCGCCCCCAGGCCGGAGGCTTCCGCGGACGCGACCGCGGAGGTTCACACGTGAGCAGAGCCACCGCCGCGCCACTCGCAGCGTGCCAGGTCGGCCTTACCTGGATGTCGGGCCGGACCAAGTCCATGCAGCCCCGCTCTCTCAACAGCCGCAACGCCTCCTGGACCTGCGGGTCTCCCAACGCCTCCATCCTAGGCCCACATGCACTCCGCTGCACCGCTCACCACAGGCAAAGAAAGCCACAGGACCTCCGCTGACAGCCTGCCACAACCGACACCCCTGCACCAAGCCGCCCGCAGCGTCCCTCACAACAGGCCTTAAACGACGCTGCACCCCAACAGGGTCACAAAAACTCGCCCCTACACCGTCCCGAGACTGGTAGCTGTGTCACTTCCACCAAAATGGTGGATAGTGACACAAAATGCCCGGTCTTATAAGACCCCCAGCCCAACCAGCCCAAAAGGAGCCCAAAATCCCGCCGCCAGCCCAACCAGCCCAAAACATTTCCCGCTGTCTTCTCTGTGTCCCCCCTCCCCCCTACGGCCCCAAAAGCCCCCGGGGGAGGCAGGCCTCCCGATGGTCGGCCGCCCCCCACCCCCCCCAATCCCCATTAAACTGAAATCTAGAATAGAATGTATATCCCAGTGACCAACAAGTGAGATTCTGGAACATTAAGCCTCCATCCTCTGCACCAAACTATACATCCCAGATGCGGCTTGGGTTTCCATCAGGGATTAGGTGATGTACAAGACCAACCATGAGTGTCCTCAAAGCATGAAACATCCCTGCAGACATCAGTCAGATGTATATAATACTAGTACAACAGGCCTGATGTTCACCATTGCTACCTTGCACACTCTCAGTGCCATGCACTAGCGACAGGGTCCCTCCTCGCTTATCGAATGGGACCACAGCACTGGTGCGGGTGGCAGTTGCTGAGGCTTCTGTTAGACGAAATCCCACTTCACGGACAAAAACGGGACTTCAAATTATATAAAAGCAACTTCTAAGTAAAACAAAAGATCAAAACTCCCGATCTAAAGATGCAGACTTTTTCTCATCATGGACAAAAGAAAGATCACACGAGCCGTTCCTTATGTGCCGGGCTGGGAGGGACTAAAAAGTCTCAGCAGTGCTTCCTGGTAATCAGCACCCAAGCATTTTGTGCGCGTCCTGCTCGTTCCCGCAGCAATACTACATGGGAGTTAACTTGCCAGAAAAGGTGGGACATGCACCCACCAGTAGCCATTTGCAGTCTATGCTTTTCTAAGGACATACATGAAAGCCTATTCAAAGTGTGGGAGGAGTCAGACCTCCACAAAGTAGAAACAACAGATCGCCTACAGTGCAGGCACTGTTTAGGCTCGACCTAAAAACAACATGAATACTAATGGCAGAAGTGAGCTGACCCAGAGCTTTCTCTCTTTCTATACTTCCTCATATTTTACTTTTTAAAGGATTCAGGACTCAAGTCAACCAAAGAACCTGAACCATTTGTAGCAAGACCTAAAAATGTGTATTTTTGGTAATATATGTTTGCTTTGTCTGCCCTTGTTCACTCCCAAAACACTCCATTGTTTTCAGATACATATAAGGAATTTTCAGTTCCTTCCGGCTCACCTGCTTGCACTCTGCAGCATTTTTGCACAGGCATTTGAGTGGTTCCCACAGCCCATGAATTGTACATGCTTTGCACATTCACAAATAGTTCACTTTATGGGTGCAAGCCTATTATTGATCAGAAGATTTTGTTTGTGACTGCTGGATGGTTGGAGGGAGTTGTGTGCAAATAGTAATTGTACCCGTTTCGTGCAAACTATTACTGTTTGTGCACTGGGTAGCCTAAGCAAGTATCACCACAATCCCCTTCTACTCTTGTCGAGGGTGTCACAGTAGGAGTTTTAAAGTCCAGTTTTAGGAAATTGTGCATTTAAAAATTCTATCTATTAGCGCATTGGCTGAAGACACCTCAACTCAGGAACACAGAACAGTGAGTGACACACCACGTTTCGGAGCTGTGCTGCCTGCATCACACTGTTTATCCAGAATACTTACCGAATTACTGCATAAGCTGCAGGCCCAGCAGTTTCTACAAACGTAGGAGCATGACTCCCTTCTGGGCCCCTGCACAGGGATGTATGACGTTACAACGCATACTTTTACTCCGCGTACCATTACAACGCGGTTTTTACAACGAATACCGTTACAACGCATAGCGCTTAGAGGTGCTGGATAGTGGTAAGTATAATTTTCTATTCCAACTCCAGTCCCCGTGGACACTAGGGAAGGTGTTGGATAGAAAATTAAACTTATTCCCTATCCTAGAGCGCCCCCCAGCGCAATGCGTTGTAATAGTATGCGGAGTAATGGTCGCGTTGTAGTGGTAGTGCGGAGTAAAAGTTGCGTTGTAACAGGTGTATACCCTGCACAGGTGCCCACTTATATAATTGATGATATTGCCCCTGGTGCCAAGTGGCTGGGCCAAAAGAGGATGAGTGCAATTTGAACAGAACTTCTATAAGGAACTGGGTCCCAATGAGCAGAGGTCAGGTTACAAAGTAGTCATTGTTTTTGAACACCAACTGCTTTGAGGCCTGACCTGTGTTTTGTGTTGTAATCGATCTCAGCTCAAAACAAGTGTATGAAATTAGAGTATTAGTTGAGAATGGTGTAAACCCACCTTAAGTAATAATTTAAATTTTTGTCGGGGTGCACCACTACAGTCACTAAATGACCTGTTCTTAATATTGTGGTAGCTTGGCACAAAGCAGTGAGGCAAAGTGTATTTATGCAGTGGTCAAATAGTAATAAAATAAAAACACAACACAATAAACAAACCAAATAGAGAAAAATAGAGTCAATTGTATTAAATACATTTACACAAACATGACAAAACTAGTGCGAAAAGCACAAAGTGCCAACAGTGCTCATGTAGTCACATTGGACAAAAGTTAAGCATAATTGGAGTGGAGTGAGGCCAAGATACCGCTAAAAGGTTTGTGCCAGCGGAAAGTTTACCTTCTGACATAAAAACGTTTGTGGAGAGAAAGTGGTCTTGAACTCTGGAACTGGTCGATGGTAGATGTTGCTGTGGATCCATGGATGAGCAATAAAATTGATCATCATGAATTTGCTTCTGATGAGGAAGATGAAGGGTTGGAATAAATAAATTGGAGTTGAACATAGAATATTTGATGACTCCTCTTTTATACTATTGTCTGGGACCCACTCAATTACAATGCAAAGCCTAACTAGAGATGATGCACCTGGTTTTGAGCATTTATTTACAATCCTGATGAAGTCTGTTTAGGACGAAATGTGTTGGCTGGGCCGAATTCATGTTTACATCTACAAAAAGAATAGAATAGAAATAAATCAAGATATCAATAATATCAAATGGGTAGAAAATAGAAACTCCTGTCCTGTATGTGCTAAGTAGTTTTGTGAAGTGATTTGTTAGCGGTAGAATTACAAACAGTTGAGTGACTGGGTCTAACTAATGAACTAAGAAGGATAAATACTAGTGCGAATGTCCTACAGCCCTACTGCCGTTCTTTGTCTTATAAAAATGGTCTTGATAAATTGTTGACGAGGCAAGCTGCTAGTTGAATCCAAAGCGTGGCTCAATGACGGTAGTTTGCTGAAGAGCTGGGTCCCGGCTGGGTCATCAAAGAAGCCAGGAAAGATCAAAATACGCAAAATTCAAAGTCTATGCACAGGAAGGCTTGACGACAAACAGATGCTGCTTGGCTTTGGTCCCACTCAAGCCCTTCAATTGTAGACTTAGAATATTTTCTGAAAGTCAGATCTCCTTCAGCATGGCCAACTCGCAAGATGATGCCAGCAGGTGATTCGATGATGATGGCTGTAGCTTCCTCAGTGATCCAGATGTCTGATGGTACACCAGGTCGATAGTTGGCAAAAAGTTTTAAAGTCCCACTTTTTGCAATTTGGGGATGGGGGAGTACACTATTACACTAACAAATGGTCCAGAACCTGGAGGGGTACCACTTGGTGGTTAGGACTCACTCTAACAGAGGGCAGCAGTTGGGCTTGTGTGGAACTGGTCAGCTGGGCAGTTGCCTTTGGAAACTCGCTGTGTCAGGGGAGGAGTCCCACTCCCAAGAACCAGAGCACTTGTTCCTGTCTGGGAGAAATACACATCTCACCGCAGGCGAGCCATCAGGGGTCAGGTAGCAACTGGCTATTGGCAGGAAGGCCTTTTAGTTTTAGGAAGTAAAATTACAATTTTCTAAAAGTCTAATTTTCAAAATAGTAATTTAAAGTCCGATTTTACCAATCAGATGTTTTTAAATTACGAATAAAATGAGTCTGTGAATCATTTTTGTAGCTACTACCAAACTGGATTTACCACGTATTAAATGTAATAGTGTAAACCAGTGTTAACCCATGGGAGAGTCAGCTTTGCCACAGTGAAAACAACTGTGGGGATTTTTCACTGCCATGGAATGTAAAATATTAAATGTACTTGTTCTGCTTTCTAAATACCATGCACCATGCCATTTAGGGCCTACTTTAGGGGTAACTTATAAGTATTAAAAAGGAACATTTAGGTCCGGCAAAAGACTTATTTTGCCAGGTCTGAATGGCAGTTTAAAACTGCACACTAAGAATGCAATGGCAGGCCTGGAGACATTCTTTACAATGCTACTTTAGTGGGTGGCACAATAAATGCTGCAGCCCACTAATAGCTGTAAATGTACAAGTCCTGAGTATATGGAGCACCAAAAAACAGGGACTTAGAGTAAATTAAATCTGCCAATCATGTTATAACAATTTCACCATGCTTAGTGGGGAGAGCACCAGCACGTTACCCCTGGTAAAGTGTGCAAAGTTCTACAGTCAACAATAGTTGGGTTCAGTAAAAAGGTAAAAAATCACAGGTGACACTCAGGAAGAGCACATTTCCAACAACAGCCATACACTGGGAGGCACAAAAACATCTGCCTCAATAATGTGCTTGAAGGAGATGCCCTTTTTTAGGTTCCTTGGCAGTGGCTGTAAATGATGGGGTAGTGGACTTTAACCCCTTCGACGCTCATGACGAGCTGGGCTCGTCATGAGGTAGCCTCCTCGCATGCTCATGACGAGCCCAGCTCGTCATGAAACATGCGATACCGCAAATCCCAGCGTACGGGCGGAAATCATGCCGCACGCATGCGGTTAAAGGACAGCAGATAACCATCCCTCAAATTACTGAATGTTGATAATTTTGTGACATAGGAGGAGCATCAGTCTGTTCCCACTGATGCCCACAGCTGACATTAACAAAGTGGAAGTCACTTTGGGATTAGCTTCAACTTTGTGAATATGTAACACTCTCCTTTCAGGTTTTGGTTATAGAAGAATATTTGTGACCACAATTGCTGTTTCAAAACACTGATCCATTACACCCCAACTCAGGCTAGGGGAACGTGGCTTATACCACCTATTCCTTTCTGTTAGAAGGTGGTTCTGACAATTTGAGCAACTCAGATTTTTCACTTTTTAAACACCAAATTGATGAGCTTTTACTGTGCGAGAGCCTCATAAGTTGGGACTCGCCCACAGTGAACTCATGATGAAAGAGACTGCATGTGGATTTTACCGGTGTCCCCCTGGTTGTGGTGATGGGGTCAGGGCCTTGGCACTTGGGGCATTGGGATAAAATGACTGGACAGACACTCTGGGATCGGGTTGCCGGGAAGACCACGAGCGATCTTCCCCGGGGTTTATTATACCCTCGGGGCGTGCCCGCCCTGAGGGGTGGAGTGGATGCATGGATGTTGATACATTGTAGGGTAGAGCCCGCCTGGCTCTCTACATCCCTCCTTCATTTCAGTCTGTTTCATCACCAGTTCTTGGTCTTCAGGGGGAGGTACACACAAAGTCCCGTAACTTGTGGCTTGGGCCAGGGTTTGGCCGAAGGTTGTATCTTTGGCTTCGGCCCTTTGGTGATTGAGTGTCCCCAGCCGGGGACACCTCTTCTTGCGCTCCGCAGGTCGGGGAAAAGTCGGCCAATGCGCCCGGCAACGGCAATGGATCTTGGTTTCTCCTCTGGTCTTCGACCGACATTGGATCATCAGATCCTCTCACCGATGACGAGGCTGTTGGAGACAGACCGGCTTGTCGTGGCCCGACCTCTTCTTCCTCGCCCTGGTCATCTGTTCCTCCCCTTGCTGGTTTAAAGCATGACACATTTCGCGTGACTCTTTGTTCGCCTTTCTTGACGGTCACCATGGTTCCTTTGATCCTTTCAACGGTCCACAAGTCTGGTTCATAGGGGGTCCTATACTTCCATCCGGGGTGTCGGTCATGGACCACTACGGTGTCACCTTCCTGTAGATTTGATGTCTTCGCACGTCTGGCCGCACTGGCCTTCTGGTTAGTTACATCTCTTCTGGACTGAATGGCATCCCCATCTCGCTCAGGTGGTGTCCACGTGCTTGCGGACGGGATGATGTCCCTGGGGGCCCTTTTGAACAGTAAATGGGCCGGGGCACACTTGGTTGTGCTGTGGGGCGTTTGTCGGTAGGCTCCCAGGAACCGGTCTAGAGCTGATTCCGGATCTTCTCCTTGACTTACGGCAATCCTCAGGGCTCTATTAATGGTCCTCATAAGTCTCTCCACCTCTCCATTGGCCTGCGGCCACGAGGGGGTGATTTTCCGATGCTTGATTTGGAGGGCATCCAAGTAGGCTTGGAAGTCTCGGCCTTGAAAGGGAGGACCGTTGTCCGTTTTAATTTCCACCGGCAATCCCATGGTCGCGAAGATCTTGTCTAGATTCCGTTTAACATGGGGAAAAGCCGTGGAGGGGATCACCTCCACCACCGGGAACTTGGAGAAGGAGTCCACTAGAACCAGGGTATGGCGACCATCCGGGAAACTCCCGAAGTCCAGGCTTAGGTTGGTCCAGGGCAGCGTCGGGGAGGGCTCCGTTATAACGGGGGCCGGGGCGGGATCTCCTCCGGTGATTAGACACGCGTGGCAGGCCCTCACCATCTCTTCTACTTTGAGGTCCATCGCCGGGAACCAGACTCGGCATCGCAGCCTGGCCTTTGTTTTGGCCATTCCCTGATGCCCAACGTGAGCGAGGGACAGAATCCTGGGATGGAGGTTTTCCGGTATCACTATTAGATGCCCTCGTAGAACCACATCTTCATCCCCGATGCTCAGTTCATTCTTGATCTGCCATAACTGCTGGCGGGCATGACTGACTTCCGGCCTGAGCCCATGTATTCCATCCAGGAAATGTGCCCATTGGTTTCCCCTGAGCGCGTGCTTGACTCGGCATAGTGTTTCATCTCTTTCCGTTGCTTCCCCAATTTCTTTCAGAGTCATTGTCTCTGGACACGCGTTTTCTGAGATCAAGCGCACAAAAGCGTCTGCTTCTTGACTTTCCTCAAGTCTAGTGGCTGGTTTGGTGCAGTCCGGGTGTCTTGACAGATAGTCCGCCGGGTTGTTGACCCCCGGGCGGAAGATGACTTTGAAGTTATAGCCCTGTAGCTGGACGGCCCACCTCTCGATCCTTGGAGGGGCCAGCCTCGCTGATCCTGCAAAGAGGGGCACAAGGGGCTTGTGGTCCGTTATCACCCGGAATTCCTGGCCGCATAGGTACAAGTGAAAATGTTGACACGCCCATTTGATGGCCAGGGCTTCTCTTTCGATCTGTGCATAGCGGGTCTCGGTGTCCGATAGAGCCTTGCTGGCGTACGCCACCGGTTTCCAGACATCAGCTCCGTATTCTTGAAGGAGCACCGCTCCCAGGCCCACCGGGCTCGCGTCGACCACTAGTTCAGTCTTCCTCTTTGGCTGGAAATACGCCATCACAGTGGTGTCCAGGAGGCTGTTCTTGATAGCTTGGAATGCCACGTTCGCCGCCACGGTCCAGTCCCACTTTTGATCATGGCGGGTGAGTAGCCTCAGTGGCTCGGCCAGGTCTGCAAGGTTGGGGATGAACCTCCCGCAATACGTTGCCATCCCGAGGAAACTCCTGACTTCTGTGGGGTTTTGCGGGGTGCTGGCAGCCCGGATGGCTTCGGCCTTCCTGGGGTCAACCTTCAGGCCTTCTCGGGTGAAGATGTAGCCGAAGAAGTCCACCGAGTCCTGGTAGAAAGCACATTTGGATTTGTGGAGTGTCAGGCCTTGTTCTGATAGCCTTTTGAGGGTCGCTCTCAGGTGTACGTGGTGTTCTTCAAGCGATCCAGAGTACACCAGGATGTCGTCACTCAAGTTGATGACCCCACTCAGTCCGGATAGCACCTCTCTGATCGCATTCTGAAATACTTCGGCTGCCGAGGACACTCCGAAGCTTAGTCGTTTATACCTCCTTAGCCCGACGTGTGTGGAGAAGGTTGTAATGTAGCGGCTGTCTGGCTCAAGCTCCAGCTGGTGGTAACCTGCGTTTAAATCGAGTTTGGAGAACCATTTGGCACCGTTGAGGTCCGCTATGATGTCATCCATGGTAGGGGTGATATGCCTTTCCCTCCTCACCGCTACATTTGGCAGACGCATGTCCACACACAGCCGTATCGCTCCAGGTTGCTTGGGCTTGGGCGCCACGACGAGCGGAGAGACCCACGGTGTGGGCCCGGTCACCTTCTCGATTACACCGAGTTCTTCAAGCTTCCTCAGCTCCTCCTCCACCTGCGGCCGCAGGTTGAACGGGACACGCCGGTGCCTTAGGGCTGTCGGTCGCACAGACTTGTCTATGTGTAGTTTGAACTTCTTGTTCTTGAGTTTCCCTAGTCCTCGGAACAGTTCTGGAAACTCCTCCATCAAGAACTCTGCATGTGATTGGTGCACCTGATTAGCGAAAAAAACTAATCCGAGGTCCTCGGCGGTGTGGCAGCTTAGTAGCGTGCCTTTCTTTCCTTCCGTGACGTGGAACTTAGCTACCGTGGAGTATTCCCCTTGTCTGATTGTTGTCGTGATCACTCCGCGCAGTGGCATGGGCTCCGTTCCTCCATAAGTGTATATTCTCGCTTGGGACGGTACTAGTTCGGGCCTCGGCATCATTTGGTTGTACTGCTCCGAGTCCATAACATTTACGGATGCCCCCGTGTCTATGAGTGCTTGTACTGTCGTGCCATCCACCTTGACTGAACACATCGGTGGGGGTCTTCTCCTCGTGGACGCTGCGGATGCTCTGCCCACGTATGAGACGACGTAGACTTCGTCGTCTTCATCATCCTCGTACCACTGAGGCCGTTCTTGAGCATGGCTGTCTAGTGGCGGGTTGGCATCTTCTTCAAGTGACATATGATGTACTCTCCTCTGTATGTTTCTCGGCCTTGACCCTGCTGGCCTGTATTTTCCGCCTCGGCATACCTTCGCGAAGTGGTTCATCCTGCCGCATTTGGAGCACGTGCGCCCTTTTGCTGCACACGCTGCGGTGGCGGAGTGGGCCTCCCCACAGTACCCGCACAGATTCCTTGTCGTAGGCACCTGATGCGGCCGACTCGCCGCAGGTTTCCGGTGGATTGCTTCCACTCTCTCCGTTTTGATCTGCACTGGTTTGGTTTGTGCGGGGGTAGCTACCGGGGTGTATAGCGCCGCCTCCATCTCTTCAGCCCTCACGTCTGACAGCTCATGCGACCTTGCGAGGATCAGGATCTCATCGAGCGAAATCCCTGGTTGGCGCAGGATTAGTTTCCTGAGCAGCTTAGAACGGCACCCCACAATGATTTGATCCCGAATTTCCTCACGCGGGTCTGTGAACGGGCAGGTGTTCGCCAGCCGGCGTAGCCGTGCGTAGAACATGTCTACCGACTCGGAGCCCGTTTGCCACGCCCGTTTGAATTTAAACTTTTCGAAATCATTGTTTAGCTGGGGGTCAAAGTGTTTGTTTAGCGCGGCCACCGCGGCCTCGTAGTCGCCGTCACCTCCTGTGTTGGGGAGCGTCTCAAAAAGCTCGTCTATCTCTGCTCCACCGTATAGGATCAAAAGGGACCTCTTGACCTCGCCATCTGTCTCCCTGGTGCCCTTGAAATAATGATTCAGCCTGCGAACCCACGCCTTCCATCTCACCGCCGCAGTGGCCGGGTCAGACGCTTCACTGAACGGCGGCAACGGCGCCGCTCCTGCATGGGTATGATGGCCAGTCTGCGGGCCTGGTGTTGCGGCTGGGGCCTGTGCTGGGATGGGTCCTGCTTGGACAGGTGGTGGAGGCTGTGCAGCCTGTGCTGGTGCCTCATCCTGCAACACTGGGGCTCCCTCGTTCTGGGACATGGTGCGTCCTTTATTTATTTCCAATTATGTATTTAATTATTTATTTATTTTTTTTTTCTTTTAATACCAGTATGCTGAAAGAAGCTTTATTTGTAAATTGCGACACCCATTGGGGCTCAGTGTGCACCTTGTGAGGGAGTTGACAAGCACGGTCGCGCTCCTCGCGCCTTTCCTCAGACAAAATCACGTGAAGATGGTGGCGCGTGCAGTACCACTGGCAGCCACTGGGGGCCGCCACGCGCACGATCTCGCTCTTCGCGCTCTCCGCGCTGGGCCCAGGGCAGCTGACAGGAAGAGAGACTCCAGAGGAGAGCGTTGCCTGAGGGAGAGGCTCAGGAGTCTGTTGAGCGTCGCCTGACGCACTTAACACAGCGTGAAGCACATGAGGCGGGAGAGCGTCGCCTGAGGGAGAGACTCCTGAGGGAGCTTGGCGAGCGTCGTCTGACGCACTCACTGGAGCGAGGTGCGCATGAGGCGGGAGAGCGTCGCCTGACGCACTCACAGGTGCGAGGTGTCCAAGAGGCGGGTCGGAGGCGTGATGCGGAGCCTCACCGACCTCAGCAGCCGGATTCTCGGTCCGGCGTATGCCTCGACACAGGCAGCCGTCGCCCGGACAACCAACAAGGTAACCAAGAGGCGCTCGCAGGGGGGGCAATGATCGCGTACTCACCCTGGGCGCTCCGCGGTCCCGGCCCTGCCAGCTGAAAGCGCTTCCGACGGGAAGGCGCGTGGGCAGGCCGCGGACCGGAGCAGAGCGGGAGCGGGCTCCGTGATAAGACGCCACTCCTAGTCGTATCCAGCACGCGCAGGGCAGTCCGGCCTCGTCGCCAATGTGGTGATGGGGTCAGGGCCTTGGCACTTGGGGCATTGGGATAAAATGACTGGACAGACACTCTGGGATCGGGTTGCCGGGAAGACCACGAGCGATCTTCCCCGGGGTTTATTATACCCTCGGGCGTGCCCGCCCTGAGGGGTGGAGTGGATGCATGGATGTTGATACATTGTAGGGTAGAGCCCGCCTGGCTCTCTACACTGGTGAGAGTAGGCTCCTGCGCTGAAGAGCCAGAGTAAGGGGCACCAGACTGGTTGCATACAGACACATGTGTACATGCGTGTGCACATGTGTAGGAGCTGCACAGGAGAGATTCCTGGCAAGGCCCTCACTCCAGGTTATGGTCAACTTACTGCATTAGGGGGCTATAAGATGTGCACGTATGGGAGTGTTGGTATAAGCCCCACTCCCCCCCCCCCCCGGGAATGTTACGCACTGTCACAAATTAATTCCAAAAACCTATGTAAATTGTTGCATAGTATTGAGTAGTGTGTGTTTAATAAATGTACTCTTCCTTTTATAAAGCAAAGTACAGACTGGGCAATCAATTATTGAGTGTTATTCCTGCATACTTTTACATGTGTTTTTATAATGATTAGGCCCTGGTCCTACTCCTATAAGAGTTTTTTGTCAACATTCACAAAGCACCTTTTTCCCAATTAAGCATTTTGCTCAAACTCTCATTTCGATTATCAATGATCTACAAAATAAGGTCTATCTGTATAATTCTTCTCTCAAATCAAAGAAAATCGCTAGAGGGGAGAATATCTTCAAAAGAAGGAATCAATGAATCAGACGGCAATTACAAGAAAAGCAGAAATAGCCAACTTGAAGAAAAAATTGCAAAGGCTTACTAAGGAAAAAACAGTGATGCCTCAGGCAAACACTTGATGGATCTACATATGGCCACCACTAAAAGAAATACCAATGTTGGCATTTAATTGCCAAAAGAACAGGAAGCCTTGAATCTATAAAAGCGATGCCAGTATCAGAGACTGATTGGAAAAGCTACCTTCTAGAACTTTCAAAATCCTTATTCATGGACTGAGAGTATCATCGATCCAGTACTGAAAAAGGGCACTCAACTTAACCCCCTAGAGCTATCAGACAAATTGCACTTCTGAACGCCACAGGGAAATAGTTGTAGCAAGTATTCTTGAGCAATGCAATGCTCAACAGAATGAACCACCAAAGATACTAAATAATTCTGTGCTTAACCCTCTAGAAGCTTGCACGAAGTAGTCAGGCTTAACTTAGTGGCAATGTGTAAAGTATTTATGCAGCACGCAAACAGTAATAAAGGGAAAACACAACACAAGAAAAATTCCACACCAAATTTGAAAAATAAAGTATGTTTTAATAAATTTAATGACACCAACAACAATGCAAATTCAATATGTTGAACCAGAGATATATGACTTATACACTAATCAATAAGCATTGGTGTAGCTCACCGCTGTACCCCTAGGGGTATCTGGGTGCTAAATATTTATAACAGTGGTTTTATGTTTGTCATAGATCAGATAATAGTCACAAGTTAAGGCCGACCACAATGGAGTGCTGGTCAGATAGAGAGCCCAGGATCATCCAGGTGGAAAGTTTACCCTCAGATTTAGAAACTTTTAAAGCGAAAAATAGGTTGATGTGTCATTGGCAGGACAATCTGCAAGCTGAATGCGAAGCAGGGCAAAGTTGTCAATGTAGGCGGGAAAGCTCTGAGCAGGCGATGTCCAAAGTCCATACCCAGGGAGGCCCACTGTTGATGAAATGCTGCTTGTTGTCAGTCACAGTTAATCCCTCTACGGTTTGACATAGCAACAATTCTGGAAGTCAGATCTCCTTCAGCAGGGCAAATCAGCAAGCTGAGGCTGACAAGGGAACCTGAACTCTGTCGGTTCACTAGGCAGAAAGTTGGTGCAAAGTCCCATTGCTTGCAATTTGGAGACAAAAGGAGTACACGCCAACACCAGCAAAGGGTCTAGAACCACAGGTACACCACTTGGGGTTTAGGACTCACACCAGCAGAGACCAGCAGCAGGGCCCAGGGCAGGTCTAGTTGTTACTGGTCAGCTTGGCAGTTGTAGAAAAAAGCATCTGGAAGCTTGTTGTGTCCCTTAACTCACACAGGAGGGACAGGACTCGAATGTGAGTCTTACTCAAGGGGTGTAGAAAGAGTGTGGAAAGAGAGATTGAGAGAGGGGGAGAGACAGAGAGAGAGAGATAGGATAGAGAAAGACAGAGCTATTGGGTACAGTTCATGCACCACTATCGAGTGCTGAAGCTGAAATGACAGAAAAAAAGAGAAACACTCAAGCAAGCAAAAACCAGGGCGAAAACTTAGTGCTAATGGAGCAGCACAAACACAACAATAGAGAGGGAAGCCATTGAATCAGGAATAGGGGCATACAATTGAAATAGTTAAAAAGTCATGGAATTAGGTGTAATTTTCAGATGTAAAGCTGTCTAAGATTGTTAAACCAAACTGGCCTTTCAGCAGCTCCTGCTCAGTATAGATATCGCTTGAGGCTGTCAAACCACCCCGGGAAAAGAGTTAGTCTGTAGGATGTCAAATCTAGAAATTCTCTTTAAGGAATATCGGACTGCACAGCCTACTACTGAAAGAAAAGCACTGGATGACACCAGAGCCTGGAAATTAAAGTCTCTCTGGTCCAGAACCCCAGGGTTCGCTTGTAATAGAGAGTGGAGTTGGGTCAATCAATCAATCAATCAAATTGTCTTTATTCGATCTTCCATAGATAGATCATAAAAGATGAACACAATAATATAAAAGGAAATAGCAGCCACATACATTTAAAATTAAAGACACCGTAGATTAGTTAAAGTCAATTATCAAGACTAAAAGCAAATCAAGTAGCAAATAAAGTGACAGTGCAACATTACTAAATCTAGAAGAAACAACAAAGATCTAGATTGATATCAAATATAGACCTTGAATACTCTGTAAAAACAATTTTAAGTTTAAGATCACCAAGGTGCATTTAAAAATACATTATAAAGACATCTTAGATGGGATAATTAATACAATTTCAAAAGGTGCTTTTTTTTCAGAACATCATACTCCGTCTTTTGGATATATTTTCGCAGTCCTCGCCAAAAGGACTGTGTCGTCAGCATTTATCAAAGCGTGCACCGCCTTATTCTCCACATATGGGACATCAGCCCCGATGGAAACTAGAGTCTTCTCCAGGTCATTTGTGTAGAGAAAGAAGAGGATTGGAGCAAGTACGTAGCCCTGATGCTGAATGACTCTGAACATTCACCAGCACCACCATAACTGACAGAGGCGGAAAGGTCATGATGTAAGTGCCCTAAAAATGTAACCAAACCTGCATCAACATCCATGTTTGTCATTATGTCCCACAGCTTTGAGCGAGAAACATAATCAAACGCGCTAGTCAAGTCCATAAAGGCCAGGTGAATGGGAGTGCCCTTTGCATATTTGTATTAAGCCACAATGAGGTGGAGATTCAAACACTGTACAATTGTTCCAAGACCCTTCCTAAACCCATATTAACTAGGGGCAAGGATGCTGTTGGCATTGATCCAATCCAATAAACGATCCAAAATGACTCTACCTATGATTTTAACAGAAGAATCCAAAAGGGATATTGGCCGATAGCACTTTACATCCTGTAGATTTCCTTTTTTTTTAAAACAGCCACTATTACAGATGAACACCACTACTTTGGCAACCCCTCACTGCAAACAGAATTAAAAACTAAGGTGAGGACCTAGGTCCAGAACACATGGTCTTCGTTAAATAAATCAAGCAGGAAGTCATCCGGCCCTGGGGTCTTTTTGCCTTTACTGTTAGCAATTACTTTGAATACCTCCTCTTCATTAAACACTAGACTAAAACTCAATGTGGCCATCTGTGCTGGGGAATCAATAGCCCTACAATCTGAGGAGTACAGCCCAGCGTGATTTGCCAGCCATGCCTCTGCCGACATATGAACAGTTACATTGTCAGTTGGCAAATCAGGGGATAAGACTGACCAAAACGCTTTCCAAAAAGCTTGCGGGTCTTTAGAGTGACAAGCAACTACAATAGTCTCCCATTTCTCTTCCTTTATTACCACCCTTCTTCTTTTAATAGCCTGCTGATATGACTTTCTACTTTCTTTAATCACTTGCTGGTCTCTAGGAACTTGCTTTAAAGACCTACGTAAAGAGTTGTTGGCTGCTCTGCAAGCATTATCGAACCATGATTTAACACGGCAAGGCCGGTGGGCAATGGGTCTAGAAAGCAGCATTTTAATCTGGTCCATGAGGTTTAGAAGTCAATTAAAATAAGGGCTGGATCATGTGGTGTGCATTTGCAACTGTGCACCAAGGCAGAACTATTACTTATCACCGGAGACATTATGTTATTCATATTCACAGTTCGCCACACCATCCTGCATCCTTAGAAGATAAGGCCTGAGAAGCTACAGGCTTAGGCACTGATTTCCTGATTGATAGAATTATTGTGGCAGTAATAGGGTTATGATCACTGTAGATCAGTGAATGGAACCCACAGTTTGTAATGGATGGGGACATACACCAGGAGGCAAAAATATAATCATTTGTACTCCCTATACCATGCCCTATAAAAGTTGGAATATATTGATTGGTGGGGTTAGGGACCTTATTAACCAGACCCTGTTCTGCCAGATAGGAGGATGGTACCCGCCCCCTAGCATCCATCACAGGATGATCAGGCTCTCTAGAGAGAGGATCAAACAAGTCTGAGGACAAAAACGTGGGGACCCCAAGTTTGGCATTAAAATCGCCAACCACCAGTAACTGTAGGGGGCATTCAACCCCAGCCTCTCTTTCCACAATCGTATGGATCACTTCAAAAAGGCTACTAAAATCACCCATGGATGAGAAATTGTTATTATAAAAAATTGCCATATAGATCTTATAGCTACCTCTCCAATTAAGACAGAAAACCTGCACCCCGCCTGGCCCTGAAACAAAGATAAAATTGTACAACCAATGTCAACTTTAAACCAAGCAGCCAAACCCCCTTTGGCTTTGCTCGAAGGAGATGGAGTCACGGGCAGACTAAAACACATAAAACCATCAAATGCAGTTGCTTTTGCCTCCCAGGTTTCTTGCATGAAAACTACTTTGTAAGTCTTAATAAAAGAATGGCAGTCATCAATCAGAATTTTTGAAGGTAGGCCAGTAATGTTCCAACTTAAGAAATTTACATGCGCATTATTTGGTAAGACTGCATACATGAGAGTACTCACACCAGCCCCAGAAGGGAGGAGATTCTGTACAGGAGTGATAGGTAAATGAACAACAGAGTCTGGACTTTCAAGCACCCTGCAAATGTTCTCAGCACTGGAGCCAGTGTAGTGGAGATTCTGAACAGGGGATGTACCCGTTTGAACAACGAAAATGGAATTATCATTTAGCCCCTCCTTCTCTAAAAACCCGAACCCAAAGGCAGGGACAACTGGGAAAGTTTGAGGGGAAATGGAACTGCTGAAGTTAGACTGTCAGATACCCCATTCTCCTCAAGTTTCCTATACCGTCAATCACTGTCCTCCATCCCAGCCATGGATGAAAATCTTTTGTTCAGAGAAAGTGGCACTTGTAGAGTGGGTCTGGACAACAGGCTCATTTGCGAATTATGACTGGCAGAAGTTTGAGGACATTTTACAAGTTGCTTATAAGAAAAGTTGAGTGGCATTATCTTAACATAGTTGATTTTAACCATTGCAGTACTAGATTTATGCAAGATGTCATGAACAACGGTTGGGTTATGAAAATTAACCACAATGATGTCCCCATTGTGACCACAACCCCCACCCCCAACCCCTCCCCCCTCACGCCTTGCCATCAAAATTTCTTTCGAAAAATCCCAGTTGTCGGCAACATTGTTATTCAACCAGTAAATAGCCTTGTTCATTAAGCCCCTGGTGGATTCAATAATATCAGCTGCTAGCCTAGATACATTTGTCAGGGTAACCACATAAGGAGCAGATGCCGGGAGAAGATTAATTACGGGTAAGGTGGCCTGATTTGGAACACAAATTACCGTTTGATTAACTATCAAGTTCACAGGTGTGTTAAAGTGAGGTAGGCGTACATCCATGCTCTGCACAGGGTCGGTAGATGGTAAATCAAGGGGCAAATGCTGGGTATGAACAAGAGTCCTGGATTACAAACGTTTCACCAGTTTGGCTTAAATAGAGGCCAGTTGTTCGAAGATAGGATGAAGTGTAGAGTCTAAAAGGTCACCGATGCACTTACATAATTTGCCCCAAGTATTTTCATCCGCCACTAGTAAGTCCTCAACCAAAACATCCATGCCACCCCTGCTGCGCAAAGCCATTTTACTGTTACTTGCAGGATTTCTAGGCTTTGTGGATCTACTAGTTTTTTTCGTGCGCTTGGCCTTAGGGCCACTCTACCCATCGGATTTGCAGGGCTCCTCACCAGTAGTTACTCCTCCACCGGTCTGCACAGAGTCATCGCCCATAGGTCTTGCATCGTCACCCTAGTTTTGACTTAGCTCCGTGGAACTGCATGGCCCAATCTAGCTTCAGAGGTAGATGCTGCTGCTAAAACCTTCTGCGATGACGGTGACTCAGAAGGACTTTGGTTGAGAGGTAGGGGGGCATTGTCACCCATGGTAAGGGAGAGCTGGCGTTCCACCAAACGTATTTTGTCAGTGACTATGTCCACATCTCTAGTTAAATAATTATCAATGGTCGACCGAGTGTTAGGTGGAGGTAAGACACCCATAGCACTAATGCCACCCTTCCTTTTGCCCATAATTGAGAGTAAATAAAATAGGCGTGAAGGGATGTAAATGGGAAACAAATAAGCAAAGTAGATTGGAACAAAGTGAACTAAGAAGGCCGCAAGCTGTGTGAGCTATGTGGGAAGTTTATAAAAGGGGATCCTCCAGAGGGACTCTGCGGGGGGGCCCAGCCCAGCCTTCTCCGGACTTTGACGGGCAAGGATGGGCCTGCCCTTGGCCCGGACTTTGTCAGGGCGCGGCCCAAGCACGTCTCGCGCTGCTGGGGTTTTGTGGCACTTTTCAAGCGCAACGACAAGCACGCTCCTCCCTCCAGGGAGAGCAGAGAAACCTGGAGCTTGAAGTCCCCCAAGTCAGGTTAGTTACGGCGGTAGCAGCGTCATTGGGTCATAAGTGACAAGTCATAAATGGTGACATATAAGTATGACAGTGAAATGGTCAATCGGTTTTATCATTGCTTACCGATCGTCAGGGTAGTTGTTTTGTGATGAGATAGCCAGGGAACAGAAGTCGACTCTGCAGCACTAGTACAAAAATGCTGACATAACGCAGGCACCTGCAGCCCCAGGGGATGCCAATTCAGCCTACAACCTATGAATATCTGTAGGATGTAGGAGTGTAAAATTCCAATTATCACTTACGGCGGTGGGGGTCAGGGTAGCACCATCGTGTGTTATGGCACTGCAAGGTCGCACACATTTGGAGGAAAATGATGACCTGCCAGCCTGGGTCTAGATCCACCAAGGTTAAGAGGTGTCTGGTCAGCATCTTTATGAAATCAGCCCATGCAATGGCACCATGCTGCGCTCCTAGGGCAGGGCAGCAGGTGGTTCTCTGTCACGTGCTCGAAAAGTTTGCAATTAAAACCGACGACCTCATCATCCCGGAATAAAACTCTGTTGCTAATTGTCATTAGTGAAATTATCTCCGTTTCCTCCAGCTTGCTTAATAGTCTAGGCTGACAGGATCACAGACAGAGTGCACATGAAGGGAAAAACATTTCTGGCGCCCTGAAATGAGCGCTTCTGCTGACCATCCGCGATGGTTAGGCACTGCTGGTGAATTATAGGCTTTCCTCGTCGCTTACTTCAGCTGTGTGTCGAATACCTTCAATTTGCTCATTAGGCTGCCTGGAATACTGGCACAAGAGATCACAGCACTTGGCTTCCGTCCTGGTATGAGAAAGGCCCTGCTAGAGCAAAGCAGCTACTATGTTGAGAGCCATTCTCCCCACGGCTGCGGATTGTCTCTTGGCTGAGGTGCCGGCTGGGCATGAGGCCTGTTTACATTCTAGAAGGGACTGCGCACGCGCATTCACTGGTGATCTGACTTGCACACTCCAATAACAAGACAGGTGCCTGCTGTGGTTGCAACAGCAATATAAACGAGAAGGGCAATCAGCCTGTACCTCGTCCTGATGCGATCCCTATTGTCAGCTGTAGGTAATCTGAGTGTCTCCCTCACATGCGTACCACTGATCCCAGTATTCTCCAGAGTTTCTGCTGAGGCCCTTCCATAAAATAGATTCACAAGGAGGTGCGTGTTTGTATTTCCCATCCTTACTGAAAGGCACTCAGTGCACTGAGTATTCTTGCTGGCTCTCAGAGCTGCCTCCCAATGTTTCTCACTTCGAGATCCACTTTGTCCTTCATTGATATCTGGCCCTGGAACATGCTGTAGCCATCTGTCAGCAGGAGGGGCCCTAAAATGAGATCCAGTGGTCCCTGCTCAAATTAACCACCTATTGTTGAGTAGAGACTTTTTTTTTAGAATTCTTCATGTCATTTTTAGGTCGACCCTGAGCCAGCATGCATACGCTGCTCTGGCGATCTGCTGTGGTATAGTATTGAAGAGAAACCCCAGCCACTCTCAGCCCATATTTTTCATTGGCTTGTATCTTTGTCCTTTGTAAATCCTGTCTTCTGTTTCAGTAATTGGCTTGTTAGTCTCTCCTTAGTACTGCCTTGTCTTCATTTATAACCTCCAATGGCTACTGGCCACTTTACTGTGGTTGTTACATGGTACGTCGTTTTAAGTTTGTAGGCACTACTTTCTTTAATGTATTTTACTATTCCAGGCACCACATGCTTTTCTGCAACATTCAGCATGTGATGCACGCTTTAATATAACGAGCAGCCTGTCAATTGATTAGTATATGTTAAGTCAATGAGAACTAGTCTGTCAAGGCTTTGTGAGAGGATTCAAAAACTGAGTAGTGTTGCCAGAAGTAAGAGACTTTCTTTTTTAATGAAGCCCTCACCCACCAACCTAGGCCCACCTGGTTACACCGAGTGTGTCCCTGGTGTGCTACAACACCTTTGTTACAGCGGAGCGGGTATATTTGCTGTGTGTGCGGTGTGGGTGACGTGAAAGGTGAAGTTTAAAAACTGTCCGTTGGTCCCAAAAAGTTAATTTTAATGATTGGGCCTTAGGGCAAGTATGTGTGCAACATGTGCACACAAGCACTCTTCAGGGGTGCAACAGGGTGTCAATGTGACACCCTGCCACCCTTGACTCTTTCCCTATTTTACCAATTCGGTATTTACCAATTCGGTAATTGATATTCATTCCTATGTGCCTCCACAAAGTCTTAACAGACTAGTTCTCAATGATATAACGCATTTACCTAGGAGATATGAACTAGTTCTCATACATCCTCACTCTCTTTTTGATACTGAACCCTTAATTGATTAATATATGCACAGGCGTTGCGCATGATTACGGCGCCCACTTAATTTAACATGCACATGTGCCGCGCATGATGTTGTTGCATGGCGCCCATTTTAACATTTAAAAAAAATATATATGCACGGGCGCCGCTCATAATAACAGCGCGCGCTAAATTTAATATGCACTGGTGCTGCACATGATGTTGTTGCACGGTGCCCAAAGGCAGACCTCCATACCTGTTGCCGGGTCCTGCGGCAGCATGTGTGGGGGCTGCTGGGGCAGGGAGCAGGTGAGAATACCCAGGCGTAGGCTCCCCGAGCTGCCCTCCACCATGGAGCACTGTTAAGGTGCCCGGTGGGATGGGCATCTCCATGAGATCCTAAGACCCAAAGGAAAACAGAGCCTAACAGGGCAGCCGCTCTCCTGACCCAGGGGGAGAGCTGATAGTATGATAGTAGTTGATAGTATGGTATTCCCTGCACTCTGGAATCCCTCCCCATATTGCTTTGCTGAACCTTTGCTTTTGATTGAATTTTTGTCCATCACTTTGCTTCAGGCGGTCCTAGGAGGATGGGACCACCACCGAATCATTCAGCATGATGTGCACTTTCTGTTAAAGTCATTGGCTTGACCCTAGCCCTAGGTTAGTGGGGTCTCCAAAATAATCACCTACCTCTTTGTTTGTTGAAAATCTAAGCTCACTTTTGTTGAGGATCTATGATTTTCAACATTTTAAGGTAGATTTGTTTTTATCAAAAGTGTTTGCAGAGTTTCAAATGAGTATTATATTTTGTTTTGGTAAGATGTGTGCAGGGTGCAGGTCAATTAAGGGTTATGTTGACAATGATTTAGTGCTTTAAGCACAGGTATATTGAAAATGACATATTGGTTAATGTAATCTCACTTTGAAAATGACAAAATTGATTATGTGAAGTCATAACAAGTGCAGGGGGGGTCTGATGTTTCATGTGCCTTCTTAATGACAAGTGCTTAGTGGCACAGTGTTTTATGTGATTATGGTCGCATGTGGTTTACATGCATCTTTACGACAAGTGCCTAGAGACACAGGGATTTATGTTATGTGGTCTATAGATGCTTTAAATGCTACACAGTGATTTATGGGCTAATGTGTTTAGTTGTATATATAATATAAAGGCTATTTTTATATAACCTTGTGTGCAGTCTCTTTTGTGGTGTACCTAGTGTGTCACTGGTGTGTGTGGGTCATGTGCACACGCTTTACACATTGCCTCTGGTATAAGCTTGACTGCTCTGCCAAGCTACCAAGGGGGTGATCAAGGGTTTTCTTGGGTGTGTAACTCTCTTACCCTGACTAGAGTGATGGGTTCTGCTTGGCTTAGGTGTATAACCTAGCCGACCGGAAAACCCTTTTTTCGGTTGAGCCTGAGCTAGCGCGCATGCGCTGCTCTGGCAATCTGCTGTAGTGAAGTATGGAAGAAAAGCCCCGCCCGCTTTCCTCCCATATTTTCATTTGGCTTGTGTCTTTGTCCTTCATAAATTCTGGCTATTGATTAAGTAATTGTCTTGTTAGTCCCTCCTTAGCACGGCCTTGTCTTTATTTCTAACCTGCCATGCCTTCTGACACCTTTACATTGGTTGTTACACATGACGTCTTTTTAAGTCTGTAAGCACTCCTTTCTTTCACGTGTTTTTACTACTGCAGGCACCACATGCTTTCCTGCAACATTCAGTGCGCAATGCGTGCATTGATTTTACAAGCAGCCCGTCAATTGATTAATATATGCACGGGCACTGCGCATGATCACGGCACCCCCTTAATTTAATATGAACGGGCGCCGCGCATGATGTTGTTGCTTTTTTTATATATATATGCACGGCTGCCGCTCATAATCACGGCACCAGCTTAATTTAACCCCTTCGCTGCGGCGGCTATTCCGCCGCAGCGTAAGGGGGAGGCGGGGCCGCGCGGCGGTCCCGCGCTTGTGACGGAACCGCTCCGTCACGGCCCTAACGTGAGCTGTGCTTGTGACGGAACGGTTCCGTCACGGACCCGCCCGCCCATTAGAACGTCAGCGCAGGCGCGGCAAGCGGGCCGTGACGGAACCGTTCCGTCACCAGCACAGCCCACCGAGGCTCGTGATGGAACGGTTCCGTCACGAGCATGGGAGGGGTTAACATGTGCGGGTGCTGCGCATGATGTTGTTGCACAGTGCCCATTTTATCATTGTTTTTCAACCAACCTTCCTCCTGCCCATCTCCGCAGCTATCGGCTGAGCCTGCCGCACCTGTGGCTCCTTGTGCGCATGGAGAAAGAAGAAGGAGGGTGCTATTGAATTTGTTGCAGATTTATAGGCTGCTCTGCAAGGCTGCTCAGCAGGTTATGTGCCTGCTACAGAGATCTGCCCAAGGCGCAGCCTTGCAAAGAATGTTAATAATTGTGACCTCCATTATTAAAGTGCCTGTTCTTTGAAATGAGTGTGCTACTTTTCACGAACCATCAGACAAATGGTACAGAGGTATTTGGAGGCAACCAGCTTAATTTACAGCCTGAAGCATTTACAAGTATTGAATGTGAGATTTTATTGCTGTAAATCGCATTAGGCATTCAGGTTAGTGTACTTTTGATTCATCCTTTGTAGCCAACACATTTATTTTATTTTCCAGATATCAGGGCTGGGTTGGTACACCCCCTGTGGTTTGACAGATGATTATCCCCTCTAGACTCAAACGTTTAACCTATCTCCTTTGTAATTTTTCTGGCTTTGCAGTTCATAATGTCCTTTCTTTATTTGACTATTAGAAATAAAAAGCATGGCCATTTTGGAGCACTGTTTCAACCAGCTGCAAAAAATGTGCTGCATGGCTAAATACTTATAGGGTCCCAAAGGCGAGCCCGACTGCATTTCAAATGATTGTTAATGATGGAGTTTGACCTTTAGTATGGATGCTGGAAATGATGGATTAGAATGGTAGAGCAGAGTGGTCTGATTGGTCTAGATTCAGAAGATGTTTGATTTTTATAGGTTAGTGTGGTGAGTAATACCATTCATGAATGGGGCACTGGTGCAGAGATTATATTTGTTTTTATATACTCAGGCAACCATGTTAGACATACTTATATAAACTTACTTAACCATGATCCCTGATTCTGGCGCATGCTCTAACAGAGAGAATTTTACAAGTTCAGTGTCTGTTCTTTAGACAATGTAACTATAATACATTCAGATACAACTCAAGGAAATAGCCTTTGCTGTGGGTTGGAAGAGAGATTATTTGTGTGAGATCAGGTGATACACATATTTCTTTTAGTCTACAAAAGATTTGACTATCCCTAATGTTCCATGAGATATTAAAGTCACCTAGACAAATATTGAAAAGTGGAATAGCCTGAATATATTGAGTTTATGAAAACGATTAAGGAAGGTAGAACCATGACCTTGCAAGCAGTAGATAATATAAATAACAGAAATTATTTCTATGGTCATTGAAAAATGTTGAAGGATGGGAGTGACGGGTAGTCTGTAATAGCAAAGAAACAAATACTTTGGTAAACATCTGCCATTTGCCTCTATTTTCTGGGATCGATCCTTGGGGAGAATGGAGATCCATTATAGAGATGTTAAATGCTTTCGATGAACAGTAAAAAACAAGGAATAAAGACTGAATGTAAAGCTGTAACAAAGTAGGCTATTTCTGAAGCATGTGTTTGGGAATCTAGTGTTCATTATCATATGTGTTTTAGATGGACAGGTGCTCAAGATGGCACTCATTTTGACTTTGATAAAATTCTCAGGATGCCGACCTTGGCTTAATTTGTTATGTGTAGGTCACTTAATAATGTGGAGGATGGGAATTGGGAATAATCTGTGTTTTGGCAGGCACATGTTGCGCTGTAGGTGAAGGTGATAAAGAAAGATAGAAAAATGCTAAATGCAATTTACAAACATACAAATGTAAATCTCCCTCTTTCCTATCTTTCCTATGGGGAGATACTCACACATCTGAGTTTACTACTTAGGCCCTCATTAACTCCGACCAACACCCTTGCGGATTGGGAACTGACCGACCTCAGGAGGTTGGTTCAGACAGCATTATTTAAATGCAACACCACATGGTCAGTGCAATCGAAAACATCAATTTTTCAATGGGAGCATGTGTGGGGGCTGAAGCCGCCCACAGCACAAGCTCCCATTGAAAAATGTAAGTTTCTGAACATTCCTGCATCGTGTGGCAGGCACCTCATGGGGCCTGCCACACAGTGCAGGGATGCTGAGGTGGGCACCATAGGTGCCCCCCAGTGCCAAATGTGGAAAGCCAGGGAAGAAGGGGGCCCCCAAAGCCAGTTTCTGACAGCCAAACCATGTCGGAAAAGCCGACATGGATTGGCTGTCAGAAACCGACATCATAATCCCAACAGCAGAAACACTGTCCTTAAGGGATCATGAGGTCTTTCCCACTAGCTCCTTTATTCCATTGGAACCCTCCAACTAGCAGCACCGACATTGTAATTAGGCCCTTAAATGTAAATGTGGAAGGTACAACAAGGAGTGGGTAGAAGAACAACATGCTTACTTCTAAATGGCCGGGGCCAAGGGAGGAGTAAGAGGGTTTTAGTGAGGGTTAAGGAGCATATTAGGGAGGGACATTCACCCATCCGAAAATTATTAAGCCCATCGCTATTCACAAACAGTGTGTTTAAAGTTGATACAACCAAAAAGGGCCCACAACAGTAGTTAATGTATACAACAACAGAGGACAGGGTTTTAGGTTTGAGGGAAATACTGGGCGCAGTGCTCAGGTAACGCGCAGGAGAAATGCTGTAAGGCAGAAGGTGCATGCAGGTAAGGAGCAAGTCCCTGTAACCCCTCAAAAAGCTTGAAGGACACACTAAATACAATGAAAACAAAACCTGCTGCACACTTGTATATAAGTCCTAGCAAAATAGATGTCTCAATGGACATAAAAGTTCAAAATTCATGGGCAAAGGAGTGGACCACCATTGTTTCGGTTCCTCTTTTATTGTTCATAGAAGGCCAGCCGACACGTGTTTCGTCGCAAGAAAACACACTATTCCCGCGACTCCTCAGGGCTGTAGGTAAAGGATATAAAACCACAGGTCGCGGTGCCGGTGAGAATTCCGACCCGGCTCCGCTCGAGACCGGGTTTAGTTTCTGTCAGAATACGAGTTGCGTAATTCAGAAGTACTGTTCTCCAGCGGGTATGTCGAGATACTTTGATAAACGGTGTTGCTAAATATTCAACTCCTCAGGGTGAGTAGCTCATGAGTGTGTCTTTGTCCACGTGTTTAAAGCGCAAGCCTGTAGAGACTTCTAAGGCAAATAATCCCCGGAACCGGAACCCGAACCCGAGCGACACCGCCGCCGGCTTACTTCCCGCACTACGGGGATTATTTGCCTTAGTAGCATACTATTGTGTTCACTGGATCGATGGTATTTTCTCTTTTTGTGTGAATTCTTCAAGGTGATCATTTATGTTCTCATGTTCCAAATTCTTCAAGAGACCAGAAAATGTCTAAAAATTACTTTCCTGGAGGTTGTTGGTTTAGGATCCACTTATGATGAAGCCATTTGATTAAATCTTAGGAAGGGTGAGAAATCTGTGTGAAAGTCTATTAGTGACTTGAGAAAGGCTGTCTAGGATTACAGTTATGGAGATTCCGCATTAAAGACAATGCTCTGAACCTGCGATGCTCATTTAAGGAGAAGAGTTGAAATGGCAGGACTCTGCAGATTGCTGATGAAGTCATGTTATTCTGCAACATCTTTTAGTAACCCTTGCGAGAAAAACGATAACTGGTCCTTTGCCTGCCCTGCACCGTTATGTGGCTGATTTTCCTCAGCAGAGGGATCATCTCTGACAGTTCACCATGCTGTACAGGGTAGCTGTGAAGCATCCTTTCTGAGTTTATCATAACTAAAGACCAAACGCAGGCAAGCTGACCCAACTCTTCATAAATAAGAAGCCCGCACAAAGTTATGCAATTGGTTGACAAGAGCCCATTTGAGAGTGGCAAAGACAGTAAAATGTGATAAAATAGCAGGACATTTTTAGATTAATCCGCACCGGTATGTAACGTTTACAACGAAATTTTTACAACGCACTACCATTACAACGCAGGCATTACCACGCATACCATTACAACGCATTGCGCTGGGGGGCGCTCTAGGATAGGGAATAAGTTTAATTTTCTATCCAAAACCTTCCCTAGTGTCCACGGGGACTGGAGTTGGAATAGAAAATTATACTTACCACTATCCAGCACCTCAAAGCGCTATGCGTTGTAACGGTATTCGTTGTAAATACCGCGTTGTAAAGGTATGCGTGGTAAAGGTATGCGTTGTAACGTCATACATCCATCTGCACCACTGCAAATTTTTACATGGGTGTACACAGTTAGATTTTTGGGGCATTTTGTGCACGTTAGACAAGATACTCCAACAGAAAGCAAATTGCCCATTGAATGGACAGTTTAACCTGATCCCCTCTAAACAGAAAAGTGAACACAATATATATTTTAGTATCATTTGGACTCGTTAGTTTAATACAGCTTTTCTCTCTATGGTAGAGAAAGTTCAAAATTCATGTCTGTGTTTACTCACATATCTTGGGGTGACTTAGCCTGAACTCATATGACAAATTGAAATGCTTGATTTAACGTGAACCACTGTTAGCTTCTCTGCTAGCTGTATGCTGAACAGTGAAAGGTTTCCAGACGCTATGTAGACAAAGTTACTCTTTCCATGAACAGGTAGAGTTGTGATTAGAAGTCAATGTTTACAGGTCAGCCTGGGTATATAAAAGAAACTTGCTTAAAAGTTATTTTCACTTTTCGTCAAAATTTAGCTCATGTGGTGAATGTAGATTCTTGCTAAGTGTAGTCAAGGTCAAACATCTTTATTCGATTGTTTGCATTTAACAATCATAAAAGTACATTTCAAGGCGTATACATTTGACACAAATAAAATTGTAATAAAAAGACATTACCAGAAAAGGAAGGACACAAGCGAAATATGTAGTTAAAGATATAAATATACGGTTAAATAAAAAGATATGACTATAAGTAGCATAATTAATTAACCTTCCATACTTTTTCTAAACTTGAGTGCTAATTTTAAAAAGCTACATATAAACATGGTACATTCACAGTTTAGCATTTGAAGGTAATAAAGTGCTGGTCTGATTTGTGCAAAATTCAGCTGTTTAAGAAGAGGTTTTAAAAACAATTTACGAGGTACTGTGTAATAAGGACAGATAAATAAAAAGTGAGCCAGGTCTTGCGGAGACTTACTGTCGCAGCCACAAGCTGGCAGCACTTGGCCTCCATGGGCCTCACTTGGTACAGCTAGTAGTAGGTGGAACAAATCAAAGCGAAACCTTGACAACAAGAAGCGTTCATAACCAGACATGGGCCAAGATAAATAGAGTTCCATTTGTAAACAAGTTTTTGTCAAGACATGCTTCCTCACACTGTCTTTCTTGAGCTCTATCTCCTCCCTAGCTAAATACCTAGATGTCATAAAGGTGTTCTTCACATAGGTTACATCTAGTTTAGTTTTTGACTCCGGGGCTAGGAAGAGATCAAGCCGTCTCATTTCTAGAAGACATTTTCTAACATATTTTATCCAAGGGATCTTATACCTCCCTTCCCACGATAGTGCTTCATGCAAGATGTTTTGGGTGAGGGGTATGTCTGCATTCAGCCAGCAATTAAGCCAGCAGAGCAAGGGGTTAGCAGCTATTCTATCGCTTAAATAGGGCATACCTAATTCTTCATGAACGGAGAAATTAGCCGTTCCCCTTGGCAGCCTTAATACTTGTTTTAAGAAGTTATTTTCAGTAACCTCAAGGTCGCCTAGGGGAACAAAGCCCCATATTTCGCTCCCGTAACACGCAACAGCGGTGCTTTTAGCTTGGTATAGTTTCAGCAGGGCAGCCACCGGGCTATTTCCCATTTTTCTTGCGAAATCTATTATCGCTGCATTTGCCCGCGCTACCTCACCCTTCTTCTTTCGTACCGCAGGTGCCCACGTTAGTTGGTGATCAAAAAGAACACCAAGGTACGAAAAGGTCTTTGTTGTCGGTATTTTTTCACCATTTACTGAGAAGGAATGCATCTTTCTAGAACCTAATCCTGTCTTCATAACGAATGATTTCGAATTATTAATACTCAGGCTTTATGAGAGTTCATAAATACAAAAAAGGAATCTAACAGGGTTTGGAGGCCAATTGCGGTTCTAGAAATTAGGACGACATCGTCCGCATATAGCAGGACGGGCACGCCCTTCCTTCCTATGTATGGGTAGTCTGTACCTGTTTTTAAAAGATGCTCCTCTAATTCATTGATATAAAGATTGAAAAGAAACGGAGCTAAAATGCACCCCTGCCTAACCCCCCGATTTATCCTAATATCCCTAGTTACTTTCATGTCTTGGGTGTAGCGGACATTTGCTCTTGTATCCGAATGAAGGTCGGCCAGAAAATTAATCAAGTTATGCTCGACCCCCATTTTTAACAGGACATCCCAGAGCCTGCCTCTGTCGACACAATCAAAGGCGGACGATAAGTCCATAAAGGCCATGTGGATGGTACCTTTTCTGGCCATGGTATATTTGCCATTGATTACATACAAATTCAGACACTGGGAGACCGTTGAGTGACCTGGTCTGAACCCGTATTGAGTTGGCGACATTACATTATTATCATTTGCCCATGCTACCAGCCTATTTAAGATTATACCCCCCACTACCTTAGCAACTGAGTTAATCAGGGAAATGGGCCTATAGCATACTGCACTGTTACGGTCACCCTTCTTAAATACAGGTACTATGGTTGAGGACCCCCAGGACTTTGGGCACCCAGTTAATACTCCTGCATTGACTACTGCAGTAAGGACTGGAGCCCATAGGTGAATATTGGATTTAAATAGGTCAGGTGGAAGGCCGTCGGGGCCAGGAGCCTTGTTACAGGTTAAGCCCCGAATCCCCTTCTCTACCTCCGCAACTGTAAGGCACAAAGAAACTTCCTCAGGAGTTTTAATAACATATTCCACTTGTGGCTCATCACTTTTAAAAATTAAACTAAAATGGGAGACCCACTCTTCCTCGGGTATATTAGTGCCAAGCACTGAGGCACTAGGGTCATCAAACAGTGGTTTGTTAATAATGTTCCAAAACTTTGAGCTGTTACCCAAGGTTGTAGGGTCGAGCAGAGACTCCCAGGTGCGTGCTTTTACTTCTCTTTTCCGAGATGCCAGAGTTGCCTTATATTTAGCTCTCAAGGTTTTAATACAGGCATAGTCCCTTGGTTTGGTCTTTAAAGCCTTTTTAAGGTTTCATCCGGCCTTGGAGCAAGCTTGGTCGAACCATCTTGGATGGCAATCAGACTGGCCCTTCACTGGTACAGTTAACATTTGACCAATTCTTTGTACCATAACAGCAAAAGCAGTTAGGGTCGTTTCAGGCGATGTAGTTGGGGAAACACAAAGACCAAGTTCATGGCCGCAACTGGTGTTAATTGAGCTGTACAAAATGTCACTGTTCACCATTGACCATTTCAGTCGGCGATTTCCATTTGTCGACTTTAGTAACCCACAGCCTTTGGGCGTCTTCCGCTGCTCGAAAATACCTGCTCCCACTGCAATGGAGATAGGATTGTGGTCGCTGTGAATACTTGTGTGAATTGTAAAGTCAAAGGCTAGATTTACAAGGTCAATGGAAAGTAAGATGTGATCTATGTAGGAGCCATGACCAGAGCCTTTATAAGTATGAACATCAAAAATATAAGAATCCGCCGTCATGGACATAGCAACAGTTAGGTTCATGTCATCAATTAGGTTATTGACGTGCGTGCCGCGCATGGAATGATCAAAGTGGAAACCTGACCTGTTATTACAACCTAGGGAGCCCATGGATGTCACTTCTGGGTTGCCACAGGGATGCGCATTAACCACTTGGCTGCTAAGGCACATGATGCACTTCCATTGACTTTCCATTGAAATCAATGGAAACTCCATGACGAGTTACCCTTGTCATTAGCACTGAAGGGGTTAAAGTCACCGGCAATTAATATGTTTCGGGGTAAACTCGCCACTTTGGCTTTCAAAAAATTGTGTAGCTGAAGAATATTACACTCCCCTTGTAGAGTTACTGCATTGTAGAAGTTTACCAGGGTAAGTGCCCTTTTACCCCTCCTAAGCTCCAAAACTTGAATGTTTCTATTTTCAAGTTGTCTATTGGTAACCTGACAGATAAGTGCAAGGCTAATATATATTACCAGACCCCCCTTTGATCTGCCACTGTTTGACGGGGCTGCTGGTGAAAAAAAGCTCTGGTAACCCTCAATGTGAGCATTTTTTTCCTCCAGCCACGTTTCTTGAAAACACAGTACAGTATAATTCCTTATGTATGCCACCCAGGTTGGATCCTTTACCTTAGCGGCCAGTCCAGCTATGTTCCAAGATAGAAATTTTATGATGCTAGATGCCTCGTAGCCTGGTCCTATTTCCTGGGCCAAGTTTGAAGGCGAAGATGGAACTTGGTTGCCACGGCCTGTCACTACAGCTGCATGCGCTTCACTGATAGGAAGCGGGTGATTGACCTCAGTGAGGACAGGGCTATAAACTTTTGTGATAGGATATGATGAAATAAACCCATTTTGTGAGAGCGAGCTCTCAGGACAGTGTGCTAGGGGCTCTGCTACACAGATTATATCTGACTCTAAGGTAAAAACTGGTACACTCGCTGGGTTAACGCTTTTTATTATGTTAGGTGGTGCTACCCATTGCAGGGAGTCAGAATGAGCAGGTAGGGGCGAAAATGTTGTTAGTCAGTCAATCTCATCCAGGTAATCTTGAGCATAAAAGGCATCATATCTATTTGCAATGGGAACCCCATATTGCATGTTTAAATGATATGGGTATGAGTAATCTCGTTGATGAATATTAGGTAAAAACTCCCTTTTCTCATGGAATGTTGAGAGATAATTTTTAGGCCTACTCTCCCATAGTGGTTCCTGCCTTTGGTGTGTAAGGTCCGTTGTAATGACCTGGCCATGGTGCCATGGAGTTACCCTTGGTTGATAGTGGACTGATGGCTCATGCATCCCCCCCTGTCCGTTGGTCGACTGGGATTGTATTTTGTTTGGGCCAGAAACATTAGAAGGGTAGAAATAGCTTAAATCCATCGTACGGATCAAGCTATTTGTCAAGCCACCCCTCCAACTGCTAATAAAACTAGCCACGCGACTATCCCTAAAATTAACCACGATACAGTCGCCCTCAGTTGATTTAAATCTGGTGCCCACCCAGTCTACCCTCCTCACGTTGGAAATTTGACCGTTTATATAATGGGGAATCGGTCTGTGTGCGGACAGCCAGTGGCTCACCTTATTTTTTAATTCCTCATGGGTCTCTGACTTTTCCCCAGCTAGTTTGGGTACACCAATCATAACAATGGTGTATGGGTTGGATTCAGGAGGGAGGTTTAAATGAAGGGGTCTTTTAGCTGCCGCAGATTTTAACAGTTTATCCCCTACTGTGTTAATAGTTGTAATCAAGTTTGGATTTTTAGTATGGCGCGGGGGCTCTGTGTTAACTTTAACTATCTCGGCAGGGGATCCCTCAGCGGCCCATTCACTTTCATCGTTTTCAATTACAGGCAAGATTGTGACACTGCTCGGGATTGTAGCCACTATCAATGGTGTATTGTCATCTCCATGTGGATTTGTTACTAATTTAGTAGAGGCTATATCACCCTGACAATGGAGCAGAGGCTGTTTGGTGGCAGCATTTTGTGTAACTTTCTTGGCCCTCGCATTATTGGTACTAGTTGAATTAAGAGAGCTACTTGCCGGAATGAAAGTGGAGGTCGATTTTGGTGCTTTCAATATTTTTAACAAACTAGTAGATGCATCGTTTTGGGCCCTCTCAAATTTCCCTAATGCTTTCTCAATCTTAATGACTCTCTCACTGATAGGCAACAAAAGAGACCTAAGTAGGGTTTCTATTTCACTCAGGAGGGATATATTTGTTGTCGGTAACTGGTCTGTCTGGCTTGTCTGGTGTATTACTATATTTGTGTGCACAGCCCGCTTTTCACTTAAAAGTGGTTCTAGACCTTGGCTAGATGGTGGTTTGACCGGTGTTGCTGTTTTTGTAGCAAGTTTATCCAGTCTAAAGTATGACCAGATATCCTTAGCTGAGTGTTTCTGTTTGGCTATTGGGCGGTAAACTTTCCTCGTTAATGATTTTGATTTGATTTTTTTCCCACAGCGACGAATTACGTTTGATGTAACATGACTTTTACCAGGGGCAGGTTGTGTTATAGGCGATAAACCCCCCATAGATACATCCCCTGGAACTGGAGAGGCTGTGGGCGGGGAACATATGTTAACGCCATGTTTGCAAGTCAAACTAGAACTACTATCCCTTCTGTTACCTATAGAGGGTGTGAACATATCTGATGGTGTGTTGTCTCTGGTTTGAGAACTTGGGAGCCCCGTAAACGATTGCATTAGTATGGAGTCTTGGGAGTTCATTGTGTTGTCCGAAATGTTAATGTTATCGGTAGTATGCAATGAAAGATCAGGAAAGCACAAATCTGGGGTTAATGAGAGGCGTCTCTCTGTATTTTGTATGGCATCCGCCACTACACCAATCGTTTTCTGTAACATAAGATCGATAGCAGTTATAGATGGTAGTGGCGTGTTGGGGACATTTTTAATTCTTGTCGTAGATCTCGTGGCCACAGGGGTGTTCTGAACTGTAGTCATCCTTTTACTTGGAGTAGTCTATAATATATACTAGGTTACTCCTTGATTATCAGCAATACTAAGAAAGGAACAGAGTTCACCTTAACTGTTGTATGCGACAGAGGATATCAGGGGGGCGGCCCGTCCCGTCCTCCCCGGTCCCCTGAGGGCCACAGAGGGCCCGCCCTTCGCCCCGGGCGCTCCCGCGACGCATCGGGTGACGCGCTCTTTATGCGCCGCCTGGCGCGATGTCAGCGGCGTCTTCCGCCGCAAAGCAGGGTGGGAAACGTAGTCCTGTGCCCCCCTCCGCTCGGCTGCCGCTTCCAGATGATAGTTGCGGCGGCGGGAGGGGGACCGAGACCGGCAGCACCAGGGTCCGTAGGGAGAAGTGTTGGCGAGGTAGGCTCTCGCAGAACAAGGAACCTGGGTATTATGAGGGGAAAGTTTCCAAAGCGTCAGCCGCTCCACCGGGGTGGCGCGCTCTTTATGCGCCGCCTGGCGCGATGTCAGTGGCGTCTTCCGCCGCAAAGCAGGGCGGGAAACATAGTCCTGTGCCCCCCTCCCCTCGGCTGCCGTTTCCAGATGATAGTTGCGGCGGCGGGAGGGGGACCGAGACCGGCAGCACCAGAGTCCGTAGGGAGCAGTGTTGGCGAGGTAGGCTCTTGCAGAACAAGGAACCTGGGTATTATGAGGGGAAAGTTTCCAAAGCGTCAGCCGCTCCACCGGGGTGGCGCGCTCTTTATGCGCCGCCTGGCGCGATGTCAGCGGCGTCTTCCGCCGCAAAGCAGGGCGGGAAACGTAGTCCTGTGCCCCCCTCCGCTCGGCTGCCGGTTCCAGATGATAGTTGCGGCGGCGGGAGGGGGGCCGAGACCGGCAGCACCAGAGTCCGTAGGGAGCAGTGTTGGCGAGGTAGGCTCTCGCAGAACAAGGAACCTGGGTATTATGAGGGGAAAGTTTCCAAAGCGTCACCCGCTCCACCGGGGTGGCGCGCTCTTTATGCGCCGCCTGGCGCGATGTCAGCGGCGTCTTCCGCCGCAAAGCAGGGCGGGAAACGTAGTCCTGTGCCCCCCTCCGCTCGGCTGCCGGTTCCAGATGATAGTTGCGGCGGCGGGAGGGGGGCCGAGACCGGCAGCACCAGGGTCCGTAGGGAGCAATGTTGGCGAGGTAGGCTCTCGCAGAACAAGGAACCTGGGTATTATGAGGGGAAAGTTTCCAAAGCGTCACCCGCTCCACCGGGGTGGCGCGCTCTTTATGCGCCGCCTGGCGCGATGTCAGCGGCCTCTTCCGCCGCAAAGCAGGGCGGGTAACGTAGTCCTGTGCCCCCCTCTGCTCGGCTGCCGCTTCCAGATAATAGTTGCGGCGGCGGGAGGGGGACCGAGACCGGCAGCACCAGGGTTCGTAGGGAGCAGTGTTGGCGAGGTAGGCTCTCGCAGAACAAGGAACCTGGGTATTATGAGGGGAAAGTTTCCAAAGCGTCCAGACAACCAGAAAAATAAACCCCGCCCACCGCCGCACTGACGTGTACAAAGGGGCAGGATGAGTAAAAATGGCCGGAACGCCCCCGAATCTGCTTCGCAATTGACGGACAGTGTAGTCGAAAAGTAACTTTTAAAAGTGTACTTTCTGCTCTCTAAAAGTAATCTGAAATTAAACCAGGTCTGCTGGCTTCCTCTTTTCCAGTGACTGTAAACAGCATCCCAGTAAGATATGAACTATTGTAATGTGATGAATGGCAATGCAGCTTTATCTAAGGACAGGAATACAGTTATAGTGTTAAAAACTGACTGCTTAGAGGGAATGAGGTATTTGGTAAATGTAGGAATAGGTGTAGTACCAAGGATGGTCACAACGTCATCTTCTTTCAAATGGAAATTCCCATGTGTATCCAAGTAGCAGGAAACTACATAGCCACATAATTCTCTCAGTCATTTGACCCTGACCATAGAAAGAAGGAAAGTTTTTCCCCAAACAGGGAGACTGATGTACCATTGATTTCATTGGGTAGACCAGCGACCTAAAGCTCCTGCAAGAGATGACTAGGGCCATCTTGAAGAAGAGATGCTGGAACGGTTTACAGTTAAGTAAAATAGGAAGGGCTAAAAAGAGAGCTTGGATATTGAGGGAATTCTGCCAGGATTAGGTGCAGTAAGGTTTCAAAAACAGGTCACTACAAAGGATAATATTGGCACCTCATCACCACCACCTCCTCAGAGTTTTCCTGGACCTGACAGCACACCTGAGGAAAGAAAGAAGATTCTGCCTGAATACTGGGAAAAGAAGACTGCATGTCACCTAAGGACCGGGATTACTCTCCGGGGGTCCTCTGACTGCCTTCTGTTTACTGTTATAGGCAAGCAAAAGGCAGAACGGCTTCCTCCACTTACGACAAGCCAGTTGGCCAGTTCTAAGGGGACTGTAGTGGACCGTCTGACAGCCCTACCTAAGAGAAACCTGGGCCCCCATTAGGATGACGGGCAGACTTTGTCCGCCCGTCATCCTACCGGTGAATGGGACCACCCGCCATAACGGCGGGGGTCCCGTTGTACATATTAGGATGGGCCCGCCACAGTGGCGGGCGCTTCCCGCATTTTTAGCATTGCGGCGGGCAGTGCTAAAAGCACCGCCTGCCGCAATGCTAAAAATGCACGTTGTGCATTTCAATGCACAACATGACTGGCACCGCGAGGTGCCTGTCATGTTGTGCATTGAAATGCAGGGGGGTACCATAGGTACCCCCCATGTGCACCCCCACCCCCCAGACTCCCTGGGGGCCCGCAACAGGACCCCGCAGGCGGACTCCGAATGGCTTTCCGTGGTGGCATTGCCGCCACAGAAAGGCATTCACAAATGCCTATCCTAATATGGCTATTAGACACCACCACCATATAAACCATTTTCCGCCCCGGCCGCAAGGCGATCAGGGCAGAAAAGCGGCGGACGGTCTTTCCGTCCGCTGCAGTACCTCCCGCTGTGCTAATATGTCGGGGCGTCATTCAAGGTAGGATGGCGGGAGGATCGCCCCCACCAGGCCGGCAGTGGCTACCGCCAGCCTGGCGAGGGCGATCCGCCCGCCATCCTAATGGGCCCCCTGGTGTCTAGAAGCCTGCCCTAGAGACCTGAGAGATGTAGGAGACACCATTGTAGCCTTTCCAGCATTTGTTTGTTTTTAGAGTTTTATATGGCACAAACTAGATCCAAAGATATCGGGTATCAGAGCGCTTTACACGAGCACCAGTTTTGATACACAAGGACACATTCATTTTTGTTAGGCACAGGGAAATTAAATGATTTGCCCAGAATCACAGGATGTTGAGCATCATTGCTGAGACTCAAACCCGGTTCCCCAGCTTTGAGGTCGACCACTCTAGCCGGAGGGCTACATCCTCTCCCCTAATCAGTATTATCAGAACTTTAGGAGTTATGGCCTTATCTAGAGTTTGGCGGATGGGATACTCCATCACTAAAATAGCCGATACTCCATCCACGGTATTACAAATGCATTATAGCCTATGACCCTTGCAATTCAGTGAACAAAATATATTGTAAATTTTGAAAGAGTATCCTATCTGCCAAATTTCAAAGAGAACCCATATTCATTTTTCAGACTACTTGAAAATCGGGATGTACAACTAAAGCTCTCCAATAAATGCAGACGCTAGCTGGCGACATAATGTCAGTTTGTCCCATGTAATGCTTTTGCAAGGCTGCAGAGGGATAACAGCATAGAAAACGTGTATCACACTCCAAGGCTTCGGTGGAATAAGTCTGAATGCAGGAATTAGGACCTGAGTAAAGCGGGGAATCCATCCCAGCAGAGACCCAAACTCAGTGACTATGAAATGCAACATTTCAGCTGGAACTTGATCACGATGTTTGTGACTTGCACACTTTTCTGCCCTGGTGATTGGTTTTGAGAGCCCAAAATGTAAGAAAGTTCCACAAGACAACTTTTGCCCAGTGTGACCTGCTATGTTTACCCAACCCTCGCTCCATCATAGTCAGCCTGATGCCATGCCTAGGTCTCGCTCTACCTTGAACATACATTTCGTTTTCCCTTAAAACTTAAAAAAAATTCATATCTGTGGTTTCTCTCATTTGTTTTTAACAGTTTTGTGTATTTTTCCCGTTACATTTTTCTTGATTTTTCTAAATGGGTTTTGCAATTGTGTTGTGTTTTTAACTTCTTCATTGGAACCTATTCAATTCAGCGAACATTTCTTTAGGTAATTGCTTGATTCGTTTTTTGTAGCTGCCTTAGTTAAGCAGAAATTCGCATTGAATTGTGTCATGACCTAACCAAATTTGGGAAGGCTATCCCTCCCAAATGAATAGTCCAATTTTTATCACTCATCTTATTGTAGCAGAGCAAAGAATACTTATGAAGTCATTGAGAGTGGTGTGGGAGCACAGCCATATGTTAGTGGTACAACAGACCTTAGCACAATCTCACAACTCCTCAACCAAATTTTGAGGTGGGAGTAACATTGGGAGAGGAGTTGGCCTAGCAGCTAAGGCGTTCGACCTCGAAGCTGGGGAACCAGGTTTGATTCTCAGCAGGGATGCTCAATAACCTGTGATTCTGGGCAAATCACTAATCTCCCCGTGCCTATCAAAAATGAATGTGTCCTCATGTAACGCAACTGGTGCTTGTGTAAAGCGCTCTGATACCCAATACCTTTGGGTCACGTTTGCGCTATATAAAACTGCGTAAAAAATAATTTGATTGGCATGACCTGGCAAACCCTGTGGTATCTCCAGTAGGTAATCAGACCACAGTGACAAGTTGTTGTTCTACACAATCACGTGTCCAATCCCTCTTGGGATGGGAAAGTCCCTTGCATGGTGATGAATATCCAATCCTGCCCATGCCTGTCTCAGGGTTTGCGGTCTTTTTGGACCAGCAGGGGCTCCCAAAGTGCTATCCTTATAGTACTTTTGCCTTGCCCAGGAGTTAAGCAGCATGAGCATGGCGGGGGCAGCATAACGTATGATGATCTGTAGGAGTGAGCAAGTCTTTTTTACCTGTGTCACTGGGGTGAGGCCTACAGGATCATTAATTGAAAGTTCCGCTTAACTCACCTTTGGTCTCCATAGGTTTGGTATGGAGTGCTCCACAGTGCATGTGTGACACACATGCTGGGTGTATGTGTGCCTGTGAGGGGTACAATAAAAGGATAATGTAGTGTTGTGAAATGTGTGTATGCTACATGAATGTGCTGGGCGTATATATGCCTGTGAACGGTGCAATACATGGAAGATTCTGTGTTCCATTTTGGGAGACCTTTGGCTGACTGGAGGCAATAGTACTATAACAGAATGTCCTGAACTCCTACGCCCGCTCCTAATACCGTACACCCCTCAGCGCAATCTACGCTCCCTAGGTCAACATCTTGTGACTATCCCCGAACAAAGCTCTGCCGAATGGGTGGCCGTTCCTTCAAAGTTCTGGGGGCAAAACTTTGGAACTCCCTGCCACTGAACATTCGCTCCCTGAATAACTTGTCCACCTTCCGGAAGGCAATAAAAACTCATTTGTTCCGTCTGTCCTAGGCCTTGTCGCTGTTCCCTCTCATTCCCCTCAGCTGTTGTCATGGTTATTAGCGCCGGGACGCCTCGTTGCTGGGGCAGCTGTTCGCGCTCAAACAAATAAATAAATAACATAACATAAGGCGCTGGGGGGGATTCCGTCGATCAGTCTAGCCAAAGAGCCAGGTCTTGAGGGTCTTCCTGAAGGTGTTCAGGGAGGGGGCTCATCTGATGTCTGCCAGTAGCTCGTTCCAGGTCTTGGCTGCAATGTGGGAGAAGGATCTTCTTCCTGCTCTGGCTCTGTGAATGCGCGGGGTTTCGGCCAGTGCGAGGTGAGAGGATAAGAGGTTTCTTTTGGGTACGTGGAAGTTGATTCTGTCTTTGAGGTATTTGGGTCCGTTCTTGTGTAGGCATTTGTAGGCATGAGTGAAGATTTTGAAGGTGACTCTCTTCTCCACGGGTACGCAGTGGAGTCTCCGCAGGTGTTGGCTGATGTGTTCGTGCCGGGGGATGCTGAGGACAAGTCTGGCTGCAGTGTTCTGTATTGTCTGGAGTTTGCGGAGTCGGGATTTGTTGATGCCGGTGTAGGGTGCATTTCTGTAGTCCAGTCTGCTGGTGATGAGTGCATGGGTGACTGTCTTCCTTGACTCCTGGGGGATCCACTTGAAGGTCTTGCGGAGGATGAGGAGGTTGTTGAAACAGCTGGAGGTGACAGCGTTGATTTGGCGGTTCATGGTGAGTGATGAGTCGAGTATGATGCCGAGGCTGTTGGCGTGGTCTGCGGGTGTAGGTGAGCTTCTGAGGGTGATTGGCCACCATGTGCTGTCCCAAGCTGAAGTGATGGTACCGAGGACGAGGACCTCTGTCTTATCGGCATTCACCTTCAGGCAGCTGATGGTCATCCAGACTGCGAGGTCTTGCATTTATGGAAGTTGAGTTTGGCAGTGGTGGGATCTTTGGTGAGGGAGAGGATGAGTTGGGTGTCGTCTGCGTAGGATAAGATGTTGATGCCGTGTTGTCGGATGATGTCTGCGAGGGGGGCATGTAGATGTTGAAGAGGGTCAGGCTCAGTGATGACCCCTGTGTATATCTAACGGTCGATGGAAGAAAAAATGTGTAAATAAGTGTCTAAATGGATGTTTTGTTTTATAAAAATGATTGTATAACTGACTTATTAAGTGTATCTTAGTGAATACATGTATTAGCGAGTAATGTTTAAATATGAAAATATCTGTATCAGTGTCCCACTTTGTGTATAAGTGGCTGCATGGGTTGGTGACTAGCTACATGAGTGTCGAAATGGATTATTAGTTTGTTTTTAGAGTATCAGTATGAGTGTCTGTATGGTTTGGTGGGGGTATTACTTACCGCATAGATGCATTAATGGGTGACTGATTGTATGTGTTTTGAAGACAGCATGTGTGCAGGACTGTATGGGTGGATGAGTGTGGGTGTGTTAGTGAGTGAATCACTGTCTCAATAGTATCTTTTTGAGTAACTACATATGTGTTAAACTAGTATATGTGAGTATTGATGTATATAAGTGAGTATATGTGAGAGCAAGAGATTGTAAGAGTTCCTGTATAAATAAGTATGTGTTTCTATAAGTGATTGTTTAAGAGAGTAAGTATGTGTACGATTCTGTAGAAGTAAGTGTAGTGGTGGGTGTATAGCTGTATATGCAAGTAAATGGATGTTTGATAGTGTATTTGCATGTGTGAGTTTGTGTGTGAGTAACTCCATAGATGAGTGTCCGTTTTTAATGAGATGTATAGGTGTATGAGTACATATGATGAGTGAGTACATGTATGAGTGCCTATATAGAACTGTTAGTGAATGACTGGATGTGTATGTAGATTTTGGAATTACTGAATAGGTTGTTCTAACTGGAATTGGTATCTCCATTTTTTTGAAAATTTTAGTTTCTATTTTTGAATGTGTGTATCAAGGGTTATATTACGCTGAGAGGAGGTCTTGCACTCTTGCACACGGATGATGTCATCCGTGATGTCATTTGAGATGTCATCAGTGATGTCATGAGTGATGTCACTGACCATGTCGCGAGTGATGTAATATGTGACGTCATCAGCAGTGCATTGCGGGCGCGCGAGTTATAGTTAGCTGAATTAACTATAACGGGGTAATTTCAATGGTTTAGTATGAGTGAAATGTCCAGCTAACTATAACACGTGTGAAACCTATGGTTTTTTCAGTGAATTTCTATGGTTTTTTAAATGCTAATTCCTAACCATAACGTGTGTGAAACCTATGGCTTTTTCAGTGAATTTCTTAGGTTTTTTATATGCTAATTTTTAACTATAACGTGGCTGAAACCTATGGTTTTCTTCAGTGAATTTCAAAGGTTTTTTAAATAATAATTTTTAAATGTATTAATTGTTATATTTTTTATACTGATTTACTACATTATTTTAAACTATTTATTTTTAGATATTTTAATCTTTAAATTACATTACACATTTTTAATATAAATTGATTTTTTTTTTAAATATTGAAATTGTAATATTTTTTTATTTATTTAATATTTTTTTAATTTATATATATTTTATATAGCAGGCAATGATATCCTATGGAAGGAAATTCAAGTGACTGGGAAGTATAGTTAAATTTACTTTTCAGGAATGGTAGTGAGCTAGATTGGGTAATTAATTCCTCTTCAATCCTGAGGTCCCCTGTGAGCCAACTAGCCCACCAGGTATCTCCAGTATGCGCTAGGCAGCTGTGTTGCAGAGAGTTGTTCAAAGGGCACGCCCCCTTTTTGCAACATTCTGCAACACAGCTCCGGGGCGCTTACTGAAGATACCTGTTGGACTAGTTGCCCCCTAGGGGACTTCTGGGTTGAACAGGAATTAATTCCCCAACTTAAAACGCGCCTCAGGGCATATTTGCACTCACATCACCTCAAGCACCGCCCCCTACCTTCACCACTGTGCTAACGCGCCCTGTAGAGTGTTCTAAGTTGGGGGATTAAGTCCCCTTGCATACTGGGGTTCCCTGGGCGCCAACTAGCCGACCAGTAATCTCCAGTATGCGCCACGGGGCTGCATTGCAGAGACGTGTAATGAGGCCATGCCCCTTTTTACATCTCTCCCCCTCAGCCCCCGGGCACGTTTGCTGAGGGGGAACTAATTCCCCTTGCATACTGGGGGTCCATAGGGGCCAAATAGCCCACCAGGAACCTCCAGTATGCGCCAGGGGGCTGCATTGCATAGTGGTGTAATGAGGCCACCCTCCTTTTTACACCTCTCTGCAAAGCACCCCCCTGGCGCGTTTTAGAGGGGGAACCAATTCCCCTTGCATACTGTGGGTCCATGGCCAACTAGCCCACCTGGAACCTACAGTATGCACGCAATGGTTTGTTGAGGAACACCACTGTGTATATTGATTCATTCTTGCAGGAATTTGTTTGTCGTCTTCCTTCTTTCATACAAGACTCTGGTGATTTCCTAAGGAAAATCAATAGTGTTACCTGGGACTCTGACTATTGGCTTATCACGTTGGATGTATCATCCCTTAACACTAGCATCCACCATCATGACGGTGTCAGGGCGGTCCAATATTCTCTGGGCAACAGGCCTATACAGATGTCAGAAAATGTTATTAGCCATGATTACCTATTGCTTAAAGAAGAACTATTTTATGTTCAATAACCAATACTATCAGCAGACCAGGGGTGTCGCCATGGGGGCCTGTTTTTCTCCCAGTTATGCTTGTCTTCATGTGGGCTACTGGGAGAGGCAGGTACTCCATGGCGATCATCATGACATCTGTATTGAACATATCGTGCATTGGTATAGATATATCGATGATATATTTCTAATATGGCGTGGTTCGTATTCACAGGCTGTTGCATTTGTGGAACTCATCAATTCTAATGCCTTCAATCTATCATTTACGTTCAGCATCAGTCAAACTAAAGCTTATTTTTTGGATGTAGAGATTGGAATAATTAATGGCATGCTAGAAACTAAGCTATACAGAAAGCCCACGGCAGGCAACACCATGTTGCTCGCTACAAGTCACCATCCGGCTCATCTGATACGCAGTATTCCCTACGGACTATCAGACGTATCTGCAGCACAGACCATCAATGCCACCTGGCACAAGAGGCTAGTAAAGTAAGGTTTCTGGCCAGAGGTTATAAGGAGTCTGATATAGTCAATGCTATTAGAAAAGCTAATGCGTTTTCTAGAAAAGAGGCCCTTATACATAAGAAGAGTCAGAGGGCAAGTGTAGCAGAATCTAAACAGCCCACCAGATTAATCTGGACTTATAACAAACAGCACGGGGCACTCCGCAAGATTGTCAACAGGCATTGGAACCTTGTGCGTAATGATCCAGTAATTGGTGAACATATGACACCCAGACCAGCGATAACTTTCAGGAAAGCGCGCTCTACGAGTGATGCTCTTGTAAAATCCAGTCCTGAAGTTGTCACTCCCAAAACTTGGTTGCATGCCAGGAAAGGCTTTAGAAAATGCATCAGTTGCAAAGCATGCAAACACGGGGTCAGTAAGACTGATTTTGCCACATCCTTTTCTGACATCCCTCGCACTATCGCCAAACAACTTACCTGCAAGATTGAGTACGCAGTCTATGTGCTGGAGTGTCTGTGTGGCCTGCAATATGTTGGGAGTACCAAGTTGCAGGTCCACAAGCGGATACTCCAGCACATTAGGGCCATCAACACCAACGATGCCGCGTACCTGGTCGCCCGGCACTTCAAAGAACATCACGGTAATAAAAGCGAGTTATTGCAATATTTCGTGATCGATGCCGTTGGCCCCTTGAGAAGAGGTGGTAACAGGGAGGCGATCTTGCGAGCCTTAGAAACCAAGTATATCTTGGAATTAGATAGTAAGACCCCCTCTGGCCTGAATGCAACCGAAGACTTTTACACATGCCTCTAGCCCATTGCAAATAGCTTTACTCCATCTGTTAGCTTGGCCAGGTGTCATAAACGACTTTGACTATCTGGAGGGTTACCGAACTATTAGTCCTAGCTTAATATATGAATTGCAACCTCCCCTGTTAGGACTAATAGCACCTTTACTCTAGTTCCGCTGCTGTAATCACTTGTATATATGTTTATCAAACATGTTTTTAATTTCACTATTCACATATGTTCACTATGCTGCACAATATTGCATATGGTAGTTAAGACACAACAGATCATATTTATTTTGATCTCATCCACTATTGGCCCATTTGGGCAGATATTGTTTGCACATGGCGTATTTTGCACTATATTAATCAAGGGCAACAAATCACATTGGTCAGGATTTATGGGAACTGGTAAAAAATGTATTTATCAAACCAGTTCTCTTACTGAATATGTATTACAGTATTCATGCTCTCTTGTATTATACATCTATTTAGACCATTCAAATGAGGGGCATGACGTTATCTTGCACGGCACATATTTGCGTATTTGTACATAAATATTTGCACTATCGGCATAATTGCTGCTTTACAGGTCTTTGCTGTTTTCATGAATTAAGTCATGTAATATAGTGATTTTAGCATTGTGCAGTCAGAGAATTTTTAATTAAGTTCACTGTCTTATCAGTGTCATGCTCCTCAACTTGTATTGTTGTCCCATATGCATAGCCTTTTTTCATTGCCAACTGTGCCTTGTGTCGTATCAACCAATCATATGCACTTTATTAATTGCACTTCCACTTTAAAAGTAGATTCCTCTTCCCATGACGTCATTTGATCAAGGCCTCTGGGCAGGCCGAAACGTCATGCTGGCAGGGTGCGCTTTTTTTGAAATAAACATCTAATTGCTCACCTGCAACTCCTCATTTCTGGTCATCGTAACGCTCCTATGACAGGGGGCCCGGCGATTCGGACTGAGTCTTCAGCATATATATATATATATATATATATATATATATATATATATATATATATATATATATATATATATATATATATATACCTACTGGCGGTCGCCAGTAGGTATATATAGTTAGGATTTTTTCTCTATGGGATTTTTGAAAATTCTATGTCTAATAACTTTGGCGTTTGTGGACGGAATTGGCTGAAATTTTCAGGAAAATGGCACATTTTGTTTCTGAGCAGCCCCTAAAAATTGGGGGGGGGGTTCGTCCAGGGGGGGTCGAGAAAAAAGGGGGGTCCCAAAACGTGTTTTTAACATTGAGTTTTCCATAGGGCGGTTGGCCTCACTTTTAGCCCGAACGGCTGAATGGATTTGCACGAAACTTGGCAAAATTGTAGGGACTGGTAGCCCGATGTGCCTTTTGTAGGTCTCAATATATGTGCTACAGTAGATTTTGAGAAATTAACGTTTAAAAAAAGATATATATCTGTAACAGCGGACCGGGCAGCGCTCCAGTTCGTGTACTTTTTGCGCAACGGAGCTTTGTGAAGCGAAGCTGATTGGTTCTCCGGCGTCTGTAAACATTCCAAACAGTCCGTAGCGGCCGCCATCTTGTCTCTCGGTAGGATCGAGAGACAAGAGGAGGCCAAAGCGAAGGGGCAAATGACCATAAGGGGGCATAGTAGATCCTCCCTGACCTCTTAGGTTTGATGTACCATTTTGCCAAGTTTGGTGTAATTCCGTTCAGCCATTCAGGCTGTAGACGTATCTAAATGTCAATAATCGAACGGCTGAATGGATTTGCACGAAACTTGGCAAAATATTAGGGACTGGTAGCCCGATGTGCCTTTGCTAGGTCTCAATATATGTGCTCCAGTGGATTTTGAGAAATTAACGTTCAAAAAAAATATATATCTGTAACAGCGCTCCGCTTCGCGTACTTTTCGCGTTACGGAGCTTTGCGAAGCTGATTGGTTCTCCGGCGTCTGTCAACATTACAAACAGTCCGTAGCGGCCGCCATCTTGTCTCTCGGTAGGATCGAGAGACAAGAGGAGGCCAAAGCGAAGGGGCAAATGACCATAAGGGGGCATAGTAGATCCTCGCTGACCCCCTAGGTTTGATGTGGAGGTTTTAAAAGGGCCCCGCGGGGCAAAAAAAAATAAAATAATAATAATCGAACGGCTGAATGGATTTGCACGAAACTTGGCAAAATATTAGGGACTGGTAGCCCGATGTGCCTTTGCTAGGTCTCAATATATGTGCTCCAGTGGATTTTGAGAAATTAACGTTCAAAAAAAGATATATATCTGTAACAGCGCTCCGCTTCGCGTACTTTTCGCGTTACGGAGCTTTGCGAAGCTGATTGGTTCTCCGGCGTCTGTAAACATTCCAAACAGTCCGTAGTGGCCGCCATCATGTCTCTCGGTAGGATCGAGAGACAAGAGGAGGCCAAAGCGAAGGGGCAAATGACCATAAGGGGGCATAGTAGATCCTCCCTGACCTCTTAGGTTTGATGTACCATTTTGCCAAGTTTGGTGTAATTCCGTTCAGCCATTCAGGCTGTAGACGTATGTAAATGTCCTATGGAAAATTGCATGGGGAAAACACATTTGAAAGTGTTGAAATTTAGAACCAATTAAAATGTTACTTTGGTTTTGTATTTGTGTGTGATGAAAGTTAATTGGTTATGTATATATCTCAAATGAGAGGAAACCACAGCCATTTTGTGATACTACTGTCTGAGGTACATTTGTGAGGAATTTTTGGTGGTGAATTTCTGGTGTTTGATTTACACAGTACTAACACTTCTCCTACTTTTAAAAAGGTGAGTTGTTAATTTGTAAGGGGAACTATGTTGTACACTTGAAGATAATTTGAAAAATGTTTTCTGTTATTTATTTGCAGTCCTTCTGTTATACTAAATACTTGATAAAGTTAGTTTTATATTATGTATTACTAAAAACGATAAATGAAAGTGATTATTTTTTTCTGCAATTTACAGCAAGCAATTTCAAAATAAAGTGGCTCACAATGAAGAGACCGTGGCAATTTCTTTTGCATTGTCCACTACATTGATTGAAATTGAGAGCACCAATAATGAAATATTGTCACAAGGAGGAGATGACTTGAATGATTCCACTACATTGATTGAAATTGAGAGCACCAATAATGAAATATTGTCACGAGGAGATGACTTGAATGATTCCACTACATTGATTGAAATTGACAGCACCAATAATGAAATATTGTCACAAGGAGGAGATGACTTGAATGATTCCACTACATTGATTGAAATTGACAGCACCAATAATGAAATATTGTCACAAGGAGGAGATGACTTGAATGATTTTTTTGATCAATCTGTTGATGGCGAATTTATCGAATGTTTGGAGACCATAGAGTTACAAGAATCATCATTGCAGACTTTAAATGAGGAGATTCCAGATGAGATGATTGAAGAGGAAATTGCTGATGAGGACATGTTACTAGTTCTTTCAAATTTAGAAAATTCTGAAGAATAAATTTATATTTAGAAATCAAAAATTGTTTGAGACATTATTCATTTTTATTTTTAATTTATGAGGTTGTAGCGAAGTGATTGTAGTATAAAATGAGACTTATAGTATAGAGTGCAACATTTTTATGTTACATGGTAAGTTTACTCATATTTACTTCCCTTCTCCCACTATATTATCTCCAATGTGTATTTGACATCTCTTCTTCATCTCCGGCCTCCTTTCTCTCACTGTGTGTCTCTGATGCATCTTATCGCTGCTATTTTGTGTAATTACAGAAGAGAGTAAAATAAAATAGTTCGGAACGTGAAAAGGGGGCAAAGTAGTGTACCCCTCACCCCCTAGGCCTTCTCAGGCGGTCCCAAAAGGATCAGTTTCTGCTTTCCTGAGAGATTATGGTATGAGTTCCATATACCACAATAATTTGCATTACAACATGCAAGATATATATCTCCTATTACCAACTTTTGGAGATATTCGCGCTAAGCGCGAATATCTCCAAAAAGTAACACCTGCCCTGAGCAGTTCTTAGCCATGTTATCCAATGGGAGGTGGATAACATGGCTAAGAGCATTAGCTCGGTAATGCATGAATATCGCGGACTTTTTAGCGATATTCATGCATTGCGGCCGTTTTTTATCGCATTTGCGATAAACCTTGATAATAGCAAGGTTTATCTTCGATAATTTCTGACGATGCTTAGCGGTAAAAAATTCGTTGGTAAGCATCGTTAGCGATAAATATCGCTTAACTTTGGTAATATGCACCAACGTCTGTTAACGTTCGATTCGAAGGAAATGAGGAAGTGTTGAAAAACATTGTTTGCGCCATCTTGCCTTTTTTGAAATGCCACACTTTTGTCGTGCACGGCAGCCATTTTAGATGCCTTGACCAGACCCACTCTCTGCACGCTGTCGATTCGTAGCATGGCTCCCCACCCTCGCAAGCATCTTCCCCAGGCACTGGTCACCCCCGCTCTCTGTCTTATGCATGGGCAATAAACCTCCCCCATCTGCGCTGCTCTTCCCTGAGAATCACACTCTGTGCCCGCCCGACACCTCCCTTTCACCCTATTCACTACCGCACCCTCTGACACTCCTCTTCCTCTGTGTCCGATTGTCCAGGCTATCAGCTAGCCCTGCAGATGTAGTTTATGGCTCCAGCTGTAAAGAATCACCCCTCTTCAAAGGAGTTATAGTAGATCAAGGCCCACACCCGATGAGATCCGTCACACCACACGTGTTCCTACTATCTGAAAACCATCCTGTATTGTGATTGGGGAGGGGACCGAGCCTGAAGCGGAAGATTCTAGGAATGACTCTTTGTACATCAAAGTTTTTACAATTATGTGTCACATTAAAAATATATAGCACTCCAACAAAGTAGTAGGAATATAAAACTTTAATAACATATAAATATATACAACAAAACAAAAACAGTAAAAACATTTAAACAACGAAGAGACCGTGGCAATTTCTTTTGAATTCCTGATGAGGACATGTTACTAGTTCTTTCACATTATGAAAATTCAGAAGATGTTGCCTGGGGGTGGGTCGTCAGTAGCAGTCTGTTGTGCGAATAGTTCCAAGGCAGCAGAACGCGCTGAAATCTAGATGGCACGAAAGTGATGTCTAGTAAGTTGCCGCCCAGCAAATAACGGCGTGGGGCGCCGCGGGGGTGAGTGAGTCCAGTAGGCACCACAGCTATTCTTACCGGCATTGCAGAATTACTGCTGGGGACAATGCCTGTGCTGTAGCAGGGTCACAGCAGAAACAAAAAGGATTCTGTTGAAGATGTTGTTGGTTTTCAATTTGAAAACAGTTCTGGTGTCAACTGCTATGGTAATGTAGTGGTTAATGTTTTGTTTTCTCTAGAAAATGTAAAAGAGGGGGAGGCAGTCCAAAGTTCCGTTAAAAGGGCAAAGGAAAGGATCGGTGGTTTGAACTATCACTTCAAAAGGGGAGGGGGTGCAACAATTTTTCCTACCGGGTCACACTGTGCTTTCACCGGAACTGAGGTCTGCAGGATTCTAGTAATTCAAAGTGAGGCTGGCGCCAGCATGGGAGCGCCGACGTCCCGCGGATACAGTTTTGTCACTCCACGGGCGATCATGGCAGTCATTCCCCATCGGGGGTCGGAGACTCCCGCGGCTCCTGTAGAATCTTCAAGGTCGTGGAGGACTACGGTGGTGGAGTCAACCAGTGACCGGGCCATTTCTTCATGCTGGGCCCGCTCTTGCCAGGTCGATCGCCATTTTGAGAGTTCGGCAGCTACCGGCGATCGCGGGGTCACATGAGCGGACGGGCTCCACCCTGCCGGGCGAGACGTTGCAGCATCGCCACAGTGGACGAACCCTTTTCGGGGCGCCTGGAGCGCTGAGGGTGCAGCTGGGAAGCCTTCACCTGAGGAGGCGGGAGAGGCCTGTTCGCACCGTCTCTCCCTCCCAGTGCACCCCACGGCGCCCCGCTTGACATTTGTTATGGCCGGTGGCGATGAGGACGGGGGGGGGGTCGGATGCATGTGCAAGACATCCCCCCCAGTGTTGTCAAAGCCATTTTTGAAGAAAGAAGTGGTGCCTGGCGTGTTGCCGCTGCTATTACGAAGGAGAAAAGAAAAAATGTCCCGTCCGTCTTTGGGCCGGGCTTCCGGTGGATGTCGGCCGGACGCCCCTGGCTCTGGCCCCATGAACGGGTTCCTTGGTTTATCGGCTGCAGCCGGATCCCGTCGGCCTCGGCCCCCCGACCGTTGGTGGCTTGACCAGAAGAGCATGTGGCGGGACTACCTGAAACTCTCAAGGGCCACCGCGGCCGGACTGGGAGAGAGAGGGGAGGGTCGAGGAGACATTCCCCCCCCTGCAACTCTTCAGCGTTGTAAAGGCAATCCCCTGGCCGGGTCCCGCTGGCCTCGGCCTCTCCTCCGGCTACACCCTACGTTAGGATCTCCTGGCCGAGGCGTGGCAGCAGGACCCGCCTTATATGGGCTGCTCCCGGCTGGGCGTAGCCGCAACCCTGCCCCACCTTGGAAGTTTCCAGAGTGGGGGCGGATGTTCTACTGACTTGCATTTTCCCTAGTCTATCGATTTTTTTGGCGTGGCAGGCGGTGGGACAGCGAGGGGTGATTTGGTTTCTCTTACTGTTTTTCTGGTCTCTCACCACTGGCATATTTCTAACGTTTTCTTGTTTCTAGGACATTAATAGGTTTTATCATTACGTTATGTTATCGTTTCTTTGTTCATTGTTTAATAAAAGTTCATGTTCATCAGTGGCCTACTGATTTTCGTTTTCCTATTCTTTTCTTTCCAGGTTGTTTCATGCTAAAGTTCCTGTTAACAGGATACAGTGATCACTTCGTTATTATTGCATATGTCCTTTTCACTAGGGGTGCTCTCTGGTCGGGCCAGATGACGTATCTCTAGTAAATGGTCCGGGTGAAACAGGTGCATCAATCAGTGGGGAGTAGATAGGCATGACAGATTACAACGGGGGAGAAAGGTCCGCATTACGTACCCTTTCACTATTTGCAAAGATTTTCCTACGTATATTTGCAAACAGGGAATACCTCCAAAAAGAACCAATTCCCAAACAGTCAATGTTTGGGGAAACAATCAATCAATGAGGAACGAAATAGGCACGACGTGTTAAAGGTTTGCGTTACCTACCCTTCACTATCTGCAAAGGGAGAGAGAATATTCCTATTCTTCCTCGTTTGCAGGCAGAGAAGATTCTTAAGAGAACCAACTTCGAACAATTCAATGGTCAATTCAAACAATCAACAAGGGGTACTGTGAACACAAATGAACGCCGCTTATGTACATACACATTGGTATTATCAACAGGTTGTTCCTAATGTTTCTATTTTAGGGAGGTCAAAAAGAGATCCCATTAGTGGCCTACTGATTTTGCTCGATTCCTTTTGTTTTTTTACACGATTTTTCGCTATCTGCAAAGACTAAACAGAGTATTGCGACTCTGTGCTTGTTTGTAAATAGAGAATGAACCAAAGAGAACAATCAATCAAATGGAGAGAGAAGCAGGCACGACGGATTACAACGGGGGCAAAGGCCTGCGTTAACTACCCTTCACTATCTGCAAAGAGAGAGTACTCCTAATAGAAATGAGGGGTGGGGGGCAGCATTCAAAGCAGATCAGTGTGCATAAACACGAAAATGTTTTTACTTACCACGTACTTGACATTCGACAGCTTATGATATTTGCTATTAAAAAACCATTGAAACTCACTGAAAAAACCATAGGTTATAGACCATATATAGTTAGGAATTAGCATTTACAAAACCTTGAAAATTCACTGAAAAAACCATAGGTTATAGACCATATATAGTTAGGAATTAGCATTTAAAAAACCTTATTTTACTCACACAAAACCATTGAAATTCCATATATAGTTAGTTGCACTAACTATATATCGCGCACCCGCAATCCACTGCTGATCATGTCACATATTACATCATTCATGACATGGTCAGTGACATCACTGATGACATCACTGATGACATCTCAAATGACATCACTGATGACATCACTGATGACGTCTCATTTGACATCATTCTTGTGCTAATACGATAAACCTCTTCAGACTCTAATATAACCTTAGATACACTCAGTGTATACAGACACTCACACACTGCCACTCATCCATGGAGTTACTCACACACCCAGTCAGTCATGCAAAGAAACAATCTCACCTCCATTTCTTCAACTATACAGTTATACACACCTTACTTATTGAAACATATACTAACACATATTTACTCTCTTATACAATCCCTGATACAAGTTCACAATGATCGATACAACCACTCCCTCATTCAGTGGCTCTCATGCACAGTTATTTATATATGCCAACTCTCACATGTACTGTGTTTTACATATGTACTTACTATGACATGTAGCATTGAGATATCCATTCACTCATCAATACACTCATGCACACAGTCAACTGCCCATGTAGCTGTTTCCACATGCACTCTTGAACTCATACACCTAGTGAATAAACTGCTCACACATCTATGCACAGAGTCACACACCTTCCAGCCACCCCCACACAAACTCAATCTCCCATAGAAATACTTGGGCAACCAATTAATAACACATATAGCCTCTCGTATAGCTAATGATCAACACATGCAGCAGTTTACATCACAACAGACATAATGATGCACAAATTAAGACAGTTTAGTCACTAACCCATGCATTCAGTGAGACACATTTAATCACTCACTCATACAGTCAGTCACGCACCTACTAAATCCTTCATCCAGACACTTATACATCCACTCATTCTTCAATATGTAAGACATATTTTAACTTTACAGAAACATACAGTCACTGGATGTTGTCATCAGTGAAAACAACATTAACCACTACATTAGCATAGCAGTTGACACCAGAACTGTTTTCAAACTGAAATCCAACAACATCTCCAACAGATTTTTTCCTTCTGCTTACAATTACAGTTTCGTCTACTTTTTGTCTTTTTGCTACTACCTCACTGCAATTACTCTCATTTCTTCTTTTTCGGCCTACCACATGTTTTTCAATCAGAGGATATTGAGGCAAATGTGGAGCATACTCTCTTCTTAACCTATTGTATTCTTTAACACAATGTAGATCTGCACAAATCTTTGTTTCATCACAATCAAGTACAATCCTGATAAAGTTCTGACTCGTGATAATGCCACATATGCCATACCCTCTTTAAACACAGAACTTCCAATGTTCACCAAAGCGCTATCTACATTTAAACCTATAAGTGTTGCAATAATATCCTTGAGACTTATGAATTGTCACCGCATATGCCAAACAAATAGGAAACTGTTTTCGCCGAACATATAAGTCTTTCACGAGCAAAAATGTAGCTGAACAACGACAAATTTGTTCTATTTCTTCAATGCCATCAAATTTAATTTTTAAAATTTCAATTCCATCTCTATTTTTGGAATTCACAAAACCAACAACATGACCCATTGCTTCATTTACCAGACCTCTTTCAACATTTAAATTCCTTCTCAAAATGATACGACAATTTAAACACACATTCAGAGTCTTTTCAAAACCAGCAGTTTTAGATATAGTCTTCTCTAATAAATCCAATTTTGATTTCAAATTTTCAGACAAAATAATTGTTGCTCCCATATGCTCTATTTTATCAGTAGCTTCCAGTTTCACTATCTCTTCATTTTCTAACTGTAACATTTTGTTGTTGAACATGGAACATTCTTTCAGAGTTGGCATCAAACATATGCCAGATTTCTTCTCGTTAATTTTCTTAAAAATATTCTCTGGAAGAATGTTTTCATTTGGGTACAAATTTAAAATGAATCGTCCATGTAAAGCTTCTTTCCCTTGCTGACTTACTTTTCCGATTCTTACATCTTGTAAAATATTTTTATAATCTTCATCCTTTGCCTGCCGCATATTTTGAAGCAGTTCTGTATATTTGAAGTTTAACCATATATTAACGTTTCCAATACTTCCTAAGCACTTCCTGGTATCTTCATGCGTGAGCATTTTGAACACAGGTTGTCCTTTCACTGGAGTCAACTGCAGTAGATCTCCAAAAACAATAATGTGTTTTCCTCCAAATAAGACATCATAGTCTGTTCTAAGAATTTCTTGCATTCTCAAATGCACAAGAGCAAGCATTATATTTGACACCATGCTTACTTCATCAATGATAAGAAGTTTCATTTTCTTCAGGACTCTCGAAACTTCGGAACACGCATCTCCAGATAGCTTGTGGTACTCCAATTTGTTATCATGCTCCACTGGCAGCATCAGTAAACGATGTAAAGTAATCCCTTTAATGTTATGTGCAGCCAGCCCAGTTGGAGCGGTAACAACACAAGACAGCGGTGATTCAGTCCTTTTCTGCAGATAAGTTGCAATTGCTTTAATCAGAAAACTTTTTCCAGCTCCCGCTTCTCCACTTACGTACAGTTGGACAGGCTTAAATGATGTACATGAGCACTCTTTCTTCTCATGACTGAATCCATGTTCAATCTGTTCTGTGACTTCGTCATATATCTGTTTCTGCTCAAGGTTTAGTTGTTTCACCAAATCTTAACTACATCATCTTGAGCTTGTTCCATAGCTCTTTCCACCTCATCCATGGCAGTGGCAGCTTCATTTTGTATAATTGGTCCTCCAAGTGGATCCTGACTCAATGAAGCAGAACTCTGACTGTCTTGAGAACTGTCTCTAGCAATCTCTGCAGCAATTGTGGCTTCTTGCTCTATTTCTTCGTTCAACATTTGCAGATAATTTGGAAAAACAGGGCATTCTATGGTATCCTTGATTGCATTAAAAGAATCTTCATAACACAGAAAATCTCCAAGTAGTTCCTCTTCTGTACGCCATGATTTAAAGAGTTGCAAAAGAGCTAAATAGTAAAATTCCCTTTTCTCTGGATTTTCGCAACTCAATTTTCGATGATTAATCAAATGGCCTTTTTTCTATCTCACTAGACATCCTTCACACCCAATGATAGCATATATTCCATTGTTGATATCTTCTCTGATGGTTCTCTTATAAATATAGTTTTGCAGAACTTCATACAAACAACTATTTTCAAGATGACTACTTCTATTTGGATAGTATGTATCAAACATGTTTGTCTTCAAAATATCTGTACTTTCTGGTTCTTTCTCCGCCAAATACTCTATTTCTTGTGCAGATTTCAAAACTCGGTTTCGTGTTGCAGCAAGACCTAGACTCACCCAAATGATGGTTCTAGATTTGGAATAGAGACTTGCTGACGACAATCGATCAGAACATTCATATGCTCCAATTTCTCGATGCGACAACATCTTCAGACTGTAACTGTATAACTTCTTGCTTAGACTCTTTTCATGTGAAATGTCCTCCCACATTTCCTTCAGTTCTGTCTTTTCTTCTTTTGTGATGTAAGACGTCACATATCGAGCCACAGCAATAGAGTTGTCAGCAACGAACTGAATATCCATGTTAGCATTCCACATGGACAAAATCACTGGGTTGTAGTTGTTGATGTACTTGGACTCTTCGTTTCTTTTTAAATTGTATGTATTTTTTGGTGATTTCCTCGTCACAGTATGTCGCAGAGAAGACATCAAATTATTTACTCTTCCTTTAGAAATCACTGGTCGTGGAAAGCCGAAACAACATTTTGTGTAGAACTTGTTGCCTTAAACTGTTTTCCTATGTAGTTTTCGGAACAGCACATGTTGAATACTCTTCAATGAAACTCATCACTGTTTCATCCGAATCTGTTCCAAATTTGGGTGCATCTTTAATCCACAACAACATATGTATTTGAGGAGCACCTCTCGCTTGATACTCCTTTCTCCAAAAGAAATCCAAAACCTCTCCAAGGGGAGGATTTTTTTTGTTGGTAATAAAAAACATCATAGCTTCAAATCTATGATTGAAATATCTGCATACATTCACTGGATCCAAAGAACACAGCTCTCCAGGTGTTTTGAATTCTATATTTTGTATATTTGCATTTGCCTCTCGTAGAAATTGAAGTAAGTCGTCCCATGCATACTCAGCACAGCTAAGAGTGAGGAACCATGTAGGAGTTCCTAAGTTTCTAAGCATACATTTCAATTCCCCATGACGACGGTACCAATACTCATTTGTACCACGCTGACATGCCATGAGATTGATTAGATGAGATTCCAAAATATTATTTTGCAGATTGACTTTCTCAATAAAGTCCCTCGCCGAAACATTTTGCAGCTGTGCTCTACTTTTCAGTATATGGTTTACTGCATAAGAAAGCCCAGACAAGTCACTTTCATACAGTAGATGAAATAAATAGGGAATGCATTGACGAAACCTTGGATCTTCAGCATATAATCTTACAGTTCGATATTCAGATGCAGGAATTTGAAGTGGACGATCGTCATATCGTCCACCTCGACCTGTTGGAAATAGCTGTGGAAAACAACGAGCTTCCAAACTTTCTTCCCATACACTAATGGGACTTCCTTTTGCTGCTTTCATTTGAAACAATTCAATTGCATTCCCCATTACTTCTTTGGAATGCAAAGGATGAACAGTATAATGTTCATATATTTCTTCACTTCTAGACACATCAACTTTTTCAATTTGGCCGCCTGAACAATCACTGTCTTCATCTGCAGCTGTTTCCTCTGCTGCAACACATACATCTTTGTAATACTCATTGTTTTTGACTAAATACAACGTTGCCTTTTTGACTTTCCTAACATCCACTAAATCTTGCCAGATTTTTTTACTCTTTGTCAGAACCCCATTAACTAGAATAACTAAAGGTTCCTCTTCTACTTTTTCTATACCAATTGTATCAATATTTTTTTTTCAAATCAAGAGGCAAATAAACAACTCTTCCCTTTAATCCTCTCTGCAAATCTGTCGGAGGCAATTTCCCTATCTTAGGCTCCATGCGAACAATTGCCTGAAAAGGATGGACACATTGAATCAAAATAGACTCATATGTATTTAAATCCATCAATTCACGGGGAATGTCTACCAACTCCAGATTATTATGAACACCTCTAGCAGGCATTCTGTTTTGATTTAATTTATCATAACAATATTTACAAATACACTGATCAGAACTCAAATCAAAACAATTCTCCACCCATAAATAAGTTGCAAAATCCTTCTACTCATAATTATTCATCTTTTCACTTTTTACGTATAAATCAAATAATCTAGTTTGATGCTTATAATGACTTCGTCGACAACACACACAAGTAAAATTCGGCCTTTCACTTGATTTCACCTTAAACCTGGTAATTTCCTGCTCAAACTTTTCTGTACTTGAAATCTGTACATTGTCTTCCACATTACCTTGAATTGCTGTGTCAATTTCTACACTATCCTCTTTTTCACCAAAATAACAAATCTCAATTTCTTCACAAATCTTCTTCACATCTAATTCAGTTCCATGCAAAAGAGCACTGTTTAATTGTTTAAGCTTAAGTGCTGGACTTTTTGCATAATACAACATTCTCACTAATTTCCTCATTTTGGTATGATGCACTGCTAACATCCTAAAATGATGAAAAGCACTCTGACAGACTTTTCTAGAAAGACAAGCCAGTGAATGCCCTTGCAAACCTGTGTTTTCTCTCATTCTGCAAGGATCTAAGTCTTGCAACAACTTCACTTTCTGCTTTAGACTTTTCTTACTATATGTACGTAAGAAATTACAAAACAAATCAATTGATTCCTGTCGCACACTACAAATACGACTACACTTCCAAGTGTACACTGGACCCTTAGTACGTCTCCCTAAAACTTCATCAGTTAACACCTCTTCTGGTTCTCTAGGCACAAGTTTCTCTTTTTCAATCGGACAACCGTCTTTCACTTCATACGCTCGACCACTGGTGTCAACTGCATGCACTAAATCATTCTCCTGGAAGTAACTCTCCTCATTAAAAAATGGCTCACAACTTAAACTGTGCATCCATTCTCCAGAAAAAACTTTAAAAAAATTAGTCCGATTAAGTACTCTTTTCCATCTACTGTTTGATTTGAAAACATCAATTGTCTTGCTAAGTGTCCTAATTCTATTGATTATTAAAATAAATAATTTTTTCTTAACTTCAAAAGCCTGATCAACAATCTTCTCTACACTTTTCTTTTTCTTATAAAAAGCAGCTCTCTGTTTACCTTTCCTAAGGTTTTTTAACAAATTTAAAACCACCCTATTGCGAAACATTCGTTTACGAATGTCTCTAAACTGGTTCTGCCTTCTATTCCTATACATATTATTCTCTCCTGCTCCAGTTCTAGGATTCTTTGAGGTTCTCTCCTTCCTTTTAAAATGTACTCTCTCATTCTCTTTTTCTACATGCTGTCCAACAGTATTTTTTGAAGTACATATGTTCCGTATAAAAGACTTAGTTCTCTTACCAGGAGCTTGGTTCCTTTTTTTTTAAGTATTTGTTGTGGAAGAGTGCTGTAATTCCGTTGCTGTTTTTTTTTTTGCGGTTATGTTGTTTTCTTGTCCTTTCCCTTGAGGGCATCTTTGCTTACTCTTGAAATCTTGATTTCAATCTGTGTTAAAAAAAATAGCACATTATAGACCACTATTACCAAACAACAAAGCAATGACAAAAAGCAAACAATCTATTCAGGGTTACAGATCAGGTGAGGATTCTCCAGGGGTGCACAAAAGGTGAGGCCTGTATTGAAGAGTATAGTGGAAGACAGCTCTGTCCACAGGTACAAAGAAGATGAGACCTGTGTCTAAGAGTCTAGTAGGGGATAGACTTCATAAAGTCTAGTCCACTGCACTCTTATACACAGGCTTCATCACCTATGCTTCCCGGGAAAGGCCTCTCTCCCACTACAGTCTTGATCATAAACCTCACCTCCTCTGTCCCTCTGCACATGCCTCACCTCATCTGCACAATCTACTTCCTAATCTGAGGTAACACAGGTGATATCATTGTGAAAGGGTCAAATGTATGTCTTTAAGCATGCAAACACTCTTTATTCCTTCTCAAAAATGTAAAACCCATTCATTTTCTCCAAAATTGTTGTTGACATCACATTTAAGAAACACAGCACAGGTCCTATGTTCAAGCATTCCATTTCACTACTGAAACTTCACAATTTTACAAAATACAATTCGTCTATGCAAAGAAATTCAATGTGCTTCCTACACTGAGTTAACACAGGTAAGACTGTCCAGGGGAGCACAAAAGGTGAGGCTTGTGTCCAAGAGTGCAGTGGACAGGACTAAACTGGAGTAGTGTGCAAAAAAAAAAAGAACCTCATTTATGAGGCCCTGCATCAGTTTTGCACTGCTGATGCGTCACTTTTCGTGATGCATCGGCGGCATAAAACATGTACCTTTGTGCGCCATATTTTAAAAGTGACGCATGTAGGTAGATGCGTCACTTTTTAAACCTCTGCGCCACATTATACTCAAAAATTTAAAAGCCATTCATTTTCCCCAAAATCGTTTTTGACATCACATTTAGGAAACACAGCACAGGTCCTATGTACAAGCATTCCATGTCATTACTGAAACCTCACTATTTTACAAAATACAATTCCTCTATGCAAACAAACTCAATATGCTTCCTACACTGAGTTAACACAGGTAACATCATTGTAAAGAGTCAAATTTATTTCTTAAACATGCACACATTATTTATTCCTTCTAAAAAATGTAAAAGCCATTCATTTTTCCCAAAATCGTTTTTGACATCACTTTTAAGAAACACAGCACAGGTCCTATGTACAAGCATTCCATGTCACTACTAAAACCTCACAATTTTACAAAATACAATTCCTCCATGCAGTAAAAACTTTTTACCAAGCATTATCAAAAAGCATGACACAAAGCAACATTAAAAAACCACATTTTGCTTTCAAATCTTCTCCATAGAGTATACAAGTCTCTATGTATATTAAATGAATCATAACTCACCTTTACAAATGCTCTAGGAGATTCACAACAGTGTCAGATACACACACCAATATTTCTTTAGCAGAGCAAAAGGTATGTTCTCCAGGCACTGCAACCATTAATAGCACAGAAAACCTCTGTTTCTACACACATATTGCTCATGGTAACCAATCAAAACTCTTCCCTCTGTATTTTCAAACCAACACCCTTCCCCCCCTCAGCCCTTTCTACCTGTTACCATAGCAACTCCCTCCTCACTGAGCTCTCAGGTTTAAAAGTTTATTCTACAATGTTGCAAATCACCTCAGCAAGGATGTTTGACCTGCGAATACACCAGCTTACTGGTGCAATGTTTCTTTAAATGACTTTTTTTTAACCATTCAAATTACTTCTTACACAGAACACAACCAATGCACCTCAACTTTCAGTTTTCAACCATCTCAATCTACCAATCATTGCTTGTGATACAAGAGCACTGAAACTCCACAGGTTTTTTTTTGCAAACTCCTACTGTTCCAACTGCCATTTTATTCCTACACTTCATCTGACTGCACCAGAACCTCCTCTTACCATGTATTCTGTCTGGATTATTGGACATAGCTATATACACTGGGCTCAAAGGTATGCAGCTACCAGAAATTTTCACAACCTTGACTTACCAAATGTGACCATTAAATGGATTGGCCAGAGAGGATTGAGATGTCACCAATTGATACCATTGGTGAAAACCTTTTTGCATTTGCCACACCCTAACCTCATAATTCTGCACTGTGGTGGAAATGACTTAGGCACTTTGCCTGGGGTAGGTCTGGAAATGCTTTTAAAGGACACCTTTGAACAATTGATGGCACTTTTTCCTCAAACTGCCTTGGTATTTTCCAATATATGCCAAAGACAGAAATGGAACTGGTCCAACCAATTTTGTCCACAATTTGAGAAAGCACGGAAACATGTGAATAAATCTGTTTCTGCTTACATTAGAGACTATGGAATGGGTTCAATATACAACAACAACTTGCGTTACAACATGCAAGATATCTACAGAGGAGATGGTGTGCACTTCTCAGATGAGGGGAATAGAATATTCCTCCTGAATTTAAGACTGTGCATTGATACCTACTTGTAGGTACCTAAATCAGCCACAGAACCCAAAAGCTCTTTTCAGAGCTACCCTACCTCTGATCACTCCAAATGATTATCTTTTTCTTACTTTTTTCACTATTTTTCACCAAAGTACGCTCCCCGGTACGCTTCCCGCGTACCGGGCGCTCCCCCCGCGAAAATTTAAAAATACATATTTTATTTTGGTCTATATGGGCCTCCTAACACCCCCTCAGAAAACCTAGGGGGTCAGGGAGTGCCTACCGTGCCCCCTTTTACCCATTCCCAACGTGGTTTGTCCTCCATTTTCTGTCTCAAATCTACCGAAACACAAAATGGAGGACTCCCGTAGCGCTGCCGGTACGCGTACCGGGGCACGCACCAGGAAGCGCTCCCCTAAAAAATGTGAAAAGTTAATTTACATAAAAACCACTGGAGACACTTTCACTAAATATAGAATAGCTCATACTACATACCAATCCCTACCATTTTCCCAAATTTGGTTGAATTCCATTGAGCCATTTAGCCTGTAGACCTCTCTAAATATCCTGAGGTAAATTACTGTAGTGTAGTTCCTATCATCCCAATAGGCTCTGCGCATTGGAATAATACCTACAGCAGTAAAGGCCTAGGCCAGACGTTAACTAGGTCTACTACTGTCGATACTAGACTTAAAGTTTTGGGTTTGCCAGCTTAGCTCAGAGTTCACTAGAAACTTTCTCGAATGTTCAAGGAGGACTTAACTTCCCTGATTAGACAAGAAGGGATTTAGTTTCTGACAACCATAGAACATGACAACTTTGCTCTCCCCTAATCAAGAGTAAATCTCGAGAGTCGTGTGAACAAAAGGCAAATTATTTTACTCAGTCAGTACGTGCATTCTTAGTCTCATCAGATTGTAGAGAAAAGGAAGAGACGGGCGTGTTCAATAAAAAGGTGTTATTTATTGATCAGTCTCTTTTCTCATACAAGAGAAATGGATCGATATTATTGCAATACTTATAGCTAAGTAAAGTGCATACATTAAAAGCAATAGTATAAAGTAATACTGTAAAAACATTGATATGGTTTCTAAGCCATAAGATGTTTTAAAATGAATAAAATATATTACATACACATATACATTTGACTAAACGTACTCAACTGGTGTTTCTAGATACGCCTACCCCGTGTACCTGACCTAAGTCTAATACGAGGGCTGGAATAGAAAGTTACAGTTTAAGTTAAGTTTGTTTTTGCCAAGTGAATAACTTAAGAATTCTCTGTGAGGGGTTATTCAGTTCTGTACCTGGAAGTTAGGATGAATGAGGAATGGTATCTCTCTCTCTGGTCTCGATATTCCAGGCTGCCTGCGAGGGCTACCCAGAAACGCCGGGGCTGGATTTCTCGGCAGGAGAAAGCAGCGCGTCTCTCAGCGCGTCAGGAAGGCGGGGCTGCTGCCAGCGGGGTCTGCTCTGCTCTTGGCTTCGGCCAGTATGGCTGCTCCGTCTCGTCACCACGCGTGTGTTTGCATAGGGCAAGATCGGTAATATTTATACCTTTAAGGTGCCGAGATTGACGTAAGGATGGACATAGATACGTCAATAAAGATGTCATACGACTTGCTCGTTAGCACATTCTTTTACTAAAGTTCTCGGTGAAATCAAAACAATGGCCGCAGGGTTTTGCCCAGGTTCTCATAGGTTTGATTTGTTATGAGAACTCCGTATGCCTTATCAGGGACTGGAGGAATATCGCTTGTCTAATTAGATCGCAAGCGTTATGACCTAATCAGATAACACGTTCCTGTGCCGTAGTGTGACTGCGTCAGATAACGGTATCTGCATCATGGGGGTTTTCTACCTCATGGGCTGACTGCTAGTTAACTTGTTGGTTTGTTTAACTAGAATAGGGTCAGGAATAGGGGGATCGATTCAGGACCTATAGGAATACATGACACCCACTCCACGCTAACTATGGACATATTTACTAATCTAGGCATAGTATAACATAGTACAACATACTATAGAGTAGTGTGTATACCTTACCACCCCAAAATACATAAATGCATTTTGAAATTTTCAAATATACTGAAACATTGCAGACATATATATTGTATGCACTCAAGCTGTAGAATAATGCCAAAGTAATCGCATTTGTATACATTATTGCTTGTTTGGTATATGAGAATTACACATGAAATGGTTTCTTAAATACAGAAAAAAGTTTCGAGACCATTCCATCACAGAATAAAATAGTTATGAACATGCCAGCGGGCAGCTAATGTCTATAAGCTATCTAAATTTTAGAAACCTTAGTTCTCTAAGAATAGTTCTTACTTTAAGCAGAAGATAGTGTCCCGAAAAATATGCAAAAATAGTTGGGGCTGCTGGAAAAACTGCTGTCCGTGAACTGGAGCGAAAATTGTTCATGTGACTTTATTTTTAAAGTTGAAGGCCGAATTCAGGGAACGCCGTGTGCGAGCTTGCTCAAAAGTCTCTATTTCTGTTCGGGTGAGAACATCATATCATTTAGGCTTTCGAAAAAGCTGTCAACAGCTTCCTGGGAAAGTTCCACTAACTCGGAAATAGGTATAATCATGCATTCATGCGCATGATTGTCTCCATTGACATTCTGATTTGCATTACTGACAGAAGGTCGTACCTGTTCGATGCTGCTTTCATCTTGAACTTCACTACCCATCAATCGTAGTGGTGAAGCTTCCACGAATGCCGTCATCAGGATTGGTAGCCTTTGAGGGCAGCACAAAGCATGAACCTTGATCGGGCTCAACAATGTTTCTGCATCCATCGGCGCATCCGATTGTAGCGTCAGACAGGTGTCTAACACGCATTCTTCTCCGCATAGCAGACACCTCAATACAGGTAAAACACATCTTTGCCACATTGGTCGAAATGATAGAAAACAAGTCATGTTCAGGTCTCTAAGCCGGGAGAGTCCCAGGATTTTTGATATCCGGTCCCGGTATCCAATGGCTAGGATTGTTTCTTCCCTTGTCGCAAGAGTTTTGTCTGTGACATGGGTTGCCATAACGAAAAATAAGGACTAAGAATAGGATTCCTGCAATTAGTCCCAAGATCAGGGGAAGTCCGCCAAAAATCGAATGGACGAAATCTGGAAAAATACCCAGTATGGCTTTGAATGGTGTTAATGCCATCGAAAATACTGTCTTAAATACCTTTGAGACCCCATTGATATCAGAAATATTTAAGATTTCATTCAGGATTTCCGCGAAATGTACGGGGGAATCAGTTGATAATAATGTATGTATCTCTGCAGTCGTCCTTGCGACTTGTAGATCATACGTTTCTTTTGATGACGAGAGCCTGGTAGGCGTCTGAAGAAGGACTGTTTTCATTCTGCTTAAAGTATCTATTCGAATAGAAGTAATTTTCAAATCGGGCCATGCCCTTGCCTCCCTGTCTGGGAAGGAGCTGGGGAACAATGAGCGTCCACAGCACTTGACCTTCGCAGTCGTAGTTACTAGATAAGGAGTCCCGGGCATAAGACTACAACATCTGCGGTCTACAATAAGAATGTAACTTCCATTATAGAGTCTTTGAAAGAATGGTTCTATTTCTGTTGCAGGTGCGCCTTGCTGGTGACATGAAAGGTTGTATGAATTCCCTTCACAGGCTCCATGCAAACTAATTCCGTTACACAGAAGTGTGCCACTTAGTGACATCGCACAATTGTTGCCACTAAGAAACACTTTCTGTCCTTTATTACTGACACATGCATGTGAATAGGGCAGGTTCCATGTTGTTTTAAGGTACCCCTTTCCCAATTTCTCGTACATGCCAGCCTGTATATATTTTTGGCAGTATTGAAACCTGAAGGTTGAGATTGGAATATTTATTATCCCATGTATTATCCATTCACTGACAGGTCGTTCTGACATTGTCATTGGTAATCTTTCTAGTTTTTCAATGCTCAAGATTGTATAATCAGCACCCTTTTGTGCCATACCGATTTGTCTATCAGTAAGGTTAAAGATTTGGAATAGTGACGTTGTGTTGATTAAACGCCAAGGCACATAGCCTGAACGCAGATTTTGTAACGTCCAGCCAAGCTGTACAATAGAACGCAATTGAGACTGACCGTGTTGTAATAACAGTAAGTCCTGCGATAATATGTCGATTGCTGAAGACACAATGCTGTCCAAAGAAAAAATTCTGGAGGACAGAGTCATTAACCCATTATCCACTACAGAAAGTGATTTTTCCAAATTAATACGGTCAATTTCCCGTATTCTCTCTGCTGTTTCAATTTGAGTAACCTTCCAGGCCTCATTAAATGCTGCATATACAGAGGCTGCTATGAAACGCTTTTGACGCTGTTTGCGTGGTCCCAAAGTGAAATCACGCAAGTCAGCACCATCAGTAAGTAAAGTTAGGTGTTGCTTAATTTCTGCCAGTGTGGAAGTTTGTAGCCACTGAAGGCATAATTTGCCCACACTGTAGGTTGTTATTATCCCTGGGTGATGTCTTTGAGGATATCTAGGGTCTGGCCTGGTCATTTTGAACCCCTGTGTTTTGTTCAGGAATCTGTCTTGACAGTTATTAGTATCTGTTGGCCAGATCAACCACTGTTTCCAATCAGGATGTGTTCTGTTTTGGTTTAATATATGGTTTACGTCTATCTCTTCATCTGTAGAAGTGTTGCTAAACATTGTTGGCTTTGGAATAGACGGTTTATTTAAATCTTTGACTTTGGCTAAGCCAAGACAGGTGGTTTGTTGAACAGTGTCATTTAAAAATATCATTTGTTCTGGGATCATGCAGGCTCTAAACAAAGCTTCTATACCCTGTACTTGCCATTCTTTTGTATCCCAAACACTTTTCAATTCAACATTTTTGTCCCAATAATCAAAACCAAAAGTATTCATTTTTTCAAAGAATGAGTCTGAATATAACAATTTTGTGTTGGTTATCATGGTTTTGGTTCCTGTTTTGTTCGACAATTTAAAATAAAATGTTTCAGCATTACTTGTGTTAAAACCTGAAAAATATGAATATTTGTCGTAAACGGTTCTTGAGCTCCCTTTTGGAGGTGTTGCACAATGTTCCCATTGATTATAATTTAAAACATTTCTAGGTTGTGCAGATCTATGTAAAAAATGGTTACCATAGTGGTTATAGCAATACATACTATCATAATTTGTAGAACCCTGCAAATAATCATGTTTGGTAAATTTAGCAGACATTACTAAGTCAGACATCATATTATTAATGCTTTCGAAGTCCCAATCATCAGCAAATGAGTTTGGTTTTGCAAAGTCACTCAAGGAGATCTTAATTTGGTGTGGATATTTCAGGATCTCGACCGGACCATAAATTTCATAGTCAGTGTTGTCCCAGGCTACCCCACCAGGTATCGGATTGGCTGTGAAGTTGGCAGAAGAAAGTTCTCTTTTTTCGACGTGTGAAGATGTGTGTGGTTTGAGGATCAAGCTGATTTTCTGACTTGCTGTGTCCATTTTAGCATATTTTCCCTCAATGAAGCGTCCCAAAGTAAGTACCATGATGAGCCAAAGTATGAGGATAAATGCACCAAAACCCACCCAAAATTCAATCCATGGAGAAATCAGATATGTTTCTTTCAGTTGTTTCAAAAGTTCCTTAGCTTTATCTTTAAAGGTTTTTGATGATGGCTGTGTTTTTGATTCACTGAAGCCTTCAGAGGAATCATCGAAGTTTATGAAGTAGCCAGATGCAGTTCTGTCAATTGTTCCAATTGGTTCAGGATTTTTGTTTCTTGCATTTTCACTTGGTACTTCATTATAGATTGGTGTGTCTCTGCTAAATGTTTTTATTTGGGTTTTCAGAGGTCTTAGTTCTATTGCATTGTTGCATAGTCCTTGTTGTTCTTCTGTAGGCTTTTCGAATGTGATGAGCCTCTTCGTTAGGACCTCTGTACTGGTAGCAAACCTTGGTGTTCTGCTACTTATTGGGAGTCCACTTGGCCTACTGTTTGTTATCGGCCACATGTTGTGGTTTTACCAGGTCGATGGATACAACTCGGTTCTCCTTTTTACCAGCAAGTGGCGGTAGTACAACTGATCTTGTCCGGTTGACAGACAAGACAGGAACTGCTTTTCTGTAAGAAGGCCCAAATTCCTTCTTTACCGCGATCTTTTCCCTGACTAGATCCCCGACTTTTGGAATCCAGACAGGTCTTGCTGGGACAGGTGGTGGTTCTTCAGTGGTTGTTGGCTGTTGTTTCAACTTTATGTTGCTCAGGTCTTTTCTTGTTTTGTTTAAGTCCTGCAAAATAGCCAAACGGTCTTTGATATCAAAGCTTTTTTCTTTCACCACTGAAGTCTGACTATCAATGTCAGAGATCATCATCCTAGTTCCAAATAATAATTCGTACGCACTGAATCCCTTCAGAGAATTTCTTGGCAAGTTATTGAGACTACGTTGGACACTTATTAGATGTTTGACCCACCCAGCTCCCGAACCTAATATCCTTTCCGTTATAGATTGATTTATGCCTTGGTTTTTTCTTTACACCGTCCCGTACCCTCAGGAAGGAAGTGAGAAGATTCCCGCTGGACTATGCTCATTTGGCCATGTTTCCCCCCAGGCTGGAGGGCTTGAGTGAAAACAAAAGTCAAACGTAGCATGCGCTTAGCGTATATGCCAGTTAGACCCGCAAATCTTTGTATAACAGTCCGGACGTCAGCCGAGTGCTGGTGATCTACATTATAAGTGGAACTAGCCTGTATATGCTAATCGCAACCCTTCCTTTTTACTCCTGATTTGTCCTGGAGTAGAACGACGAGGTATTAAACTGTTTCTCTCCCCACTGCGATCTCTGTTGCAGTTTGGGCAGCGTTTTACAAACATGGTGTGACGCAGGCTCATGCCTGGCCACCAGTACCGTGATTGTAATTCTTCCAGAGAATCTTTTAATTTGAGGTGTCTGAGACCCTCGCCCATATGTGCGTCTGCGATTAACAAGTTTCTCCTGTCCATGTTTGGAATCACTCTATCCCCCACTCCAGGGATTCGAGCAAAAGGGACGGAGTTTGCATCGATTATGTATGTATAATTGAGTGGATAGTTGATCGGTAACGCTGAGTAGTCGCCTTTTGATGACGTTTTCACCGCCAGCACTGTTTCACCGTCAATGTATTTTAATGTACGCTTTTTTCGAACTACGGGAGCCGATTTAGTGGCTGCCGCGCTGGCTGTTTCAGCCAATGAATTCCCTACAACGTGAACGCCATCACGCTGATGACTCAGTGAGTGTGTCACGTGAGTCTTTGGTAGTTCTTTTTGTAAAAGAGCTATTTGTTCCCAGAGCATTTTCTGCTTTATTGGTGCATCTGTGTCATCCTTGTAACTGTTTAGAATCCATGTCTGCAAATCGCTGTTATATGATTTGACGCAGTAATATGAATCTGACACTATAAGTGTCGGGAATTCGCGATCCGCATTATCTAGCGCCATTTTTAATGCTATTATTTCAGTTTGTTGTTCTGAATTAGTTTCAACTGAGTGTGTTTTTGTTAATAGAGGTCTTAGTTTACCTCCGCGCCACACTTCTTTTGTAATCTCACATGTGGGGTTGTATGCTTGTTCTCCCCAAACGGAGGGTTGAGCATGTCCGTCTGTATAGGTTACACAGGCGTAATGTCGTAAGGGCAGAATGTCGGCTGGCAGAGGGTATGTTTCTTCATATTCTAGATCTTCCATTTCTTCTAGTTCTGGATCAAAGTAGTAGTATACTTTGTCCGTTGTGATTGAATTCACCCATTGTAACCATTCTGGATCCAATGTTGTTGTTGGTAAATTACACGGTGTTGTTAATGCCTCAAAGGCTGATTCAGCTGTTCTGACTGTGATATGTCTACCGTCAGCTATGTCTTTTTCTCTAGCTATTGCGGTTTGAACTGCATGAACAATTTTTTCTTTGTTGCTGAATTTCTGTTCAGCTTCTGTGTACAAGTGTGATTTGAATGCAATTGGTACCTTTTCTCCCTCATTAGAGGTCAGGTATGTGAATCCGCATCTCCCTGGGATGACTCGAATCACAAGATTGCGTGTGTTATCACGTGTTTCTAATTTTGTTTTAATTAGCATGTCTGTTTGTAAGGATCTCAAAATTTCTGTGTGTATTTGAGTCCAATTGGATCTTTTAAAATCTGGTTTAATTAGATCATAAAGGGAATTGACCCTTTCTGCGTAATTTGCGATGTATGTTCTTCCGAAATTTAGGAAGCCTAGAATTGACTGTAAGTTTTTTAGTGTTCTAGGTGCTTGGAGTACGGCACATTTCTCTAGGAAATTGTCAGCCAGGCTTTTGCTTTCACTTGATAATTCATATCCTAAGAACAGGACTGTCAGATGGGCAATTCTGGATTTTTTAAAGTTGAATTTGTAACCCTCAGCTGCGAACCCAAGTATTATGGTGTTCACTCTTCTCAAGTGAGTCTCCAAGTCATCATCTGTTAAGTAAATGTCATCGACATAAGATAATGCTTCATCATCATATAGTTGTAGTAATTCTGTTACTCTCGCTGAGAATACCCCCGGGCTGTTCTTGTACCCCTGGGCTAACCGACAGAATTGTTTTTGAGTGCCATTTACTGAGAATGCAGTTAAATATCTGCTCTCTGGTGCTATGTTTTGACAAAAGAATCCATTAGAGATGTCTAAGGTTGTTTTGTATTTTTTGCGCACTATGTTATTCATTAGTGCAGCACTGTGTGAGTTTTGCACTGCAAAAGTTTTGCAACATGTGTTAAGGTGTCGGTAATCCAAAACTAGACGATATGAATTGTCTGGTTTGGAGACCGGAAACAAAGGGTTGTTCATTTGTGAGGTGCAAGTTTCAATCACCCCCTGGTATTCTAGCTGGTCTAGTATTTCATTTACCTGTTTTTTAGCTTCTTGCTTAATTGGGTACTGCCTTTGTGCAGTTGGTTGTGATTTTAACTGGATTTTGTGAGGAGGAGAATCCTCATCCCATCCCACGTGATTTTTATATAAAGCAGGAGCTAGAGCCACTGCCCACTTTCTAGCAAGTGTGTATTTTTTATGAATTGGAATTTGATTTGAGAAGGCAGGCATAATTATTTCTTCGCCATGAGGGCACTCCCTGACAAACTCTGGTGGCCAGTCTTTTTCAGCTAGAAGGATGTCATAACCCTCGGAGAGGTTATCCCAAAATAGTCCCCTTATTTTCCTAGTCTTATCTCCCTCTATACGTAATGTTATCTCGTATATCTTGTGAGGTTTGCTAACCCTGGTGTCTGCAGTTTCCACTTGAAGATATTCATTCGTGTCCACTGTCTCCAGATGATTCATAAGGACTTTGCGAACTATGCTCACTTCTGCTGCGCTGTCTAGCATTGTCTGAGCCCACTCTCCGTTTTTCAGTTGTGTCCTCAGTATTCTCGGCATTGTTAACTACCTTGATACTGGCTACCTTCTTTTTTGGAAATTGTAATTTCTTTTTTAGCTGAGCAGGTTCCTTGTCTTTGGACTTGGCGTGCTCTTCTCTCTGTTCTGATCGTCCTCTTCTTTCCGATTTCTGCGAGGAATTCTGAAAAGATTGAGAGGGACGTGTATCAATGTCTTGATATCTATCAGGTTTTTTAATATTATCCCTATTTCTAAGGTTATATCTTTTCCCAGAGGGGTCACTCTGGGGTGACCTGTGTCTTTGGTTCGGAGATTTTTCTCTTCGCCTAGGAGACCTTCCTCGGGACTGGAATTTCTTTTCTTTAGGATTGGATTGTTTGTTTCCATCCCAGTTCTTTTTTGGTGAATTATTATTAAAAAATATTTTTTCTGGACTTTCAGTCAGTTGCGGTTTTACTGGTATTCCACCTAAACTGTCTCTACCTAGTTCCTCATAGGATTTTTCTATGATTCTGGCAATTTCAGCTGGTTGGTCTGCTATATCTGTCTCTTTTAACCTCTGGCGGATCGCCACGTTTGCTGCTTCACCTTTTATGTTGGCTAATAGTATAGCCGAGACCTGCTTGAAGTCTTTTAGTAATTTCATACCAAGAGTTAAAGCAGGTTCTGGACCATATTCGTCTTGAATTTGTTTTAGCACATCTGGTATCACCGAAATGGATGGAACACCGCGCGTTTTTGTGTAGATGGAAGCAAAGACTGTACCCCAAGTGTCACAGTCCTCAATGTGTGGTGCGATTCCCATTGGAAGACAGATAGTCAGAATCCTGTGTTTTTCTAGCGGGGTGGTGTCAGGAAACACCGCCTCTATTTGGGTAATTTTCTGTGCCAACCAGAATGGTATTTGTTCCCGTTTAGCCGGTACTTTACCTAGGCAAGACTGGATGTTCTGTGGTGTAATTTTATTTGTGTTCCCCTGGTGAGGGGTCAGCTGTGGAAGTTTAATCGCTGGCTGAATTGTTGAAGTCCGCATTACATACTGTACTAATTGTCTATGAATTTTTATTAATTGTTTTAGCTGTGTTAACAGCTCTGCTACAGACATCCCATTGATGTCTGGATGTGGTGTGTATCCGGCTAGGACCGGCCACGTTGCTCCTGGTCTGCCTAAAGGACCGAGCCTGGTGATGTGATTATTGTGTTTTAGGGCGCCATCAAATAAGAGCAAGTGCTCTTGGAATTTGAGTGGTACTTCCACCTCCTCGAAAGGAGTGTACTCATTAGGAGGTTCCTCTATTTTGTAATAGTGGAAGTACTTTGTTACAGCATTTGCTGCTGGAAAATGTATCCATGAATAGTATACCTCTGTCTGCCGATATTCGTGTGCCTCAATTACGAATATGACTGTGCCACCTCTAGGTGTTAGTCCATTTTCTATAAGTTTCAGGGTTATAGATCTCCTTTTGATGACCGGGATGAGTATTATATCCCCGTCCGCATCTAGTGCTGCAGCATCAGCCGCTGCGAGTTCAGCTGCTAATCTAACTGCCTCTCTTTCTTCTTCATTGTCTGACATTTTACTGTCCTGAAGGTTATTTTGTTTGTTTGCAGATCAGGTTTCTTATGGGAACAAAGGTTAGATGCACAATATTTTGGAACAGTGTATCCTTCAACGTTGACTATACCAAGAACCATACATAGGAGTTCCCTCCTGCGAGGTTTTGGAGGATATAACCTTTCACCCACTCCAGACGTCTTTGGAGTATTGTGGGAAAAGGGGTCTGAGTGAGAAAGCACGACTGAGTTACTCTAAATGTCTTACGTTAGTTTTATCGCCCTTTCCAAACGCGTTGGGCGCCATGTAGTGTAGTTCCTATCATCCCAATAGGCTCTGCGCATTGGAATAATACCTACAGCAGTAAAGGCCTAGGCCAGACGTTAACTAGGTCTACTACTGTCGATACTAGACTTAAAGTTTTGGGTTTGCCAGCTTAGCTCAGAGTTCACTAGAAACTTTCTCGAATGTTCAAGGAGGACTTAACTTCCCTGATTAGACAAGAAGGGATTTAGTTTCTGACAACCATAGAACATGACAACTTTGCTCTCCCCTAATCAAGAGTAAATCTCGAGAGTCGTGTGAACAAAAGGCAAATTATTTTACTCAGTCAGTACGTGCATTCTTAGTCTCATCAGATTGTAGAGAAAAGGAAGAGACGGGCGTGTTCAATAAAAAGGTGTTATTTATTGATCAGTCTCTTTTCTCATACACGAGAAATGGATCGATATTATTGCAATACTTATAGCTAAGTAAAGTGCATACATTAAAAGCAATAGTATAAAGTAATACTGTAAAAACATTGATATGGTTTCTAAGCCATAAGATGTTTTAAAATGAATAAAATATATTACATACACATATACATTTGACTAAACGTACTCAACTGGTGTTTCTAGATACGCCTACCCCGTGTACCTGACCTAAGTCTAATACGAGGGCGGGAATAGAAAGTTACAGTTTAAGTTAAGTTTGTTTTTGCCAAGTGAATAACTTAAGAATTCTCTGTGAGGGGTTATTCAGTTCTGTACCTGGAAGTTAGGATGAATGAGGAATGGTATCTCTCTCTCTGGTCTCGATATTCCAGGCTGCCTGCGAGGGCTACCCAGAAACGCCGGGGCTGGATTTCTCGGCAGGAGAAAGCAGCGCGTCTCTCAGCGCGTCAGGAAGGCGGGGCTGCTGCCAGCGGGGTCTGCTCTGCTCTTGGCTTCGGCAAGTATGGCTGCTCCGTCTCGTCACCACGCGTGTGTTTGCATAGGGCAAGATCGGTAATATTTATACCTTTAAGGTGCCGAGATTGACGTAAGGATGGACATAGATACGTCAATAAAGATGTCATACGACTTGCTCGTTAGCACATTCTTTTACTAAAGTTCTCGGTGAAATCAAAACAATGGCCGCAGGGTTTTGCCCAGGTTGTCATAGGTTTGATTTGTTATGAGAACTCCGTATGCCTTATCAGGGACTGGAGGAATATCGCTTGTCTAATTAGATCGCAAGCGTTATGACCTAATCAGATAACACGTTCCTGTGCCGTAGTGTGACTGCGTCAGATAACGGTATCTGCATCATGGGGGTTTTCTGCCTCATGGGCTGACTGCTAGTTAACTTGTTGGTTTGTTTAACTAGAATAGGGTCAGGAATAGGGGGATCGATTCAGGGCCTATAGGAATACATGACATTACTTCACAAAAACACATCTGAAGTGTTAGAATTGACAACCAATTAAAATGTTACTTTCATTTTCTACTATTATTTCATGACATTTGATTGGTTATGTACCTGAATATATATAAAGAAAGAGAGGGAAACACAGCCATTTTGACTACTACTTCCTGAAGTACATTTCAAGAGCATTTTCACTGACAACTTCAACTGCTTTCTCAAAGGTAAGTTATTATTTTGAAAACTGAAGTATGTTGTGCACTTTAAGTTAATTTGGAGAACTTTTTCTGATAGTTATATAATATCCCTCTGTAATAGTTATAGATTGAGATAGACTTCTCTGTTATAGTTATGCATGGAGTTAGGCTTGTCTTGTATAATTATGAATTTACTTAGGCTTCATCACATACACTTTTTTATATTTCTACTTCCAGTCTGATACCATACACTTCCCAAAGATAAATTCACTGTTAAAAAATCCAAACTACCTGTCTGAACTTAAACGCAACAGTGCCCTATCCCTACTGATATATTTATTTTTTATGCAAATTACAGCACGAAAATGGAAGGAGAGCAAAACATTTCCTTTGAAATTGTTCTGGAGAGCAACAATGAAGAAATTATTGTACCCAATGATAACTTGGAATTCATGGATGAATCACGGGACTATGAACTACTTCAATGTGTAGAATCAGTAGATTTGCTGATTCAAAATGAGGACATTTCTGACAGTCAAATATTAGAAGTTCTGTTTAATTTGGAAAAAGAATCTGAAAAATAAATTTATATTTATTAATTCTAAAATTGTTTGAGACATTATTCATTTTTAGATGTAATTCTTAAACTAGTACCAAATTGATTATAATGTAAGTCAGACTTATAGTATACTGTGCAACTTTTTTATGTTACATAGTAATTTTGCTCATAGATACTTCCTTTCTCCCACTATATTATCTCCAATGTGTATTTGACATCTCTTTTTCATCTCCTGCCTCCATGTTCTTTCTGCTTTCCTGACAGACTATAGTATAGATTCCATATACCACAATAACTTCTGTAACAACATGACTCTGCATTGGTACCTACATGTTGGTACTTATGTCACCCACACAACACAACAATTCTATTCAGAGCTACCCTACCTCTAAGCACTTTAAATTATCATTGTACTGTTTCACTGAGTTTTCCCCATGTGTGTGGGGGCGGGGGAGGTGTGTGTGTAGGATGGTGGGGTACATCTGTGAGGTGTGTGTGTGTCTGGGGGTGAGGTGTATAGGTGTATGTAGGTGTATAGAGTATGTGGATGTGGGTGGGGGTGTGGGTGTGTAAGGTGTGTGTGCGGGTCTGGGTGTGTGGGGTGTTTGAGTGTAGGTGGAAATGTGGGTGTGTGAGGTGTGTGTGGGGAGTGTGTGGGTGTGGGGGGTATGTGTGTATGTGTGGGATGTGTGGGTGTGTCTGTGAGGTGTGTGTGTATGTGTGGGGGTGGAGGTGTGTCTGTGGGATGTGTGGGGTGTGTCTGTGAGGTATCTGTGTGTGCGTGTGTGTGTGTGTGTGTGTTGGGGGGTGGTGAGGTGTGTGTATGAGTGTGGGTGTGTGGAATGTGTGTGTGTGGGTGTGGATGTGTAAGGTGTGGGGGTGTGGGGTGTTTAGGTGTGGGTGGAGGTGTGCGTGTGTGAGGTGTGTGTGGGGAGTGTGTGGGTGTGGGGTTGTGTGCGTGTGGGTGTGTGTGGGACATACTTGTAGGTACCTAAAACAGCCACAGAACCCAAAAGCTCTTTTGAACCCAAAAGCTCTTTTCAGAGCTACCCTACCTGTAATCACTCAAAATGATTATTTTACACTATTATTTTAACTATTTTTCACCAAAGTATGCTCCCCGGTACGCTCCCCGGTGCGCGTACCGGGCGCTCCCCCCGCGAAAACCGAAAAAAAAGTATTTTTTTTTTTTTACCCGAGGAACCCTTTTATGGCCCCCACATCAAACCTAGGGGGTCAGGGGGGTCTACCCTGCCCCCTTTTGGTTATTTCCCCCTTTGTTTTTTGCCACCTCTTGTGTCTCGATCCTACCGAGACACAAGATGGTGGCCGCTGCGGACTGTTTCGAATGTTTACAGAAACCCGAGAGCCAATCAGCTTTCCGTGCGCAAGTCGCGTGGCGCGCCCGGAGCGCTCCCCGGTGCGCGTAACGGGGCGCGGCCATAGATATATAAATTTTTTTGAACCTAAATTACTCAAAATCTTCTGGAGCACATATCTTGAGAAATAGCAAAGGCACATCGGGCTACCAGTCCCTACAATTTTGCCAAGTTTGGTGAAAATCCATTCAGCCGTTCGAGCTAAAAGTGCGACAGACTACCCTATGGAAATTAACATGGGGAAAACACGTTTTGGGACCCCCCTTTTATCTCGGCCCCCGCTTGACGAATCCCCCCAAACTTTCAGGGAAGGAGCGGAGAGCCGCGAGGCAAAGTTGCTGAAAACTTCAGGCAGATCCCTCAACCGGCGCCAAAGTTATTCCCAATAGAATGTTGCAATTTCCCTATTTCCTAAATATAACTACCTACTGGCGACCGTCAGTAGGTAATATATATATATATATATGATCAAGAGCACTAGTTGCTCGAAACGCGTCGCCTGAGAGGTTGAAATAAATCTCCCTTACTGCAGCCTGGGGTCCGTGTCTTCATTTGCAGGAGTTTTGCTGGTTTGAAGATTTTGTTTTCATATATATATATATATATATATATATATATATATATATATATATATATATATATATATATATATATATATATATATATATATATATATATATATATATTCACTGAAAAAACCATAGGTTATAGACCATATATAGTTAGGAATTAGCATTTACAAAACCTTGAAAATTCACTGAAAAAACCATAGGTTATAGACCATATATAGTTAGGAATTAGCATTTAAAAAACCTTATTTTACTCACACAAAACCATTGAAATTCCATATATAGTTAGTTGTACTAACTATATATCGCGCACCCGCAATCCACTGCTGATGATGTCACATATTACATCATTCATGACATGGTCAGTGACATCACTGATGACATCTCAAATGACATCACTGATGACATCACTGATGACATCTCAAATGACATCACTGATGACATCACTGATGACTACATTCAGTGACTGTATAAATCTGTAAAGTTAAAATATGTCTTACATATTGAAGAATGAGTGGATGTATAAGTGTCTTGATGAAGGATTTAGTAGGGGCATGACTGACTGTATGAGTGACTGATTAAATGTGTCTCACTGAGTGCATGGGTTAGTGACTAAACTGTCTTAATTTGTGCATCATTATGTCTGTTGTTCTGTAAACTGCTGCATGTGTTGATCAGTGGCTATATGATTAACTGTATGGGTTATTGATTGGTTGCCCAAGCATTTGTATGGGAGACTGAATGTGTGTGTGGGTGGCTGGGAGGTGTATGACTCTGTGCATAGATGTGTGAGCAGTTGATTGACTAGATGTATGGGTTCAAAAGTGCATGTGGAAACAGCTGTATGGGCGGTTGACTGTGTGCATGAGTGTATTGGTGAGTGAATGGATATCTCAGTGCTACATGTTAAAGTAAGTACATATGTAAAATACAGTACATGTGAGAGTTGACATATATAAATAACTGTGCATAAGAGCCAGTGAATGTGTGAGTGGCTGTATGGATCATTGTGAACTTGTATCCAGGATTGTATAAGTGAGTAAATATGTTTTAGTATATGTTTGAATAAGTAAGGTGTGTATAACTGTATAGTTGAGGAAATGGAGGTGTGATTGATTCTTTGCATGACTGACTAAGTGTCTGAGTAACTCCATGGATGAGTGACAGTCTATGAGTGTCTGTTTACACTGAGTGTATCTAAGGTTATATTAGAGTCTGAAAAGGTTCATCGTATTATCACATGAATGATGTCATCAGTGATGTGATCAGTAATGTCAAATGAGATGTCATCAGTGATGTCATCAGTGATGTCATTTGAGATGTCATCAGTGATGTCATCAGTGATGTCATTTGAGATGTCATCAGTGATGTCACTGACCATGCCATGAATGATGTAATATGTGACATCATCAGCAGTGGATTGCGGGTGCGCGATATATAGTTAGTACAACTAACTATATATGGAATTTCAATGGTTTTGTGTGAGTAAAATAAGGTTTTTTAAATGCTAATTCCTAACTATATATGGTCTATAACCTATGGTTTTTTCAGTGAATTTCATTGGTTTTTTAAAAGCTAATATCTGTAGCTGTAAAATGTATTCTTCTTTAAATCCCAAAATATATTTTATATGTTTATTAATAATTTTTTTTTTAATACTTTTTTTTTGTTCGCTCCCGGTTCGCGAACCGGGAAGCTTTCCGTTAGCTCATCTTGATGCCGCGACCCAGTCCGCGAACCGGTAAACGTTCCGTTAGCGCAACTGCCGCGTTAGAAATCAACATCGTGACGCGTCGCGGAAGCGCGACGTATCACGTTGTCGCGTAATGCGTCTTATGACGCGCTGCGTTAGCGCACCCGGAAGTGCTCCGCGGCGCTTCGCGAAAGCGCGACATATCGCGTTGCCGCGTAATGCGTCTTATGACGCGCCGCGTTACCGCACCCGGAAGTGCTCCTGAGCGCGAACCGAGGCGCGAAGCGCAGCGACCCGGAAGCGATCCGGGGCGCGTTCTGCAGCGCGTAACTTAAGCGTAAGAGGTCATGTGACTTGTTAATAAAACTTTTCATTGGTTCAATCCCTTTTTGGTTTCATAATGATGTAAGGCTAGGTCAGGTGACCTAAAAATAACACTTTTGATTGGTTTAGAACTATTGTTTTTCCCAAATGATGAAAACCCCTCCTTCTTTCCTCACTCTGACTTTCATCTTTGTGAGAGGAAGACCATTTGTGATAGTTGAGCAATGGCTTCAGTAGTTGCTTCAGCTGGTGCACCCCCACCACCACCTCCACCTCCTCATGGGAAGAGAGGACCACCTCCCCAGTTTATCAGCCAGACAGAGGAGGAAGAGGATGAACTAGAGGAAGAGGAGACCGAAGGACCACAGTTCTTACAGGAGGTGCCCCGGGTTTCCCGTCGGAAAGCCAGCTTTATTTGGCAGTTTTTTTCACTCCCTCGAGGGCAAAAAAAAGTAAATGCTAGGTATGTCACCTGCCTGATTTGCAAAGACCGGTTATCTAGAGGCACTGATAAAAAATATAGCTACGGAAACTATACAATGCATCGTCACATGAACAGGTGGCATCCATTGAACTACAGCCGGGCGGAGATACGTGACATGGAAGATAACCCAACAACAACTCCTGTGGCCAGGTCAACATCACTAATATCGTTGACAGCAGCAGAGGCACGGGAAACGGTGCCAAACATCCAGGAGAATTTTGCGCGTATGAAATATACTTGTATGTACTGCGGTGCATTGATATCATGTGGTAACATGAGCATTACGTTAATCAACGTAGCTTATGTAAATCACAATTGCCCTAACCGCCCCAGACAGTAATTTTTTTTTTGCTCCTGTTGAGCCCTTTTCAATGCCTGTTTTTTGTTGTTTCCCCTCCATCAAAAACAAAAAAAAACATAAAACTGTTCAAAAAAAACAAAAAATGTTTAAAAAAAATATATATAAAACAACAAAAACATTTAAAAAAAAGTTCTTTTCAGAACTACCTCTCCTTTCAAAAAAAAATTGCTAGAATGTTTAGCACTCTGGCAACCTCTATTTCTTTTAGTTCGCTTCCCCGTTCGCTTCCCGGTTCGCGAACCGGGAGCGAACCCAAAAAAAAAAAAAAAAAAAAAAAGAAGAGTAAGTATAAGGGAAGTAAACAGAGAGTAATGTTAAAAGAAAGACAGCTATAGGGAGTAAACCAGAGATACTGTTTAATAGATCTATTTACCGAAGAAAAGATGGAAGAGGGTATAATTGTGAAAAACAAAATAGATAAGGAAGTGAAAGAAAAAAAGAGAGTAGAACAATAACAAAGAAGAGTTTCTTGGAGAATGTGAGTGAATGTTCAAAATCAGAGTAAAACATGTGGAATAACAGAGAGAAAAAACAGAAAACAAAAATGAAAAAATAACAGAAAAAGATTAATTGAAACAGCAAAGAAATGTAAATAACATAGAGCCATATCATCAACATAGGCAATAAAAGTTTTGCAGCTTTTATCGGCAGAAATGTGTCGCTAAAGCTGCTTTTGCGGCGGAAAACTGCCGCTGAAACCACTTTTGCAACACTTTTCTGCCAATAAAAACAGCAATAATTTTATTGGCTATGTTCATAATATGCCCCTTAGTGTGCTTTAACTACACAGAAGAAGCATAAAGAACAAGTAGTGAAAGAGTGATCAGTCAAAGACACTAAGAGTAATAGAGACGGAGTGAGTGAACAAGAGTGAGGAACTATGAGAAGAGAGGGACTGAGAAAAGGAGTGGAAGGAGTAGAGTAAGTAGGTAATAGAGAAAGGAATGAGGGGAAGTAGCAAAGGCAGGAAACTGAGGGTTAAAGAAATGAAGCTGTCAAACTACTAGTAGGTGAATGTGATAGAAATGTAACGAAAAGAGTACAAAACATTTACCTTATAATTGTCATTAACTTACTCACTTTTTGTTTTTATACTTTCAATCTGTGAAAGAGAGAACAAACATTTGAAAAATATTAAAACATGTATTTAAAAATTAGAAAAGACAAGGGAAAAGATTGAAGGACAAACAGTTTTTCAACAACTTTGACACTTACAGAAGATTCTGCTTCTCCAGGCCCCCTACACAGTCCTAAAGATATACATTTTAAACTAACAGTATCTTGATGCAGATGAAGTGAGGCCTATCTTAAAAAATGATGCATCTATTGCACTGCTGTTGTTTCACAAAAGTGTCGCAAGACACTAACATTTTAAATGTTTGTTTCAGGATGCCAATAAGATGTGTCCTATCCAGAGGTTTGTTTGAGGTGAGGCCTACTCAGGGTTCCAAATGAAATTTCGAGTTGTTGAAGAGAACAGAGGACATAATACATGTGAAGGCCTACCAATGAAGTAAGTCATGCCCACTTCACTCTTGAACAAAGGCCAGACCTCTTCTGTGTCCGTGGACAGACCTAAACTTCATCTGCACAGTGTCATTCGTAAACTTAGGAAACACAGGTGATGTAATTGAAAAATGTGGAGTTTCTTTTCCTCATTTCACAATCACATCACCTGTGTTGCCTTTGGTTAGGTATCTCATAGTGCAGATGGAGTCTAGCATATCAAAGAGTACATAGAAGTTGAGCAGTATATACATAAATTTTGACATTTACAGAAGACTTAGCTTCTTATCTTGTTGGAGATGAAGTCAGGCCTGTCTTGCAACATGGTGCATCGTTTGCATCACTGCTGCATCGGTTTCATGTGGCACGGGTTTTTTACAGCATGACACATCTGCCTAGATGCATCAATTTGTAATTTTGTCGCCTCATAGCAAATCTTTTGCACCGCCGCTGCATCAGAAAAGTGACGCACAGTGGTGCAAAAGAGGCATACACCTATCATAAATCTGTCCCTAACATTTGAAATGATTGATTCAGGATGACGATAAGGTGTGGCCTCTCTAGAGGTTTGTTTAAGGTGAGGCCTACTCAGGATTGCATATCAAATTTATGCTTGTTGAAGAATACAGAGGAGATAATACATGTGAAGGCCTACCAATGAAGTAAGTCATGTCCACTTCACTCTTGAACAAAGGCCAGACTTCTTCTGTGTCCGTGGACAGACCTAAACTTCATCTGCACAATGTCATTCGTAAACTTAGGAAACACAGGTGATGTAATTGAAAAATGTGGAGTTTCTTTTCCTCATTTCACAATCACATCACCTGTGTTGCCTAGGCTTATGTATCTCATAGTGCAGATGTAGTGCAGCATATTAAACAGTAACCAGAAGTGCAGCACTGCATGCAACAACTTTGACACTTACAAAAGCTTCAGCTTCTGCATGCTCCCTACACAGTGCTAATTATATACATTTTAAACTGATGGTATCTTGCTGGAGATGAACTGAAACCTATCTTGCAACATGGTGCATCTTTTACACAAAAGTGACCCACAATGCAGCAAAAGAGGCGCACGGCCACCATAAATCTGACCCTAACATTTTAAATGATTGTTTCAAGATGCCAATAAGGTGTAACCTATGCACAGATTTGTTTCAGGTAAGTCCTACTCAGGGTTGCAGATGGAATTTAGGTTTGTTGAAGAATACAGAGGAGATAATACATGTGGAGGCCTACCAACGAAGTGAGTCATGTCCACTGCACTCTTGAACAAATGTCAGACCTCCTCTGCCTCCAGGAACAGGCCTAAACCTCATCTACACAATGAGATGTGTAATGTTAGGAAACACAGGTAATATAATTGAAAAACGTGCAATTTATTTTGCTCATTCCACAATCATATCACCTGTGTTTCCTTTGCTTAGGTATCTCATTGTGGAAATGTAGTCTATCATATGAAAGACTACGTAGAATATGAGCACTGTATGCAACAACTTTGACACTTACAGAAGTCTCTCCTTCTCCATGCCTCCTACACAGTTCTAAATGTACATCATGGTTTATTTTTGCTGTTCTCAGAATGTATCAGATTTCACTAAAAACAGTGACTTGAAGGTATTCATCATATAGCAGCGGGGAAAAAAAAACACAATCAAAATGATTGTGTTTAAAAAACCCATACAACATAACAAATCAGAATTCAGAACTCCTTAAAGTTAACTTACTTTCCATGACGTCGAAGGATGTCCTATGAACAGCTTACACTCTTTTGTGCTGTTATTACTTTCAGACCGCCACTTTCTGAAAGAAAACCTCCATCGTTTTGAAAAACATGTTACATACAATAAATGACTTCTTGCTCTCTACCACACGTTTCCACAAGGCCAAATCATGTCTGAGCCATTTATAACTCTTAGAATTCTTGTAAGCCAATCCCGTCATGTTGTATTTCCGCAACTTTCACAATTAAAATGTTGAAGATCATTTTCACAATCCTGGACTAGTAATATCTTCCCCTTCTTGCTCAGTCATGTTCTACATTTCCTATGACACTGATACTGCTTACTATGAAGCAGACTTACACTACCTCTATGACTACTACAATTATTTAATTCTCTACATCACTTTTAATCACAAAGCAATGTAAAACAGTAGACAGCATTGCCGACTTACATTCCCTCTACTCCATGTTTTGATTGGCTGCTTCAATTAGCTTATAAAAAGAAACAGTTTTTCTGAACTCATTCAAAGTGCACTTATTTCTCCATGACGTCCAGTGTTATGGTAAGAAGTTATGTCTCTGTACTACACTTATCCTCAAGGCCAAATCGTGTAGGAGCCATTAGAACTTCTTGAAATTCCTCAGAGCACATCCCGAGATTCTTTCCCTAAAATTTTGGTTTTAAAAACACCAGGTAAGAGTTTTTAAGGTTATACGGCAATTTTTTTTTGAAAATTAAAACAGAATCATTGCAGAATGACCAGCCATTTCTAGACTTTAAATAAGCTGTGTAATGTCCTGATGTTATTGAAGGACCGTCATGATATATAATTGCTGCAGTTACAAAAGTCCTTCCTGATATTGACAACTGTGAAGCCACAACATTTTTAATTAAAGTTGTCAATTTTGTTCCATCAGGCCTACATCGTTGGAACATTAAAATAACATACTGGCCATATGTTCGTATAAATAATGTGGACATCATTTCAGATTTACATTGGCTACACTCCATGTTGTGATCAGCTGCTTTTACTAGTTTATTAAAAGAGACTGATTTACTGTCTGGCAAAGTTAAATATATAAATCTTTCTGAGTCTACACTAGTAGTACTTGATACCCTACAGTTCTCGCAGTCATGCTGCCATTGATAAGAAAGCCCAAACAGGTGATCTACATCTACACCTTCAGCATGCAATACATCAAGCATATACATTAAAAACTCCTGACAATCTTGCTGAATATTTTGAGAGAATTGTGTTTGGCCTGAACATCTGTCTAACAGATTTCGAATTTCAGACACACTTTCTATTTTTGTTCTATCAGTGCTACATTTCTCTAACACAGAATTTAACAAACTGCAAAATCTTTGATCAGAATTGACCACAATCTCTTCTTTTACATTTTCTAGAGAAAACAAAACATTAACCACTACATTAGCATAGCAGTTGACACCAGAACTGTTTTCAAATTGAAAACCATCAACATCTTCAACAGAATTCTTTTTGTTTCTGCTTATAATTTCAGGTTCATCGAATTTTCGTCTTTTTGCTACAACCTCCCCAGTATTGGTCACATTTCTTCGTTTCCGGCCTACCACACATTTCTCAAACAAAGGATATTGAGGCAAATGGGGCGCATACTCTCTTCTTAACCTATTGTATTCCTTAACACAATCTAGATCCGCACAAATGTTTGTGACATCACACTCAATCAAGTACAATCCCGATAAAGTTCTAACTTGTGACAATGCCACATATGCCATACCCTCCTTGAACACAGAACTGCCAATATTCACCAATGCACTGTCTACACTTAAACCTTGCGATTTATGGATTGTCACCGCATATGCCAAGCAAACAGGAAACTGCTTACGGCGAACATATAAGTCTTTTACAAGCAAAAATCTAGCAGAACAACGACCAATTAGGTGTACTTCCTCAATGCCATCAAATTTAATTTTTAAAAATTCAATTCCATCTCTATTTCTGTATTTTACAAAATCAACAACATTACCCATTGATCCATTTACCAGACCTCTTTCAACATGTAAATTCCTTCTTAAAATTATACGGCAGTTCAAGCACACATTCAGAGTCTTTTCAAAACCTGCAGTTTTAGATATAGTCTTCTCTAATGAATCCAATTTTGTTTTCAAATTCTCAGACAAAATAATTGTTGATCCCATATGCTCTACTCTATCAATAGCTTCCAGTTTCACAATCTCTTGCTTTTCTAAATGCAACATTTTGTGGTTGAATTTGGCACATTCTGCAAGAGTTGGCATCAAACATATTCCAGATTTCTTCTCAGTAATTTTCTGAAAAATATTCTCAGGCACAACATCTTGTTCTGGATATAAATTTGTCAGTAATCGTGCATGTAAAGCTTCTTTCCCATGCTCGGTCACTTTTCCAATTCTAACATCTTGTAGAATAGTCTTGTAAACTTCATCCTTCGCCTGACGCATATTTTCATGCAGTTCAGCATAATTGAAGTTTAACCATATATTGACATTGCCAATGCTCCCTAGGCACTTCCTGGTATCTTCATGCGTGAGCATTTTGAACACAGGTTGCCCTTTCACTGGTGTCAGCTGCAGAAGATCTCCGAAAACAATGATGTGTTTGCCACCAAATAACACATCATACTCTGTTTTGAGAACTTCTTGCATTCTCAAATGCACAAAGGCAAGCATGACATTGGAAACCATGCTTACTTCGTCAATGATAAGAAGTTTCATTTTCCTCAAGATTCTTGAAACTTCACAACAAGCATCTCCAGATAGCTTGTGATATTGTAATTTGTTGTCATGCTCAACTGGCAGCATCAGTAAACGATGTAAAGTAATCCCTTTAATGTTATGTGCTGCCAGTCCAGTTGGAGCGGTGACAACACAAGACAGCGATGACTCTGTCCTTTCCTGCAAATAACATGAAATTGCTTTAATAAGGAAACTTTTTCCAGTTCCCGCTTCTCCACTCACGTACAGTCGGACAGGCTTCAACGACGTACATGAGCACTCTTTCTTGTCATGACTTAATCCATGATCAATTTGCATGGTAACTTCGTCATATATTTTCCTCTGCTCAACGTTGAGTTGTCTTTCCAACTCTTCTAAGTTAACCGCATCCTCCTGAGCATGTGCCATGGCTCTTTCCACTTCATTCATAGCAGTGGCAGCTTCATTTTCGATAACAGGTCCTCCTAGTGGATCCTGACTCAATGAAGCAGAACTCTGACTGTCCTGAGAACTGTCTCTGGCAATCTCGGCTGCAATCGTTGCTTCCTGCTCAATTTCCGCATTCAACATTTCTACATATTTGGGAAAAGCAGGACATTCTATGGTCTCCTTCGCAGCATTGAAAGAGTCTTCGTAACAGAGGAAATCTCCAAGCAGTTCCTCTTCTGCACGCCAAGGCTTGAAAAGTTGCAAAAGTGCTAAATAGAAAAACTCCTTTTTTTCAGGAGATTCGCCACTCAATTTTCGATGGTTTACCAAGTGGCATTTTCTTTGCTTGACCAGACATCCCTCACTTCCTATTACAGCATACACTCCTTTCTCAGTATCTTCTTTGATGTTCCTCTTGAATATGTAATTTTGAAGAACCTCATACAGACAAACATTCTCGAGGTGACTGCTTCGATTTGGATAATATGTATCCAACATGTTTGTCTTCAAAATGTCGGTACTGTTTGGCTCCTTTTCCGCCAAATACTCAATTTCCCGCACAGGTTTGAGAACTCGATTACGCGTTGCAGCAAGACCAAGACTCGCCCAAACGATACTCCTGGACTTGGCATAGAGACTTGCTGAAGACAACCGGTCAGAACATTCGTAAGCTCCGATTTCTCGATGCGACAACATCTTCAGACTGAAACTGTACAACTTCTTGCTGAGGCTCTTTTCATGGGAAATGTCTTCCCACATATCCTTCAATTCTGTCTTCTCTTTTTTGGTGATATAAGATGTCACATACCGAGCCACAGCCATACAGTTATCAGCCACAAACTGTATATCCATGTTAGCATTCCACATGGACAAAATCACCGGGTTGTAGTCGTTGATGTACTTAGACTCTTCGTTCCTCTTCAAATTGTATGTGTTTTTAGGTGATTTCTTCATCACATTATGTCACAGCGAAGACATCAAACTGTTCACTCTTCCTTTAGAAATCACCGGTCGTGGAAAGCCGAAACGACATTTGGTGTAGAACTTGTCCTTGTTTCGGAATTTACGACGACAGTACTTTCCACATCGATGGCTTTGGAAACGTAGAACTTTTTCTCTTAGGCTTTTCTTCTCCTTTGCATTTGGAACAGCACACGTAGAATACTGTTGTATGAAACTCATCACTGAGTCTTCTGGATCCGTTCCAAATTTAGGTGCATCCTTGATCCACAGCAACATATGAATATGAGGAGCACCTCTTGCTTGGTACTCCTCTCTCCAGAAGAAATCCAACACCTCTCCAAGAGGTGGATTCTTCTTATTCATGATGAAAGACATCATAGCTTCAAATCTATGATTGAAGTACCTACATACATTGACTGGATCCAAAGAGCACAGTTCTCCGGGTGTCTTGAATTCGATGTTTTCTATGTTTCCATTTGGCTCTCGTAGAAATTCAAGTAAGTCTTCCCAGCCATACTCGGCACAGCTCAGAGTGAGGAACCATGTGGGAGTTCCTCAGCATACATTTTAAATCACCATGACGACGGTACCAGTACTCATTAGTACCACGCTGACACGCCATGAGATTAATCAGGTGACAATCCAAAATACTGTCTTGGACATTGACTTTATCCATAAAGTCACTTGCCGAGATGTTTTGCATGTGTATACCACTTTTCAAGATGTGGTTCACTGCATATGACAGTCCAGACAGATCGCTTTCAAACAGGAGATGAAACAAATAGGGAATGCATTGTCGAAACCTAGCATCTCCTGCATACAATCTTAAAGTCCGGTATTCAGAAGCAGGAATTTGATGAGGTCGCTCATCATATCTTCCTCCCTGACCTGTTGGAAATAGCTGTGGGAAACACTGAGCTTCCAAACTTTCCTCCCAAACACTAATGGGACTCCCTTTGGCTTGTTTCATTTGAAACAACTCAATAGCATTCCCCATGACTTCCTTGGAATGCAAAGGATGAACACTATAATGTTCATATATTTCTTCACTTTTAGAGGGTTCTACTTTCTCAATTTGACCAGCACACAAATCGCTATCCTCTTCCTCACTTACTTCCTCTTCTGCAACATATACATTCTTATAGTACTTATTATTTTTTTTCAAATACAATGTTGCCTTTTTGACTTTCCTAACATCCACTAAATCTTGCCATATTTTCTTATTCTTTGTCGGAACCCCATTAACTAAGATAACCAGAGGTTCCTCTTCCACTTTTTCTACTCCAATTGTATTAATGTTTTTCTTCAAATCTAGAGGCAAATAAACAACTCTTCCCTTTAATCCTCTCTGTAAATCTGATGGAGGCAATTTCCCTGTCTTTGGCTCCATTCTTACAATAGCCTGAAAGGGATGGATACTTTGAATCAAAATAGATTCATAAGTATTTAAATCCTTCAATTCAGAAGGAATCTCAACCAATTCCAGATTATTATGAACCGCTCTAGCAGGCATCTGGTTTTGATTTAATTTGTTACAACAATAAGTACACACACGTTGATCCGATCCCAAATCAAAACAATTTTCTACCATCAAGTATGTTGCGAAATCCTTCCATTCACTATTATTTTCCCTTTCACTTTTTGCATATAAATCCACTAACTTAAGGGCTCATTAGGATGGCGGACGGAAGAGCCACCGCGGCCCTGGAGTAGGCGGAAAAAGCCTTTTCCGTGTCCGCCTGCCGCGGATACTCCGTCCGCCATATCAGGATAGGAAAACGTGTCAAATTTCCGTCCGCGACGGAAAAGCACGCTCCGCCGCCGAACTACACACGAGACCGTGGCGGACGGAACACATCCGGAGGCCCCGCCGTACGTACTGACGTCGAAGACCGTCCCCCAAATCAAGATGGCGGAAAATACACATAAAACCGCAGCAGAAAAACAACCTGTCTGAACACGGCGGAATCCCCACTGCGAAGATAGGTGACATAGCAGAGATACCCACCGCAAGCTGACCACCACCATGGACCCAGCGCTACACGCTTTCCCGATGCTCTTCGCGATCCACCACGTCCTAGTCATGGCCCACCATGGACGACGACGCAGGTAAGGCACAAACCATTGGCTGTCTGCAGGGGAATACCAGTAAGGGACGTGACGTAGGGAGGGGGAGTGTCATGTTACCGAAACCACTGATGAGAAGCAAATACAAATACACATTAGTAGTACGCAAGCAGGAATGACAACGACAGACCACGAGACCTGATAGACTACCTTTATTGTACAAAATAGGGGTATAATCACAGTGTATGCGTGAGCATGGGCAAAGTGGGCACCACAGCAGCTACATCATTGGCAGTCAACGAGAGGGCAGAATGCAGTATCAGAGCATCAACAGGGCATTGTGGAGTACAGAGCAGGTACATCATAGGCAGTAAACGAGAGGGCAGAATGCAATATCAGAGCAACAACAGGGCATTGTGCAGTACAGAGCAGGTACATCAGAGCAGGTAACGAGAGGGCAGCATGCAGTATCAGAGCATCAACAGGGCATTGTGCAGTACAGAACAGGTCCATCAGAGGCAGCACGTGAGAGGGGCTAAGTGCATCAACAGTCCATTGCACAGAACAGGCCCATCAGAGGCAGCAGGTGAGAGGGGCTAAGTGCATCAACAGTCCATTGCACAGAACAGGCCCATCAGAGGCAGCAGGTGAGAGGGGCTAAGTGCATCAACAGTCCATTGCACAGAGCAGGTCCATCAGAGGCACCAGGTGAGAGGGGCTAAGTGCATCAACAGTCCATTGCACAGAACAGGCCCATCAGAGGCAGCAGGTGAGAGGGGCTAAGTGCATCAACAGTCCATTGCACAGAACAGGCCCATCAGAGGCAGCAGGTGAGAGGGGCTAAGTGCATCAACAGTCCATTGCACAGAGCAGGTCCATCAGAGGCAGCAGGTGAGAGGGGCTAAGTGCATCAACAGTCCATTGCACAGAACAGGCCCATCAGAGGCAGCAGGTGAGAGGGGCTAAGTGCATCAACAGTCCATTGCACAGAGCAGGTCCATCAGAGGCAGCACGTGAGAGGGGCAGTATGCAGTATCAGAGCAACAACAGGGCATTGTGCAGTACAGAGCAGGTACATCAGAGGCAGCACGTGAGAGGGGCTAAGTGCATCAACAGTCCATTGCACAGAACAGGCCCATCAGAGGCAGCAGGTGAGAGGGGCTAAGTGCATCAACAGTCCATTGCACAGAACAGGCCCATCAGAGGCAGCAGGTGAGAGGGGCTAAGTGCATCAACAGTCCATTGCACAGAGCAGGTCCATCAGAGGCAGCAGGTGAGAGGGGCTAAGTGCATCCACAGTCCATTGCACAGAACAGGCCCATCAGAGGCAGCAGGTGAGAGGGGCTAAGTGCATCAACAGTCCATTGCACAGAGCAGGTCCATCAGAGGCAGCACGTGAGAGGGGCAGTATGCAGTATCAGAGCAACAACAGGGCATTGTGCAGTACAGAGCAGGTACATCAGAGGCAGCACGTGAGAGGGGCTAAGTGCATCAACAGTCCATTGCACAGAACAGGCCCATCAGAGGCAGCAGGTGAGAGGGGCTAAGTGCATCAACAGTCCATTGCACAGAACAGGCCCATCAGAGGCAGCAGGTGAGAGGGGCTAAGTGCATCAACAGTCCATTGCACAGAGCAGGTCCATCAGAGGCAGCAGGTGAGAGGGGCTAAGTGCATCAACAGTCCATTGCACAGAGCAGGTCCATCAGAGGCAGCAGGTGAGAGGGGCTAAGTGCATCAACAGTCCATTGCACAGAACAGGCCCATCAGAGGCAGCAGGTGAGAGGGGCTAAGTGCATCAACAGTCCATTGCACAGAACAGGCCCATCAGAGGCAGCAGGTGAGAGGGGCTAAGTGCATCAACAGTCCATTGCACAGAGCAGGTCCATCAGAGGCAGCAGGTGAGAGGGGCTAAGTGCATCAACAGTCCATTGCACAGAACAGGCCCATCAGAGGCAGCAGGTGAGAGGGGCTAAGTGCATCAACAGTCCATTGCACAGAGCAGGTCCATCAGAGGCAGCACGTGAGAGGGGCAGTATGCAGTATCAGAGCAACAACAGGGCATTGTGCAGTACAGAGCAGGTACATCAGAGGCAGTAAACGACAGGGCAGAATGCAGTATCAGAGCATCAACAGGGCAATGTGCAGTACAGAGTAGGTACATCAGAGCAGGTAACGAGAGGGCAGCATGCAGTATCAGAGCATCAACAGGGCATTGTGGAGTACAGAGCAGGTACATCAGAGGCAGTAAACGACAGGGCAGAATGCAGTATCAGAGCATCAACAGGGCATTGTGCAGTACAGAGCAGGTACATCATAGCAGGTAACGAGAGGGCAGCATGCAGTATCAGAGCATCAACAGGGCATTGTGCAGTACAGAGCAGGTACATCATAGCAGGTAACGAGAGGGCAGCATGCAGTATCAGAGCATCAACAGGGCATTGTGCAGTACAGAGCAGGTACATCATAGCAGGTAACGAGAGGGCAGCATGCAGTATCAGAGCATCAACAGGGCATTGTGGAGTACAGAGCAGGTACATCAGAGGCAGCACAACTACGTGTCCCTACCAAACCGTCACAGGGACCACAAGAGTGCCACGCAGTTCTCAATGGACACACCATGTGAACTAACATTTGAGTGAAGTGTACAGCACCTCACATCACAGAATCAGGGGGACTGCGTGAACTACCTGCCTCAGACACACTGGCAGCACCAGCAACAGGAGTGTGAGACACAGCCACAGCCCGAGTGACACACACATGGGCCACGGACCCAGACACACTGGCAGCACCAGCAACAGGAGTGTGAGACACAGCCACAGCCCGAGTGACACACACATGGGCCACGGACCCAGACACACTGGCAGCACCAGCAACAGGAGTGTGAGACACAGCCACAGCCCGAGTGACACACACATGGGCCACGGACCCAGACACACTGGCAGCACCAGCAACAGGAGTGTGAGACACAGCCACAGCCCGAGTGACACACACATGGGCCACGGACCCAGACACACTGGCAGCACCAGCAACAGGAGTGTGAGACACAGCCACAGATGTAGTCACTGACACGTGAGCCACTGACCCAGACAGACTGCCAGCACCAGAAACAGGAGTGTGCAACACAGCCACAGATCTCCTAACTGACACGTGAGCCATAGACCCAGATACCCTGCCAGGATCTGCAACAGGAGAGGGCACAACTGACACTGATCTGATACATGAGAGTCAACTGCACCAGCGCCACTGGGACAACTGAAATGATGAGCCACAGGGCTGTATGGGCCAGGAGGCAGGGTGGGCCTGGGAGCTGGGGATAGCTCACCTAGAGCCAAATCGGGGTTGGCAGGTGTCAATGGTGTGTGTCTGCGTTTCTTAGGGAGGTGTGAGTGCACCCTGGACAGGACAGGACTGCCAAGTGGTGGGGACTCCAAAGAATCACCACCCAGCATAGGTGGAGCAACTGCTGCCGGGGATCTGGTTTCGGGGGACGTGCTGGAGCCTGCTTGTCGTTTGCTCTGTGCCTGCCGCCTGGACTCGGAATGATGTGTAATGGGGGATGCAACAACAGGGGACACCCTCCTCTGCTTCTGACTGGCCTGGATGGGAGTGGAGGTATGGGGGGACTCCGCCGCGGAGATATCAGTTTGGCGTTTAGTAGAAAACATCAGCCTCAGTGCAGCCAGGGGTGAAGTATGCCTGTCCTTGATAGCGCCATTGTCCATGCTAGATGCCTTGTCCGTAGGATGTGCCTTATCCTTAGGTGGAGTGTTGTCTCTGGATGTAGCCTGTGCCCTGCTCGCCGCCCTGTTCCTGCCAGCAGACTTGTCGTCTGTGGTGCACCTGCCTCCAGCAGACACCTGCTCCCTGTGTGTGTCCCTGCCCTTGGGAGTGTTCCTATCCACTGCTGTGGGCCTGATCTTGGGAGTCTCCCTGCTCTTAGTAGGTGCCTTAGTCTTCTCACTGTCCTTGGGAGTGTCCCTTACCTCTGCTGTGGGCCTGCTCTTGGGAGTCTCCCTGCTCTTAGTAGGTGCCTTAGTCTTCTCACTGTCCTTGGGAGTGTCCCTTACCTCTGCTGTGGGCCTGCCCTTGGGAGTCTCCCTGCTCCTAGTAGGTGCCTTTGTCTTCTGACTGGCCTTGTCCAAGGAACAGTCCATGGACATGTGAGTATCCCTTGCCTTGGGAGTACCTTTCGTGTTGAATGCCTGTGTAGCTCCGGAAGGCATGTCCCCCAACAACACTTGTGGATCCTGTGTGTGTACTCCAGTGCATCTGACGTCGTCTACGTGAACAGATTTAGCTGATCTAGGGGATGGGGTCTGTGCCCTGCGTGCCCTGACGTGCTGTCTGACGCTGCTTCTAGTGCAATAACCTGTATTTGAGTCCTGCTCAGAATAATCACTACCCCCTGAGACATCCAGCGGTGTAGATGGTGAAACAGAAGTAGCACCCTGTTCGTTCGACTGTACTATTGCAGATGACACACTGCTTGCCAATGACTGCACTGTCCTGTGTAGACCTGCAAGATCGCCATGCATCCCTTCCATGAATGCCACCACCTGCCCCAACTTCCTATCATGGTCCTGGAAAGCATTTGTCATATTGGTCTGCCCCACACACAGCTGTCGCAGCAGATCAACCGCCTCAGCACACAGTGCATTTTGGCTCACCGTGGCAGGGGCAGCGGTGCCTGCACCGAACGCCACTCTGCTCCCCCTACTCCTCCGGCCACGAACAGTACATGGTGCAGTTGGCGGAAGTGTGGGCCCTGTGTGCTGTCTTACGACAGAAGGTGATGAGTGCCCACTCCCAGTCTGTGACAACAGTGCAGGCTCACCAAGAGTGTCCGACGAGGAGGACGATGGTGTCTCCACATGCGAGTCCTCAGGGACGGTCCTGTCCCCCTCTCCGGCGCTGGCCTCCTCCGTGTCAGTCTGCGTGTGTGCGAAGTCTGAGCCGGACTCATTTCCTCGGCTACTCTCCACCGTCTGTGGCTGAGTGTCCTCTGTCAAAGCTGAAATGCACAGAAAAGATGTGTGAGTCATGGGCACACTCACGTACAGAAGGAACAGGATAGCCAAATCACATAGCAGACAAAGGTTTAGGAGCCCTCATCCTGCACATGGCCCACCCCTACCAGTCATCCTCACATTTTCTGCCATGGGGCCATGGACCACTAGGGGATGTGCTTTAACACTCAACTACTAAGCAAGTGGCGTGTCAACATGGCGGACCTGGATGTCAAATGAGTACCACCCAATGGGACCAAAATGGCATCACAGGCATACATACGCAACACGGAACTCAATAGTGTGGCTGTGCACCAATACATGCATAGCACTCACAAGTTTCCTACACAGACAGTATGCTCACCGCTAGTTTGCTGTTGATCGGCACTCAGACGTTCGGCCAGTTCAGGATGCGTTAGTTATGTTATGTTATATATTTCTTGTAGCGCGCACTGCTAGTCAAGACTGTCCTGGCGCGAAAAAAGGGATTCAGTGTCGGAAAGTAACAAAGGGATAACATAACAGGAGAGAAGATGTGTATTTACATGAATTGCTTGAATAAGTGAGTCTTAAGGTGTTTTTTAAAATAAGTGAGGTTAGTCGTGTGTCTCAAATGGTCAGGGAGGCTATTCCATAGCTGTGCGGCTATGACCGTCATGGATTTTCCTCCCAGACGAGCTCTCTTAAATCTCGGGGTGACCAAATGTCTGAGAGAGGCCGATCTCAATTGTCGCGGGGGATGATAGAAGGCAAACCTGGCACTGAGGTATGGTGGGCAAGGACCATGTAAGGCCTTAAAGGCCAGTGTTAGGACCTTGAAGCGCACTCTGAGAGCAACTGGAAGCCAATGAAGATCCGCCAGTTGTCTTCGTACACTATGGCATTTGGGGATGTTGAATAGGAGCCTCACTGTCGCGTTCTGGACCACCTGCAATCTGTGGAGCAGGAAATCTGGAGCGCCCACGTAAAGTGCATTAGCGTAATCCAGACGCGAAAGGATGAGTGCTCTAGCCACTGTTTCCTTCGCATCCTGGGGGAGAAGAGGGAAGAACTTCCGGAGGGTGATCAGGGTCCCATAACAGGTTCCCGCCAGTCTCGAGATCTGGTCTCGGAAGCACAGGTCAGCACCAAACCAAATCCCAAGGTTCTTAGCAACTCCACAGTTTCCAGGTGGGCAGGGCAGTCCAATGGGCCAGATGGAATCCCCAAATCCCACCGGGAATTGGCCATACAGGAGGATCTCCGACTTGTCCTCGTTACACTTGAGCTCCGCCTTGGCTAGCCAAGCGAATACTGAGGACAAGCAGGATTGGACTCTCAACGTGTCAAGGTTGTTCTTGTCCCACGTGAAGAGGAGCTGGGTGTCATCGGCATAGGCCATTATTTTGGCACCCAGACTCTCTGCAAGATATACCAGGGGGGTCAGATATACATTGAAGAGCAGGGGGCTTAGAGTCGACCCTTGGGGGACCCCAGTGTCCACCCCGCTAATCGATGACTGGTAGGGAGGGAGCCAGATTTGTTGAGAGCGGTCCGTGAGGAAGGATTTAACCCACGTGAGAGCGGCACCAGTGATGCCAATATCCTCTAGTCTAGAGATTAGCTGGGCATGTGGGACCGTATCGAACGCGGCAGAGAGGTCCAATAAAATTAGGGCCGCTCTGCCGCCTCCGTCCAAACAATCCCTAATAGCCTCGGTGACCTCCACCAGCGCGGTCTCAGTGCTGAAGGTGGAGCGAAAACCTGACTGGGCTGAGTGTAATGCCCCCGTAGATTCCACAAACCTCTCGAGCTGACGGAATGCCACTTTCTCACATACTTTAGCTATTGCTGGAAGCAGGGAGATGGGTCTGTAGTTAGATGTATCCAGGGGGTCTGCGGAGGGTTTTTTTAAAAGTGGAAGAAGTTTGGCTTGCTTCCACTGAGATGGTACATTACTTGTAGTAAGGGATTTGTTAACCAGATCAGTGACAATCGGTGCAATGACTTCCGCCACTCCGCTCAACACTCTGGCCGGACAGGGGTCCGCCGGAGAGCCTGATTTAAGCGCTTTTAGAATGGCCAGTACATCCTTCACCTCAACCTCTGCGAAAGCGCACATTACTTCTTTCATTTTTGTGATGATGGTAGGAGTGGGGGGGAGGTGGGAGGTAATCTGTTCATAAGTAGCTTGGGCAGGTGGGAGTTGGGCGGGGCTACTAGTCTTAAGGCTGGCCTGAATTTTCTTTATTTTGTCAGAAAAATGAGTGGACAATTTTTCACACCATTCCACCGAAGGGGGGGCTACTTGGATTTCTGCCACCGGTGAAGTGAAGCTCTTGACAATGGCAAATATTTCTTTGCTATTATTTTTCGCCTTAAGGATCTTATCTGCATAGTAGTTTCCCTTGGCTATTTTAATAGCAGCGTGATAGTCTTTTTGCCCAGCTCGTAGTTTTGATTTAGCCAAGGGGCAGTACTCCCTTCTCCACAATCTTTCCAACATTTTACAGTTTATTTTTTGATTTTTAAGCTGTTCAGTATACCATGGGGATGCCGGAGTGGCTCGTGGGCGGATCTTTGCTTTGGTATGCGATATCTGACTTGCGGAGGAACGGATCCATGCCGAGAAATTCTCGACCGCTTCTTCGAGATTTCCCGAATTCTCTGGCAAACTATGGGATAGAACGGTTGCCAGGGCAGGAATACTGATCCTAGGGGGGAAGGGGGTCTGTTGTTTATCTGCTGTGGCGTGAGTCCTATCCATAGCCCAGGAAAAGTTTACCATGAAATGGTCCGACCATGTAACTGGGAGGGGAGTTTTGAAGATGACATCAAAATTGGAATATACCAAGTCGAGGCAATGGCCTCCGCTGTGAGTGATATTCGGCTCTTGCATTTTTAACTGTGCTAAAGCACCTAGTTCCACAAGGTCACTGACCCCAGGGGCTGTGGGGACATCCATATGTATGTTCAGGTCCCCCAGGAGCAAGAACCTAGGGAATCTCAGTGCTCTCTGGACCACTAATTCCTCCAATGTTGGAATAAAGGAGCCCAAGGTGCCCGGTGGTCGGTAAACAAGGAGCCCGCCCAGGGTGAAATTAGGCGAGAGGGCAATTGAAAATTCCAATACTTCCCCATCCTTGATGGCCCCAGTGCTTTCCTTGGTTAGAGACCATTTGTCCCTATATATAACTGCCAGACCTCCACCCCTACCAGAGCTGCGATCAGCCCTCGAGATTTTAAAGCCCCTGGGGACGGCTAACTCAATAGTAGGGGCACAGTGAATGTGCAGCCAGGTCTCGGTCACAAACAACAGGTCAAGCGAGGTCAAGCGAGTTGTCAAGTATCACTGCAATGATACGGTGCATGAGAGGGGTCATGGAGCGTCGGGCCAGACGGGGCGTCCTTGGAATCAGGCCCAGTGTTACTTCCGCTACATTCTTGCTCAGCCTGGAAATGTCGTCCCAGCGTTTGTGGCAGTGTGTATGTCGTCTGTTGCACACCCCCAATGCCCGTACTTCCCGTGCTATGCTCCTCCACAGGTCCTTGCGAAGGTGCAGCTTGACCTACCATGATGGGAGACAAAAGGGTGTAAGTCAGTGGACAGGTGGCCTGTCACACACATAGGGGCAAGACGTTACTGTCAGCAGCCATGCACAATCAGGAACATATGTCTAGCCCACACTACACAGCTAAGATAGAAATAGGCCTGATCATTTGGCCCCCTCATGCACACCAACATGTCCCACACTGGACTTACCACCCGTCCCGGTGCGCCGTAGAGGCGTCCATAGTTGCGGAGTACACCGTCCACGAGGACATCAAGCTCCGCGGCGGTGAAGGGTCGAGACCGGATCTCTTTGCCTCTCGACATGGCAAGATCACGGAGTATGGCACTAGAGCAGCAGTCGGTGGTCAGCTCAGCAGCAGCAGCAGGTCGAGGTGATGGTCACAGGCAGCAGTCGGTGGTCAGCTCAGCAGCAGCAGCAGGTCGAGGTGATGGTCACAGGCAGCAGTCGGTGGTCAGCTCAGCAGCAGCAGCAGGTCGAGGTGATGGTCACAGGCAGCAATGGTCCCCAGGGTAGGAAGTTTCATTTTGGCCAACACACATATATAGGGCCCTCAGCACGTGTCAGTGGCATACGTCGCCAGCAATTGGTCAGCCCTGGAAGCGTGATCGTGAAATGGGCCAATGACTGGCCCTGTTGTTGCGGTGCACAGCTTCCGCTACTTGCGATTGGCCGTATGCGGCCAGCGTCCCTCTTCCCATTGGCTGCATGTGCAGGGACCGTCACGGGCACACATCGGCAACCGCACGTGCAAGCCTCAGGCACGGATGCTTCAGTTGCAACAATGTTGTATCACTGGCGCCTCCATGGCGGTGCACGTACACAGCGGGGGAGGTGCAGGCCTATACACCCTGTAGATGTACTCAATGGACATGCCAGTTCATGACCCCCCTTACAGTCACCTTGCATCATCCACCGTACACCGGCCGGAGCGGCCGGCCCATGAACAACCGCCGTGCCAGGCCCTGCCCAGGACCGCCGTGCCGGCCATGGCAACAACCGCCATTGCACGGCCCTTCCACTACCGCCGTGCCAGGCCCTGCCCAGGACCGCCGTGCCGGCCATGGCAACAACCGCCATTGCACGGACCGCCAGGGAACGCCGGTAGTGGAAGGGCCGTGCAATGGCGGTGGTTGCCATGGCCGGCACGGCGGTCCTGGGCAGGGCCTGGCACGGCGGTAGTGGAAGGGCCGTGCAATGGCGGTGGTTGCCATGGCCGGCACGGCGGTCCTGGGCAGGGCCTGGCACGGCGGTAGTGGAAGGGCCGTGCAATGGCGGTTGTTGCCATGGCCGGCACGGCGGTCCTGGGCAGGGCCTGGCACGGCGGTTGTTCATGGGCCGGCCGCTCCGGCCGGTGTACAGTGGATGATGCAAGGTGACTGTAAGGGGGGTCATGAACTGGCATGTCCATTGAGTACATCTACAGGGTGTATAGGCCTGCACCTCCCCCGCTGTGTACGTGCACCGCCATGGAGGCGCCAGTGATACAACATTGTTGCAAATCGACCATCCGTCCCGGAACCTTGCACATGCACTTGCCGGTGTGTGGGCGTGACGGTCTGTGCACGTGCAGACAATGTGAATGTCGAAGGCGGCCCGCGTATGCCCAGACGTAAACAGCGGATGCAGTGCACCGCCATGGCGTGGTCAATGTTTGCATCTTAGCCGATGATGCACCTTGTACCATTGTCTGCAGCTGCCTGCTCACGGTTGTGTGCGTGATTGCGTGGCTACACATGTCATGCTCCATCCCATGTGTGTCCATACCATGGCCATCGGTGAGCCACAAGTGTCCATCACGTGTGCATGTCCACATCGGGTAGTACCCTACACAATTTTGTCGTACCTCACATGTACACAGTAGATCCCGTATGTATGGGCACCTGTGAATCAGTTGTCAGTGAGTGGTATGTGTCAGATGATGACTATGGTGGGGGTTCTGTTGTGTACTGTACATGTGTGTTGCCTATTGTGTCCCCATGCATGTGATGTCCGTATGCCCACCATTCCTGGTGTTGCCATTGGTGCATCATGATATGGGGGGGTGGGGGGGTGTTTAATTTAGTATGTGTGCATGTACTTGCATGTGTGCATGTGATGTTGGGCCTACACATGTGGGTCATGTCACATGTCTGGTTGGCAGTGATGTTGAGGTGAGACACTGTGCATTGCACATGTTGCTAAACATCATGTTGCTAGTGGATGCACATTGTTGCTACGTCGATCCATGTAGTCCTGACAATCAGAGGAGTCACACGTATGACAAGCATACACTGGATACTACATGTTGGTAGAGGGCGTTGACATGTGATTGAGGTGCACACACATGCGTTGTATGTGATTTGACTTCCATTCCATCTACTCCCACACAGGAGGGCTCCAAATGTCCATCGCCCATACACTGTGCTGGAGGATATGGTGGACGAGGAGGTGATCCGGAAATTCAGGCTGGATCGCCGTCGATTGTTGGAACTTGTGACCCTATTGTCTCCTCACCTGCAGCCGCGAAGTACCTATCCAGGTTCCATGACACCCACGCAAAAGGTGATGGCGGCACTCCATTTCTTTGCAACAGGCACATTCCAGTACACAGTTGGAGATGCCGGGGGAATGTCACAGGCCATGTTCAGCACGGTACTCCGGGATGTACTGACAGCCATGATGCTGTACAAGCATGACTATATACATTTCCCTCAGGCGGCGGAGTTGGCAGCGGTCAAAGCTGACTTCTATGCCCTGGGTCGTATACCACACGTTGTGGGTTCCATTGATGGCACGCATATCGCTATCATTGCACCACGGGCACGTGAGCAGGTGTATAGGAATCGGAAACACTTCCATTCCCTGAACGTGCAGGTGGTGTGCCAGGCCGACAACATCATCTCACATGTGTGTGCAAGATTCCCTGGCTCTGCACATGACGCCCACATCATGCGGAGCAGCATGGTCCCCCAACTGATGGCTAATCTGCGTCCAGCACAAGCGTGGCTTGTTGGTGAGTATGCTGTGGTGACAGGAGTGATATCTGTGTGGCATGGTGTGCCCCACAATGCAGGTTGTGATGTTTCTCTCTCTCTCTCTTCCACCAACACAGGCGACTCGGCTTACCCAAACAGGCCTTGGCTGCTCAGTCCCTTACGCAATCCCACTACAGCTGGAGAAATGAGATACAATGATGCCCATGGTAGGACACGTCGAGTGGTAGAACGGACATTTGGCCTGCTCAAGTCTAGGTTTCGGTGCCTGGATAAGACTGGAGGGGCCCTGCCTTACTCACCAGGCAAAGTATGCAAGATCGTGATAGCGTGCTGCATGCTTCACAACCTGGCTGTGCGCTATAACATTGAACTGCTCTTGGACCCTGATGAACTGCAAGTTCCTCGCCCTCCCGACCCACCCATGTCAACTGATGAGGATAGTGGTGAGGAGGAAGGTGTGGACCAGAGGCGCCAGATCATTGATCGCTACTTCCCTTGATTGTGAGTGTGCTCCTCTTGTGCTGCTTGGGTATGCCCTGTGAATGTGTGCTGGTGTTGTGGCATAGTGGTGTGCTTCATCTCTGTGTTCTGCAATGTGATGCATGCATGTGTGTGTGTGTGCTAAATTGTGGCCAATGCACGTCTCCATGATGTGTGTCGTCTCATCCATTACTGTTGTGATGCGTGTGGGTTGTTAAATGTTGCACTGCAGTGTGTTCTGATGAGTGTGATCATGTTTCCTGACGTGTCTTTGCGGTTTCTATTTTCCCTAGGTCACTCCCGCAGCGCCATGATTCTGTACCAGTTGGATACCTGTACCTAGTAACATCTGTTTCTGATGCATTCATGTGAATAAACATGGAGGCAACACATGATTGAGTGAGTAAGTGGCTTTTATTTACAAATTGTGCATGGGTGTAGGTGCATATTTACAAATGAGTGAAGGGGTGGGGGAGTGAGAGTAGAAGGTTATGGCAGATGAAATGTCCGTGCGGACACCACATAGGGTGGTGTCTGCCTAGTACAGCAGGCCTGTGGCAGGTGGGACCGGATAGTTGGCAGGGTGAATGGCATGCGCAGGTACTGGTACAGTCATTTTCTGTTCCTCTTGGAGCGTGTGCCAGCTGCTTCCACACTGCTGTCGCCCACTTCCAGCCTCGGACGGCCCCTCCGTCTTTGTGCCGGTACGGAGTCAGCTGGTTGCGCTGGGGCATCGGGTACCACATCCGCCGCAGGTGGCGGTGGCGGTGGCGGTGGCGGTGTCGTTGGCGGTGGCGGTGGCGGTGGCGTTGTTTGTGGCCTGATTGTCCTGGTGAAGATGTCCACTAGTTGGCCAAGCCGCCTCTCAATGGCCCCCAACATTGCAGTGTTGTCTACAAAGTCCTGGTGGGCCCGGTCTGCCTGTGCCTGACCACGTTGATAGCTCACCTCCACCCTGCCCAGTGCCTCCAATGACTGTTGCACAGGATTGGGTGTGTTGGTATCCTCCCGTCTTCTTTGGCGTATGCTCCTGCCTGCCGGATCTGGCCTTGCATCTCTGCCTTGCCTCACACTCTCCCTGCGTGGCTGGGATGGCGCTGGCACGGCGTTGGCCGTTGGGTTGGGCAGGGTGGCAGGGGCAGGAGTGGTGGTAGTAGTGGTGGTGGTGGAGGTGGTGCTGGTGGTGGCTGTGCAGGTCACAGTGGCCGGTGTTGTCACAATGGCAGAGGCCGTAGTTGTTGGTGCAGGGGTGACCTGGGAGCCAGATGGCCCTGGCTGGCTGCTTGTGCCGGGATCATCCTCTGCCCCGGAGGTGGCTGGCCAATCGTCCCCTGAGACGTCTGTGATTGGCGAGTCTGGAGGGTGGGTGTTGCTTCCAGCTGTCAGATTAGGATGACCTGCAAAACAAAAATGTGAGGATGAGTAATGTGGACTTGACAGGTTGTTTTCACTTTTTTTGCCGATTCTGTCTGCACTGGTACTCACCCCACCCACCACCACCACCGCCATCCCTATGGACATGGGGGCCTGTTGGGTGTTGTAGTTCCATCCCCTCACACCCACCACCACCGCCATCCCTATGGACATGGGGGCCTGTTGGGAGTTGTAGTTACATCCCCTCACACCCACCACCACCCACCACCACCACCACCACCGCCATCCCTATGGACATGGGGGCCTGTTGGGAGTTGTAGTTCCATCCCCTCACACCCACCACCACCGCCATCCCTATGGACATGTGGGCCTGTTGGGAGTTGTAGTTCCATCCCCTCACACCCACCACCACCGCCATCCCTATGGACATGGGGGCCTGTTGGGAGTTGTAGTTCCATCCCCTCACACCCACCACCACCGCCATCCCTATGGACATGGGGGCCTGTTGGGAGTTGTAGTTCCATCCCCTCACACCCACCACCACCGCCATCCCTATGGACATGGGGGCCTGTTGGGAGTTGTAGTTACATCCCCTCACACCCACCACCACCGCCATCCCTATGGACATGGGGGCCTGTTGGGAGTTGTAGTTCCATCCCCTCACACCCACCACCACCGCCATCCCTATGGACATGGGGGCCTGTTGGGAGTTGTAGTTCCATCCCCTCACACCCACCACCACCGCCATCCCTATGGACATGGGGGCCTGTTGGGAGTTGTAGTTCCATCCCCTCACACCCACCACCACCGCCATCCCTATGGACATGGGGGCCTGTTGGGAGTTGTAGTTACATCCCCTCACACCCACCACCACCGCCATCCCTATGGACATGGGGGCCTGTTGGGAGTTGTAGTTACATCCCCTCACACCCACCACCACCCACCACCACCACCACCACCGCCATCCCTATGGACATGGGGGCCTGTTGGGTGTTGTAGTTCCATCCCCTCACACCCACCACCACCGCCATCCCTATGGACATGGGGGCCTGTTGGAGTGATTTCGACGTTGGTGAGTATGTGGACTGCATGCATGGGTTGGGGTCTGGGAGATGTGTCTTCACAGTTGTGTGAGGCACACCATGTAGTAGTGCTCGTGGTGCTTGGTTTGTACTTACCAGCCTCTTCTCCCTCAGGAAGTCCATCAAGGCTCTCAGGGTGGATGATGGTCATCACCTTGTCCTCCTACTCGGTGTAGGGTAAGGGCTCCGGGGGGGTTCCACCGCCTGTGTGATTAGCCCGGAGATAGTTCTTGGCTCGTATGGCTTTGACTCGGGTCTTTAGATCGTGCCACCGCCTCTGGATGTCCTGCTTCGTCCTCGGGACGCTCCCGGAGGCATTCACCCTGGTGACTATCCGGTCCCACATGCTGTTTCTCCTGGCTATGCTGGTCTGCTGCACTAGGGCCCCGAATAAGTGGGGTTCCACACGGATAATCTCATCTACCATAACCTTCAACTCGGTGTCAGTGAATTTTGGGGTTTTTTTTGGTGCCATGGTGTGTGGTGCTCGGGGTGTGGGTTTGCGTGGATGGGGAGGTGCAGGTGTGTGGTGTGTAAGAATGGTGTGGTGGGTGTTTGTGTGGTGGGTGTGTTTGGGTGTGGGTTGTGTGAATGCTATTTCTCTTTGGTCTCAGTTCAGTGGTGTGTCCTGCTAGCAGCTATGCTGTGATGCAGAGGAGTTGTGGAGTGGGTGGGAGTTCTTTTATGGTGTGTGTCTAGACCGTGTCTGAATGGTTATTGGCAGTCAGGTGCTAGGTGGGAGTGTTGCCAGGTGTGGATTGTGTGTTGTGATTGGTTTGGATGTTTTCGGTGGGTGGGCGTTTTTTTTCGTGTGTTTGGTGATAAACTTCCGTGGCAATGTATGGCATTGGTTTGACAGTAGGGATGTTGTTTGTGTTGTCGTTCCGCTGTGGTGCACGGATTCTCGGTGCATTGGTACCGCTGCGGACGTGGATGGCGGTGACTACCGGGGTACTTGCGGAGTTATCCTAATTGCGGACACGGACATTGCGCAGGTATCGCGGGGGTGGTGGATGTATTCGCGGTCATGTGCGTACGCGGCGGTCGGTGTTTTTACTGTTCCGTCCGCCTGCCGCGGACTCAGGTGTACTCCGACCGCCGCGGACGGGGATTGGTGTGCTCCGTACGCCGCGGTCGGCGTTTTTGGCATGTTTTATCCTAATTGCTGTTGCGGATTTTCCGCGGACAGGTCCGGAGTATCTTGCCACCTTCCGCGGCGGACGGTACACGTTTCCGTCCGCCATCCTAATCGACCCCTTAGTCTGATTCTTATAATAAGTGCATCGACAACACACACAAGTGAAATTAGGCCTCTCACTTGATTTAACCTGAAACGTGGCAATTTCTTCTGTAAATTATCTGTACTGGAAACCTGTACACTGTCTTCCACATTACCCGCTTCTTCTTGGTCAATTTTAACATTCTCCTCTTTACTTCCAAAGTAACAAAACTCAATTTCTTCACATATATTCTTCACATCTATTTCAGAACCATGCAAAAGAGCAGCGCATAATTGTTTAAGCATAATTGCTGGACTCTTAGCATAATACAACATTCTAACTAATTTCCTCACTTTATTATGATGCACTGCTAGCATCCTGAAATGATGAAAAACACTCTGGCATACTCTCCTGGAAAGACAAGCCAGTGAATGACCATGCAAACCTGTCACTTCTCTCACTCTGCAAGGATCTAATTCTTGCAACAACTTAATTTTCTGCTTCAAACTTTTCTTATTAAATGACCGTACAAAATCACAAAGCAAATTGATGGAATCCTGTCGCACACTGCAAATACTACTACACTTCCAGGTGTACACAGGACCCGTAGGACGTCTTCCTAAAACCTCATTACCTAACACCTCTTCTGCCTCTGTTGTCACAAGTTTTTCTTTTTCAACTGGACAACCATCTTTCACTTCATAAGCTCGACCACTGGTGTCAACTGCATGCACCAAATCATTATCCTGGAAATAACTCTCCTCATTAAAAAATGCCTCACAGCTTGAACTATGCATCCATTCTCCAGAAAAAACTTCACAAAAATTACTACGATTAACTATTCTCTTTCATCTACTATTTCTTTTGAAATCATAAATTGCCTTGTTTAGCTTCCTAATTCTATTGATTATCAAAATAAATAACTTACGTTTAATTTCAAATGCCTGATCAATAACTTTCTCAACTATTTTTTTTCTCTTATAAAAAAACACTTTCTGTTGACCTTTCTTAATATTTTTTAACAAATTGCCAATTATCCTGTTGCGGAACATTCGTTTACGAATGTCCCTAAACTGTTGTTTCCTTCTACTATCATGCACAGAGTTATCTCTTGCTCTAGCAGTAACATTTTTCATTGGCCTTTCCTTTCCGTTTGAATTGCTTCTCTTTTTCTGGACTGAAACATTTTCTGTAGTAATATTTTTTTTACTACAGATATTTCTTATGAATGTTTTTGTACTCTTACCCGGTGCTTTCTTGGTGACTTGACAAATCTTTTTGTTAGAGGACTGCTGCTTTTTTTCATTGACCTGCTGTCTTTGACGTTTTGCAGCCTTTCTCAGTCTTTCTTTGGTTGGCATGGTGAAATCTTGAAATGATCTGCAGTTGAATCTGTGGTAAAATATATTAAAAAATGTTATTAACCACTATTACCCAACAGTAAATCAATAACAGTAATCAAAAACTTAAAACACTACTTGACATTTTTACATAGAAGATTTTTTAGTGCTTGGCAAATTTAGAATACAGAAATAGCAGAAAAGAAATTGAATTTATATTCATTTTACCCTTTTTATTTTATATGTGAATCTGATCTAATTTTATGAGCATATTTTAATATTTTATTGAAGACACTACACATAACCTGTTTTTGAAGGTGTCTTTATTTTTAAATTAAACGGTTTACATTTTTACTTTTTTTTTATTATAAATTTTTTAAATAAATGTTTATAGTTCCATAGGCTCAAGCACGTCAGCTTCCCATCCTATGTCATACAATTCTGACAAATCTGCATCCTCATCACGTTCTTCTTCATCCTCAGGATTTAAATCATCCAAGGGATCAACATCCACTGATGTTTCAATTACGAGTTCAATGATGAGGTCGAAATCAACTGATTGCTGATTGTCGCTCATGTTGATGTTGTCAGCTATTATTTAGCCATGTCCAGCGATGCTGAGAAGGTGAAGCCTATGTCCAATTTTTCAGTGAACAGGACTCATCTCTTCTTAACCTTGGATAAGCCTCACCGACTCTGTGTCCCCTGCACATACTTAAATGTAAAGGGGCAGATTTATGTTAACTGGCACATCCCCAGGCATGCACCAGTTAACGTGCACCGCTGCTCTGCCACCCATGGTGTGCCGCATTTACAATCAGATAGGACAAAGCTGCGTCAAAACCCTGCGCCTGCTTGAAGCAGGCATAGGTCTTGACGCAGCATTGTGGAGATGGGGCACCCCTGAGCCTTGCTGGAGCTGCATCGCACTTGCGATACATCTCCAGCAATGCGCCACCTTTACGGCACAGATGCGTCACGCATCTGTGTCATTTTTGCCCCATGCTGCGCCGCATTGTAAATGCAGCACACCATGGGTGGCGGAACAGCGGGGCAGGATGACTGGCACATCCCTGGTGATGCGCCAGTCATCATAAATCTATCCCTAAGCTTCTTATCTTGTTAGAGATGAACTGCCATATGTATCATCAAACTATTTTGCATTTCCTAAATAGCGAATTTTAAGGAATAAATAGCGATTCTTTACCATTCCTAATTTGCGATGAGCAAATTGCTAATTGCAAATTACCCATTCATTTCCATGGGCCAGGAGGCCCATAGGAATGAAGGTGCAATTTGCGATTAGCAATTAGCTCATCGCAAATTAGGAATTTTTCCAAGGGTGCAGGGGTGTCTCAAGAACACCCTGCTGCACCCCTGAAAAAGAAATTTGGGGGCATATGGCGCATATACATGCCCTAAGGGCATGTATGGGCGTCATATGGCACCTTTTGTTTTTTGGAAAAAAAGCTTTTTGAAAAGAATTCGCAAATTACCACCAAGTAGAAGTTGGTGATAATTTGCAAATCCTTAATGGCATTTTTTGCATATTTTTTGTTTGATACATTGCATTTAAGGAATCGCAAAATTTGCAAATCCTTAAGTGCAATTGCAAAATAAGGAATAGCAAATTTTGCTATTCCTTATTTTGCATCAAACTTGTTTGATACATACCATTTGTCTAATTAGCATTCACAAAGGCCGAAATTCGCAGAATTTTGGCCTTTGCGAATGCTAATTAGCTTGATACATATGGCCCCAAGTGAAGCCTGTCTTGCAACATGGTGCATCTTTTGCATCACTGCTGCATCGGTTTCATGTGGCACGGTTTTTTTACACCATGACACATCTGCCTAAATGCATCAATTTGTAATTTTGTCGCCTCATAGCAAATCTTTTGCACCGCCGCTGCATCAGAAAAGTGACGCACAGTGGCGCAAAAGAGGCATACACCTATCATAAATCTGTCCCTAGCATTTTAAATGATTAATTCAGGATGACGATAAGGTGTGGCCTATCCAGAGGTTTGTTTAAGGTGAGACCTACTCAGGATTGCAGATTAAAGTTACGCTTGATGAAGTATACAGAGGAGATAATACATGTAAAGGCCTACCAATGAAGTAAGTGATGTCCACTTCATTGCGCCAGTCGTCATAAATGTATCCCTAAGCTTCTTATCTTGTTAGAGATGAACCGCCATATGTATCATCAAACTATTTTGCATTTCCTAAATAGCGAATTTTAAGGAATAAATAGCGATTCTTTACCATTCCTAATTTGTTATGAGCAAATTGCTAATTGCAAATTACCCATTCATTTCCATGGGCCAGGAGGCCCATAGGAATGAAGGTGCAATTTGCGATTAGCAATTAGCTCATCGCAAATTAGGAATTTTTCCAAGGGTGCAGGGGTGTCTCAAGAACACCGTGCTGCACCCCTGAAAAAGAAATTTGGGGGCATATGGCGCACATACATGCCCTAAGGGCATGTATGGGCGTCATATGGCACCTTTTGTTTTTTGGAAAAAAAGCTTTTTGAAAAGAATTCGCAAATTACCACCAAGTAGAAGTTGGTGATAATTTGCAAATCCTTAATGGCATTTTTTGCATATTTTTTGTTTGATACATTGCATTTAAGGAATCGCAAAATTTGCAAATCCTTAAGTGCAATCGCAAAATAAGGAATAGCAAATTTTGCTATTCCTTATTTTGCATCAAACTTGTTTGATACATACCATTTGTCTAATTAGCATTCACAAAGGCCGAAATTCGCAGAATTTTGGCCTTTGCGAATGCTAATTAGCTTGATACATATGGCCCCAAGTGAGGCCTGTCTTGCAACATGGTGCATCTTTTGCATCACTGCTGCATCGGTTTCATGTGGCACGTTTTTTTTACACCATGACACATCTGCCTAAATGCATCAATTTGTAATTGTGTCGCCTCATAGCAAATCTTTTGCACCGCCGCTGCATCAGAAAAGTGACGCACAGTGGCGCAAAAGAGGCATACACCTATCATAAATCTGTCCCTAGCATTTTAAATGATTAATTCAGGATGACGATAAGGTGTGGCCTATCCAGAGGTTTGTTTAAGGTGAGACCTACTCAGGATTGCAGATTAAAGTTACGCTTGATGAAGAATACAGAGGAGATAATACATGTAAAGGCCTACCAATGAAGTAAGTGATGTCCACTTCATTGCGCCAGTCATCATAAATGTATCCCTAAGCTTCTTATCTTGATAGAGATGAACCGCCATATGTATCATCAAACTATTTTGCATTTCCTAAATAGCGAATTTTAAGGAATAAATAGCGATTCTTTACCATTCCTAATTTGCGATGAGCAAATTGCTAATTGCAAATTACCCATTCATTTCCATGGGCCAGGAGGCCCATAGGAATGAAGGTGCAATTTGCGATTAGCAATTAGCTCATCGCAAATTAGGAATTTTTCCAAGGGTGCAGGGGTGTCTCAAGAACACCCTGCTGCACCCCTGAAAAAGAAATTTGGGGGCATATGGCGCACATACATGCCCTAAGGGCATGTATGGGCGTCATATGGCACCTTTTGTTTTTTGTAAAAAAAACTTTTTGAAAAGAATTCGCAAATTACCACCAACTAGAAGTTGGTGGTAATTTGCAAATCCTTAATGGCATTTTTTGCATATTTTTTGTTTGATACATTGCATTTAAGAAATCGCAAAATTTGCAAATCCTTCAGTGCAATCGCAAAATAAGGAATAGCAAATTTTGCTATTCCTTATTTTGCATCAAACTTGTTTGATACATACCATTTGTCTAATTAGCATTCGCAAAGGCCGAAATTCGCAGAATTTCGGCCTTTGCAAATGCTAATTAGCTTGATACATATGGCCCCAAGTGAGGCCTGTCTTGCAACATGGTGCATCTTTTGCATCGCTGCTGCATCAGTTTCATGTGGCACGGTTTTTTTACAGCATGACACATCTGCCTAAATGCATCAATTTGTAATTTTGTCGCCTCATAGCAAATCTTTTGCACCGCCGCTGCATCACAAAAGTGACGCACAGTGGCGCAAAAGAGGCATACACCTATCATAAATCTGTCCCTAGCATTTTAAATGATTAATTCAGGATGACGATAAGGTGTGGCCTATCCAGAGGTTTGTTTAAGGTGAGGCCTACTCAGGATTGCAGATCAAAGTTACGCTTGATGAAGAATACAGAGGAGATAATACATGTAAAGGTCTACCAATGAAGTAAGTGATGTCCACTTCATTGCGCCAGTCATCATAAATGTATCCCTAAGCTTCTTATCTTGTTAGAGATGAACCGCCATATGTATCATCAAACTATTTTGCATTTCCTAAATAGCGAATTTTAAGGAATAAATAGCGATTCTTTACCATTCCTAATTTGCGATGAGCAAATTGCTAATTGCAAATTACCCATTCATTTCCATGGGCCAGGAGGCCCATAGGAATGAAGGTGCAATTTGCGATTAGCAATTAGCTCATCGCAAATTAGGAATTTTTCCAAAGGTGCAGGGGTGTCTCAAGAACACCCTGCTGCACCCCTGAAAAAGAAATTTGGGGGCATATGGCGCACATAAATTTTAACAACATTCCTTTACCTCAAAAACGATTTTCAAGTCATAATTTGAAAACACTGCCCACGGGGAAATGACTTAAAATGTCCTTAAGACACATGAAAGTGTTTTTTTAAAGCCTTTGCAACTTTTTTGGGTCATTTTTAACATGGCTATGTAACTCAAACAGTCAAAATCTAAATTTACCATGCACAGGTGGGAGCATATTTACAAGGAATTTGCTCCACGGGGAAATGTCTTTTAATTTAATATGGGAAAAATAACATCAGAGACACTGAAATGCCTTATAAAGAAGTATACACCATTATGTCCTTGTCATGAATTTTAAAACCATTCCTTTTCCCCAAAAACGATTTTCAAATCATAATTTGAAAACACTGCACATGGGGAAATGACTTAAAATGTCCTTAAGACACATGAAAGCGTTTTTTGATTGCCTTTCCAGCATGTTTGGGTCACTTTTAACATGGCTATGTAACGCAAACATTCAAAATCTAAATTTGCCATGCACAGGTGGGAGCATATTTACAAGGAATTTGCTCCACAGGGAAAGGTCTTACATTAAAATGGGAAAAATAACATCAGAGACACTCAATTGCCTTATAAAGAAGCATACACCATTATTTCCTTGTCATAAATATTAAAACCATTCCTTTTCCCCAAAAACGATTTTCAAATCATAATTAGAAAACACTCCACATGAGGAAATGACTTAAAATGTCCTTAAGACACATGAAAACGTTTTTTTATTGCCTTTGCAGCATGTTTGTGTCACTTTTAACATGGCTATGTAACGCAAACATTCAAAATCTAAATTTGCCATGCACAGGTGGGAGCATATTTACAAGCAATTTGCTCCACAGGGAAAGGTCTTACATTAAAATGGGAAAAATAACATCAGAGACACTCAATTGCCTTATAAAGAAGCATACACCATTATGTCCTTGTCATAAATATTAAAACCATTCCTTTTCCTCAAAAACGATTTTCAAGTCATAATTTGAAAACACTCCACAGCTCCTATGCACAAAAAAACCCTGTCAGTACTAATACTTCACATTTTCTCCAATTATAATTTCTCAAAGAAACAAAATCTATTTGTAAAACACTTGAGACAAAGCAACATTTGAAAAACACAACTTTCTTCATAATTTTCTCCTTAAAGCACACTATTCTCTATCTAAATTAAAGAAATCTTTTCTCACCTTAGCAAATACTTTGAGTTTCAAAACAGTCTCAGAAACACACCAATTTGTTTTCAGCAGAGCAAAATGTATGCACTCCAGAGTCTGCAGCTATCAAAAGCACAGAAATGCTGTAATTCTTCACACATATCTCTCATGTCACCCAATCAAAACCCTTCCCTCACTTTTTTTCAAATCAAAACCCTTCCCCCCTCTGCCCTCTCTGCCTTTTTTGCATAGCAAACACCTCTTGGAAGACCTCTGGTGTTTGCAAGTTAACACAACAATTTTGCAATTGAACTCTGAACTCTCAGTGCACCTCATATCCAGTGCATTCTTTCATTTAATGATTTTTTCTTGACCACTCAAAATACATCTTTCAAAGAACTCATCCATGCACCCTAACTTTCTATTTTCAGCAATCAAAATCCACCAATCACTGTTACTGCTTCATTAACACAGAAACTCCACAGTTTTTTTCATTTTAAACTCTTATTTTTTCAACTGCCATTTCATTGCCACACTTCATCTGACTGCAGGAGAACCTTCTCTCACCATGTTTTCTGTCTGGATTGTTGGACATAGTTACATCTATTGGGCTCAGAGGTATGCTGAGAACAGAAATTTACCTAACCTCAATTTACAAGATGTGGAAATTAAGTGGTTTGGCCACAGAGGATTAAAATGTCACCAATTGATACCATTGGTGAAAACCTTTATGCATTTGCCAAAACCTGACCTGTTAATTGTGCACTGTGGAGGTAATGATTTGGGCACTTTGACTGGGGTAGGTCTGGAAATGCTTTTAAAGGACACCTTTGAGCAATTAATTGGCACTTTTTCCTCAGACTGCCTTGGTATATTCAAATATATGCCAAAGACAGAAATGGAGGTGGTCAAACCAATTTTGTCCACAAATTGAGAAATCGAGAAAGCATGTAAACAAATCTGTTTCAGCTTACATGAGAGACCATGGAATGGGCTCCGTGTACAACAATAACTTGTGTTACTACATGCAAGATATCTACAGAGGAGATGGAGTTCATTTCTCAGATGAGGGCAACAGAATTTTCATTCTGAATTTAAGACTGTGCATTGGTACCTACTTATAAGTACCTAAATGTACCATAAACCCAAAAGCTCTTCTCAGAGCTACCCTACATCTGATCACTCACAAATATTATTTTACTCTAACTTTTTTCACTAATTTTCAACAAAGTACGCTCCCCGGAGCGCTACCCGGTACGCGAACCGGAAGCTAACCTCGCGAAATTTTTAAAAAAAATGTTTTTTTTCGCACATATAAGCCTCCTCAGCCACCCTCAGAAAACCTAGGGGGTCAAGATAAGTCTACCGTGCCCCCTTCTACCCATTCTGAACATTGATGTCAAATGAGATGTCATCAGTGATGTCATCAGTGATGTCATTTGAGATTTTATCAGTGATGTCATTTGAGATGTCATCAGTGATGTCATTTGAGATGTCATCAGTGATGTCATTTGAGATGTCATCAGTGATGTCATCAGTGATGTCACTGACCATGTCATGAATGATGTAATATGTGATATCATCAGCAGTGGATTGCGGGTGCGCGATATATAGTTAGTGCAACTAACTATATATGGAATTTCAATGGTTTTGTGTGAGTAAAATAAGGTTTTGCAAATGCTAATTCCTAACTATATATGGTCTATAACCTATGGTTTTTTCAGTGAATTTCAATGGTTTTTTAATAGCAAATAACAAAAGCTTTAAAATGTATTTTTATTTCAATCAAAAAATATATTTTACATGTTTTTAATACAATTTTTTTTTTTGTTTCGCTCCCGGTCCGCGAACCGGTTAGCTTCCCGTTAGCTCAATGTGGTGCCGCGACCCGGTCCGCGAACCGGTAAACGTTCCGTTTCCGCAACTGCCGCGTTAGAAAACAACATCGTGACGCGTCGCGTCAGCGTGACGTATCGCGTTGTCGCGTGATACGTCATATGACGCGCCACGTTAGCGTACCCGGAAGCGAACCGGTAAGCGAAGCGAGGCGCGAAGCGCAGCTTCCCTGAAGCGAACCGGGACGCGGCGCAAAGCGCGTAACGTAAACACAACAGGTCATGTGACTTGGTAATAACACTTTTCATTGGTTCATTTCACTTTTGGTTTCCTAATGATGTAAGACTAGGTCATGTGATCTAAAATTAACACTTTTCATTGGTTTAGAACTATTGTTTTTCCAAAATGATGAAAATCCCTCCTTCTTTCCTCACTCTGACTTTCATCTTTGTGAGAGAAAGACCCTTTGTGATCACTGAGCAATGGCTTCATTAGTAGCTTCAGCTGGTTCTTCCCCACCACCTCCACCACATCCAAGGAAGAGAGGACCACCTGCTGAAGTTATCATTCAGCAAGAAGAGGAAGAAGAGGAAGAAGAGGAAGAGAAGGAAGAGAGGCATTTTTTGCGTGAGGAGCCCAGGAGGTCTCATGTCAAAGAAAATTATATTTGGCAATTTTTTACATATCCCCGGGGCCAAAAGAAAGTCAATGCATGGTACGTAACTTGCCTTATATGTAAAGATAGACTGTCCAGAGGGACCGAGAAGAAGTACAGTTACGGCAATTACACAATGCATCGCCACATGAGTAGGTGGCATCCTATCAACTACAGTGCTGCGCAGTTACGTGACGAGCAAGATAATCCCCCTTCTATGGCCAGAAGATCAGTTGTACAGGAAGTGACGGGACCAGAGGCGAGGGAGACGGTCCCAAATATACAGATGAGGTTCGGGGAAATCAAACAAGTGTGCGTGCGTTGCGGTCAGTTGATTTGCTACAGAGAAAGTAGCATCAATCTAATCAACAGAGCTATCGACAATCATGATTGTCCGAAACGCCCCAGAGAATAAATTCTTTTTTTTTTGTTGCTCCTGTTGAGCCCTTTACAATGAATCGTTTTCGTTTCCCCCCCCAAAAAAACCAAAAAAAATATAAAACCGTTCAGAAAATACAAAAAAAGTAAAAAAAAAATCAGAAAAATAATAAAAAAAATATAAAACAACAAAAACAATAAAAAAAAAAGTTCTTTTCAGAACTACCTCCCCGTTATAAAAAAATTGGTAGAATATTTGGAACTCTGCCAACCTCTATTTCTCTTAGTTCGCTTCCCGGTTCGCTCTCCGGTACGCGAACCGGGAGCGAACCAAAAAAAAAAAAAAAAAAAAAGAAGAGTAAGTATAAGGGAAGGAAACAGACAGTTATGTTAAAAGAAAGACAGCTATAGGGAGTAAACTAGAGATACTGTTTAATAGATCTATTTACTGAAGAAAAGATTTAAGAGGGTATAATTGTGAAAAACAAAATAGATAAAGAAGTGAGGAAAAAAAGGAGAGTAGAAGAATAACAAACAAGAGTTTCTTAGAGAATGTGACTGAATGATCAAATTAAGATTAAAACATTGGAATAACAGAGAGAAAAAACAGAATGCAGAAAAGAAGAAGTAACAGAAAAAGAATGATTGAAACACCCGAGTGTCTGGCGCGCCAAGATGGCCGAGTTCAGGGTGGACGAGACAGTGACGGCTTAAGGCCTTCTCTATATTTACCGCAGTGATGGGGGAACGTAAACCCGAGGTTATGACTGATTTGATTTGCTATCAGAATCGCATTATGGATTTCTATTCAATGTATGAGGGGGAAGAATGGAAAGGCTATGACATGAAATTCCGTAAAGCAAAAGAATTTGATGCTTCTTTGTCTTGGGATTGTTTGGACTCGGTGTCATGGCACAAGCAGCTCCTGCCAGGGGCGACAGGTACGTCCTCGCCAGGCGGGAGCGGGTCCGGAGTGGTCCGCCAAAAGCCCGGGGTGCCCTTTCGAGCAGGCACAGGGGGGGGCTACCAGCCCAGAGTTGGCGGGAATGGCGGAAAAGGGGGGTCTGTTGGGGCTTCAATAGAGGCAACTGTAACAGACCACAGGGGACATGCAAGTTTAAGCATGTGTGTGCCGGCTGTGGGAATTCCTCACACCCGGAAAGTGCATGTAGATCAAAAATTGGCAGGACAGGGGGTAAAGGCGGGTCTAAACAGGAGTGAGGTAGAGTTTTGTGACCGATTGCCTACACCCGTTGATCTCATGGTTATGATTCCTTGGTTAAACAAATACCCTGACCATGTATCTGCTGGGGTGTTGAGGAAGGGATTCTTACATGGCTTCCACATCCCGGCGGGGGATTTTCGGGGGAACTCCTTTTGTAGAAACCAGTTATCGGTACAGCACAACCCAGGCGTGGCAGAAAAGAAAATAGCAAAAGAAGTCAGTTTAGGGCGAGTGGCTGGGCCCTTTCGTTGCCCGCCGGTGGCTGAGTTTATCTGTTCCCCGTTGGGGATTGTCCCGAAGAAGGACCCAGGGGAGTTTAGACTCATACATAATCTTTCTGCTCCTAAGGGTTCCTCGGTGAATGATGCCATTCACCCAGAAGTTTGTGCAGTACGATATGCATCGTTCGACGATGCCTTGGCCATATTGAACGACCTAGGCCCTGGGGCGCTGATGGCGAAATGTGATATCGAATCAGCGTTCCGGTTGCTTCCGGTGCACCCGCAGGATCAGCGCCTGTTAGGTTTTGCATTTCAGGGGAGTTATTACATGGATAAATGCATGCCCATGGGTTGCTCCATTTCTTGTGCGTATTTTGAAATGTTTAGCTGTTTTTTAGAATGGGCATTCACCGAGGCTACAGGGCATAGACATGTTATGCATTATCTGGATGACTTCCTGTTTTTGGGGGCAGCCGGTGATACGAACTGCGCGCAGGCGCTGTATGATTTCTGCATCCTCATAAGTGAATTTGGAGTCCCATTGGCACCAGGTAAGACGGTTGGACCATCTACTTCACTGGAGTTTCTGGGAATTGAACTCGATTCTGTGGAGGGGTGTTTCCGATTGCCGATGGACAAAGTGGTCAAGTTTCGGGCTTCCCTGATGCAATGCCTGAGTGGGGAGAAAGTGACCCTGCACCAGTTACAACAAACAGTGGGTCAGCTTAATTTTGCATTGAGGGTGATGCCTATGGCCCGCCCCTTTTCGCGCTCTATCGCGCAAGGTATGGTAGGTCTCAAAGAGGGTCACCACCGTACGAGACTGTCAGGGGAGGTTCGCCAGGATATGCATATTTGGATGGCATTTCTGGGGGACTTCAACGGTCGAGTCGTATGGAACTCCCCGCCGGAATCTTCAGATGAACTAGGTCTATGGACCGACTCAGCAGGGAGCGTGGGTTTTGGCGCCATCTTAGGTAATCGATGGTCGGCACAAACATGGCCAACATGGTGGCACTCCAACGGTCTCACAAGTAACATTGGTTTCCTGGAGTTATTCACCATCTGGGTTGCTCTGATGACATGGTCTGACGACTTCAGGGACCGCTCAGTGGTGTTTTGGTCTGATAATATGACTGTTGTCGAGTGCATTAACCAACAGGCAGCACGCTGCAAATTGATCTTGAGATTGTTGAAAGAAATTGTGCTGCTTTGCATGAGATTGAATGTACAGTTCAGGGCGAAACATGTGCCAGGTGTACTGAATCATGCGGCTGATGCACTCTCTCGTTCACATATGCAGGCATTCAGGGGTTATCTACCCACAGCGGACCTAGAGGCAGCACCATTCCCCGAAACAATATGGCTAATCGGTGCCCCGGATTACAAGACCTCGTGGCAGCGAGTTTAGCCCCCAGGACAAGGAAAGCATACGAAGGAGCGTTTCGTTCCTATTGCACATATTTGGGTCCCACAGAGAGTCAGAAATGGGGTCAGGAGGAATCCTTCCTGGGGTACTTGGTAGCGCTGCACAGAGAGGGCTGATCAGCGGCAACGGCCAGTAGGCATAGGGCGGCCATTTCATTCATGGCCCAGGTACACGGCATAAAAGACCCTACAGGTTCCTTTTTGGTGAAAAAAGCCCTTCGCGGCTGGCAGCGCCTTGAGGGTTGCAAGCAAGATACGAGGCACCCGATTGGCTTAGACAGACTGTCTCTGCTTTTAGCAAAGCTGGATGAGACGTGTTCCTCCCATTTTGAAGCAGTTCTGTTCCGGGCAGCGTTCACATTGGCATTCCATGGGGCTATGAGGGTGAGCGAACTTGTCACAAGGAACAAGAGAGATATGGAGGGAGGCTTGTGCAGGATCACATCCAAATAAGGGGTGATTCGATGGTGATCGTGATAGCCAGGTCCAAGACTGACCAGTGGGCTATGGGAAACAGTGTGGTCGTACAGCGCAAGCGTGGGTCCCCCATCTGCCCGTTGAAGTGTGTGGAAGACTATTTGGCGCTAAGGGCGGCCGCATGGGGGGGAGCTTGCTCCGACACAAGGATGGCACTCCACTGACGAGATTTCAGTTTCAGAGGGTGCTAGCACTGTCAATCGCTGACGCGGGCATGGACCCGTGCGATTTTGGGACCCACTCCTTTAGGATAGGGGCTGCTACTGAGGCTACAGCCAGGGGTCAGAGTGCTGAGGAAGTGAAACAATTGGGCCGTTGGTCCTCGAATTGCTTCAAGAGGTATGTGCGATTGCACATGTTGTGAGTGATCAATTGACATGCACTCACGTTTTCTGTCTTTGTTTACTTTACAGTTTCGCGAGCCTGCCACGCGGGGCGGAATTTTAGGTCGACCCAGCACCAGGAGACCAGCGGTCAGAGGCCACCGACTGGAGAAAGGATGGTATGGGTCGTGGGCCACTCATACGTGAGGCGCGCCGGCGACGTATTCAAGGAAGGTGACGCGATTCACGCACCTGGGGAATACGGGTTCAGAGTGTCCTTCCATGGGAAGGGTGGGCTCGTTTTTGACCACTTTGAATCATTTTTCGAGGGGCTTCTAGGGCGGTATAGGTCACCGCCGTCTGTAGTCATAGTACACCTGGGAGGCAACGACTTGGTGACACTGGGTAGACGAGTGTTACTTGAACGAATTTTGTCAGCGGTTAGCTGGTTGGCTAAAAGAGTCCTGGGGTGTACAATTGCCTGGTCCCACATGATTCCTAGGAAGATGTGGCAGGGGGGCCTTTCGGTGTCAGCACTGAACCATTCAGTTAAACGGGTCAATAATAAAATAGGTAGATTGTTCCGTTCTGCGCAGTTGCATAACATTCCTCATGGGTGTATTCGGGGTGATCAAATGTATCTCAACGATGGGGTTCACCTGTCCAGGGAGGGGAATGACTTACTCATAGGAGACTTCGTAGCATGGCTAAGGGGTTTGAGGAAGCATGACCTTTAGGAGGATTTGGGGGGACCGGATAGTCGGTCAACTATCCGGTCTGTGGCGGTAAGGTCATGATCGGTGAGCAGTAATTTCAAGGTCCCTAGAGTGGGGCGCCACCCACAATGGATGGGAGCGCCCGGGGGAAGACGGCCATTGGCCCCTTCCACGGGGAGGCGGCACCCACTAAGGATGGGGCGCCTAGGGGGAGATGGCCATGGGCCCCTCCCAGGGGGGGAGGCGGTTAAATGCCCCTCCTACTAATTTCCCGGGGCCGGATATCCGCGACGGCGGATAGAGAGTGTGGGGATGGGGGGAGAGTCCACGCTATCCTTCCTACAGAGACCTCATACGGGAACTCGGACGACCCTGAAGATGGCGTCGAGTAGAAAGGGGGCCCCCACCACGACAAGGGAAGTTACAGTTGGCAATGAGGGTACAGTCCTCTGCGCATGCGCCGCTCACACCGTGAGGGCGGGAGTCTGGTAGTAGGGATCTGACACCGGTTAAGACCTTGCCGTTGGCCCTTAATGCTAGGATGTACAATTTGAGTTAGAGTGTATGCATTTTCAGGATGTTAGCCAAAAGTACATGACTGCATCGAAATGTAATAAATGACAAATTGTACATTATGCATAATGATGAAACTTTTATTTAATGTTTTAAATTTTGTTTCATATTTTAATAAATACGGCCGGGAGGGTGACTCCCTCCCGCCTTCCAAAAAGTTCAACTATTGTCCGACTTCCCATTCTTGGGGAAACGTGTTGGGAGGGGGTGGCGGGCATCCCGGCCATATTGTTCTGGATATAAATTTGACAGTAATCGTGCATGTAAAGCTTCTTTCCCTTGCTCGGTCACTTTTCCAATTCTAACATCTTGTAGAATATTCTTGTAATCTTCATCCTTCGCCTGACGCATATTTTCATGCAGTTCAGCATAATTGAAGTTTAACCATATATTGACGTTGCCAATGCTCCCTAGGCACTTCCTGGTATCTTCATGCATGAGCATTTTGAACACAGGTTGTCCTTTCACTGGTGTCAGCTGCAGAAGATCTCCGAAAACAATGATGTGTTTGCCACCAAATAACACATCATACTCTGTTTTGAGAACTTCTTGCATTCTCAAATGCACAAAGGCAAGCATGACATTGGAAACCATGCTTACTTCGTCAATGATAAGAAGTTTCATTTTCTTCAAGACTCTTGAAACTTCACAACAAGCATCTCCAGATAACTTGTGGTATTGTAATTTGTTGTGATGCTCCACTGGCAGCATCAGTAGACGATGCAAAGTAATATCTTTAATGTTATGTGCTGCCAGTCCAGTTGGAGCGGTGACAACACAAGACAGCGATGACTCAGTCCTTTCCTGCAAATAACATGAAATTGCTTTAATGAGGAAACTTTTTCCAGTTCCCGCTTCTCCACTCACGTACAGTCGAACAGGCTTCAACGACGTACATGAGCACTCTTTCTTCTCATGACTTACTCCATGATCAATTTGCTTGGTAACTTCGTCATATATTTTCCTCTGCTCAAAGTTGAGTTGTCTTTCCAAGTCTTCTAAGTTAACCGCATCCTCCTGAGCATGTGCCATGGCTCTTTCCACTTCATTCATGGCAGTGGCAGCTTCATTTTCGATAACAGGTCCTCCTAGTGGATCCTGACTCAATGAAACAGAACTCTGACTGTCCTGAGAACTGTCTCTGGCAATCTCGGCTGCAATCGTTGCTTCCTGCTCGATTTCCGCATTCAACATTTCTAGATATTTGGGAAAAGCAGGACATTCTATGGTCTCCTTGGCGGCAGTGAAAGAGTCTTCGTAACAGAGGAAATCTCCAAGCAGTTCCTCTTCTGCACGCCAAGGCTTGAAAAGTTGCAAAAGTGCTAAATAGAAAAACTCCTTTTTTTCAGGAGATTCGCCACTCAATTTTCGATGGTTTACCAAGTGGCATTTTCTTTGCTTGACCAGACATCCCTCACTTCCAATTACAGCATACACTCCTTTCTCAATATCTTCTTTGATGTTCCTCTTGAATATGTAATTTTGTAGAACCTCATACAGACAAACATTATCGAGGTGACTGCTTCGATTTGGACAATATGTATCCAACATGTTGGTCTTCAAAATATCGGTACTGTTTGGCTCCTTTTCCGCCAAATACTCAATTTCCCGCACAGGTTTCAGAACTCGATTACGCGTTGCAGCAAGACCAAGACTCGCCCAAACGATACTCCTGGATTTGGCATAGAGACTTGCTGAAGACAACCGGTCAGAACATTCGTAAGCTCCGATTTCTCGATGTGACAACATCTTCAGACTGAAACTGTACAACTTCTTACTGAGGTTCTTTTCATGGGAAATGTCCTCCCACATATCCTTCAATTCTGTCTTTTCTTTTTTGGTGATGTAAGATGTCACATACCGAGCCACAGCCATACAGTTATCAGCCACAAACTGTATATCCATGTTAGCATTCCACATGGACAAAATCACTGGGTTGTAGTCGTTGATGTACTTGGACTCTTCGTTCCTCTTCAAATTGTATGTGTTTTTAGGTGATTTCTTCATCACATTATGTCGCAGCCTTTAGAAATCACCGGTCGTGGAAAGCCGAAACGACATTTGGTGTAGAACTTGTCCTTGTTTCTGAATTTACGACGACAGTACTTTCCACAACGATGGCTTTGGAAACGTAGAACTTTTTCTCTTAGGCTTTTCTTCTCCTTTGCGTTTGGAACAGCACACGTAGAATACTGTTGTATGAAACTCATCACTAAGTCTTCTGGATCTGTTCCAAATTTAGGTGCATCCTTGATCCACAGCAGCATATGTATATGAGGAGCACCTCTTGCTTGGTACTCCTTTCTCCAGAAGAAATCCAACACCTCTCCAAGAGGTGGATTCTTCTTATTCATGATGAAAGACATCATAGCTTCAAATCTATGATTGAAGTACCTGCATACATTGACTGGATCCAAAGAGCACAGTTCTCCGGGTGTCTTGAATTCGATGTTTTCAATGTTTCCATTTGCCTCTCGTATAAATTCAAGTAAGTCTTCCCAGCCATACTCGGCACAGCTCAGAGTGAGGAACCATGTGGGAGTTCCTAAGTTCCTCAGCATACATTTTAAATCACCATGACGACGGTACCAGTACTCATTAGTACCACGCTGACACGCCATGAGATTAATCAGGTGACAATCCAAAATACTGTCTTGGACATTGACTTTATCCATAAAGTCACTTGCCGAGATGTTTTGCATCTGTATACCACTTTTCAAGATGTGGTTCACTGCATATGACAGTCCAGACAGATCGCTTTCAAACAGGAGATGAAACAAATAGGGAATGCATTGTCGAAACCTAGCATCTTCTGCATACAATCGTAAAGTCCGGTATTCAGAAGCAGGAATTTGATGAGGTCGCTCATCATATCTTCCTCCTTGACCTGTTGGAAATAGCTGTGGGAAACACTGAGCTTCCAAAGTTTCCTCCCAAACACTAATGGGACTCCCTTTGGCTTGTTTCATTTGAAACAACTCAATAGCATTCCCCATGACTTCCTTGGAATGCAAAGGATGAACACTATAATGTTCATATATTTCTTCACTTTTAGAGGGTTCTACTTTCTCAATTTGACCAGCACACAAATCGCTATCCTCTTCCTCACTTACTCCCTCTTCTGCAACATATACATTCTTATAGTACTTATTTTTTTTTTTCAAATACAATGTTGCCTTTTTGACTTTCCTAACATCCACTAAATCTTGCCATATTTTCTTATTCTTTGTCGGAACCCCATTAACTAAGATAACCAGAGGTTCCTCTTCCACTTTTTCTACTCCAATTGTGTTAATGTTTTTCTTCAAATCTAGAGGCAAATAAACAACTCTTCCCTTTAATCCTCTCTGTAAATCTGATGGAGGCAATTTCCCTGTCTTTGGCTCCATTTTTACAATAGCCTGAAAGGGATGGATACTTTGAATCAAAATAGATTCATAAGTATTTAAATCCTTCAATTCAGAAGGAATCTCAACCAATTCCAGATTATTATGAACCGCTCTAGCAGGCATCTGGTTTTGATTTAATTTGTTACAACGATAAGTACACACACGTTGATCCGATCCCAAATCAAAACAATTTTCTACCATCAAGTATGTTGCGAAATCCTTCCATTCACTATTATTTTCCCTTTCACTTTTTGCATATAAATCCACTAACTTAGTCTGATTCTTATAATAAGTGCGTCGACAACACACACAAGTGAAATTAGGCCTCTCACTTGATTTAACCTGAAACGTGGCAATTTCCTTCTGAAAATTATCTGTACTGGAAACCTGTACACTGTCTTCCACATTACCCTCTTCTTCTGGGTCAATTTCAACATTCTCCTCTTTACTTCCAAAGTAACAAAACTCAATTTCTTCACAAATATTCTTCACATCTATTTCAGAACCATGCCAAAGAGCAGCGCATAATTGTTTAAGCATAATTGCTGGATTCTTAGCATAATACAACATTCTAACTAATTTCCTCACTTTATTATGATGCACTGCTAGCATCCTGAAATGATGAAAAACACTCTGGCATACTCTCCTGGAAAGACAAGCCAGTGAATGACCATGCAAACCTGTCACTTCTCTCACTCTGCAAGGATCTAATTCTTGCAACAACATCATTTTCTGCTTCAAACTTTTCTTATTAAATGTCCGTACAAAATCACAAAGCAAATTGATGGAATCCTGTCGTACACTGCAAATACTACTACACTTCCAGGTGTACACAGGACCCTTAGGACGTCTTCCTAAAACCTCATTACCTAACACCTCTTCTGTCTCTGTTGTCACAAGTTTTTCTTTTTCAACTGGACAACCATCTTTCACCTCATAAGCTCGACCACTGGTGTCAACTGCATGCACCAAATCATTATCCTGGAAATAACTCTCCTCATTGAAAAATGCCTCGCAACTTGAACTATGCATCCATTCTCCGGAAAAAACTGCACAAAAATTACTACGATTAACTATTCTCTTCCATCTACTATTTCTTTTGAAATCATAAATTGCCTTGTTTAGCTTCCTAATTCTATTGATTATCAAAATAAATAACTTTCGCTTTATTTCAAATGCCTGATCAATAACTTTCTCAACTTTTTTTTTCTCTTATAAAAAACCACTTTCTGTTGACCTTTCTTAATATTTTTTAACAAATTGCCAATTATCCTGTTGCGGAACATTCGTCTACGAATGTCCCTAAACTGTTGTTTCCTTCTACTATCATGCACAGAGTTATCTCTTGCTCTAGCAGTAACATTTTTGATTGGCCTTTCCTTTCCGTTTAAATTGCTTCTCTTTTTCTGGACTAAAACATTTTCTGTAGTACTACTTTTTTTTCTACAAATGTTTCTTATGAATGTTTTCGTGGTCTTACCCGGTGCTTTCTTGGTGACTTGACAAGTTTTTTTTGTAGAGGACTGCTGCAATATTTGATGGACCTGCTGTCTTTGACGTTTTGTAGCCTTTCTAATTCTATCCTTAGTTGGCATTCTCAAATTTTGAAATGATCTGCAGTTCAATCTGTGGTAAAATATAATAAAAAATGTTATTAACCACTATTACCAAACAGTAAATCAATAACAGTCATCAAAAACTTAACACACTACTTGTTATTTTTACATAGAACAATTTTTAGTGCCTTGTCAAATTTAGAAATCACAAATAGTAGCAAAGAAATTGAATGCTTCTACCTTTTACCTGTGTTGTTTTATATGTGAATCTGAACTAATTTTATGAGCATATTTTAATATTTTATTGAAGACACTACACATAACCTTTTTTTGAAGGTGTGTTTAATTTTAAATGAAACGGTTTACATTTTTACTTTTCATTTCTTGTTATTTTTAAAAATAAATGTTTATAGTTCCATAGGCTCAAGCAGGTCAGCTTCCCACCCTATGTCATACAATTCTGACAAATCGGCATCCTCATCATATTCTTCATCATCCTCAGGATTTAAATCATCCAAGGGATCTACTTCCACTGACGTTTCAATGACAAATTCAATGATAAGATCGACATCAACTGATTGCTCATTATCACTCATGCTTGATGTTGTCGTTATCTTTAAAAAAAGAGAACAACAATGAGATGTTGCAGAGTAAGGCACAAATCTCAGAGACTATAATAGTAAAATTGTTTAACAAGAGTATCATTTTGCAGCTATTATTTAGCCATGTCCAGCGATGCTGAAGAGGTGAGGCCTATGTCCAAGTTTTCAGTAAACAGGACTCATCTCTTCTTAACCTTGGATAAGCCTCACCGACTCTGTGTCCCCTGCACATACTTAAATGTAAAGGGGCAGATTTATGTTAACTGGCACATCCCCAGGGATGCACCAGTTAACGTGCACCGCTGCTCTGCCACCCATGGTGTGCCGCATTTACAATGTGGAGCACCATTGAGTAAAAACAGCACAGATGCGTCACGCATCTGTGCCGCAAAAGCAACACATTGCACGAGTCACGTCGTAAACACGACATGTCTACTGCAATGCACAGGAGGAAGCCACACATTGCATGGTGTTTCAAACAGCCATAAGGATTTGATTCAGCAATGCTATAAAGCTGACTCAGTGAAATCTTCTAAATTTCACTGTGTTAGTTTTACAGGGCTTTCATGCAAATGAATGCCCACCCTGCAACAAAACACCTATATGAAACCTGACGCAGGTTTCATGTGGCACAGGACTTTACAGCATAACACATCTGCCATTGACATTTACAGAAGATTCAGCTTCTTATCTTGTTGGAGATGAAATGAGGCCTGTCTTGCAACATGGTGCATGTTTTGCATCACTGCTGCATCGGTTTCATGTGGCACGGGACTTTACAGCATGACACATCTGCCTAGATGCATCAATTTTTAAATATTTCGCCACATAGCAAATCTTTTGCACCGCCGCTGCGTCACAAAAGTGACGCACAGCGGCGCAAAAGAGGCACACACCTATCATAAATCTGTCCCTAACATGTTAAATGATTGATTCAGGATGACATTAAGGTGTGGCCTATCCAGAGGTTTGTTTAAGGTGAGGCCTACTCAGGGTTGCAGATTAAATTTACGCTTGTTGAAGAGTATAGAGGAGATAATAAATGTGAAGACCTACCAATGAAGTAAGTCATGTCCACTTCACTCTTGAACAAAGGCCAGACCTCTTCTGTGTCCGTGGACAGACCTAAACCTCATCTGCACAATGTCATTCGTAAACTTAGGAAACACAGGTGATGTAATTGAAAAATGTGGAGTTTCTTTTCCTCATTTCACAATCACATCACCTGTGTTTCCTTTGCTTAGGTATCTCATAGTGCAGATGGACTCTAGCATATGAAAGAGTACACATAAGTTGAGCAGTGTATACAACAATTTTGACATTTACAGAAGATTCAGCTTCTTATCTTGTTGGAGATGAAATGAGGCCTGTCTTGCAACATGGTGCATGTTTTACATCACTGCTGCATCGGTTTCATGTGGCACGGGACTTTACAGCATGACACATCTGCCTAGATGCATCAAGTTGTAAATATGTCGCCACATAGCAAATCTTTTGCACCGCCGCTGCGTCACAAAAGTGACGCACAGCGGCGCAAAAGAGGCACACACCTATCATAAATCTGTCCCTAACATTTTAAATGATTGATTCAGGATGACGATAAGGTGTGGCCTATCCAGAGGTTTGTTTGAGGTGAGGCCTACTCAGGGTTGCAGATGAGATTTACACTTGTTGAAGAGTACAGAGGAGATAATATATGTGAAGGCCTACCAATGAAGTAAGTCATGTCCACTTCACTCTTGAACAAAGGCCAGACCTCTTCTGTGTCCGTGGACAGACCTAAACCTCATCTGCACAATGTCATTCGTAAACTTAGGAAACACAGGTGATGTAATTGAAAAAGGTGGAGTTTCTTTTCCTCATTTCACAATCACATCACCTGTGTTTCCTTTGCTTAGGTATCTCATAGTGCAGATGGACTCTAGCATATCAAAGAGTACACATGCTGAGCAGTGTATACAACAATTTTGACATTTACATAAGATTCAGCTTCTTATCTTGTTGGAGATGAAATGAGGCCTGTCTTGCAACATGGTGCATCTTTTCCATCACTGCTGCATCAGTTTCATGTGGCACGGGACTTTACAGCATGACACATCTGCCTAGATGCATCAATTTTTAAATATGTCGCCACATAGCAAATCTTTTGCACCGCCGCTGCGTCACAAAAGTGACGCACAGTGACGCAAAAGAGTCATACACCTATCATAAATCTGTCCCTAACATGTTAAATGATTGATTCAGGATGACATTAAGGTGTGGCCTATCCAGAGGTTTGTTTAAGGTGAGGCCTACTCAGGGTTGCAGATTAAATTTACGCTTGTTGAAGAGTACAGAGGAGATAATACATGTGAAGACCTACCAATGAAGTAAGTCATGTCCACTTCACTCTTGAACAAAGGCCAGACCTCTTCTGTGTCCGTGGACAGACCTAAACCTCATCTGCACAATGTCATTCGTAAACTTAGGAAACACAGGTGATGTAATTGAAAAATGTGGAGTTTCTTTTCCTCATTTCACAATCACATCGCCTGTGTTTCCTTTGCTTAGGTATCTCATAGTGCAGATGGACTCTAGCATATCAAAGAGTACACATAAGTTGAGCAGTGTATACAACAATTTTGACATTTACGGAAGATACAGCTTCTTATCTTGTGGAGATGAAATGAGGCCTGTCTTGCAACATGGTGCATGTTTTGCATCACTGCTGCATCGGTTTCATGTGGCACGGGACTTTACAGCATGACACATCTGCCTAGATGCATCAAGTTGTAAATATGTCGCCACATAGCAAATCTTTTGCACCGCCGCTGCGTCACAAAAGTGACGCACAGTGATGCAAAAGAGGCATACATGGCTATGTAAGTTAAATAATCAAAATCTAAATTTGCCAAGCACACATGGGTGTGTATTTACAAGAACCTTCCACCACGAGGAAATGTCTTTAATTAAAATGGGAGAAATAACATCAAAGGGACTCAAATGCCTTTTAAATGTACCCCAAGCAACCTATGAAACTCTAGCAGTACATATCAAGAAACCTAATTGATTTCAGAAATCGTTTTTAAACACATCATCTAAATCAATGATATACCTACATTCAAGGGGAAATGACTTAAAGTGGCCTAAGACACATGAAAGCGTTTTTTTAAGGTCCTTGCACCATTTTTGGGTCACTTTTAACATGGCTATGTTAGTCAAAGAATTAAAATCTAAATTTGCCAAGCACAGATGGGGGCGTATTTACAAGGACCTTGCACCACGGGGAAAGGTCTTTAATTAAAATGAGAAAAATAACATCAGAGAGACTCAAATGCCTTTTAAATATACCCCAAGCAACCTATGAAACTCTAGCACTACATATCAAGTAAACTAATTGATTTCAAAAATCGTTTTTAAACACATCATCTAAATCAATGATATACCTACATTCAAGGGGAAATGACTTAAAATGGCCTAAGACACATGAAAGCGTTTTTTTAAGGTCCTTGCACCATTTCTGGGTCACTTTTAACATGGCTATGTTAGTCAAAGAATTAAAATCTAAATTTGCCAAGCACAGATGGGGGCGTATTTACAAGGACCTTGCACCACGGGGAAAGGTCTTTAATTAAAATGAGAAAAATAACATCAGAGAGACTCAAATGCCTTTTAAATATACCCCAAGCAACCTATGAAACTCTAGCACTACATATCAAGTAAACTAATTGATTTAAAAAATCGTTTTTAAACACATCATCTAAATCAATTATATACCTACATTCAAGGGGAAATGACTTAAAATGGCCTAAGACACATGAAAGCGTTTTTTTAAGGCCCTTGCACCATTTCTGGGTCACTTTTAACATGGCTATGTTAGTCAAAGAATTAAAATCTAAATTTGCCAAGCACAGATGGGGGCATATTTACAAGGACCTTGCTCCACGGGGAAAGGTCTTAAATTAAAATGGAAAAATAACATCAGAGAGACTCAAATGCCTTATAAATATGCCCCAAGCAACCTATGAAGCTCTAGCAGTACATATCAAGAGACCTAATTGTTTTCAAAAAACGATTTTAAACACATCATATAAATCAATTATATACCTACATTAATCGGGAAATGACTTACAATGCCCTAAGACACATGAAAGCGTTTTTTTAAAACCTTTGCACCATTTTTGCATTACTTTTAACATGGCTATGTAACTCAAAGAATTAAAATCTAAATTTGCTAAACACACATGGGGGCGTATTTACAAGGACCTTGCACCACGGGGAAAGGTCTTAAATTAAAATGGGAAAAATAATATCAGAGAGACTCAAAGGCCTAAAAACGTTTTTAAACACATCATCTAAATCAATTATATACCTACATTAATCGGGAAATGACTTAAAATGCCCTAAGACACATGAAAGCGTTTTTTTAAGGGTCACTTTTAACATGGCTATGTAACTCAAAGAAACAAAATCTATTTGTAAAACACTTGACACAAAGCAACATTTTAAATACAGAACTTTCTTCATAATTTTCTCCCTAAAGCATACTATTGTCTATCTAAATTAAATGAATCTTTTCTCACCTTAGCAAATACTTTATGAGTTTCAAAACAGTCTCAGAAACACACCAATTTGTCTTTAGCAGAGCAAAAGGTATGCACTCCAGAGTCTGCAGCTATGAAAAGCACAGAAATGCTGTAACTCATCACACATATCTCTCATGTCACCCAATCAAAACTCTTCCCTCACTTTTTTCAAATCAACACCCTTCCCCCCTCTGCCCTCTCTGCCTTTTTTGCATAGCAACCACCTCCTGAAAGACCTCTGATGTTTGCAAGTTCACACAACAATGTTTCAATTGAACTCTGAACTCTCAGTGCACCTGCATATCCAGTGCAATCTTTAATTAAATGATTTTTTCTTGACCATTCAAATTACATCTTTCAAAGAACTCATCCATGCACCCTAACTTTCTGTTTTCAGCAATCAAAATCCACCAATCACTGCTACTGCTTCCTTAACACAGAAACTCCACAGTTTTTTTCATTTTAAACTCTTATTTTTCCAACTGCCATTTCATTGCCACACTTCATCTGACTGCAGCAGAACCTTCTCTCACCATGTTTTCTGTCTGGATTGTTGGACATAGTTACATATACTGGGCTCAAAGGTATGCTGAGAACAGAAATTTACCTAACCTCAATTTACAAGATGTGGAAATTAAGTGGTTTGGCCACAGAGGATTAAAATGTCACCAATTGATACCATTGGTGAAAACCTTTATGCATTTGCCTAAACCTGACCTGTTAATTTTGCACTGTGGAGGTAATGACTTGGGCAATTTGACTGGTGTAGGTCTGGAAATGCTTTTAAAGGACACCTTTGAGCAATTGATGGCACTTTTTCCTCAAACTGCCTTGGTATATTCAAATATATGCCAAAGACAGAAATGGAGGTGGTCGAACCAATTTTGTCCACAAATTGAGAAATCGAGGAAGCATGTAAACAAATCTGTTTCAGCTTACATGAGAGACCATGGAATGGGCTCCATGTAGAACAATAACTTGCGTTACTACATGCAAGATATCTACAGAGGAGATGGAGTTCGCTTCTCAGATGAAGGGAACAGAGTTTTCATTCTGAATTTAAGACTGTGCATTGGTACCTACTTATAAGTACCTAAATGTACCATAAACCCAAAAGCTCTTCTCAGAGCTACCCTACATCTGATCACTCACAATTATTATTTTACTCTAACTTTTTTCACTAATTTTCAACAAAGTACGCTCCCCGGAGCGCTACCCGGTACGCGAACCGGAAGCTAACCGCGCGAAATTTTTTAAAAAAAATGCTTTTTTTTCGCACATATGGGCCTCCTCAGCCATCCTCAGAAAACCTAGGGGGTCAAAATACGATTACCGTGTCCCCTTCTACCCATTCTGAACATTATTTGCCCTCCATCTTGTATCTTAATTCGACCGAAACACAAAATGGTGGACTCCCGTAACGATGCAGGTTCGCGTACCGGGGCGCTCCCCGGGAAGCGCTCCATTAAAAAAGGTGGGAAAGTAATTTACAGAAGAAACCCTGGAGACACTTTCACCAAATATAGATTTGCTCATACTACATACCAATCCCTACCATTTTCACAAATTTGGTTGGAATTCCATTTAGCCATTTAGCCTTTAGACCTCTCTAAATACCCTGAGGTAAATTACTTCACAAAATACATCTGGAGTGTTGGAATTGACAACCAATGAAAATGTTACTTTCTTTTCCATTTTTTTTTACCTGACATTTGATTGGTTATGTACCTGAATATAAAGGAAGAGAAGGAAACACAGCCATTTTGACTACTACTTCCTGGTATACATTTCAATAGGATTTTCACTAATAACTTCAACTTCTTTGTAAAGGTAAGTTGTTATTTTAAAAACTGAAGTATATTGTGCACTTTAAGTTAATATGGTAAACTTTTTCTGATAGTTATATACTATCCCTCTGTAGTAGTTATAGATTCAGATAGACTTCTCTGTTATAGTTATGGATGGAGTTAGGCTTGTCTTTTATAATTATGAATTTACTTACGTTAAATCACATACACTTTTTTATATTCCTACTTCCACTCTGATACTATACACTGCCCAAAGATAAATTCACTGTTAAAAACTGCCTATCTAAAATTAATCCCAACAGGGCCCTATCTCTACTAATATATTTTTTTTTAATGCAAATTTCAGGCAAAATGGAAGGCGAACAGAAAGTGTCATTTGAAATTGTCCTTGCAGAGACCAACCAAGAAATCATTGATCCAAATGATATTGAATTTATGGATGAAACTTGGGACCAAGAACTACTGCAATGTGTGCAATCAGTAGATGTCCTCCTTGAAAATGAGGACATTTTACACACTCAAACATTACAAGCTATGTTCAATGAAAATAACGACATTTCAGACAGTGAAATGGTAAACATTTTATTAAATTTTGAAACACAATCACAATAATAAATAATTGTTTAAAAAATAAATAAGTAAAAAAAATCAACAAAACAAACAATCAATTAACATACAATATTTGAAAAGTCTATCATTCTTTTTTCCTTATAGTACGCTCCCCGGGCCGCTTCCCGGTTCGCGAACCGGGCGCTTCCCACGCAAAAAAAACAAAAAAAAATGTTATTTCTTTTTTTGCCCCGCGGGGCCCTTTTAAAGCCTCCACATCAAACTTAGGGGGTCAGGGAGGATCTACTATGCCCCCTTATGGTCATTTCCCCCTTTGTTTTGGCCTCCTCTTGTCTCTCGATCCTACCGAGAGACAAGATGGCGGCCGCTCCGGACTGTTTAGAATGTTGACAGACACCGGAGAGCCAATCAGCTTCGCTTCGCGAAGTTCCGTTACGCCTCAAGTACGCGAACCGGGGCGCTGCCCGGACCGCTGTTACAGATATATATATTTTTTTGAACCTTAATTTCTCAAAATCCACTGGAGCACATATACTGAGACCTAGCAAAGGCACATCGGGCTAACAGTCCGTACAATTTTGCCAAGTTTCGTGCAAATCCATTCAGCCGTTTGGGCTAAAAGTGAGGCCAACCGCCCTATGGAAATTAACATGGGAAAAACGCGTTTTGGGACCCCCCTTTTTTCTCGGCCCCCCCTTGACAAACCCCCCCCCCAAATTTTCAGTGGCTGCTCAGAAACAAAATGTTCCATTTTCCTGAAAAATTCAGCCAATTCCGTCCACAAACGCCAAAGTTATTAGACATAGAATTTTCAAAAATCCCATAGAGAAAAAATCCTAACTATATATACCTACTGGCGACCGCCAGTAGGTAATATATATGTATATATATATATATATATATTTTCTCAAAATATTCTCAATATATTTTCCGAGGGGGGGGGAGGGGGAGGAGGCGGCGTGAACGGGCCTTCCCAGGTGGAGGCTCGTCTGCTGTAGTGGGGCGCCCCTTTACCGTTTCAGTTGCCATTCAGCTGAGTTTCGGCCGCTCTTGATGCTACAGCGACAGGCGGCTGCAACAGGACTCTCAAAATGGCGGCCTGTTCTTTGGATTTGGGCCTGGTCCACTAAAATGGCCCTGGGACATCTTAGAACTCGGACGCTCGAATTTTTTTTCCTTTCCTCTACATGCAAAAAAGGTAAATGCCCGGTACGTTACACGCCTCATCTGCCACGATGTACTCTCCAGAGGAACCGAAAAAAAATATAGTTATGGTAACTATACCATGCATCGTCATATGGAGAGGTGGCACCGATTAATTATAGTGCTGCATAAAAGAGAGATTTGGGGGAGAACCCCCGACCTGCCAGTACATTCACCAAAGAAGTGGCACTGACAGCACCAGAGGCAAGGGAAACGGTCCCAAATATTTAGAAGAACATTAGAAAGATTAAAATGACATGTTTAGATTGTGGCAAATTAATTTCATGTGGACAGATGAGTGTTACTCTAATAAATACAGCATATGAACATCATCATAGTCGATGGTTGGTAGAGACATTTTGACTATATCCTGGACCTGCCCGTCCTCGCCCAAAATGGCGCCGGAATAAATGGGACTCGTAACTCCTTGTTGTGTACTGGTTGCAGAACCTTGAAATCACGAGATACGTATGCAGTTTTGAAGCACATGGCGGGCGGGGACGAGAATTGATTGAATATTTCGACATCCCTATTGATATTAAGTTCTGATGTGTTATTGATTACTGTACTATTGAAAGTTTGAATTAACGTCACCCATGGTACTTGCCCGCAAATGTATATCTAGATAATTTTATTGTAACTGGCTCTGTCGTATTTTAATTATAAAATGTACGTCCACCGATTCCGCAACTGTTAGACACCTTAGTTCTTCCAACCTAATGGCCCGCCCGCTACGTTCCTCTACAGTGTAAATGTCTACTCATCATATACGATTACAGTTTGCTCCGTGGTCGGCCCACGTGGTTATAGGCCCGTATTTGTATACTGACATTTTCACAATAAAGGTTTTTAAAAGAAAACATGGTAGTAGTTTTTACATTGGTAAAGTTTTTAATAATAGTCAGTGTTTTAGAATCAGTAAAAGGCAAGTGAAATAAAGCAGTCCAATTACATGAAGGGTAAAAGGTATAATACGCAGGAACGCAGTAAAGATAAATGGTCAAGGGCTGTTGTGTTTTTCACTCCTGCAACATAAAGTGATCGATAAGAATCTGATATTCAGGCGTATCGGCGACTAAGACAGCAGGCCGAGCCTCTTTTGCTCAACGGCTCCGTCATGGGACGAAGAAACGCCCTTTTTCTCGAAAAAGGAATATATTTTACTTGCAGGACAGTTGTAAATTTTCCGGGAAAGTACATTAGCCTGGAACATTATAACATATGTTTAAGAAAAAATAATGTTCGAAAGTAATAAGAAGCGTAATTTTTAGGTCATATGACCAAGTCTTTCATCATTAGAATAAGAAAAGTAAAATGAACCAATAAAACGTTTTATTAACAAGTCACATGACCTGTTATGCTTACGTTACGCGCTGTGCGCCGCGCCCCGGATCGCTTCCGGGAAGCTGCGCTTCGCGCACCGGAGCACTTCCGGGTGCGCTAACGCGGCGCGTCATATGACGCATTACGCGACAACGCCGGTCCACAATATAGTCAAAATGTCTCCACCAACCAGCGGTCGGAACACAACTCCTTTCAGCAGGCTAAATAGTTCTGTTAAATGACAACAGAAGGGACAGGCAACAAGAACCATCAGTCAAAGAGGGGAGGGCAAGTTCTTCTCTACCGGGTCACGTTGGGGCGCTACCGGAACTGATCGAATTGGTAGTCTACAGTGTTTCTGGATGTTTCAGACTGAAGCTGGCGTTAGCATGAGAGCACCACCATTTCGTAGCTCCGTCGTGGCCATTCCATGAGCAATCATGCTAGGCGCTCCCCACCAGAAGCCTACGGGAGTCGGGGGCCCCCAAGACTTTTGTAGAATCTTCAAGGCTGAGGGGACGCTTTCGAGAATGGAGCCCAAGCTCTAGCAGACAAGCGTCCGAGTTCCAAGGTGTCGCAGGCCCATTTTACTGGACCACGCCCAAATCTGAAGAGCCGGCCGCCATTTTGAGAGTCCTGTGGCAGTCGCCTATCGCTGCACCGCAAGAGCGGGAGCAACTCAAGTACATGGTGAGCGAGACGCTGTAGTCGAAAGAGCGGGCGGTAAACAGCTGAATAGCGGAAGAGGCACAGTGTAGCAAAAGCGGGCGGAATGGCAACTGAAACGGAAAAGGGGCGCCCCACTACAGCGTGTCTTTAGGTGAAGCGGATTGTGGGACAAGGTCAAGAATGGAAAAGTCACCAAAAGGCAAAAAGTTCCGCTTGACACCGGGAGCCGGCTACCTATGTCGGGGGCAATCTCAGGCCACACCAGGGCAACACGACTTGGGGAGGGGGCCGGAGCCGAGCGCCTCCTCCGAGTCCGCGCCATGACACCGTCCCTCGGGGGCCTCCGTCAAGCGGTTCAGGGTGGCACCGCATCACATTGTTTTTAAATGCAGTCACGTCCTCAAACAGCCCCCACTTACATTAAGAATAGTGAAGCTGAAGCAAGTGCAAATAGGCTTCAGACAGTGTTACAAGCACTCCTCAAAACTTTGAACCATCAGAGTGCATGAGTTTCATGCTCGATCGATTGAGCTAGCCGGATCGGGCAACAAAAAGTATAAAATAGTTATGTAAATAGTTATTTAATAAAATGTTTTACCCTGTTACTTTGCTGGTGTGTTGTATATATTTGTAATATTTGCATAGAGTTTATCAATATTTTGGGCGGGGTGGGTGGCGGAGCCGAGCTGTCTTGCATACATCATGGTGTGGAGTTCAGTTCATCTCACTAGTTTCGTATTTCTCATGAGGGGTTGTTCCTAATGTTTCTATTTTAGCGAGGTCAAAAAGAGATCCCATTAGTGGCCTACTGATTTTGCTCGATTCCTTTTGTTTTTTTACACGATTTTTCGCTATCTGCAAAGACTAAACAGAGTATTGCGACTCTGTGCTTGTTTGTAAATAGAGAATGAACCAAAGAGAACCAATTCTAAAATAGTAAATGCTTGGATAACAATCAATCAAATGGAGAGAGAAGCAGGCACGAAGGATTACAACGGGGGCAAAGGCCTGCGTTAACTACCCTTCACTATCTGCAAAGACAGAGTATTCCTAATAGAAATGAGGGGGGGGGGCAGCATTCAAAGCAGATCAGTGTGCATAAACACGAAAATGTTTTTTCTTACCACGTACTTGACATTCGACAGCTTATGATATTTGCTATTAAAAAACCATTGAAATTCACTGAAAAAACCATAGGTTATAGACCATATATAGTTAGGAATTAGCATTTACAAAACCTTGAAAATTCACTGAAAAAACCATAGGTTATAGACCATATATAGTTAGGAATTAGCATTAAAAAACCTTTTTTTACTCACACAAAACCATTGAAATTCCATATATAGTTAGTAGTACTAACTATATATCGCGCACCCGCAATCCACTGCTGATCATGTCACATATTACATCATTCATGACATGGTCAGTGACATCACTGATGACATCACTGATGACATCTCAAATGACATCACTGATGACATCTCAAATGACATCACTGATGACATCACTGATGACATCTCAAATGACATCACTGATGACATCACTGATGACATCTCATTTGACATTACTGATCACATCACTGATGACAACATTCATGTGATAATACGATGAACCTCTTCAGACTCTAATATAACCTTAGATACACTCAGTGTAAACAGACACTCACAGACTGTCACTCATCCATGGAGTTACTTACACACCTAGTCAGTCATGCAAAGAATCAATCACACCTCCATTTCCTCAACTATACAGTTATACACACCTTACTTATTCAAACATATACTAACACATATTTAGTCTCTTTTACAATCCCTGATACAAGTTCACAATCATCCATACAGCCACTCACACATTCACTGGCTCTTATGCACAGTTATTTATATATGCCAACTCTCACATGTACTGTGTTTTACATATGTACTTACTTTGACATGTAGCACTGAGATATCCATTCACTCACCAATACACTGATGCACACAGTCAACCACCCATACAGCTGTTTCCACGTGCACTTTTGAACCCATACATCTAGTGAATCAACTGCTCACACATCTATGCACAGAGTCATACACCTCCCAGCCACCCACACACACACTCAGTCTCCCATACAAATACTTGAGCAACCAAACAATAACCCATATACATACTCATATAGCTACTGATCAACACATGCAGCAGTTTACAGTACAACAAACATAATGATGCACAAATTAACACAGTTCAGTCACTAACCCATGCACTCAATGAGACACATTTAACCACTCACTCATACAGTCATTTATGCACCTACTAAATCCTTCATCCAGACACTTCTACATCCACTCATTATTCAATATGTAAGACATATTTTAACTTTACAGAAATACACAGTCACTGGATGTTGTCATCAGTGATGTCATTTGAGATGTCATCAGTGATGTCATTTGAGATGTCATCAGTGATGTCATCAGTGATGTCATTTGAGATGTCATCAGTGATGTCATCAGTGATGTCACTGACCATGTCATGAATGATGTAATATGTGACATGATCAGCAGTGGATTGCGGGTGCGCGATATATAGTTAGTACTACTAACTATATATGGAATTTCAATGGTTTTGTGTGAGTAAAAAAAGGTTTTTTAATGCTAATTCCTAACTATATATGGTCTATAACCTATGGTTTTTTCAGTGAATATAGATATATATATATATATATTGAGAAAATCGCCACTCTGCAGGTTGCCACTGCCAAAATCCCAATGACGAAGAGTGAACCCTTCAATTGCTGGTGCAAAAAAGTGCTGTTTATTAAATTGATGCCAGCGCGTCCGCCATGACGCGTTTCGCCTCCAAGAGGCTTGATCACATGACAAACTGCAAGCCAAAAGGCAGACCATTTAAAGTGACAGTGCAGGGTAACAAATTATGAACATGGAAGAAATACTGTGCAAATTTACAATAAAGGAACCAATAAATAAATAAATAAGTATTGTTCCTGAATTATAAAACAACCTGTATATACATAGTAGCAAACCTAAAAAATGGCAATTCAATATTACATATTAAAATTTTGTGAACCACTTTTTCCTGATTTTGAATAGGTTTGCATAGTATTAAAACACAGGCAGTAACATTCAAAAATAGTTTCCTATAAGCCATGGTGACTACATCATAAATATGAAGATAATTCTGTTTGCCCTTACGTAGTTTTATGTAGGGCCAAAATTAACAAACGAATTTGCTTGCACAATATACAGCCCCATATTGAGAAGCATATCCATGTCATTGTTACCTGATACAATTTTTTTCCTGAATTTGACTATAAACACATGAAGCCCAAGTGAGTCATCCTGTAAGTTAAAGTCTGCCCAACAGATTAAAGTGCCAATAGTGAATGTGCTAAGTGCAAGAAAATGGATAAAGTGCAAGACAATCAGATTAAAAAAACGATTTTTTATGTAAAGTGCCAACTGGTCATATAGCCACTTAGTTGTATTAAAACTAGTTAAAAACCCTGATTTGATGTTGCTATTCGGACAGGCTGCGTAATCCTGAGGAATCCTAAATGCAGGTGTAAAGATCTTCTCTGTCATTCAATCCATTAGGATTCTTCGTGTTCAGCTCCAGTATATACCTAGTCTCAAGGAGACGGAGTTTCGCCTCTCAATCCCCTCCTCTTCTTGAAACTTCAACTGAATCAATGATATAATACTGGAGCTGATCAGGACTGCCTAAATGTTTGGCCTCAAAATGCCTGGCATCCGGATAGGTCTGGTCGTGTCCCACAATAGCCCTTATGTGTTGGAGTATCCGCTTGTGGGCGGGCAGTCGGGTGCTGCCCACATATTTCAACCCACATGGACACTCCAACACATATATGGCATGATCCGTCCTACAAGTTAACCTCTTGTTGATGGGAATTGGTTCCTGTCGAAAGGGACTGCTATAATGTGTTCTGTTACTACCATAGCGGCAGGCCTTGCATTGGGGGCATGTTTTGAAACCCTTGCTGAGAGACAACCAGGTAGTGGACAGTTGAGGCTCTAAAGTGTTCCTTACTAATGCTTTGGACATTGAGGGTGATCTGCGAAAAGTGAGTAAAGGTTTATTTCTCACTTTTTGTCCAATAATTGGATCACTTTGGACAAGGTTCCAATTTTGTATAGAATCTTTCTCATTTGCCCATGTTGACGATTGTAGGTCAATATAACACGGGAAGGTACTGCAGGGACCTTGTCTACAACTAGATCAACCCTTGCCGTAGCTCTATCCTTTGGGACCATAGCCTCCTGTCTCGTAATGGACCTGGTCCGTTGGATTGCTTTCAGTAGGCTTGTGTTTGAGTAACCTCTGGCCAAAAAGCGAAGTCTACTAGCCTCTTGCACAACTGCGCACTCTGCCTCTGTGCTGCAAATTCTTCTGATTCGAAGCATCTCCCCGAAGGGGATGCTCCGGATCAGATGTGCCGGATGGTGGCTACTTGGCACACAAAGGAGTTAGGTCCTTATCGGGACTGAGGTTGGGCTGGACCGTTATACAAGTGAAAAAACTAAAGAATGCCCCAAAACCTCATATCTAGATTGTATAACTATTTTAAAGTAAGACCAAGTGTAAATTAATTAAACCTGGTCATGTACTTTTATTTATACCTTTCACTCATGTTTTTACTGTTTTAGAGAAACTTGTTTTTTGAGGCAAAAGAAGATATACATTCATACCATACCATTACAAACTAAACAATCTTCATAACAAGACATAAATCAAGAGTACATCCACATAACACAAAACATTACACATTAAAAATTCAGTACATCAATATTTACAAATCAATTTGCTTTTCAAGATAAACAAAGCAAAGTGCGATCACAAGAGAACAGCAATATACATTATTTTAGTATATCAACAAATGATACAATTCACTCTTGTGGATATGCCGACGCGTTTCAGGTTCGAATAGCCAATTTTCGAACCCTCATCAGGGCTTTGTTATTTATCTGTTTAGGATGCAAAAAAACAATAAAGTTTTATTGACAACCTATCCACCTTAAAGCTACCACTCTTAGAATGTAGAGTCATCATAATCTACCTGTATCCTTTGAAATGACGTTGTTTCCAGAAATGACAACGAGTAGATAGGGGACGTTTTTGCAGGGCTTCAAATACTATTTCTACAACAAATGAAGCGCAGATTATATGCCAAATGTTAGCAACAGCGCTAGATTTTTCATCACTAAAAGCGCAATTATCGTTTCTACGTACCTCCATATGCACCGTCCGGCGCCCCTATGGAGGGAGGAGTTCGTGGTAGTTGTATCGAAAATCCTAATTCAAGAGAAGGATTTTTCTTAATATCATTCTGCTTCATTCATAGCACATCTAATTCGACGCCTTAGCCGTTTCTAACAAATTCCATACCTTATGTCCGTGTTTCTAGTTGGGGAGACGTGACCCTGTCCCTGGGCAGATGCTTAGTTGTTTGGCAACCTATTAGAAAGTAGAGGGCCAATTAAATGAAACTCGTGGCTTGGCAGTTGAAAAAACCCACGCCAATCATCTTACCATTATTCGTGCAAAGATTAAAATCGTACCTGTGTTTACAATCAATTTCTCCTTCGATGTATTTCTAAAATTAATTTTCAAGCAAACGTTTCCCCCCGGGGGTCCGATATGTTCCTTGTCGCTCCCCGCGCACTAAATGAGGGAAAATAGTACCCATAGCTTAAAACCTATTATAGAACGCAATTATAGCGTCAAATTTAGTTACAGGGTCACTCCGCCATTCCTACCTGAATGCGCTAGCCTTAAGCCTCCGTTGTTGACGCTCCCACTGAGTCGCCTCACTGAGCTGTGGCGGCCATCTTGAATAGTTTTAAATCGCTAGTTCAGCGCCCCGATGTATTATGGGGAATGTAGTTCGGGCCAATTTACATGGAGTACTACATCGTCTTTTCAGAAAGAATCATTTGTTCGAAGTATATTTTAGTTATTCTGGGAGATGTACGTATTGAATTAAAGCACAGTATAGCGGGGGGAAAGGAGGGGGAAGGAGGGGAGGGGGAAGGGGGGGTTTGTGAGGGAAATTTTTTTAATTGAGCGGCTCGACATAGAGATATTATTTTCATGTATGAACTATATTTACTGCATGTTTTGCCAAAATTTTAAGGCAAACCCAACCAATCATAAAGTAATACATGGACAATTTAAGACGTTTAACTAGGGAATTTAATCACGCGGCCATTGCGAATAAACAAGCTACTCAGATCCTTGATAGTTCAGACATGCTGTTAAGACCTGTCATTGTACTGTTGAATTTGAGAATGAGGTATGCTTCTTTTTGCAACAACACCCTGTCAACATCAGCGGGGCGCTGTACTGTACCTATTGTAAATAGAACTGACCATTTAAAGTCGTTCTCCGTGTGCGATTTCTCCATGAAATGTTCGACCATGGGGGCATTTAATACCACCTTTTTGATCGATGACCTGTGTTGGCTAATGCGTAAATTAACCTGCTGATTTGTTTTGCCAATGTAGATCTTTTTACACGGACAAATTATAACGTACACTACGTTTTTTGTTCTGCAATTCGAAAAGCCACAGTGTTTCCACTTCACCCCCTGATGTTCCAACTCTGTCCCTTCAATGGTATTTGGGCATGCGACACAATTGCCGCATCTGTGGTGGCCATCAACCGGCTTCATATTCCACAGGGTTAGAAGGTCAAGTTTGGGTCTGGGCTGTGTTAAATTTGCCCTCACAATTCGCTGTCCAATACTTTTGTTTTTTCTATACGCAAAAATTGGGCAGGGAAAGGGGCATTCCAATTCCTCTAGAAGGTGCCAATTTTTTAGAATTGTTTGTCTCATTCTGTGCGTATCAGGGCCAAATGTTGTCACGCACACCAAGCGATCCAGCTCTTTCTTTTCTTTTTTTTGTAATAAACATTCATGTGGCGTGTAGCGAGCTCTTTTACGTGAATGTTTTAGTAGTTTTTTTGGGTAACCCCTCTGGATCATTTCTTGGCAAAACGTCTCAGCATGTTGATCAAAATCGCCGATCTCCGTACAATTTCTGCGTATTCTAAGCAGTTGCCCATAAGGTAAATTTGCTTTTAGGTTCCTGGGGTGGTGGCTCCTGTGATGCAGAATGGTATTTTTGTCGGTTGATTTCTTATATAGTGATGTTTTTAAGGAGCCGGTCACTTCCACATCCAGGAACGTCATTTTCGTTGAACTTGCTTCCCTGGAAAACTTGATATTATTGTGTCTGGCGTTAATCCATTCGTGGAACGTCAATAGGTCGGTCCGGCTCCCCTGCCACAGGAGCCAGACGTCATCTATATAACGCCACCACTGCACAATGTTCCCAATATATGGATTATTATTATCCACGAATCTCATTTCATATTGGGCCATGTAGAGCGCTGCCATCTCTGGGGCATAAGGACACCCCATGGCAGTGCCCTTCACTTGCATGTAAAACTGGTCGTTGAAAACAAAATAATTCTTTTTGAGAGCTATTTCTGCCAGTTTCAAAATGAAACAAGTTGGGACCCTATGGGGTCGTTCTCGCATCTCCAGATACAATTCAATCACTTCTAACGCCTCTTCCTGGGGAATTTGTGTATACAAGGACGTGACGTCCATGGTGACCATTATCTGTGTGAGTGGATCAAATGGTGTACCTTCCACTTTTGTCAAGAAATCGGTGGTGTCTTTGAGATAAGACTTCACATTTTTAAGAAAGGGCTTCAAGAAAAAATCGACATATTTCGATATTGGCTCCAAACAGGAGTCAACACCAGAAACTATCGGCCTCCTCGGGGGTTCAGTTAGACTCTTATGTACTTTAGGTAAGAGATATGGGATGGGGGTTTGCGGAACCTTCTTGTTTAGGAAATCAAACTCTTTGTTACCCAAGTATCCTTTGTCTTTCCCTGTTTCTAATACTTCTGTAATTAAACCCTGGATCTGTTTGGTGGGATCTTCTGACAAGGCTCGGTACCAAGTTTGGTTGTTAACTTGTTTCAAGCCTTCAAGTATGTATTTATCCCTGGGCCATAGTACCACTGCTCCCCCTTTATCAGCTTGCTTGATGACCAAGGAGGAGTCATCTTTAAGGCTTTGGATCGCTTTTCGTTCACCTTGGCTTATGTTCTGAGGAACATACTTCTTAGTCTTCTCTATTTTATTAATAGATGCCAGTACGACCTGCTCAAATGCCTGAATGGTGGCTACTGGCATGTAAAACTGTATTGCCAGCACTGGGTTTTCTGTATAGTCTGGTTACCAGGTTGTTATTCTCAACAAATACTTCTACATCTAAGAAACATAGTGACTTGGAGCTAAAATTGGAGGTAAAATTCAAATTAATACTGTTCTTATTGATTAGCTCAACAAAAGCCATGGCACTTTCAGGGGTACCCATCCAAACAAGGAACAAATCGTCAATATACCGCAGGTACAGCAAAATATTATTGGTGGCAATTTCCTGGTGTTGGCCAAAAAGGACCTGCTCCTCCCAGAGCCCAACGTGTAAACACGCGTAGCTGGGGGAGAAGCAGGCCCCCATCGCCACCCCTCTGACCTGCTGATAGATGCCACCATTAAAGATGAAAAAGTTTTGTTCTAAACACATCTTTGTCATGTTCAGTAGCATCCTGTTATGTGCCGCTGAAATGGAAGGGCGTTTGTTCAAATAGAATTCGATGCTTTTAATCCGTCACAATGTCTTATGGAGGTGTATAGGGCCGAAACATCAAGAGTCATCAGTAACAAATCTGGACACCAGATAAACTGCTCCACTTTGCACAAAAAATCAAAAGAATCCTTTACATAAGAGGCCAAAGACTAAACCAAATATTGGAGGAAGAAGTCAATGTACTTAGACACATTCTCTGTTGAACTGTCAATAGCCGAGATAATGGGCCGACCAGGTGGTATGTCGGCCCCCTTGTGGATTTTGGGAATTAAATAGAAGGACGGGATTACCGGATGCTCCTTTTTCAAGTAGCGGTATTCATCCTCCGATAAAAGATATATATATATGCAGTAAACCTCCTGACTGCTATGTAGTGTCCTCTACATAAATAAAAGCTCAGGAACCAGAAACATGAGTCAGGAGGTATTTATTAAACCTCAGCCACAGGAGACAGCATAACAACTGACACAAGAGAGAACATTGTCAAGGCATGGTTCCAGAACCACTACAGGAAGGTTCTTGGTACATTAAAGGTACAGTAACTAATAAGTAAGCACCATCACATATCTCCCCCCCAACAGAAAAACAAGAACAATGAATAGAGTGACAACAAAATAATAACAGTAATGAAAATGAAAGAGTCATAAAGCATAGTCTTTCAAATAGGAGGGTGGTCTACGTATTCTTTGACATCTAGAGGGAAACATGGATAAATTAAGATCATTGGCAGGATTGGAAAACGAATGAGATACACTCTGTCTATTATGAGAGCGATCAGGTACAGGTATTCTTGACTTAACGACAACAACTCTGCTTTTATTCCAAATTCTACCATCCTCTGTTTTAATGGCATTTCTGAATATTTTCACAACTGCTTTTACATCCGAAAACTTGGACCAATTTCTACAACCAACAGGAGCTTTGATACGAACTAGATCACCAACAAGAACTTTTTGAGCATTTACACACTTTCTTTTATCGAAATAAAACTTTCTCTCATCTTGCTTCTTCTCCTCCCTCCTTCGCCATTCACCTATTCCATTATCAACCAGACCTTTATTAAGATCCATCCAACCAGGACATAGATAGGTGTTGGGAGCCCTTCCTTTAAATAAAACAAAGGGAGATCTACCTGTAGTCGTGTGGGGAGCATAGCGATAAGCATTTATTCTGTCTTGAAGGACAGACTTCCAATTTAATCCAGATGATCTAGCTAATTGTATAGCCTCCTTCAGGGTTTTATTAACCCTCTCAACAGCACCGTTGGTTTCTGGATGGTACAAAGAAAATTTTTTATGTAAAATACCAGATTTTTCCAAAAACTCTTCAAAAACCCTCGAACAAAATTGTGGACCATTATCTGATAAGAGGCTATTAGGGAAACTTTCTTTTTTAAAGTTGGTATCTAGAAACTTTATTACCTCTTCAGATGTGATCTCCCTTACAGCGCTCACCTCAATCCATCTGGAATAAAGATCCATAAGAACTAAAAGATAAGGTGTATCACTTACACCAGACAAAGGACCAACTATATCTATGGCTAGTTCATCCCAAGGATGTCTTGGAAGGGATCTTTTAACCATTGGCATTTGTCTAGTTTTTAGAATTTTATCACTGGCAGAGCATTCTGGACAATCTCTCACTAACCTTTCTATCTCTAAATCCATCCCTGGCCACCAAAATTGCAAGCGTAAAATTTCTTTGGTTTTCACAATACCAAGATGCCCAGAGTGAGCATGAGATAAGAGTTTCTTTCTGATACCCAGTGGAGGAACCATTTTTGTTCCCCTGGTTAAAAAACCAGAGTGAATCGCAAGTTCATCAGAAACCAAGGTCCAGGGTTTCTTTAAACGAGAATTATTGCTCAAGGAAAGCATTACTCCTTTTATTTCTTCATCTTTTTCAAGTTCATCTCTCCACTCCTTTTCTTCAATCGCTCCCTCAGTAATCTCACATACATTTATAGATTCATCACAACAACCTATAACATCATCTTCTTCAAAATTCTCTTTCCCAACCATTCTCGAGAGACAATCAGCAGATTTGTTCGATACACCTGGAATATATTCAACGGAAAAATCAAACTCTTGTAACGAAACAATCCATTTTCTAATTCTTGATGAGATCGAATCTAAACCCTTTTTATCAAAAATTTCTTTTAAAGGCTTATGATCTGAGAAAACTAGAATCTTTGTTCCCCAAATAAGATTTTTTAATTTTCTCAGAGCCCAATAGATGGCGAGAGATTCTTTTTCTATAACGGAATAGTTTAATTCCGAACCTCTTAAACATCTTGAAGAACAGCAAATCAAGTTGTCCTTCCCATTTCTTTTTTGCATTAGGACAGCACCAAGTCCTTTTTCACTAGCATCGGTGAATAAAATTGTAGGTAGACCTGGCACAAATGCCTGAAGAGAGGGAGCCTTGTTCAATTCAGATTTAATCCCAACAAATTCAGATTTGCATACATCAGACCACACATACTCTACATTCCTCGATGTCAACCTTCTCATAAACTGTGTTTTGTCTGCAAAATTAGGAATAAACTTCCCATAGAACTCCACCATACCAAGGAAGGAAATTAATTCCTCCTTATTCTCTGGATCTTTTATTTTGTTGATGGTGTCAACTAATTCTTTTTTTGGAAAGATGCCTTTGTCAGTTATTCTATGCCCTAAGTAGTTTACTTCCTTCACACCAAATTTACATTTATTCTTTTTTTAGTGTCATACCTGCGTCCTCCAAACGTTTAAGCACAGCACACACACGACCGAAATGTTCTTTTGAACTATTTCCATAAATAAGTAGGTCATCTTGGTAACATCTTACACCAGATATTCCCTTTAAAATTCTTGCCATAATCCTTTGAAAGACGGAAGCCGCTGACACAAGGCCAAAGGGCATCCTTTTATATCTAAAAGTACCCATGGGGGTGATAAAGGCAGTTAAGTCCTGAGAATAATCATCTAATACAACCTGATGATAGGCTGAGGCAAGATCAAGTGTGGTGAAATATCTAGCACCTTCAAGGGTGCTAACCATTTCATCAATGTTCGGAAGGGGAAATCTGTCTACAACTACTTCCTTATTTAATGCTCTTAAATCAACACAGAGCCTAATCTCACCAGTTGGCTTCTTAACTATGACAACGGGAGCCAACCACTCAGTAGCCTCCACTTGTTCAATGACATCATTCTTTAGCAATTTGTCTATTTCTTCTTTTACCTTATCCTGTTCCATTAATGGTATCCTTCTAACTTTCGCTATGATAGGAACAGCATTCTCTTTAAATCTAATGTGATGTTTATAACCTTGCAAGCAACCTAAATTTTCTCTAAATACTTTTGGAAATTTGTTAGCTAAATCCTCTCCCAATTCCTTATCCGACACATTCTTCTCCACTATATCTACTTGATGAATTTGTACTTGTGGATCTGCATTGGGATCTAAAGTTATACCAAGTTGACCTTGATGAACCCAGCCCAACAAGATGTCACCCTTCTTTGCCACATATATTTTTCCTACGATAATTCTACTCCCAAGTTCAATCTCCGTCATGAAACAACCAACCATTTTAATTGGGTTATCTGAATATCCAAGAGGCCTAACATCCGATCTCATTAGTCTTACTTTACCAGCAAAATGATTATTGAATAATTCTTCATCAATTAAGGTAATACGAGAACATGAGTCGAATTTAAAATCTATCATTACATTTCCTACTTTTACAGGATGAATTGGATGATCACCTTTCTCACATTTTATCTCAAATGTAACAGTTCTGACTTGTGGTTGGGACTGATTCCAACGTTTCCTATACATATCAGGTCTAAACATTTTTGATCTGCAACATTTACCATAATGTCCCTTCTTGCCACACACATTACATATAATTCTTAATGCAGGACAAACTGGAGAATTAGCTAGATGGCCTACTTGACCACATCTAAAACATGCAAATTTATTACTTTGTCCTTGAAAATTGTTTTGAGACATAGGATTTGTAGTAAAGTCATCTTTTCCTGAGGTAGACTGAGTTTCATTCTTCTCATGTTTCTTGACTTGACATATTACTTCTTCAACTTTTGTGTCTTCTTTCTTTTCTTCAATAGATATTTTATCTTTTTCTTTTTTTAATTCTCCAACGCACTTCGTCATGTGTTCTACTTGTTTAGCTATAGCTAAAACTTCTTCAAGGGGTGGTTCATCTTTTAACCAGAGTTCTTTTCTTATTTCGTCATGGGCACATCTGAGCACAAATTGATCCCTAATCCTTTCATCGAGTGTTAAACCAAAATTGCAAGAGGAAGCCAGTTTCCTTAATGAAGAAACATAGTCTTCTACAGTTTCATCTCTCCTTTGTTCCCTTAAGCCAAAGTGATAGCGTTCCATAATGGTACTAATTCTTGGAAGATAGTGTTTATCTAGTTGTGCAATCGCAATTTCGTATTCATTTAGATTACGTTGTTCTCCAGCAGAGAGATCAGGGAGATGCTCTAAGACGTCTTGTCCTTCTCCTCCCAAACAATGTAAGAGAAGAGCTAGTTTCCTCTCTGCACTGAGGTTAGTTCCACAAACTCTTGCGTAGTTGGCAAAAATCTTTTTCCATTTTTTCCATTTAATATTGGGTTCTCCTGGAGTATTTAAAAAAAATGCGGGTTGAGTTACATTTTGCATGTCAAAAAGCTTCCCTTTTTTTTTTTTTTTTTAAGTTGTAATTATATTTAATTCTTTATTATTTTCCATTTAAATAGGAGAATTAATTCTTCCTCTTTTTTTTTTTTTTTTTTTTTAGGAAAGGAAGAATGTTCACAACAAGCAGACTTTGTTTTCAGAACTTTCCTTTCTCTTGCTGTGTTCTTTTCCCTTAGACTAAACGATTGTTGAGTAAAAGAAGATCATGGAATCCTTCAACAATGGTTAGATTAGAATGAGGATATCTAGATTCTGTCTTCCTTTCTTATACACGTAGTTTAATCATATGCACAAAAAGGTTCTTTTGATGACAATGTAAACGTTCTTTTATTTCACCGCGTTGTATTTTTAAAACAGAACATCAGAGGGCGCTGTTTCATCACAATTGCAGGAGACGAGTAGCGCGAGCCAAGGAATTCAAGCGCGTGTATTGTTCGTTGTGCCAATTTCACATAAGCGCGAGCAAAGCAATCTGAGCGCGAGCGTTGCTCAGCGCGAGCGATGCTCGTTTTGTCAACTTCACGAAAAGACTATTCTTTTCGTTTTAATTAAATTATCCTCCTCGAGAAGCCTCCCGCCTTACTCCTCACCGCTTTTAATTGTAGCAGCCGCTGGGAAGACGCCGCTTCCTTTTTCTTTATATAAACCGCCGCTGGAGGAGAAGGGGAGATCTTCTTCTTTTCTTTCTCTCTGTGTTGAGGTGGGATGTGAGTTCACCCGATCGTCGCCATAAAATGTAGTGTCCTCTACATAAATAAAAGCTCAGGAACCAGAAACATGAGTCAGGAGGTATTTATTAAACCTCAGCCACAGGAGACAGCATAACAACTGACACAAGAGAGAACATTGTCAAGGCATGGTTCCAGAACCACTACAGGAAGGTTCTTGGTACATTAAAGGTACAGTAACTAATAAGTAAGCACCATCACATGCTAGATACTAGGCGGATAATTTGCAGGTGCGGACCTCTTATGTATTCCTTTGAAATCAAAGGAACACAGGAATTTAAGGTGTAAACAGTGTAACGTTTTTAAGCTGGCATTGCAAGACAAGTGTCTTCCCTGACGCGTTTCACTCCACGAAGGAGCTTGGTCACATGACGCACCCCAACCGACATAGCGTATTTAAAGTGCTTTAAAAGCCCAACCAGCTGTAAAAAATGAACTGGCTGACAGCAAAGTGCAAATAATAAACATGAACAACAGACAGGCAAACAACGTATAAATATGCAGTAAATTCATTCTGAGATGTTTCTGACTCTGGCATACCTAAAAATCAGTACATAATTCATAAATATCTCATAGTTGTGCAAATATATCGAATTTAAAAGCAAAATTGCAAAAGATATTTTAGTTGATATTGCACATTTAAGAGACAGACAACTCCTTAAAAAGGAGAAATTAAATCTTGGCAAGTGCCCAAAATTAGCCTATAAATCAGAAATTATGTATCATGTACAAAAATAAATAAATGGCAGATCATCACTACAACTAGAAGGTTAAAATACAATATTCAGAATACTCAAATGTACTCGATACCACTATGAAATTATGTCCTTATAAAGTGCAAGTGCTAGACTAACAGACAAGTTTAAAAAAACAGCCCAAATGTATGTAAACTAATATCTGGTTAACGAAAAACACCAGGTAATTCCTAGTGGCAGGAACCGATTGAAACTTAAACTGCAAGGTACAGCCATACTAGTCTGAAAAGTGCAAAAAGTTCTATGTAATAAGTGACTAATGTGCAAAAAAAGCAGAAATAGCAGCACAGCGGAGGCTCCTGTAAGAGAAACCTCATATTTACATAATCAAAACATCTGAAATGCATGAGCAAAAGTCATCTGTATTTCAAGGGAACTAGAATTGTTACATCTAGTGAAAAAAAGGGGCAAATTGAAATCTATATAAGCTAACATTACCTACCAGTTGGACAAACTACACAGGATTATATGTATATATATATATATGTAACGCTCCAAATCCTCCCAACCTCGTAGAAGAATACCACAGCACTCGAGGGTGGAGAGTTCCAACACGCTAGATTTTATTTAGCGAGGGGGTGCACACAGACGCGTTTCGGCGTTCTGCCTTCGTCAGTGTGTGATGCACTGTGTTTACTCCCGGCATGTTTTTAAACATCATATATTCACTCCCACATTCACTTAGGCATGGACATAGAAAGGGGATTCACACCATACATTCAATGGCGGCGGCCATCTTACAATGTTTGTTATAGATAACATTAATCCACACAAAACAAAAGTTAATATGAGAGTTAAAGCCCACAGATGGGCAACAGCCATATTCTATGCATGGTATATGTCATATAATAGCCCTGAATTGGATACAAAAACATCCAGCCGTATATATATATGTATATACATCAGATGATTACTTTGGATGTGAACCTCAACTCACTCCTTCATCACAAAGAAAACACCATAAATGATCAAAGCCACTGGCCAAACCTCACAATGGCAATAACCAAAACTCAATACATCACCTGGTGCAAACACCACATCTCACCCACGCCTGCCTGGGAAAGTTAAAACAGCCGGGGTTTGACAGCCTCAGCAACCAGGGTTCCACTCTCTGAGGTAGACGCGTCCGCTCCCACTCAGATTCCAAACACCCGGTTTCCGAGTCTGAAACCTCAGCTTTGAACACACTAGAAGGTTCGGGAAAGACCCCCCCCTGGGCCAGAGGAATTTACTAGAACTGGTCAGGTTCCAAGTAAGCATTCCCATGGCAGGAAGCAGTTCTCACATCCCCTTCTCCAAATCTCGCATGTTCCTGACTTTATCTTGACGAAGCTCACAAAGCCTTCCGGGTACATAAACAATCCCTCACAAAAACAAAAAGACCTTGAACGTGAATAACCCAAGCAACTTGCAAGTGCTGCTATGCACGCAGAAAAGCTGAAGCAAGGCAAAGGCAGGAAAAAGGATGACATGAGGCCATGTCAAAGCCAATAGTAAGAACTTCATAATTCTCATCAATGTACAACACAATGCACACTTGTGCACAACTGCTTACAGATTCATACACTTCATCTCTCAATGTACAACACCGAGCACATGTGTGCATCACTGCTCACAACACTGCACTCCTAAACCAAAGAGTACGTTCCACACCTCTCTCTCCCTTTCACGCTTTCAAATGCACATTTCACACGTTCCGTTCTTGGCAAGGCTGTCTACTCTGTGACAGCTCCAACTGAAAGACAGCAAGATTACAAGAAAGAGAAGCAAGGCATATGTAGGACCACCATACATCCAGGCTAGGATTATATAACACACTAAAGTCAGTTAAAATAATGGTAGTCAAAGGTCATCACTGGGTGTCAAACGATAAGAGTGCCTCTAGCACTACAGTTGTGTAGCGGGCCAGATTGTCTGCGCAGTTGGTGATCCAGGTTTGGAGTTCTCTGACTGTGTTGTTTGTGTTGGATGGCCAGGTGAGGTTGTCTCGGGTGAGGGTGGAGTTGAGTTGCTCATCGGTGACCTTGCTCCAGTTCCTTCGTGGCGGGCGTGGAGCTGGTTTGGGTGCCTTGGGTTTGTCGTTGGTGAAGTGTACGCAGTTGTGATCGGTCCATGGCGGTTGCATTGTGTGGCTGAAATGGACGTTATTTCTTGCCAAAAAGATGGGATCGAGGGTGCATCCTGCTCTGTGCGTCGGTGTGTTGACGAGTTGTTTAAGTCCGATGCTGGCGAGGTTGTCACGAAGGGTGGTGATGTTGGGGGTCGTTGGGGTTGTCAAGTTGTCAGTTCTCCAATGAGTATATAGTTCGTTGAGGCGATGGTGTGGGGTGGGATGAAGCGGTGATGGTGGTGACAAAGGGGGCCGAAGGCCGGGGGTCTGTAGAAGAGGGTTCCTTGGTTTGTGATTTTGTGGGTGGTCTGGATCCGTAAGCGCAAGTGTTCGGCGGAGGTGAAAGTTTTTTTGGAGTTATCGAGGTGGAGGGTGCTTCTGTGGATGATGGCGAGGCCCCCTCCTGGGTGGTTGGGGCGGTCTTGCCTCTGGATCTTGTATCCATCCGGGATGGCGGTGTTGATGTCGAGGGCGGAGGAGGCGTTGGTTCAGGTCTCTGTGAAGAAGGTGATTTCGGGTGAGAGGGAGTCAAGTAGGTTCCAGATTTCTATGGCGTGTTTGTGTACGGAGCGTACATTCAGGAGGATGCATTTTAGGGTGTCAACAGTATTGGAGGCTGGGGTGTCGGTTTGAGTCTGTCGGTAGTGGAGGCAGTAGAACTTGCCTTGGGTCGTTTTTTGCGAGGCTGTTGGCATTCCCTCCGTCTTCCGGGGTTGAGTGCGAGCAGGGCGGTGGAGTCGTAGCGATGGATGGTCGGAGATCCAGGGTTCCTGGCGCTGGCCGCATCGGGTCTCGGACGGACGCAGACGGGCTTGCCTTGGCGTTCCTTCGGAGCAACAGCGGCATGCCCGCTCAGCGCGGCTGTGCAGCCGCAGACATTAATAGGGGAGGTTGGAGGGGCAGAGCTGGGAGGCGGGAGCAGGAAAACGGGCAGAACGGCAGTCACAATACAGCAGGGCACAATGATAAGATCAGGCACAATAAAACAGGGCACACAATGGTAAATGCAAGGCACAGACAAAGCACAATAATGTGTTAAAAATAGGCAAAAAATCAATGCACAATGGGAAGCAGGAAAGGCAGCGGAGCAACGAAGCACAACAGAGGGGGGTGGCCTAGACTGGAGCAGAGGATCGAACCTTTACCTGGACTACGTTCTGCCTGGACAGAGGCACAGCATGGCAGCCGGAGCTACGGTGGGAGAGAGCCAGTCCCTGGCCGAGGTCAGAGGTCCTGCTCACGGTCACCATGCAGCGGCTGGCATTAATAGGGGAGGTGGGAGGGGCAGAGCTGGGAGGCTGGAGTGGGAAAATAGCAGAGGGGAGGGGCCACGGTGGCAGCAGGGACAGGTGGGGGTGCACACAATGGTAAACGCAAGGCACAGAAAAGGCACAATAATGTGTTAAAAATAGGCGAAAAATCAATGCACAATGGGAAGCAGGAGAGGCAACGAGGCACAACAGAGGGCGCAACCCAGGCAGGAGCCGAAGATCGAACCCTTACCTGGACTACGTTCTGCCTGGGCAGAGGCACAGCACGGCAGCCGGTGCTACAGGGGTAGAGAGCAGGTCCCTGGCCGAGGTTAGAGGTCCTGCTCCTATCAGGCTGTAGCTCAAGTGCGGAACCAAGTCGGAGACCCCATATGCCAGGTGAGGTCACTGTGAAAACAGCTGCAGTGTCAATCGGTCCATAACCCATGCACATAGGTGAAACAGTGGCCCCAAATGCCAGGAAGGCCATCGGGGCAAGGCAAGGCACATCGGAGGAAGGAGGCTGCTGTGGTGACCCAAACAGGCCCATGCCGTGACTGAGGACAAGCACCAGGAACATCGCACCCCCACCACCTATTGAAGGGGAATCTCAAGAAACCTACCAGCATCGTATGTGGATTGAAAACCCTCCTCTGGCTGCAGGACTGTTTGTGAGGAACTTAAGGACACATGACCACAGCCCCTCTCAGGCCACTTGAGAACACCTAAACGGAGGCAGCCACTGCAGCTTCACCGCCCACAAAGAAGGAACACTCAGGAACTCCGATCACTCAGATCCTGCTAGCACAAATAGCTGATAGATGGGCCTGCTATTATCCTGGGAACTTGCCTGTCAGATAGCGATTCAGCACTGGAACACTTTCAACTTTAATAGAATAGAGTTGGAGAGGAACTCCCGAGAGTCAGACTAATGAGGCTTAACCTGAATTTCGCCTCGAGTGATGCAGAATAACCACTACGGATAGAGAGAGGGGAGTGGGACTCAGGGGCCTGCCTATGAAACACTAGAGCCCTGACCTCAGGGGACCGTGTGTATTGTTTGTGAATGTCGTATTTTACTTTGTGTAAGCAGGTTTTTGACTGGATAATTATTTGTTGCTGCTGCTGAATGCGTTTTGATTTGTGAGCCTCTCTTCACTCCCCTGTGTCAACCCCCTCCCCCGCAAAGCCTTGGACTGCTTGACTCACGCTACCACTGAAAGTAAAGTGCTGAAGGGTTTCTTAGCCCAGTTGCTCAGGATCTATAGTAGGCTGGACACAGGGACATCAGGAGTTAAAGGCCTGAACCTCCACAGGTGGACTTAGTAGCTCCTGCATGCCCTGTGGTGCTCTGAATGGGGTTCGAACAATCACTATGAGTGTTTTCTCTCTTTTTCCAATTACAACAAATATATATGTTAACTTGATAATAAGTGATATACTGATGTCAATGTAATTTTTTTACCTTGCGAAAGCCCAGGGGGGCAACACGTGCTGGTGGAGGTTTCACTACAAATGAGAGAAAACAACACCCATGCATTGCAAGATGACATGTATTTGAAGAATCTTTAGCTTACTTTCAAAACGTTTTGCTATACTTATGTGCTCTGAAATAATGAACTACAAAAACTATGGTAAAGCAAAGTAATAAGGTGATGTTCTGATAAACATACCTAACCCTATGCTACTTTTTCCCTTTAGACTTGACAGTTTTTTACATTGGACGCAGGGCATTGAAATAGGAATTACCTAGCACATTTTATATACCACCACTATCAATTTTTGAACACTGGGGACAGCTCTACACAATAAAGCCCTACATTCTGAGCATCTCCACTGACCTGCCACCCACCATGGTTTAAATTATCCCCTTACTCGTGAATGATATGTGCGAATATTAGGCTACATGAACACAACAGTAGACTTAAGGGAAATGGAACAGAACACAGCAATGTATATTTTTGAAAAAGGTGACATATAAGAAAAATAAATGAACACTCCTCATGTCACTTTTAGTAGAACAAAGGACTCAGTTGAAGCCAACTCATGATTTTCCACAAAGACTAGGATTGCAGGGCCACAGCTATGTACTTCAGACCCATATCTCTAGGTTCACACATTTGCCAGAAAGGATCTTTCAGGAACAGGCCCCTACATTCCCAAACAGCAGAACTCATAGCATTACAGCTGATGAAGGACTGCACTTGACCTTAGAGTCAAAGCACGAGGTTAGCTTTTCTAGCCTGATACACAGCCTACATCCAGCTACTATACTATATCAATTTGTGCTCGGTTTCTGGACAACCTTTGTACTTCATGGAGCAAGGGATGCCAATTGTAATTTGGCCACTATGATACATGTTTGGTGAGGCGTGGGTGTATCACGAAGTAAAGTAAGCATACTGTGTTGAATCTATCTGTACACGCATGTGGAGTTTTGTAGAGAATGGGAAAATGGACATATTCCCATATGGCATTTTCTACATCTTCCTTACCCCCAGAGCTTCTACATAGGAGGGTAGATCTAGCAAGACAAGATACAATGTAAGGTAAAATCCTATTAAAGGCTGCCTCTGAACTAGTCTAAAAAGGTGAACCACACCAGCTCTTTCAGATCAGTCTCCTTACTACTGTTTCCTGTCAAAGTCCTAGAGAAACTCATCAACAGATGCATCATTGACTACTTCAGGAATCCCCAACTGCTCAAAATTACACAGTCAAGCTTCAGACCCAACCACAGCAGAGAAACAGCCTTATCACCTAAACAGATGTTTAATGTTAATGTTTAATGTTTATTGTTACAGGATTTCTAGAGCGCATGGCTGCCCGTGAGCGTCCCAGCGCTGAATAAGTACAGGCAAAGTCAGAAGGGGGAGCTCATGGGAACAGCCAGGTTTTCAGAGATTTTCGGAATGCCAGAAGATTGGGCTGTGCACGAATATCGAGGGGGAGAGAGTTCCACAATTTAGAGGCGTTGTAGGAGAAACGCCGACCTCCCGATCGTGTTCTCTTGATCTTAGGTGGTAAAGTTAAGTGGGCGTTAGAGGATCGGAGAGGTCTGGCGGTGGTATAAGGAGTTACCAGGTCTCTGAAGATGGGAGGGGCTTTCCCGTTGAGAATTTTGTGCGTTAGACAGAGCGCCTTAAATTGCACTCTTTCCACCACGGGCAGCCAATGAAGCGCTCTAATGGCTGGTTTGGCCGAGCACCGACTTTCGGTATTGGTAAGGATCTGTGCGGCCGCGTTCTGCACCACCTGTAGTTTAGTGGTTACTTTCCGCGGGACGCCCAGAAACAGTGCGTTTCCATAATCCAGCCGTGACAGAATGAGGCCCTGGATTAGGAGTTTCCTTGATGGAAAAGGGAGCAGTGGTAGAATTTTCCGGGCGGATCGCAGGAGCCCATAGCAGACTCCGGCCGTTTTCCTAGCTTGGGTGTGCATGGTAAGATTTTGGTCCAGCCATAATCCGAGGCTTTTAATCTCGGATTTGGGGGTAGGGGGCTTACCCATACATGGGGCCATAGAGAGTCCGGGCGAAAATAAGACTGATTCCCCATTACCAGTATCTCCGTCTTGTCGCTATTAAGGTTCAAGTGAGATCTGTCCATCCAGCTGACTATGTCTCTCAAGCAGGAGCAAAGATCGATGGTAGGATTTTCCTCCTGAGAGAGAGAGACAACCAGCTGGGTGTCGTCTGCATACGTTAGGAGTTTGATGCCATGAGGGGTAACTATTTTTTCCAGAGGAGACATATACACGTTGAAGAGCGAGGGGCTCAAAGAAGAGCCCTGTGGCACTCCGCAACGTATAGGGGTCTCCCTGGATGTGCAACTACCCTCAATCACCTGAAATGAACGGTCATGGAGAAACGATTTCAACCAGGCCAGGGCGGTATCAGTAATCCCAAGATCTCTGAGTCGCTGGACCAGGATTTGGTGGTTGACCGTGTCGAAGGCCGCGCTCAGGTCCAGGAGGATCACTGCCACTGATCCTCCTGCGTCCATGATCTTCCTGGCCTCCTCGACCACCGTCACCATCGATGTTTCAGTGCCCTGGCCAGGGCGAAAACCTGTCTGTGAGGGTTTGAGTAATTCATTGGTTTCGAGATATTTTGACAGCTGGGCATTTATAAATTTTTCTGTCATCTTACTGATGCAGGGAAGGGGAGATATGGGCCTGAAGTTGGCTAGATTGAGGGGGTCTAGGTTAGGTTTTTTAAGTAGGGCTCTAACCTTCGCCTTCTTCCAACTAGGGGGCACCACTCCGTCTGCTAAGGAGGCATTGATTAAGTTTACCATAGGTGCAAGGATAGTGGGTGCTGCCAGCTTTAAGATTTTAACTGGGGCAGGGTCAGACGGTGAGCCACTTGTAAGAGATTGGAAGAAGGGGGTCAAGGTATCCATACTTATGGGAGTGAATGTCTCAAGTCTCGTGTTAAGGTTCTGGGCCTGCACTAGAGGCATAGATGGTGAATCCAAAGCGGTGATTGGCGGGAGTTGCTGGATGATGTTTTGAATCTTTTGATCAAAAAACATGGCCAGCTTATCACAATGGTTATCTGCGGGGTCAGTCGAACGTGTGGGCTCTGGGGTTTTCAAAAGTAGTTTTACAATTTGGAAAGTCTCCCTAGACGAGCAAAATGCCGCATTAATTTTCTCCTGAAAGAAGACAGTTTGGGCATTTTTCAAGGCTTTTTTATAGTTGAGAATGGCCAACCTATAATCCTTCTTGCTATTGGGATTGAAGTCTTTCCGCCAGGTTCTTTCAGCCCTTTTACATAACTTTTTCAGAAGGCGGGTTTCCTGGGTAAACCATGGGGAGGAAGTTTTTTTACGGGATGTCCGATACCGTTTTTTTGGGAGGATGGTGTTAAGGGAGCTTTCGATCCATGATGAGAACTCCGTGTCCGCTATTATGGGGTCAGTTGTATGGCTAGGCTTGGAGGAGTCCAAGACCTGCTCCCATTTTTTGGAATCTAGTTTTGCCCAAGGATAAGCCGGTCTACCAGGGAGTTGGATACGAGGAGAAGTGGTCGGAATCTCCCATCTGAAGGGGATAAGCATATGGTCTGACTAAGGTAGCGGGATCGGGGCATTAGTTGTCAGGGCACCGATGTTACAAAGAATAGGATCGAGTAGGTGTCCAAGATTGTGCATGGGTTGGTCGCTCTGAAGATGAAGATGATGGGTAGCAAGGTCTAGGAGCAACTCAGAGGCGATATTGTCGTCCCTATTGTCGAAATGAATATTAAGGTCCCCTAAGATTAGTAAATTAGGCAGAGTACTCGTCATAGCGGTGGAAAATTCCACGAGGGAGCTACAGAATTGAACCGTGGCTCCTGGTGGCCGGTAGATGAGGACTCCTGAGAGTGAGTTACATGGGGACAGTTGGATGCTAAAATTTACATTTTCACAATCCAATAGGGGACTGTCATGAAATCTGCATGAAATTTGTTCCTTGTGGATAATAGCTATCCCTCCTCCCTTTCCCTTCACTCGGTCCAGGTGTTGCACGAGGTAGCCCTGAGGCAGCGCCTGAACCACATCATAGTCTGAATCTGGGGTGAGCCATGTCTCAGTGAGAAACAGGATCTCATATTGCTCTTCTTCCAGAAGCATATGGATTTCATGACTATGTTTGGGCAGGGATCTGCAATTTAACAAGGCCAACTTAATGATTGTCCGGGGGGCTTGACTTTTCATTACTGAAGTGAATTTAAATGGGCAGTGAGGGCAATAAGCATAGGAGCTCTCACCTGAAAAGATAGTTGTGCAAGAAGGCTGGGGGGGTTGGTTCAGTTGTAGCAGGAAATCTCTGGAGTATGATATCGTAGATTGGGTGGAAAGCTCCAGGGTATCTGGCCCTCGGCCTGTCCCGGCGTGGACGGGCGCAGACGGGCTTGCCTTAGGCGCGCCTTCGGCGCGTTGACGGCGCGTCCGCTGCGCTTCCGCCAAAGGCACATTTTTATTGTTAGCGGGGGATATAGCGGGGCGTGGCCTCGAAGGGGGCGTGTTCTCGGTGCACGCCGGCAATGGCGTCAGCAAGTGTTTATTGTTCAATGTCCGCGACAGCGATAAGATCTGCTGCGCGGGTTACCAAGGATTGATTTCCCGTCCCAGGAATGTAGGCGAGGTAAGAAAGGTTTTAAAACACAAATTATTCACATAGTGACACTCAAATTTTAAAAAACAGGCAACGCTCCCGGCTTCCGCCTCAGGAGTACAGATTCTAAAGAAGCGCTAGTTCTCAGCGCCTTTTAAACTGGGCGGGGGGCGTGGCCTCGAAGGGGGCGTGGCCTCGGTGCACGCCGGCAATGGCGTCAGCAAGTGTTTGTTGTTCAATGTCCGCAACAGCGATAAGATCCGCTGCGCGGGTTACCAAGGATTGATTTCCTGTACCTGGAATGTAGGCGAGGTAAGAAAGGTTTTAAAACACAAATTATTCACACAGTGACACTCAAATTTTAAAAAACAGGTAACGCTCCCGGCTTCCGCCTCAGGAGTACAGATTCTAAAGAAGCGCTAGTTCTCAGTGCCTTTTAAACTGGGCGGGGGGGCGTGGCCTCGAAGGGGGCGTGGCCTCGCTGCACGCCGGCAATGGCGTCAGCAAGTGTTTGTTGTTCAATGTCCGCGACAGCGATAAGATCCGCTGCGCGGGTTACCAAGGATTGATTTCCTGTCCCAGGAATGTAGGCGAGGTAAGAAAGGTTTTAAAACACAAATTATTCACACAGTGACACTCAAATTTTAAAAAACAGGTAACGCTCCCGGCTTCCGCCTCAGGAGTACAGATTCTAAAGAAGCGCTAGTTCTCAGCGCCTTTTAAACTGGGCGGGGGGCGTGGCCTCGAAGGGGGCGTGGCCTCGGTGCACGCCGGCAATGGCGTCAGCAAGTGTTTGTTGTTCAATGTCCGCGACAGCGATAAGATCCGCTGCGCGGGTTACCAAGGATTGATTTCCTGTCCCAGGACACCATTGATGTGATCCTGGACAGAGGAGACTTAGGGCCTGCAGCCTCCTGAACCTCTGTTTGCGGCATTCATCACTGTCTCCTACCCCATCATCATTCGAGGCGTACAGGAGATTGAAATCCAAGGTCCCACTGTCAACTGCAATTGTTCTTTCCTGACTGGCAGGACTCAAGCCAACAGTCTGGCACCTTACTCTTCAGTCAGCTGTAACTTCATCTATGGACTACCAAAAGCTTTTCTCTAATCCTGACTGTTAGACCTGGCCCTTTTGAAAGGTTTATCTCTAAACGTTTTGCCTTTTGCCTCCTATTTTTCTGATCCTGTTTTCGTTGTCTAAAGGATTCTGGGCACTTTACCATGACTGACCAGTGCTAAAGTGCATATGCTCTCTATATAAATTGTGACAGTGATTGGTTATCCATGATTGGCATATTTTTTTACTGGTAATTCCCTAGTAAAGTGCATGATGTGTGCCAGAACCTGTAAATCAAATGCTAATAGTGGGCTTGCAGCACTGGATGTGCCACCCACATGAGTAGCCCTGAGAATGTATCTCAGACCTAGCAATGTAGTGTCTGCCCATGCAGTTGTAAACTGCCATGTTGTAATGACAAGTGAATCCACTTGCCAGGCCCAAACCTTCCTTTTCCTCACATGCAAGGCACCCCTAAGGTAGGCCCAAGGTACCCCCATGGGCAAGGTGCAGTGTTTATGAAAGGTAGGACATGAACTAGTGTGTGTGACATGTCCTGATGGTGAAATACTCTGTAATTCGTTTTTCACTACTGAAAGACTATCTCTCCCATAGGTTGGGGTTGCACTGTTACATTCTTACATGTGTAACTTGCAATAGGAAAAAGATAGAAAAATGAAATTTAGACTCTCTGAACTCAGAATTTATTAACACATATTTTGCTGAAGGGGGATTTAAATCCTGTGTCTAAAAATGCCACTTTTAGAAAGTGGTCTTTTTCTAACTTTACCATTGTGTGTGCTTATGGCTGCTGTTTGTGTATACGGGGTCTGGTGTGTGAGTGACAGGAGCTGAGATGTGCATTCACTCTGCATAGTCACTAGGGGGGTTGAGATGTCCCCTGCTTTGCCTGGGTGACTCATCGCATGGCTAAAAAGACTTGCTCTGCTTTTAGAGTGGTGGGAGGAGCTGTGCTTAAACCTGCATAGGCTGTGTCTCCTTTTGCACAATGCTGTGTCTGCCCCCTGTGGTCATGCGGCACCAGAGAGGGCAGAACTGGTTTGGACTGGGTTCAGAGACCCTTGCAACAAAGAACAAAGAGAAAAAGGCCTTTTTGGGGTATAAATATTACACCTAAAACCACAGGACCTTAGATTACTTCAAGGAAAAAGAGGACCCTGCCAAAGATGCAGAGCTGTAAAGGGAGCCCCTTTTCTGTGTGCTGTGTGGGATTGGCCTGCAGTTGTTGTTTCTGTCAATGGTGGAGGAAAAGGACTGCCTCTTTTTGCCCTGCTGTGGTATCCTGCTTGTGAAGAATCTCCAAGGGCTTGAGGTTACTGGCCTCCTGTTGAAAGTCTCAGGGATACAAAAGATTTCATGGAAAAAGATCCTTGCTGGATCAACAAGTAACCTGCTTGTTGAGGAGAAAGACGAAAAGCTGTGTGAGGAGCACTACCCCTTTTTTATATTACAGAGGGTTGGTTGGCCTTCAGTTGCTGCTCCTGCAGAAAAAGAAATGGACTGTCCTCCTGTATTTAATCTCCAAGGAAAGCATGTGGAGTACTTGAGTGTGCTTATCATTTCCACAGCCTCAAAACCACAAGCACATGTGAAGCACTTCTTATGCTGTTCAGCTCATGTGAGCGCTTTCGTTTGTGTTACCGTGCCGCCCTTTTGCTACTGAGGAACAGGATGGGAGAACTGAGGAAGGAGAAGCAATATCCCTTTCCTTAGCAGCCGGCGCATACTCTAGAGTAACATGCAGCCTTGGCTCTGCTACGTGGCCACAGGCTGAAAATATTCGCGACTATAAAAAGCTGACACCAGGAAGAATCAGACCCTTGTTGCTGGGACAACACCAATGCCAGGAGAAGTCCAGAGGTAGCCCCACCCATATCCTCGAGCTTGAGGGCTCTGACCCAAAAGTCACGGCAGCGGTCTGACCCTTTAGGGGAGGCAGTCGTCAACCCGGCAGCCCGGAGTCAGGAAGAAGGCGGAGAGGCCTCCACCGATGTCAGTGGTGGGCGGGGCTCTGGCCTGAAGAGAGACTGTGATACTGGCAGGGCCATGGAGGAAGGCTTGGTGGCAGTGAGGTGACCGGGAACACGGCAAGGGTTCAGATCTTGTGCACACCCTTGCCCCAGGGACCAGGCTGCCTATCCTCATTGCAGCTGTCCTGGAGCTCCTCGCTTTCCCTAGGGCACACAGCACTGCTTCTCTGCTAGGGAGCGAGCCCCACAGGAGGAGCAGCTGCCCCGGTCATCCGCAGGCCACAGCCTTGGATTGTTTACAACCGGAAGGCAGGGGTTTGGCGGTGATCTAGTCATGTGTGCAGGCTAAACCAGGCATGGACCTGCACACCTCTTTTTTTATGCTCCTGAAACCCCTCTCTCCGAAGTCGGAGTTATTCTCAACACCGTAATCAGCTCTCACACAAGTGTCTCGGAGCCCGTCTTCATTACTATATAATGTCTAAAAAGCATGCAGGAGTGCTGCCACATGGTTCTTGTGATCTTCGTCCTGCTTGTAACTTTGGGGCATGTGTGGTGATTACTGCACACGGATGGTGAGTATTTCATGTGTGACCTAACTACTGCATTTCATGCTTTAAGGTTATGGTGTATGCCTTACGCCTTATACTGAAAGGATGACAGGTATCATTTCCAGATGTTGCATTTACATGTGAAGTCATGGTATTTATAAAGTGATGTATGATCTATGCATTGGAATTACTATTGTGTTATGGTGAAGCGATCTTAATGATTGGTGCAGCTAATGAGTATTTCCCTTCAGTGTACTACATGTGATATGATGACATTTACCAGTGGCACAGTGATTTAAGATCTAGGTGATTGATGCAGTCTTATGACCAGTGCCTAGTGGTACAGTAATCCATGTAATTATGGTCATATGTGGTTTATGTACATCTTTATGACAAGCGCCTAGTGGAGCAGTGATTCATATTATATGATCTAATGTGCTACGCACTGATTTATGGCCTAATATGATTTTATGTATATACTATACACAGGATATATTTTTGATACAACCTTGTGTGCAATCTCTTTTGTGGTGTGCCTAGTGTGTGTGTGTTGCGCAAACGCTTTACACATTGCCTCTGGGATAAGCCTGCCTGCTTTGTCAAGCTACCAAGGGTTATCTTGGGTGTGTCACTCCCTTACCCTGACTGGAGTGGTGGGTTCTACCTGGCTTAGGTGTATACCCTAGCCAACCAGAAACCCCATTTATAACACTGACTCTGTACAAAGCAAACATCATCTTTCTGGTAAGAATTATCCACCCCCAAAATTGATATCCTCTCCTACTCCAATGAAATGCAACTCATACTGTCCCTCTCTGATAAGAGTCTGGAGACACATAATAAGTTCACTGCGTGCATGATCAAAGTCACTAACTAGATAGAGTCCAATTGTCTCATAGACAACACTGACAAGATAGAAGTTGTGATATTCAGAAAGAACTCCTTGCCATGAGACTCCTCTTGGTGGCTGGTCAAACTAGGACCCTCACACATCCCTAGCACCCATGCCAGAAACCTCAGGATTCTCACAGAGAGCAAGCTGGACATGACTGCACAAACGAACATGGTCCCAGCAAACTATTTTCACAATCTGAAGATGCAGAGAAAATCTTCAATGGCTCCAGAACAACACCCGCAAGACCCTCACACACACCCTTATCAGCTGCAAGCTGGACTACGGAAACACCCTCCATGCTGGAATCAGCAAGTAACTCACCATAAGACTACAAACATCCAGAACTCAGCAGCAAGATTTACAATCAACCTCCCATGCAGCACTCAAATCATAGTACATCTCAAAGTGTCCCACTGGCTCCAGAGACGCAAAGGGGCACTGTTCAAACTCCACATCACACCTTCAAATCACTCACAACATAGGCTCCATCTGCCTGAACAGTCACATCTCTTTTCACAAACCTCCCGACACCTCTGCTCAGACAGACACCTATTTGCACACATCCTGCGCATATAAAGAACTGGATGTGACATTTGGGCCTACTACTACATTGCTCGTAAAGTATGGCATGCCCTCCCACTACACCAGAGCCTACTTCTCTCTTCTTGAGTTCTACAAGAAGTTGAAGACCTTTGAATAGCTCCCCTACTGTTCCTTGGTGAGGCTACATTCTAACTTGCTCACTGCCAGGATACCCGCCCAATGCGAGAGTACACTATTACATATATAAATAACATAACAAAACAAATACAGCAGAGTTCTCACTTGGAGTCAAACACATCTGTGTCTTGCAGACATATTAAAGCCCATCACAACTCTACAGTAAAAAAATAAGTAGAAACTAATTTCAGGAGGTGGGACCACAATCTCGTGTTTAACAATGTGTGGTCTGTGGAAAGATGCTGAACTGGGCTTACTGGCCTTCTTCACCCTCATAGTGGCTATTATGAATTAGACAACAAACACCTTTTCCTAGATAGCCATGTTTGCTTACCAAAATGCTTTTCACTCCTTCTGGCTTTCTATTGTTTGGCTATAACCAGTGAAAGGTTAAAAACATATTTTCAGTTAAGATACATTTTTTTTTCACTTTGGACGTTTCAAACACTAATCTGTGCTTCAAAAACTGATCATCTAGCTGTCTTGTGTTAATATGGATATCGATGCAGTCATCAATGAAAATGAAATCTCGTCCTTATTAACCGAATCACCCATTGTGCACTCCACATAAACCGTGACTCGCATATATGTAGTCAAACAGACCTTGAGATCTAGGTCCAGATTTGCTGATTTATTTATTATTTATTTGAAGTTTTATATAGCGCGAACATGACCAGTTAGGGTATCAGAGTGAAAGATATGATACGTACAAGAAGGCAAAGGCAAAGTACAGAGATGAAGGATAGGGAAAAGTCAATAGTGGGACAAAGCTGTGGCAATATACAAGAGTCAATACGGTTCCACAATTCGTGATGATTTGAGTACAATGAGGCAAAAGGAGGAGACATATACAATAAATGGTACAGGTCCAAGTACAGGGTGGCTTGGGCAGAATACAAGGATGGGGGTTGGGGAAATGACAAAAGTAGGACAAGCAATGGAAATATACAAGGGTCAATACAGTTCCAAGACCGGCGAGCGATTTGATTACAATAGGGCGAACAAGATATGTACAGAAACAGGGAGAATTGGAAGGAGTAAGAGTCGTTACAGGGAGCAGGTCACACGAAAGTGCACCAAGGGGGCGTTATTGGAGGAATTTGCTCATTAAGAAGGTTTCAGCTTCTTTTTTGAAGAGTGCCAGAGACTGTATTCTTCTGGAGTTTGTGTACAAGGCTTTGTGAGTGATGCAGGCCAGCTTGAGATTAATTCTGCCTTCAAGGGGAAGCCAGTTCAAGGCCTTCAGGTGTGGAGAGATATGGGCAAATTATTTTGAACCGGATAAGAGTCTGGCTGCTGCATTGAGGCATGCTTTTAAGGGGGCAGTCAAAGTCTTAGGTAGGCCAGATAGTGTGGAGCAGCCCTATTCAATTCTGGAGATAACTAACTGCTCAGCGGTTTTTAGGTCGGCAGTTCTAAGAAAGGGTTTCAGTTTTCTCAAGTAGCTCAGATGGAATCTGGCAGTTTTTGCCATTGCGTGGATGTGTTCCATCATATTCAGCTTGCGGTCCAAAATAATCCCAAGAGATTTGTCCACAATGGTAGTGGAGCAGTTTCGTGCTGTGATGGAGGTGGCTCATTCTAGGATGTCAGCAGATTTTTTTGGTAGGGGAGATGGAAGAAACTCTGTTTTTTTGGCATTCAGTTTGAGCTGGTTGTTGGCAAGCCAATGGACAGTCAGTTTCAGGGCATCATTTAGATGAGTGATTACCTCAAGAGAGGAGATTTTAATGTAGATCTGGGTATCGTTTTCATAGATGTGGAAGGAGATGTTGGTCGAGTTGAAAATTTCAGCTAAAGGTTCGAGGTAGAGATTGAAGATAGTAGGAGACAAAGTGGAGCTTTGCGGGACACCAATGGAGATTGGGGAGGGAGTAGGTAGGTTGTTATTGACAAGGAATCTCTGTGTGTGGTTATGGTGGAAGGAACCAAACCATTTGATGACGGTACCTCCTAAGCCCATCCTGTGTTCGAGGCGTTCAAGGAGTTTCTCGTGGTTGACCATGTCGACTGCCGAGGAGAGATCCAGAGGTTTTGCCATGGTCAAGGGCTAGGAGAGCATTGTCTACGATGTGAACAATAGTAGTTTCAGTGCTGTGCCCAGGCCTGAACCCAGATTGGAATTAGTCGAGCAGATTGAAATTGGCGATGTGTTGGCTTAATTGTAGCTGCACACCTTTCTCCGGTACTTTCGCGAGAAGAGGGATATTCGAGATGGGTCTGAAGTTATCTGGAATTTCCGGATTCAGAATGTTTTTTTTTAGGATGGGGATGTCTTGCCCGATTTTCAGTGAGTCAGGTATGGACCCTTGGAGAAGGGAAGCATTGATAATGGTAGTCAGATGGGAGCGATGAGGGGGGTGGTCGCTGCCAAGCAGTTGGCTGGGAGGGGGTCGTGAAAGTGGGTATTCAGTTTTAAGGAGGATAGAATTTTTTAGATGGAATGGTCATCATAAATTTCGAATTTGGACTATCGAGCATTGTTTTTGGGTGTTGCTTGGTGGGGACGAGAGGATAGAAGTGTCCCAGCCGGAGAAGGAGGGGAGTTTGAGGAGGCTTTGAGTTCGTTATCCAGCAGGTTGGTTTTGGTTACAAAGAAGGAGGAGAACTCATCGCAGTTGACTGGTGATTTTCATGTTTCTTTTGATGATTTTGCTAGTTTTTTTGATTGAAGTTTGACTATTTCAAAAAGTTTGCGTGGTCTGTTCTTGGCATTTTCCAGCTCTGACTTGAAGGCTTTTTTTTTAGTCAAAAGGATATTCTTGTTTTACCTTTTTCTGGCCTGATGGAGGAGTTTACGGTGGGAGACTGAGGGGTGCCAAAATGTTAGTCATTGTCGAGTTGTAGTGATCTGTGAGGTCGTGGACCTTAGATAGAATCGGGGGGGGGAGAAGCTCATTCTCGCAGCGGGCAGTTAGTTTCTCGAGGTCCAGGCTCTTAGAGTCTCTGAGCCAGCGTTTTGGTTTAGGCCACAGGTGGGAGGGTGTGCAGCTGGCAGGAAAACACTCAGGCAGGAAACTCTTGATCAATCCCATGGATAGGCGCATTGATATTGCAACGGTCAAGGGAGATTACCTCAATCTGGCACATATGACCAGAGGGGTACGCGCGCTCCTAAAAGCACCTTAAAAAATCAGATGCCGCTTGAGTTAGGAACACATAGCCAATCAGGACTTAGCATACGTAGAGATTACGCACTCCCCATGCCAGATATCTGGACACATTATCCACTGGCCACGTTGTGTCCACACGAGGTCGGACCCACCTGTAGTAACCATTAGACCACTAATTTATGACTCAGTGCGGCAGCAACCAATATTACTTCCCATATATGGTATGCTTGAAACTTTTACAACTCATCCTGTTTTGTATAAAAGAAGTACATATACAGATTATAAATTGAGACAGTCCTCAGACCTCGAGCATGTAACTGTTCCCCCATCTGTAATGTTTAATTAAATGGACTGTTCCTGTTTTGCCAAATGCCTCTTGTTTTCTATTTTTTTTAATGATTTAGAACTAAGTAACATTTGTTGCAAGTTATTGGGAGGTACTTATTAGATACTGCTTTAGGCTTTGACTTTTAGTATATTCCCTTTCATCGTTGATAAAAACAATACTTTAACAGGTTTTTGATGCCAAAAATGCACAATGACCAATGTTTTGCTATATGGGGAAAGGTTGACTGTTACCCAGCAAAAAATACCCCTGTGAGAAAGAGATAAGGGAAGTGCCACAATCTCTTAAATTCCACAACAAAATAGAGTAATTGTTCTAACAAACATCATTCTTGATGCCTTCTGCATGCAGTGACCACAGAGAGGACCCTCTATCTCAGTTTGAGGAATGTAGTCTACGAGCCATACCCCGATTTGGCAGTACTAAGAGAAAATAACATCTTTTATCAACAAAGCAAAACCATATAAATATTAAAAGGACTATCACCCCGATGATAGCCTGCTGCAATAAAAGAAAGACTGTTGCATTTCGTTTTGTGATTTTCTCTCCATCGATGGGTGTTTGCATTCTACAATTAATGTTATAAGTCAACCCCTGTACCTTAGCAGTCAACCTCCAGTGTAGGTGTTAATAATTTTCACTTGCCCAGCCGGATTTACTAACAGTGGGATTTACGGGAGGAGTGCATAATGTTTATAAAGAGAGCACATGAAGCCTGACTTCTGTCAGCAGGATATCTCAAAGCTAAATAAATGTGTGGAACACCATTAGAAGAATGGATTTCATACAATGGCTTAAATAATATAATTAACTGTGACAGACTGTTTTGTATATCTTTCCCAATTTAATTGTCCTGCACAAGTTCTGGCTTGTGGTCTACTAACAAGAATCACGTAGAATTGCTAGTTCCCAGTATATATTGTATGTACCATATATGCAGCCATGTTACAAGGATCAAAAAGCCTTAATATGTTTGTACATGCATTATACATAAGGACTGTATTACCTAGGTAACCATAAATCATGTTTGAGACCCATTGGGCCTGATTCACAATGGTAAACTTAAACTTTTGTGTAAGTTTACAATTTTTTGGGTATTTCCAAACAGCAGTCCTGATTCACAAAGTCAACCTTTCACTTTTGTGTAAGTTTACAATTTTTTTTATATTCTTGAAATGTGAGTTTGATTTTAGTAATAGCAATTTTGCGACTGCAAAGACTCCTCTCAAAAAGATAGCAGAGGCCTTTCTTATTATGCGCCAGTCTGCTCAGTTGTAAAATTACTATTAGTAAGATTAAACTCGTACTGTGTGAATATCAAAAAATAGTAAACTTACTCAAAAGCGTAAGTTTACCTTTGCTAATAAATTAGCTAAGAGTAATTTTAAGACTGCAGTCCAGAGAACACCGCACATAAAATGGGTAGACAAGCCTATCTTTTTATGTGCGGAGTACTCTGTCCAGACTGCAAACTCTCCACAGTCGTAAAATTACAATTAGTAAAATTAAACTCGTACTTAGCAAATAGCAAAAATGAGTAAAATACACAAAAGTGTAAGTTTACCTTTGTGAATCAGGCCCATTGTCCCTACCACCATGGAATTTATTCCATCCATGTCTACCAGTTTCTAATTCCGATTTTGGTGCAAATAAGAGTTAGAGTTCAGAATGGGATTCAAATTTAATGCTGAAAGTCTGCACTTTCCCTTGCACAAATTTTGAAAGGCAAACAATGTGCGTAGTCCAATGATGTATTTGAGTGAATGTTCCACGTTAATAAATAATAATAATAATACAGTGCCTGCACATCCTAAGATTCAACTATCCCTAGCTTGGAAGACTCATTAGATAACAGCTTATTGATCTGTCAAAATGAACTGGCGGGAGCCCTGCCAGGGAGACATGGGCTTTGAGTTGGGGATCGATTGGTTGGGGCAGTACCCATCCCTCCGTTGGGGATTGGGGACAAGCCCTGCCGTGACAGATACTTTTGTGTTTTTGAGGTATGGGGAGGGGGGTTTGTTGGGGGGGGATTGTTTTAGTTTCCAGATCGCACTTACACTGCAGGGTCGCCACAGACTACACTTGCGCCACCGAGGCTGAGTATTTGTGTTGTATTACAGCACCACCCCATACGGCTAGCATCCCTGACAGTGGGCCACGCGTCGGCCTTCGTGTCCTGAGCTGGAATGTCCACAGGGCCCAGACAAGATCAAGCGGGGGGCCATACTTCACTATGCCAAGAGGGTGAAGGCTGATGTCCTCATGCTACAGGAGACACACCTTATGGGTACAAATGCCCTTTGCTTATAGCGCTATGGGTTCCAACATGTTTATCACTCTGGTTTTATGAGGGGGTCGTGACGGGTGGCCATTCTGATACATCGTAGGGTCCCCTATAAGCTTGAGCAGCAGTGGACCGATTTGCAGGGGCGCTACTTGTTTCTCCGGGGTAGGGTTGGGGAGGATCCTTTGATTTTGGGTAGTGTACATGCCCCTCCCCCATTGCAGTGGAGTATGATTGAGAGGTTGCAATCACTGTGGGCCGAGATGCCAGACGTATTGTCCGTGGTGGGCGGGGACTGGAATGATATCATGGACACAACTGTGGATAGGTCTAGGGTTGGGGGAGGTCATAGGAGCGTTCTCCCTACAAAGCTATACACTCTGGTGAGGGGGCTGGACTGGGTCGACACCTGGTGGCGCGCCCAAGGGGCGGCTCAGGGGTTCACATACCTCTTGGTAGTCCATAAATCACTTTCCAGGCTTGATTATATTTTTATGCCCCGGGTGATGGCTAGCAGAGTGGAGGCTGCAGCTTTTTTGTCCCGGGGACTCTCGGACCACTCCCCAGTGTATAAAGACCTATGCCTAGACAGGGGTAACCATTTTGGTGGCGCCTGGTGGTGTGGCATCTTCAGAACGCGGAATACACAGCGCATATTGGGGTGACCATTGCCCAGTAATGTGGGTTCCGTCTCTCGTGCAGCCATCCTGTGGGAGGCACTGAAGCCCACTCTGCGAGGAGTGGATATCTCATGGTGTGCGGCAGCCCATAGGAAGCGTAGGGGAAATTGACTCGCGCTGAGGCGAAAGTGGAGATGCTCGAGCGACAGAACCGTGAGACAGGGAGTGATCTGGGGGTGCGGCAATTGTTGTTGGCCAACAGGATTGTGCAACACTTCTAATGGACGAGGCTCGTCAAGTTTGGTTCATCACGCGCAGTAGAGTGTATCAATGGGGGAACAAGTCGCCTATGTCAAGGCACATTTCACTCGCAGGCCCTGCCGGGTATCTTGGACCACACTTGGGCCCCAATCACGGACCCCCCCGCCATTGCTGAGAGCTTCGCTACCCATTATGCCGATCTGTCTGTCCCCCGAGAGTGTTTGCCAGCTGCAACGATAGATACATTCCTCACTGATGAGGAGCTAGGGTCGGCCCTGGGGGAACTTAACTCTGGGAAAGCACCCGGACCCAATGTGTTTCCAAGTGAGTTTTTTAGCCGGTACAGGGTGCAGCTGGCCCTGCATTATCGGGCAGTGGTGGAAGAGGCCCGGGAGGAGGGCGTGCTTCCCCCGGACTGAAGACATGCGGAGGTGGTGGTGTTTCACAAGCTCAGAACAGCATGCCTTCTACCGCCCTATCTCCCTCCTCAATGTGGAGACCAACATCCTTGTGAAGGCGCTGGCCAATCACTTACTACCTCATATCAAAATGATCGTACACCCAGATCAGGCGGAGTACATGCCCCAGCGGGCAACACAGCACAACATTAGGAGGGCTCAGGTGGCGGTCGCGGCGATCCAGCAGCTTCGGGAACCGGCGGCGATCCTATTGGCAGACATGGACAGGGCCTTCGACTCCCTGAGCTGGGTCTATCTGTTCGCCCTGCTCCATAGACTTAACCTGGGCCCGCGCTTCCTCTCATATGTGAAGCTCCTATACACGAGGCTTACGGCGTTGGTGCGGGTCGCCAGCGCTATCTCCTCCACATTTCCTTTTCAGAGGGGCAGGGGTGCCTGTTGTCTCCCTACCTATTTGCCTTGGCTATGGAGACCTTGGCGGCCTGGGTGCGCATAGACGCACAGATATGGGGATTTGAGTGGGCCGCGGGCCTGTCTGATAGAATTGCACTGTATGCAGACAACGTTCTTTTCTTCCTGACGGTGATTGACAGGACAGGTACGCGTCTCCTGCAAATTATGCAGCTCTTGGAGGGTCTGTACATCAATCCCAGCAAGTCCACACTGTGGGTTTGGGAGGTCAGACGAGAGTTGACACATGGGCATCCGCGGTCCAGTTGGCAGCGGGCGGATTGAAATATCTCGGCGTGGTGCTTTCAGAGGTACCGATCATAGCCTGGGAACGTAATCTCACACCGGTATGGGAGCGAGTTTGCGCAGACATTAAGTCCTGGTCACGTATACCCCTGACACTGTATGGTAGATCGGCCATTTTCAAAATGGTGGCACTCCCCCGACTTCTATACCAGCTGCAGAACCACCCGTCCCCGATCCAGCCTAAATGGTTCCGGCTAGTGAACTCTGTGCTGGGGCAGTTTCTATGGGAAGGGGGAAAGGTGCGCGTGGCCATACACACATGCTTCTTATCCATCTATTGTTGAGGTCTGGCCTCTACGGACCTTCTTTCTTATTACCAGGCCTCGCACCTGCTGGTCCTCAACGAGTGGTGGTATGGCGACAGGGGGGACCCAGCGTACATACTGGAACGCTATCTAATGGGAAATCACTCACTGCAGACACAGCTGTACTCAGCGCCGCTCCGTAGCACACTCCCATCGGCCACACAGGCAGTGTTCATGGTATGGCGGCAGGTGCTGCGGTGCATGGCCTGGTGGAATGTCTTGACCCGGGAGACCCCACTATGGAACAATGGGTGACTGCCCCAATTGGCGACCCTGCCGGGGTTTCGGGGATGGGACACCGTAGGCATCTCCACTCTGGGGTATGTATTGAGTGACACGACACTTAAGTCATTCCGTGATCTGTAGGAGGAATTTCAAATGCCCCAGACACAATTCTATTGCTACTTACAGCTGCGTCACGCACTGTCCCCTAGTCTGCGGGGCCTGGAGTGGGTACCCGAATTTAGCCCCATTGAAGCAAAAATCTTTATGGGGGATCTGCCAGACAAAAAGATCTCTCGCATTTATCAATCCTTGGTCACACACTGCTCCACCACACTTCAGAAGCTCCGGGGGGACTGGGAGGCAGACCTGGGTGGGCTGGAGGAGGACGATTGGGCGGAGGTCCTGGCAGCTCAGCGAGGGGCGGCCATAGCTGCACGGCTCAGTTTAGTCCAGTTTAAATACCTCCACAGGGTCTACTATACTAGGGCTCGCTTGTGGCGGGCGGGGAAGATTGCATCCCCGGAGTGTCTCCGCTGTAGCCAGGCAGAGAGTTTACCCACACGATATGGCACTGCACGTCGCTGGATCATTTCTGGAGGGGTGTGTTTGCATGTCTGTCTGAGGTCCTGGGCTGGGAGCTTACACGCATGCCGCAGCTTTCGCTGCTTCATGTCATGGAAGATGTGGGTGGCAATATCTATAAGCGACATCTACTGTGTGTGGGCCTCACGTTAGCTAAACGGGATATTGCTAAGGCATGGAAGGCGATGAGGGCCCCTTCAGTGGCTGCCTGGAAAAATGGTCTAGACTTTTGCATTGGTCTGGAGCAACCTATCTTTTGTGGCCAGGGGCTGCCCGCGCAAACATTACAAAATATGGCTGCGATGGGCGGAGTAGAGGGGCCTCTGACTGGAGCCCCCGGCGACGGAGGAATATCTGTTACCAGAATGATGCGATTGGGCCGATGCAAGAGGAGAGCGGGAGGGAGCTGGGTGGGTGTGGGTGTTTGGACTTGGATATTTGGATCTTTTCTATAAGTTGCGCATGAGAGTGTGGGTTTAGTGCGATCTCTAGGGGGGAGTGGGAGGGGGGGAGTTGGGGAAGGGGTGTACTATTTGTCAATGATCATATGTAATTTATGATTGCTCCTTTAAAAGTCGATTAAAGTCATGATTCTGCTTGGTTTGATTTGGCAGATGACTCTGGGGTGCAGAGCTCTACATGGCATATGTGAATTGACTAATAAAATATGTTTTCCCCAAAAATATTTAACTAGGATCCATCCAACCTCCTATGCATGTTGTAACGAGCCTATGGGTTGATTTAATATTTATTTATTTTGCTGATCACATGTCTGTAGTGGTTAAAAACATCAACTTCTAGATCATGAGAGGAAAATCCGGCTACTGCTCCATGTACCTCGTTACATTGAACTGATCAGGGCTTGCCGTTATTGAGACTTCCTATTGCAAAATTGTCTACCCAAGACCACTTCCTCAGAAGGATATTTTAAAATGAAATCACCTACACAAAGTAGCAGCCACACTCTGCCTCGCCTTTAAAAATTTCGGGTGACATTTCACCGGCCCTCAAAAATCTTCATTGGCCTTCAGTTTCACTGAGAAAAAAATGAAATACCATGCTATCCCGTCCAGGGAACTCCATGCTATTTCAGTGTAGTTGTTACCACCTCACAATATATATTGTCTACATGTGTTAATGTGACAGGAATCCAAGTATGTAACTTGAATGTATAAAACTGAGAAGGACATTCTCAAGAACGTGCGATAATCATCACCAAAATAGGCTTACACAATTTTTCCCATCGCGGTCTATCACAGGAAAATAATGCAGTGTTAACTTGTATTCACAACATGGTAGTAACATGCAATAATTTAACGATAACACGTCAAATTTCCACTAAGAATTTACCATGACGGTGTTAAAAATCCAAAGCCGAACGTGAAAAAAGTGGCGATGAGCCCAACCGCAATAAAAAAATCTGCAATAATCTGCGGCAGGCCTGCAATTCACACACGTCAAATGGGAAAAATCACTATAAAAGCAGGAAAAAAACTACATACAAAACAAAAACAACTGGGAAGCACAATGGAGGTAGCCGGAGCAAGAACAGAGGACAACCAGAACCCCACAAGCCCCACAGAGGACCAGTCTGGGACCTCAGGGTCAGGGAAGGGCAAGGAGAAGAAGAAGAGGAAGACGCGGTTCAGTCCGCAGAAAAACAGGATCCTGATAACGGAGGTGGTAGAACACCATCAACTACTGTTCGTCACCTCCACTGTGTCATTGGTAACAAAAAATGGAATATGGCTGTCCATCGTAGACAAGGTGAATGCAGTCGAAGTGCTGAGGAGGACAATGGAAGAGGTCAAGAGGTGCTGGAATGATGTAAAGCGCAAAACCAAGCTGAAAGGCGGCAACAACCAGAAGGCAGCAATGCAGACTGGAGGTGGGAGTCCAGCGCCACAGGAGGAGCTGGATGAGATGGAGGAAATGGTGTCCACAGTCATCACTGTGGAGACGGTGGCAGGAGTTGGGGGACCGGACACTGCTCAACGTGACCTGACAAAACAGCAACAGGGTGAGTAACGATCAGGGACTGGGGGACGGGGGGAGATGGGCACAATGGCACACATGCACAATTAAGTATAGCACAGTGCACACCCACAATGACTCTGGACCATGCCCCTGATCCCCTTGGCACACTGCAGCCCACCTAGAACCAGCAAGTAGGCCCCCGACGACTATGTGCCCAGAAGGGGCCCTTCCCACACATCATCAATCTCACAATCAACCCATGCACACGTGCCAAACCCAGCAAAGCGGCGTGTCTGTGAGCCACACTGACAATGCAAGTGACACTGCATGACGAATAGCATGGCTGCAGTCAATATGACATGTTGCACGCCACAACACTGAGGTAGCTGAGTGTGAACCACATCCGTGAAGGAGCAAGAACAACCCTCTGATGTCAACAACACATCTGCGGACAAACCATGCCCCAGACTCCCAACTCCTACCAAGAGCCCAATTTACCCAAGTATGCAACATCTCAGCACTGTATAAGCACAGAAGTCAAAGGCACTCTGCCTGAAAGGGATAAGGGGCAGCAAAATCAGAGCTGCGGGGTGACTCTCCCAAAATGCAGCACGCACACATAACATTCAGAGCACATCAACATTGACAACAATGTGGTACAAACTGCAACACGTTCACAACCGAACAGTGGACACAACTGGTGCCGCTTGTGTGTAGAAACTGGCCAATCACATTTGGCATAGCAGGGAAATGTGAGTTGATAATATACAAGTACAAACACATCCGTGATGTTGTCGAAATGTCCACTGTCTCGCATCAAATAGGCAGCTCCTCCCAAACAGTCACAATGTACATTGACATGCACTCTGTATGTAAACGTGAACAATGCATCAACATACATGTGAACACAATGCTAAACTGCATCTCCCCTTCACATTGCAGATGGAAAATCAACACCTCCTGCAGAGCAAACCAAACATCTCTTCATTGATGACGAAGAGGACCTCCCCAACATCGACACTGATGCCCTCCAACAGCTCATGGACACCCTCAGCACCCCACCTCCAGGAGTAGGGCAGCCAGGCTGCATCAAGGAGACCCCACCCCCTGCACAGACCACACAGCAGGAAGCACCCACCCCCACAGCTGTCTCCCAGGACCCCCCAAACAACACATGGCCTTCCAACTCCACGTGTTGGGGTGCCAGGAGAAGTTGGCTGATCAGGTGCGGGTGGGGTTCCACCTCATGGCATCCAAACTAGATGCCATACGTGCTCCATGCTCTCCAATGATCCATGGCTAACATTGCAGGTGTCCTTAATCTGAGACAAGAACAACTGTCTAGTCAGAGTGGCTCCAGCTATGTCAGCCGGGAGTTGGGACACATGCAGAGGATCATGGAGAACAGGAGCAGACGCAGGCGGAAAGCATGGATGCCACGGCTGCACACCAGCGAGAGGTAGATGGATTCTTCCATGCCCTGAAGACCCTCATCATGGAATTGCTGCCACAAGTCCTTGCGTGGATGAATGCTGCTGCTACTACTCCATCCACATTTCCACCCCCTAAAGTGTCAGTGCCACACAGTGTGGAAGACATTCCACCTCCGACCCCTGATGTGTCACTGCCACACAGTGATGCATACAAAAATCACCACCCACATGTGAGGTACATGAACCATCAGAGGACGGAGATGCCGATGATTCTACCTTAGTGGTAAGAAGGAAGCGGTAGCATTCATCTCCGCCATGTGGCCTGTTTCTGCTTGGTTCTACCCTCTGCATCATCACCTTCCACTGTCCCCCGATACACTCCGCGACACTCACCTTGGACCTCAACATGGACTGCCATATTCTGTTTGGTTACCAAGGACACAGAAATCAGACTGCGGACTGAACTCTTCCTCTACCGATTAACGTGTCAATCCCTAAAGGAATCTGGCTGGCCCTCCATGGGGCAACAATGTAAAGTGGGGTTTGCATGGCCATTTACTGCTCCAGCCTCAACGCTCCACCAAATGTGAATAAAACATTCTAATTCACACAGATGTGTAATTTCTATGATCAATCAAGTATGAAAGTATGAATGGATGTAGGGGCAGTGATTCCCCCCTCACGTCCATGTTGCTAATGTTGTGAGACTTTAGTCACAGGGTGAAACTCTCTGCATCATCGTGGTAAATATTTGTGACGAAATGACGCCCTGTTGTCTTTTCTTGGTCAAAATGACAGCCATTATGTCAGGAATTTGGACATATGTGATATGCTGCTGAGTGGGATTACGTACTATCTCTGCCACCCTGAAATGGCATTTTGAATATGTGACACCCTGAAGAGGCTCTTTGTACAGAGGTGACACACCCACCATCTAATTGCCATTTGTGAGATTGTTAACACTAAATGTTGCACGCACACTTGTCAGAGTGATGTGCTTATGCAGAGGAGTAACATGCACACACGGAATGTGTGTTGGTATGAATTTATTTGCACATGCTGTGCCTGTGGTCATTTTTTCCTGTCCCATGATTTCTGAGGACAGTCACAATGTGATATGCTCATATGAAGAAATTGTTGATGATTGTGTTCCTTCGGGCTATTCCTGCTGCAGCTGCACTGGGGTGTGGTCCTCTTGCCTCATCTTCATTTTCATATCATTATTATTATCGTCTGGTGCATCTGGCACTTGGATCCATGGGGCACTGGTACGTATACATATGTTGTGCAACACACAACATGCAATGATCATCTTGCACACTATTTCCGGGCTGTACAGGAGTCCTGTGATATTCAGGCACCTGAAACGCTAAATGAGCACTCCACAATCCCCCTGGTGCGTTTGTGGCCCGCATTGTACTGCCGCTGGGCCTGGGTGTTCGTGTCTCGGAGGGGTGTCATCATCCACGGGCAGAGTGCCTATCCTTGATCACCGGTGACAGGGGAGAGAGATATGTGTCAATCGTTGGTTCTGTATTTGTGTTAGCAGGCTTATTAGTTTAATGGTTTGTGATGTGTGTGTCTTTGAGATTCATGTTTGACATGTATTGCTTGTGGCAAATGAGCAGCATCCATGTGTATTACGTTGCCTGACATCTGCTCCTAACTCCCCCGCACCTATTTACTTGTGTGCGTTGCATGATTGCATCACTTGCACTCCATTGTCATGACTGTCTGTGTATGTCCACAAGCCTGACAACAACACTGTGATATTGGCCGTTGAAGGTCGTTGGCCACGTGTGTGTAGACCTATGGTCATGATATGGCAGTCACAGAGGCACACACAGTAATTACTTTGTTGGCCATCTGGGAAGTAAACCACGCTCAGAGCCCAGGGCTATTGATTCCCACTCCTACGCTGGACTTGTGTACGCTGGACCAGCCAACTCCGGTTACGCTTACAGGGGGGGGACATATCTACATTTCCAAGTTCTTCCCCACTGCCTGAGGTAACATGGTTGCGTCCACTGTTCACACTACAAACACCAGCAGTATATGTCCACATGGACATGTCTGTGCTCTGAATACTGAAGTCTGTCCAGCACATCACCGCCACACTTGGCATTGTGTACAATCTTATTCATCGGTCACTTGCCTCCTTCGCACAGACTTGGTTTCAACCGCTCCTCAAATTCAGCAAATGTGTGGCAGAGGTGCCATGACGTGGATGGTTTGTCTACATGGCTGGCCACGGTTACCACAGTTACTTGTGTTGTCGTGTCTGGTAGGTGGGCATGTTGTATGTGATTTTGTAGTGTGTGCATTCTCACAGTTGCGAGTTGTAGAGTTGAGGTGTGTGGTGTGTTCATTTGGTACTTGCCAACGAGCAGTGCATTTCCATAGGTGCCATCCTGGAAACGCTGGTTGATGATGGACTGTCGGAAGATGTAGGAATCATTCACAAATATCGAGGTAAAAATCAGAAGTCAGAAGTATCGTCAGACAAAGTATCTTGGTCAAGAATATCGATTTTAGGTAAGTAATATTGATGTTAAAAATATCGAAGTGTTTAATATCGTTTGTAAAAATATAGTTGTTAAAAATATCAGTTTTCTATTAATGTTATGTATTTTAGTATATATCTTGTATGTGTGTGATGTTTGTTTTTTTGAATAAGAATTGTTTGTATTTTATTATATGTGTTAAAAGTTAAGTAGGTATAAAACAAAATCATTTTGCATTTTTAGGTCCGTAGTGCGTTGTATGTAATAGGGCTATAGGGTGGGAAGTAACCTAATTATATAAAATAATTGATTATTTATAGTAGTTATTAATTTGTTTTCATTAGAAATTTGTGTTTTTAGTTCTGTAGCGGGTTGTGGGTTTATAGGGAAATAGGGTGGGAAGTAATTTAATTATATAAAATGCATTGAATAATTGAATTATGAACATTTGTTTAATTGTGATGTTATAGGGCATCTTCCGTCAACCTGCTCAAAACTCCTTATCCTACCACACGCAGGCCTAGCCTCCAAAAGTTATCTGTGCTTTTCTCATTACATCGATGCACTTGAACAATACAACGCAGCGTTCAGGGAATTTTTTACAATAAATGTTCGATTATATCAGAAATGCCACTATCCAATTTTCTATATTAACCTGCACCTTGAGGCCAGCAGGACAGCTCAGATTTCTCCTCCTTGGAGCCCTCCTTTTCCCATATTTTCCTGTGCAACAGTATAAAAGCCTTGACTTACTGCCATTTCTGTTTGTGTTCCTTAGTCAGCAATATTAAATGGGCCCTTAAAGCCCTGTGCCCATTGTGTTCTTCGACTCCACCAACACTGACTGCACCTCAAGTCTGTCTCTTCCATGACTGTCCTCAGTGCAAATGTCCTTATCTGGCCTCAAGGTCAGGGCCCACCCTAAAGTCATCCATCATGATGCCGAGTACCGACAGCGCATGCATTTGAATGGACTCTGCCTTTGTAGTTCCGGAGTGAGCAAAAGATGTCTGTAGCACACCAAAACTTCACCCTGGTTAAAAGTGCCGCGCCTATGATGCAAATAATGAGGCGCCATCCACCAGTCTCTTTCAAGCACAGTGCCTTCTACAATTTCCCCCTCTTCAATTTCATCTTCATCATAATCCAATATCAGTTCCTCCTCGGATTCCCCCACTTCGATGTACCCACTCATGACTGGCACTTCAGCATCACTCACACAACGATCTCTAAATTGCTCTTTGTAAAGGTCCATGTAAGGATCCCACTCCTGAAAGACGGACACCGAGCCCCATCCTTGCCGCCACTGTGCCTGGTCAACCATTGTCCCAGAGCTGCCTGCAAAGACACAAACTTTGTCTTTGGGACAGGGGTGGCGGAACACACTAGACCCTCCTGACTTCCTGTTGGCGCAAACTGCACATCACCTGCCTCAAGCACCTGGATGATGCTATACTGCCCCTGACCTACAGTGTCATGATCAACCAGGACTGCCTCTTGCAACCATAACCACTTCTCAGCCCTCCCCCGCTTCCTTTGTCCCCTTACCCCCAACTGTTATAGACCATGATCTCTTACCCTGTCAACCCTGCTGTCTGTATTTAGCGATTCCTCACCTGACTGCTCACCTTCCTAGATGCCTTACTCCGACCTCTAAAGCTCTTGCCAAAATTAGGTGGCTGAATGTCCTTCCGAGCACCTGCGAGACCATACAGCACGTTGCAATCCAGGCCATGTTGCGGCTCCACGTGCTGGAATCCCTTGCCCTCTCTTTCATTCCGCTGCTCCAGCGCCTGGGCAGACTAGACAAATCTAGCAGCAGGCCCGTCGCATTATAAGCCTCGCCCACAACAACCACACGTTCCACTGCCACATGGCACAGAAGCATCACCACACTTCCTGCTGTAGCCAGCCGGGCAAGGCCCAGCAGGTAATGCCTCTTCTGTCCATGCCTCTCCTGTCCATGCCTCCCCCGTTCCATCACTCCCTCCAGGCAACACCGCCGCATCTAGGAGTGCACTGTCTGGATCCTGCCAGAGAGGCCCACTCTCAATGGGCCCCATAATCTGAGATCTGAGCGCCGAGCACGCGCAACTCAAGTCTGGGGGTTGTAATGGGCTTTCTGGCGCTAGCGCGATTAGTAGCGGAGCCGCCGCGGTAATAATGCACGGGACACTCTTGTTAGGTTTCCTCGTGACTCTGACTGATTCTGTCGGCCCTGCCCCCTTTATTTTATAGCTGGCGCGTGACGACACGTACCAGCGCTAGCGTAACCTCGTCGGTGCGGGTAGACTGCACAGCTACCCTACGCCGGAGGACATTACATTCCTTCTAACCTTTATTGAACAAAAATCATAAACATAACACGATAGAGATTATGTGGATCTGTTATCAGTCACTAGATTTCCAGTCTCTGGACTATCACACCATGAAATCATCTAGCGGGGAGGATGGTGCGGGGTTCTTCTGCAGCTCATATCTGGATTGTCCGCCTCTTGACAGGGGCACTGATGGGGTCATTCCGTGCATGGCCCCACCTTCCGGGGATCTTACAGGAGAGCTCGGCAGGCTTCAACACGGGGTCGCCAGCAGGGGCTGGGTATCCTGGTTCCCCAGGTTCTCATCCTCTGTGGGGCTCAGTCCTTGCAACTCAGGGCCGCTTTCATCTGTCGGTTGACTCAGTCTGGTCCTCGGGCGATCTGGTTCCTGTCGTTCCGGTGTTCCGGGTTGCACCTTCCTGAAGACTCAGATGTTTCGAGTGACTACTTCGGATCCCCTCTGGGCTGTCACCATGGTGCCAGTTCGGCGGATGACTGTCCAAGGCCTGTACTCAAATGGAAGCCGGAATTTGCTCCCTCTGTATCTATCCTTGATGTACACACTGTCTTGTGCTTTGATGTCGGACTCCTTGGCCCGTCTTCGGGTGCTGGCTTGGTCATGGGAGTTGGTCCGGTTAGCCAGAGTTCGCCTAGCATCAACTTGGGCCGGGATCCAGGTTGGGTGATTTGGGGTGGTGTCTTTCACGACTGAGCCCATGGTTGCCGGCCCGGGGGCTGCCTCGGTTGTTAGGTGAGGCATCAGCCGGTATTCCCGCAAGAAGCTATAAATGGCGCTTTCCAATGGTGATCCGTCGGCATGCGCAATGCGTATTGTCTTGTTGAGGGTGCGCATAAATCTCTCCACTTCCCCATTGGCTTGGGGCCAGCGTGGAGTTACTTTCCTGTGATGGATTCCCCAGCTCTTTAGGTAGTCCGCAAACTCCTGTCCCTGGAAGAGTGGGCCATTGTCTGTCTTTACCACGCCGAATATTCCGTGCGTGGCAATCGTTTTCTTGAACTTGGTGATGACCTCCATGGCTGTCTGACTTCTCACAATTTCAACCTCTGGATACTTTGTGAAGTCATCAATGATCACCAGTGCATAGCGTCCATCCGGAAGGTGTCCAAAATCTGCACTCACGCATTCCAACGGTCGTTGGGGGTTATCTTCAGTGATGACTGGGTGTTGGCAATCTGGTTGTCCTGCTGCTTGACACCAGGTGCAGGCTCTGACCGTCTGCTCCACCATCGTGTCCATTCTGGGAACCACACCTTGGCTCTTTACCTGCTCTTAGTTTTCACCATGCCTTGGTGTCCTCGGTGGGCTAGATAGACGACTTGCTGGGCCATGCTGGATGGCATCACCAGTCGCGGCCCTCGTAGCAGGCAGCCTCGGATGTCAATGGACTGTTCATCTTTGACCCGCATCATTGATTCCAGCGCTGCCTTAGCTTGCGGTGTCCGCCTGCTCAGGGTGGCTTGAACAGGGCGCCAGTCATTTGATTGGATCGCATCGGCTGCCAGTTGTAGGCATTCGTCTCCCTGAGTGGCTGCAACGATGGATTCAAGACTCATGGGCAGAGGCCGTGACCTTTCTAGTACAAGCCGGACGTATTCTTTGGTATCCTCCGCATCCTCTCTCTCCGCTTTGGTGGCTGCCCGGGGATGTCTAGAGAGGTAGTCTGCTGGATTCGACGAGCCCGGTTTGTACTCCTCCCGATAGTCGTATCCCTGCAGCTGAAGGATCCACTTCTCAATCCTCAGCGGGGGTTTTGATACTTAGCCTTGAAACAGGGGTATGAGTGGTTTGTGGTCCGCTGATACTGTGAATGGATGGCCATATACATAGACGTGAAAGTGCCGACAGGCCCAGTGGATGGCAATTGCTTCCCGCTCTATTTCATAGTATCTCTGCTCCGTGTCTGTTAGTGAACGGCTTGCGTACGCAATTGGTGCCCATTCTCCATTGCCTTGTAGTTGGGTCAGTACTGCCCCTAGCCCATAGGAGCTGGCGTCCACTGCAACGTTTGTGTATCTGGTAGGGTCAAAGTAGGATAGTGTCGTGTCCGCCGACAGGGCTGATTTGGTGGCTTTGAAGGCTTGCTCCTGTTCAGGGCCCCACTGCGACGTTGTGGATGACTTCGTCAGTTCCCGGAGGGGTTTAGTGAGGTTGGAGAGGTCGGGGACGAAACGCCCACAAAAGTTCACCATCCCGAGGAAGCTCCTTATTTCTGAGATGTTGGATGGGGCTGGGGCTTCTTGGACATCTCTCACTTTGTCGGGATCCGGGGCTATTCCTTGATCCGAGAAGGTGTACCCAAAGAAACTGATCTTGTTCCCCAGGAATTGACACTTCTCACGGTGTAGGGTCAGACCGGACTCATTGATCCTTTGGAGGACTCCCCTCAATCTCTGATGGTGATCTTCTATTGACGATGCATATATGAGTAGATCGACACTCACGTTTAGGACTCCTGGGAGCCCGCTGAGGATCTCACGGATGGTGTTTTGGAACACCTCAGTGGCCCTCGAGATTCCAAAGTTGAGGCGTCGGTACCTCCTGAGGCCGACATGCGTGGAAAAAGTAGTTACATACCGGGAGTCCGGGTGTAGTGGCAGTTGGTGATAGCCGGACCGGAGGTCCATCTTTGAGAACCATCTTGCCCCGTTCAATTCTCCTAGTATGTCATCAATGGTTGGGGTTAGGTGCAGCTCCCTCTTCACCGCTACATTTGGGAGGCGCATGTACACGCAGATGCGGACCTGCCCCGGCTGTTTCGGTTTCCGGGCCACTACAATCGGGGACACCCACGGGGTGGGTCCACTGACCTTCTCAATAATACCTTGTTTTTCCAATGCCTCCAGTTCTTCTTCAACCTTCTTCCTCAGATGGAACACGATACGCCTATGCCTCAGCCCCACTGGTTGGACTGACGGGTCAATATGGAGAGAGACTTCCTTCCCTTTCAGGCAACCAATGCCTTTGAAGACGTCTCCGAATTCTTCCATTATAGCTTCTAGCTCTTCTTCTAGCACTGCCATGGCGAACGATATGAGCCTCAGCTCTTCCTCTGATTGTCCACTTATTAACATGCCGTGGCCTTCTTTTGTGACGTACACAGTGGTGGGGACTTTGAGGCCTTGATGTTGCAGCTCCGTCTTGAAACATCCTATGAGCGGGATGGGTGTCTTCTGGCCATACGCAAATACTCTGATCCTTGCGTCGCGTAGGGGGGGCTAATTACTTAACTGGTTGTATACATTGGCGGACATCAGTTCAATGGACGCTCCTGTCTCGATAGTGGCTCTCAGGTATACAACCGTTACAACGCAACTTTTACAACGGACTACTTTTACAACGCAACTTTTACAACGCAGGATCCATTACAACGAAGTACCATTACAACGCATTTTTTTACAACGCAAATACCTTTACAACGCATACCATTACAACGTAAGTATAGGTAAGTATATAATTATAGTAAAAATGTTATAGGTTTGGGTTTTTGGGTAAAGGGGTATTTTTAGGGTTCAGGGCTAGGTTTGGGTTTTCGGGTAAAAGGGTATTTTTAGGGTTCAGGGCTAGGTTTGAGTTTTTGGGTAAAAGGGTATTTTTATGGTTCAGGGCTAGGTTTGGGTTTTTGGGTAAAGGGGTATTTTTAGCGTTCAGGGCTTGGTTTGGGTTTTTGGGTAAAAGGGTATTTTTAGGGTTCAGGGCTAGGTTTGGGTTTTTGGGTAAAGGGGTATTTTTAGGGTTCAGGGCTAGGTTTGGGTTTTTGGGTAAAGGGGTATTTTTTGGGTTCAGGGCTAGGTTTGGGTTTTTGGGTAAAGGGGTATTTTTAGGGGTAAGGGCTAGGTTTGGGTTTTTGGGTAAAGGGGTATTTTTAGGGTTCAGGGCTAGGTTTGGGTTTTTGGATAAAAGGGTATTTTTAGGGTTCAGGGCTAGGTTTGGGTTTTTGGGTAAAGGGGTATTTTTAGGGTTCAGGGCTAGGTTTGGGTTTTTGGGTAAAGGGGTATTTTTAGGGTTCAGGGCTAGGTTTGGGTTTTAAAATGAATTAAATTAAATTCAATTAAAATTAAATAAAATTAAATTATATTAAATTTAATAACTTACATTTTAAAAAATATTATATACTTACCTATACTTACGTTGTAATGGTATGCGTTGTAAAGGTATTTGCGTTGTAAAAAAATGAGTTGTAATGGTACTTCGTTGAAATCGATCCTGCGTTGTAAAAATTGCGTTGTAAAGGTATGCATGCTAAAAGTAAGCGTGGTAACGTCATACATCCGGCTCTCATCTCCTGCTGGTGGATTTTAATTCGGCACTGTTAGAACCGGGAGTCTCTGGTTGGCAGAGGTAAGTACCTTAGCCCAAGTAGGGACCCCTGGTTCCGGTCAGGGCGACGGAATAACCCTCTGAGATAACCCCTGCTCACCCTCTAGGTAGCATGGCGCGAGCAGTCTAGGCTAAACTCGGAGGCAATGTGGATAACATTTGCACTTAACACAACAATAATCCCCAATCCACCACAAACTGAGACCACACAGGTAAGTATATTTTATAAAAATATGTAGCTTTATCTAGTTTCAGCATGTAAATGAAGCAGTTGCATGATAATCACTTCTTTAGCAAACGTAGCATTTTATCTTAAGGGTTGCATTTAATTCTTAATGGTTGTACTTGTAAATAGGAAGTTCTTATGTGAAAACAAAGATAGTCTCAAGTCTCTCCAATCAGAAGGTAAAAATAATGCCACTGATTTCTAATCACTTAGCTCTAAAAACGAGCAGTCAAAGCAGTGCCAATCCTAAGTTATCCCCAAATCAGCTTTCTGAAGCAACGAAGCCCAGGTGCGGCAAGCACGCCTCACCGGATAGTCCTGGGACTCCTTTGTTGCCGATCTCACTCAGCCTCGCATCCCCGAGGGACTCAGGCGCACCGCACCCAACGGAGCACACTCGCTCCTTGCCCCAGCCGGTCCCCGCAGCCCTCTGCCCGCTCTCGGTTCCTCTGGGAGCGGGAGGGGGGGCGCAAGCTCGGCGTTCCGAGCAGGGACAGACAGGCCAGGGACAGGGGTACTCACGGCGCTCCCCCGGCGAGGCCCTCAGTCTTCCCCGGTCCCGGCGGTGATCACTTGGCAGCTGCAGCGGTCCCGATCACGGGGACCAATCCTGTCGCGGCGTTTGGTCGAGCCTCCAGCAGCACCCGGGAGTCAGCCAATGGCAGTGCGGCTCCCGGGCGAGGCCTTCAATGACGCTCGGCTCCTCCACCAATCACAGCCCGGCACCGACGATGACGCTGCGCCGCACGGGCCAATCCCGTCGCGGCGTTAGTGAGGGGGCTCGGTCCCCTCGACCAATGGGAGCGCGGCGGCTTCGATCTCCGGCCCCGCAGCTCCTGGACACCGAAGCAAGTTGCAGGGGGTGTTGCTGGCCCCGGGCCGCGATGGTGATTTGGCGGCAAAGGGTTTTCGAGGGCGCTGGTCACGAAGAGACCCCCCCTCTCGACCTCCCCACCACTTTGGAGCGGATTCCACGAGGGGAGGCGCCACAAGCCTCTGACCCACGCTGGAAATGTGCCGATGAGCACATCGATCCTTTCCTCACGCTCCTTAGTCAAGCACCACACGTCCCAGGGCACAACAGCACGATTTGGCAGCTGTTTTCTGGCAAAGCTTTAGGAACCTGTAACCCTGGGTTCCCAACAGGAGGCCAGCTCTTCTCAGGCCCTTGGAGATTCAGTTGTAGACACAACACACAGCAGCGTCTTGGCAGTTTCAAGTAGGCAGGGTCACAGCACACAGCAAAGTCCCTTTCTCCTCCTTAGCTTCCAGTTGGACAGTAGAACAGGTCAGCCCTTAGAGCACACAGCAAGGCAGTCTTCCTTTAGTTCTCTAGCTGTCCTCCTTCCAGCCGAGGTTCCTTCTTGGTTGCAGAATTTCAGAATCTCCCCTTCTGTAGTCAGGGGTCCTTTCCTTATACCCCTCAATGTCTTTGAAGTCTTTGTGCATGGAGGCCCTTGGGCCAGTCTAAACCAGTTCTGGGGGTTGCGGAGCACTGAGGTGTCTCTGGTTTTCTTCTTCCTGTCAGCTTCAGGGCCAGAGGTGTCCGTTGACCATCAGGAGGGGGCTAGCAGTGGGAGGCAGGCCAGCACAGCCCAGCACTTATCAGGCATTCCTTCCTCCCACCTCCCAGGCAGGCAGATGTGCCCTTTCATCCCCGGGATGGCTCCGACCCTCTCCTCTGGGGCTCTGCAGCCCCCCCGTCACATCCAGACCAGGCAGGCATTCCACAAACCCAGGCACACAGAAAGGTTTAGACAAGAGAACAACCACTTTCTAAAAGTGCTATTCTCCAACACAGGATTTAAAAACACCCTTCACTAAAAGATGTGTCATTAAATTCTGAGTTCAGGGATATCTTTCACTTATGTCCCATCTTGTTCCTATGGGAAGATAGGCTGGTATCACATGGGCCCAGCCTCCTCCATGTTACTCTATGGAGCAAGATAGCCTTTCAGCAGTGAGCACATAACATGGCTGCAGCCCACTACCAGAGCATACTACCTGCACTAGTACATGCTCTACCTTATCCATACACTGCACCCTGCCCAGGGGGGTACCTTGAGCCTTCCATAGGGGTGACTGATGTGCACAGACAGGGAAGGGTTAGGCCTAGCCAGTAGGGACACTGGCCAGGCTGACATGGCAGTCACTGACTGCACACAGGCTCTGCGCTGGCAGGACTGAGTCACCATTTTAAAGCTACTCATGTGGGTGGCGCAATCTGCGCTGCAGGCCCACTAGTAGCATTTGTCATCACCAGCCCTGGCACACACAGTGCACTTTACTAGGGACTTCGTGGTGATACAAATATGCAAATCAGGTATATTCCATCAATATCACAATTTACAGAGGGAGCACTTACACTCTGACACTGATCAGCAGTGGCAGAGTGTCCAAAGCATCTTAATCAGCAAAAACGAAATCCAGCACAGCATCACAACACATGAGTCAGAGGCAAAAAGATGGGGGAAGAACCACGCCAAAAGGTGTCAGGTCTAACACGTGTCCCCTCCAGCTGAAAGTGGGGAGAACTACCCAACCTCTTGCGAGTCCTCACCACTAAGGCGGAAGAATCTGGACAGACCGTCAGCATTTGCGTGTTCTGTACCAGGGCGGTGCTCCACCGTAAAATCCATCCCCTGTAGGGAAATGGACCACCTCAACAATTTTGGATTCTCACCCCTCATCTGCATTAACCATCTGAGGGGTCGGTCTGAACACGGAAGTGAGTCCCCAACAGGTAGGGCCTCAACTTCTTCAGAGCCCAGACCACAGCGAAAGCTTCTCTTTCGATGGCACTCCATTTCTGTTTCCTGGGGATTAGCCTTCGGCTAATGAAAGCCACTGGTTGGTCTCCGCCCTCATCATTAATCTGTGAGAGCACTGCTCCCACGCCTTGCTCTGAAGCGTCAGTTTGCACAATGAACTCACTGGAAAAGTCAGGTGCCTTAAGCACCGGTGCTGTGCACATGGCAGTTTTGAGGGTGTCAAAAGCAGTTTGACAGGCCTCAGTGCAATTCACTTTCCTGGGCTGATTCCTAGATGTCAGCTCTGTCAAAGGGGCTACAATGGTGCCATAACCTTTGACAAACCGTCTGTAATACCCGGTGAGACCTAAAAAGGCTCTCACCTCAGTCTGGGTCTTGGGGGGTTCCCAAGCCAGAATGGTATCAATTTTTGCCTGTAGGGGCGCCACCTTGCCGCTCCCCACCTGGTGTCCCAAGTACACCACAGATCCCTGCCCTATCTGGCATTTACTGGCCTTGATAGTGAGGCCTGCCTTCTGCAGAGCCTTCAACACTTCAGTGAGGTGTTGCAGGTGTTCCTCCCAAGTGGAGCTGAACACAGCAATGTCATCCAGGTAGGCTGCGCTGAATTGCTCCATCCCTGCCAGTACCTGGTTGACTAATCTCTGAAATGTGGCGGGAGCATTTTTCAACCCAAAGGGCATGACACGGAACTGGAAGTGCCCCTCTGGTGTGGAAAATGCTGACCTCTCCTTTGCCCCGTCAGTTAAGGCAATCTGCCAGTACCCTGAAGTCAAATCAAAAGTACTCAGGTACTGGGCGGCTCCCAACAGATCCACCAGCTCATCAGCTCTGGGGATGGGGTGCGCGTCAGTCTTGGTGACTGCATTGAGCCCACGGTAGTCCACGCAGAACCGAAGCTCTGGGGTGCCACCGGGGGTAGCAGCTTTCTTAGGCACTAAGACCACTGGGCTAGCCCAGGGGCTGCTGGAGGGCTCAATAACCCCAAGCGCCAACATCTTGGAAACTTCTTCCTTGATGCTAGCTCTGACCTTGTCAGCCACCCGGTAAAACTTCTGTTTCACAGGCATGCTGTCTCCAGTGTCCACGTCGTGGACGCACCACTTGGTGACACCTGGGGTCAGGGAGAACAGTGGGGCGAACTGACCCAAGACTTGGCGACAGTCCTCCTTCTGTTCTGGAGTCAGGGTGGGGGAGAGGACCACACCATCCACTGACCCATCTTGCTCCTTGACTGCCAGGAGGTCAGGGAGAGGATCACTATCCTCCTCCCCTCCAACATCTGTAGCCATGAGCATAGTCACTTCAGTCCTCTCAAAGTGGGGTTTGAGGCGGTTCACATGTAGCACTCTCAGGGGCTGCCTGGGAGTCTTCAGGTTAACCAAATAGGTAACCTCGCTCTTGCGCTCCACCACCTCATATGGCCCAGACCACTTGTCGCGGAGCGCACAAGGCTCCACTGGCGCCATCACCCACACCTTCTGACCCGGTTGGAACTCAACCAGAGAAGTGTTCTGGTCATACCACCTCTTCATTTCCTCCTGGCTAGCCTCCAGGTTCTCTTGAGCGAGCTTCCTGAAGCGCTTGGTCTGGTTGCGAATGGCCAGCACATAGCTGAACACATCCTGAGGGGTTTTCCCACGGGATTTCTCCCACCCCTCCTTCACCAGAGCCAGAGGCCCTCTGACAGGGTGGCCATACAGCAACTCAAAGGGACTGAACCCTAAGGATTTCTGAGGCACCTCCCTGTAGGCAAACAACAGGCATGGCAACAAGACATCCCATTTCCGCCTCATGGGCTCTTCCAGGCCCATAATCATGCCCTTCAATGTGCGGTTGAATCTCTCAACCAAACCATTTCCTTGAGGGTGGTAAGGAGTGGTGAATTTGTATGTCACCCCACACTCACTCCACAGGGACTTCATATACTTAGAAATGAAGTTTGTCCCGCGGTCTGAGACGACCTCCCTTGGAAATCCCACTCGGGAAAAGATCCCCATCAGGGCACGGCCCACCACTGGGGCGGTGACTGTCCTGAGCGGAAGAGCTTCCGGGTACCGAGTGGCATGGTCCACCAAGACCAGGATAAACCTGTTACCTAGGGCTGTCTTGGGATCCAGGGGCCCCACGATGTCAATGCCCACCCGCTCAAAAGGGGTGCTCACCACGGGAAAGGGTTGGAGGGGGGCCACGCGCTTCCCTCCACTCTTGCCACTGGCCTGACAAGTCTGGCAAGACTTACAAAAGGCAGAGACGTGTGTCTTCATCTGGGGCCAGTAGAAATGGGTGACAAGCCTGTGATAGGTCTTGTCTTGCCCCAGATGTCCTGCGAGAGGCACGTCATGAGCCAGACTCAGTAGGAAGTTCCTGAAGCGCTCCGGTACCACCAGCACACGGGCTGCACCGGGCTCAGCGAACTTAGGCTCACTATAAAGTAAGTCATCCTCCCAGTAGATCAAATGCTCCTTGGACCCCAGGCCTGCTGCCGCACACCAATGAGAGAAGGGCACTCCTTCTGAGCCTGGCAGAATTCCTGCCTGGAGGGACCACCCTCTTGCTGCCACTGGGACAGCTCAGGCAATTCCCCTAGTTCGGCCACCTGCTCCCCTGTAGGTTCCAGGGCATCCCCTTCCGGGTCTGCCTCCTCCTGGACCGTGGGAACAGTGGGGGCCGGTTTCCCGCGCCCTCTACCCCTTCCTCTCTTGGCAGGTTCCTGGGCCATTGTTCCAGGCTCCAGCTCTGTTAGACCGCCCTCTCTTGCTGTCATTGCACGGGTGGACACACAGATCCACGCAGGCAAACCCAACATTTCCAAGTGAGTCCTGTGCTCCACCTCTTTCCAGGGGGAGCTCTCCAGGTCATTACCTAATAGACAATCTACAGGCAAGGCATCACTTACAACAATCTCCAAAATACCGGAACTCCTCCCCATTCAAATGGAACTTTGGCCAACTTGCAGTAGCGCACTGAACTGTCAGCTGCCACCACAGGCCGGAGTACCTGGGGAACAATTTGCTCTCCAGACACCCACCGACACCTGACAGATGTCACGCTGGCCCCTGTGTCTCTCAGAGCCTCCACCTCCTGTCCATTGATGGTCACCTTCTGCCCGTATTTCTTAGTGTTTTGGGGCAGCAAGGTTTCCTGGGCCATCTCTTAGTCTCCTAGAGAGACAAGGGTCATCAATGCTAACCCCTCCTCCCTACTAGAAATCAAATCCCCTCCCAAAGCTACACTAGCTAACGCCGGAGCTGGAGCTGGAGCACCAGTGGGTGCAGATTTCTTCTTTGGACAGTTTGGAGCAATGTGCCCCACCTCCCTACATGCATAGCAAGTGAGGGTCTTCTTGTCCTGCGGGCCCTTATGGGGCCAGGACTTCTTAGGCTTGGGGGGGTTGACACACCTTCTCTTGGGAACTACTTTGGGGCCCTTTAGAAGACTCCTTTTGAGTACCCGTGTCCCCCCCACTCTTCTGCTGGGGACCCTGTCCACCTTTGGCTGGGGTACTTACCACCCCCTTGTGGACCCTGGTGCTAGTCCACCGGTCCGCCTCTTTAGCAAGCTCACTGGGATCAGTTAACTTGCTATCCAAAAGATGCTGGCGCAGCTCTGGGACACATAAACTACTTAAGTGCTCCCTACTAATCAAGTGACACAACCCCACATAATCAGTAACTTTGCTGCCCTTCATCCAACCTTCCAGTGCACGCGTGTACATACTCACACACTCCACCCAAGTACTTGAATCAAGCTTCTTGAAGTTCCTAAACTTCTGGCGGTACTGTTCAGCAGTGAGCCCATACCTGAGGCACAAAGCCTCCTTCATGGCGGCGTAGGATAAAGCATCCTTTGCTTCCAAGGGTGCCAAAACATCCCTCCCAGAGGCCTCAAAATGCTTCCACAATCCTGCTCCCCAATTCTTCTCAGGCACCTCATTCATCTTTAAGGCAAGTTCATACACTCTGAACCACGCATAAATATCCTCACCCCTCTGATAATTCTGTACCAGATCCTTTGGTATGTATACCTTACCCGCCTGTACTGGTTGTGCGCTGCCACCATTAGAACTGGACACCCTCTCTTTATATTTGAAGTCCAACTCCTTCATGCTCCTCTCATGAGCCAATTGGAGCTTCTTTTCCTCCAAAGCGAGAGTATGTCTTCTCTCCTGCGCCGCTCTCTCCTGCGCCTCTTTCTCAACTTCTAGGCGCAGTCTCTTCTCATCGGCTTCTGCTCTGAGCTTCAAAAGCTCAATCTCATGGGCCCTAACTCTCTGATTCTCCTCCATCTCCTCTGGAGAATTATTCCTACTGGAGTGGGTGCTGCCGGCCCTAGACGCTGGCTTCGCCACTGGCAAATCACTAGGCAGAAAAACAATCTCCTGTGCGCCACCCTCTCCAATAGTAGCTTCTGGTTCACCATGTTTGGCCTCCCACCAGGCCCTCAGAGCTGTCCGTAGCTCTTCCTTATTTGCGCCGCCCCTTACTGGGCATTCAAGCTGTCTGCAGACTTTTCTCAGTTGCTCCTTGTTATAGGTGAGCAACTCCTTGATGTCAAATTCCACTTCCACTTCTACATTCATGCTTTGCGCGTTCTGAGACATGGTACTTCCTACCCTTTTTCAACTAAAAAGGTTTCACCAAAAAGAAAAAATCTTGCGCAACCTGTTCTGCTAAACTAGACCAGTGATGTACAAGAAATCACTGCAGGTCAAGTGCAATTATTAGTTCAAAATCCCACCGCGAGCCACCAATGTTAGAACCGGGAGTCTCTGGTTGGCAGAGGTAAGTACCTTAGCCCAAGTAGGGACCCCTGGTTCCGGTCAGGGCGACGGAATAACCCTCTGAGATAACCCCTGCTCACCCTCTAGGTAGCATGGCACGAGCAGTCTAGGCTAAACTCGGAGGCAATGTGGATAACATTTGCACTTAACACAACAATAATCCCCAATCCACCACAAACTGAGACCACACAGGTAAGTATATTTTATAAAAATATATAGCTTTATCTAGTTTCAGCATGTAAATGAAGCAGTTGCATGATAATCACTTCTTTAGCAAACGTAGCATTTTATCTTAAGGGTTGCATTTAATTCTTAATGGTTGTACTTGTAAATAGGAAGTTCTTATGTGAAAACAAAGATAGTCTCAAGTCTCTCCAATCAGAAGGTAAAAATAATGCCACTGATTTCTAATCACTTAGCTCTAAAAACGAGCAGTCAAAGCAGTGCCAATCCTAAGTTATCCCCAAATCAGCTTTCTGAAGCAACGAAGCCCAGGTGCGGCAAGCACGCCTCACCGGATAGTCCTGGGACTCCTTTGTTGCCGATCTCACTCAGCCTCGCATCCCCGAGGGACTCAGGCGCACCGCACCCAACGGAGCACACTCGCTCCTTGCCCCAGCCGGTCCCCTCAGCCCTCTGCCCGCTCTCGGTTTCTCTGGGAGCGGGGGGGGGCGCAAGCTCGGCGTTCCGAGCAGGGACAGACAAGCCAGGGGCAGGGGTACTCACGGCGCTCCCCCGGCGAGGCCCTCAGTCTTCCCCGGTCCCGGCGGTGATCACTTGGCAGCTGCAGCGGTCCCGATCACGGGGACCAATCCTGTCGCGGCGTTTGGTCGAGCCTCCAGCAGCACCCGGGAGTCAGCCAATGGCAGTGCGGCTCCCGGGCGAGGCCTTCAATGACGCTCGGCTCCTCCACCAATCACAGCCCGGCAATTACGATGACGCTGCGCCGCACGGGCCAATCCCGTCGCGGCGTTAGTGAGGGGGCTCGGTCCCCTCGACCAATGGGAGCGCGGCGGCTTCGATCTCCGGCCCCGCAGCTCCTGGACACCGAAGCAAGTTGCAGGGGGTGTTGCTGGCCCCGGGCCGCGATGGTGACTTGGCGGCAAAGGGTTTTCGAGGGCGCTGGTCACGAAGAGACCCCCCTCTCGACCTCCCCACCACTTTGGAGCGGATTCCACGAGGGGAGGCGCCACAAGCCTCCGACCCTCGCTGGAAATGTGCCGATGAGCACACCGATCCTTTCCTCACGCTCCTCAGTCAAGCACCACACGTCCCAGGGCACAACAGCATGATTTGGCAGCTGTTTTCTGGCAAAGCTTTAGGAACCTGTAACCCTGGGTTCCCAACAGGAGGCCAGCTCTTCTCAGGCCCTTGGAGATTCAGTTGTAGACACAGCACACAGCAGAGTCTTGGCAGTTTCAATTAGGCAGGGTCACAGCACACAGCAAAGTCCCTTTCTCCTCCTTAGCTTCCAGTTGGACAGTAGAACAGGTCAGCCCTTGGAGCACACAGCAAGCCAGTCTTCCTTTAGTTCTCTAGCTGTCCTCCTTCCAGCCGAGGTTCCTTCTTGGTTGCAGAATTTCAGAATCTCCCCTTCTGTAGTCAGGGGTCCTTTCCTTATACCCCTCAATGTCTTTGAAGTCTTTGTGCATGGAGGCCCTTGGTCCAGTCTAAACCAGTTCTGGGGGTTGCGGAGCACTGAGGTGTCTCTGGTTTTCTTCTTCCTGTCAGCTTCAGGGCCAGAGGTGTCCGTTGACCATCAGGAGGGGGCTAGCAGTGGGAGGCAGGCCAGCACAGCCCAGCACTTATCAGGCATTCCTTCCTCCCACCTCCCAGGCAGGCAGATGTGCCCTTTCATCCCCGGGATGGCTCCGACCCTCTCCTCTGGGGCTCTGCAGCCCCCCCTGTCACATCCAGACCAGGCAGGCATTCCACAAACCCAGGCACACAGAAAGGTTTAGACAAGAGAACAACCACTTTCTAAAAGTGCTATTCTCCAACACAGGATTTAAAAACACCCTTCACTAAAAGATGTGTCATTAAATTCTGAGTTCAGGGATATCTTTCACTTATGTCCCATCTTGTTCCTATGGGAAGATAGGCTGGTATCACATGGGCCCAGCCTCCTCCATGTTACTCTATGGAGCAAGATAGCCTTTCAGCAGTGAGCACATAACATGGCTGCAGCCCACTACCAGGGCATACTACCTGCACTAGTACATGCTCTACCTTATACATACACTGCACCCTGCCCAGGGGGGTACCTTGAGCCTTCCATAGGGGTGACTGATGTGCACAGACAGGGAAGGGTTAGGCCTAGCCAGTGGGGACACTGGCCAGGCTGACATGGCAGTCACTGACTGCACACAGGCTCTGCGCTGGCAGGCCTGAGTCACCATTTTAAAGCTACTCATGTGGGTGGCGCAATCTGCACTGCAGGCCCACTAGTAGCATTTGTCATCACCAGCCCTGGCACACACAGTGCACTTTACTAGGGACTTCGTGGTGATACAAATATGCCAATCAGGTATATTCCATCAATATCACAATTTACAGAGGGAGCACTTACACTCTGACACTGATCAGCAGTGGCAGAGTGTCCAAAGCATCTTAATCAGCAAAAACGAAATCCAGCACAGCATCACAACACATGAGTCAGAGGCAAAAAGATGGGGGAAGAACCACGCCAAAAGGTGTCAGGTCTAACAGGCACTTTGGAAGACATCGCTTCTTCCGTCGTGGCTGATCGATTGCGAACACATAGTGGAAAGGGTAGTCACCCGTGTCGTCGTCCATGTCCTCGCTGTCTCGTTCCTCCACTACTACTTGAGCAGCTTCTTTCTTCGACTTCGCTGACCGGCATACCGCCGCAAAGTGGTTCATCCACCCACATGCACTGCACTTCTTTCCTCTCGCCGGGCAGTCCTGAATGCGGTGGGGTGGGCCTCCGCAGTAGCCACACTCCTTGCTCTTGTCCTGCTGTTTCTTCCTAGCGTTTTGGCGCGCTTTTTGGCCTCACCACGTTCGCTTTCTCCGCCATGTTGACTTGCTCTATTTTGACTGGTCGTGGAGGGCTGCTTCCATGTGGGACGCTCTGGCCTGCGACAGTTCTTTGGAGCGGCCTAGGGTGAGGATGTCTGCTATTGGCTTGCCATCTTCCTGAAGGATGGTGACTCTGAGTTTGGATGAGTAGCACCCTTGCATTATTTTCCCTCTGATTTTCTTCCTGTTCATCACGGAATCCGCACGTTCTCGCCAATTCTTTCAACCGTCTGTGGAAGGCATCCAACGACTCCTCCGATCCTGCTTGGCCTGGCGAAAGTTGAATCTCTCATAGTCCTTGTTCGCCACAGGTTCAAAGTGCGCATTTAGGGTGTTGAGGAGGGTGTGATATGTCTTGGGCGTAGCTTCCACCAAGGTCTTGTAGATGCGGTGGATATCTTTACCTCCCAGGTGGAGAAGTAGAGCTCTGCGCCTCTCTCGGGCTGTGACCGCCCCTTCGAAGTAGATCTGGAGACGATCAGTCCAGTCTCTCCATCGTGGGGCAAGGGACGACGGGGCCCCATCCACTACAAAAGGTTCAATGGCGGGGATCGACGCCATCTTGGGGCCTGCGCGGTGATTCCACGCGGCATATGCACTGCTCACCTCCTGGGCGCACAAGTAGCTGCTTGGCCGAGGGTGGTGGCGATGACGCCAAGATCTCCTCCCGTGACCGGCGTGCTCTCAAACACACCTCCGTGGCTGGCCACTACACACTCTGGCTTCTTCCCATGGACGCCGGCCTTTGGGGCACTCGGTGTAGTCCTGCTCCTGGGCGCAGTATGGATCTTCCACTCCCCCTGCAATGCATGAGCAGGGGCCTCAGGGGACACCTCAGATGCAAGACACAGGTCTGGGAGCCTTGAGGTCGGGTGTTTGTTGCTGTGGGCTTCAGGGTAAACAACACTCTGTAGGTGTGACACCAGTCACCAGTGTAATGGGCGTTCTGGCGCTAGCGCGATTAGTAGTGGCGCCGTCGCGGTAATAATGCACGGGACACTCTCGTTAGGTTTCCTCGTGGCTCCGGCTGACTCTGTCGGCCACGCCCCCTTTATTTTATAGCTGGCCAGCGCTAGCGTAACCTCGTCGGCGCGGGTAGACTGCACCGCTACCCTATGCCGGAGGACATTACAGGGGTCCCCAGATTTAAAAAGCCTCTTTCTGTTACCAAAGGCAGTGCGTCATGGCATATCTGCCCTGGAGGTCCAGCTTGACTTGCTCGCACCCCGAACCTCTCCCATCCATCTCGTAGACTTTTGGCCATGCTTTTAGTTCGGCATGGCCAGGTAAAACAGCCACCCCCGCTGACCTCTTCTATGGCCTCGGCCAACAGGATATCAATGCCTGCTGCAGGTCCCCCGGCATCAAGGGATCAGCCCTGCCTGCCTCCTCCAACATTAGAAGAGCATATATAACTTTTTTGTGCATAACACCAGACATATGAAAAAATCTTTACTGCTACCCTATACCTCTGACTGGATGACAAATCTGTCCCTGCCAAACCGGTGTGTGTCACAGCTTACAGAAAATGGCAACCTATGGCCACATACAGGGCTTTCAAGTGGGATGAAAAAACTGGGGGGTCTCTCAAAGGGGCATGTCTAATGTAATTTAGGGTGTGACTTAAAAACACATAAGCTAAAAATCTGTGCTTAGCATAGTGTGCCACCCAACTTGTATTTTGCAGTTTCTGTCATTGCATGCAGATATATGATACAACAAGTAACATCATACCTACAACAATTCAGGACCAATGGCGTTGTCAATGGTTGTTAGCTGCATATGATAAATCAGCAGCAACTATGCCTTGTATATAATACTGAAAAAGCTCCCACTTTAAAGCCCTGGTAACACCACAACAATGTTGCTGCACCCATAGTTTTGAAAAGAGAAGGGAAATCCAGAGAGAAAATGGCTCTCTTTAAAGGATTTCCCTTCCCCTACAACGCTCGACTGGTAGGACGTCATGCAGTAACTTCTCCACTTGTAAGAAGTGAGCAGTGTGAGCATGCGCACATCAATGTGCCTGCTATCACTGCAGCCCGGAAAAAAACAGACCGCCAGTGCCTGGACACAAAACAGAGCCTGATAGAGACCAGTTTTGAGGCCTTCTTTAAAAAACTGCCAGTACTCAGCACCAATGAGACTCGGCCCACTTAAATCCCTGCCCACATATCCTTGAGCTTATGCCCACAAGCTTCGCCCCCGTGCTCCCTAGCCAATGCCCACTCGCTCGGTCCCAGGTATCTACCACCTGTCCGAAGATCCAGGGGTTTGGGGGGTAGGTCATGCTGACCACACACCCAGAGCCCCCATATTTAATGCGCAAGGTGGGCATGTGGGAACAGGGAGTGGTGGGCTGTATGTCTAGTACCTCCAACGGTCACATTATTGTTATTGTATTTTGAGCTATGGGGTCTTTAAGTATTGTGTTATATCGATATTTTTTGAGTTTGTTACAGCTAGGTTTTGCTATAGTGTTCAGGCATGTCGAATTATCGTCAGGTTATAATATTTCTCATATATACGATGGTATTGTACACATAGGCGTTGCATTAAGGAGATGAACTGATAAATGAGAGTACCTTAAAACACAAGCACCCATGTGGAGCGCTTGTAAACAAATAAAACAATTACCTAGTATATCGGAGCAGTGAAAGGACATAAGTACTCGATCGATGCTCCAGGAGTGGGTCAAACAGAAGATATGATGCATACATGCCTTGACAAACGAGACTAAAGCAAATGAGAGTGATGTTGACACTAACCAATGGTAATCTGTGGGTGGGCTGTAAGGCACACTTGATTGTAAACAACATTTTAGGAAGAGACAGCGCATGCACTGTCTAGCCGAGATTTAAAAATGAAATATCAGCATTTCCAGACTCATGCTACCAAATTGGCTTAGGCCCAATGTAAGATGGCTACCTTAATCTCTGCACTCCAAAGCACAAGTAACTCCTCGGAATGCTGTCCTCAAGTGGGCTTATTCCTCCAATTCGTATTTTTTAAATTTTAATTAGAACCTAAATCAAAAGTCTTTCTTTGTATTTTATTTTTTACCAAACCATATTTCTGAAATATAGATAAAGATTGCCCTCCGTTGCACTGTATCCCATTGAGTGTACCTTTGTTTCCCAATAATTCTTCATTTATATTGTCAACCTTGCATAATCCATGAAATAGACAAAAATATACATATCTATGTACATTTTTCCCAATTTCTCAGACATTGTCAACAAACAAGCATGTATAGTTTATATTTGTAATTAACAACCAATGTGCACGTATTATATATATGTATATGTAAGGTGATCATATGAAGGGGCAAGGTTAGAGTAGGGACAAATATGTTTGGCTTGGGTCACAGTAGTTTGCCATATGTAATGATGCAATACAATTCAGATGTGGCATCCTCTCTCTTTATTTTGACGTAGTGTGAAGCATTGCATTTCTGCAAATACATGGCCAGATACAGTAAGAATAATCTATGAAATATGATATACTCTTGCAGAAGTATGACTATCTCAATGTTCAAAGTAGGAGTATTAAACCCTATTGATCTCAACAAGGTGTCCATAGAGGTTAAGTGTGGTGAATGTGATGGTGTGTTAGGATCTGTTCCCTGATTTCTTTGTATAGTTCAAGTTTATCATTAATTTTGCATACTTTTAGTTTACATTGGGCAATGTGTAGATGTTCAAGTTGACATTCATGCTCTGTGGGTATTGTTGCCTGGCACCTGTCTTTGACGACACATAATTTAGCAGCCGCAATAGAAGTGGCAATCCATCTTTGCTTATGTGTTGATATTCCAAGTGGCATCTAAGATATCAGGAAAGAGGTCCATGTGTATAGAAAGGAGAAGTGGAACATCACTCATACTTGACAAGATAGGCCAAGCGTTTGTCCAAAGGTCTGAATCCAGATATAGCTCCATAAAATATGGGATAGGTCAGATCGTTCATTTTTACACTAGCCTGAACTCTGCATGTTGAAGATGTTGTGCACTGTATCATTTCTAGGGTGACCTTTACCAATCGTGTATGAACTTAAAATAAAGGAATTTAAGTTTGGCTTCTCTATGGGCTCTGTCATGATTTGCTAAGAGGTCAAACCAGTCTTGAGGAATGTATTCTCTACTTCGCACTAACTGGCACCAAGAACAGAGTTCTGCGACCATTGGATTTTATAATGCAGCAATTCCCCCTTGGTACCTGCCCCACACATGTGATAGGGGAGGTTGTATGACATCACAACGCATGCTTTTACCACGCATGCCATTACAACGCAGTTTTTACAACGCAAGTCGTTACAACGACTTGCGTTGGGGGGGCGTTGGATAGTGGAATAGTTTAATTTTCTATTCCAACTCCAGTCCCCGTGGATAGAAGGGAAGGTGTTGGATAGAAAATTAAGCTATTACCTATCCTACAGCGCCCTCCAGCGCAAGTCGTTGTAATGACTTGCCTTGTAATGGTAGTGCGGGGTACAAGTTGCGTTGTAAAGGATGTTCCCCGATAGGGGATATAGGAATGCTTATCAGATCAGGACCAAGCGTGCTACAAACACAATTTCAGAGTTGCTGTTAAAGCTATCTTTGAGAAGAAAGCATATTGAATATTGTTGATGGACAGTAAAAGATATCCTCTCATATAAAAGATCCAGTTATTGTATATATATCCTATAGAGCACTCTAATCAATGCATTAGTGTAAGAAATTGGACTATTAGTTGAGGGGGGTGAGAAGTCGACTCAAATAACAATCACAATCCTTGTCAGGGTGAACCACTAAAGTCACTAAATAAGCCTGTGTTTTATTTTGTTTTGTTATTTTATGTTATGTGATTTGTATAGCATGGCTGATCGCCCAGTAGGACATCCAGGCACTGGAGGACGAGTGTAGGTGTAGAGAGTCATTCCTGGTTGAAGAGCCAGGTCTTCAGCTTCTTGCTGAATTCAAGAAGCTAGGAGGAGGCCCGGATGTGTTGAAGACAGACAGTTATTCCAGGGATGTATGACGTTACAATGCAGGCTATTACAACGCCTGCCTTTACAACGCGGTTTTTACATCGCAATCCATTACAACGCATAGTGCTTTTGGGTGTTGGATAGTGAATAGTTTAATTTACTATTTCAACTCCAGTCCCCGTGGACACTAGGGAAGGTGTTGGATAGTAAATTAAACTTATTCCCTATCCTAGAGCGCCCCCCAGCGCAATGCGTTGTAATGGTTTGCGTTGAAATGACCGCGTTGTAATGGTAGTGCGTTGTAAAAGTTTCATTGTAAAGGTTGTTTACCTTATTCCAGGATATGAGTGTGATGTAGAAGAACGTTAATCCTCATATTCTGAGGATATGGGGGGAAGGGGAGTGAGGGTTCGAGTAAAAGTGATGCTGAGCATAGGTCTCTAGTGGGTTAACGAGAGTGAACGTTGTTTTTAAAGTATATTGGTTCAATGTTGTTCAGTGCCTTTTATGCCCGTGTGATGAGTTTAAATTGGCACCATTTATGTATGGGGAGCCACTGGAGTGATTCTGGTGTCGAGTGTGTTGCCATTTGCTTGCAATGAGAGATTGTGTGACAGTACGTCTAATATTCCAGGATATTCATTTGAAGATCTTTTAGAGCACGGGGAGTATATGGAAACAGGAAGAGTTGACTGCATTGACATGTGCTGTCATGCTGAGTTTGTCGTCAAGAGAGACTAAAAGGAGGCAAGCTTAGGAGTGAGATTAAATTTCCAGTGACAAATTAGACATCCTTTGAAGCTCAGGAAGGGGCTGGAAACAGCCCAAGGGCCATCTTATCAGGGGAGCAGTCTTCATCCTCAAACCAGAGCTCTTTGCACACTGTTTGAGAGCAATACATATCTCACCACAAGCGAGCCATTAGGGGTCAGGTGGCAGCTGGACACTGGCAGGAAGGCATTTTTTTTAGGGCGGGAAAATGATTTTTTTTTAAAGTGTAATTTCCAAATAGTAATATAAAATCCATCTTAACCATTAAGTTGGATTTAAAATTACTATTAAACTATAAAATAACCCAGTATTTGTAAAGCACAAACTAATCACCCCTAAGGGTTTCAAGGCGATGGGGGGCCTTCGTGGGAGATTAAGGGCCAGATGTAGGTAATCCCAATTACCTTTTCTTAAATACCGAATTATACTGATTCGGTATTTAAGAATAGGTAAATGGGATGTAGATAAATTTTCGGTAAAAATTAACGAATCGTTAATTTCGGCCACCTACATCAGAAAAGCCTATTACCGGTTGGTAACGGCTGAAATTCGTTAATTTCGGCCGTTACCGACCGGTAATACCCTTCCTACATCTGGCCCTAAGCGAGCTATTGCCCAGATTCACATGGTGCTGGGCTGCACTGCCGACGGCGATCGAACGGTGAACCTTGTGCTCTAATCAGCCGCCCTGGCCGCTGTGCCACATCTCTCCCAGGTGAGTCCTTAACCATTTTTCTAAATGTCCCAAAAATTAATGTAACATTTATTATTGTAAAAATGTAAACCAGCCTTAACACATTGATAAACAACTTTTGACGTTTTTCACTGCTGGGACATGTAAAACATTAAATATACATGTCCTACTTATACTTATTTTAATACAATCCACCCTGCCCTATGAGCTTTTAAGGCCTACCACAGGGGTAACTTTTAAGTATTAAAAGTATAGATTTTAATACAGGTCAAAATGGCAGTGTAAAAATGCAGACCTGACTCTCTTGGGCAGAATGGAGATGTTTTAGAGTACTCTGTAGTGGGTAGCACAATCAGGACTGCAGCCCACGGGTAGCATTTAATTTACAGGCTTCTGGTACATGGTGCACATTATACTAGGGACTTATAAGCAAATTAAGTCTGCCAATCAAGGGCATATCAATTTTACGATACTTAACAGAAAGAGCACAAGCACTTTACCACTGGTTAGAAGCGTTAAGTGCAAAACGTTCTAGAGCTAAAAAAAATGGGGCTCAATGAAAATACAAACAAATCCTGGGTGATCCCGCAGAAAGGGCAAATCTCCAACAATTGGTTTATGTCAATTAAGAGATTCTTATTGAATTATAAAGGATCAGATTTATGTAACCCCGGGCTGAATATGTGGAGACATATGTATATAATGGCGGAGCATGGCGTGAAGCTGAAATTGCTAATGCCACTCGCCACAATTCTGAACACGCAGGGATGCACTGTATTTACAATGATACAGTGCACCCCTGTGTGTTCCTCAGCGCTTGCGCTAAATTCAGCTGTCTAGCACCAACACAGGCACCCTTGCACCATAGTGCTTGGGTGCCTGCTTTGAGGGACTGATTGTTTATGTGCAGGAAGGTGTCCTTCTTGCACATAAAAAATCAATTAGCATTATGCAGCACACATAGAAGTTGCAAATCGTCATTTTTTAATGATTGTTTATGTGAAGAAAAGGACATCTTCCTACAGATAAACATTTGCTCATGGCGATTTGCTGTTTCTATGTGTGCTGCGCAATGCAAGCACACATAGAAACCCCCAAAAATTAATAATTTCTCCTCGTTTCACCATGTTAAGACCAGGTTATTTTTGGTCTTAATGTTGGCGTTGCCCCATTTTTACACCAACCTTGTAAATAGGGGACAGCAACAAAATCAATGGGTGGTGAGGCAGAATGCCCACCACAAGACCCATTGCCTGCCCCTTTCATGCTAAGAGGCTGATTATGATGTCAGGTGGAATTTCCTCCTCCCAACATCGTCTTTGTCATGGGACCGACCTACACAAGGTCGGTGGTCCTGACCGACTAATTAGGATGCAACTGAACACTGTTCAGTCGCATTCCTATACTTTACAATGTGAGCATGCCTTCCGGCTGGAGTGCATGCTCCAATTGGAAAATAGGAGGTGCAGTTCATCCCTGCACCCCGTGGCAGGCCCCTCAAGGTGGGTCAACCGGGATCAACAGATCGGAGGCCATACACCCAACGGGGCCCTGCTGGGAGGCCCCAAAGTCGAGTTTCGACAGCCTTTCTGAGTTAGAAAGGCTAGCGTGGAAAGGCTGTAGAAGCCCAACAGCGTAATCCCAAGGGCAGAAATAGGTACCCTTGCGCTTACTGGCCACATTCCGACTAGCAGACTGGCTCTCCGAGCCACTTGGAAGCCAGTCAGCATGACAGTTCGGATGCCTTTCCAACCGCCTCCATCATAATGAGATGGTCAGAAAGGAATCCGACCGGCATATTACAATGCAGTCGGAAAGGCTCCGACCAATTATCGGTCCCTTTTACGACCACATTGTAATCGTCCCTCAAGTGTAGCGTGAAAGGGGTCCTTATTACAAAGTCACGCACCTGTGGCGATAAACCCTTGTAAATATGCCCCTCAGGGGGATATTCTTAATGAAGTGGTGGTGAGAGGCGTTAGTCTTCTTGGCTTATCGCCTCTCATCGCCACTTCAGAAAACCTGAGGCTGCACCCTATTCTCAAGAATGTGGTGCAGCATGGCGTTTCCCCCTGCAATGGCGCTAAGTTTCATGACTTAGCGCCAACGCAGGCACCTTTGCACTAGAGTGCAAGGGTGTCTGCAAGCAGGGAGGTTTGTTTATGTACAGGAAGGTGTTCTTCCTGCACATAAACACACCGGAAATGCCCGTTTGTAACTAACGTGTGTGCTGCTTCGTGCAGCACACATGTAAGTTCCAAAACAGAATTTTTGACAAAGGTTTGGTAATGTACAGGAAGGGACACCTTCCTGTACATGAACAAACCATGGCATTTTGCATTCTCCATGTGTGCTGCACAAGGCAACACAGATGGAAAATGCAAAATCGAGGAGAAATTAAGCATTGCTCCTCGTTTTCCCCAATTTAAGACTAGGATTTTTCTGGTCTTTAGTTCGACACTGCTACCTATTATCGCTGCCCTTGATAATAGGTGGCAGCGTCGATCACAATGCGTGTTGCGGTGGAACGCCCGCCGCAACATCATTGCATGCACCTTTCACGATAAATTTAGCATGAAAGGGGCCTTATTCTCAAGGCAGCGTTAAGCCACTTAACGTGGGTTAAAGCCACTTAACGTGGCGTAATGCTGCCTTGATAATAAGGCGCTGACCCTATCGCAGCGAGAGCGTCAGAAAAAGTGAAGTTTCTGTGGCGAAGGGGATTGAGAATATGCCCCTCAGTCTTTTATAAAATACAGCATGAAGTATAGGATTATTATTGTGTTGAACTCTTAGTCAATTATAGTAAATTGGCAGTGTTGACAGTTCAACATCTGAGGAGTTCCCTTTCAATGATAACCTACAGTAGCAGTTTGTCTGCTCATGACAGAAAGTAGACAATTTGGGACAGCTTGCTAGCTATGTAATGTACCAATGTTTGCAGTAATCACAGGCCCAAACATTTTCTAAAACAAAAAGAAAAAAAACAGTTTATTAATTTTTGTTTTTACCAATCTAACTGATATTGACCTGTTACAGTATATGCTTATATTAAACATGTGCAACGCAGTACAATCAGCTCTCTGCTATATACAACTTCAGTGAACATAGACATGCATGATTCTGAAGAGATGGTCAGGATAATCAGGCAGTTCATGGCAATACACCTCTTAGCAAGTACTACTACCAGATCTATAAACTGTTTCAGGTTTAGGCTTTAGATACAAGCCCAGAAGTTAGGCCTCAGAAGAGGCAAACCTCCCCTGTTTAAAATACACTCCAGCTGTCTAGCACCCCCCACTCCAGAAGAACTGAACAACACAAATGCCCAGACCACATGATAGCCGCCTGCATCCTGGTGAGGACACCTTTGGGAGCGAATGTGTGTGTTCCCTCAGATCATATTCAATTGTTTATGGAAACATGTGAGTGAAGTGTATATAGTTTAACTGAGTGAAATTAAGCCTCAGATTGCTGGAGACGTTTTGTGAGTGTGCTAAGACTTTTTTCTTACTCGTTAACAGTGAGTGCCATATTAAGGTTATCCTCCCATTTCTCTCTTAGCCACCACAATATAGACCTAGTCATGTTAAACAGGGACCTAGAGACCCTAGTGAAACTGTAGATGCATACAGTGGTCTAGAAGCCGACTTTTATGCACATCTCGTATAACATCTCAGGGCAGTAACAACCAACTTATTGGAACCTTGCTTATTAAACTCTTCCAGGTACTCAATCATGGGAGACAGTCCCTCCCCGTATTACTCAGACATAGCAGCATGTCATCCATGTAAAGCTAGATGACATGCCTCCTACCTGCTAAAGGGATACCCCGTTCCTCATTCTGTGCCTTTATATGTTTCATGAAGGGATAAGAATAGGAGATAAGGGGAATCCTGGTTTAATTCCACAATAGTTATTGCAAATGTCTGTGAGATGGTTTTTCTGGTACTGAACTAGCTGAGTAACCAATATAGAGGAGCTTGAGCCTCCTGATTCACGCTTCCCCGTGTTCATGCATCAAAATTCCAGCTGAAAATATCAAACACCTTTTCCGCAGCCAATCCTACGCCAAAGGGGCACATGTCTGTGTTTTGCGTTTTACTCGTAGTAGACGCCTTGAAATTAAGGGCAGAATTTCTAATGGAAAATAACCTGTTTTAAGTCATGATGAATGAACACTGACATATGTAGGTATACCCTAATGGCCAACACCTTACTAAGAATGTTATAATCCAGATTCACCATTGAAAGATGCCTATGTAAGGGTCTGTCAGCTGGGTCCCTATGTTGTAGCCCTTAGCTCAATGGTTCATACCCTGTTACTTGCCCTGTAAATTTCTCAATAATATTCAAAGAAGACTACATCTGGGTGGTGGGTGCACTACCACTGTCTTATCTAATCAGCCTTCAAAATAAACCTTCACTTCTTTTAGGGATTCTTTAAATACTGGGTCCTCCAGTGCAGTGCATTGGAGCTGCCATGTTGGTACTGTTGCGGATTTCCTGCCCCATTACATCTTCATTAATAGTTGTGATCTGAGAGAGCTCTCCCTAGATTCTCTCTCTATATACTGAGGAGAGCATGTTGGTAGAACTCATGAATCTGTCTAAGCGAATATTCAGATCATGCACTTGGGGTCAATATGAGTATTTCTTATGCATCCTCGGCATCTGCCTCTAGTGTAGTGTTGACCAGTGGGGGCAGCAGCCTATGCAATGTGATATTTATCACAAAGTTGGTGTTCCTTCCGAGAATGAAGGAAATGTAAGGCCCTTTCAAAAAAGTTAAGCTGGGATCAAACCTGGGGAATGCAGAATTCCTAGCACCACATCCAGGATATCTAATCTGCCACGAACCAGCACTTACAACCCTTGCCGATCCTTGCCCACGTCAATGGGCACAATAGAGAACTAAGTTCCATCCCAGATCAATATTCCCTTGGCATATTCTGAGAAATCTGTAGCAAACAGTTGCACCCTCCTCCGGTACTGCTACCACTCTGATTCCACTGCAATCAGGGGAATTTCCTGAAGGGAAATTGCATACCTCTCTGTTTTCAGGTAACAGTGTATTTTAAAACGTTTGGAAACATGTCCCATGTTCCTAACACTCCATGTTAGGAATGTATAGTTATTTATTACTAAATGATTACAATAAGGTCAACCTAGCTGAAAATGTAGAAACTCTGTACTGGAGTTTTCAGGATGGAACGCCCTCACCCACCCAATGGGTGGCATGCTACACTATTGTGGCCCTCCTGATACCGATCTGAAAGACCCAGGTGCGAGTTACTAACCTGGTGTTGGGGTGCTGAGGTGTTGAGGTGTTTTTAGAATTAAAAGCAGGAGGCCGCAACTGCATCTCCACTCAGGGGACAGTAAAATATCGAGGAGCAGGCCTTGGCTAAATTATTAGGAATCAGGAAGGTTTACATTCTCTTTTCAAGCTCCCCACCTGGTCAGTCAGGAAAGAGCCAGGCCAAAGGTTTCCAGCAGAAACCAGGACCCACACTGCACCACTACACCTCTACCAGGGCTTAGGGCTGCATCAAAATAACCATGTGTTCACCTTGTGGAGCTCAATGGCATTACTACTCATCTTTAGAGCACAGCCTCACTCAGGCTCTGGGAGCACTCCAGGAACTCAGGTACGCCCGACAGTCCTCCTGCCATCTCTGCAGGAGAAGGCATGAGCCCTTGAGTTCCCAGCTATATGAGGATAGCAGCCGGTCGAGCAGGAGCTCAACGGGGTGCAACTCACTACAAGAGTTGCAGTTCACTTCTCAATGTGGGCCCAGAATTCTGGGATCCTTATTCTTGCTTTTCCACTACTCCAGAAGTACACCTTGATGTCTGTATCTATTCAGTTTTGCCAGTTCTTATGCATTTGGATGGATAACATATCACAAGGTTTGTTATAACGACGCAGAATAGTCTTTTTGCAATGTCATGATTGGATCTATTTATTAACCTATGTTCTTCAAGAATGTTACCAGCCGCCATATTAACCTAGATCTCTAAGTGTTTGGCCTGGTCCTTTCTGCGGGGTAACACCAGATTTTCTGACTTCCTGAACCTTCCTTTACTGAATCTTTTTTTGTTGTCTTTTATGAACCTGTGCACTTTTTACCTTCTAGCCACTGGTAAAGTGGTTGTGCTTGCTCCCTAAAACTTTGCAAAATAGGCCTACACCTGATTGGTACATTTAGTTTGCGTGCAAGTCCTTAGTATGGTGTACTTTAGGGACTCAAAGTCTGTCAATTAAATGCTACAAGTGGACTGCTGCTCTCATTCTGCCACCCACTAAAGTAGCCTTTTAAAGCATGTCTCAGGTCTTCCACTGCTGCCCGGAGTACAGTTTGAAACTGCCATTTTGACCTCACAAAATAATCTTTTAGCTAGGCATCAATCCTCCTTTTTAGTACTTATATGTCACCCATAATTTACGTACAAAAGAGTCAAAGTGCATTGTTTTTCAAATGTAGGACGTGTGCTTAAGTTGTACATGCCCCTGGCAATAGAAACATCCTAAAGCTGTTTTTACTGCTCTAAGGCTATCCCTCCCATAGACTAATGATGGGTTATATTATTATACTTACTAAGTGCTAATTTATTTTTGGGAACAGATAGTGAATTGCTGGTTACTCTCAAATTGCTGATTATTCTCAAATTGTAAGTTAAAGTTCTCTTTAATGGTAAAGTCAGATTGTATGCTCCCATTCCAAAAATGCAACTTTTAGAAAGTTAACATTAGTCTGCACTAAACCAAATCAAATGTGCTTTTCTGCCTGTGTCCTGGGACTCATGATTGTGAATGGCTCTCCTGTGGTATTTTGTGAATTGCCTCCAGACATGAAAACAAAGAGGCTTAGGAGTGAAGGTTGAGCATCTTCTTGACAGGATGGCCTGGTAAGAGTTGTGCATTGATTAAACTTCAAAGGACCCTTGACCCTACCAGGTAGATCGCTCCCCCTCCGCACAGCACCGCCTGTGTGTCCCTACCCCAGCTGCCAATGCCGCTGCTGAGGAAGTTCGAGGCCCTCCACCACCCATAGGCTACCACCTGCGCCTCATCCCTGGTGGCCAGTGGTAGGCCTTAGGCAGGTTTGTTCATCCACCGCTTTATTGCTTTTATTGTATTGCCTGTATTTTCATTGTTGTGTCTGTGATTGCTGTTGTCTGTCTTTCTCCGCAGTCTGTATGTGGTCCATGCCCCTTTTTCTTCCCTCTGTTCCCCTCGAAGTCCCCGTTCTCTCTTTGCCCGGTTTTTCCTTCTGTACCCCTCACTGCCCCTGTGTCGCTGCCCAGTTTTCCTTTCTGTTCGCTCTCGCTGTCCCAGTGCCTCTCTGCCCATTCTGCCTTCTGCTATTAGCTGCCCATGTATTTCTGTATTCTGTATTTTGCCTCTGTGCCACTCGTTTTTCTGGTATTTTTGTGCCTCTTTTGCCTTCTGTTCCACTCGTTTTGTGCCCTTCTGCCCTCTGTTCCACTCGTTTTTCCCTCATTATTTGTGCCCTTCTGCCTTCTGTTCCACTCGTTTCTTGTGCCGTTTTGCTCTCTGTTCCACTAGTTTTTTTTGCCCTCTGTGCCACTCGTTTTTCCCTTGTTTTTGTGCCCCTTTTGCCTTCTGTTCCACTCCTTTTTTGTGCCCTCTGTTCCACTCGTTTTTTTGTGCCCTCTGTGCCACTCATTTTCCCCTCGTTTCTGTGCCCCTTTTCCTTCTGTTACCTTTGTTGTCCCTCACCGCCCTTGCCGCTGCGTCCCCTGCCACCCCACCCCCCTTACTGCCCACTGCTCATTCGCTGCCCCCGCCTCCTGCCTCCCAGCTGCTCCTCCCTCCCACCTCCCCATATATGCCTGCCGCTGTGTGGCCGCGAGCAGCGGGGGCACTGCTGGCGCACCTAAGACAAGCCCGTCTGCGACCGTCAATGCCTGGACCGCACCCAGAGCCAGAACCCGTGGACCACACACCCACCACGACGTCCGCCGCCCCTACGACACCAGCACTCGGCACGCTCTCAACTCCAGGCGGAGCAACACCTGCTTCAAGGCCGCCCCGAAACGCACACACCGCCCCTTCACCTGCCGGAACTGCAGCTACACCAGCCTCAGAGCCGACGAACCACCCTCCAAGAAAGACCCCAACCACCTCCGATGCATACTACTGAACACCCGCTCCGCACGCAAGCCTGCCGTCGAGCTCTGGGACCTGCTCGACACGACATTCCCGGACGTCGCCTTCCTGACAGAGAATAATTTGATATGTATCAATCTAGGCAACAGAGCGTAACGGGTGGTTGAAATGAACTGAGCTAAAACATTGGTTTTTTGGCGTAACGGGTGGTTGAAATGAACTGAGCTAAAACATTGGTTTTTTAGCGTAACGGGTGGTTGAAATGAACTGAGCTAAAACATTGCTTCCTGACAGAGACCTGGTTTAACGACTCCTCCGCACCCGACATCGCCATAGCCATTCCAGACAGCTACAAGATCACCCGCAGAGACCGCACCAATGGAGTCCAAGGAGGAATCACCATCGTCCACAAGAACAGCATCAGGGTCTCGACTAGCACCGACAACGCGCTCAGCACCGCTGAACACATGCATTTCCAGATCCACACAGACCCTAACTCCACCCTCAGAGGCACCCTTGTCTAGCGAACCCCGGGCCCTGCCCCCAGTTCAGCGACTCCATCGCCAACTTGATCAGCACACACGCCCTGACCTCCACCGACTACATCCTCCTCGGAAACCTGAATTTTCACCTTGAGAACAACAACGACAACAACTCCACAACCCTGATCGATAACCTCGCCAACCTCGGACTGAAGCAACTCGTCACAACACCCACCCACTCCGCTGGCCACACGCTCGACTCAGTCTTCTCCTCAAGCCTGCACATCTGCGTCAGCCACACCACCGAACTCCTCTGGACCAACCACCGCTGCATCCACTTTGCCTTTCAGAAACCCACCACACACCACCGCACCCAACAGATCACCCGCCGCTGCTGGAGCAAAATCACTGAAGACCAACTACACTCAAACTTCGCTCTCAGCCCACCCACCAAACCCTCCAACACCGACGACGCTGCCCACAGCCTCAGACGATTGATCGAGGACTGCGCCAACACCCTCGCCCCGCTGAAGAAACCCCCCACAGAGAGAGACATCAGCAAGAAGGCCAGCTGGTTCACCCCAGAACTACTAGCCTCCAAGCAAGCCTGCCAGAAACTAGAGAAGAAATGGCACAGTGAACAAACTCCGGACAGCCACGTAGCACACAAGGACGCCATCCGCAACCACCACCACCTCATCAGGGAGGCCAAGAGGAACTCCTTCAAAGACCGCCTCGACAACAATGCACACAATAGCAAGGAGCTCTTCAACATCGTGAAGGAACGCTCCAACCCCAGCTCCAACACCAATGACATCCCGCGTTCACAAGCTCTGTGCGACTCCCTCGCGACCTTCTTCCACCGCAAGATAGCAGACATCCACGACAGCTTCAACACCCAGACAGCCCCAACAGACCCTCTGCACACCATCGACCCCGACTCCCTGCTAGCCTGGGCCAGCGTGAGCATCGATGACACCATCAGGACCATGCACACAATCCACTCTGGCGCTCCGTCAGACCCATTCCCGCACCACGTCTTCAACAGAGCAAGCAGTTCCACCGCACCCCACCTGCGCAACATCATCAATCTCTCCCTCGAGACCGCGACCTTCCCAGAGATCTGGAATCACGCCGAGATCAATGCCCTACTCAAAAAACCTAAGGCAGACCCAAGAGACCTCAAGACTTTCCGGCCCATCTCTCTGCTCCCCTTCCCGGCCAAGGGCATCGAGAAAACCGTCAACAGACAGCTAACCCGATACCTCGAAGAAAACAGAATCCTGGACCCTTCCCAGTCAGGGTTCTGCAGCAACCACAGCACTGAGACTGTCCTCATCGCCATCACCGACGACATCAGGATCCTGCTGGACAACAGCGAGACCACAGCACTCATCCTCCTAGACCTCTCTGCTGCCTTCGACACCGTCTGCCACCGCACACTACGTGCACGCCTCCACCACGCAGGTATCCGAGACAAGGCTCTGGATTGGACCATCTCCTTCCTCTCCGGCAGAACCCAGAGCCTCCGCCTCCCCTCATTCCTTTCCAAAGCCTCCGAGATCATCTGCGGTGTACCCCAGGGATCCTCCCTCAGCCTGACGCTGTTCAACATTTACATGGCCCCGCTCACACACGTAGCCCGACAGCAGGACCTCAACCTAATCTCCTACGCCGACGACACTCAGCTGATCCTCTGCCTCACCAAGGACCCCATCACCGCCAAAGTCAACCTCCACGAAGGAATGAAGGCCGTCGTCGACTGGATGAAGACCAGCCGTCTGAAGCTGAACTCGGACAAGACGGAGGTCCTCATCCTCGGCTCCAATCCTTCAGCCTGGGACGACTCCTGGTGGCCAACGGCACTGGGGGCAGCCCCGACACCCACCGACCACGCACGCAACCTGGGAATCATCCTCGAATCCACACTCTCCAACACCAAGCAAGTCAACGTCGTCTCCTCCTCCTGCTTCAACACCCTCCGCAAGATCTACAGATGGATCCCGACAGATACAAGAAATACAGTCACCCAGGCCCTCGTCAGCAGCAGACTCGACTACGGAAATGTCCTTTACGCGGGATCCCCGACCAAGCTCATCAAACGACTACAACGCATCTAAAATGCCTCGGCACGACTGATCCTCAATGTACCACGCCACGGCCACGAATGTATGACGTTACAATGCATGCTTTTACCACGCATGCTGTTACAACGCCGTTTTTACAACGCAAACCTTTACAACGCATAGCGCTTTGGGGTGCTGGATAGTGAATAGTTTAATTTATTATTCCAACTCCAGTCCCCGTGGACACTAGGGAAGGTGTTGGATAGTAAATTAAATCTATTCCCTATCCTAGAGCGCCCCCCAGCGCAATGCGTTGTAATGGTTTTCGTTGTAAAACCTGCGTTGTAAAAGCACTGCGTTGTAAAAGTTTCGTTGTAAAAGATGTTTCCCCACGGCCACATCACACCCCCACCTGAGAAACCTGCACTGGCTCCCTGTCAACAAGAGGATATCCTTCAAGCTCCTCACCCATGCACACAAGGCACTCCACAAGACCGGCCCAGCCTACCTCAGCAGATGGCTCTCCTTCTACATCCCCAACCGCCAGCTACGCTCCGCCGACCTCCCACTCGCCACCGTCCTATGCATCCGAATAACAACCACCGGTGGGAGATTCTTCTCCCACATCGTCGCCAAGACATGGAACACCCTCCCACTGAGCCTACGACAGACCCAGGACCTGCTGACTTTCAGGAGTATACTCAAGACCTGACTGTTCGATCAGTAGCGCCCCCCCCCAGCGCCTTGAGACCCTCGTGGGTATGTAGTGCGCTTTACAAATGATTGATTGTCAGCTGCACACATAAAGGAACCTGACATCAGGCCTGCCCTTGCCTTTGTCCCCCTCAATTGTTTGGAGCCAAACCCAGGGGAAGGAGAAAAAACTGACCAGAACCAGTTTTGGGGTAGGCCTGTAAATTCCTCTACACTGAGGCACCAGATCTAAAAGCATCACTTTCAGAACCTCTTATCAGAACACTCCTGGGCTTGTAAAAGATTCAGAAGAAGGGGTGCCCTGCTGTCTGAAGAAGGAAGATGGGGGATGCTTGTCTTGAACCCAGGCTCCTCAGAAGTGACTCCAAGGTTCAGTTAGACGACCTCCTGCTTGAGCTACAGGGACACAGCAAGCTTCTAGAGGCCTCCCTGCAACTGCCAAGCTGACGAGCACCAACTGGACATGCATGAGCCCAGCTGCTATCCGCGGCTGGTGTGAAACCTGTGCCCCAAGAGGTTCCCTCCAGGTCTTGGATCCTTGACTTGCCTCAGAGTATACTCCTCTTGAACTCAAGGTGAAGATAGAGATGTTTTGGGGTCCTTATGACTGTGAAGGGGACTCTTTGTGTCAAGAAACTACCACCCTCGAAGCCGCCAATATGAATGGCGAGTGGGACCTGTACGTCACACCGACTGCAAGGAGCCGCGATGAAAGCCAATGTGAAGCTCCAGTGAGACCTGCACTCTACGCCAAAAGTTACATCCTGCATCAACTGCCAGTGCAAAGTTCTGGCAGTAACTGACTTGTTGCGCCAAAACAGCAACCATCAATGAATTCCATTGTGCTCCTTGCACTGAAAATTACTTCCTTGCTGCCTCCGCCAACACGAAAACCAGCTACTCACAAGGACTTGAGAAGATAACTCTTCAACATGATGAACCGGGTCCCTCTATCCAACCTGCACTCCATCACAGCTTGCTTGCACTTTTTACTGTACCCCGGAGAAGAGCAATAATGTCTGTGGATAGTGCCAGCTGCAGTGGAATACCTTGGTCCCTCTACTTCTTTTTACAAAAAAAAAACCACTAGACTGATTGCCTTAATTGTAACATGCAGCAAGCACTTTCTCGTTTCTCCATTACAACTGCTAACGACTAAACACACACAGCATACAGCAGAGCATCCCAAGGCAGACAGATTGTCATGGCAGTAACTAAATAAGTTTGAGTAAGGTGATAACATATTCAGTTTCATATATCAATACATGCTAAGGTTTAATTTAAAGTAGCATGCATTGTTTTCAAAAGTCCCAGATGAAAACAATAATTAATATGGTCTTTGCCAGATTCAATTGATGGCTCTGAGGCTGCCTCTCACATTTAGTGTCATTTAACTTGGTGGTGCGGTGTATATTAATATGCAGCGCCTCACAATGTCAAAGCCACGTTATGACAGTTTGTTTCCAGTCTCTTCCAGAGGTGGGTAGGTGGTTTAATTCACCAGTTGATCTCCTGCTCAAAGGACGCTGTTCTTCGATGTAGGTTTCTGGCCAATCATGGCTCAAACACTTCCCCCTGCACTTCGTTGCAATCTCAGGTGCGATACGACCCTTCTGCTTTCTGTACAGTTTCCAACATCGGTGATGTCCTACAGCGCTCCAACAGGTGGTGGCAATTTTAGAGTCCCTCTTAGCTTTGCCTCCCCAAAGAGTGTTTCCCTCAATATGGCTGCCAATATGATCACATAGTCCTTCTTTAGTTTTGATGCTCTCTTGAAGAACAGAATGGTGATTGGGGCCTCAGTCTTTGTTTTGACGAATGAATGACTTAATGGTAACATACACCAAGCAATTCCTCACTTCACCATGACAACTTCTAATGACGGTAAACTTTTCATTTTTTCATTTTAAATCTTTATTTCGGCCAGCAGGCCATAAAAGACGCACATATATATATACATCAAACAAGAAAAAAACATATCGAGTACGTACATCAAATCATTTAAAACAATTTTAAGACTAAGGACAAAGTCAGTTTACAACAATAATAATAGAACATAGTTCATTTAAAAACGAAGATAGATTTTGGAAATAACACTACTCAAAGCATTTGACCCGATTTCTTCCGAACAATATATACAGCGTGAAGAAACCTGCTGACACTAAACACAATAAGCTGGGCTGTGTTAGTTTTTAAGATTCTGTAGGCAATAAGACTAGATCTAGTTCCTAGAAGTGCACACATGGGTTTCAGCCATTTTTTGCGAGCTTTTAAGTGCGCAATACATGTGAACAACATATGGGCATCGTTTTCTATACATGAGGCTGAGCACATAGGACATATCTTACTTTTGTTGTTTAGGTTTTCCAATGTTTTCTTTGACCACCGTTCTATGTTAGAGTTCAGCATAAGATTCCCATACCTGAATTTCAGGTAGAGAGTCTTAGCGACAGGGGGCTCTATTTCATCCAGACAGGTTTCAAAACAGGGTTCATTTTTAAAGGATAAGAAATCTTGGGTTAAGGTCCCATTTCTATTTCCAGATACAACCCTATTGTCTATGTGAGACCAAAATGCTCTCTTAACAATGGCTTTAGAAAAAGGTGGTAGATTGTCTGGATTTTCCCACATCGAATATAGGCCTAGTATTGAGAGCCATTTTTGGATATGTCTAAACCATACGATAGAGTTAAAAGAATCAAGATTCAATATCTCGCGGAGGCTATTTCTGTAATCTAATAATTCTGGGGTGGACCAAATCCTAATCCAGAACAATACCGGTCTTATAATAGTTAGATGATCGGTACGTTTAAAATTCAAATCGAATTGAAGGGGAATTAGTGGTGTGCTAGTGGGAACCCTTACGATTGCTCTCATGAATTTGTTGTCCATACCTTGAAAGCTCTCCCTAGCCCATGGTCCCCAAATCTCAGCTCCGTATAGGGCGGCAGATTGGATTTTAAATTTAAAGAGTTCAAGTACAGGTGTTACACTCTTGCTTGTACTAGCATTCCACTTATTAATTATAGGTTTAACATTTTGAGCATATGACACCTTACTTTTCTCAATTTGGGCCTTCCATGATAGCTTTGTGTCGAGCACCACCCCCAAATAAGAAAAATTATCAACAGTATCCAAAATTTGGCCATTCATAGTCAAGGTGCCTCTGTCCGGTCTGCTAGGATTCAATGCCATACATTTCGTTTTGTCAACATTTATTTCTAGACCCTTGATCACACAGTAGCTCCTAAAGGAGTTTAAGAGCGCCTGGAGGCCTTTCTTGGTCTGGGATATTAGGATGGTATCATCCGCAAAGAGCAGCGCAGGCACTCTCTCTCCATTAAGCTGTGGTGAATCATTATTTCAAGTGTTCAGATGATCAGGAACATCGTTGACAAATATAGAAAATAGAGTGGGGGCCAAAACCCATCCCTGCCGGACACCGCGTTCAATTGGAATATCGCGAGTCAGTTCACCATTTGGACCCCATCTAATGTTGGCATGATTTTTAGCGTGCAACTCAATTATTTGTATCAGAAGACTCCCTGGCAGACCGGCTTTCTTTAAGGAACTCCAAAGCAGGTTGCGTGGAACAAGGTCAAAAGCCGCTCTCAGGTCAACAAACGCTACATACAAGTGACCTTTCCTGATGTATACGTACTTCCAATATATGCAGCAAAATCTGAAGACCTGGTCAAGGGTGCTGATCTTAGACCTAAAGCCTGCTTGAAATTTGGAAATAATTGCTGACTCCTCCAGCCAATCATTTATCCGGTATAGCAGATGCTTGGCATAGAGTTTTTGGAGGATGTCCATTAGACTAATAGGTCTGTAATTTGAAGGAGCAGATCTATTCCCCTTTTTAAAGATTAGCACAACTTCTGCTGCACGCCAACTATCCGGAAATCTACAGTTTTTGGACAGGGCATTAAACAAACGATTTATATAAGGGGCCCAGACTTCGGTTTCGTGCTTGTAGAGATCACCCGGTATTTTATCAGGGCCTGGTGCTTTGCTATTTTTTAATTCATTAATTGCCCTTTCAGTTTCATCCAGGGTGAAGTCTAAACACTCAGGGGGTGGAAGTAACAGTGGAATCTCCTCAACACCACTACCATATTGTTTATACAAGGAGGTAAAGTGTGTCACCCAGGTCAATTCGTCTATAAACGTGTCCTTCACTACTCTGCCTGCGTGCCCCCCATTTGCGACTAACCTCCAAAAGCCAACATTGTCATTTAGTTTTGCCGCAGTCAACATGTCCGCCCAAACCGACTCTTCCCATGATTTTTTGGAAGTTTTTTGGACAGATTTATACTCTTCCCTTGCAAGTCTTATATCTTCTTTAGGGCTGTTCTTAATAGCATATAGGAGTTTCTTCTTAGCCATTCTACATGAGTGGTCATACCATAGTTTCCCGTGGTATCCCACCCGTGCATTTTGTTGTCTTTTCCTTGGCAGTTTGGACATGTAATTTCGCAGTTCCTTAAAAAAGATCTTGTGTAGTTCAATAAAATGATCATAGTCCTCAGGTAAGAAGGGGTGTCCAGCCGTTGGCACAAAGGTCGTGTCAAAGAGCGAGTAAACTGACGCCAAAGTCCTTCCTTCGGTTAAGAGATGTGGCCATTTTAAAGCACGTCTATTGTTGTTGATGTGCACATGATCACACAATTCATCAGATACAGCTTCACTTGATGTAGGTGCAGGGATGTCACTAAGCATGTATGCATCAATGTGGAGTTCCAAGGGATAATGATCGCTTTCCTCCCTGTGTGTCACTTTAAAGTCAATCATAAAGTGCCAGATGCTTTGTGAAACAAGAATAAAATCTAGCCTACTTTTTGACTTCGCATATGTTGGCTGTTTTGTTAGATCCGACGGAAGACGGCCATTACATGCTCTGAGGCCATGATCAACTGTTAGCCTCAGTAGTTGGACCGCCAAGGTGGTACATTGGACGTGATTTGAGGTTTCAAGCTGAGGGATATTGTAAGCTTGGTCTTCATCCTCAAAGACTTCAGCGATTCCGAACATCGGTTCAAAGTCACAATTCAAATCACCTCCCAGAATTACGGGGACTTCACCAACCACTCTTTTCAGGAAGGAGTCCAAGATTTCCAAGGTTGGGGAAACCCTTGAGCGGCCTATGGGTCTATTATAGACATTAACAATATAATAATCATACCCCTTTGCAGTGATGATTTTCAAGGCTAAAATGTCAGGGCTTCCTGTGTCTATGGATTCAACCCTTAATGCTAAAGTGATTTTGAGCCATATTAGTAATCCCCCCGACGGCCTTCCCCTTTCAGACTGCGCGGCCTCATTACCAAAAGTTTTAAACCCCATCCTGTGCGGAATGTCAATGGCCCATGTTTCTTGTAGTAAACAAACATCACTGGAGTCGACATAATCTGCCCATTCTGGGTCTTTCAGATTTTTGCCTACTCCCGCAATGTTCCAAGACAGGAAAAACAACTTTGGTGTACGGCCACTATCAGGAAGAACACGATCAATAATGGGCAGTCTAGGTTCGAGCAGTGGAGCTGCACTTTCTAACTGACAGTCAACTATTTGATTCACTGCGTTCGTAACCAAAACCCTGGATGCAGTACTAGTTGTTCTACCGAAACAACCCTTATGTGTATTATGGTGTACTTGATTCAGTGCTGGACGAATTTTCCTATTCTGATTATTATTCCCCTGACTGGAGCAAAAGCGCCTAACACCCAATGTGCAAAAGGTGTCGTATAGCTTTAAAATACAATTTGGCATACTCTCAAGTCAGTCAACTGCATCTAAGCAGCTGAACCTGTTGAAAGTGGGGATTCCAGTCCACATATTTTGATCGGTCTGTCTTGCCAGATTTGGCGCATGGCCATGGTATTGGGTAAAGGTATTCCAGCTAGTCCCATAATTTCGGGGCCTCGGAGGTGGGTAAAAGAACGATAAGGGTCTAGCCACGATGTATGATGAATCTCCATACGATTTCCATGCACAAATCTGGTCAGCACTGTGGGGTTCTTCGAACGAAACGACTATACAGTCGCCCGAAATCGACTTTGTAGTTGGACCAACCCATGGTACCCTACGAACCATGAGGATTTTACTTTTCATCTGATTTGGGATTGGTTTATTAGAATTTAACCAATAGATCACCTTGTTTTTAAGCGATGAGAAGTTCTCTTCATATTGATTATCTAATTCGGGTACCCCAGTAAGGACGATGGCAAAGGGACTGGCTTCAGGGGGCAAATCAATATATCCTCCCTTAAAGTTATTATAAACATGGAAGTTGTGAGAATTTGTTCTGTTAGCAAAGGATCTATCAGTATTAGGGCCCTGAGTGGCATGGTTATTAAGGGGTAAAGTGATTAATGGATGCTTCTGCAAAACAGGAGTCTTGGACACAGCAGATTGATTGCCAGCAACATTTGCTAAATGGGATTTTTTGCCTTGAGCACAACCGTTCGACAAGGAATTATTAGTTGTATTATCCGGTGGCACATTTGGGGGTATAATAATAGATTTTGTCTGAGTATTAACTAACGGCTTTTTAGTTATATTTTTAGCTACTTCCTCTTTTTGGTGCTGTGTATTACATGGATTTGTGTTCGAAGAACTCGAAGAGACCATAGTCGGAATGTGTGTGGAAGTATTATTCCCATTGAGGCTTAAACTTGCTAGCGTTATAACCCTTTTTTCCACCTCTAATAATTGATTTTCAATGCCTGTTAGTCTGACTTCTAATGGCCTGAGAAGTGTTTTTAACGTTTCCCATACTATTTTTAGAAACTCTTCCCTATCCCCTTGTAAGGCATCCAAAGATGTGGAAGTTTTCTCACCCATCTCTACAGAATTATCTGCCATTAGGTCCAGATTGGGTAGTTCAGTATTGGCATTGCTGCTTTGTACATCGAGGGTCGTCTGGCCAGTCACATTATTAGCAGTAGCAATAGGTTGCTGGATAACCACCTTTGTAACACATTGACTAGAAGCTACCTTAGCCTTCTTCCTGGCATACACAGATGGATTTTTACGTTTACGTTTATTTTTAGGTGATATTTGAGCAGCTCCCTGGATATTATTCGAAGTTGCATCTCCTAACACCTTTTCACCCTCGATGATCTCAATCAATGGAACAGTAGATGGAATATTTACGGATGTAATACTAGCTAATGGGCTTGAACATTCTGAGTCACAATTAACAGGGGAAGCTAAGTTCTCAGAAATGGAATGCACTTCTGCCAGGGTAATAATTGGTGCAGGGCCAGTGATGCGCTCAGGAGTTTTCGCAGTTGCAATACTACCAAGTGAAGATTTTTTTCTTAATGCCAGTTCAGTCGATAGCCTTCTTGCGGACTCTAACTCCAGGGAAACTCTATGCTGGAGTTTAGTAATTTCATTATCAATGGATAGACTAGTTCTTGTGATAAAATCGTCAAGAGTTCCTGTGGGCTTTTTCCCATTTTTAGTGGACTTACTTCTTGTTTCCCGGATGGACATGATTATATAAGGTGGGTTGCAAGATAATCATGCACTAGAAATTTGTGTTACCGTGTCAAGTACAACCAAGGGGAATGGCCCGGTCCGGTCTTCCTCGGTCTGGAACGGCCTGAAACGGCCCTGTCTTTGCCCAGTCTTCGCCCCTGCCTGCGTCCCGCGTGTGTCCCGCGGTGCGGTATGGGGCTCTCTTGTTTTGTATTAGAAGGCTTGGGGCGTGGCCGCCGGGGGAAGAGGCACCAGCTGTGAGGAGCTGAGGCTGCTGGTCCTCGCAGTCCCCCGGTAGGCTCGCCGCGCTGTTAACCCCCGCTGTACTCGACCTGGGAGCTGGATTTCCTTTCCACCGACTGTGGATGCTCACACCAGGGAGAACGGGGTCGGGCAAGTGATGAGCGGCACCCGCGGAGCGGGTGTCGCGAAAGGTGGCCTCTGGCTTGTGTGCAGGCAGCAAGAATCCAAACGGAAGGCAAGGCAGGTATGGCAAGAACACCCACACTGATTTGGAGGCCCCGCGCTGATAACGCCGAAGGCTGGGGGCGTGGCCGCCGGGGGAAGAGGCACCAGCTGTGAGGAGCTGAGGCTGCTGGTCCTCGCAGTCCCCCGGTAGGCTCGCCGCGCTGTTAACCCCCGCTGTACTCGACCTGGGAGCTGGATTTCCTTTCCACCGACTGTGGATGCTCACACCAGGGAGAACGGGGTCGGGCAAGTGATGAGCGGCACCCGCGGAGCGGGTGTCGCGAAAGGTGGCCTCTGGCTTGTGTGCAGGCAGCAAGAATCCAAACGGAAGGCAAGGCAGGTATGGCAAGAACACCCACACTGATTTGGAGGCCCCGCGCTGATAACGCCGAAGGCTGGGGGCGTGGCCGCCGGGGGAAGAGGCACCAGCTGTGAGGAGCTGAGGCTGCTGGTCCTCGCAGTCCCCCGGTAGGCTCGCCGCGCTGTTAACCCCCGCTGTACTCGACCTGGGAGCTGGATTTCCTTTCCACCGACTGTGGATGCTCACACCAGGGAGAACGGGGTCGGGCAAGTGATGAGCTGCACCCGCGGAGCGGGTGTCGCGAAAGGTGGCCTCTGGCTTGTGTGCAGGCAGCAAGAATCCAAACGGAAGGCAAGGCAGGTATGGCAAGAACACCCACACTGATTTGGAGGCCCCGCGCTGATAACGCCGAAGGCTGGGGGCGTGGCCGCCGGGGGAAGAGGCACCAGCTGTGAGGAGCTGAGGCTGCTGGTCCTCACAGTCCCCCGGTAGGCTCGCCGCGCTGTTAACCCCCGCTGTACTCGACCTGGGAGCTGGATTTCCTTTCCACCGACTGTGGATGCTCACACCAGGGAGAACGGGGTCGGGCAAGTGATGAGCGGCACCCGCGGAGCGGGTGTCGCGAAAGGTGGCCTCTGGCTTGTGTGCAGGCAGCAAGAATCCAAACGGAAGGCAAGGCAGGTATGGCAAGAACACCCACACTGATTTGGAGGCCCCGCGCTGATAACGCCGAAGGCTGGGGGCGTGGCCGCCGGGGGAAGAGGCACCAGCTGTGAGGAGCTGAGGCTGCTGGTCCTCGCAGTCCCCCGGTAGGCTCGCCGCGCTGTTAACCCCCGCTGTACTCGACCTGGGAGCTGGATTTCCTTTCCACCGACTGTGGATGCTTACACCAGGGAGAACGGGGTCGGGCAAGTGATGAGCGGCACCCGCGGAGCGGGTGTCGCGAAAGGTGGCCTCTGGCTTGTGTGCAGGCAGCAAGAATCCAAACGGAAGGCAAGGCAGGTATGGCAAGAACACCACTTTTCAGCAGAGCATTCCACTGAAGACAGATGGCCACAACAATAGCTAGTTTCATTGGGTGCTGAAAAATTCCGCTTTATATCAGTACTTGCAACGTTTATTTGAAATGAGTGTGCATTATTTTCACAATCACAGATCAATAAATTGACGTATTCTTTGCCAGCTTCTATTGATTGTTTGGAGGCTATCTCCCACCTTTACAGTCACCTATCAGGTTGGTGGTGGTGTATATTAATACGTTGCACCTCACTTCCCGAGATGTTTAACAGCTAACGTCTTACATGAAATCTGTGCCTTTGTCAAAATTGCTTTAGGGAACAATAGTGCTGAGCTGCATGGGATATGTATGAGAGCCACCCAGCTCTCCTACAGTATCTGGAAAGTGCAAAACATTCGCCATGTAGGTACTGTTAAAGGCTATCATAAAAATGTTACAAAATAAGCAACATAAGCAACATCATTAAAGAAACTGATCCTGAGAGATCATTTGTGGCCCTGACAGAAAAACGCGCAAATCAATGTGAACGTGTAGTACAATGAAACCACACCTGTACAGAGAGTTGTGTATACATCTGGACTACTACTTTTAAGACAGGTGAAGGAAAGGAGTCCACACCCAACTAGTTCACTTATATCAACAAGAGAATCTGCCTATGACAATGAGCAGAACAATAATCAGTGAAATCAGTAAAAACTAAATTAGGAGTGTTTCTGACTCTAAATGTGATTAAAATGTAATATTTGTATGTAAAAACACTTTTAATATATGAAAGTTGTTTAGTAATGATAACATTTTTAGTAATGTTCCATTCCACATAGTTTGTAAGTACTAATAACTAGTAGGTGTCACTATTATCTGGTAAATAAAGTGCAATACAAATAACTCTTATATTTGTGGGGAGAAGCAAAATTAAATCCTGTTGTTGGCCAGAATTGGTCCAACTCATTTCGCCAGAAACGTGCCCCCTCAGCCCCCACGTAAAAGCAGAGGGACTCACATTCACCGTTTGCATTGTTCTCAAAGGCCCGTACAAAAATTATTTTTACCTGTGTAATCTTGCGTTATTTCTGCAATTTCACATTAAGCTTGTTCTGCGAAATGCCCTACATTACTCTTTTACCCCACGACACATAATTGATATTTCGTTCAGGTAAAAATGCTATCATTTGTTTTGCGTAATTTCACAAAAGGAAAGTACACAAATTTCACACCGTTTTACAAAAGTCACTCGAAAGCCCCTTGGCCTTGTAACTTTAAATAACACATCATTATTGATCAGTTTATTGTATTGAGATCTGAGGGAGATCAGAGGAATAACGTGTGGAGTCACCCATGCCGAGAGTTTAAGCTTTTGATCTACCATGTCACATGTTTCTTTCACACGCATGTTAAACCTACTGAGCGAATTTACTGTTAGGTGGAGTTTTAGTAAACGCTATATAAGAATTTATATTATTTGTGCTTTCTTCTTTTTTCAAATTCGAAATACTGTCACAGGAGTAAACAAGCATCACCTGCACATGCTATTTGATGGGTAGTTTGGCACCATTTCCGTACATAAAATAATTCCTTTTGCCAGCTGATCTTTTTTGCTTTTTGAAAGGATAGAAATAAAAGGACAATTAGTTGAAAGATCTAAATGAGAGCAGGATTGTCTGTAATTTCGCATTTCTGCAGAAATTAATGTATCCATAGCCACACCTGGAGACACATTTGATAATAAGCGCATTTTCATTGTTTGCGCCAGACGCACTTTTAAAAAGGTGCGACCAGCGTAAACAATGAAAATGCACCCTATTATGATGAAAGTGCCGTCCCTAGGGCAGCCGTAAATCCTGGGGGGGCAGACTGTGCATTCAGGTGAAAAAGGGAGCGGCTGCTTTACAACCGCTCCGTGCTTTCACAGTGCAGGCGGCAACCGGTCTGCACTTTGGAAGGGGATTAGAGATCCCCTTGCAGACGGTGCACTTAGCTACTCCAGCCGCCTGCAAAGGGATGTCTGGGGGGTCCATGGGCCCCTCTTAGCCCCCGCCAGCAGGGGTTGCACTGACAGTGCAACACCTTTTAGGTGGCACACTGTCATGAGGGATTCTTTGCCTTTGCGTCTGTAATAAGGGTCAGACGCAAAGGCACAGAGATTCCCTCATTTGCATATTGCACACCCCCATACAAATGAGGGGACGCCCACTGCAGATAGTGCAACATGTATTGTAATGTAGTGTATGTAGTGTCTGCCGCCCCTTCTGTAATACCACAGTGCCCAGGGGGTGCGTAAAGCGAGCGCAAACACCCATTGCGCCCTGGAACACTTTCTGTAATGTGGTCCCTGAAGTGTGGTTGAGAGACTGGTTTCCAGCCAGCAGTGGGGGCCTCACCCTTGGAAACATAAGAAGTGCATGGACTGAGAGGCTGAGCTGTCTGCCTTGTAGAACCCTGTAGGGGGGAAAGTAGAAGAGCACTGGTGAAAGGCATGCCTAGGCACCACACAACTTCTGCTAATATTTAGCATGGTTACCTGTCCTTGGGCTGACGTTTTTCAGCAATAGAAATGCAACCAGATTCATTTGTGAGAGCCCGGCTCAACTGTGCAGCACCTACCTAGTACTCTCACTACCCACAGTGGGTATTTTAGCCCAATATTTCGAATGCCCAGTGGTTACTTTTGCCACTTTCACGTGTTGAATAACCAACACACAGGGCTGCAAGTTAAGCCTGCTGCAGATAAACATGCCTAGTACGATTTAGCACTATTCAAATTCTTGCATTTACTTAGATGGAAGAAAGTCTGAGTGCCTCATTTACAAGGCCACTGCGCCACCAGAGCGCCACTTTTTGCAATGCTTCGGAGGTGCTGTGCCCTGTTTCATAGTTACACGGCAGCGCTAACCCACTTTGCGCGACTTAACGTAGTCTTGTAAATATTGTTCCCTTTGACCCAGTTTTCTGTGTTAAAGGTGCGTGCTATGGCTGTTGCTGTGTGAGTTCCCAGTAACAACCATGGCTGTTTGACACTTCCCCAGATTTACAAGGAATCGTAAATCTGAGGCAGAACGCCTCCCCAGGAGAGGCATAAGGTTGGCACAATAAGGAGAAATACTTTTATTTCTCGTTGTTTTTTGCTTTTTCTATGTGTGTTGCTTTCTGCAGCACATATAGAAGGAGCAAAACAGCATAAATTATTGTTTTTTGGCAGAAAGGTGTCCCTTCCTGCACACCAACAATCATCCCTGCAACACAGACACCCTTGCACCATTGTTCAAAGGTGTCTGCGTTGGTGCACAGCAGCTATTTGTGTGCCGGTGCAGGGGTGAGTACAGGAATGCACTGTATTCTTGTAAATATGGCACATTCCTGCACTTAGACAATGATGCAGCTCGGCGCAGCAAAATTGCTTGCAGCACCATTGTCTTGCAAATCTGCCCCTGCCGTGGTTGTTGTGTGGTTCTGAAAAATCTGGATTCATATTATAGTATTGGACTCGAGAATAAAAACTTCGTCGAAATAGGACGAATTTGGTATCAAAAGACCGAGAATGACGAGTATGTCAAGTACATGTATTTTCGGCATATTCGAGTGACGATTTCACCTCGAAATCGTCATTTACCTTCTAAACCCTTAGCTGCATGTTGCCCTCTACATAGGCCTTAATCCAGTCGAATTTGATTCCACAAGGACACATACTCCTTAATCGACTTCTTCCTGACCCCAGTACAAGTTAGAACCATTGCCCCAGGCCGAACTCGTTAGGTCAGTTCCCTCCCAGTGGCCGAGCAAGATAGCATCTAGGCCCAACCAGCCATAAAACCATTTCAGCGCGCACACCTGCCATATCTCGCTCACATCTTTCTGCACTCCTTTTTCTCACTTGTTTTATGGTGGGGAGGTGACCATTTTTATTAGGGGTCCATCGATATCTGATGAAATGTTGGGCCTTGCCGGATGATTTGTTATGGGCAGCACGACGTGAAATATGTACATGTCATCATGACTCTGCTTTCTTTTGTAAAACAGTAACCATAAATGAAATACCACGCACCCAAGGAATGTTTTGCCAAAGGGTGAATATTGTGTATAAGAAGAGAAGCCTAACTTTGTGAAAGTGTGCAGTCTCCTGAATATACTGGTATTGTACTTCTAGGACCCTGTCACCTTGGTTGCAGCCAATAAACTAAACTTTGACTTCACCTGGAAGACTCTGAAGTTTCTGTAGGTCTGACTCAGGAGAACCCGAGGTCTCTGGTGTGTTGATCCCCTGGCACCGCTGGGTTACCGGTTCTGTGCCGGTTCTTAAAAACCCAGTACCTCATTTGGCGCCCAGCGTTGGAGCGATTCCAGTGGTACCAATCAGCCTGAAGATCGTGAGGAGCTTCGTGTGAAAATGCCGGAGGAGGGCCCACCACCTCATCGACCCCTGCATGTCGACGTGGTCCGAAGGTCTTTACTGCGAGGTTCCCCGCTTTTCGACGGCTACAAGGACTGCTGCCCTGGCTATCGCCCTGATGTTGGACCCTTGAAATTTTCGGTAGAGTGAAACGCTGAGACGAGTCTTCTGGTGAAGCCATCGATATTTTTCAGTTAAGTATAAGTGGAGCGTCTCCCAGTCCTTAGTTGGACTTACTTTGTGGTATCTTAGAGATACATAAAGGTTTTTTATTGGTTCTTGCAAGCACCATAACCGAAGGACTCGTGTTTTCACTAGCAATATCGTAATCGATAACTCCTTTGATGTTTTGGAACTAGACTAGAGAAAAAGGATGCCTAGTCTTAGACTCGGGAATTGGTTTTGTCTTGGTAAAAATAATAGGGACTCCCGATTGGAGGACTCATGTCCGGTTCCTCCAGTTGGAACTCCGACTTACGAGCTGTACGTTAAACATGGGGTAGGCCCCATCGTTTACAACGAGGTATGGATTAAATACACTAGGAAAGACGGTGTTTTAAAATGGCCCCAATATGGTAGCTTTGGTTCTGAGATCTTAGACAACCTTGAAGTTAAACTCTTCAAAAAGAAAGCCCGGCCGGCGATGTTTGACTCTTTTCGCCTATGGCGCAAAGAAGCCAAAAAAAAGAAATTAAATTAGCTAAGAAAAATAAGAGAGAAGGGGGACTTTCAGTAATGCAAGCTGCCGTGCAGTTTAAAGATAATGAGGAAGAGCAGATAAATGACCAATTGCACAGGCAACGTAAAATGGCAATAGATAAGTGCTATCCAGTTTTGCCGTCTCTTCAGCAAGGGACAGCAAAAGAGCGTGAAAAAGACCAACTAATGTCGCAATTGTTAACTTCGCCACCACCCTATGCGCAGAATGCTACAGCACCCCCGCAACCTTTAGTTGCGCAAGCTGCGGCTCTGGCTCTTCCACAACACCCACCAGCTGTCCTTCAGCTGGCTCCTACTTCTTCGGTGCAGCCTCCTCCAGGCCCACCGACCACTTCTGTTTCATCTATGTCTTCTACGATTTTGCCTACTGTGCTTACTACATCTCCTAATGCCCCCTCTATGATTTTGCCTAGTACCACATCTATTATTCCTCATACCTCTTCTGCCGTCTCTGCACCCGCCTTATCTCACCCCGTTTTTCCATCTGTTTGTTCTTCCGTTTCACCTTCCCTTCGGCAGAAAATGGCCAGTACTGTTACTAATCTTCTTTTACCCCTTTTCGGGTCGCCTGCTACGACCCCTAACATAAGTAGAAGACAGTTGCGAAGTCAACTGCCTGATTATCAAGAGAGAGATTCCCTGAATAGTTTAGCTCGGAAATAGGTCATGGACACTGCAAAATATGATTTACAGTCTGTCATGGAAGTTTTCCATCAATGGGGAACAGCGACGCAGAGATATGTGTTCGAACAGATGTGTGTTTTTCTTTGCGAAGATTTAAAAGACAATGATCAGGATTGCCTCCCACAAGAGATGTGTCGTATAAGGTTTAAGTTTAGTCTGGGTATGATTGTAGGTCCCGATGTAGAAGAAGCAGTTGAAATGCTATTATCATATCGAAGTAAGGGAAGTAGTTCTGGGTCACCATCGGAATCTAGTGCATCTAGTAGGAAAAAGGCACGACAATACCCTATGAGAGAAGTTCCCCCGCAGTGGAGAGAGGGTGACGCGACAGCTGTCCCACCTGTCCTGCCCCACTTTCACCGAGTATGGGTACATGTTCCATGGAAGCGAGCTGAAGTTTTAGCACTCAAACAAACACTACCAGATCCGCGTAAAAATCCTGCAGGGTACTATAAAGAATTGTCGCAAACTGCTGGGTCATGTATAATGAATTTGGCCGATATCGATATGTTATTCGGGAACGTTGTTCCACAGCCTTTATGGGGAAAAATTCGTCATGTAGATCATGACCAGGAATTAGGTGACACGTGGGCTAATATTACTATTGCAGATGCACGACAAGTTGGTGGTGCCAAGCCTGAACCCCTGATAGCGGAACTACCTGGTAGGATAGTAGATTACATGAAGACAATAATGCCTGCGATACGTGTAAATTGGGATAAGTTATCTGCATGCAAGCAAAAGAAAGAAGAAACTGTGTCAGATTTCTTCACCAGATTTGAAGAAACATTCATTGACCACAGCGGTCAAGATATGACCACAGAAGGTGGTCAGAGATTGTTTGTCGATACATTTGTGCACAATCTGCTTCCAGATTTGTGTAGGAAATTAAAAGATTCAGAAAGTTCTTGGGCAGTCTCATCTTCAGCCCAGATATTAGCTACCGCACAGTACTACGAGAATAGAGACAAAGATGAGAAAGATAAAGTAGAGAAGAAAACTAGAGAACTCAAAACGAAGGTCTTGCTACAGCAAGCCTATCCGCCACGTGGTGGTGGTAATAAAAATAATAATGGTCCAAATCACTACCGGAACACTTTTCAGCAGCCTCAGAGAAACTTGCAGAGATTCGATTACAATCAAAACCGCGTAGGTCCCAACCAGTGTTTATACTGCAAACAAGAGGGTCATTACAAATATGACTGTCCTGCCCTGCCGCAACGTACAAATGAATTTTCTGGTGTAAGAGGTCGTGGTAGTCAGCAAGCGCCCAGAGGTAGAGGGCGTGGAAACACCCCTCAGGACGCACGTCCCCTTCCACCACAAAACTCTATGAACAGGTTTGACCAGCAAAATAACGTATCTGACAGGACAGCTCAATACTACGTTGATGAGTATTACACAGAAAATGAGCAGTGGGAGAGTAATGATTGCTAGGACAGCCTTAGACAAGGGGAGGGAGTTGTTTCAGTTCCAGTAGATCAGAGTGGACCTTACGTTGAGGTGATTACATCGGGTGTGTCAGAACCTTTTCTGTTGGATACTGGTGCTACAAAGAGTTCTATTATGCACTCCAAACTCCCTGGCGCACCTTTGTCTGGCGAAATGAACGTTTCCGTAGGTTTTTCTAGCGCCCCGGTTAGAAATCCGATTTCTGACCCTTTATCTCTTTCTGTTGGTCCTTGCGAATTCGAAGCACCCCTTATTTTGACAACAGGTTGTGGTGAAAATTTGCTAGGATTAGATTTGCTAAAAAGATTGTATGCGACTTTATACTGTTCTCCCTCAGGAGTACAACTGACTTTAGGTAGGAAAGTGGTTTCTCCCATGTATTTGTCGAGAAATACGCTTCCAGCAGAATTGGCACTCCTTCCGGATATTCTTTGGGCTACTGGTCCGAACGATGTAGGTCTTTTAGAAATTCCACCGTATGTTGTAACATTGAAGTCGAATGTCAAAATGCCACGAATTCCCCAATACCGAATATCCAATGAGGGCGAAAAAGCTTTGCTGGCGATTGTTTACGAGTTGATTGAAAAAGACGTAATTGAAGAAACACGAGGCAATGTTTGCAATAGTCCAGTTCTGCCTGTTTTAAAACGAACTGACCCTTCTCAGCCACCTGTGTATAGATTCGTGATTGATCTTAGGGAAGTAAATAAGATAGTGGTGCCACAATTCCCAGTTGTCCCCGACATTACAACATTATTGACTATGATTCCAGCCTCTGCATCCTGGTTTTCGGTGATTGACCTGAAGAATGCTTTCTTCAATGTCCCGATTGCTGAGGAAAGCAGGGATATTTTTTCCTTTAGTTTAGGTGGTCGCAGTTTCCGCTTTAAACGCGCTCCTCAAGGCTACTGTGAAAGCCCCTCAATATACAGTCAAGCTCTGAAAAGCCAGCTCGACGCAATGGTTTTGCCCAAAGGTTCCACTCTCGTACAGTACGTGGACGATTTGCTCATAGCTGCGGATACTGAGAAAATATGTAAAATGGCCACGTTGGCACTACTGCGTCATCTATGTGATCTACATCACAAGGTGTCACTTTCCAAGCTCCAATATTGCCGACAAGAAGTGACCTACTTAGGTCATCTCTTATCGAAGGAGGGAAGGAAACTGACCCCAGAAAGAATTCAGGCAATAGCAAAATTAAATGTGCCAAGAACGCAGAGAGAAGTACGCGCTTTCTTGGGCATTACATCGTACTGTAGACAGTGGATTCCAAATTTTTCATTATTAGCCAAACCCTTATTGGCACTAACGTGTACAAATACACCCAGTCCCATTCCTTGGTCTGATGAGTGTCAGAAAAGTTTTCTCGAATTACGCACAGCATTATGTTCGGCCCCTGTGTTAGGTAACCCCAACTACAGTAAACCTTTCACATTATATGTCCACGAGAAGGAGGGTTGTGCATTGTCCGTGCTGACTCAGTTATACGGAGATAGACAGCGGCCATGCGCCTATTTTTCGTCAACTTTGGATCCGGTAGCACGAGCATTGCCAAGTTGTCTAAGGGCCACAGCAGCAGCAGCTGTTTCTATACGACAGTCTGCAGGTCTAGTAATGAATAATACACTAATCATGATGGTCCCGCATGCAGTAGACACATTGTTAAATAGGACCAAGACACAGCATTTAACTAGTGCTCGACTGTCCAGCTATGAATTGACGCTACTAGCAAGCCATGTGCACATCAAAAGGTGCAGTACCCTGAACATAGCCACATTGCTACCAATTGCTGAGGAATCGGATGCTTCAGAACAGCACGATTGCTTCCTCAGAACGGAGGAAGAGACGAAAGGGAGAGTTGATCTATTCGATACTCCTCTCGCTGAATGTGATGGTACATTATGGGTGGATGGTTCATGCTTTAAACTCCCAAATGGTAACGTGACTACAGCGTATGCTGTCACAACTTTGCACACAATCGTTGAAACTGCGCGAATACCACATGGTTCAGCTCAAGCCGCCGAACTCGTGGCGTTAACGAGAGCATGTGTGTTATCAAAAGGAATGAAAGTGACTGTCTATACCGACAGTCAGTATGCTTTTGGAGTGGCTCACAGTTTTGGACGACTGTGGAGAGAACGTGGGTTCCTGACTTCGCATGGAGCTAAGATTCAGCATGGTCAGTTGGTAAATGAGCTTCTTGAATCACTGACGTTGCCCCTGAAAATAGCGATCGTAAAATGTAGTGCACACAAGAAAGTGATTGATGATGTTGGTCGTGGAAATGCATTTGCTGATGAAACTGCTAAGGACGCATTTATCTGCACAGAGGCACTTTGGAGGATTTCTTGGACGCTGACCCTGTGGTATTCCTTGTACCCTTCAGGACACAGCAGGACGACTCGCCGCACCCGCTCCGCGGGTGCCGCTTCGCTGTCTTGGACACCGGCCACCGGGTGAGTGCGGTCAGCGGGGCTGCGAGCGTGCAGGGGACTCCATTGCCCAGGAGCCCCTGCGAGACCTTTGATTGACATCCGGTCCGCTCTCCCTGCTGCCGCCCCCGCCCCTGGCTGTTTTAAAAACCCTCTTTCTCTCTTCACCTGCGGGACGCATTTATCTGCACAGAGGCACTTTGGAGGATTTCTTGGACGCTGACCCTGTGGTATTCCTTGTACCCTTCAGGACACAGCAGGACGACTCGCCGCACCCGCTCCGCGGGTGCCGCTTCGCTGTCTTGGACACCGGCCACCGGGTGAGTGCGGTCAGCGGGGCTGCGAGCGTGCAGGGGACTCCATTGCCCAGGAGCCCCTGCGAGACCTTTGATTGACATCCGGTCCGCTCTCCCTGCTGCCGCCCCCCGCCCCTGGCTGTTTTAAAAACCCTCTTTCTCTCTTCACCTGCGGGACGCATTTATCTGCACAGAGGCACTTTGGAGGATTTCTTGGACGCTGACCCTGTGGTATTCCTTGTACCCTTCAGGACACAGCAGGACGACTCGCCGCACCCGCTCCGCGGGTGCCGCTTCGCTGTCTTGGACACCGGCCACCGGGTGAGTGCGGTCAGCGGGGCTGCGAGCGTGCAGGGGACTCCATTGCCCAGGAGCCCCTGCGAGACCTTTGATTGACATCCGGTCCGCTCTCCCTGCTGCCACGCCCCCTTGTCTTACCTGTCCACTTACTTATTGTCCCTTCACTCCCGCAGCGCGGGACGCAGCCCGGGGCGAAGACCGGGCAAAGAGCGGGCCGTTTGAGGCCGTTCGAGGACTAAGAGGACTGGGCTGGGCCACCCCCCCTTGTTGGTACACTTTACAGTTTTATTGTTGTTTGTATTGTTATTTATCCACTTGTATTCTGTAATATGTGCTCACGGGGTAGTCGGAGCAAAACCCTTATGGCTGCTAGCAATTGTAATCGAACCTTGGATGATTTCTTGGTCAAAACCAATTTGGCCATTGACGTAGAAATTAGCAAAATGCAGCACAAGGTCTCCCTAGAACTTGATGCTGCAAGAAGGCTGTCAGAACATATTGCCAACACAAAAAAATCATCCTTGGGAAATATCGCATCTGCCCGTACTCCTGATCGTTCCATAGCTCCTCGGCCCTTAATAGTAACAACGGCAGCTATTCATCCCGCACCGCCATCAACCCTAATAAATTCCCCCCCCATCCCCACTCCACATTCAGTGCAGCAAAGCAAAGCCCTTGCCCCACTAACTAAAGGCATAGGCACTATTTCTTCTTTCTTTTCTAAAACTAACCTAGTTACCAAATCGGGTAGTGCCAAGAAAGCAGCAACCCTTAAAAAGAAATGTTTAGCGAGGTCCATCTATGCACGAAAGAAAGCCAAAATGGCAAGATCACAGTTTTTTAATCACAGACGTACCATGGGCTCTCTTGGGGCGAAAGTTGATAGCCAGAATATAGCTCCTAGCGGTATGGGGGGGGAACACGTTCCCAGTTCTCCTAGCCTGGTGGAAGATACCATCCTTGTCATCTCCCCAGAGTTAAAAAGTGTGGTTAATCCAGAGTGTCGGGAGAGCTGTCCCGTGAAAGGAAGGGAGGGGGATGAAGAATTCCTCAAGTTAGTTTGGGGTACGCTTAAGCAATTACTATCCCCTTTGGAATTAAGACTCTCCCGCATAGAGAACAATTTGTTGGAAATGGACAGGACAATAGTCACCCTGGCTAGTTTAAGCCTAAAAAGCATGGAAGCTAAGCTTCCATGTGTAACTGACCCTGTTCTCCAACCTAAGGCACCTGTAACCATACCATCTCTCCCACATGTACCTGTAAGTAATCCTGTGACCGAGTTAGTATCAAAACCAACACCTAAGCCCCGCACCATTATTCCCAATCCTGCAGTACCTACCCCTAGTTTAGTTGTCCCTTTATCTCCTCCTTTGCAAAAATCAGCCATTAGACAGAATCTTGTCCCAAGAGTAGTAGCCCACCAACATTCAAGGCCAGAACGTACGAAATATCTACCTCGACAGGTTACCCGCTCTAACTTTCGTGGAGGGTTTATAGACCTTCCCCCTGAAGCAGGGTCCTATGTCATCATTCTAGCTGGTGTTCCTGAATTGGACCCTCATTCTCAGGAGAATGATCTTTCTCTAAAAAACAAGGTCATTCACTGGCTTAATACTAATACCCAGCTCCCTGGTCAGCATAGAAGTAGTGTCCTAATGGTACGGAGAGTGCCTTGGATAGGCCCCACGCATAAGTCTATAGCGGGTGACTGTGTTGTGGTATCCTTTGCCGACCCTCACACAGCCCAGCATCTCTGTACATGGCCTTCCCATGGAGCTAATTCCACCATTGTCGTGAGGCCCCTTACTTTTTTCTACCCTCCTAGACATCAACCTATGAAGAACACTCTATGGTCTAATGTTCAGCACCCTAGACAGCCAGCTCATATGGCTGATGGGTATACCCAGCACAATTGGTGGCAGGGGGTACCGATATCAAATAGGTTTGGTTGTCTGGAGGATGTCGACTGACATGAGGGGTCTGTCGACATATCGCCATTAAATAACCTCCCGCTTACTCAGGTGACAGGCTCATTTACCACCCCCGTAAAATCTGGTGTAAGTCCAACTTCTTCCAGAAATTTGACGAATTCTCCCTATACTAGGGAGGTAGCTCAACCCACCATTCTAACCTCGTTAAGTTGTGGACCCATTATGTCTGGAAACCTGTATTCACCGCCAGACCCTAGCGTTGTTCCGGCTATGTCTGGGGTTGACGCGCAGGGACTGGCTTCCATCCACCAAGTAAACGGTATGGATAACCCATTGAGAGTGGTATCTTGGAACATTGCAGGGCTAAGGGGACGCCTGGATAATGACGATTGGACCAACTTTATCGACCTGTATGATATCATTATCTTCCAGGAAACTTGGTCAACAGTCCCCTTATATAGGGTGGGTTACCTTAATTTCTCAAAACCCGCCACTCCGAGTATTAAGGGTAGGGCCTCAGGTGGATTAACCATCTGGATTAAAAATAATCTGGGCTTTTATGGCAAGGAAACTTTGGTAGAGAGCCTGGACCTTCTGTGTATCACCTTGAGTAAGGCTAATGCCATCAATCTCTTTTTGGTTAATGTTTATGCTCGTGGCTGCCAGGGTGGGAGGAAACAAACTGTGACATCCCACCTTGACCTGGCACTGAAGAACCTCACTGCCGATAAGATCGTTATGGTAGCGGGCGATTTGAATTCCTCCTTTGAGCCTATACTTACTTTGGCTGAGGACGTGGGCGCTGAGGAGGACACAGCTTGGAATATTCCTCCGTTAACTATCTCTAAGGGAGTTAGGGGTACTGAGGCAGCACTTCATTGGCTGGGCCTCTGTTTGGAACGGGGCCTTCGGGCTGTTAATGGGCGCACGCGCTCTGATAGATTAGGGACACATACTTTTGACAATGGCTTAAGCTCCAGCCGTATCGACTACATTTTGATCAATATTGAATATTGGTCGATTGTGCGCGATATGGTGGTAGAGCCCCGTCCAGAGAGTGACCACAATCCTCTCTCACTCGAGATTTTGGTCACCGGCCTGGGTGAGCAAGCCTGTGGAACTAATTGCCTGACATCTGACGTGGTCTTGTGTGACAATAGACGACGCGTAAAGTGGACCAGAGTGTTGGATGATCCAGCGCTTATTGCCGAGTTAGAGGAGAAGGTCAGGAGCACGAGGAGTAAGATGCTATCACTATCCTCTTTTGGTGCAGTTGACCCAGCCTTTATCAATCTCCATGAGGAGTGTTTTACGAGTTTAAAAAACCTCCTTACTAAGTCCTCTAAAGCCGCCCCCATTAAGGCGCACAAAAAATGGTATGACAAGAGCTGCAGAGTAGCTCATAGCAGCCTAATAGAGGCTGTCAAGGCTAGGAACACCGCAGATATTAGGGTTGCTAGGCAGCGTTATAAACAAACTCTTTGGGTGGCCAAGAGGGATTGGGATGACTCTTACTGGCTCGCTCTTCTTAGGGCCTGTGAGTCCTCCAATCCAACTGAATTTTGGCTGATTGTGAGGAGGGGAAGGGCTTCAGTCGCCCAAACACCCAATAATCACGTGTCAGCGCAATCTTGGGTTAAATTCTTTGCAGCACAATTTAATGACCCAAATATAGCCCTAGATCACACAATAGCAACCATCCCACAGAGTCCTCTATATTTACCAGGAGATAGACTTATCTTTCTGGAAACTGATGCCTCACAAGCCTTGGAGTCAGTTCAGTCGGGAAAAGCCCCCGGCCTTGATGTCATTCCCGCTGATCTTTTTAAGCTAAATCCTGGTTTATGGGTCCCTTATATCACGCAATTGGCTAATTACATAGCCGCAGGCGCAGAGATCCCAAAATCCTGGAAAGGTGCGGAAATCCTGCCAGTATATAAGAAGGGTGATCGCTCCATCCCAAATAATTATCGGCCAATCAGTCTGATCGATGCACTTCAGAAGATTGTGTCTAGGATGATTTTAGTAAGAATCCAGGAATGGATCGACACCAATAACATACTTTCTCCTATGCAGGCAGGATTCAGGTTTGGCATCAGTACTATTGACCAGGTTCTGCGGTTCTCACTTCTTTTCTGGAAAGTGGTCTTGCTGGGTGGCGGCGTAATTTACGCCGCGTTTGTCGACCTTAAGTCGGCTTTTGACTTAGTTCCAAGGAAGAAGCTATGGGAAGCTCTTAGATCAATGGGTCTTCCCTTAGAGCTTTTGAGTTTCGTTCAGCGCTTACACGAGGATAATTTCGCCCAGGTAAGATGGGGCAGCCAGGGCCAGGTAACAGAGTGTTTCCCTGTACAACGTGGGGTGCGACAAGGTTGTGTCTTGGCACCCACCCTGTTCCTCTTGTTTATTAATCAGGTCATCGATTATTTTAACAATATCCAGTCCGATGCACCAATGTTGGGTGGTCGCAAATATCCTATGCTTATATTTGCTGACGACACCCTCCTTCTTTCTAAAACAAGAGGAGGGCTCCAGGTTGCCCTGAATAGATTTTCGGAGTTTTGTAATGCAAACGACCTACAAATAAATGTTGAAAAGACCAAATTTATGGTCTTTTGTAAGAAAACCCCCCCAACCTGTACGGTGTCTCTAAACGGGGTCCAACTTGAGCAGGTCAAAGTTATGACTTATCTTGGTGTGACTCTTGATCAGCATCTTGATTGGAACTCCCAACTGGAGACATCTAAATTAAAATTTAATAGGCTGGCCGGTTGTTTGGTTCTTGAGCAAAAGAACTCGTTTACAAAACGTATCACCCCCGCCCTTAAGATCTATGAGGCAAAAGTCCTTTCCGCAACCCTATATGGAGCCGAAGTCTGGGGTCATAAAGATCTATCAGGTTTGGCTGTGGCACAAAATAGGTTCCTACGGAACCTGGTTGGTCTTCCACAGTCTGCACCTATAAAACCTTTGCTACTAGACCTAGGTTGTAGACCAATTAATGATCTGGCCCAGTATCGTATAGTGTCACTCTGGCGTCGCCTTTGGTCCACTCCCGAGCTTAGTCTCTTTGCCCGGGAACTGGACGAGGTTAAATCACTATGGGGCGCGCAAAAACTACACTGGTTTAGGGAAGTTAGAATCACCCTACATATGATGGGCCTTTCAGAGCTCTGGTCAAATCCAGGTGGGTCCTCATTTCCATCCAAATCTGAGTTTAAAGCGCTTTTTTGGGCATGGAAAAAATCTATTTTGGTATCCCAATCCCTGGACACTAATTTAACAGGAATATTTCTGTCGCACAAGGTCACCCCTGCACTAGAGCAGTATTGGGATTTGATACCCAAGGTGTTAGATCGTAAGCTTTATCATCAGTTTCGTACTGGCACCTTGCCAGTCAACTCCTTTACTGCTAAATGGGATTCGAAGTCAGGAAGCAAATGTCCTTGGTGTTTGGACCAGGAAGAAAGCATTGGTCATCTCTTCTTTGGTTGCCCTGTTTATCGTGATCCTAGGAATAAGTGGCTAAAACCCATCTGTGCATCCCTGAATTGTAGTGGTTCTCGTGATGCACTTAGGAAAATGCAAGTAATAAGATCTGAAATAGTGGTGATTTGTGTTGCAAGATTCCTGGGATGGTCTTGGCTGATTCGAATTAAGAAACTGAACGCACCCTTGCATTGATCGTTCCATTTTGATGTATTTTATGTATACTGTCATGCTTGTGCTTTTTTAGTACAAGGGATTGCTAGTGAATTTTATAGTGTATATGATTGTGTATTGTCTTTTATGAATTTTTATCATTCGAAATAAAGACTAATCGAATCGAATCGCTAAGGACACGGCAAAGAATGTGATGAGCCGAATGTATGTTGCGAGCCCAGAAAGATGGACTGGTGATGTTGGAATATGTGAAGGCACGATAGAAAGTGTGAAGTCCATCCAAGCTGAGGCCACGGAGAAAGAGTTAAGTATGTGGAAAGAAAGTACAGGGAGAATGGATGCAAATGGTTGTTGGATTGAATCGACAGAGCAACAGAGATGGTTGTTACCCGATGCATATGTGCCTGCAGTGGTTACAATGGCTCATGGGATGGCCCATATCAGCGCGAAAGGGATTTGCGAGTTGTTGGCCCCAGTGTGGAAGAATTCAGGGATTCCCAAGTGCGCAGAGAATGTTGTCAAGAATTGCATGGTATGTCTGAAGCACAATCCTGGTAGGGGAACTCCAACTCCAGCTGGTCATTTTGCACCTCCTACGTATCCGTTCGAGGTTTTGCAGCTAGATTTCATACACATGGAGAGGTGCAACAACTTAAAATATGTGCTCGTGGTTGTTTGCGCCTTCTCAAGGTGGGTAGAAGCCTATCCCCTAAGGGACAATACTGCCTTGTCCACAGCGAAAGCCCTTGTGAAAGAGTTCTTCCCCAGGTTCGGAATGCCTAGAATGGTCTGGTCGGACAACGGAAGTGAATTTGTGGGTTGTGTGATGAAACGAGTGTGTGAAGGGCTAGGCATTAGGCAGAAGTTCCACGCTGCAAATCACCCCCAATCAGCTGGATTAGTGGAATGTTACAATGGCACGCTTAAACTTAAATTGGCCAAAATCCAAGCGAGCACGGGTCTTAAATGGCCCGACGCTCTACCCTTAGCACTCCTATCCACCAGAATGACTGTGCATTCGCGAATGAAACTCAGCCCCTATGAAATAGTCTTTGGTCGGCCAGCCAACATATGGGGAGTGCCTAGGCCCACGAAGTTTAGCGAGCTGCAACACCCCATTTTGCTTGACTATCTGTATGAATTGACGGCTAAATTGCGTGTTTTATATCAACAGGTCCACAACACCTTGCCTCCGATCTCTGAGACACCAGGTCACTCCATTGACCCTGGCTCCTGGGTGTTGGTCAAGAATTTCCAGAGGACAAGAAACGACCAGCCCAGATGGACCGGACCTCACCTCGTCCTCCTGTCTACAAGGTCGACCGTTAAAGTGGAGGGGAAGGCCAATTGGGTCCACGGGATCCATTGTAAGAAGATACCCTTCCCTCTGCCACATGACCAATGGGTCCGGACAGAAGGCACTGACTCAGAGCGCACAACTGATGAACGTGTAAAAGAAGCTAAACGTGATCGTGACAGTAAGAACATTTTTCAAGAAACTACGCCGCCATCAGAACAATTGAACTCTGTGGAACCTGAACTACTATTCCTGGACCAGACAGTACCCGGGAAAAGACGCTACCATTTACGACCGAGAAACACAGACTAAAGTAAAAGTGATTTATTTTTATGATCCGAGAGAAAAAACCTGTGGACTAATAAAAAATATTCTTTTCCCCCCAAATCCTATTTTTGAAAGTGCAGATTCTCCCATCTAGGTAACTTGCTTATTTTTTTGTTTTTTTCGAACCGCCATCCGGGTTCCGCTGCTAGGGTCGCGGTTGATTAAAGACTTTTGGGTGCAGCTGACAACAATAGGTTGCTGGTTCCAGTTGGTCGAAGGGAGCCACCCTAGACTGACGGAAGCATCCTTTAGCAGAAACAACCTACCGCCGCGGGCAGCAACTTAGAGAGGATGGAGTTTCCTGATGTGGAGAGAACTGCCAAACAAATGAACTTTAAGCAGAGACTTTTGAAAACAATGAGGAAGAAAATTTTTATAATAATGTGTATTTTATGCTATTTAGCGTGATGGTCTTTTTTATAAGCTATGTTTTATTCTCTTTTCGTGTGACATTTACGCCCACTACATCACCCATACCTCCCCCTACTGTTTCCTCTCATTCTTTCCACTCGTTGCCTGACCACGAATCAAGTAGGAGATTAGAGTTCATTAATAACTCCTTCGTTCAGCTATTACACCAACACCAACTTGTGATGAACACAACCAACTGTTGGGTGTGTGGCCTCATGCCCCACACCACGGATAGAGGTATCCCCTATTTGGTTCTGCCATTTAGTCGCAATGGGTCAGTATGGGCATATAGGACAATGTTCATATATGCACGAGAAATCCAACCCCTACGTTCTGTAAAAGACAACCTCAAGACTAGCGCCCTAGTCAAGGGTATAGTTGACATGATCAAGGTAGTAACTTCTTACGAAGATACCCCGGATGATGAGATACTTGCATATGTGGGTTGGAATGTGACCGGATATGGCACTACATTAAGTGAGAAACAGCAAGCCAAGAGATCGTCCCCTATCTGGATCGTACCCCATCAAGGTCACCTGTGTCTGCAAGGTATTGGTAGGAATCCCAGAGCTCAGCTAGGGAAGAGTGTCTGTACAGAAACGTATGTTTTTGGATCTCAGACTTCCCCTGCCTTTTTAGCCGCAAAGGGTACTTATTTTATCTGCCATGATAGAGCCTATACATGGTTGCCCCCTGACTTCTCGGGCTCATGTTTTGTTTCATTCCTGTTACCTCCCACCTACACAGCAGCGGCGGATTACCATCGGACAAGGATAGTTCGAGGTGTTTTGAGTAAAGAAGACACTGCGGGTCAAGAATTTGGTGACTTTGCAATGGGTGTTCTGCCGTTCTGGGGAGCCATGGTTAACAGCAGAAACATAAGGCAATTGACAAGGGTAGTTGAATCCACCGTGATCGAAACTGCTGGTGCCCTTAGTAACCTGACTGCTGAGCTCCAGTCGGATCGACTGATGACCCTTCAGAACCGGGTCGCTTTGGATATAATACTTGCGGAAAATTCTGATGGTCATTGGGATGGTCTTAGCCATTCTTTTCCTGTTCTGTCTATGCATACAGTGTGCTCCTGCAATATGTGGCCTCTGTGTTACATCATGTGTAAGGAAGCCTGTGTCAAGACATGAGCTCAGCACTAGAATGATGTTGCAGCAACATCTCAATGACTTTAGGAATATAGATCTGGACTCAGATTAACATGAGGATAGATTAATTGCCTATGTAAGGGCAAAAGGAGGGTCTGTGGTTCTGAAAAATCTGGATTCATATTATAGTATTGGACTCGAGAATAAAAACTTCGTCGAAATAGGACGAATTTGGTATCAAAAGACCGAGAATGACGAGTACGTCAAGTACATGTATTTTCGGCATATTCGAGTGACGATTTCACCTCGAAATCGTCATTTACCTTCTAAACCCTTAGCTGCATGTTGCCCTCTACATAGGCCTTAATCCAGTCGAATTTGATTCCACAAGGACACATACTCCTTAATCGACTTCTTCCTGACCCCAATACAAGTTAGAACCATTGCCCCAGGCCGAACTCGTTAGGTCAGTTCCCTCCCAGTGGCCGAGCAAGATAGCATCTAGGCCCAACCAGCCATAAAACCATTTCAGCGCGCACACCTGCCATATCTCGCTCACATCTTTCTGCACTCCTTTTTCTCACTTGTTTTATGGTGGGGAGGTGACCATTTTTATTAGGGGTCCATCGATATCTGATGAAATGTTGGGCCTTGCCGGATGATTTGTTATGGGCAGCACGACGTGAAATATGTACATGTCATCATGACTCTGCTTTCTTTTGTAAAACAGTAACCATAAATGAAATACCACGCACCCAAGGAATGTTTTGCCAAAGGGTGAATATTGTGTATAAGAAGAGAAGCCTAACTTTGTGAAAGTGTGCAGTCTCCTGAATATACTGGTATTGTACTTCTAGGACCCTGTCACCTTGGTTGCAGCCAATAAACTAAACTTTGACTTCACCTGGAAGACTCTGAAGTTTCTGTAGGTCTGACTCAGGAGAACCCGAGGTCTCTGGTGTGTTGATCCCCTGGCACCGCTGGGTTACCGGTTCTGTGCCGGTTCTTAAAAACCCAGTACCTCAGTTCAGCCTGCCACTCATCCCACTGAATAATCGTATAATATGTTTTAACACCTTTAATAGACCAGGTTGCGAAAGAATGGTCCAAAGTGCATCCATCAACTTCACAGTAGAGAAATACATTCTAAAAAACATAATACACCTTTTCGTTGTATACTCAATTTGCAATAGAACAATCCTATTTGTTCCACAACAACCTATAGAAATGCACACACACTGTGGGATTACTGCACCCAGAACGATTGTGAGAACTCAATGAGAAAGACCTTCATTGAGTTAAGTGTGCCTAAAAAATGTTCACATGAAGCTGAATAGGAGAAATGTTGCTATGTCCATAAATAACTATAACCATGGAGAGAAAAAGAAACGTTATAGGGGTGCAAACCTTGGCTTCCCCTGAAAACTAAAAGACCATTGTTAGAGGTTAGATCCACAATGCATTCGAATATTGTGTTCCTCTGCCCACTAAAACATCAGGTCTGAGAACAGCCTTTGTTTTTCATGAGCCTTGACCCACACACTATTCATGTGACACGAGTCATCATCGAACTTACATCCAATGTGATTGTTGACTTCAGGTGGGCTCAGGAGGGAGGAAGCAGGTAATCCAACCCCTAAAAGCATTTTCAGGAGAAGGAAACTCGGTCTAATTCTCAGCAGATAAGGGTGATTTTAACTGAAATGCAGCGCTGGGCATAACAGTCGACCACATAGACCTTTCCACTCCTGGGCCTGTGAAGATTAGAAGGACTGCCCTGCTGGATTACTGATGGTCTGGTGCCAGATAATAAAAGGTGTTTGAAGGGCAGGAGAAGGACTGTTGTATCATCGCTGTTCTGTCAAAAAAGTGTATTATTTGTATTTTTTTACACTCCCCACTCCCCAGCCACTGAATCTCTTCTCTTCCCCATGACATCTCTCCACTGCCTTTTCTGTCTACAAACCTGGCCACCCTTCATTTGCTCATCTCTGCATAGCATGTACATCTCTTCAGTGTTCTATCTCTCTACATCATTTGCATCTCTTCACTGTCTTATTTCTGTGCAAGTTCTGCAGCACTTGAGTGTCCAATCTCCTTACATTACCCACTTCTCTTCACTGCCGCATCTCTTGAGAGCAGCCTCTGTATCACTTCACTGTCCCATCTCCCCAAAGCACCTGTACATTTATTTTCACTTTCACATTGTTCTACATGCCCTGCGTCACTTAATTGCCTGCTTTCATCATAGCTCCTGCAGCTCTTCTCTGCCAAAGCTCTCTACAGCACCAGCAACTCTTCATTGCCTCCTCACCCCACAGCACCTGTATCTCATCATTGTATCCTTTTTCCAGAGCCCCTTTAAATGCTCACTGACCCATATCTCTACTTTACTATCTCATCTCTACCCAGCCTAAGAGTCTCTTCAGTTTCACATTTCTGTACAAATGCTGCACCTTTGCACTGCCCCATCTGTCCACAACCTTATGCTTCTCTTCTCTGCCCCATCTCTGCAATGGTCTCTACATTATATAACTGACCTATCTCTCCATAGCCCCAGCATCTCTCTATACTCCCTATTCATTTTTGGACATCTCCTGTCCTTGTTTTTGTCACATCTTACCACAGTCTTTGCATTTCTTAACTGATTCATACCAGCATCCTGTGCATCTTTTCACTGCCCTTCATTTCAACAGCAGCCTGACATGTATTTATTACCCTGTTTCTACCCAGAAATGCAGTTTACTGCCAGCCTATTAATTACTCACAACTGCTTATCTCCCACTAATGTATCCCAACCCCATTTTCTATCCACTGCAGCCTCATCTCTCCAAAAAGCATCTGATCAATCTTTTTGTTTTAGCAAAATTCCAGCTTTCAACAGAAGCATAGTAACTAATTACAGTTTCAGCATCTCCTTGCAGCCTCAGCATATTTCCAGACACCTGCATATTTTCACAGTACCATCTTCTCAACATAATCCTGAGTTGAGAGGAGAACATGGCGGCCATGGTGTGGGCAGATCGCTAGAGTGCCTTTGAGCGCACACAACAGGGTGTAATTGAAAGCACCAACCCTATGTCGAATTAATGTGCCTCACCGTGTTGGCTTAGGAATCAGGGAGGCTGCAGAGCGGCTGTTGAGCAGGGACAGGAATGTCAGAGGCTCACACTCGTTTAGGGCCGCCCTGGAGCTCAGGAAGAGCCAGAGGGCGGCAGCGCGAGGTCTCCTCCGGGTCAGTAAGAGCAGTGTCAGCACACACGCTGCACCCACTGTCCCTGGAGTGCTGAAGGATTCTCTGGCTGCTGGGGAAGAGTACTGAATGCCACAAGAAAAAGATATTGGTTGATGGAAGGAAGAAAGAAAGCCCGGAGAAACAGCCCACATGGAAGGCAGCCACACAAGTGAGAGGTGGGGGGTCAGTTCAGGTAGGGGAAAACAAAATGTTGGCAAGTTAAACACTTGACTTTGCAAAAGGAAAAGGTTGCTAATCGAACGGAGGGCGGTAAAAAACAACTCCCAGAGCAGCTCTTAAATAGTCCTCCAGTTTGTTTGACTTCTGAACACAGTGTGGAAGAAACTTACCCCCGAACCCAGGTGTGTAGATCCAAGGAGAAGTCTAGGAAGGAGGCGTAAAGGACAGGGAGAGCGCAAAGAAGAAATTACATTTTGGACCGTAAAGATTACTCACTCGTTGAGGTCCTTTTTTAAGTCTTAACCACCGTGGTGACTCTCAGAGAGCAAGAAACAGGTCCTGTAGAGAGGGTGGGGGGACAATCCTGTTCTATCAATGATGGCAGCGGAGAGGAGTACATCTAACCCAGAGTGGCCTAATCAAGAAACAGCTTTAAATGGCTCTAGTTTAGAGAAAGGTGGGCCCCATGTGGATGATCCTACACAAGATAAGGATAAGGAGAAACGTTTACCAGACATGGCCGTAAAAATACTAGGGAAAGAAAAAAACTAATGTAGAGGCTCCAGCTAGCTCCTTAGAGACTATGTTTTCTTTTCTTACTGTTGATATTAGAAAGGCTTTCGCTGTATCTGAAGGGAATCAGGGTGAAATACGCAGTTTCTGTGAATCCCTTGAGAAAAAGATTGATATTCTGTTTGTAAGCACCACGGTGGGGGAGATGAAAGAAGATCTAAGCAATAGTAAAATGGAACTAGGGTGCTACGGCGGGATGAGCAAGATTTGCAGGAGAAACTGGAGCAGCTGAAAAATAACTCATGAAGAACTAACTAGAGGATATTGAATGCCCCAGAGGGAAAGGAAGGTGACAAACTAAAAGCTTTTGTGGCTTCGCTTAGAAAGGGAAAGGTTCAGATTAATGAGAGTGAGGTGGATATTGCAAAATATCCTCAAAGAGTATATAGAGATCTCTTCAGAAAAAATCAAAAAAGGGTTAAGCAATGGAAGATTCTCCTTAACTTTCAGACGTATGCTCTAAAGGGGAAAAATATTTCATGTGTACTGAAATTGAAGACATTAAGGGGGAAAGACTTCTCATTTGAGATTAGATCAGATCTATCACGGGTCACCTTACGTAGACAATTGGAATTGGGAAAGCATTTAGAAGAATTAAAAAAAGGAGGGGCCACAGCACAGCTTAAATTCCCTGTATCCCTAAGAGTTATGCACAACAATAAAATGCATATGTTAAGAAGTCAAAAAGCAGCAGATGACCTATTAGAGGCCATCAAGCCGGGAGGAGCGGGAAACTAGGAGATGATATTTGTATAAGTGGAGCTGTAGGACAGGGTGTGCCCTGTTTTTCCTAAGAAAGTAAAGTGGGGTAAAGGGGGCCATTGTTTGTTTATGTTCTGGTGGTGGGTGCCTGTGCTGCTGGGAAATACATTTGGCCTAACATCTCGTCCAGAAGGATCTATTGGTGGGTTCTCCAAGGAAGGGTGGGGGAATAAGGGAGGGTTGCACTCAATGGGGAGCATGTGGGAAAAAACTATAAAAATGTAGTTTAAAACCTCAGCTGGATATAAGGCATTCAGAAGAGATATATGTGCCCAAATGGAGGGTAGGGAGAAAAAGAAAGGAACATGTCGATTCAGGTACTAACATGGAATATTATTACTATTATTATTATTATTATTTAGCATTTATAGAGCGCACTGTAACTCTACGGCCAGCCTGGCGCTGAGAGAACAGTCAGCACAAGATCTGTCAGCTACACAAGAAAAAAGGGCCCACCATCCAATGAGAACAACTGCGCCCCTGATACCACACATTATACCCTAGGGAAGAGCCAAGTCTTAATTTTTTTGCGGAACAGCAGCAAACTTTGTGTCCTCCTAATTTCTAAAGGGAGGGAGTTCCAAAGACGAGCTGTTGCCACGCTCCCAGGGTCACCCTCCTTATATTGGGGATTCTAGCACAGTTGGCGGTAGAGGAGCGGAGATTCCGGGTAGGCTTGTACCACTGAAACTTGCCCTTTGGTGGCTTAGGGCCTTGTCCATGGAGGGCTCTAAATACAATGCACAGCGATTTAAACCGGATCCTTTGGGCTACTGGGAGCCAATGCAGATCCACCAGTGCTTGTGTAGTTGACGACCAGCATGGTCGAGAGAGTGCTAACTTAGTTGCTGCCGCCTGGACACTCTGCAATCTGTTAATCAGATATCCCGGGGATTCCAACAGCAGAGCATTGCAATAGTCCAGGCGGCTGAGGATAATACTACTAACTACCATTGTTCTTGCCTGAGCAGGTAGCAGTGGCAGCATCTTCCGGAGGCCTCGAAGCAAGGAAAAGCAGCTTCCCACCAGTTCATTAACATGGGTCTCCAAATTGAGATTCTCATTAAAACTGACCCCCAGATTGCGCACCGTATTCACGGGAGTCAGTATACCATCTGATGTTAAAGGCCAGAAGTCTGATGGCAGGCTTCGCATGACCCCCTCTCCCCACCTTACACTGCAAAATCTCAGTTTTCCCACTGTTAAACTGGAGTGAAGTTTCCTTCAGCCATTTTGTCATTTCATGATTACAGTCATGAAAAAACTTCAATGATTCTGCCTGATCCCCATCCAGGGATATCAAAAGCTGTATATCATCCGCATAATTAATCACACTGATATTATGCGCTTTAATGATTCCCAGCAGAGGTTGCATACAGGCATTAAACAAAATGGGACTGATTGACGAGCCCTGTGGAACCCCATGTAGGACCTTCACCGGCTCAGATTGGTACGGGGGGAGTGCCACCTCCTGCCATCTATCAGACAGATAAGATCGCAGCCACCTGAGTGCTACTCCTTTCACCCTGAAAATCTCCAGGTTTGAGAGCAAAATGTCATGGTTCACTGTATCAAATGCGGCGGACAGGTTCAACAGAATTAGAATTGCCGATTGACCCCTGTCCGCCCGCATCCGAAGGTCATCCAACACCACCACCAAAGCTGACTCTGTCCCATGACCCGGTCGAAAACCAAACTGTTCCTCTTCCAGTATGGTATTCATCTCTAAAAAAAAAGGGACAGGGTCCTACTGACCAGCCATTCCACAATATTGTTCGAGTAGGGCAGGAGGGAGATTGGTTGGTAGTTCTTATAACAACACAGGTCACGGGTAGGTTTTTTTCAAGAGTGGCGTTATAACAGCCTGCTTCCAACTAACAGGCACAGTACCTGTATTTAGGGACTGGCAGCAAAGCTGCCACAAAATGGGAAAGATCTCTGACCCAAATTCCTTTATCAGCTTATGGGGCAGGGGATCCAAAGGGGAGCCGTGGGAGTCTCCTAAGGCCACTCTGGTGAACTCCTCCTCCGATGGAATCGGAAAATTATCCAGTGAGGGCCCAGGTACAGCCAGCTTACCAGCTCCCTTTTCATATATACCTCTTGCAGTAACAAGACATAATATCGAAGTAAAAATATAGAATGGACATAATATCGAAGTAAAAATATAGAATGGACAAAATATCGAATGGACATAATATAGTTGTAAAAAATATCGAATTGAAGGTAAGTAATATCGATTGTTAAAATATCGAAGTTTAAAATATCGAAGTAGATAATATAGACATTAAAATATATCAAATTTTTAATAATATCAAATTTTTTAAACTAACTAGAGGATATTGAATGCCCCAGATGGAAAGGAAGGTGACAAACTAAAAGCTTTTGTGGCTTCGCTTAGAAAGGGAAAGGTTCAGATTAATGAGAGTGAGGTGGATATTGCAAAATATCCTCAAAGAGTATATAGAGATCTCTTCAGAAAAAATCAAAAAAGGGTTAAGCAATGGAAGATTCTCCTTAACTTTTAGACGTATGCTCTAGTGTTTTGTATGTTAGTATATGTGTGAAAAGTATATTATTTTAATTTAAATATAAATTATACATTTTTAACAATTAGTAATTATTTTTAATTTAATTTGGCTTTTTAGTTCTGTAGCGGGTTGTGGGTTTATAGGAGAATAGGGTGGGAAGTAATTTAATTGCAATTAATTAAATATTTGTATTTATTTATTGGTATTTATTTTGAATTTATTGTTAATACCTTTTTTAATTGGTAATTATTTTTTATTAACTGGTAATTACTTTTTATTAATTGATTAATTGATAATTATGTTAATTGTATTACTTTGTTTTCCGTAGCGGGTTGTAGGTTTATAGGGGAATAGGGTGGGAAGTAATTTAATTGTAATTAATTGCATATTAAAAATACTTTTTGTGTATTGATAAATAATTTACTGTTAATTAATTATTAATTGGTATCAATTTGTATTAATAAATGGTTTTTCTTATTGAAAATTAATTAGCTGTTAATTAATTATGAACAGGTAATTGATTTTTAATAACTAATATTTATTTGTATTTCTAATTAATTATTACATAATATTACATTTGTAATTCATTTTAATTAATGTGTTATTGGTATTGGTATTTAATTTATTTTGAATAATATATTAAATCATTACTTTCCCTACTGTTTAACTCACTGGCGTGGGAATAGTAACTTTTACCCCTACGCTTTCCAACGTTTTCCCTACTGTTGCACTCACTGGAGTGGGAATAGTAATTTTTACCCCTACGCTATCCAACACTTTCCCTACTGTTGCACTCTCTGGAGTGGGAATAGTAATTTTTACCCTCCCGCTATCCAACGCTTTCCCTACTGTTGCACTCACTGGAGTGGGAATAGTACATTTTACCCCTACGCTATCCAACGCTTTCCCTACTGTTGCACTCACTGGATTGGGAATAGTAATTTTTACACCTACGCTATCCAATGATTTCCCTACTGTTGCACTCTCTGGAGTGGGAATAGTAATTTTTACCCTCCCGCTATCCAATGCTTTCCCTACTGTTGCACTCACTGAAGTGGGAATAGTACATTTTACCCCTACACTATCCAACGCTTTCCCTACTGTTGCAATCATTGGAGTGGGAATAGTAAGTTTTACCCTCCCCCTATCCAACGCTTTCCCTACTGTTGCACTCACTGGAGTGGGAATAGTCATATTTACCCTCCCACTATCCAACGCTTTCCCTACTGTTGCACTCATTGGAGTGGGAATAGTAATTTTTACCCCTATGCTATCCAACGCTTTCCCTACTGTTGCACTCTGTGGACTGTGGAGTGGAAATAGTAATTTTTACCCTCCCGCTATCCAATGCTTTCCCTACTGTTGCACTCTCTGGAGTGGGAATAGTAATTTTTACCTCTACGCTATCCAACGTTGTCTCTACTGTTGCACTCTTTGGAGTGGGAATAGTAATTCTTACCCTTCCCCTATCCAACGCTTTCCCTACTGTTGCACTCACTGGAGTGGTAATAGTAATTTTTACCCTCCCGCTATCCAATGCTTTCCCTACAGTTGCACTCTCTGGAGTGGGAATAGTATTTTTTACCCCTACATTATCCAACGCTTTCCCTACTGTTGCACTCTCTGGAGTGGGAATAGTAATTTTTACCCCTACGCTATCTAACGTTTTCTTTACTGTTGCACTCTCTGGAGTGGGAATAGTAATTTTTACCCCTACGCTATCCAACGCTTTCCCTACTGTTGCACTCATTGGAGTGGGAATAGTTATTTTTACCCCTACGCTATCCAACTCTTTCCCTACTGTTGCACTCACTAGAGTTGTAATAGTAAATTTTACTCTCCCGCTATTGTATGGTAAACATGTTGTATATTTTTTATTAATATTATATTAATATATATATATGTATTAAAACACAAAATTGTTTTTTTTTTAACTTACATTAATTACTTATTAATTTTAAGGTTATTTAAGTATTTTAAGTATGTTTAAGTTAATTATATTTATTATTTTTAAAAAATTCGATATTTTGACTAACTATATTTTTTACAACGATATTTTTGATTCGATATTATTGTACTTACCTGTTTGTAGATAGGAATTCGATATTTTTACATTCTATATTTTTTCATCGATATTTAGGTAAGTCTATATTTTGGTCATCGATATTATGTCAGTGATCCACCTCTCGCCCCTTCAATTTTATCTGGCAAAGTAGGTTGAGAGAGATCCTTCATGCTTTCCACAATTTTATTTATTTTTTCCTGAAAAAAGAGTGCTGGTCCATCACACAGCTCCTGGGAGGGTTTAATTTTACTACTAGTACAAGTACACTCAGGGTTGGTCATACCTTTCACTATTCTAAGTATACCCCTGGATTTGTTGGAACTTTTTAGTATAGTGGATGCATAGTACTCTGCCTTGGCTATAGTTATTTCTTGTTTATATTTTATTATGGTGCACCTCCAGCTTATTCTATCTTTTTCTGAGTAGTCCCTCCTCCACTGTCATTCAGCCAATTTACATGAGAGCTTGAGACTCCTCAATCTCTCTGTGTACCAGGGTGCTGAGGGATTTCCTCTTTTCTTAATGACTTTAAGAGGGGCAAGCTGATCCAGATTCATGGTTCAATGGGTTACGTACGAAAGGGAGGAGGGACAAGATACTACAAATATCTTATAGTTTCTCCTGCACAGATTTTGATCCTACAGGAGTCACATCTGGTGAAAAAGAAATGTGTTGAGCTATTTCGAAAACAAAGATGGGTACAACAGATGGTATGTATGGATTAGAGCACAAATATAAAAGGGGTAGCAATAGTGGTGAAAAAAACAGGTCAAAATATTGATAATTGATACGAGGGTGGATAAGGTTGGCAGGTGGATCATAGCAAAAATAAAAATAGGTGATAGATTACTAACATTAGTAGGATATTATGGTCCAAACTACAATGACTGTGAGCCTCTAAAAACTGTGTTCACCAACTTGTTCGATTTTCCAGAACCCGTAATTGTGGCAGGAGACTTTAACGTAATAATGGATCGGAATTTAGATAAATCAAATAAAAGCAGCGCTATACCTACACCCAAATCACGTGCATTTTTAAAATCTATGATGAAGCAACATGCTCTTTGCGACTTGTGAAGAGAGATGGTCGGCTGCTTGTAGAGTGCCTAATTTCATAATAAGAAATATGGACATAGATCGAAGATAGACTACTTTTTAGTAGATTGGAGTCTGAGAGAGGATATCCTAGATATTAGGTATAAAACAGGCCATCTGTCAGAGCATTCTGCAGTATAATTAACAATCAGGGGTACTAGCAGGTTTTCGGAAAGGATGTGGACACTAGAACATACCAGACTAGTGAATACAGAAGTAATGGAAGCTCTGAAAATAGAAGTAGGAGAATTCCTTATGATCAATAGTGGCTCGCCTCCCATTGGGATAATAATGAACACACTCAAAGCCTTTATTAGAGGTAAGATCACAAGGGCAGTTTGATACGGAATTAAACAACACAGGAGTGAGGTATCTCGGTTAGAGGATGAAATGGAAAAGTAAGAGACTGATATAAAAATAAATCTAGCAGATGATAGTAGGATTTTGGCAGAGACAAACCTGCATTTACTGAAAAACCAAATGGAAGAAATCCTCCAAACTCGGATTGAAAAAAGAAGGGATGCTAGTAAGTTAGCCGATTTTAAGTATGGGGAAGGAGCAGGAAACTATTAGCTTGGAAGATTAAGGCAGACCAAAATAGAAATTGGATTAAGGAAATCAAGGAGGAACAGACAGGTGCTATGCTGACCAGTGAGATGGAGATAGAAGAGGATTTAAGGACTACTACTGGGATCTATATTTGGAAGAGGGTATAGTACTAGAAGAAGAGGTTAATGGTTGATTAGCAGGCTCTATTAAACCCCTGGACTCAACACAGCAACAGTTTCGAAACCAGGACATCACAGAGGAGGAGGTCAGAATGGCCGTACAGTCAAGTAAGGGGGGCAAAGCCGCAGGACCCGATGGCATACCAGCAGAGCTATATAAAATTCTAGGGGAGGTGTTACTCTCATATAAGACAATAATGATCAGGGAGATTTTAGACCAAGGGGCACAGCTACCAAAATCCTGGGATGAGGCAAAATTATACTTATTTTGAATCCAGGTAAGGATCCCACAAGCTCTGAATCGTATAGACCGATATCACTCCTGAATACTGATAATAATAATTTCACAAAAATCCTTACCGGGAGATTAAGTAAAATAGACGGAGATGTGATACACAAGGATCAGAAGCTGTTCATTAAAGGAAGATATCTGCATGAGTTAATACACGGGCTCATAGGGGCTATCAACCTTGCAACTACCCTTTCAACCCCCTTAGCAGCAATAACTCTAGAGGCTTCTAAAGCCTTTGATAGGGTAAAGTGGTCTTGTCTGTTTACTGTTTTGAAATGATACAAGCTCGGGGATTAATTTCATAGAGCAATTCAACTAATACATCAGCAACCCTCAGCAATAGTTAGGCTGCAGGCTCGAGGCGGAGACTCTCCAGGGGTGACCAGCACCTCAAGAGGTAAGTTGGGATCTTGGAGCACAGGTAGGTACCCCAAAGGGAGGCACAGGGGGGGATGTATGACATTACAACGCATACTTTTACAACGCATACCTTTACAACGAAATTTTTACAACGCAAAAACCATTACAACGCATGTATTTACAACGCATGTTTTTACAATGCTGGTACCTTTACAACGCATACCATTACAACGTAAGTATTGGTAAGTATATATTAATTTTTTTAATGTAATTTAATTGAAATTAATATAATTTAATTTAATTTAATTTATTTTCATTTAATTTCATTTAATTAATTTAATTTAAATTTAATTTTACTTTATTTTTACCCTGTACCCCAAAAACCCAAAACTGACCCTGAACCCTAAAAATACCCTTTTACCCAAAAACCCAAAACTGACCCTGAACCCTAAAAATACCCCTTTACCCAAAAACCCAAAACTGACCCTGAACCCTTAAAATACCCCTTTACCCAAAAACCCAAAACTGACCCTGAACCCTAAAAATACCCTTTTACCCAAAAACCCAAAACTGACCCTGAACCCTAAAAATACCCCTTTACCCAAAAACCTAAAACTGACCCTGAACCCTAAAAATACCCCTTTACCCAAAAACCCAAAACTGACCCTGAACCCTAAAAATACCCCTTTACCCAAAAACCCAAAACTGACCCTGAACCCTAAAAATACCCCTTTACCCAAAAACCCAAAACTGACCCTGAACCCTAAAAATACCCCTTTACCCAAAAACCCAAAACTGACCCTGAACCCTAAAAATACCCCTTTACCCAAAAACCCAAAACTGACCCTGAACCCTAAAAGTACCCCTTTACCCAAAAACCCAAAACGGACCCTGAACCCTACAAATACCCCTTAAAAAAAACCAAACATATAACATTTTAAATATAATTATATACTTACCAATACTTATGTTGTAATGGTATGCGTTGTGAAGGTACCTACGTTGTAAAAACATGCGTTGTAAATACATGCGTTGTAATGGTTTTTGCGTTGTAAAAGTTTTGTTGTAATGGTAGTGCGTTGTAAAAGTTGCGTTGTAAAGGTTGTTTACCACAGGGGGCTGTAGGGCGCCGGGTGCAGGGGTGTCTTTGGGTGTCGGAAAAGCTTACCCTCAGCTGGTCGCGGTTGGGGGGGCCCTGGTTCTGAGTCCGCAGGCATCGTCTGGTTCTTCGAGGAGGGTCTTTGGACACTGGACTTTGGGTCCCAGTTGCCGGGGGGACCTCTTCGTGGTCTGGGATCACTCTGGCCTGGGCCGGGCTCGGCAGGTGCAGAGTAGGCTGGTCCGGAGCTTCCTGGCTGGCACCAGGGGGGTTGTTACAGCAGAACCTCTGCTGATGGGAGTCCCAGGCTTTAAGAGAGTCAAGGCAGGCAGGTCCTCGGGGTGTCCCAAGGTTGCTGTCCGCAGGAGTTGCCGGGATTTAGGCAGGAGCAAGTTCCAGGACCGACAGGCCGGTAGGGCTGGGGCCAAGTCAGCTGTTGTCGTCCTGTTGTTAGCAGCTGCGCCGCGGGGCTTCTTCTTCTTGAGCTTCTTTCTACTTTTCGTATCGGGATCTGAGGAAGGAAGGTTCAGGGAGCCCCTAAATACTGAATTTCGGGGCGTTACAGGTAGAGCAAGGGCAGGGAACAATAGGTCCCTGTCCTGGGGTGGTTACACCTGCTAGCCTGCTCCTCTCCTGTGGGAGGGGGGCAGGAGCCTAGCTGGGATTAGGCAGGGCTCTCCATCTTCAAGATTGCCGGAGCCCGGGGTCGTGCTTCACCTCGTCTCCCCCACCTGAGGGGTTGGGTTGTCACAGGCGGCACCCCCCCCTTCCTGACGTCGTTTTTCCCGCCAGTCTTCCCGCCAGAGTGGGGGTCAGAACTGGTGGGGGCCAGTTGCTGGGTACATCAAATTGTCTGGAGAAGCTCACAGAGGCTGCATGCTTATGAAGCTTCCCCTGCCCATCCTGGGGAGGAGACCTAGCCCCTTGTCCAGGATGTGCATTATTGCAGACCCAGGGGAGCGGGGGGCTCTCCACCCAGGGGTCCAGCAACATGTCTGCTGTGTGGCAGCTTCTGCAGCCACTCAGCCCAGATGTGGATTGTAGGTTAGGTTTTCAGGGGGCATCCCTAAGATGCCCTTTGGTGCATTTTACATTAAATCCCACACTGGCATCTGTGCGGGTTTAATGTGCTGAGAAGTTTGGTACCAAACTTGTCAGTCTTCAGTGTAGCCATTATGGTTCTGTAGAGTTCATAATGACAACCTCCCAGCACCATATACTCTTAATGGCATCACTGCACTTACAGTGCCCAGGAATGGCCCTGGGTACTGTAGAGGCACAGGGCTCATGCACCTGTGCCCACACCTCTGGCATAGGGCACCCAGCTAGAGGGGTGACTGAAGTATGCCAGGGCAGTGGCTTCTGTGGGCATGGCACACAGGGATGTGTGCCATGTCGACTCTTTGTTTTTAGGTCTGTACTTACACACTCAGCCTGCAAAGGCAGTGTGTGGGTGTCAGGGTACAGGGCCCCTGAGGGTGGCACAATAAGTGCTGCAGTCCTCAGGGGTCTTCTCTGGTCACCATGCCCTGGGTACCTAGGGTACCATTTACTAGGGGCTGACAGGTGGCCAGAGATGCCAATTGGGTTTTAGTTTCAACACAGCTTTTAGGGAAGGAACACAGGCCCTGGGTACCAGGGCACACTCAGTCAAAGTACATCAGCAGTTCCGAAAAAAGTGGGGGCATACAAGTGCAAGAAAAATTGCATTTTCTCACACAGTTTTACAAGTTTACAAGTTTATATGGGGAAAGGAAAACCTACTGTATGAGCAAAATGTGGTCTAGAAAAGGCAATGGGTTTTCATATGTTTCACCAATGCCCGGAAATCAGGAGGTTTCGGGATGAAGTTGGAAAGACAGTTTTAGGTATTTTGGGGCTAAAAATTAAGGTAAGCCTTTCACACAACATTTTTGGAGTAATGGAAGGAGTTCCACGAATTGCTAGAGATTTCCTGCTTTACAATATTTAATTTGTCGAGAAGAGAAATCGCCCAAAATGGGGTGGGTGGTACAGCAGCACAACATTTGAAGTGGTTAGATTCCCTTTTTTATATGTCTCGAATGAAGTTATTAGGGCAAGACTCTAAGGAGAAAGATTATCAGGCACGTGCATCAATCTATGAATTTGCGATTCCGTATCAGCGATTTTTAAGGAATCGCAAATAAGGAATCGCAAATCGCGATGCATCATAAAATTAGCGAATAAATAAAGAATCGGTAAAAATCACATCAGAACCAGGAAGTCTGCACTCCAAGCCTCATTTTCAGTACAGAGGCGCAGGGAGAGGAGGGTGCTGGCTCTGGGAGCAGAAGAGGAGTTGGAGAGAGAGATTTCAAACACCTGGCAACCAACTGAAAATGGAAGCTGCACAAACAGCAGAGGACAGCCAAACAGGCAGAAAAAGAAAAGTGAAATTTTCTGAAAAAGAAATTGAAACACTGATTGAGGGAGTAGTGCACAGCCATGATAAGCTGTTTGGGAAAGATTCATTGAAAGTACTAGAGCAGGAGAAAAGGAAAATATGGATCCGGATCCAGAACAGAGTAAATGCAATTGGGGTGACACACAGCACCAATGAAGAGCTAAAAAATCGATGGTACGATCTGCGCAGTCGGGCTAAGGTGCGCATTGCAGACCGGTTGAAGGAGGCACATAAAACCGGAGGGGGAACACCAACAGACACTGGAAACACTCCCCTGGAGGACTTGGTGAGCTCAGCACAGCGTAAGTGCACACTGTAAAGCATTTAGTACATTTGTTATCAAAAAGAGAAGTGCATCATAGGAGATGTAGGCAGGGCAAGCAGTTACAATGACAAACACACACATATGGAAAAAACGAATACAAATAGTGTAGCAGATGTTCAAATGAATTGAACATTTAATAATTGTCAACTGTGACATGACCTCACAAGCATGAATGAATGCTTTTTTGCAATGTTTAACCTCACAGAACGTGTTGAGGCCGGGGATAGTGAGGTCCTGGAAATGCAGCACACCAGCGCATCTGACCATGAGGACACACCAGATCTGCCAATTACACAGTCACGTGTTCCAAATTCACGTTGGGCACCTGTCCCAACACTGGTTCCCATGACGTCAGATGATGAGGACAATGCAGCACCTGAGGGCAGCCTTCGCCAAAGTACTAGCACCACAGACAGCATCGGCAACTTATGCAGAACCTCAAACTGTATGTAAAGTCAAACAATAGGCTGGCCACTACAACTGCACTGCTGGCACGTAGGTCCGTGACCATGCAAACCCAAATGTGTCATTGAAGCAGAGATGTAGCCAAAGCACTATACCAGGTAGCCAATGCTGTTGAGATGATGAATGCATCCACTAGTGGAGGCAACATGTCTGCGCAGGAAGAGAGTAGTGAGTGTGCCTCAAGCATGGGCAGTACAATAATGTCAGTTGCCATTGCAGTGAGTCGCAATACACGCAGCGGCACCCCCTCCACTCCCAACATGAGACATGAAGATGCTGCCACTGACAGGCGTCTGGGTGTACGTGGGAGAAAGCGCTAGGCTCCCATGTACAATGTTTTTCAAAGATGGTGACGTAACCATTGTTACAATGTGACCTTATTACTGACTTTCAAGTATTTGTTCCTTTTCATCTATACATGTTTATTAACACGACTCTTGTGCCACTAGTCACTTTGAAAGTGTGCCTCAACACCCTGCTCATTATTTCCTTACATAAAGCTTACTTGTCTTGAAAAATACTGTTTTTGTGTCCTCATTACTCACCTTAGAAGTAATTTTGTATGATCTCCAATCTTCTCCTGCGCCCTTCTGCTGCGCCTGATTGTTGTAGGGCATGGTGGTGTTGCACTTGCTGGTTCCCATCCTCCGAGTGGCTGTCAGACAGCTCCATTTCCAAACCTCCCTTTGTCGCAATCTTGTGCAGCATGGCACATACTGCCACTATCTTGCAACATTGTTCAGGGTTGTATTTCAGTGCTCCACCGGTCTTATGAAGGCGTCTGAATCGGCTCTTCAGCAGCCCAAATGTGCGCTCTATGATGTTCCTTGTTGATATGTGTGCTGCATTGTATCTCTTTTGGGCAGCAGTTGTAGGATTGAGGTAAGGTGTCATGAGAAAATTCCGCAAGGCGTATGTGCTGTCACTTACATGTGAGGAAGCAAAGGGTGTCAGTGGTTGTTTGACATTGACATACGTACAATGAATGTGTTACTGTATTGCACATATTTACCTAGCAGATGTCCCTCTCCAAATTCTCCCCTTGCAAGACGGGTGTGAATGCCACTTTGCCTGTATATATAAGAATCATGTGCACTGCCGGGAAATTGCGCCACAATGTCCGTTATGATGTTTTTGGCATTACACACAGCCTGAATATTGAGGGAATGATAACATTTCCTATTCCTATACAAATATTCCTGTGCTGCAGGGGGACATATTGCCACATGGGTGCAATCAATACAACCCAGAACTTGCGGGAAGCCTGCAATCTGGTAAAACTCCTGCTTAGTCTTAGCAATGTCATGGGCTGTGGTAGGGAAAGTTATATGAGAGCCTATCCGGACCATCATGGCATCAAGGAATGCTTTGAATATTCCTGACAATGCACTTTGCGACACACCTCCTGCTACTGCAATTACACCCTGAAAACTGCCTGACGCCAGTAGATGTAGGCAACATAAAACCTGTACATGCGTTGGGATGGCATTGGTCCTACGAGTTTGTCGTTGCAGGATGGGGTCCAATTCATTGATGAGTTCATGTATCATTGCTGCATTCAGCCTATAGTTATCGTATATCTCGTCCTCCTGCTGTCCTAGCAAAGTTATGCGGACTCTGAAGATGCGCTCATTGATTCGCTTCCCTCTCTGTCGAGCAACCTGCAGCCTCTTCCTTCTTGCCATCAGGTACAGCCCTGCCATTGTGACTTGTAGGAGCTCATTTTGGGTGTGTTTAAATCAGTTTCAGTTGATTTGCAGCTGTGTGAGTTTTGCACTCATGATTACCACCTGGTTGTGTTCCTAGGAAAATCGCTATTAGTGATTTTTTATGCATTTCATTTGCGATTCTTTATTTGCGATTCTCTATTTGAGAATCGCAAATAAAGAATCGCAAATGTCTTCTCAGAATAATTTTGCGATTTCTTATTTTTGCGAAAAAATACAGGTTCTCGCAAAAATAACGTTGATGCATTGAAACACAGTAATTTGCGATCGCAAATTCAATTTTTTTGCGATTCGCAAGATTTGCGATTTCTTAATCGCTTGATGCATGTGCCTGTATATGCACTGTTATACAAATTGGGCTAGGGTGTAGTGGTAAGCAATGGTTATTGAGGATGCAGTGGAGTACAAACTTGCCCAATGACTACACCTGTATAACACTGTGTTTTTGCTGCGATGTCTCCCACCGCCTCATTTGACACAGCTGTCGTTAATCAGACATTGTGAGAGAGATGTACCTGCAGGGAGGAAATGTCTATTTCTGATGCCCTTCTGAGGTCAGCTGCCTTTCCGCATTACTGGGCTAAGTTATTTGACATTGGAACCTGAGGTGAAAAAAACCATAATCCTATATCTAGTCATGGCCCACAACACTGTCCCACAATCTTTCTAGAATGCCAGCGTATATCTGCAAATCCCAATTGTACTCTCTATCCCCAGCAGCTTTACTGTCTAATAGTAGTTTATGACTTGAGCATCCCTCCACAGTTGTAGAGAGTTGGTGTCTGGTGGAGGTGGAGTGGGAGGGTGTTCCATGCCTTGGCCGTGAGGAAGGAGAAGCAGCGACCTCCTGTTCTGGTTTTCTTGATGCTAGGCACCGTGGCAAGGGAGAGCTGGGCTGAGCGGAGGGATCTTTGGGGTGCGTGGAAAGAGAGGCGGTGGTTCAAGTAGGCGGGGCCGGTGTTGTAGAGGGCTTTGTGAGCATGGGTGAGAAGCGACAGGGAGCCAGTGTAGTGTCCGCAGGTGTTAGGTGATTTGGCAATGGTGCGGTAGGTTGAGGACTAGTCTGGCTGCGGCATTTTGGATGTTCTGGAGTTTGTGGTGAGTTTTTTGTTGTTCCTGACATAAAGTGCATTGCCGTAGTCCAGTCTGCTGCTGATGAGGGCTTGGGTGACAGTTTTCATGTGTTCGAGGGGTATCCAGTTGTGAGTTTTATGTAGGAGACAGAGGTTGTCAAAACAGGAAGAGGTGACGGCGTTGATCTGGTAGTTCATTTTGAGTTCGGAGTCCAGGATGATTCTGTGGGTGCTTGCTTTTTCCGTGGGTGGGGGTGGCTTCCTGAGGGCAGGGTGCCACTGTGTCGTTCCACGCATCACAATGAGGGCCTAATATAAGTACTTCGGTTTTGTCTGTGTTTAGTTGTAGGCAGCTGTTCTTCATCCACCTGGCGCCTGCTTCCATTCCTTCTTGAAAGTTGAGTTTCGAGATGTGGAATTTGTTGGATAGTGAGAGGATGAGTTGTGTGTCGTCTGCGATGGAATCGAGGGGGCCATGTAGATGTTGAACAGGGTGGGGCTGATGGAGGATCCTTGGGGGACTCTGCAGGTTGTTGGCATGGGCTCCGAGATGAAGGGAGAGAGTCTGACCTGCTAAACTCTTAGCCATGCAGGCACTCTAAAAATATTAGGACAGCCGCGAGTGGCAGTCGATCACATAAAACAAGTGGGTCATCTCAGTCACAATTTGTACTTTCTGGAACAGAATACTTTTTGGAAGTCCAAATTTTCCATGGGAGCAAGGTCCAAAACTGATACAGGAGAGGGTCCCTCGCAGCCAGATATGTCATGGCATTCTCTTGGTGAACTCATTGGTTTTGGCAGAGCAATGCTCAATTTCGGAGCTGCTCGTGTCATTTCACTGCTGATTTTACACCTCATTCCTGTTTCAAAAAATGAAGGAATGCCACTCCGGGAATTGTTTTTCTGGGCTTGCAAACATCAGGTTCTCAGGCTGGCTTCCAGGCACCAGATCTCTCAGCAGCCAAGGATATTGCAGGGTCAAGTCCTCTCTGTTGAGCGGTGCCCTTTTGAATACCGGAATCCTTCTGCTTTTTCTGTCTCTGAAGCAGGTAAACAAGAGATCAGCAACCTGAACCTTGGAGAGAAGTTTCAGTCCCTGGGTGCAAGTAGGAGGCAGGGAATTTCAATTTCTTTCCTTCCAGCAAGGTCTTATTTCTTCAGATGTTGCCTATCTAGAGCATCCAGAGCACTATTCAGTGAAGGAAATATTTTTCTACTTATCCATGTCTACGTCTTTCTTTGGGCCTACCTACTGTTGCAGCACCTCCACTTTGCTTTACTGTACACATTCTCATAATCCATATATCTAAAATGACTAATCCCTTCCTACATCAAAAGAGTTTCTGGATCTCCATACCCAACTCTCACACTTTTAAGAGTAGGTGTCCTCCCTTTGTAAGGGTCAAAAACTATTTTCCCCTTGCTGGGACTGGAGCTAATCTAAGAGTTTGGGAGGACCCAGGGATTGAATGGAAGCAGATCCTGCTATCCCCATTTGGCATCTGCAAGTCATACTATTCCTGTCTCATTTGTTGGTGGTTTATTCCTGTGAAGTGGGCAGTTTTAGAAAACACTCAGGCATTTTTGAAACCAAAACCAATGCTATTTTCCTCTAACGAATGAGGTGAGTAACTTCAGCAAGCTGAGATAAGTAAAAAAAGTATTATAAGTCAGTTTTTTATAGGCATCACAAAGTACATTTTTGTTACTTGTACACTAAACACAGCAAAATACTATTTTCCTCATGAAATCTATGTTCACCATTTCAGAATTAGTGAAGTATAACTATGAATATTTTTTCTAGAACATTCCCAGGTGGACAAAGTGTTTTATTTATACCAAGGCCCCTTCATAGAGAATGTATCTTTCCCTACACAGTGAAAACAGGATTTGACTATTTACTCAGTGTGAAGGCACATGCGACATTTTTTTACATTAAGCACCTAGCCCTTTGGGTTTTAAGGTATGCTTTAGGGTCAATTACCAATACATTAAAATATTGTTTTTGTACACGACCCCACATGATAAGACTTTTTCTTGTCTTTTGTAGCAGTAGGGCAGGCTAGCCAGAGACCAATGGTGTTTTCTGGAGTCATATATATATTTTTGTGACGTATGTTTGTGGCGTATAAATGCACTACAGTCCACTTATTACATGTAGGTTCCAGGCTCATGGTGCAATTTCTGTGCCAACTAACAATGGAGTAACTGAAAGTTAAATACCTCAACTGGGCAAAACTCATGTACAGTACCAGAGCACATACACTATGACACAGTGCACAGCCACAACACCAATAAAAATAATATCCTCCTGAAACATCTAGGGTGACAGCGAGGGAAGGTAACATTGATACACTATATATTTATGTATGTTTTAAGTGCTATATACCCAAAAATCAAAGCTTCAGCAGATTCTGAAACTACAGAATTGCCATGTAGCCTCTTAGATATAAAACCTAATGCAAAACATGAAGAAATGTGATAGCGTTAATCTTTTAAATAAAAAATATGCTAATCGTTTAGAACTGTGTTCTCTTCAAAGTTGTAAAATCGATTTTATTGCAGTACTTTGACAGTAGTGCAAATATATAAGTAAGTGAGTGGTTTTACCCTTAGTATTAGTTTGTATGTATTCTGTGTCCTTATTTCACCCCTTCTTGGCTTAATGACCTTATAATGGTGTTTCATGTATAGCTGATAATACCATAGATGCAGTGGGCTACGCAAAACTTAAACTGCCAGATTTACTCACATGTCACTGTACAATTCCCTTTACCACCCACTGAAAGACCTGCCAATTTATCGTAAACAAATTATATGAACATTTGGTTATCTCAAGCCACATCCAAAAAAATAACAGCAAAAAACAATGAATTATGAAGTTGGCTTCACATTTATTACCCTTTACACTTGTGTGTACATGACAAGATTTACAGTATAAACACAAAGAAGTTCATATTCTATGCACTTCTTCTGCTTCTAACGGTCAGGCGTTCTCATTCTTCAGCTTTCTGGAATGCAAATAACAATACAATAGTTAAGGATGGTAAGCAACCATTTCAACAAAGAATAATAATGCTAAGTGATAAATAATTCAATTAATAAGCAAGAACCCTTTTCAGATGGCAGTTCTTCCCTCTTGTGATCAGAGGGTAGTAAAGGATGTTTAAAATGATAACTCAGCCATAATCTATGTCATTCTGCCCCCTTACACCCCAAGCTCTGTGACAAGTGGAATGTATGATTTCTATTTATTATGGCAGCAGCATATGCAGATATGGAATCAAATACTAGTTTATACTAAGATTAGACAGTTAAAGTGTGATATTCTGGATTCCATGCTCCCTGTGAAACAACCCTTGTGGCCCTTGGTGCTGGCATTACCAGTGTATGCATGCTTCCTAAAGCATTGTCTATGGATTTATTAGTGCATGCAAACCAGTTGAAGACAAAGCCGCTGTTCATGTGCAAGTCCTCCAGGCCACACTTACTTAATTCTCTAATTCAACAGAATACCCAAAGCCCAGCTCTTACCTTGCCCATGCCAATGTCACGGCTCTTCACTCTCATCTTGTTGACCTGAGACTCTGCAATGTCTGCGCGCTCTGAAGCCTCCTCCAGCTCATGCTGAGTCTTTCTGAATCTAGACAGGTGGGTGTTCGCCTGTTCCTCCTGAAACCGGCATAACACAGTGTTCTGTTAATGCAGTGTGAGTAAGCACAGCTCATTATCAGCTTAGAATGTTTCAGTGTATGACTTCCCGTTTACTCACTTGTTCCATCATTCACATCTAAACAATATTGTGTGTAACAAAGAAAATGCCCGAGCACCTCAGAAGCTGTGAATGCAACTACATAACTGATCATAGATTAACATATGTAGTAACACATCAACCCATATGAGTACATACACTTACACAAGTTTCCTGCATCTTAGCTGATCAGACCCCACCCACTTACTAGGGCGATAACGTTTGCCTTGAAACTGGTCCTCTGCACATCTTTATAAATGGTCAGTTTCACAGTTTCAATTCTACTGTATGCCTCTAAATCACATTTACCATCAATTTTATAAATGAGTATGGTCAAACTGAAAGGACGTACGGTCTCCTCTAAGAAAGTCAATTCCAGAATGTTCCAGTCTCTGCTATTGTCCTTCCTTTTTAGTCTTGATCCAGGATGGAAACACCAGCGTGTTAGGCATATGTTAATAGGCTTTTTTTTTAACTGAGTTTTTATATAGCGCAAACTTGACCCGGTATCGGGTATCAGAATGCTTGACATAGGACTAGTTGCGTTAAATGTGAACACATTCATTGCATTACATGAAGACACATTCATTTCATGTTAGGCATGGGGAGATTAAGTGATTTCCCCAGAATCACAGGATGTTCAGCGTCATTGCTTAGACTTGAATCCGGTACCCCAGATTCGAGGTCAACCACCCTAGCCGTTAGGCCAACTGAGGCCAATTGAGGTTCACCATTATTTCTTCCTACAACTATCTAAGATAGTCTTTTCTACCCCAGTGCTCTAGAAAAGGTTTCGCAGTGTATTATCAGATGACTCCTCCGAATACTAACACTGTTTTTTTTTTGTCCTCGTTCGCCGTCAATCTCACTTCAAAATCCACCCTGGGCGTCTGTACTCACTCTCATGACACTGAGGAATGTAGGCTATTAAAATGGAGCCCCGCCTACTGGTACTAGACACTCCCTGGGTATCAATGAAGAATCCACTGAGATACCCCTTCTGCCAAGCTCAAGAGTAAGATGAATTTCGCCGATAAACCGCTGCAATACCTGGCAGCACACGGCTTAGCTCGAAGAGTATTAAAATCATAATCATAAGACTTAGGAAAAAAACCAAACATGATTTTACCTCGCCATCTAAGAGTCCCATCTAAGTTGCAGAGGACTCCAAAAAGCCTTCTTCTTGCTACTACCCTGTCTGGCTAGATCTAATTTGGAGACAGATAAAACTGATGACTGCGAATCTGCAAAGGTGGGAAATTCTGTCCATTTTATACAAATTTGCCTCCTGGCTAACACATTCATTGTGTTACATGAAGACACATTCATTTTGTTAGGCTTGGGGAGATTAAATGATTTCCCTAGAACATCATTCATATAAGTTCTTCACAGGATGTTTAGAGTCATTGCCGAGACTCAAACCCGGTTCCCCAGATTTGAGGTCAACCACCCTAGCCGTTAGGCCAACTGAGGCCAAGTGAGTTTCACCATTATTTCTTCCTACAATTATCTAAGATAGTCTTTTCTACCCCAATGCTCTAGAAAAGGTTTCCCAGTGTATTATCAGATGACTACTCTTAATACTAACACTGTTATGGGCAGTAGGTGGTATAACTGAAATACGTAACTGCTGTCTCTTACTCACTTTGAAAAAATATATTTTCAAAATATTTGTTTGAAATGATTGCAATAATCTCTCAGCTGAAAAGAAGAATTGTGGTCTTACAAAGAGCTTGTTTAGGACGATACAATTCTATGTTATATAGTGAGTTGGAATTTGTATAAATTACTTACAACATCCTCTACTTGTCTCTTGTATGCTTTCACCTTCAACTGCAACTTGTCCACCAAGTCCTGGAGCCTAAGGACATTCTTTTTATCCTCTTCAGACTGTAAGTAAAAGCACAGTTCATCATTCCAAGTGGGAAAATGACAACATTTTGTTATTATTGCCCAACAAAGCTCCCAAAACCCAGTCCACCGTAGTAACCTGGTAGGTGACCTCCTTGAGGCGCCTCTCATACTTGCGCATTCCCTTAATGGCTTCTACTCCACGCTTCTGTTCTGCCTCAAGTTCATTCTCCAGTTCATGCACCTGCAAGATGAAATTTTTTGTGAAATTACTATTTCATTTAGTGCCCTTGAACAGTTATTTTGCTTTGACATATTTTCAACATTTTATTCTAATCTTCTTTCTTGTTAACATTTGACAAACTTGTCGGGACTGGTTATCTGTTTAATCATATCTTTGACAAGTTTTACATGACTAAACCTATCTTCTTGAGCTGTATGGCAATGTCTATGCATGGCACTTTGCATTCACTAGCTAGAGACCTTATGAGAACAGTTAATAAAAACGTTTGTCTATATTTGTGAGTTTACTCCATTATTTGGTGCTAATTTTCAAATATTTTGAAATTTTCAATCTTAAGAAAACGTGATAGGTACAGCTACTGAAGATTACTTACATGCATCAGAATGAGTAAATGTAGCAGATGTACTTTTACACAAATATTTAGGTACCCGCCATTTACGGCTCACATTTTCCTTGTTACCCACTCACCCTAAGAAAATACTTTTTCTCCAGTGAGAAACCCATTTCTTGCCCACCCCGGGGTGTACATCTCATCAATTGACACACTGACTGCAGATTTACCCTTGTCCTTGACAAGAATAATAGTAAGTCGTATTTAGACAGGCAATGTACCAAATGCCTGTGATGTTTTCCCCACTTTTGAATCCATCAACACCCACTCTCTGCTCCTGTGAGGACATTTACTCATGCCATTTAATGTGCGTGTGTAGTTTCATTTGTGAGTGCAAATGCACATTCTGTGAAAAACAGCCATGAATTTACAGTCAAACCCCTCAAAGTATTATTGGGAAGACTTACTTTCACTTTGCCTTGGTTATATTTCGATTTAGCCAGCATTTCTACTTCTATTGATAGTTTAAATATGTTTGTGATAATATTGCACAGATATTGATAAAGTTGTAAAGAGATTGTGTAAGTATTACTCGTATGTGTATAGAATAAATATTTTGATGGGGAGACATTGGAAAGACGGAAGGATCGAGTGGTGCCCCAAACTGAGTAAGTATTGTGCTATTAATTGCATTTGCATCAGAGGTCCATACCCTGGCTTCCAGTTTCTGAAGCTGCTTCTTGCCACCCTTCAACGCCAGCTGCTCAGCCTCATCCAGGCGGTGCTGCAGGTCCTTCACTGTCTGATCCAAGTTCTTTTTCATCCTCTCGAGGTGGGCACTTGTGTCCTGTTCCTTCTTCAGCTCCTCAGCCATCATGGCTGCCTGTGTATGGAAAGCAAAAGCCATAATAAGCAAGTGCCCCCTCTTTTGTGATACAAGTTTCACTCAAAAATGAAGTGTGCAGTACACAATTTCATTATGCACATTTGATGTTAAGCTACTTGTTTTAACTTTTAAGTATTGAGAAGTAGATGGAAGTGAAAGAGTGAAGAGTTTACCCAACTGGCAAATGGAGTTCGTGATAGTATCTTTATTGAGATGATTTAGACTATCATTAGCAAACAAATTGTCTGATAGGAATATCATCTACAAAAGTATCAAGCCATTGTCTGTGGATTTTCCAATATTTCCAATTGGCTAATATTTATATACACAATATATAAGAAACAATATTTCTGTCAAATTATATTTTAGTTGCGATATTCTGGTACCTTAAGAATATTTTAGATGGAAACATCTTAGCAAAACCTGCTGGGATATCAGCAGTGACCATGAGTACATCTACTGCACTAGCTCTGAGACAGTGAAGCTGAGAGTGTGTTTCGGCTGCATTAAAATCCATTCATAGTATGTTTTGCCTGAGTGGGGATAATATTGAACACATCTTATACACAGCAATGAACTTACAACTATCTTTCAATAGCCTTTTGCGAAAAAGTGTGATGTCACTGCAATGCCCTGGCAGGGGTTGACTAAAGTACACCGCTGTGGCCAAGAGTCATCATCCATTGCTCAGAGGAAAGAGGAGTAGGCCTTACTCCTCAGTCCTTCCTGCAGGAATGCTCTATTTACTGAGGGTTTCCCTGAAAGCCAGATGCAACTGACAAAAAAGGAGCTCAGAGAAATAACGGGTTTCTTCTTTTGCTACCTCTTCTGGTCATCTTTATAATTATGCCTACACTTGGGATTTTTCAAACTTTTACACTTAAAACGCACCTTAGGAAAGTGTAATCAATAAAGTGAAGATGAATCAGTGTAAGTACAATGAACCCATCTGCCTTGATATTGCAATGGCGACTAGGAACTCACTGGTAGAAAAGACTGGTGTGGCCCTTAATGCTGCTATAGTACTGTCGCTGAAAGACATCATGTTTTTCCAAACTGTACATTGGGTATGTACTGGGATTATTACCCCGAGAAGCCACTTTCAGTATAATGTTTCCACCTGGATGCTCTGCCACGATGCCTAATTTGTTAACCTCTTGGATGCTATGGGAATTCCCCTGCTGTGCTGGGATTTCGCGATCCTCGCACATTCATGACGAGCTGGGCTCGTCATGAGCGTAGCAGGAGGCTACTGCATGACGAGCCCAGCTCGTCATGAGCGTCGAAGGGGTTAAAGAATAATTGCCATGCTAAACGTTTTGTTCAGAAGTCGGCACCCTCCTTTATCAAATGTCAAGGATGCCACATGCCAAGGCTGTCTAATCCTGAGCCACCTCATGCCTCCTTCAAACACCACAGACACTCTCTGCCCATATCTGTCACACTTCTTGACTCTTTTCTCATCCTTGCTTTCTTTGTCCATGATTTCCATCTTTCTCTTCCTTTCCGCCTGTAACCCGAGGCTAAATCAAGCACTGCTCTGCTGAAAATAAACTTCTCTTCACATTTAAAGTTGATAACCTGGCAAAGGCAGGTGCCCTACTTGAATTAAGTTTACTTTAGGAGATACCACGGCAATGCATTTCCAAGATAAAAAAATTAATCCTGATATTCCAATTGAATTACAATTTTACTAAAGAAAACAAGTACTTACATCTGTAATTGCCTTCTTTGCCTTTTCTTCTGCATTTCTAGCCTCCTGGATGCTTTCTTCTACTTCGCTCTGTAGCTGAGAAATATCCGTCTCCATCTTCTTCTTTGTATTGATGAGACTAGTGTTCTGTGGAATTAAAGGTGTCATGGTCAATTGAAGCGGTAATATTAAAGCAAAGCGTATGAGCAAACATGTCCGCACCGAGAAACTTTCAGTATACCTGAGTGTGCAGCAGCTGCACCCGCTCAGTGACATCGAGAAGTTCTTGTTCAGCTACTTTGCGGCCGCGCTCAGTCTGTTCCAGAGCAGCTCTCATCTCCTCAATTTCTGCAGCCATCAGGTTGCTTCTTCGCTCAACCATGGCCACCTGTTCTTTCAAATCTTCATTGCTTCGAAGAGCATCATCCAGGTGAATTTGGGCATCCTTTTTGGAATGGAAGAAACATAGTGTGATTTGCCATCTATTAACAGTTAGTAGTACAGCTCGGAAAAAGTAAAGACAGCCAATTGGATCATTTACCTTGAGTTGCGCTTGCACATTCCTGAGCTGTTTCTGAGCTTCAGCTGCCTGGCGGTTGGCATGTCCCAACTGGATTTCCATCTCATTGAGATCTCCTTCCATCTTCTTCTTTAGCCTGAGGGCATCATTCCTGCTCCTGATCTCAGAATCAAGGGTGCTTTGTAGGGATTCCATGGCCCTCTGGCTATTCCGCTTAATTTGATCGATTTCCTCGTCTTTCTCTGCAATCTTTCTATCAATCTCAGATTTCACCTGGTTCAGCTCAAGTTGGACACGCAGGATTTTAGCTTCTTCATGTTCTAAGGATGCCTGAAAACATTAAGAAGTATTGCAGCACTTAAATTAATCTCTAAATAAAAACATAAATAGTTTTGGCCAATATGGCTTTAACTGTATGTACTTGCCTCGGCTTCTTCCAAAGCAGATTGGAGTTCGGATTTCTCTTGTTCAGTTTGTTTCTTAGCTTTTTCCAGTTCGTGAATATTTTTGCTACCTTCAGCAATTTGTTCAGTTAGGTCAGATATCTCCTCTATAAATGTGAAAAACCATGTGTTGTTGTATCTGGCATGTCATTATTAAAATTGGCCATTTGGTACATAGTATGGAGAACTAATTACACAATATATTATTAAGATCAACAGTTGTGATTTGTTAGCGATATATGCTAGAAAATTACGAGTATTCCAGTTATTTGAAAAGTCTATAGAAGACAAAAATGCTTTCTTCTCTACAGCCGCCTTGAAATATCATGACAATATAAAGATATTAACGTTTATAAGCTGAACACTTACTTTTTGAAAAAATTATTCTTATCATGATGATACAGCACCCCAACCTTATAACTTCTTCTCAGTGCAGTTTTTCAACCCCATTCACCTCACTGAAGTGCTGGAGACTGCTTCTAAAACTACCACGCGTAACAATCATAATGTGCACAGCATTCCACTTAAAGATAAATACACCACCTTTGTGACGTATATGAACCCATATTTCCAATTGCAATACAAAAAATGCATAATCCACAGTGGCTTCCTTCTAATGCTGATTCCTACTACCATTACAAAACATTTGCAGTACTCTACACCAGAGACTACATCTGTATTTCTGCACTCAGCTCTCTCAAAGTAGGAGTTGTCTTTTAATGCTTCAAACTTCAATGGTTATTATGTACATAAGACTGTATAACCATAAAAATAGAGCACCAGTCTTATAGGTTTACAACACAGTCTGAGTCTATCAGACCAAATATTCATAAACTCTATGCTATCCTATCAGGGGATGTACCAAGTTGACTTTACAATATAGATCCACATTCTATCAGAGGCTGAATCATTCGATCTTTATACTATAAAGGCGCTCTATCATGAGGCACCACCATCTAGTCATCATGATGATGTCATTATGAGGAGGCTAGAGCAGCCCATTGTAATGATGTGCATGAGGATCTCAATGAGGTCAGAACACCTTACCCCATTGACACTACCGACATAATAACCCTGTCACAAGACAAGACCAAACCACAAAGACCTGTGTCAAGCATATATGGTCTCTTTATGCTTTGGTACCATTTAAAGTGGTACAGAGCTCTGCAAAGCAGTGACACCACTATCAGTAAAAGGATATTTTGCAACACAAAGCACAAATCATGACAAATATCTGCATTAGTATGTCAGAGATTCAGCGTTATATACTGTGAATGAACCATTCTGAGGAAAAGTACAACATTCAGCAGGCACAAGTATTAACAGCATAGTTTATTAAGTAGGGAATAGCATCAGAAACGTCCCATCCATAATGGCAGTCAGCAGATAACTTACTGACCACATTCTACAGCCCTGTAACATTCTAAGCAAGCATTCTACAACCCACATGTACTAACCGAGGATACCACACTTTCCTTTCAAGTATGTTTGTAACCGCTATATGAGTAGACAATCTGTATTATACCAATCAACCCAAATAGGATGAGGAAAAGTCTGAAATAGTACTGAAATGTATTTGGGCAATTAGCTTTAAAAACATTACATCTATAAAATATGTATTTATGCCTACAGGGCAAGGACACCCTGGCTGAATCCAGTACTTACGCTGAAGGTTTTTATTTTCTCTCTTGAGAGTCTCAAGCTGGTCCAAGGATTCCTCATAGGCATTCTTCATTTTGAACAGTTCTGTGCTCAAGGACCGCGTCTCTTTCAGAGAGGCTTCAAGTTCAGCCTGGGCTTCATCATGCTTTTGTTTCCATTCTGCTAGGACCTATGGAATCATACCATTTACAAGTTATAGAACACTTGTTAATCTTCCATTACAATTGAATCTTAACAGAGATTCTCTCAGAATATCTGTTATCTCTCAGACCAAAAGTCAAATAATTATTCTATTTTTTACCCAAATCACCCAAATGCCATCTGTGTGCTCCTGAGCTCTCCTGAACTTTTTCCTTCTATTGTGCATACAACATTGTATGTCAGGTTACAACGTGTCTTTCCATATTTTGCCTCCACTGATATCTTTTTAGGATTGGGCAGGAGGGCCTGATTTGTCTTTTCATTGCAGCGAACAACCGGTGTATGGGTTGACTGTCTTCAAGGTCTAGGTGTCAGAAGGAGCCACAACTCAACAATCCTCATATTCACTCAAGAGTTTTTATTATTGTGTCATAGACCTGTCCCATGATGTCACCCTTCCAGTTGTTATTGGTAAAATACCTTCTCTCATATTAGGCGCGAATACAGCATTTTTGTTTCGAAACTGCATGTGCTGGAGTGAATATTTACTCTGGAAAACAGTGGTAAATAGCCAAGTGTGCCAAGAGTGCAACAGGGTTACCTAAATTAGCATTCCTAAATGTTGAAGAATAAGGTGTCCACTAGAATTACCTTTCAGTTTATGAGAATGAGTGTGTTAAACTGTATTTCTTTTTTTTTTTTAATCATTTTTATTAAGAATTTTCCAGTTAAATAAACCACCCCCTCTCTCCACCCCAACCCTCCTCAAACAGTACACACACATTATAGGAGAGCGACAGAACATACAAAAAAGCAAGATTTTCATATTGTGCAGGGAATCTTGACAAAACCATTTAAGGTACATTTCAGGTACATCCAGAACAAACATACACAATATAGAATATCTTCATGTATATTTCCCCAATAATAATTTTCTAATAGTGTGTACTATAACTAGTTCAAAACTGGATAGAAGCCTAGCCACTCCCATTTTGTTCCAGCATCCACTTGACCAGTGGGTCCCATATTTTCAAGCCCTTTTTGCGTTTAGCACGTCCTTTCCTTCTATATATAGCTGTTTCTAGACTACATATCGCTAGAAATGTGGTGCGCCATTGTTGAAATCCTGGTGGGATCGGAAATGTGTGTGTTAAGACTTATTTCTAACGCATTTAGTAAAGCACCACATTATTTGAAACATTTATAAAATGTGGTACTCTCTTCCCTCAGTAAGAGCACATGGATAGTTCCTTGTCTCAGATAAGTTGTGAAGAAGAGGGGTGATTTTAGATGTCCACTTTTGTTGACAGCTAGACTTCAGATCCTCTCCTCTGAAACTTCTTTACCCTTCTAGCTTTCTGTTGGTGGTGTAAGTATTAACTGTTTTACAAGAATCCAAGTTCTGCATTCTGTATTCTCACTATCTGGTATTCTTAAATATGTCCATCTTGAAGTCTAAAGTTAGGACAATGAACATTAAGGGTCTGTTGGTCCCTTTTGGAGGTAATGCCAGAATAGCTTATTGTTTGTAATGTTGCATGATGAGGTAGAAGTTGGTGCTTATTTACAATTAAGCCCTGAACATCTTCTTCAATTGCATAGCAAACTCAGGATAATGACATATTAGGATCTGATTTGTGAACTAAAATGTAAATTAAATGTTTCTCGTTTGCATAAAGGAAAATAAGCTGGGGTGTGTTTTTCCAAATTACAGTTCAATATTGGACCTTCCCTAATTGCAAAGATGAGAATTTGAAACGTTGTGTTTTTAACTAACAAACAGAAAAAGATGTTTCCCACCTTAAACAATGTATTAACAGAAAATAACTTTTTCCTTATAGATTTTCCTAATTACACTGTGCTAGTTTTTGAGGAATTCAGTAATGTATAATTGTAAGATATTCCACAAAGGTTTTCCCAAATTACCTTATCAAAGTTCTTCTGCTTCTTGTCAAGAGCTGCACATGCTGCGTTTGACCTCTCTACGTCAATCATAAGATCTTCAACTTCACCCTGAAGTCTCTGTTTTGTCTTTTCCAATGAGGCACATTTAGAATTAACTGCTTCAATTAGTTCTTCTGCATCCTGTAGACGCTGGGCAAGCTTCTTCCTAATGTGGATAAGAAGATATGGACTGTAGCCTGGTGCATTTGTTTCTTGATTTTTATACATAAATCTCCTGAATCACCAAGTTATTTCAAAACAGTGACAGGCACACATTTTAAAAATAAATGTGCAGTATTGGGTTCTAGACTGACAGCTATCAAATCATTAAAGGCATAAGACCTACATAGGGAGTTGTTGGGTTTTTAATATCAGAGTTTATTTTATAGATTTTCTGAGAGTATTTCATGGATTAAGCTCATTTCTTAAATTTTTGCATTTTAGTGATACATTTAAACATTTTCAGGTTACAAAAATAAGTTTTTCAACCGTCAGAAATGGTGCCTGTCCTCCATGGTTCTTATGTGTTTGTCGACATAAATATCTATAAATAAATCAACTTAATGTCTAAAAAGGCTGATGTGACACCTGCGCTGTCAAGACCTCAAAGTTCCTTTGCAGAACAAATAGCTCTTATGATTGAGAACGATATCTTAAATATAATGTTTTAAAGCATCCCAAGAAGAAATGTTAAAGCCAGGACTGAAATAGCCATTTATTATATCCAGAATCATAAATGTAAGTAACTGTCATAAGTTTTAAAAGGTTCACACATCTTTGCTCAAGTCAAGAACATTTTACTTATGTTTAACTCTTGCATGCCATAATCCAGTGATACACAAGACATTACTAGACATACATAAACATATTTGTTCGAAAGACTTTCTATGAAGCAAATAATAAACTCCCTGGGCGTCTCTGGTTTGCATCAGCTGTATATCCATAACTGTGCCAAAGTGCAAAAAGTTTTGCACTGAACCCAACATGACGATTCTTTGAGCATCACTCGGATACTTATATGATAATGGAATTACCAAACATTTGTTTGACTGGATCTCAAAGATCATTCATGCATCTCCAGATTTCCTCTAGTGCAATTGTTTGTAAATATGTAAAGTGTTGTGGCTTTTATCAACATTAAATCAACTGATTTTATGTAATTACATATAGAAATAGGAATGCAAGCAGATGCAGATGTCACAGAAACCTACTTGGCCTCTTCCAGTTCCTCGGTGCGCTGGATGGCATCTGTCTCATACTTGGTCCTCCACTGAGCAACTTCTCCATTGGCTTTGGACAGGGCTCGTTGCAGCTCAGCCTTGGCCTCCTGCTCCTCTTCATATTGTTCACGCAGTAAGTCGCAGTCATGACGCGCAGATTGTAAACCATGCGCAAGTGCATTTTTGGCCTAAAATATGTGACATAAAAGATTTATTTGGATCAAAATGTTTAAGTGAGCCACCTTCATGATTCTTTTAAAAAACAACAAAATTGTGTAGTACAAGTCAGCAATTAAAGGCTTGGAAATGTCAACATGTTCACCATGTAGTAGCTGACACCAACCTCTACTTACCACAGTCAGGATCATAAGATGGATAAAAGTATCATTTTCAACAACTAAAACATCAACATACGCATTACAGGGTTAGGTGCCATTTTCCACCAATTACATATGCAATTGTGATGAGATTTTATGAGTGAATATAACGCTAGAAATGCATTCAAAAGCAGTGTATAATCATTTGAAAAAGCCTCTTGCCTCTTTCATAAGTGTGGGCAAAGGAGCCTGGCTAATGCTGAGCATTGTGGAAAAATGGTGCTAAAGGCACTAAAAGCTTTTTAGCACTAAGGTTTCTACTAATGTAGACATACAGGGTGCTCTCTTCCCTCAGTAAGAGTCATGGAGATCAGAAGCCAAACTGTTAAAAATACTCAATTACATTTACTTCATTCAATTTTATGATATTGAACATTTTGCCACTTTGTGCTAGCCATGAAGCGCCTTAATAGATCAGTCACTGACTGCAGAAAATGAGCTTGGCTGCCCTATTAATGATGGAGTGCAAAACCCCGTATTGGGTGCACTTAATGAGCATTATGGCTGTGCACCTTGTTATCAGGATCAAAAACATCACTTGCCTGCTATCTCAAATACTTCACGCTTTTGCCGGAGATACTGTAGTGCATATATGCTTGGATCTGCCTTTACCTTCTCCTTTGTGGCTGTGTTTAAATGACCCAGAGTCATTGTGGGGTCACATGTAAGAGGTGCTTACAGAATATGGCAATGAATGGCTGAACAAGCATTCATCAATAATTGGCTACTGGGTCTTTCATGTGTGTTTCCCATTCTTTCACCCTACTTTTGCTTAAACGTATTCCAATTCGAAGAAGAAAGCGCAGTAGAACAGAGTTTTCATGAAGGTTGTCAATGACAAAGAGCAGCTCACTCCCTGGTACACATGGAATTACAAGGAACAGCTCACACGTACAAAAAATATGTATCAACATGAAATAAGGTTAAGGTGCGTAGAATGAGAATACAGATAAGAGCAATGTATGCTGTTTTACATCAATTACCTTTACTTCTTCTTCCAAGTGTCTTTTCAGCTCTTCCAGTTGCTGGGTGAAGGCTTGCTTACCTCTACTTAACTGAGATATTAAAGACTCTTTCTCATCTAGAAGCCGAGCAAATTCACCTACAACCAGATTTGGTAGAAAATGAGCCAACAGTTTAATTGTGCATGTAGTATAGAAATAAACACTACACATTCCCTTTGTTTACTTACCATTCTCTGTTGACAGGCGAGCTTTCTGGGTATTTAAATCATTAATTTGGCGCTGATGTTCTTCATCTCTTGACTTAAGTTCAGCAAATTGGTCTTCCAGAGTTCTGCACATTTTTTCCAGATTAGCCTTTGTTTTGAAACAAAATGAGAAGGGTTTAGATAAACATGTTGCAAAACTATAGTGGCAACTCATGATACTCCATGGGATTCAGAACCAAAATAATTACCTTGGTTTTAGAGACAGACTCCATGTTACTTGCGAGGTCATCAATCTCCATCTTCAGTTCACTCTTCTCCTTCTCTAGTTTCTGCTTGACTCTCTGCAGATTGTCGATTTGCTCCCCAAGTTCTGCTGCACTGTCTGCATGCTTCTTGCGCAGAGCGGCTGCTGTAGCTTCATGCTGCAGAGTTGACTCTTCCAGGTCACGGCGCATTTTCTGGAACTCTGCCTCTCGCTTCTTGTTCATCTCAATCTGAACTGAGGTGACCCCGCCGGCTTCCTCCAGCCTCTCACTGATCTCTTCAAGTTCCCTGGAAAGATCTGATCTCTGCTTCTCTGTTTTAGCTCGAGACGCTCGTTCTGCTTCTATCTCCTCTTCAAGTTCTTCAATACGAGCCTAGAATAAGCATTTTAAATATTACCCACAGCTGTATAGCCATAAACTGCCTCTGCTTCAAACTGGCATTTTTAATTAACAAATACTCCATAAATCTTGAAAAAGCTTTTTGATAGATCTCTAAAAACCTAAAAATTTAATCTCAAAAATAGGTAAAAATGGTTATTCAAAATTTCACAGACGCATATATATACACCATTTTACACACACATACACACAGACACAAAATATTGATATTCATTCTGCTTATTAATTCGCCATATTTGTCCATGTTTGTCTGAAGGTTGGGGTAAATATTGCCCCTCTCACTTGAATAATATAAATGTATGTAAGCGTGCATACATAGAATTACCTGTAATTCCTTAATTTTCTTCTGTGATTGAGCCCCTAGAACCTGTTCATCTTCAATCCGGCTTAGGAACTGGCTAATCTCAAACTCCTTCCTGTTTTATTGGAAAACAAATAAACATAATGTTTGTGTGTGTTTATTACAAAGCAAACATGTTGTCTAAGGGATGTTAATCCATCACAACCCTGAGTATCTTCCGGATCATAAATGAGTCATTATTCCCCTTGAAAAGGTCCGAGACTCAGGTGGTATTTTCACACCAATATTTTCCACCATAACTAGTGATATAGGGCCAGATGTAGGTAGGCCAATACCAGTCGGAAACGGCCGAAAATAACGATTTTCGGCCGTTTCCGACCGGTATTGGGCTATGGAGATGTAGGGGCTCAAAAAACATACAGATTCGGTAATTTTCCCGAATCGGTAATTTTACCGAATCGGTAAAATTACAGAATCGGTACATTTGCTGAATCTGTAAATGTTACCGATTCAGTAAATTTACCAATCGGTAAAATTAACGAATCTGTATTTTCAGATGTAGGTAGCACTTTGAACAGTGCGACAGGCCTTTCAGGATTCTGTATTTACCATGTAATACAATTGCATGGTAAATACCGAATCCCTGTGTACATGCACATCTGTGCATGTACACCTGTGCCATGTGGCACACAGACATGCCCTAAGGGCATGTCTGTGTGCCACATGGCGCACAAGCCAGTTACAGGGGTGCAACAGGGTGTCAAAGTGGCACCCTGTCCCCCTTTGCAATTCGGTATTTTTACCGATTCGGTAAATACCGATTCGGTATTTGCTATTGAATCCTATGGGCTTCAAGGCCCATAGGATTCAATAGCAAATACCGATTCGGTATTTACCGAATCGGTAAATACCGAATCTTACCGATTCGGTAAAAAAGACCGAATTATTACCTACATCTTATTTACCGATTCATAAATACCGAATTGGTAAAATTCGGTATTTATGAATCGGTAAATGAGATTTACCTACATCCGGCCCATATTCCTTTAAAAGAGGTAGACTATGATTTAGTCACCATCTGTCAGACTCTAGGCTTTGCCATTTATTCTAGAACACCCAATCACCACCACCAGAGAGCATTGACAATGGCTATCGTATGTCGTTCCCGTTGTCAATGTCGAAGCAACATTATATTTTGTATGTTTTTACTTTTTGTTCTTTTCGTCCAGTTGCTGCTTGTCATTTTCCATATCCATCAGCGACTCCTGGGCAAGTTTGAGGTCACCTTCAAGCTTCCTTTTTGCTCTTTCAAGGTCCATGCGCAGCTTCTTCTCTTGTTCCAGAGACCCCTCAAGCTAACGAAACAGAAAAAACACAAACTATCATTATTCTGGCCGACATTATATGGATTTTTGTCAACTGCCACCATTAGTGCAGTAGGTGTCTTACATCATCCACTTGCTGCTCCAGTTTAGATTTCGCTTTTGTTAGGGTATTGACTTTATCTTCCTCAGCTTGGAGATCATCCAGGGTCTGCTGATGGGCTTCTTGAAGAGCCTTTTTCTCCTTGGTGAGCTTGGCAATGCTTTCATCCAGGCCAGCCATTTCTTCAGTAAGATTTTTAACCTAAATATGATAGAAAGATTTGCATATGCATCCATATTTTAAAATAAAAGTGATGTATGCCTTTTATTTACTTTTTATTCACTTGCCTTCCACAACTCCTTAAAACAATTGTACCTGTAATTGTGCTTAGACAATGTATTTTATCTTTAGCAATTAAGCTAAAAGTAGCAGCGTGTTATTTTAACTAAAAGGGCAAGATAAGTTTAGGCTACCAGCATACATTTTTGAAATGTCCAATTTAAGACAGCATTACATGCCAATCTCTCTTACAGTTAGTCAGAGAACAGGTAAATTATGGTGACATATTTAGTTTCATGATCAACTGAGGGACACATGGTGGCACAATGGGCGTAATGCATAGGCAAAGGAACTTGATGCTTAATTGAATCTGTTTACTGAGGACACCAACCTAATGATTAAATAGTGAACCGCATACAAATCTCGTCTAGATATCACCAATCTGCCAGATAATTTCTGATGATATAAATAACCTGTCTGGCCCCAATATATGTATGTGGAAGAAAAAGGAAAAGGTGGCATCAACATGGCCCAAGGAATGATCGATGATCGTTCTGCATTTCAGCAGTAAGACAAAGGAGAATTTCATGTGTCATTTCTCTTTAAAACAATGTGTCCACATTTCTGTATCACACAGTGTTCAAAGGTTGAACACCTTCTGATGAAGCATCTGCTCAGTATGACATACCTTATTCTCCGTGGCATGTTTCTCCTTTTCCACCTTGGCCAGTGTCAGTTCAAGGTCATCAATATCTTTCTTCAGTTCAGAGCACTCGTCCTCAAGCTTCCTTTTCCTGGCTGTTAGCTCAGCATTGGATTCTTCTTCATCCTCAAGCCTTTCAGTCACTTCCTTGATTTTAGCTTCAAGACCAATCTTACTTTTAATGAGTTGATCACACCTCTCCTCAGCATCAGACAGATTTTCCGATTCCTTATATATGTAAAACAGAAATTTAAAACATCAGATTCAAAATGTTATGCTGTATTGCCAAAAATCTAAAGTATCAAACATAACATTTTATGTGGTTGCTTATGCCTTTTGGTGGATGCTGAAGCAACAGATATAAGTACTCATGTTGTGGTGAAAATTGTTAAAATTAGCCTCTGCCTTAACCATACTATCTTTTCTAATCATGGCCCTCCTTACCTGGCACAGGTATTTACCTAACTCTACCTTCCTGAAGATTAAATTAGCTGGCACTTTATGATAACATCCCTACTATTGCCTACGATTCACAACATAACCTCTCACAGTTGACACTGAGCCTGCTCCATTCTCAAAGGAGAAAGAATATTCAGGTGTCATCTTGTATTATCTTCCTATATGTATGTAATGCCACGTGCCAGAAGCATCAAGCAAGTTAGGGCATTTTACTGTAAGAATTTTTTTTATGCCACAAAACTGCAAAGGAGGGCAAATGGGAGCTCATATTACCTTAATGTGCATGGAATGACCTTTTGTTCTTTACTCAGATATATAGATTTTTCATGTAACACCCTCCATCTTCATACATGCGTATCACAGATACATATGAAAATAATCTTGAGGGAGATAAGACTTTCACACTCTGACTCAACTGATTCAATATGCATTTTGAACAGCTCAGTACTTGAAAAATCAATTATATCAAGTAATTTCCAACTAGTGCTAACTGTTACATAAATGTTGACTTGGTAATTCACTAAGAGTTGTAATGGAATTCTGTAATGCAATGCATTAGAAGCATTGAAATGGCACAGAATAAGTACTGCAGAAGAAAGCTGGGGTGAATTGACAAAATCACTCTCAACAATATTGTTGAACATAAATGCTGTGTCCTAATTACTATTTGCAAAAATGTAATCTAATTGGGTGGAGATTTTCTATTATTTAATCAAGTGGAGAGATATGTTTCTAAACAATATTTTTGTCAGAATATATTTGGTCCATGATATTTTGGTACCATACCGAAAGCTGAAGGGCCAATGCACCAAGTCAAAACACGTGCTGAATAACAAAGTACTGGAGAAGTAAACTGAAAGGTCAGTATATACATGGAGCTGCTAAGAGAACATCATCGTTTACAAATCTGCATTGAGATCGCATCTCCAATTGAACTTAATGTGTGCATTGTTCCTAAGACATATTAGTCTAATTAGACTAAAAGTCTAATTGATCTGCCTGAACTGTGGGTCTCCAACTATCAACTAAAAAGCCATGTTGCTAATCACTTGGTTGATATGCAAAGTATCACTTTAAAGACTGCATTTAAAGTTGCAAAGTAGAAGCTCCAAAGATTGAAGCCCTTGCCAATTGATGTCAAATAATCTTTGAAAATATTTGTCAGTCAAAGGCATATGTTGAGTCTTTTCTATTTAAATTAATTTATAAACATATCCTTCATTTAAAAGTACTCGAATGAATATCAGTGGGCTTGGGTTAATTTGAGATTTAGAGGCACATCAAGATTAGCTTTTTACAGTTACTTACAGACTGGGCTTGGAGAAGCAGATCATTCTTTTCCTGCATAACTGCAACCATTTTCTCTTCCAGTTCTTTCCTTTTAGCCTCAGATTTAGCCAGATTTTCTTTGGTTTTCTCAAATTCTTCCTTCATGTTGGCCATCTCCTTCTCAGATTCTGCACTCTTCAGGAGCGGCTTAATCTTGAAGTACAGCTTCATCCATGACCAATGTTTGACATTCATGAATGAGCGGATGTTGTACTGAATGGTGAAGATGGACTCCCTGAGAGTTAATAACATAAATTGGTAGGTATTCAGATAAAAAACAACAGGAAAATATCTTAGCACATTATTGTTAAACCTTTATGTTCACAGTAATATAATGCACTTAAAAGGTATGTAAAGTTACATTTACACAACAAGTCACCTTCTCAAAGTACTGTTTATATTAGTTTCCCTTTTCTGATTTCCCTAGATTACCACACTGTTCTAATCTAACACAGTAATATGAGAAACAAGAGAATAAACATTCTTCAATAGTCAATCCACATGACTTCTATTTTATGTTACCGACATGGGAAAATGCTTTTCTGAAAACTTCATCCTTACCTAGTGTACTCAGTCCATATATAATTTTCTTGTTACTCCTGACTTCCCAGTCATTTAAACTGTTGCCTTTTCCCATGGGAAGAAGGTGAACACAGGTTATGTTCTCACACTGTTTTACCTAAGGACTAACAGGTTAATGTCTGATGGAAAGACACAACCCAAGAAAATCACTGATAGAAAGTGTGCAGAATAGAAGGAAAATGTATGGAAATGTATGAAGTGTTGGGAAATACTGTAATTTATCTGCATATGGTGCATAGCAAGAATTCAGTCAATGAGAGCACCACCTTCTCATGCCAGTGTACATTCTTAGTGTTAAATACATAAAGTGACTTGTACTGTGATCCACACTTTGGAATGAACTAGGAATCTAACTTACCTCAAATTAACACAGTTCAAAGCTAAATTTTACTTTAATATTTGCTTTTCATGTTTGAAATCTTAGAACGGCTAATTTCAGGGTTACCAGATTGTGTCTTAGAAATAATATACAGTCATTTGTTTTTTTAAGTTTTATATAGCACAAACTTGTCCCAAAGGTATCAGAGCACTTTACTCTAGCACCAATTGTTTTACAGATGGACATATTCATTTTTGTTAGGCACAAGGATATTAAGTGATTTGCCCAGAACCACAAGAGGTTGAGCATCCATGCCAAGACTCGAACCCGGTTCCCCAGCTTTAAGGTCAACGGCTCTAGGCATTAGGCCACATAACTCCTCATTCATTCATTCAGCCTCCTGTATTTCCCATTTATAGCATTTAAAGCACATAAGTGATGGATTGGGGCAGAATGAATGCAATTCCTAAGATTGAAACTAAAGGTATCTTAAACCATTTGCCTGTATTAACTGTCCTCGTATTTGTCCAACAAGTAAAATTTACACTTTCTATACAGCATTGAAATTGATTGTAGATTGTTAGGAAAGATTTTGGAAGTGACCTTTGATGATCGGAAATTAAGTGTTTACTAAATCTCTGTTTTTCTACTATATCAATTTAATAAATGTAGTTGCGTTTTGAGATGAGGGCTCAGGGAGTATGGCAGCCATGATAGTGTGTATAACCTAAACATTGCGACATGTGGGGGGCTCTCTAAAATAAATAGGAATGTTATTGCTAATGTCTTTTCTTTGAAGGCTGATTTTGTGAGATAAACTGATCTTTGTTTAAAGGTGTCTCACTTATGGAATTATCCAGATTAGGGACAACACTTACAAAGATGCAGAGTGAATCAGTGATCCTAAGTATTGTATCATTTATTACATTTAATTTCCTTTTACCTAAACATGCAATCTGTATGTGTTTTGCATGTCAGTATCACATGGAATTGATGATGGCATTGTAATATTAGTGACTCCTGATTTAGTGGGTGCAAAACACATTACAATACATTAGATTTGACATAGTGCTTGGTTACATGCAGGAGAAATGTTTTCACAATATCACTCAGTTCTCACCTCCTTTGCATCATCTTTTGAAATTCTACTCTCATGAGGAAGCCACGGCACATAGCCTGAGTGCGAGTTATCAACTGGGCTAAGCGTTCATCTCTCATCTCTTCAAGGGTACCCAAAATTCCAGCTTTAAAGAAAACCTATTGTGCAGAGTGAAAGGTTGGGTAACAGCATATACAAAATGCAGACACCATAACGATAGTAAGTATGTACATAATTGGCATTTGAAATTGAAACTTGCCAAGGGATCAATTTCACCAATTAATATACATATTGGTAAGTTGTTTAAAAACGTAATTTTACACAATGTGATGCAATAATTGTGTGCAGCAGATATACAGGCACAAAAGGCACAGAGAATAGTGATGTGTACGTAATGTAAGTTACCAACAAGAAAACAAGTTGTGCCTTTGGTTTTTTTATTGTGACACAATCATCCCATAGCATCAGTACCCAACGTGTTTTTCACCATTTTGGGTGCACCATTCTCCTGCCCATAATTATCAGGCAAACAGATTCTAAACAGAATTGAAATTCATCTAGCAAGTAAAAGAATTGCAGTCACTTGCATGGTGATTGGAAGGGTATGGTTCTCCAATGGCCAGAGAATCAGAGAATGTTTTTCAAAATCTGTACCTCTATGGGGCCATATTCTAATGACATAAATGTCAGCAATCTATTGCCCACTAAAGAAGATATTTAACACATTCATAGTTATTTAGTGACATTATCTGATGTTACAGATAACTTTGGTTGACTTCTAATCTAGCTAGTTTCTAAAACAAGATGATATGAAGAAGTACATCACTGATATTTCAAACCCTGAGCAATGTAGATCGATGATTGAGGACTGTGTTTCTAATTACATGATTTATAAATAAATGAACACATATTTAAGATATGTGGCAGCAACATATTTTCAATTTAAGCACATGTGGGTATCTGCTTGTAATATATTATTATATAACAAAATAAAAAAACAAAAGTATCATAACATTTAGTATTTATTGTAGCATAAATTATATATATTCACAGAATATGCGATAAAACATTAATAAAAGCTATTTACCTTTGTATGCCCAAATTTGTACTGAGTATGGTCAATATCTATAGATCCAAGAAGCTTCTCTGAAGCTTTCTTACTGTCAATGAACTGACCTTCGGGAATTGCACTTGCATTTAAAATCTTGTACCTGAAATAAAGTAAAAGAGAGAACAATGCTTTGTTCATAAATGATGGAGTGGATTAGCCAGATCATATCAGCACTAATCTGTATTCTGATGAATAAATATGTTTGACTTGCTAGACCCTGTGCTTCCCCCTTCATGTTTGGAGAGGGTATAACCATAACCTTGACCAGCCTGGCCACCGTGCAATCTTTAAATCCATAAACATCAATGAATACCCACCTAACACACTTTTGATTAATGTGATTAAAACACTGTGTAGAATGAACATATTATCTACTCAACTGGAACAATAGATACCATCTCATCATTGGCCAAGATGATAATCTCCACAGCCCTACATCACTGATCCTACCTAGTACTCCGGAACAAGGAATACAGGCATGTTTGCACATTTTAATTACATATTCCCACTTAGGTTAGACACACGCTCTAATTGTAATCATGAAATTATTCTTTTCCAAATTCTCAATCCATTTTTGATTTATCAAAAATGTTGATTTGCTTGCTAATAGATCAATAGATGAACACACCCTTTTGAGATTTCTATAGACTTTTCATATAGACTTTTTTTATTAGTATTTGATTTTTGATTAATGCTTGAACAAAAAGTTGTCAAGGTTTTCCTTTTAACATATTTTCTTGTAGGTATCACACCTGAGGGAAGTTGCACTTTTGTCTCAGAAGTTTCTCCTTACAATATAAATGTGACTTAATTCTTTGCTGTCTTCATATTCAATTGATGCTGGCATTAAATAGGTGTCAGTATAAACCCCACCTAGATTGAACATTAGAAGTGACATATGAAAATAGCTGAGAAATACAATGATAAACAAAGGTGATATTTATGTAACACATACCGTTGCTTAAAGTCAGCATATAAAATTCTGCTTGGGAATCCTTTTCGGCAAATTCGAATACCTTCCAACACTCCGTTACACCTCAGCTGGTGGATAACCAAATGGTGATCCATGGCGCCTTACAGAAATCCAAACAAAAAATAGCTTTAAAACTAAAAGGGCACATTTAAACATGTACCAAATTGTACATATCAGCGCCATTTACATTGTAGACACATAAATCATTATTTTAAAAATATTCTGTCATATTGATAAATCTTAAGCCCATGATGTAGAGCCCAGTTCACAGAGCCATTTTGACCATGAGCGTGTGTTATTCATATATACCCTTTGATGCAAAATAGTTACATATGCTATACACAAAAGGATACTAAGCAACTGTAAGTTAATGTATTCCTATGTAATTGTACACAGACTGACTGTATGAATGAAGGATTTATAGCCTTCCATAAAATCTCTCAAAGTCTTTTCACTACCAATTGGCAAATCAATGTTCTCTTACCAGGCGTCTTTGTTTCATTGGGAATGAGACAACGCACAAAGTGGGGGTGGGTGCTTCTCAGGTTGGACATCAGTTTGTTCAAGTTTTCCTGTGGTTTAAGCATTGAATAATGGTTGCATTAATTTCGCTATATATTCAAACAAAAATAAATAAATCTGTGAATGTGGCTTACCCTGAACAGAGCTGACACAGTCTGGAAAGAACCACCCTTCTTCTTGCCGGCCTTTTTGCCAGCGGTATCTTAATTGAAAAGAGGAACAAGGTAAAAGAACTGACATGATAATTTATGGCTGTAAACATGAGCAAACAGATAAAAAGTATGACATACTGTGTCCCATTAAGCAGGCAAAAAGCAACACCATAGTGTTACAGTGGTCATTTTTAGTGTCAAAATTTCTGTTTCTTTATTTTTGCTCCATTCTTTATTATGAAACTTTGCTGATATATTTCTAAGGACTTCACTGATTGTGGCATCATTGTGTGCAATAACACCCACAAAAATGGAGATACCATGGAATTCTATATTCCTCTTGTGCAGTATTACCTAACCATTCCCAGTGCCGTAGTTCGGAAAGAGGGATCACACAGTAATTCCACAAGTTTTCACCCTTTTGGAGATGCCATACTCAGTATATTGGTTTTTCACCCATGCACATTCCAGCATTGCTGCCGTTTATTCTGCAAAATCTGTGTGGCCAGCATTGTTGGAGTTTATTGAGCAAAATCTGTGTGGTGAAAAACTCCATGGTCAATGTAACCTTTGTGCACAAGTTTTAATTGTGATTCAAGCTCATTCTTATATCAGCCTTCAGAATGACAACCAATGTGTCTGATAAAGTGTGAGAACACATCAGTGATAGCTACCAAATTCTGCACCTTACTGCCTTAAGCAGTATTGTCATTTGGGCATATGTGTATGGGGGAGGGAGGGAAAGGTGATCTTTCCCACATTTAGGGTCTCATTACAAGTACACTGGTCCGAAGTGGGCTTTTTTGGTTCAGTGCGCTGAATAAATGAATATAATGTTAACCATTACCGCCTGCTCTTGAAAATAAATGGGATTCCAAGTTGTCCATTCTTTTAATAATTGCAAAGCATCCTTCAAAGAAATGGTTCACTTCATAGCAGTGCATTCGTGATATGACACTTCACCTGTTAGGTTTTGTGAAATTGTAATTAGTTATATTGCATTGGGCAGGAGTCTTGTATTATATATAATTATATGAGATGTTCACTATGACCTGCAACTATTTAACATACAATCTAGCCCCTTCGGTGATGCAGCAAGGACCTTCACTGGTTAGCAGCATAATATATTCTGACTGTAACAATTACATGCTGCAAGTTCTTCAGACCTTGCTAGGTGAGACCTGCATAATTCCTTCTTTTCATCCACAAAGGAGAACTGAGATAGATAGATAGATAGATAGATAGATAGATAGATAGATAGATAGATAGATAGATAGATAGATAGATAGATAGATAGATAGATAGATAGATAGATAGATAGATAGACAGACAGACAGATATTTCATCTCATGTTATACCTTCAGCACCATAAGAAGTATAGAGGAAGGACAAAAGCTTCACTGATGCTTTCTGGTACAGTTGAATGACGGAGTCGTTCAGTGGATCCTTGTTCTTCTCAAGCCAGCCAGTGATGTTGTAGTCCACTGTGCCAGCATAGTGCACAAGTGCAAAGTGGGCTTCCGCTTTGCCTTTCACAGGCTTGGGCTTCTGGAAGTTGTTGCACTTGCCCAGATGCTGGTCATACAGCTTGTTTTTGAAAGAAGTGTCTGATGCCTTGGGAAACATGCACTCCTCTTCCAGGATGGAGAAGATACCCATGGGCTGAAGGATGAGAAAATATAAATGTAGTGGTTAGGCATCAGATATAATTGAATAAATAGCATGACAAAATAGCTTAGTAAAGTGAACTTCCTGTAATTTGTAAGAGGGAGTGTGGAGTTGTAGGGCAACAGTAATCTTTATTACCATGTATAATGAGTTAACAGTATAATGTAAGTGCCAATATGGGAAGCTACGGCCACTGATCTATAATGAACAGATATAAGTGCTAAACAGGACTGAATGAGGCAACATTGGAGTGTGCTGGATAGTATGCTTGACAGGTAGTTTGTGTCATTGTATCAATAGACAATTGTACAACTTTGATTTTCTTTCTGTGGTATATTTTATTAATGAAAGGTTTACTCATTTCTAGATTTGTTTATTTCTAGATTTTGGGTTAGGTGTAACAGTCACAGTCCTGATCATTTTTTCTTTGTTTAATGGTCATATTGTTACACAATGGAGTTAATGTAGTACAAGCTTAATAGCATCAACTATGCAAGGGGCGGCAGCGTCTCTTATTAACATTAAAGGATCCATCACTTTAGATGTCTAGCAAAGAACACAATAGAGCTCTAGCAGAGTAACAACATCACCTTACCTTCTCAATAAGCTCAATGCAGGCAGCCAAGTCCATCCCAAAGTCAATGAACTCCCACTCAATCCCCTCTTTCTTGTACTCTTCCTGTTCCAGGACAAACATGTGGTGGTTGAAGAATTGTTGCAATTTTTCATTGGTGAAGTTGATGCACAGCTGTTCCAGTGTGTTGAACTGAACAACCAAGAGGCAACACGTGTTTGTGAGTAGAAGTATAAGAAAAGTACACATCTTCAAATTCCTTAGATTACAGATCTGTCTCACAATATTTCTATTCCACTTACATCAAAGATCTCAAACCCAGCAATGTCCAAGACGCCAATGAAGTGCTGTCTTGATTGTTTGGTGTCCAGCTGCTGGTTGATGCGAACAACCATCCACAAGAACATCTTCTCATAGACTGACTTAGCCAACGCGCCAACATTGTTGTAAACCTTAGCAGAAATATTATTTTAATGAGTATTCACATTTTTTCATTGCTAGTGCTCAACAGACAAGCACTGACAAAACTACTGTACCTGTGCAACAGTTTGGCCTTTGGTCACATACTCATTCCCGACCTTCACCCTTGGGTAGCAGAGAGCCTTAAGCAGATCTGCTGAATTTAGACCCATCAGGTAAGCAATCTTGTCAGCGACTGCAATCATAAAAATACACTTATTGAGGATATTTGGAACAGTCAAAATAATTGCACATACCCGAGAATTATCACAAATTATCGATAATATTCAAAAACACACGTAAACATGCTACCAGCCCTAAATAATGCTAACCACAAACCAAACCTGGAACTGTGAGAGAGATTCTTTTACATATGGTGTATGAGTGTCCTGCAATGTACCTCTTTTACATACACATTTCCGGCAAAATAAGGAGGGCGTAACAGACTTGCCTCTGGTATTCACAGTCATAACTTTATGAGTTTATTCCAAACTTGGGCTACCACTTGCTTTTTCTTCTGACAATGGAAAGTCAAGAAGAAAAGTTGTATGACATCATTTATCCTTGTAACCTTTTGATGAAAATAGGGATTTAGCTATGAAAGGTTTTGCATATTTTTTATCACGACAGTCCCATTCCATACCATTCATAAAATCCATATTTCTTCTGAAAAGCCAGCCTTGGCATTTATCTTTCTTTTGTTTGTTTAAAAGCAAGTACTCTAGCTGAACATGTGTGTATTCACTCTATTTTTCTGTTATCTATTTTCCTGTCAATTCCGCTATGAGTAGTTACCATTGAGCAGAAGACAGCACAGAATGCGATTGAAAATCTTGATTGCATAGGTGTGGTGCTCTATTTTAATGCCAGCTTTTGATTTGGCAAAATTAACATTTCTGTGCCCAGAGTTCCGACAACACATGTGTAAATCCAATACCAAGTGAACTGAAAACGTCAGAACAGTGTAACATTTACCTTCAGTGCCATCTGGCTCCGCCTGCTCCTCTCTTTGCTTCTGCTTGAACTTCATGTTGCCATGGTGCATGACTGCACCAGTCAGTTTGTAGATGCCCACTTTCTCATCTGTGTTGAAGCCCAGGATGTCAATGGCACTCTGTACGTAAAACACAGTTCCATTAACAACATGCCGGGAGGGTCAGGATGCAGTGCACAACTTAGAAAGAGAACACTTGGATGTTAAATTTAATGCTTTACAGTAGATTGCTTCTTTCAAACATGTGGGTCTACAGTGCACATGTACTGTTTATTACCCAACATTATGTGATTGTCTTATATGAATGAGATCGTCCACTTTGAACTGTGTGTTTGTTTGCAGTGTTATTGAAGAATAAGCATGTTTACATGCCAGACTAAAGAACTACACAGGAATTCAAAAGGCCACAGATGAAGATTAGATCAGGCAGTGTTAATGCTGCATAAGCAAGTGTGAATCTGGTAAGGTTTGTTAAAGGGTTTCTGAGAAACGGGCCTGGCGAGACTCGCCTGGTGTGAAATTTCAACATTTCCTCTTACAGTGTTTTGCATCATTGGGACTTGGAAACCTAATCACAGTTTGGCCTCCTTTTTTAGAATGTTTTTCCCAAGCAAAGCAGGATTAATTAGTTAGGTCTGCATTTAGACAACCATAGAATGGGGAATTCCAGTCGAGTTTTCAGAAAGGCCTAAAAACTTACAACAACTCTACTGTCACTTGTTATATGTACATTGATACTCCTGATTTAATTTTACTATCCTCTGGAACTTAGAGGTCAAGCATTGGCTCATAAACATTTTAGAAAAGGTATGTCAACGTTAACACTTACATCAGTAGCCATTAATTCCTCCTGGTCATCGATACTGGCTACAGAAATTTCCCCTTGGCTCACATATCCAAAGTCATACGGATTGGTTGTAATCAGTAGCATATCTACAAGAGATGTGGTGATGTTTAGTATTAATCAAAGTGGATAATAAGGAGTGTTTTTAATTTTAGATTTCATGGATGGAGCCATGCAGACTCATACTTACCAATAAGCTCTGGTTTCTTGTTACACATGACCTGGTAAAAGATGTGGTAGCTTCTTTCTGCTTTTAGCTGGAATGTAACTCTGGATTTTTCCAGAAGATCTGCCAAATTTAAGAAATATTAAAGGCATTATTGTTTTCATCCTTGTCATTGAACTGTAAATTTGCCACTCTACTACCTTGTTATAGCTTACAGGTTTCAATATCGGCTGAGGCCAGTTTTCCTGTAGCCCCAAAGTGAATCCTGATGAATTTACCCTGTGAAATAATGATAAATACATGTCGCATTGAAACATCCACTATGGTACAGTGATATCAAGTGCTTTTTCATCTGCTTTGGAACGACACATAATAATATATTTCAAAGCAAGGTATTAAAAAATGACTCATGTGATGACAGGTAATGCACAACAAGAAAAATAGAAAATATAGACCCCTGTCACTAGCCTTCACAAAAGGCACAGCAACAGAACCTGGCCAAAATGAAATATAAACATGTCAGCTCACGCCTGTGCTGACAGCAAGTGAAGCCGATATCATGCAAATGCTCTGCATACTTGATTCATAATGTGTGGTTCTTCTGCTTACAGGGTTTTCCCCTTATTAGAATACAAAACTGCTAAAAAAAACATGCTGTTTTGCCTGCGCTCTAGTAACCAAGGTCCCCACTACAAAAGATCATTGATTATTCCCAGATACACTCTTGTATATGAAGCATTGTGTGTTGTTTGAAGATGTATGCCTGCTATGCTCAGCGTAGGGTAGAATTCCTGGTAGTTTTCGATCAATGTTGGGAGGTTTTCCCTAAATCCCTCAAGCTATTTCAAGGTGGGCAATTGATGGATAGGGAGCATGAGGTAGATAATTGGGTCCTCCACTTTAAAGTGGGGATTCTGATGTAAATGCTGTCTTTTCACTATGTCCCTTTCTATGTCCTCTTCTCACCTTATCCAGTGCATCAACATACACTGTGATGTGGAAATGTGTGTGATTCGGGGGCTGTAGTGAACTACAGGCAAGACTTATGGTCTAAAGGCAGGGAGATGTAAGCCTAACTCTTCCCACACAGTTTTGCGTAATTCTCCATATAGGTGTGAACAGTAGTTCCCATCTAGGTCATAATATTAAATAAAGATATGGGCCTTTTGATGATTACAATTGTGTAAAACACAGTCTTGCAATAATTTGATATCTGCTTTTCCTAATTACATTTAACAGCTTGACCTAAAGAATACACATAACAGTAGACAATGAAATATCAATTGTATGTGACACCTGATTAAGAGGATGGGGTACACATTTAACTCCTGATATATATATATATGCGCACACATATCTATATGCATATGTTTGTATGCGCCTCGCCAGATAATGGTATTGTGAAACAGGATTTTATCAAACTTTTTACTGCTCTTTCTCATTTTAGACAAATCTTTCATTAAATATGAATGAAACTTAAAAACAGTAGGAGTACCAGTAAGAGTCAAGGTGGATCCTAGAAATATAGACATGGGATAGATGGAGCGAAAAGGAGAAAAAGTGAGTGTAAAGGTAAAATAAAGGCAAGAGAAAGTAGATGGGGCAAGGAAGAGAGAGGATAAAGTAAAAAAGGATTATATGCATAGACAGGGAAAGAGAGCTCAAGAGCTATCGGGAGGAGAAGAGAAAGTGAACAAGATAAATAATTTAAGTGTGAGAAAGAGGTGAGTGGCCTGTTTCTTTAACTAAAAGATGTGATGAACGTCCATAGTCTTAAATATATACTCTGACTCAAAGAATTGAGGGGCTTTCCACAGCTAAATCACTTTGTGAGGGCCATTCCTATGTATAATTTATTCTCTAACTCAGAGTCTGAGGGTTCCATCCCTCTGAATGATTTTCTCAGAGAAGAGTTAACTAAAGCATTTGCTGATGTTACTTGAAAATGACTGAAATAAGCTATGGAGAGAAAATAGCTCAGTCATAAACTTACAAAACGTGATGAGTTGTCATTTCTCACAGTCTTAGCATTACCGAAGGCTTCCAGCAGTGGGTTAGCTGAGATGATTTGATCTTCTAGGGTGCCCTACAAGAAAAACATTTTCAAATTGTGAATTGCCATTTTGAATATTCCACTGTGTAATTATGTCTATATTTTTTGAAGACCAGTGTAGAAAGTAATTTGCAATAAAGTAAAAATCTGATCCTAGATCCTCATCTTCTAAAAATGTTAACAATGATCAAAGGGCTGTCATATTGGTCCATAGAAGGTAAAGGAGTGCAAACTCAACATCATTTGTAGATCATGGATTTCTAAAAATGACTCTGCTGAGTCTTGTAGTATATGATCTTAGTCTCTTCTATACCTGTGTCTGACTCACTCAATATGGACTCTCCCTGCAACATGTGAGTTCCACAGTAACGAGTGCGGACCCATGAAGAGAACATGGACTAAGTCAAGTTTATAATGTCCATTTTCATTACCCAGTGGGTATTACAGCATTATACTGTGTTAAGAACATCAGAATGGGAAATAAAGCAGTATCATTGTATGTTTCTGCTGTATATTTCGGTGGGAAACTTGGGATCATATAGATTCCTCCACCTAAATTCTATAGATCATGTGAGTAATAATTACCACACTACCTAGAATCCAGATTCTGGACAAAACTATCTTTTGTACAAAAATCAGGATTTCCTTGGGACTCAGAAGGAGGACTAAAACTTGGGTTGAGCCAAGTAAGCAGAAGGACAAATAACAGTGACAATATGAGTATGATTAAATACATCAATTCTAAATATATTAATCATTAAAAACATTGTTGAGGGATATATTTATTAAAATAGAATACGTAATTCCTAGGGGTATCTGCTGAGACTGGGCTTAACTAGATTACTATGAAGGCTCATGACTTTTCTACCAAACTCTTCACGTATCTGTAGTCAGCAAAGGAGACATTGGTAGAGGTGTATACCTTACATATCTCTTATGTATGGTGAGTGTTCACAGAGCTCACAATGACCAACTGAAACCTAACCTCTGGCTTACAGTTATTCCCGCCCTGGTTCACTTAGCATGCTCAAGCCAATTTTAACTATAATGTGCCAACATAAAGGCTTTAAACTCTGAAAAGAGACTAATTGAGCACAAATTGGTCCTGAGAGGAAACAGAAATGTGAGCGTAAAGTTTCACGCATAACCTGCTGTTGCAGAAGGCCCAGCTGCAACAGCTCTGATGTAGTTAAGTGTTCCCCATATGGTGATTCCCTCAAACATATTGAAAATTTCCAAAGTAGCCACACCAGGGGCAGGACAAAGAATGGGGTATTATTGCTGCCCACACTTTCTTCTGAAGGAGCAAGATGGATTTATCTACCTCACTTGAATGTTGTAATGATGCAATATTTTATATCAGTTATTAGCAGAATGACACGACTATTCTAGTTCAATGTCCTCATGAAAGGACATTTAGCAAGGTTCCTCTGCTTTACCTGAATCTTTCCAGGTTGTGGCTCCTGTTTCTTCTTGTCAGAAGAGGCTGCAATTGATGCAAAGTACTGGATGACACGTTTTGTGTTCACAGTCTTTCCTGCACCAGATTCTCCGCTGTGGAATACAAAGAAGGCTATGAAAAAAACATACAATTCAATAACGCAGCCTATTTAGTTATATTAATGAAAGCACACTTACGTGATAAGGATTGACTGGTTTTCTCGGTCTATGGTTGGAAACAATTAGGAATAGTCAATTAAAATGCAGAACAAGGCAAAGATTTGCAACAGAAAATATTTCTTCTAAAGAAGAATTCATAGAAAAGTTATTTTTTGGCAGACAAATAGACATAGCAGTCATCTGACTCTCTATTCAGGTATTTACCCCAGCTTACTTATGCTTGATACTCTTGTATGCCTGTATGCATTAGTTGCTGCATGAAATTCCTGGAAGTGTCTGTATCTAAGCAAAGATTCAGCCTATGGTCTGGGAGATTACCTACCAGTTAACATGGACTGATAGGCATTGTCAGAGATGGAGAAGATGTGTGGCGGGGCCTCTTGACGCTTCTTGCCTCTGTAGCCACTCACCACTTCTGGGTTGTACACCGGCAGCCACTTGTAGGGGTTGACAGTTACACAGAATAGACCTGAATAGGTCTGAGGGAAAACAGAGAAGAATGCATTGGTGTACATTGGTTGGGGCAAGGTAGTGAGTGACACTTAAAGAAGAATTTGACAGTACATGTGCACAAAATATGGCAAAACCATTTTGGAAGCATGTTTGAGGAGAAATTAGTATGTGTGTTTGTGTATGATTGTGTGTAAACATAAATACGTCTGTTTGCTGTAAGAATGATGCCCTTAAATCAGGTAGCCTTGTAGAGACTCTGAAACATGCCCACAAAATGAAAAGAAATAATTGCATGAAACCTGTTTGTTCTGCGCTGTGATCTCTACTGTGAGCCATGAATGCAGAAATTAAAAGGATCACTAAGGGCCTGACATCAGTGAGGGGCTGGCAGTTAGAAAAACATTTACTGAGGTAATGAGTAGGGGCAGATGGCGGTAGAAAAAGTGCAGAGCATCGCCTAAGGAATTGGTGTAAGTGTCTTAAAACTTTAAGTGCTGTTAGACGGTTGTAAAGGAGATGGGTTGACCACTTCCAACAATGAACAGGTCATGGGATCCAATCTAAGTCACTGGCTATAGAATCAGTGTCTGTAGATGGATCAGTGACGGACAATGCAAATTGAAGAGTAAACTTAGATCAAATGTCTGGAGCTGAATAGCTTGTTTCACACTACAAAGTATCATTAGACTTACGTAGATCATCCATGCTGCATAGCGCTCTTTGAGGTTATACAATACGGTTGCTTCATTCAGGTGAGTCATCATAGCCATGTCCTCAATTTTATCATACTTAGGGGGATTCATCGGGAAGACTTCATCATCCTTCACTGTGAGTGTCTGTGAGTAAGAAGAAACAGTTAAAGGTTTGCCAGACTGTGTGCGGAGAATCATACCTTTAGTGGATCAGCAACTGTGTCCAGTGTTACTTACTAGACCACTTTGTGTCTTCACAGTGACTTTGCCACTTTCTCTACTTTGGATGACACCCTTCAGGTACATCTCCTTTGGCTCAATCACAAAATATGATGTTTTTGCATCAAAAGGACGATTCTGGTCCTCAATTCTTTCCTTCTCAGTCTTCCTGAGAAACTGGGCAGCCACCCCAAAGATGGCCATCTCAGCATCTGAACTCATGGTTGCAGAGTTCCTGTCAAAGTGAAATGGTTTTCAATAAAAGATCATTATGCATTTAACTATTTATCCTTGTGACTTAGAATATGCATATCTGAATGTATATCCATCTGTCTCTCTGTCTTTTATTTTGTACATCAGCCTATCTACACGCCAATATAGCTATACATCATTCTACCTACTTTTTTAGCTTTCTATGTCAGCAAAGTGTAGGAAATGCACCCTATCATATTTTCTAAAAGAGAATTTATACCAGGGAAGTGACCACCTTTTAGTTGCCAACCTGCTATGTGAGACATTTGATTAACATCTGTTGAGATTTAATCATCACGTGCTATATATAAATTAGCATGCCCATCTATGCCCACCAATATGACACTGGGTAGTTATAGTGTAACACTTTCATTTACCTGTAAGGTAGCATATTGGCACAACAGAAAACAGAGAAAGAAAGAAATATGTAAAGCACACGCTTTCCTCTGTCTATCTAAATAAATATATGTGTATATATATATATATATATATATATATATATATATATATATATATATATATATATATATACATATATATATTTTTTTATTGATTATAAGAATAAGATTTATTATATTTTAGTTAGAAGTAGGTAAGTAAATTGCTGAGCCCCACCAGGAGCGCAGCATCCTTGTCGCTCAGCCAATATCTTCAACTGACCCTCAATCCCACTCAAAACATTCCCAACATTCAACATGACCTCACAAACTGTCTCAGCAGCAGGAACTCGGAAAGCTGGGGAGGAGGCATTAAGTTACAACAGTACCATACATTTTTAATGTTATTTTATTAGCTAACCTTAGATCTATCAATCAGACGTTAATGGATAAGACCAGAGCTCATTAATCATGTAAAGATATCCAGATATTTCCCAGGTCCAGATCAAATGGACGAATCCCTGTCGGTATTAAAGGAGTGAGGTGAAATTAGGAATGTAGGTTCGAAGTTTAAGAAAATGCCTAAGAGTTGGCTGTTTTAAGATTATATTGCTCAGTGTGTGTCTTCTTCTCAGGCGCCGAAAGATCCCCCTGGTGTGACAATGCAAGTTTTTACACATGTGAGGTCTGGTGTTCTGCAAGTACTCTTTCCATGATTAGAACACTTTGTAGACAGAGTGCAGGAGGGAGAACGGTAAGCAGGGGCCACCTAAGGTAGCTGCACACGTAGCAATCAATGCTTGGAGTTTTAGCATATTGAAAATAGCTCTGAGCACATTTGAATTCATTTTACTGATTGACAACTCCCATGTGGTATTCTTGGCTGTCTGACATTTCTGTCGTCTTGCAGTCGGAGTCGGAATCACATAATTTAGGCTTGGTGTAAGTAATTCCCTAGTTGGTTCCAAATGTTTAAACATCTGTTAATGTTCAGTGATGGACCATCCCCTGCATAGCTATGCTCGGTTTGGCACTCTCACACTAGCGCTTCCGGTATCTCTTTACTTTACGTCCTCATTCTGTATAGAAGACAGTATGAGGTACAGTTGCACAAGCAGTCTTGGGATGACTGAGTCAACAATGTGAGTGCTTCATTGCACCAGATTAGGCAGTTAGGCGCATGTGTTTGCCTTCAAATACTTTTAGCCGCCACCTTTCCATGTCACATGCCTATCAAAACCTTTACAATATTTAGCAAGAATACTATACACAAGTTCCTAAGTGCAGCAAGAAAGGTAAGACAAGATCTGCATATAGGAAGGAGGCTTCATGGAGTTCATGGTCTGTGACATGTGCAAAATGTAATTTGTACCATGGTCCTTAGAACTTACATTGTTTCTTTCTACAGTTCTGCGTCATCAGATAGCATGCTGTCTTAAAGAGCCTCCTCAGTATTCCCAAAACCCATCATGAAAAACTCTCCTCTCTCTTTCTAATGAGTGCCCCTCCTTACGTTCCATCATCTGCATGTCACCTCTTTTTGAGATCAGCATGCTTTAAGTCACATGTATAGAACAACAAACAATGTGTCTCGGCACTCTTAACCTCTTCGACGCTCATGACGAGCTGAGCTCTTCATGAGCCACGGCGCTCCGGTGCTCATGACGAGCTCAGCTCGCCATGGCCCGTGGAACGCTCAGGTGCGGGGTGAATTCCCCCGCTGTGCTGAGTGTTCCATGGGAGCCAATGCACCTGTGACAAGCTCAGCCCCCAGAACAACGGGGGAATAACCCCCGCAGCAAAGGGGTTAATGTCCATAATTCAGTCTATGCTGGTAAGCAAAAATAGTCTAGACTTTTTCTTTGACACTGCCCACAATACATTGAAGATATCAATAAGTCATTTGTAGGGTCATTTATCAAAGCATTCAATTTTCTTTCTTTTTATTATCTAGTAATAATACTTCACATAATAATCACAAAGTCCGAAAAAACAAGTTCCATAGAGCATAGTAACAAATATATATTGTCTGCATCAATAGTGGACGTAATCCCAATGTGTCCTCAATGGTTTTTTTTTAGGTAAGATGGCAGCGGACAGGTGTTTCGTTACACCCTGTAACTTTTGAAATAGTTCTCAAGGTTTTGTTTTTTCTTCCCTCAAAAAAAAACATGGTGGACACATTGGGATCCCGTCCATTATTGACGCAGACAGTATATATTTGTTATTATTCTTTATGGAACTTTTTTTTTTGGGACATTTGGATTATTATGTGAAGTATTATTACTAGATAATATAAAAAAAAATGCATGTTTGCCTTAATATTGCTACATTTATGTCAATTGCCATCATTTCATTCCAGAATTTCAAAAATCACATCCTCTTTTACTTTAAAAGTTATGCCTGCAACCTCACATTATAAAATCCCTTCTATCCGTTAATCCCATCATCCAATTGCAAGACATCACATACTCTTCCCAACTGATAATCATACATAACTCCTGTTTATTTAAATGATTACAAACAAACTGTAGTAAATCCATGGAAGGGTTTTCTTTGAAAACACAATGTTAATCCTAATAACCACTAGATTAACTAATAACCTTGGATTCCGGAGGAGCATGCTGTCCAGTGTAAACCTCTTCAAAGCCTCATCAGGGGTAGTAAGTGCAATATAAATTCAACTACAATAAAACACCATATATAACCCTCCCTGCCCCAAATAATGCCATAAAACTCACTGGACTGGATAGTAGTTCATACAGTCGGAATAACAATTGCCTTATGATGCTTAACACTTTCACATTCTCATGACACAAAACTGCCATGTTAGATCTTACGTTCAGTGGTGTATCAGTTCACAGCAATAAACCACCCATCGCCAACGTAATAGGCATGAAATAACTGAAGAGATCTGCCAAACGCTGCTGGCCAACAGAGGACTTTAATTTAGTCCACCACTTCAGGTCCGGACAGGTTACATACTGTGACAACTTCTTGACATCTCACAATGACAATTAGAAATGGGATGATATTAACAAAGTCTTTCCCAGAAGATCTCTCAAATATTTCTCCCTCAAACCTATTCCTGCCCAGGACCATGAGCTTTAAAAATAATCTCTCACACTGAACAACCAATGAAGTTACTAGTTAAGTTACTAGTTCGGTGATCCCGCCATGCATGCAGGTGGGACTGCGCACTGAGGAACCCGTGCAATGTGAGAAGCATCTTCTAAGAGTTACTGTAACCGAATATGAGGACCTTGGGACTAGTAACAATAGTTAGTGGTGCATGAACCACAGGGAGTCAGATTATTTTCAGGTCATTTCTGCTACTCCTTCGCCTGCTGCCAGAGATCAATATATTATCGATTAATCCTAGCACCTGTGCTTGGAGGTAGAGTGCTCGAATCACGCCCTACGGTTGTTAGTCATACCACCACGGTGTGTCGGTGAAATCCTAAACTGAATGCTGCTTCATTTTAATTGACTTTCTAAAAACTTTAAAAAAGTAAGCATTGTGTTTATTACGAGCACTTCTTTTCAACATTTTTATCCCCGAGGTTCTTCTGTACATCACATTTTATAAATTATAAATGTCCTTTTTTGTACCGTGGATGGAAGACTACCTTGTCAAGCCTTTAGAAAGCATTTCAAAGTTCACAGAAGTTCCAACCTATCAAACTGATTCTGGGTTTTTCTATTGTGTTCCTGTTTTCGAATCCCAAGCAGACCTGTATGTACTCCGATATTAAGGGTTTCTGCGATGAACACAAAGCCCATAACTAGTGCAGCGTCAAACAGCTGGCTAGCTGGCTTACTTTCTTCTCCTGTGTTATCTGGCTGGTTATGCCAGAATGAACTATTATCATATACTCTTTTCTTTTTGTTGTCCTGGATAAACCATTATACAACTTGTAATCCCTTTCTCTTGCGTTTGCATTCTAATTCGACAGAGAGCGAGACAATTGCACTTGCCCATTATCAATATTTGCCCCCATTCAGACACCAAACCAGGCTGTATTTTGAAAATACCACTTACCTATGCCGCCTCCCAGATGTAAAAAACAATAGAAGAAAGAACCGGGCACCCCGAAGGCTGAAAGACAAGAGAGGTGTTTGTAGGCCCGGCTGCTCGTGGTTAGCGTTCGGTGCGCGCGCCACGACGCTAAGAAACCCCGGCATTGTGCGCAATAAAAGGGAAACAAACAGAACATCCTGGCATCCATCGCTCGGCTGGTCTGAATGGCCTGCTGAGCGCGCCTCCGGGATCGCTTACAGCACCAGAGGGCACAGCTGGTGTCTGCTTACTTTGGACAAGCTCTCCACATAACGGAGAGCGAAACAAATAATTTCCGTATGCATAGATGACATCGGGTAAAAGCGGAATAGGTGTAGGGTCGGGCCAGGCTTTCTATGTAACAGCAATTGTAGGGGACGCATCTCTCGTACGTCTCAACGCCATGTCCTCACTTACCTCTGGTCTGTAAGCCAGTGACTGATTAAGGACAACGGTGGACCTGGGTCGCTTTTATAGTCAGGGATACGCCAACACAGCGTGGTCGGCGGCCATATTAGGGTAATCATTTAATGCGACTCTGAATGTCAAATGTCAAATTCTATTGGCTATAATTTTCCAGCCTTGGTGAGAAATAATTGGCTGACACATGCATGTTATGTGCTGGGGTGGATTCCTTTGGTTCCTATTCTCCACGAAGTGACAACTTACACCGGGCTCTTCCACAGTGCTCCTAGACAAGAACACAACTTTAGTATATGAGAAAGGGATGCAGCCAGCTACACATAATGCACAAGAGTCTAAGAAATACATTAGAATTATGTTCAAACCGAATTCTATTTTAACATAGCAGTTATTCTTACAGATATTATTTTTACACACTCTTTGATATTGTGCAAACAAGTTGATGATGTAACATAATCTAGCACCTAACCTCAAGTGGGTTCAGGCCATACACAACGTGAAGAAAAAATACCTCCTCCACATGATACCTTAGCAAAAGGCCAAAGCCTTATGAAGTCAGGGTTATATGGGGCTGCTTTATGAAATATAAGAGCACGGTTCACATGAGGAGGGTGGAGACTTGTATCTGCTTCGGTATTTTGCTTGCTAGTTTTATCAAAACATGAGGAGTATAGTTTCTTTCGAATTCAGCTTTGCTTTAAATTGCATTCATATAGGAGGAAAAAGCACCTCAAAGCGAATCTGCCAACGTTGAACCTAATTCAGAAAGGTAAAGTTAGACCAAAAGTCTAACTCATACCAAAAGTCTATCTTTACTATTTTTCGGTTTTCACAAAGGTAAGTTACTACTAGTAACTTTACTACTAGAAAAATTGCTACTAGTAAATATTCATATTCAATCCCACACAAAGAATTCCCCCATGTGATCAAGGCTTTTGCCGAAAAACGCCTGTGCTGATTTATGGAATAAATCAATTTGCATTGGATCACTTGTGTTTAACAGTTATATGTGTTTGCTCATATATGTATATATATATATATATATATATATATATATATATTCACTGAAAAAACCATAGGTTATAGACCATATATAGTTAGGAATTAGCATTTACAAAACCTTGAAAATTCACTGAAAAAACCATAGGTTATAGACCATATATCGTTAGGAATTAGCATTTAAAAAACCTTATTTTACTCACACAAAACCATTGAAATTCCATATATAGTTAGTTGCACTAACTATATATCGCGCACCCGCAATCCACTGCTGATGATGTCACATATTACATCATTCATGACATGGTCAGTGACATCACTGATGACATCACTGATGACATCTCAAATGACATCACTGATGACATCACTGATGACAACATCCAGTGACTGTATGTTTCTGTAAAGTTAAAATATGTCTTACACATTGAAGAATGAGTGGATGTATAAGTGTCTGAACGAAGGATTTAGTAGGTGCATGACTGAATGTATGAGTGAGTGATTAAATGTGTCTCACTGAGTGCATGGGTTAGTGACTAAACTGTCTTAATTTGTGCATCATTATGTCTGTTGTTCTGTAAACTGCTGCATGTGTTGATCAGTAGCTATATGAGTAACTATATGGGTTATTGATTGATTGCCCAAGTATTTGCATGGGAGACTGAGTGTGTGTGTGGCTGGCTGGGAGGTGTGTGATTCTGTGCAGATCAATGTGTACTTCTATCAATGATTGTATAAGAGAGTAAGTATGTGTTAGTATATGGTTGAAAACGTAAGGTGCTCTATGTTTAACTGTATAGATTAGAAAATGGAAGTGTGATTGATTCTTTACAGGACTGACTAGGTGTGTGAGTAACTCCATGGATGAGTGGCAGAGTGTGAGTGTCTGCATAGGTGTATGAGTGCATATGATAGTGTTGTAAAGATGAGTGATTGTATGTATGAATGAGTGTATGGGTGAATGAGTGAATGTGTGTGTAGACGTACGAATCAGTGAGTGTGTATGTAGTAACTAGTATTGGTGTGTCAATGGTTTCAAAAATTATACTCTGTATTTAACACTGGGTGAAACAGAGGTTATATTAAAATGTGAGGAGATGCATTGTATTGTCACATGAATGATATCATCAGTGATGTGGTCATTGATGTCAAATGAGATGTCATCAGTGATGTCATCAGTGATATCATTTGAGATGTCATCAGTGATGTCATCAGTGATGTCACTGACCATGTCATGAATGATGTAATATGTGACATCATCAGCAGTGGATTGCGGGTGCGCGATATATAGTTAGTGCAACTAACTATATATGGAATTTCAATGGTTTTGTGTGAGTAAAATAAGGTTTTTTAAATGCTAATTCCTAACGATATATGGTCTATAACCTATGGTTTTTTCAGTGAATTTTCAAGGTTTTGTAAATGCTAATTCCTAACTATATATGGTCTATAACCTATGGTTTTTTCAGTGAATTTTCAAGGTTTTGTAAATGCTAATTCCTAACTATATATGGTCTATAACCTATGGTTTTTCAGTGAATTTCAATGTTTTTTTAATAGCAAATATCATAAGCTGTCGAATGTCAAATACGTGGTAAGTAAAAACATTTTCGTGTTTATGCACACTGATCTGCTTTGAATGCTGCCCCCCCCCCTCATTTCTATTAGGAGTACTCTCTCTTTGCAGATAGTGAAAGGTAGTTAACGCAGGCCTTTGCCCCCGTTGTAATACGTCGTGCCTGCTTCTCTCTCCATTTGATTGATTGTTATCCAAGCATTTACTGTTTTAGAATTGGTTCTCTTTGCTTCATTCTCTATTTACAAACAAACACAGAGTCGCAATACTCTGTTTAGTCTTTGCAGATAACGAAAAATTGTGTAAAAAAACATAAGGAATCGAGCAAAATCAGTAGGCCACTAATGGGATCTCTTTTTGACCTCGCTAAAATAGAAACATTAGGAACAACCCCTCATGACAAATACGAAACTAGTGAGATGAACTAAACTCCACACCATGATGGCTGCAATACAGCTCGACTCCGCCACCCACCCCGCCCAAAATAACGATAAAGAGCGGCTGCCATGATTGCTCGCGGAATGGCCACGACGGAGCTACGAAATGGTGGTGCTCTTATGCTAACCCCAGCTTCAGTCTGAAACATCCAGAAACACTGTAGACTACCAATTGGATCAGTTCCGGTAGCGCCCCAACCTAACCCGGTAGAGAAGAACTAGCCCTCCCCTCTTTGACTGATGGTTCTTGTTGCCTGTCCCTTCTGTTTCATTTAACAGAACTATTAAGCCTGCTGAAAGGGGTTGTGTTCCGACCGCTGGTTGGTGGAGACATTTCGACTATATTCTGGACCTGCGTTGTCGCGTAATGCGTCATATGATGCGCCGCGTTAGCGCATCCGGAAGTGATCCGGGGCGCGACGCGCAGCGCGTAACGTAAGCATAACAGGTCATGTGACTTGTTAATAAAACTTTTCATTGGTTCATTTTACTTTTCTTATTCTAATGATGAAAGGCTTGGTCATATGACCTAAAAATTACGCTTTTTATTACTTCCGAACATTATTTTTTCTTAAACATATATGTTATAATGTTCCAGGCTAATGTACTTTCCCGGAAAATTTACAACTGTCCTGCAAGTAAAATATATTCTTTTTTCGAGAAAAAGGGCGTTTCTTCGTCCCATGACGGAGCCGTTGAGCAAAAGAGGGTCGACCTGCTGTCTTAGTCGCCGATACGCTTGAATATGAGATCTTTACTGCGTTCCTGCGTATTATACCTTTTACCCTTCATGTAATTGGTCTGCTTTATTTCACTTGCTTTTTACTGATTCTAAAACAGTGACTATTATTAAAAACTTTACCAATGTAAATACTACTACCATGTTTTCTTTTAAAAACCTTTATTGTGAAAATGTCAGTATACAAATACGGGCCTATAACCACGTGCGCCGGCCACGGAGCAAACTGTAATCGTATATGATGAGGAGACATTTACACTGTAGAGGAACGTAACGGGCGGGCCATTAGGTTGCAAGAACTAAGGTGTCTAACAGTTGCGGAATCGGTGGACGTACGTTTTATAATTAAAATACGACAGGGCCAGTTACAATAAAATTATCTAGATATACATTTGCGGGCAAGTACCATGGGTGACGTTAATTCGAACTTTCAATAGTACAGTAATCAATAACACATCACAACTTAATATCAATAGAGATGTCGAAATATTCAATCTATTCTCGTCCCCGCCCGCCATGTGCTTCAAAACTGCATACGTATCTCGTGATATCAAAGTTGTACAACAAGTACACAACAAGGAGTTACGAGTCCCATTTATTCCGGCGCCATTTTGGGCGAGGACGGGCAGGTCCAGGATATAGTCAAAATGTCTCCACCAACCATCGACTATGATGATGTTCATATGCTGTATTTATTAGAGTAACACTCATCTGTCCACATGAAATTAATTTGCCACAATCTAAACATGTCATTTTAATCTTTCCAAAGTTCTTCTAAATATTTGGGACCGTTTCCCTTGCCTCTGATGCTGTCAGTGCCACTTCTTTGACGAATGTACTGGCAGGTCGGGGGTTCTTCTCCAAATCTCTCTTTTATGCAGCACTATAATTAATCGGTGCCACCTCTCCATATGACGATGCATGGTATAGTTACCATAACTATATTTTTTTTCGGTTCCTCTGGAGAGTACATCGTGGCAGATGAAGCGTGTAACGTACCGGGCATTTACCTTTTTTTGCATATAGAGGAAAGGAAAAAACAATTCAAGCGTCCGAGTTCTAAGGTGTCCCAGGGCCATTTTAGTGGACCAGGCCCAAATCCAAAGAACAGGCCGCCATTTTGAGAGTCCTGTTGCAGCTGCCTGTCGCTGTAGCATCAAGAGCGGCCGAAACTCAGCTGAATGGCAACTGAAACGGTAAAGGGGCGCCCCACTACAGCAGACGAGCCTCCACCTGGGAAGGCCCGTTCACGCCGCCTCCCCCCCCCCTTCGGACACCCCACGCCGTTATTCGGAGCAGTATTGTAGGATGGCCACACCAGTGCAGCAACTTGCTAGACACCACCTCGGTAGTAACCGAATCTCAGCGCCTTGTGGTGTCTTCTAGTCAGAAAATATTGTTGCGCTGCCTTTGGCCCCATTCGCACATCGGTCCGCTACTGACGCCACCTCACAGGCCAACGGGGCGCCCCACGCCGACTTTCAGCATTGTAGGATGGCCACACCAGTACGGCAATTTGCTAGACACCACCTCGGTGCCATCCGGATTTTGGCATCTCAACGCCTAGTGGTATCTTCCATACAGAAAATATTGTTGCGCTGCCTTTGGCCCCATTCGCACATCGGTCCGCTACTGACGCCATCTCACAGGCCAACGGGGCGCCCCACGCCGACTTTCAGCATTGTAGGATGGCCACACCAGTGCGGCAACTTGCTAGACACCACCTCGGTGCCATCCGGATCTTGGCATCTCAGCGCCTTGTGGTGTCTTCTATTCAGGAAATATTGTTGCGCTGCCTTTGGCCCCATTCGCACATCGGTCCGCTACTGACGCCATCTCACAGGCCAACGGGGCGCCCCCCGCCGACTTTCAGCATTGTAGGATGGCCACACCAGTGCGGCAACCTAGACACTACCTCGGAGCCATCCGGATCTTGGCATCTCAGCGCCTTGTGGTGTCTTCTATTCCGAAAATATTGTTGCGCTGCCTTTGGCCCCATTCGCACATCGGTCCGCTACTGACGCCATCTCACAGGCCAACGGGGCGCCCCACGCCGACTTTCAGCATTGTAGGATGGCCACACCAGTGCGGCAACTAGCTAGACACCACCTCGGTGCCATCCGGATCTTGGCATCTCAACGCCTAGTGGTATCTTCCATACAGAAAATATTGTTGCGCTGCCTTTGGCCCTATTCGCACATCGGTCCGCTACTGACGCCATCTCACAGGCTAACGGGGCGCCCCACGCCGACTTTCAGCATTGTAGGATGGCCACACCAGTGCGGCAACTAGCTAGACACCACCTCGGTGCCATCCGGATCTTGGCATCTCAACGCCTAGTGGTATCTTCCATACAGAAAATATTGTTGCGCTGCCTTTGGCCCTATTCGCACATCGGTCCGCTACTGACGCCATCTCACAGGCCAACGGGGCGCCCCACGCCGACTTTCAGCATTGTAGGATGGCCACACCAGTGCGGCAACTTGCTAGACACCACCTCGGTGCCATCCGGATCTTGGCATCTCAGCGCCTTGTGGTGTCTTCTATTCCGAAAATATTGTTGCGCTGCCTTTGGCCCCATTCGCACATCGGTCCGCTACTGACGCCATCTCACAGGCCAACGGGGCGCCCCACGCCGACTTTTACCATTGTAGGATTGCCACACCAGTGCGGCAACTTACTAGACACCACCTCGGTGCCATCCGGATCTTGGCATCTCAGCGCCTTGTGCTGTCTTCTATTCAGGAAATATTGTTGCGCTGCCTTTGGCCCCATTCGCACATCGGTCCGCTACTGACGCCATCTCACAGGCCAACGGGGCGCCCCACGCCGACTTTCAGCATTGTAGGATGGCCACACCAGTGCGGCAACTTACTAGACACCACCTCGGTGCCATCCGGATCTTGGCATCTCAGCGCCTAGTGGTGTCTTCTATTCGGAAAATATTGTTGCGCTGCCTTTGGCCCCATTCGCACATCGGTCCGCTACTGACGCCATCTCACAGGCCAACGGGGCGCCCCACGCCGACTTTCAGCATTGTAGGATGGCCACACCAGTGCGGCAACCTAGACACTACCTCGGTGCCATCCGGATCTTGGCATCTCAGCGCCTTGTGGTGTCTTCAAATCAGAAAATATTGTTGCGCTGCCTTTGGCCCTATTCGCACATCGGTCCGCTACTGACACCGCCTCACGTGCCAACGTATTTTCTCCGCATTTTATACCCTATGCCGCATAACAGGTCATGTGACTTGTTTATAAAACTTTTCATTGGTTCATTTTACTTTTGGTTTCCTAATGATGGAAGGCTTGATCATATGACCTAAAAACAACACTTTTCATTGGATGAACACTTTTTTTTTTTCCCAAACGATGAAAGCCCCACCTTGTTTCTGGATGTTTCAGACTGAAGCTGGCGTCAACATGAAAGCACCACCATCTCGTGGCTCCGTCGTGGTCATTCCGTGAGCAATCATGGCAGCCGCTCCCCACCAGAAGCCTGCAGGAGTCGGGGGCCCCCAAAACATTTGTTGAATCCTCAAGGCGGAGGGGACGCTTTCGAGAATGGGGTCCTCCAAGACCTACAAGACAAGCGTGCGATTTCCAAGGTGTCCCAGGGCCATTTCAGTGGACCAGGCCCAAAAAGGAAAGAGCCTGCCGCCATTTTGAGAGTCCTGTGACAGCCGCCTATCGCTGCACCGCAAGAGTGGGCGCAACTCAGCTGAATTGCGGCTTTTGACACAGTGGACCAAAAGCGGACGGAATGGCAACTGAAACGGTAAAGGGGCGCCCCACTACAGCAGACGAAACTCCACCTGGAGAGGCCCGTTCACGCCGCCTCCCCCCCCCCCTGGGGCGCCCCACGCCGTTATTCGGAGGGCGGCAACTTACTGGACATCGCCTTGGTGCCATCGTTCTGCTGTCTTGGAACTATTCGCACAACAGTTTGCTACTGATGACCCACCCCCCTCGACGCCGGATACCAAAATCAGTGCGGCACCCAGGCAACATCACCTGGGTGCCGTCCAGAAATCTGGACGTTGTGCTGCGTTGGGACTATTCGCACAGCCGACCGCTACTTCGTTGTTTTTCCCTAAAAATGTTTTAATGTTTTTACTGTTTTTGTTTTGTTGTATATATTTATAAGTTATTAAAGTTTTATAATCTTACTACTTTGTTGGAGTGCTATATAATATTAATGTGACACATAATTGTAAAAACTTTGATGTACAAAGAGTCATCCCTGGAATCTTCCGCTTCAGGCTCGGTCCCCTCCCCAATCACAATACAGGATGGTTTTCAGATAGTAGGAACGCGTGTGCTGTGACGGATCTCATCGGGTGTGGGCCTTGATCTACTATAACTCCTTTGAAGAGGGGTGATTCTTTACAGCTGGGGCCATAAACTACATCTGCAGGGCTAGCTGATAGCCTAGGACCGGCCTGGACAATCGGACACAGAGGAAAAGGAGTGTCAGAGGGTGCGGTAGTGAATAGGGCGAAAGGGAGGTGTCGGGCGGGCACAGGGTGTGATTCTCAGGGAAGAGCAGCGCAGATGGGGGGAGGTTTATTGCCCATGCATGAGACAGAGAGCGGGGGTGACCAGTGCCTGGGGGAGATGCTTGCGAGGGTGGGGAGCCATGCTAAGGATCGACAGCGTGCAGAGAGTGGGTCTGGTCAAGGCATCTAAAATGGCTGCCGTGCACGACAAAAGTGTGGCATTTGAAAAAAGGCAAGATGGCGCAGACAATGTTTTTCAACACTTCCTGATTTCCTTCGAATCGAACGTTAACAGACGTTCGGGCATATTACCAAAGTTAAGCGATATTGATCCCTAACGATGCTTAGCAACAAATTTTTTACCGCTAAGCATCGTCAGAAATTATCGCAGATAAACCTTGCTATTATCAACGTTTATCGCAAATGCGATGAAAAACGACCGCAATGCATTAATATCGCTGAAAAGTCAGCGATATTCATGCATTACCGAGCTAATGCTCTTAGCCATGTTATCCACCTCCCATTGGATAACATGGCTAAGAACTGCTCAGGGCAGGTGTTACTTTTTGGAGATATTCGCGCTTAGCGCGAATATCTCCAAAAGTTGGTAATAGGAGATAGCGATGTTAGCGACTGTTTCCAGTCGCTAACATCTTGGCATGCCCACTTTGCATGTCATTAGTGATAAATATCACTGATATGCAAAGTGGAGCCCAAGATGGTCGCTATCACCTACTAGCGGTCGCTAACTGGTGTTAGCAACAGCTAGGTAATACGGAGATAATTTTATCTCCGCGAAGCGGAGCGCTGTTACAGATATATATCTTTTTTTGAACGTTAATTTCTCAAAATCCACTGGAGCACATATATTGAGACCTAGCAAAGGCACATGGGCTACCAGTCCCTACAATTTTGCCAAGTTTCGTACAAATCCATTCAGCCGTTCGATTATTATTATTTTATTTTTGTTGCCCCGCGGGGCCCTTTTAAAACCTCCACATCAAACCTAAGAGGTCAAGGAGGATCTACTATGCCCCCTTATGGTCATTTGCCCCTTCGCTTTGGCCTCCTCTTGAGTCTCGATCCTACCGAGAGACAAGATGGCGGCCGCTACGGACTGTTTGGAATGTTTACAGACGCCGGAGAACCAATCAGCTTCGCAAAGCTCCGTAACGCGAAAAGTACGCGAAGCGGAGCGCTGTTACAGATATATATCTTTTTTTGAACGTTAATTTCTCAAAATCCACTGGAGCACATATATTGAGACCTAGCAAAGGCACATCGGGCTACCAGTCCCTACAATTTTGCCAAGTTTCGTGCAAATCCATTCAGCCGTTCGATTATTATTATTATTTTGTTTTTGCCCCGAGGGGCCCTTTTAAAACTTCCACATCAAACCTAGGGGGTCAGGGCGGATCTACTATGCCCCCTTATGGTCATTTGCCCCTTCGCTTTGGCCTCCTCTTGTCTCTCGATCCTACCGAGAGACAAGATGGCGGCCGCTACGGACTGTTTGGAATGTTTACAGACGCCGGAGAACCAATCAGCTTCGCTTCACAAAGCTCCGTAACGCGAAAAGTACGCGAACTGGAGCGCTGCCCGGTCCGCTGTTACAGATATATATCTTTTTTTGAACGTTAATTTCTCAAAATCCACTGGAGCACATATATTGAGACCTAGCAAAGGCACATCGGGCTACCAGTCCCTACAATTTTGCCAAGTTTCGTGCAAATCCATTCAGCCGTTCGGGCTAAAAGTGAGGCCAACCGCCATATGGAAAACTCAATGTTAAAAACACGTTTTGGGACCCCCCTTTTTTCTCGGCCCCCCCTTGACAAAACCCCCCCATATTTTTAGGGGCTGCTCAGAAACAAAATGTTCCATTTTCCTGAAAATTTCAGCCAATTCCGTCCACAAACGCCAAAGTTATTAGACATAGAATTTTCAAAAATCCCATAGAGAAAAAATCCTAACTATATATACCTACTGGCGACCGCCAGTAGGTAATATATATATATATATATATATATATATATATATATATATATATATATAGATATATATATTAACTAAAAAAAACATAGGTTTCACAATCGTTATAGTTAGGAATTAGCATTTAAAAAACCTTTCAAATTCACTGAAAAAACCATAGGATTCACACTCGTTATAGTTAGGGATTAGCATTTAAAAAACCTTTCAAATTCACTGAAAAAACCATAGGTTTCACACCAGTTATAGTTAGCTGAACATTTTACTCATACAAAACCATTGGAATTCCCACGTTATAGTTAGTTGGCCTCACTATAACTCGCGCGCCCGCAATCCACTGCTGATGATGTCACATATTACATCATTCATGACATGGTCAGTGACATCACTGATGACATCACTGATGACATCTCAAATGACATCACCGATGACATCACTGATGACATCTCAAATGACATCACTAATGACATCACTGATGACATCATCCAGTAAATGTGTGTTGTTCCTGAAAATTAAAAATTAAAAATGTGGTTAACATATTGTAGAATGAGTGTATGTATAAGTGTTTGGATAATGGATTTAGTAGGTGTATGACTGACTGTATGAGTGGGAGATTAAATGTGTCTTACTGAATGCATGGGTTAGTGACTAAACTGTCTGAATGTGTGCATCATTATGTCTGTTGTTGTGTAAGCTGCTGCATGTGTTGATCAGTAGCTATATGAGTGGCTATATGGGTTATTGATTGGTTGTCCAAGTATTTGTATATGAGGGTGAGTGTGTGTGTGGGTGGCTGGGAGGTGTGTGACTCTGCATATATGTGTGAGCAGTTGATTCACTTGGTATATGTGTTCAACAGTGCATGTGGAAAGAGCTGTATGGGTGGTTGACTGTCTGCATGGGTGTGATGGTGAGTGAATAGCTATCTCAGTGCTCCATGTCCAAGTAAGTGCATATGTAAAAACACAGTGCATGTGAGAGTTGGCATATATAAATGACTAAACATGAGAGCCTGTGATTGCGTAAGTGACTGTATGGATCAATGAATACTTGTATCAGTGATTGTAAAAGAGAGTAAGTATGTGTTAGTATATGTTTGAATAAGTAAGGTTTAGTGTGTATAACTGTGTAGTTGAGGAAATGGGAGTGTGATTGATTCTTTGCATAACTGACTAGGTGTTTGAGTAACTTTGTGGATGAGTGTCTGCATGTGAGTGTCTGTATAGGTGTATGAGTGGAAATGATAGTGTTCAATTGATGAGTGACTGTATGTATGAGTGATTGTATGGATGAATGAGTGGATGTGTGTGTAGACCTAGGAATCAGTGAGTGCGTATGTAGTTACGGGTATTGGTGTGTCAATAATTTCAGGAATGGTAGTTTGTATTTAACACTGGGTGTATCAAAGGTTAGATTAGAGTGTGAGGAGGTGCATCGTATTATCACATGGATGATGTCATCAGTGTTGTCATCAGTGATGTCATTTGAGATGTCATCAGTGATGTCATTTGAGATGTCATCAGTGATGTCATCAGTGATGTCACTGACCATGTCATGAATGATGTAATATGTGAAATCATCAGCAGTGGATTGCGGGCGCGCGAGTTATAGTGAGTCCAACTAACTATAACGTGGGAATTTCAATGGTTTTGTATGAGTAAAATGTTCAGCTAACTATAACTGGTGTGAAACCTATGGTTTTTCAGTGAATTTGAAAGATTTTTTAAATGCTAATTCCTAACTATAACAAGTGTGAAACCTATGGTTTTTTCAGTGAATTTCAAAGGTTTTTTAAATGCTAATTCCTAACTATAACGATTGTGAAACCTATGTTTTTTTTAGTGAATTTCAAAGGTTTTTTAAAAACTAATTCCTAACTATAACGTTTGTGAAACCTATGGTTTTTTCAGTGAATTTCATAGTTTTTTTAAAAGCTAATTCCTTTGTATATCGACTTTGTAACCAACGATTTTTTTTTATTAGCTGTTTTTTACACCAATTAATTATATATATATATTTTTTTAATTATTTGTTCAATGTATATATATATATTTTTTTACATTTTTGCCTGGTGCGCTCAGGGTGCGCGCACCGGTAAGCTTACCGGTACCATTTTGTCTTGGAGCGCTCAGGGTGCACCGGTAAGTTCTCCCGAGAGCGCACCGAGAGCCCTATTTCTGCGTTCGTAAAAAAAAATATGTATGAAAAGTAAATAATAATGCAAGACATTTAGTACCATACTTATAAAAGCAGTATTTTTGATTTACGAAATGAAAATGATTTAGCATTTCCGTAAAGCTATCAAAACATCACTCAGGCGCGCCGCGTAAGCGCCCCCGGAAGCGCCTACGTTCCCACTGCGTAAACGCCCCCGGAAGCGCTCCGGTGCGCGCAGCGTAAGCGCGTCAAGTCATGTGACCTTAAAATAACTCTTTTCATTGGTTGCTAACAGTTTTTTTTACAAAGAATGAAATCCCCACCCATTTCCTTCACTTCTTCTTTCACTTTTGTGACTGCAAGAACTGTCTTTTTGCTCTTGAATCTTTGTTGGATTATCATGGCTGCCAGAGCATCCAGCAGCGGTGTTGACACAGAGGGATTTATAGATGTAGAGGTTCCTCAGCCTAGAGTTAAGGAGCATTTTATCTGGACATTTTTTGATGTTCCTGAGGGACATAAGAAGGTAAATGCTCCAAAGGTGGAGTGTAAGATCTGCCATACTGTGCTTTCCAGAGGAGACCCCACAAGGAAGTACAGTTATGGTAATTCTTCCATGACTCGCCACGTGCAGAGAAGGCATCCCCAGAACTATGCCCGGGAGAGTGTCAGGGCTCTGGCACGAGAGGCTCCCAGGGATGGTGCCTCTACTTCAACCGGAGGACCAACTACATCGGTGAGGGGGCGACCAGAAGAGCTGATCCCTAATATTCAGCCTGCTTTTAATGAAGCCGTAATTAAATGCAGACAATGTGATCAGCTACTTTGTTATGGGGAACAAAGTGTTATGCTCATGGTTTGAGCATTAGAGAACCACCGCTGCCGTTCCCAGTCCTAATTTAGATTTTTTTTTTGTGCTCCTGTTGAGCAGTTTCCCATTCCCTGTTTTTGTTTTTGTTCAAAAAAAAGGAAAAAAGAAGAAAAAAAAAGTTCTTTTCAGAACTACCTCCAATTCTCATCAAAGAGCTGTGGGGCATATTACCAACGTTAAGCGCTAACGATGCTTAGCAACGAATTTTTTAACGCTAAGCATCGTCAGAAATTATCGCAGATAAACCTTGCTATTATCAAGGTTTATCGCAAATGCGATAAAAAACGGCCGCAATGCATGAATATCGCTGAAAAGTGAGCGATATTCATGCATTATCGAGCTAATGCTCTTAGCCATGTTATCCACCTCCCATTGGATAACATGGCTAAGAACTGCTCAGGGCAGGTGTTAGTTTTTGGAGATATTCGCGCTTAGCGCGAATATCTCCAAAAGTTGGTAATAGGAGATAGCGATGTTAGCGACTGTTTCCAGTCTCTAACATCTTGGCACGCCCACTTTGCATGTCATTAGTGATGAATATCACTGACATGCAAAGTGGGGCCCAAGATGGTCGCTATCTCCTACTAGCTGTTGCTAACTGGTGTTAGCGACAGCTAGGTAATAGGGAGATAATGTTATTTCCGCTTTCTTGGCTTTTAAAGCCAAAAAAGCGGAGATAAACACCCTTGATAATATGCCCCTGTATTCTTAAAAAAATGAAAAAGAGTAACTGAAGTGGAGTGCAGTGAGAGAGGAGAGGAAAATGAGTGAGAAAGCAAAGAAAGGGACGAGAGGGAAAGGAAAGTGTAGTAGGGGGACTGAAAGAAGGTGAGTGTGGGGAAGGAGAGTGAGGAGAAGGAGAGTGAACATGGGGAATGTGGATAAGTGAAGAAAATGTAGTAAAAGAACGGTGGTGTGGAAGGGTAAGAAAAGAACAGTGATGTTTAGGAAAGAGTGGAGATACAGACTGGATAAAGACAATTGAGTGTGAGACAAGGTGAGTAAGGCAGTGAAGAAACAGAGAAAGTGAAAGAAAAAGTAAGAGTAGAAGACTGAAGGCCTCATTTGTGAGGCCATGCGTCACTTTTACGCCGCCGGTGCGTCACTTTTTGCGACGCACCAGTGCTGTAAAAAATGCACCTTGTTGAGTCATATTTACAAAGTGACGCATCTAGGTAGATGCGTCACTTTGTAAACCCCTGCGCCACATTATACCTGCGCCAGGTGTAATGTAGGCAAAGGGGGCGTATTGACGCAAGAAAGGGTCGTAGAAGTGACGCAGTGAAATCTCTGAGATTTCACTCCGTCACTTTTAGGACACCGTTGCGTCAAAATCTTGCACCTGACTCACAGCAGGCGTAAGACTGACACAGGCCCTTTCACATGGGGCTGGCCCCATGTGAAAGGATGCATTGCTGGAGTTGTGTCACTTTTGTGACACACTCCAGCAATGCATCACTTTTGCGCTTACAGATACGTCAGAAATACTGACATATCTGTAACTCCTTGCGACATAATGCGTCATACATTAAATATGACGCATGAGTAGAAGACTGAAGGCTTCATTTATGAGGCCATGCGTCACTTTTACGCCACCGGTGCGTCACTTGTTGTGATGCACCAGTGCTGTAAAAAATGCATCTTATTGAGTCATATTTACAAAGTGACGCATCTAGGTAGATGCGTCACTTTGTAAACCTCTGCGCCACATTATACCTGCACCAGCTGTAATGTATGCAAAGGGGGCGTATTGACATAAGGAAGGGTCGTAGAAGTGACGCAGTGAAATCTATGAGATTTCACTGCGTCACTTTTACGACGCTGTTGCATCTAAATCTTGTGCCTGCCTCACAGCAGGCGTAAGACTGACGCAGGCCCTTTCACATGGGACTGGCCCCATGTGAAAGGATGCATTGCTGGAGTTGCATCATTTTTGTGACACACTCCAGCAATGCATCACTTTCCTCTAAACACTCTACTTATTTTCTTACTCTATTTTTTTTACACAGTTTTTCCCCCTGGTGCGCTCATGGTGCGCGTACCGGAGCGCGCACCCGGGAACGCACCCAGCGCTTACCCCGCAAAAATTTCAAAACAAAAAAAAGTTTTTTTGCCCTTCAGGGTCCTTCTAGGCCCCCCTCAGAAAACCTAGGAGGTCATGGGATGTCTACTCTGCCCCCTTTTAATTATTTCCCCCTTTCTTTTTCACCTCTTGTGTCTCGATTCTACCGAGACACAAGATGGCGGACTCTCCGGACTGTTTAGAATGTTGACAGACACCCGACAGCCAATCAGCTTTCCGTTCGCGCACTCCTGTAACGCGCCGGGTGCGCTCCCCGGTACGCGCACCTGTGAGCGCTCGGAGAGCGCCTATAGATATATATGTGCTTTTGAAGTTAATTTTCAAAAAACCACTGGAGCAATTTTCAGCAAATATAGCAAAGGCACATCTGCGTACCAGTCCCTAAAATTTTGGCAAGTTTGGCGTAATTCCGTTCAGCGGGTCGGGCTGTAGACTTGTCAGACCGTCCTATGGAAATTAACATGGGGAAAACACGTTTTGGGACCCCCCTTTTTTCTCAGCCCCCACTTCACGAATCCCCCCGAAACTTTCAGGGAAGGAGCGGAGCGGAGCTGGCCAAAATTTTGGAAAATTACACACAAAATCCTCAACCGGCGCCAGAGTTATTCCCAATAGAATGTTGCAGATTTCCTATGGTAGCCAATCCTAACTATAACTACGTACTGGCGACTGCCAGTAGGTAATATATATATATATATATATATATATATATATATATATATATATATATATATATATACACTAGCAGCCCGTCCCGACGTTGTCTGGGTATGAAATAGAATGTGTGTAATGTGTGTATTTGGCAAGGGCAATTTATTTTAAAATCTCGCGGTAGACAAAATTTTTTGTTTCTTCAGAATAGGGACGGAGAAGCTGCAACCCTGGTTGATGTTAGCAGGCGCGTGTAATTGGTGTAGTGATCCGCCGCCTGAGCCCAGCTACAGCCCTGGTTGATGTTAGCAGGTGTGTGTAATGTCGTTGAATGAGAGAGTTATCAGCTGCGGGTAAATCCGTTTAATGAGAGAGTTGAGTGACAGCGAGTAGGAGAGGCTGCAGTAATTGTCCCCGCAGACACGCTCATTTGCGTGTTCCCCCGCTTGAGGCCCACATGCAGGCCTGTTTGATGTTAGCAGGCGCGTGTTCCCGTGCTTGTGGCCCAGCTGCAGTCCTGGTTGATGTTATCAGGCGCGTGTAATTAGTGTACTGATCCGCCGCCTGAGCCCGGCTAGAGCCCTGGTTGATGGTAGCAGGCGCGTGTAATTTCGTTGAATGAGAGAGTTCAGTAACAGCGCGCAGGAGAGGCTGCAGTAACGTTACTTACCAGGCCTCCAGTTGAACATGTTTGTCACACCCCCAGCACACGGCCACAGCAGACGATCTTCTGAATAATGTACGACCCACATGGCATGAAGGGCGGAACGTAGCACACGCCCCCAGCATTTCTCACGCCCCAGCGTGCCCCTTGATGCCGCGCAATTGCGTTCACATGGCATGAAGGCCCGACACACGCCCCCAGCGTTTCTCATGCCCCCAGCGTGTCACGCCCCCGGCGTGCCCCTTGATGCTGCGCAGCAACGTAATTGGCGCTTGTATGTACGACTCACATGGCATGAAGGGTGGACACACGCCCCCAGCGTTTGTCACGCCCCCAGCACATCCCCACAGCCCACGATGTGATGGCAGTACCACACGCCCCCAGCGTTAGTCACGCCCCCAGCCCACGCCCACAGCACAATGCAGACACGCCCACAAGGGAGTACTTTGCCCGCACGGTTTTTTTACCTTTTAAATGTATAGAGAAATTGGCCTAACGGCTAAGGCGCTCGACCTCGGACCTGGGGATCTGGGTTTGAGTCTTGGTAACGACGCCAAACATCCTGTGATTCTGGGCAATTCACTTAATCTCCCCGTGCCTTACAAAAATGAATGTGTGTCCTCATGTAACGTAACTGGTGCTATGTAAAGCGCTCTGATACCTGATTCAGTTCGGGTCCAGTTTGCGCTATATAAAACTCTGCAAAAAAAAAATATATATGGTGGCCGTCTGCATAGCCTATGTCCTTCTGCTGCAACTGCCCTTTCCAATGCTGTATTGGGTGTTGTGATTGGTGCTGTGGTTACTGAGATTACCCGCCTCAAAGGTTTGGGCTCTCTCTTTATAATATTAGTATGGATATAGGTTGTATGACAGTACAACGTGGGCTATTACCACGCATGCCATTACAACGCTGTTTTTACAACGCAAGTTGTTACAATGACTTGCGCTGTAAGGGCTGGATAGTGGAATAGTTTAATTTTCTATTCCAACTCCAGCCCACGTTACAATATGGAAGGTGTTGGAATAGAAAATTAAACTATTCCTTGTCCAACAGCGCCCTCCAGCGCAAGTCGTTAAAACGACTTGCGTTGTAAAAGCAGCATGGTAATGGCAGCGCGTGGTAATGCCCGCGTTGTAAGGCCGTTCCCCATATATATATATATATCTATATATATGTGTGTGTGTGTGTGTGTGTATATAATATATAAATATATATATTGAAACCAGGTCATGTCCACAAGTTGCTGCAGCACTAGTATTCAGGAACGGACCACACCACAGAGAAGCCAAGAGTTTAAAGTGTGTTTATTTTCCTCCAAAACATGGCGCGTTTCGACCAGGTCGCCCCGGTCTTGATCACATGACATGCATCAAGTCCTGCGTGATTTATATACTCATTTCACAATAGTTTACCTCCGTTTTTAGAGATCATAGAGGTAAAAGACAGACTCCTAAGTGGAAACAGCTTATATATTAAAACAAGTACCAAGATATATTGTGATACTGCCACAAAAATTGCGATATTGTAAATAAAATAACATTTACTATATTTTTTTAACTATTTTATTTAAACATAATGATTGTGCAGTCATGACTGATACTGTAATATTTCAAAAAACTCATTTCCACTTAATTAAAAAAACATATTATTAGTGCATAAATGTGCAAAACATCTGCAATACAGGGCAAGTGCCCAAAATCAACTTGAAACAATGTCTGTCTGATGATATTAATTCCAGCATGATACATATTGTGAAAGCGAGTAAATAACACCAATTAAGTGCAATATCTTATCGATTTAACTATTGAAGTCATAGAAGATTCGATAAGATTAGAAAAAATTGTAAAAACATTGAAGTTAATCTGACGGATGCAATTGTTATAATCTCTAGACTTGATATAGACTATAAAGCCATACATTAAATGTCCATTGAGCAAACAAACATCTTAAATTAATCAGTATACATCAAATCGTAATAAAGTGGAATTTTACAATATATATTCCAAAAGAGTGCAAAATTTGCTACCACTAGATTCCAATACCACACAGACACCAGATAAAAGCCAGTTAAACCCGAGAACTAGTAAAACCAGTTAAAATCTAGATAAAAGTGAGGCTAAAATCCAATAAATACTCAGACCATACACTCAAGAAGAATACAAAATTATCATAAATATTGAATATATCACATGAATATATCAAAGTATCAAAAATATCAAAAATATATACAATAATATGTACAAAATACCTCCAAATTCATAGAAAAGTTTTATAGAAAAGTTTTTTACATTCAAGAAATTGGTTGAATTCATCATTTAGCAGCAGATAGAGTGCAAAGATAGGAACATTTCGATCCATACAGACATATATATCCGCACACAAATATAAACTTCATGATTTAATGATATCTTAAAAAGAATCATAAAAAATTCATTAAAAATTATACATATCTTCTCCTGTATTAAGTCCATTTGGCATTTTAGTGTCTAACCTAATAATATATTGACTCTCAAGTTCGCGTAACTTCTTCTCTCTGTTACCTCCTCGTATTGATTTTGAAACTGCATCTACCACGAAGTAACTGAGATCATTAAGATTATTCTGGTGCACTATTTTGAAATGACGGGCGACCGGATATGATGGATCCGAATCAACAATCGCCCGTAAGTGCTGCAAAATGCGGTTAAACACAGGAAGTTTTGTGCTACCTACATATTGTAGTTGGCATGTACGTGTGAGCACATAGACTGCATGATCAGTCTTACATGAATACAATCCTTGTATTTTGTACAGTGTGGGAGAGAAGGCATCAACAAACTCATACTTGTTTATTCCAAATTTGCAAGCCCTGCACGAGCTGCATTTGAAAAAACCCTTTCTACAAGTCAGCCAGTTACTAGTCTCGCTTACTTCTGGACTAGTTCTAACCAGAGCATCCCTCATCGAGGGTGCTCTTCTGAAAGGTATAGCTGGATAAACATCTAATTGTGGGGCTGAAGTAATATCAGTTTTCAAGATTGGCCAATGCTTGTTGACTATTTTTCTAACTTGCTTCTCCTGATTACTATATGTAGTAATGAGTCTAACTACTGATTTTTTTGTTTTTCACACACTGTGTGGGAATATCCATTTCCACATTCACCTCACTTGTAGTTTCCAACTGATGTGCCTGGTCATGTATTTTTCCAAAGGCAGTCTGGAGATCATCTGAACTATAATCTCTGGCCTTAAATCTTCCTATTGATTCAGATAGGCATGTATCCAAATCTTCCTTCTTGCTGCAAATTCTTTGAATTCTTAAAAATCCCCCATAAGGGATGCTCCTGATTAGGTGTCTGGGATGGGCACTGCTTGCTGGCATGCAATACAGAGTTGCCTGCAGTGACTTTTTTATGTAATTTAGTGTGGATGGTATTTGTTTCCACAAAGATTCCCACCTCTAAAAATTCCACTTTTGTATTGGTCATATTAGCCGTAAACTGCAGATTTAGGGAGTTTTCGTTAATATCAGCTACAAATTTTAATGCTGATTCTTTTGTACCTTTCCATATTACACACACGTCGTCTATAAATCTCCACCATTTGACGACGTGGTTAGAGACAATGTCTGCGTGGGTGTGCCCGAGGACATGCTTCTCCCACCAGCCTACATGTAAACATGCATAGCTAGGGGAGAAGCATGCCCCCATCGCTACACCTCTCAATTGTTGGAATATTTCCTTATTGAAAAGGAAAAAATTAATGGTGAGACATAGTTCTGTCATCCTCAACAACATTTTATTGTGTTGATAAAAACGTACTTCTCTATTGTAAAGGAATTGGTTGATGGCATTCCTTCCATCTTGATGGTTGATACTTGTATAAAGAGAACAGATGTCCATTACTAAAAAGCAATAGCCCTCTTCCCAAGTAACCTCCCTCAATTTCTCCAAAAAAATGCTGGTATCCCTAACATAGGAAGGCAGATTTTCAACATAACCATGGAGAGAAAAATCAACATATTTAGACATGGATTCTAACAGGCTTCCAATTGCAGAAATTATGGGACGGCCAGGGACTGGAGTCGTTTGTTTATGTACTTTTGGAATGAAATAAAGGGTGGGAGTAATAGGGTATTCAGTTTTCAAAAAATTGTGTTCATCCTTGCTAATTAAACCATCCTGCTTCCACTGTGCTAACTCTTTAAAGACCTTTTCTTTGACTTTTGCTAAATCACTGAAGGAGGCTTTTTTATAGCAACAAATGTTGCTTAGATGTTTTTTAGCTTCCTCCATGTATGCTTTACGTTGCCAGAGAACAATATTCCCGCCCTTGTCAGCCTTATTTACAATTATATTTTTATATGCACTGATTTTTTTCATAAGACGAGAATATTGCTGTTCTATATGCTGTCTATGTTTGATCTTTTGCATACATGACTTGTTAAGGGCTTTAAGGTCTTCAACAATACCATCCCCAAATATATCTATGGCATCTCTCGCCATCATGGGGATGAATGTAGAAGGTGGGCGGAAAGGAGTAAGGGCATCCCTGGTACTGGTAATGCCCATACCCTGAATGTCTTCTTGAGTTTGAATGGGCTCCTCATTACTAGATCCTGCTAATGTACTCACAGTTCGTAACATGGGAACATCAGACACTTGAAAACGTAGACTAGGTTGATTCTCTATGTTGATAGATAAAGCTTTTTCATTAGCATTGTTCAATTTATGGTATTTTAAAAGCTTCAATTTTCTAATGAACTTAAAATATCAACACGAGATTGAACATATTTGAAACTTGATTTTGGACTAAATGAAAGTCCTAAAGACAAAAGTTGCAATTCAGCAGCACTCAGTTCAATGTCAGTCAAATTTATCACAGTATTGGCAGTTGAACTGTTGTTGATTATGGGATTTGGTTCCCCATCCCTCTTCTTTTCTTCTTGTAGCCTCCGCACTTTACGCCTCTGTTTCCGCTGTTTGTTCCACCTGCTACACTTTGATTCTGGGGTATCCTTGGCCTCAAAGTTTGCCTGCGGTCCTCAATCATAAACCCCAATTCCTCTGAGGGGCTATAGCTGGATAAAGCTTGTATTTGATTTGATTCACCTCTATCATCGGACTCCGCACTGCTGACCACTGAACTGACCTCCGTGTCAGATGACACCACATCATCTTGGCTGACATTTACTTGTACTTGTTGTGCTTTGCCACCAATTGCTTGTCATTTGACTGTATCAAAACACTTTGAGAAAGTAAAAATGCGTCCTGTCTCATAATCTGTCTTGTCACGGGCAATTTTTGTCACCTTCTGATTTTTAATTACTTTCTCATGTTTCTCCAAACATTTTTTAATGTCCTCTCTTGTTTTTTTTACCAAATCCTTTTGATTAAGAGCATCAAGTTCCAAATTAAGCTTATCAATTTGAGTCACCACTTCATGTCTATCGATTTCCGCATACTTAATCAATATGCACACCATAATCATCGATGCATCTAAGTTGGTAGTTGCCCATTCTTGTAACATTAAGTGGTTGAGGTTCTCAAAAGATGAAGCTATAAGAACCCTCAACCCCCTAGGTACTCTGCCCACCTCCTTGTATTTCTCCAATAACTTCTTTTCCCACCATTTGGTGAGTTCAGTACGCTCAATGGTTAGAGCAGCAGACCCTGATGCAGAGGTCTTGGCCGGGACCATGGTTCAATTCTCCGCCTCGGCGGGTCTTGGGCTCAAAATTCCACGGACCTGATAATTCTTGCCTCGGTGCCCATTCCAATCATGGAGTCCCACTCTGTAACTCTGGGCAATAGCTTGCTTAATCTCCACAACGGCCCCCACAACGCTAAGGATGCCTGGCCTCCACCTTGGGGGTGCCAAGGAGTGGACACCTTACAGGGAAAGCCAGGATGGGTTCCACAGCGGTATTCGTACAAGCGCCTTGAGACCCTTGCGGGTGAGTAGTGTGCTATACAAGTATCAATTTACAATTTTATTTTATTTTTACGCTGCAATTTTTCAAGCCTTTTCAACATTGTTTTAACATCGTTTCCGTCATTAGTATCACCCTTCACACTATTTTGTTTTGCTGTTTGTGAAGGCAAATTTGAGAATAGTGGATCCACCACTTCCTCACGGTTCCGAAGCACGTCTGTTGCCGACGCCATTGCGACTAATGAGAAATATTTGTAATGCACTGTGAATATTTATTGCTAATAACCCAAATCGTTACCGAATCTTGTTTCAGGGTTATAGCTTCTTCGTAACCAAGAAACCAAGTCCTGTCCACAAGTTGCTGCAGCACTAGTATTCAGGAACGGACCACACTACAGAGAAGCGAAGAGTTTAAAGTGCATTTATTTTCCTCCACAACATGACGCGTTTCGACAGGTTTGCCCCGGTCTTGATCACATGACATGCATCAAATCCCGCGTGATTTATATACTCAATTCACAATAGTTCCCCCTCCATTTTTAGAGATCATAGAGGTAAAAGACAGACTCCTAAGTGGAAACAGCTTATATATTAAAACCAGTACCAAGATATATTGTAATGCTGCCACAAAAATTGCGTTATTGTAAATAAAATAACATTTACTATATTTTATAACTATTTCATTTAAACATAATGATTGTGCAGTCATGACTGATACTGTAATATTTCAAAAAACTAATTTCCACTTAATTAAAAAACTATATTATTACTGCATAGATGTGCAAAAAATCTGCAATAATATATTATATATGCACTCGGGGCGCAAGGTGTCATCAATTCTATTGTGCAACATCAGCAACCTGTTCATGGAACACGTTTCAGCCGTCCATGCGGCCTTTGTCCACCTACAGAAATGGCGGTTCAAATTTATTCAAATTACTTGTGCAAGGATCCAGCCAAGATTTTTGTAAAAACAAAGCACAGGCTGGCGATCTTCATTCATTTTTGGCCCGCACGGACCCCTGCAGGCCTGAGGACCACCACCTCCCAGGTGCACATACATTATTTTAAAAACAACGTGGGGGAGGATCTACACCCTCCCCCGCAACCCCAGGGACCGCCACCTTCCCTGAACAATAAATGTAAATTTGGGGCCGGGGAGCCACAAGGCTCCCCGCTGCCCTTGGGACTGCTACCTCCCCGGGGCATAAGCAGAATAATTAAGGAGGTCCGTTGCCGACCCCCAGCCATGGGGACCACCACCTCCCTGGGGCTACATGAAAGAAAGGAGGGGCACTTGGCCTGCCCTGTAGAGCCCTAAATGGCCCTGGAGACCATCACCCTCCCTCCCCTAAGGCCGACTCCAGCAATGTTCCTCGGTGCCAACCCCATAGACATTGCAGTTTGCCATAGCAAACACTGCCCTGAGTAAGCGATAGCAGAACATGCTCTCGCTTACTCAAATCAGAGCAGAATTGCTTTTGGACAGAGGGAGCTGCATATCAGCAGCTCCCTCTGTCCAAAAGCAATGCTGGCTCCCACCGGAGGCGGAGAGCCAACAGGAACCACAGGGGTCTTGAGCTTCCCCGTGGTCTCCAAAGTGAGAAACTGGGTGCCCTGGATGGGACCAGGGAATCCAGTATTATGGCTAGGCCTGCATGGCCAAAAACCGGCCCTGGGAAGGGAGACCACGCAGCCCCCTGTCCTTTGATTAAATATATATTTTTTTTTAACTCTGGGCATGGTCTCTGAAGACCCTTCAGCAATCCAACTGTGTGGGACTTACTGGAGATAACAGATGAGGTAGTTGGCCCCCAAAGACCTTCTGGAGCCAAGAAGACTACATCCCAACCATCAATGCACCACATGGCACGTTGGCAGAGTAGTTGAGAAAGGAGGCATGGCCTCCAAAGACTTCAAAGCAATCACGCTGTGTGGGACTTACTTTAGGAATTGTTGGCCCCCAAGGATGTCCTTCTGGGCCAACTACTCCTCCTGTTACCTTCAGTAAGTCCCATACTGTGGGATTGGTGAGAGGTCTTTGTGGCCTACTCCCTTTCTCTACCAATCTGCAAACACACCTCCTGGTGCACTACTAGTTGGGGGATAAAGTCCCCTGCTGCTGAGGTTCCTTTGTGGCGAACAACCCCTCCCATTACCGATAGTAAGTCATGCTCAGCGTTATTACTAAGAGGTCTTTGGAGGCCACACCCCCTTTCTCCACCACTCTGCAAACAACATTACTACTTTAAAAAAACATTGAAATTCACTGACAAAAACAAAGGTTACTGAGACTTTATAGTTAGGAAATAAACAAAAAAACTTAGAAATTCACTGGAAAAACAATGGTTACAGGAACGTTATAATTAGGCTCATGTTTCACTCATACAAAACCAGTGAAATTCAGCAGTTATAGTTAGCTCAGCTAACGATAACTCACGCTCCCATTGCATTTCTTATGATCTCACATATTACTGATGACGTGGTCAATGACATCTCAAATGACTTTACTGATGACATCATCCAGTGACTGTGAGTATTTTTTAAAACGTGTATGAGTATTAAATATATATACCAAGGTGTATTTGTGAATCAGTGTATGTATGAGTGCCTGTATGGATGATTCAGCAGGTGTATGGCATGACTGACTGTATAAGTGATTGAGTAGGTGTCTCAGTGAATGTATGGGTGTGTGACTGGTTGTGTGAATGTTTGGATCAGTCTCTTTGTTGGTGTTTTAATATATACTCAAGGAGTCATTACTGAATGGGGTAAGAGATATTCTAAGGAAGAGTGAGTGGAAGAGCTAGCACTGTAAAATAAAATGGTATGGTTGGGGAGACAGCTAGCAGATTCCACGTTGCCTATTGATGAGCGCAGGCTGCAGTAACAACTAGAGAGCTGTAAACAAGAGGCAAGAGTCCAAGTAGTACTCAAGCAACAAGAGAGACAGGAAGCTAACAATCTGCACCTACTACTTAGAGGCATGAAATTGCATTTGAAGTTACCACGGATTATTTGCATCCTACAAGTTGTGTGCATGTAGCGCCCATTGCAGATTGTGCTTTACGTCCTCTGGCTCACATCCATGTACTGCTAGAGACCAATTATCCATGAGATCGTATAACAGAGGTTAAAGATGTTGATGAACCCATGGAACCACAGTTGTTGTTGACATCCACCCCTGTATTCTCTGGCTTAGGTTTGGTGTATTCTCAACAGTTGTGAAAACTGATTCTGCAGGCATTGCATCTATGGGTGGGCGAAGAATTCAGCTGTTACAGTGGAGTTAGTGGAGTTTTGTCTACTCCGCCCTGCGTTCCAAAAAACTCAGTGAAGCAGAGTTTTTTCTCTTGCTTGGCTCACCAACGTTAAGTTGGCGAGCGCAAGCGAGAGAAATCACTTGCTAGACCAACTCCAAGCAAGATTTTTCAACGGGGCATTCACGGCAAGTCACGGCAAGATCAGGGCCGGACTGACTACCAGGCGTTTTGGAATTCTGCCGAGCTGGGGGCTCACTGCGGTGGGGGGCGATTTCGTTCATTGAGACCTGCTTGTACTTGGAAATAATTAAAGCAAAACGAATTTTGTTCAGTACACGCAGGTCCCCATCAACGAATTCCATAATGCCCGGTAGCCAGTCCGGCCCTGGGCAGGATGCTACTGCTTGTGTTGAGAAAGCTGCTGCTTCTGTTGAGGAAGCATCTACTCGATTGGCAGAAAAAAGGAGCGCCCTCTGGCGCTATGTGTGATGCCAGTTGCATTGATTTTGCAGCACAAGAGAAACTCCAGGGGTTAAAAATCAGCATGTACATCGCGACGTACTGGACTCCACCACTCGTGGAACTCTGCATAGTGCAGCAGAGTTTTTTCTGCACTTCATAGAGCTCTAGGTAGTCCAAGGACTCCACCCAGGTCTAATTGTATTCTTATTTCGGGCAGAAATGTTTGCCATTGTTCCATGCCTATCAGAGCACCTATAAAAGTATTCTTCTGAGTGAGCGAAAGCCTGGATTACTGATAGTTGTTGACAAATCTGAGATTCGAAGCAAACACAGGTTCTGTTCACACAAGATTCTGCCTACACAAATGAAGACTAAGAAAGGAGCCAATCATCAAGGTAGGGAAATATTTGAATACCTTGTTAATGTGAACATGCAACAACTGGTGCCATTACCTTTGTAAACAATCTGGATGAAGAGGACAGCCAAATGGTAAGCCTCTGAACTAATAATAATAGTACTGTATTGCAAAACGTATTTACTGCTAGCACCAACTGAATTAGAATATGGAAATATGCATGCTGTAGGTTAAGTGTTCTAGACAGTACCCTTGGATATCAGTGAGATTATAGACTGTGAGGGTACCATTCTAAAATCTGTATACAAAGGGGGAACTGAGGGGCTTTTTCCTCTAATATAAGAGTGGGAGGTACAGCATAAATGCCCCAGAGTAAGTATCAGAAGTAAAGGTTATGCTGTTCCTCAGTGATTAAATATCAGAGTCAGGGAAACACTACCAACTTGACCTTGACGGTTCAAAGTTGGGAGTCCACATATTGGATTTTAAAGCCCTCACACACCCTTTCAGGTGTCATCCTTCATCATCCAGGCTGCTCCTCGTTGGTTCGGTGGTGCAATACCCAACGGGCTCCCATAGTAGGGGCCAGAAATGCGTGGATGTATATGATGAATAAGTGAGTTAAAATAGGGCTCGAAGTAACCATTCTGAAATCTGTGTAATGAACTAATTTATTGACTTTTTAAATTTCAATACCAGTCTTTATTAGCTTCCCAACTTTGGTACCAAATAATTATTGAATATATACCACAAACGTTTTGCGACCATGGAACTGTAATTACTGCTCTTCTTAGTAGTCACGCTTGCATTCCACCCATCATGACTTTCGTTTTGACTTCTGATCTGAGTATTGCGGTTGTGCTAAGCCAATGCTCTGTCAGTTGGAATGCAAAGTCTGTAGAATAGCCATCTTTTACAATGTTTAATACCCATTTGTCTTTTATTAGTGCATGTTATTGTAGATGAACTTTATGTATCCATCCTCCTACTGCACTGTCCATATAGTCAGGACTTGGAATGTTGCTGAAACCTACTTGGCAGTGTCTGGACTTTAACAGACACTGCTGCTCCACTGGACCCTGCCTCAAAATATTGGTAAATGTATTGTCTTGTCTTTTTCTGGAATAAAACACTTCAATTGAACTGCATTTCAAAGAGTTTGGCCCCAGAAAATCCATCTTTGAGTTAGATCAATCTTCCAAAGCCTGCCTTTGACACTTCTCATAGTGAATCAAATGTAGAATCCAGCAAGAATTGGGCTAATATTTCCATCTAGACTAGAATGTCTGTTGGATTATTAATCTCTTACATGCAGTTATACAAGGGTTAAAAGTGTTTTAAGAAGGCTTGCAAAGCATGAACCATATACACGTACGGAATCTTACAGAAAATTGCTATGCAGCATATTCCTACTTAAAAATGACTTCCAATTCCACACTTAAGGAAATTATGCTTCATTTGAGGTTAAAGTGGAAGCGGAAGTCATAGTTGCCAGAATCAAATTCACGTAAATTATCTGTGTGAATTTTTACTCAAATCCTTCTAATGTATACATTTTAGATAGAAACATTGAAAATGTTTTTAATCAATATTCTTCCACTTGTAAACACCTTCAGCGCGGCGCGAATATTCGCGCTGTGCTGAAGGTTCTAAAAAACGGGTGTGGTCATGACGGAACGGTTCCATAATCAGCACAGCTCAACCGAAGCTGATGACGGAACCGTTCCGTCATAAGCATCGAAGGGGTTAAATACTATATTCTAACGATCTAATGCAACGAACGGCGTTCTGTTTGTAAAGCAGTTCACAGTGTAAACAATTCTCTTCAACTTGTTGGGGATTCTCCTAGAATTCAGCACTTCCCTTGTATGAGACAACAGCTCCTGAAATTGCCTTTCTTGCATTTATTTTCCTTTCGGACCCTCATCTAAGGCCTCATCAAATTCACTGTCAAAGTTCTGCCTCTTTTCCAGTGGTTCCATCGAGACAACATTAACTTCGTTTTTTGTTGATGCCTCAATATAGAAACTCTTGATATAGAAACTATTTCTTCCATCTCAAGGTCAGTATCTGGGTCTGTAATGTTTTGCTTTACAGGACTTTTTTCGTGCTCCCTGGGGCACTATTTGACATCCTCACTGAAATGGCTTGTTTTTATCAACCAACTCGCTTCTCACAAGAATAGAGTTGCAGCTGAAAGTGTATTGATGATTACCCTAATTAATCCATGCACATCTAAAAGCACTGCATAAAACTGGGAATGTCGTACTATCAGTGGCTTGCACATGGTACAACGATACACACCAATCTCCTCATCCTAGCTACACACCACAGCAGGGTGAGCATAACCACATCTTCTTCACTGTTTGCTTAGCATGACAACGAAAGTATTACAATCCATTGGAAGATAGGGGTGCAGCATAGACCACTGACCATTTTGTATAGTGTGAAAAAGGCTGCTTTATTAAAACAAGTGCACAATAAAACTTGATCCTTGGCAAACCGATTTCCAAAGCTAAAACCTCGCTAGCATACAATTAACTATCTAATATCCTACCCCTGTCCCTACCGTCCCACCCACATGCCCCACCCTGCAAGTATCTCATGGTTATTGAAGCACATTTTAACATTTTGAACCTTAACTTTCCCCTACAGCCTATGAATGGAAGTATTATGCTCTAGGCTACTAAACCTCTTAACCTTGAACTTCTTGCCTGCCCTCCATTTCCCCATGTTTCATCAGTGGCTAATGTAACCTCCTGCAAAACTTTCCACGCCAACAAGATGCACCTGTCTCAAGCAACAATTGTACAACAACACCACCCCCCCCCCCCTTTTGCACTTGTCCCAACAACGGAGCGAAAATCAAAGAAATAACACTAGGAAACATAAAGACTCACACAAGCTTTTTTTACGGGGGTGGAATGAACCCACAGACTCCCTGCCATCAGCCACCAGGTCACCAAAAACCTAAAATGGTGCAGGGAGGCCAAAAGCAACCCCCCATATAGCCTTGTTGGGCTACATTGAGCTCCCTAATAGCAACATTCTAGTTGTAAGACTGCACCCTCTCTGAAAAACCCCAGTGGGGCAGACCTCCCTGTGGTTGGCTGCCCCTGAATCTCCCATTGGGAGATAGGGGTGCAGCCTAGACCACTGAACATTTTATATAGTGGGAAAAAGGCCCCTAAATTGCTGTGTATCTTCTCCATGTGTTTTATGTATATACCATGTCATTTCCATAAAGGTCACAGGAGTGTTCTGACTTTCAGTTAGTTCCTGGGAGCCCTACATGTGCATGTTTTAAAGGGTGTTGGCTGCATTTAGATTCAAGGGAAACATTGGGTGTACTGCATGTGGAATGTACGTTGGTGGAAATATAAATCAGCTTAATAGCACATGGCCTTAAGCATTTCGGAGTAGTGTATGGGTATACACTGCTGTGTATGCAGGTAGTTATCACTTCTTTCATTGATTCTAGTATAAATAATATTATTTATGGTGCATGTCTGTTTCAAGGGTTTAACAACTTAATTGTTTGTGGATGATTGTGGGAGTAAGTTGCAAATCCCCAAAGGTTTTGACCCATTCAGTGTAGTTCTTGTTCAAGACCTTCTGTTAGACCTGGCATCTTTTGGCATGATTTCCCCAGTCTTTTTGCTGCTGACCTCCTGTTTTTGACTGTGTGCTGCATTTCTTTGTCTGCGGTTTAAGACTCTAGGTACTTTACCACTGCTGACCAGTGCTAAAGTGCATACACTCTCTGTCTAAATTGGATTGGTGATTGGTTTATCCATGATTGACACATTTGATTTACTAGTAAGTCCCTGGTAAAGTGCACTAAGTGTGCCTAGGGCCCGTAAATCAAATGCTACTAGTGGGCCTGTAAATATGTCCTAGACCTCCCAATGCAGTGTCTGTGTATGCAGTTTCAAACTGCCATTGCGACTTGGCAAAGTGAATCCACTTGCCATGCCCAAACCTTCCCTATTACTACATGTATGTAACCTTTAAGGTGGGCCCAAGGTAGCCCCATGGGCAGGATGCAGTGAATATAAAAGGTAAAGGTAAGACATGCACTGGTGTGTTTTTACATGTTGTAATAGTGGAATAATGCAAATGTTGTTTTCCACTCTTGCAAGGACTATCTGTCCTGTAGGGTAACATGGGGATTGCCTTGAAATATCTTTTAAGTGTAGTTTCCCATTTCGAGCAGTTAGGGATTTGGAGCTTGACGTCTCTGAACTCTAAATTTAAAAATATATCTATTGGTGAAGTTGGTTTTTAAATTGCTTGTTTAGAAATGCCACTTTTAGAAAGTGAAAGGCACACAAATTATGGACAGAATGCAGAGCAATTCAAGCATTCACTTTCAGTCAATAGATCAGTGGTAAATCCAATGGTTCTTTTGCTCACCATGCTTCCCCAGTTTAGACCCAGCCATATGTATATCAGTCTGGACCCTGTGCCTCATGGGAACAGTCCACACCAAACTGCCAAGCCAGGTCCCTTCTGGACCGGAAACAAGCATCCTGGGACCGGTTTCAGGGCATCCCCCCATATCAGCCAGGCTACTTTGAATTCAGAGGCACAGTGAGCCCGGGACCGATGTCTGGGCATACCTGGCGCACTTAGGGCGAGAAAGCAAAAGACGCATAGAAAATGGATGGAATGCGGAGCAAACCAAGCATTCACCCCCAGTCAATGGATCTGGGTTAAATCCATTGTTCTTTTGCTTACCATGCCCCCCAGTTTAGTCCCAGCCATATGCAAATCAGTCTTGACTCTATGCCTCATAGGAACAGTCCATACCGAACTGCCAAGCCAGGTCCTCCCTGGACTGGAAACAAGCATCCTGGGACCGGTAAAACCCCAAACCCGGTCTAGGATGCTTGTTTCCAGACCAGGGAGAAGCCTGGCCTGGCAGTTCAGGCTGGTCTGTTCCCATGGGGCACAGGGTCAAGACTGATTTGCATATGGCTGGGTTTAAACTGCAATGGCATGGGGAGCAAAAAAACGTTGTAGGGGTTATCTTAGCTCTGTAACTCCCTTACCCTGACTAGAGTTAGGGCCCGTACTTGGATAGAGTGCAAACCACTGCCAACTAGGGACCCCATTTCTAACACCCTCTATGAACAAATGATTGGGCTTTTGATCCAGGTAATCCATGGTGGCACAACCAGGATCCTCTTACTCTGCCAGTGGTTCATATGATTTGTCATTACATAATGTTAAGAAATGACATCCAGCTGAAAGGATTGAGGACAGCTTTTAGCTCCATGTTGACAAAAGCCTCCTGTGGAGCATACCAAAACCTACAGTGAGCTCAGCGGCCACTCATTGTTTACCATTTGTTGATTTTATTGTTACTATTGACTCGGTTACTTACCGGTAATGTTCATTACTACGAGTCATAGTCTCCCTCGTCTCGTAACCATGGAGCACCCAGTGATCCGGACACATCATTCACCCAATCAAAAAGGTCCTCACCCAAGATGGTCGCCCGGCAGGAAGTACCTGCCACCTGACCTCTAAGGGTGGGACCTATACAGGAAATATCCTGAAATACAAAGCAAAATCCATTGATCGTCCCCCCACCAGCAAGGGCGGGCAGGAGGGAATAAGACTGTGACGAGGGAGACTATGACTCAGAGTAATGAACATTACCGGTAAGTAACAGAGTTATTACCTATCTCGTCCATCTCCCTCGTCACAGTAACCATGGAGCGTATACCCAAGCGAAAGACGAAAAGGGAACAGACACCAAGATGCCAGAAAAATACAAATTTTAATCAATGCAGACAACAAACACAATCAGTGGACAGCTGCAAGGACAGCGGAACCAAAATCCCCAGACAAAACCTCCCCCATCCTCAACCGATAATGGGAAACAAAAGTGTGAGGGGAGGACCAGGTAGCCGCAGCACAAATCTCCTTAAGGGAAGCCCCCTTGAAAGAACCCCAGGAGGAAGCCAAACCCCAGGTAGATCGACTCTGAACAACCAGGGGAAGGGACACACCCGAATGGCGGTAGGCCAGAGAGACAGTGGAATGCACCGAACGGGAAAGAGTGGCCGTGGTAGAGCAATGACCCGGCCGGGCAACACCAAAGGTAACAATCAAAAAATCCACCTGGCGAAAGGAGGCAGTGCGTTCCAGGTAGATCACCAGAGCCCTGGTCAAATACAGGGAATGAAGCTGAATTTCCTCATCAGTAGAAGGGGAAGGGAAAATGGCAGGCAGGACAATGTCCTGAGACAAATGAAAAGCCGAGGGAACCTTGGGAAGAAAAGCCAGGTCAGGACGGAGGACCACTTTGTCAGGAAAAAAACGTAAGAAGGGAGAATGACAAAGCAAGGCCCCAAGTTCCCCCAAACGACGGCCAGAAGTAATGGCCACCAGAAAGCAAACTTTCAGGATCAGAAACTCCAGAGAGACCGAAGTCAGAGGCTCAAAGGGAGAATCCTGCAAGGCATGAAGGACCAAGGGAAGATCCCAGGGAGGGACAGGAACAGCAACGACAGGCCACTTAAGAAAGAAACTGTGCAGAAGGCGCGAAGCCAAGGCCTCATATGGAATGAGAGAGGACCCACGGAGAGCCTTAATGGCGGACTACTGGCTGCGGAGAGTAGAGATGAACAGACCAAGCAAAAACCCATCCCGGAGGAACTCAACAACAGAACCCCTTCACAGGAATCAGGGAGAAAACCCCGGGAAGAACACCAAACTGAAAAATTCTGCCAGTGGCGCTCGTGGATCTTGAGGGTACTGCCTTTACGAGAATTCTGGATAGAAAACGCCACAGGGAGACTAGCCTTCGCCTTTCAATTTCCAAACCCCCAACGCCAACTGGGTGGGAGCCTGACGAGACAGGTGAGGAAAGCGGAGAGGAGCAGGTGACAGCGGGAACCGCCAAGGAGGAGCAACCGTCAGACGTAGAAGGAGGGGATACCAAGACTGGCGAGGCCAAAGGGGAGCCACCAAAAGCACCAACACCCTCTCTGACCTGATCTTTGCCAGAACCCTGCTGAGAAGGGGGAAAGGATGAAAGGCATATAGAAGACCCTGGGGCCAAGGGAAACTCAGTGCATCCACACCCCACGCACCCACGCAAGAAGAGCATCCTGAGGGGACGCAAAGAGATCCAACCAGGGCCTCCCGAACCTCTCCGACAGCTCCCGAAAAACCAGAGGAGACAGGGACAGAGATACAGAAGAGGGAAGAAGGCGGCTCAGCTGATCCACACGCTCATTCTCCCTCCCCGGCAGATAGATAGCCGTCAGACCCAGCAGATTGACCTCCATCCAAGACCCAATCTGATCCGCCAGGAGAGCCAAAAGAGGAGAGCGAGTGCCCCCCAAATGGTTCAAGAATGCACAAGCCACCTTATTGTCCATCCTGACCTGAACCCACAAGTCTTGCAGATGAGAGCAAAGTGCACAAGAGCTTTTAAGACAGCAGCCAGTTCTTTCCAGTTCGAGGACATCCAGCTCTCTGCGGGGGACCAAGCACCCTGGGCTGAGAAAGACCCGAGGGAGGCCCCCCATCCCCAAGGGCTGGCAGCGGTGGTCAGGGTACAGGGAAGAGGAGGATCCAGGGGAACACCCCTCGCCAGGTTTTCCAGCACCAACCACCACTGCAGCAGGAGAGACACAGCAGGAGTCACAGGAACAGAGGCCTCGTAGTCCAGGGACATCGGATCCCAGTGGGCCAGAAGGTGATACACCAGATGGTAGAGGTGTCTGCGAGCCCAAGGGACCAGGAAGAGGGAGGCAGACATGGCCCCCTGAACCTGCAACCAGATCCGTGCTGAGGCTGAAGAGCTTGACAGAAGGGAGGTCAGATGAGACCGGAGACGGAGCTGGCGTTCTGGAGGTAGAAACACCAACCCCAACCTGGTGTTGAAGAGAGCACCGATGAACTAAAGCTCCTGCGAAGGGATAAGGTGGGACTTGCTGACATTCACCAGGTACCCATGAGACTCCAGGCAAAGCCGGACCAGCGCCACATCCTCCAGGGCCTTAAAGGTTGTACCAAAACTTTCACACCTACCCTCTCAATCGATCTCCACACCCTCTCAAGCATTCTCCAACAACCTGGCCAGCTACTTCTTTGACAAAGTAAATAACATATATACCGAATTTTCTGACAATGTCAAAGAAAATCCTCCTACCCTACACACCATCAAGCCCCAACCCATTTTTAGCAGTTTCACAAAACCAATTCCACTCTTGTCGCTAATGCAATGACCACCATCAAATCAGGCTCCCCCAATGACCCCTGTCCTCCAGCTATTCTCCTCCCAGTAATCAACATTGTAGCACCTCAACTCACAGATATTTTTAATTCTATGTAATTACAGGGGTCTATCCCTCAATCTGGAAAGACACCCTCCTCAAACCCCAGCTGAAAAAAACCCATCTTGACACTGAAGACACAACAAATTACAGACCCATTGCCAGTCTGCCTTATGCGGCTAAACTAGTGGAGAAACTGATGAACATTCAAATCTCCCAGTACATCGAAGACCATTCCCTCCTGGACGACACCCAGTTTGGTTTGCGGAAACACCACAGCACCGAGACGGCACTCATCAAAGCCACCGATGAGATAAGAGCCATCCTTGATCAAGGAGGAGCAGCTGTGCTCATCCTGTTAGATCTAACTGCCGCCTTTGACACGGTCGATCATAACATCCTGATCGACCGTGTCAACGCTATAGGCATCAAGGCTGAAGCCAAAGATCTTCTCGCTTCATTCCTCTCCAATCATACCCAGATGGTCCAGCTGGGAAATTTCATCTCTGCACAGATGACATTACCCTGTGGCGTCCCTCAAGGCTCATCCCTCAGTCCCAAAATATGCAATATCTATGTGGCAGACTTAGCTAGAGTCATTAAGGACTGTGGGATGAGCCTAACATCTTACGCAGATGACACCCAACTGGTCCTGGCCATAAAGGATAATGGAGAAAAAATAGCAGCCAATTTTCAGTGCGGCATGCTAGCTATTAGTCACTGGATTACCACAATCTGCCTCAAATTAAACTCCGATAAAAGAGAGGTAATGACATTCGGCAAACTCAACCCCGTCTGGCCCGGGTCTTGGTGGCCTCCCGATCTAGCCCCCCCCCCCTCATCCAGTCACAAAGGTCAAAAACCTGGGAATACTCCTCGACGATAAGCTAACTTTTACAGCTCACGTAAATTCCATTGTGTCCACGTCTTTTTTCAAACTTAAATCCATAAAAAAGATTGTTCTGTTTCTTCCCCCTAATTCAGGTAAAACTTTGGTTACAGCTTTCATCATGTCCGCCCTGGATTACTGTAATGGACTTCTTGTCAATGCCCAGCACAAAGTCATTAAAAAATTACACTCCATACAGAACAGCGCAGCTAGAATGCTTTCAGGCCCCCTCAAGTTTAAACCCATCGCCCAAGTCATCAAAGGCTATCATTGGCTCCCTGTCAAAAACCGGATAAAGTTTAAAGCTCTTGTATTGCGTATAAAGCCTCTTGCAAACAAGGACCCCGCTTTCTACTGAATTCCCTTGCATTCCACGTTCCCAACAGATCACTACGATCTATGAACGCTCTTCAAATGGCAGTACCACGTACCAGGACTGTCTCCTGGGGCGATCGCCGATTTACTGTGTCAACAGCCAAACTCTGGAATTCCTTGGAACATGATATAAGATCCTACCCTACCCTGACCATCTTCGGGAGAAAAATTTAAAACCTGGCTGTTTAATCAATAATCATCTTTCCTACCCCTCGGGCATTTGTTCGCGCTTTATAAATTGCATAAATAAATAAATAAATAAGAAAAGACGAGGAAAAGATTAACTAATCGTCCAGGTAAGGAAACAACAGCACCCCCTGAGCATGCAGAAGACCCACCAGGGGAGCCAGGACCTTACTAAAAAACCTAGGGGCAGAAGCCAACCCAAAGCAAAGTACACAAAACTGGAAGTGTTGTCCCAGGGCAAAGAATCGCAAATAACGCTGGGAGAGGGGAGGCACAGGGATGTGGTAATAAGCATCCAAAAGGTCCAGAGAGGACAGGAAGGCCCCAGAGGCTGACAAGTGGCAGGATCCTTTGCAAATTCACCATTTTGAACCTCTGGTAAGGCACATAGAGGTTCACGGTCTTGAGGTCCAAGATGGGGCGAAAGTCCCCAGATGGTTTCGGCACCAGGAACATCAGGGAAACCCTGTCCCATCTCCGGCACAGGAACAGGCACAATGTCACCCTTCTGGAGAAGATCCTGGATCCCCTGACGTAACCCCAACAACCTCAGAGGATTCTGAGGAGTGGGGACAAAAAGATCTGGTGGAGGAGAAAAGACAACGATAGAATACCCTTCTACCACCAGGCGAAGAACCCAGGGATCGGTGACTTCGAGAGCCCAGGCGGAAGAGAACAGGCCAATCCGGACGCCCACCCTAAGATAGTCAGGACTTGGCAGAGGCATCGGGAAGGGCATGGCCAGTAGGGGGTTGCTTGGACTTGGCAGAGAAGGGGGTGCCATGGCCATGACCCCTCCTGCGAAAGGGCTGGGAGGAACCCATCGCAGCAGATGGGAGATGCCCAAAAGCACGCCTGTAACCAAAACCACGCCCCCTCAGAGGCGGTCGCAGAGGAGTCAGGAGCTTACGATCCTCCACAGACTTCTTAAGGAGATCCTCAAGCTTAGATCCAAACAACTTGGAACCATCAAAGGGCAAATGGGAAAGAAGGGCTTTCTGCGAAGCATCCACCTTCCAGGAGCGCATCCAAATATTCCGGCAAGCAGAAATAATGGAGCTAGAAATGGCAGCTGCAGCAGACAAAGAGTCAAAAGAGATGTCCGATAACAAACAAACCTGCTGTTCCATAAGGGACAGACAGGGATTAACATCCTCCCCCTTCTGGAGGGCCACAGACAGGATCTGGAAATCATGGAGCAGAGACTGCACAACATATGAGGCATAGGCCCCCGCCCAGATTGAAAAGTTAGCAGCGGAGTAGGCCCGCCTAGCCGCACCGTCCACCTTCGTATCCACTGGGTCACTGGGCGAGGCATCCTCAGAAATGATAGACCCACTGGATGCCAGACCCACCATGAAAGAATGCACCTTAACACTATGAGGAAATTCAGACAGAAAGTCCTGGAGAGGATATTTCTTGGCGAGGAACAGTGGGAAACCAGCCTTTTCAACATCAGCCCACTCACGAGACAGAAGACCCCTAACCGCCTTGTGAACAGGAAGGGCATCAGGCTCCCTACCGCGGTACTGGGAGAAATAATCATAATCCTCAGCCAGTGGAGCAACAGAAGGGAAAGCCAAATTATCCTTCAAGTGCGTCAGGACCTCCTTCAACTCAGCGCCCTTAACAAAACGGCCATGCTGCTCATCATCCGAGCCATCAGAATCAGGGACAGGCAGAGAAGAACCAGCAGGTAGCAAAGGCACCGGCACATCACAAGCCACCAAGGCAGAAGACACAGCATTATCAATCATGGACTGGAGCACATCAAGGTCGAAACCCACCGGCCGCTGTGTCACAGGATCAGAATCAGAGCCAGAAGACCGGCGAGGACGCTTTCCCAAGTGTTTACCCTCCATACTGAAATTAAACACAACCAGAAGAAGGAGGGGAAAATCTTAAATAGGGAGGGAATTCCATTGCCCAGCAACCGGCCCCACCCCCTAACCTACAAAGCGTCACAGAAACTGCCCTGCGAGGACATCAGGAGCAGGAGAAGCAGACGCCAAGGAGCCCAGGTAAGCCCATGCCTCACTTCAGTCAAGAGGCCCCACAGCCGCACCCCAGACGCTCAGCGTGGGAAGCGGCAAAGTGACAAAAGGAATACCGCTGCGCCCAGCGCCTAGCGAGGGGGCAGCAGCGTCATTAGATTTAAACAAAGAATACCCCAGCGCCCAGCGTGGGTGCAGCAGCGGCACTAGATTTAAACAAAGAATACCGCTGCACCCAGTGCCAAGTGTGGTCCAGCAGCGGTATTAGATTCAAACAAAGAATACCGCTGCACACAGCGCCCAGCGTGGGTGCATCAATAAGCAAAGAATACCGTTGCACCCAGCACTCAGTGGGGGTGCAGCAGCGGCATAATCAATAAGCAAAGAATACCGCTGCACCCAGCGCTCAGCGTGGGTGCAGCAGAGACATAAGAAAGAAGAAAGCAACCGCTCCCCTCACTCAGTGCGAGAGCGGATCCAGCAAAACCGCCGCACCAGGAAGTGCAGAGGCGCAGAAAAACAGGGACGCTAAAGCAGACCCCGAAAATGCCCCCCCAAAAAAATAATTACATACTTACTGAGCCGGTGATCGAAACCGCCTCGCAACATAGATGGAAAGGGTGTTCCTGCCGGAACACAGAGAAAAAAACTGGATATTTCCTGTATAGGTCCCACCCTTATAGGTCAGGTGGTAGGTACTTCCTGCCGGGCGACCATCTTGGGTGTGGACCTTTTTGATTGGGTGAATGCAGTGTCCGGATCACTGGGTGCTCCATGGTTACTGTGACGAGGGAGACGGATAAGGTAGGTAATGTTCGCTTCTTATTCTAAGGCTTGCCTTCCAGCGCTTGTATTGCCCATGTTCGCATTTAGGAATGTTTCAGCAGTCCACATGAACTCATTTTTTTCAAACTCTTGCTCTGTGTGCTGTTTCTTCCCCGGAAACTATCACAAACAAGGGGAAACCCGGTAAGCCAACGGCATCTGGGTAAATAACATATTATCCCAAAAAAATGATGCCTTAGGTCTAATTAATTTCAAAAAGGGGGTGGTGATGGACAGAGTATCTGAGTTGATCAGAACACTCCTACCCAGTCAACAGATCAGGGCTTGATCCATCACCGTTTTTTAGCTCACTGCACCATCCCAGTTCAGAACCTGGCTATATGCAAATTAGTCTGTCCCTGGCCCAGTGCATCATGGGAACAGGGCAGACCAAACTACCAAGCCAATTCTTCACTGGAAAGGAAACAAGCTTATTCCGTCGTAGTTAGTGTTCTCCAACCGATTTGTAACAAACGAACGACGAAGAACTTTTCCAGATGTACTGATAAATAGCGAACAAAAGTGTAGGCTCCTATTTTCAAAGTAATTAGTATTGTCCAAAAAGCCTCTGAGGGTGTTCTGATGGGCGCTCTCTCTAGTATAAGTGGACCAAACTCAAACTGGATACACCGGAGAAACTAAATTTCTTTTCCTTTATTTCACGAGTATTTTAGCTGTGAAGTAGCGCTTGTTCGCTGTGGTATTCAGTCACACGCCATGTGAGATCCGTGGCGTCTAGACGTACATCTGGAGAAGTTCTTCGTCGTTCGTTTGTTACAAATCGGTTGGAGTACACTAACTACGACGGATTATCATTAGCCCTTGTCCTGATGAGGCCAGTAGCCAATGGGCTGAAACGCGTCGACACCCATGAAAATACACCAGTGTTAAAACATCTTACGTTGTGAAAATACATATTTAAAAAGAGTTTAATAAGAAGACAGGTTGAAACAATATAGACCTTCCTTGCTCTTTTTTGATTTCTGGTTAGATCTTGTTTCATAGGAATGCTTAGTTGTACATGTTTATAGCATCCTTATTTTCAAAAAAATTTTGGGCTAACATATTTGAAAGAGATACAAAAAAGTTAATATATGTGTATATATATATATGTGTAAAAAGTAATGTGTGTATATATATGTTTGGTTTGTCATTGTACCTAAATATGGGTTTGTAAATCAACAAGCCATTGTGGTAAAAATTTTCTAATTGGCAAAAAATAAAGTACAAGTCAGAAATTTGTGTTATGTTCGGGATTGGGTATGGAGGAAGATAAATGAGGTAGAATTTGTTTCGTGAACATGATTAGTTTCTTCCCCGGATACACTCCCCACATTCTGTGTGGCTCCCTCTTCCCTCCACTTCCTCACTCCATCATTCAACAAACCCAAGTGCTCCATGTTTCTCTCTCCTCTATAAAACTCAGCTCTTCTTTTTTACATTTAAAGTTAATCTTCCCATGTTCTACAGTATTTAAATTGGTATTTTAAAACTATTCTGGCTGCTGGTGAACTTCGCTTTAAGAAATGCACTTTTGCGCAACTGAAATGTTTTTTTTCTTTACCACTCACGTCATCACTCCTGTGCACATGGCAGCAAGACACATACACGCTTATGTGCATAGCATGTAATTGTATTGGTTTTTTTGTGCAGCCTCGGCAAAAAGCATTTGCAAAGCAAATACGTGACATTGGCGCAGCCTATTGCTGTTGCCCATATTTGCTTAAATATGTACTTAGGAAGACAAAGTTAGATTTGTTCACTTCACTTGCATTCTATCTATAATTCTGCTGGGAATTACATTCCACCCTTTCGATGGCTCATTAATCATTAACATTGTGAGAGCACTCTTGTAGTGTACCAGAATATGCGGCATTAATATCTCCTGCCAAGATCATTGTGTCCTAAATATCATTTACAAAAATACCGCACCATCAGAGTTAATAATAGAAAACCTGCACCCAATGTAGCAATAGTTGTGTAAGTGATATATATAGAGGTGATGGGATTTACGTCAGAGGATATTTTTGCCATCAATTTTCTGACACATAGCCAGGCTCTGAAGATGTTTCATTAAGATCAGGGTGCATGGTGCCCGACAACATAGAGGATCTATGTGAAAGGCCGACAAATGTATCAGTGCTGAGAAGCGAGATGCGATGTGACGTCAGCGTGGGTCAGTGCAGAGACTTAGATTATGACAAACTTTTCAGAACCAAGGGGTATAGTTTATCAGTGGGACACTGCTTCTCTGTAAAACAAATGTTTTTGCCTGCTTGACATGGAGTGTTTCTATCGGGCATGGTTTGCTGCTGTTGGGCGCTGCATAAGATATTGGACTATCTCACGAGTTTCCCTTTAGACCCGCCTTTGAAAACCTACCGCTTTCTATTAAAGGTTTCCAGATGACATCATGTCACGACGAACATGGATTCCCAGTAAAAGAAAACAAATGCATTCTGGGATCCGTGGTCTTCATTGATCCAATTGAACTACCACCGTTAACTAATTAGTTTCCTCTGTGACATTATGCCATCTGGTTTATGCGTTTGATATGTTGTGCTAGAAAATAACCTGGTTGGTCTTAATGTCTGAAAAATCATTTTATAAAAACAAATCCCTCAGTGGCCTGAACTCCAGCAGACGACTTCGCTATGCTCACTCTGTGCCATGTAGAGTTTACAGGAAAATATTGCCAGCGCTGCTTTTGGTTCACATGCACATGCCTTCTTTGGTTTAACAATGTTTGATCGCTCTCTCACGCTTGTGTAGTTGTTTGTTCAGTAGCACTGACTCTTTTCCAACTGCAAAACAAAAAATAATAATAATTGAGGGCAGGGTAATCTTTAATTTTTGCAAACTCGTGTTCCAGTGTGCAGATGAGTTTCTGCTGGCAGTATGCTGCTGTTAAGATTTTATCAAACAGAACTTTGACATATGTTCATGTGGTCATGACATGGATAGATTTGGGCATTGTATTGTACAGTTTACCTCTATATTGCATTAAGGCTCTGTTTGACCCCACATATTTGAGTTACCTTCTTGGTGTGTTTTATTAATATTGGCCAGGTGTACAAACAACCAAATGGTCGCAATTTGTGTATTAGTTTACCTAATGTCCATGGGAATTTTGTGAACTGACTTATGTACTAATGATGGAGCAAGGATTCGCATGTTACGTGACTTGCTTGAATTCATGAACCTCGAATAACATGTAACAGAGTAACCCAACATGTTTTGTCTTACTAACTTCCCTTTATTTTGACATTTGGGGTGTCCTAGCGAGGCTTGCCTATGTGTTTACTAAAACTTAATAACGCTTGTCATTAAAAATGGCCACTGCTTGGCAGGGTTTCTTCTGCGCATGCGCTAGTCACACTCACGTGACGTGACGTACTTGCAGTTCTGGTGGGAATCTTTGCGCTTGCGCATTAGCATTAAGATGGCCGCTTTGTGTCCTCACATGGTGAAGCTTGCGCTGCTGCTTTTGTGTTATTGTTAATTTGCATTAAAACATAATGCCATAGTTTATATAAAGTAAAGGGGTATAGAGTAGCTATTCATGGTATACAGTGTAATCATTTATTTCTGTGTTTTAATTTGTTTTCGCTTACTTTTCATGAACCGCGTTCTTGAGGGTCTGAGAAACACTCGTGATTCCATATTGAACAGCCTTTCTGCGCATGACAGTCTTTGGCCGGTGGCATTGAATCCCTGCCAACCAGAGGTCCCAGCCAAGATGTGCCTGGGAAGATGCACCTTCGCCTAGTAGAAGAAGCTGAACTGTCCTGCAAATGCAACAATTGTATTTTATTCATTGTATTCTGTAAAATATGTCATGGGAACCCCAAAATCGATAGGCGGTCCCAGAGTATGTTAATGCAGGCTTGTAGAAATGAAATGTGATTGGTGTGTTGACCTATCCTACTTGGGGACCAATCGAAATTAGGGATTCTGACACTTGCAACATTTGGGGGTTGGTACACTGACCCGAAAACAGTATAACTAGCCTAGGTTTAGCTAGAGAAATTGTCCGACTTGTCCGAATAGCTGACCTGTCACTGACCCAACGCACTCAATAGGTGATTAATACAGAAGGCTGCGGAGCTCTCTGTCCGAAATTTCCATAGACTCAAGGGGTTTTTGCTGAGAAACCTTAAAGTGCTGGCGGAGCACTTTGCTGGGGAAATCGATAACCCAATCGGGGTTCTGGCTGATAGCTGCAGAGAGGGTGGAGCGCAGGCGTTTCTTCCAAACTGCGGGTGCTGGTCTTACCTTGGTGGTCCTGTCCTGATCCTATTCTGGATTTCCTGTCCTGTCTTGAGGTGTCCATTCTGCACCTGCCGTCCTACTGATGACTGTCCTTCCTTGGGGTTCCTCCCGTCCTTAACTGACCCGTGGCCAGGGTTGGTCTTCACACCATACTAGGTAAATATAGAGATGAGACATCTATTCTGCATCTCCTATTTTCCTTTCTTTGCTTTAATAAAGTCATACTCTTGCATATTTGATTTTCCATGTTTTTTTTCGCACCACTAAATGAGCAGGTCATATCTTATAATTGTTATTTTATTATATTCCATTGTCTTACCCATTCTTTAAGTACATTCCTTTTTAGTTCGTGATATATAGATGTTCCTTTTCTTTACCCATCCTTTAGTAAATTCAAGTAATTGCACTGTTTTATTAGTATGGTTTATTCTTACTTTACCTATGGTTCCTCTTCATGGGGAAATATTTCACTGTGAAATTCTAGTATGTTCCTTATTTTTCCCGTCTTTCAGACAACATACTGAGTTTAAACTCTGAAACCTATTTTAGTATGTTTACTGTTCTTACCTTCCTTTAGATTCGTAAATGGTTGGCTTGATTTACTTTCTATATGGATATGTGCTCTTTATAATTTTAGTTATTGATAGTTTAATTGTTGTAAACCTCATGCTTTCTGAGATTGAAGAAAACTAGATAAAGGTTTTAAAACTTCCAGAGTCTGTGATTATTTTATGAGTGCAAATATAAAAAGGTATTTTGGTGTCTGTCTTTCTTTTACAGCTAGCTCCCTGATCCATTGTGATCATAGGTACCCGTAACGGTGGAAGGGTAAGTTGGGTACAGTAGGAATAAATAGGAAGGAACAAGGGTTACTGATAGTGGAGTGTAAGGTCACCTGATTAATAAATATGGTAAATTGAAATTTATGGGCCCGATACGTATATGGTAAAATTGTTGGTTAGGTGACCTGCGCGCTCTATCAGTAATTTTCTGGTAGCAGAGGTAATGGTTAGGGACTAGTTAAAGTTAGGTAGGACTAGTTAAGATAGGTAAGTAGGTCGGATGCTGCTATAAAGATTTTTGCTGCTAAAACTGTGAACATTATATTGGTGCTAAATTGATAAATCACGTGAAATGTTTTTGCTTTGAAAATTATGAAATGTTTTAAATAGTTTTTTCTACTGTTATATTGATAAATGTACTAATCCACTCGTTAGTGATTGTTATATGTTTGTCTGGAATCCCCGGGAAAATTGAATAAATATCCCGGGTGGTGAGGAGAATCCACGCTGTACTGAGGTCATTGGCTTGAGGAAAATTGGTGCAGGTTAGGCAGAACTGGAAGCACTAATTAGGATTTTCTGAATGTATATTCGAATAATTGATAGCAACGAGTTCGCTGGCAAAACTTCTATTGTGATATAACCTAGTAAGGATCACACGGAAGGAGTAGCAGGTTCGTCGGAGCTTGGGTGATAGCAGAGGGGTTCACTAGTGAAACTTTAGACTTAGTATATATCCCGAAAAGAAGTGGATGAGTCAAAAGAAGTAGCAGGTTCTCCAATGCTTGAGTGAAGGGTAGGCAGAAGAGATCTATCCGTAGTGTATGAAAAGTAGACAGAAGAAGTTTACTTGCAGTAAAACGTATCTTTCCTTTCTAGACACTCGAGTACAGTGGCAAATGTGTTTACGTTGTTAATTTACTAAAGCACTTGCACTTTAAAAGAGAAATTAAGTTTCCGTTACCTTGTGAAGGAGGGAGTCAGTTGCGGAGCTGCTCTGACGTCAATCTGTGCAGAGCTGGTATTGGTCGAAACAGCGGGTGTGTAGCGGAGCTGGAATTGTAAAGGAGGGGTGAGCGCTGAAGCGTGAGAACCTGTCTCGTGAAAAAGCCGCGCACCCATTGGTCAAGATTATTTGAAACCGTGCATTTGATTGGTTGCACGAAAATAAAAGCCGCATTTGGATTGGGAGTGATTTTGTAAACAAAGTCGCTTTTAGGAAGTTATATGTGGCATACGTATAGGCCAGTGACTAGACCTGATCCAAGACATTTAGGGTTTGAAAATGATCAGTGGAAGGGTCATAACACCAGCATTATGTACGGAAAAAGAGAAAATTGACCCTTGTAAACAAAGTGAAGAATTATTTCAAGAAAGACAAACCTATTAAAACTAGAGAAGGTGTTGTCATTCCGCCACCAAATACTCCTTTCATCTTTCATGATGTTTGATAAGGGGTACCATTCATGTGTATGGTTGGAAAATTGGGCGGAATACATGAAAGATGATGGAATTTTGGCTTTTCCATTGGAAGGTACATTTAATGGCAGGGTTTTATTTAATTTGAGAACCCGAATGAATGATTTGCATCCCAGACCCAGATTGACGCAGTATGAAGCTTTAGAGAAATGGGAGATAGAGGCTTTTGAGAGAGACAAGCCCCGAATGGACAAAGGGTTAACCAAATGGTATCCAAAATTGAAGCAAGAAACCCGAGATAAAAAGATGAAACAATGGAGGCAGAATATGATAGTAGAAGGACTGTATTATTTGGAGGACTTGTTCATGAAGAATCCACCTCCTTATAACGAAGGACCCAGATCCTCTAGTGTAGGGGATGCTTCCCGAAGACCCCCTTATCAGGAAGGGACTAGATCTGTAAATGTAGGAGACGGCTGTCAAATACCTTCCTATAACGAGGGCCTAGGACCCATAGGTGCCAGAGATACCTGTCTAAGACCACCGTTTAGTGAAGAGTCAAGATACTCAGGTGAGAGAGACTTCTGTCCAAGACCTCCTTACGAGGGTGAGGCAAGACCCTTAAGCACAGGAAATCCGTTCTCAAGACCTAATTATGGTGAAGGACCAAGTATGACGCATCCCACTGCCCCGAGTTGTGCTCCAACTTTGACTCCACAGGTATTGCATGAGAATTCCTTGGAAAGGATATTGCAGGAAAAGGAGCGAGAGGCTCTAGCCAAACAAAGAACCGAAATAATTCAGAAAATCTCCCAGTTAAATACTAGCCCTGAAGCCTTGACAATCCCAGTGACTATTGGACCAGTTGTTCCTTTGTATGGGGATAGACAGGGGAGTCCAAAGATTACGATCATTACCCCAACTGAAGTGCAGCCAAGAAAAGAGCCCTTAATTGTAGATGATCAGACGAGTGAATGTGAATCTGAGGTTTCTTTGATGGATTTACCGATAAGGGACCCAGGAAGGAATTCGCAGAGGAGACATAATCCTTTTAATACAGGAGAAATTCAAATGGAATCAACTTCAGGTACTAAAAGTGTCACAGTAGTGACTCCTGAAGAGATTGAGAGATGGAGTCGAGAATTAGAGAGACAAACTCCTCAGTCAAAACCCTTAGATATTTACAAACTGAGAATAGAAATGGAAGAACTGATGGCCGGAAACGTGGGGTTAGACAGATTAAATACCTATTTCGAGGAAGAGCTTCTATTTATCTGTAAAAGTCTTACCCGTAATACCAGAGTGTTCCATGAGAAATTAACAGACACTGCCGCCAGTACGGGAATAGATATTGGGAAATCAAAGCCATTACAGAAACCCTACAGAGCAGAATTCTCAGACAAAGATCTAGAGAATATGAATGTGTCAGGAAAGAAGGTACAGATCAAGGAATTGTTGAACGTGTTACAAAAATGGGGAGATTTAGAGAAATGGAAAGCCAGGTGGGAAAAGAAAAAGGAAGAGAGTAGATCTAAACAGATGATTTCTGAGTTTGTTTTAAAGGAAGCTGACAAGCCAGAACAGTTATATCCTATGCAAGAAGTGCCAGGTGGAAAGTATGTGCATGTTCCATGGTCCAGACAGGATATTGTGTCCTTTACTAATGACTTTCCGAAATTACGAGAAAAACCCGTGGAGTGGTACCGACATTTAGAAAGGTTTGTGAAAGTACAAAAATGCCTGTGGAAAGATCTGGATGGGTTTTTCGATATAGTAGTTCCCGTAGATTTGTGGACAGAATGTAAAATTGCCATTGGTTGGCCTAGTGAGGAATACCCGAGGAACCCTACTACAGGAGCTCCTTCCGATGAGGTAATGGAAAAATACGATCACGTAATGTTACACCTGAAGGGAAAGGTGCCTGCAAAGGAAACTGATTGGACCAGAATAGATAGAACTACACAGGAAAGAGATGAGACTGTGCATTCCTTTTATGAAAGACTGCTACAGGTGTTTAAAACATACAGCGGTATAGATAACATTGAGATTAAGGATATGACCCACTTCATTTACAGGTTTGTAAATGGTTTAAGACCTGAAATTTGCCAGTGGATCAAAGACAATAAAATCTGTTGGCAGTCTAAGAAAATAGATGAAGTCTTGCGATACGCAAAGTATTGCGAAGACGAAATGGCTGATAACCAAAAGGCTTTAGAGGAAAAGGTTATGTGGGCACAAGTCAAACTAGCTGAACAACAAGAAAACAATTGGGTAAAATGAATAATAATTCCCAAAATCAAGGTTCTGGGGGTGGAGGGATGCCCAAAGTGAAAATGAGCCGAGAGGAAGCCAAAAAGAAGTTTCTCTGTCACGGGTGCGTACAGATAGGGCACTGGAGAGACGAGTGTCCATACGCACAGAATAATAACCCCCAAACCACTGATTTAAATCCACAGACGCAGAATGAAAAACCGAGAAAGAACCAGCAACAGGTAAAATTGAGTCAGTTGCCTCGTGCTCCTAGACCGAATTTTAAAGGAAAGGCACCGCAGGGTGAAGACATAGAAATTTGGGGAGGAAACGAGGATAGAAATGCAGCAACTTTGCAATTTCTGTTGAATGATACTTTCCTCTGTGATGAACAATACTGACGGGGCCTGAGGGGGGAGGACGAGGAGTGCGTACTTGGCACCTCCTTGCCGGTAGACCAGTCAGGGCCATACATTGAAGGAAAGGTTGAAGGAAATGATGTCACCTTTCTTTTGGACACTGGGGCTACCCGTACTACTGTAAGAACAGCAGACGTTCCAAACCTACCCCTCTCGGTATAAGCCATCCAAGTAGTGGGTGTATCTAATCAATTGATTAGTACCCCAGTTACTGAGCCCATCGAAATTACAATAGGGAATTTCAGAGAAATGCATAGATTTGTTGTTTGTGATACCAGTCCGGTAAACCTATTAGGACGTGATTTGTTGTGCAAAATGAATTGTACCATCTTTTGCTCACCAAAGGGCGTCGAAATTCAAACCCCAGATGAAGATGGAATATACAAATTAATGTTAATAAGGCCTGACTCAGAAATTAAAAGACTGACAATACAAGACTTACCTGAAGAACTCCAACAGACAGTGAAACCAGAAGTATGGGACTTTACTGGAAAAGATGTAGGATTAATGGCAAATGTAGACCCAATTAAAATAGCTATAAAAGAAGATGCAGTTTACCCAAATACTAGACAATACAAAATGAGTGCAGAAGTGAAAGCAGGAGTTGCCATTGAAATAAAAAGTCTGTTAAAAGCGAACATCATACAAGAAGTGTTGAGTAGTCCATGTAACTCACCCATAATTGGAATCAAGAAACCTAGTGGTAAGTACAGAGTAGTGCAGAACCTGAGAAAGGTAAACAAAATCGTTGTTCCTTGCTGTCCTATTGTTCCGAACCCAGCAGTGATCCTGTACCAAATCCCATGGAATGCTGAGTGGTTCACCATGATTGACCTATGTCATGCATTCTTTTCGATCCCATTGCATCCAGACAGCAAATTTCTTTTCTCATTTGAATTCGACAGTCACATGTTCGTTTGGAATCGCGTCCCTCAGGGGTATACAGAAAGCCCCTCAATATTTAATCAGATTCTGAAAAAGTGCCTTAAATCTTTGGTCTTACCAGGAGAATCAGTTCTGGTGCAATATATAGACGACCTCTTGGTGGTGTCTAAAAGTCAGAAAGACTGTGTGACTGACACCATTGCTTTACTGAACCATTTAGGTGAAGGAGGACATAAAGTATCCCCTGACAAACTACAGTTCTGTACCAATTCAGTAAAATATCTGGGGCACCAGATAGAAAAGGAAGTCAGGAAAGTTACTTCAGAAAGAATCAGAATAATTCGTAACATGCAGTTACCAAACACTCAGAAAGAGATCAGAATGTTCCTTGGAGTTGTAGGATACTGCAGACAGTGGATTGTGGGATTTGCAGTTCTAGCAAAACCTTTGATAAAAATGACAAAGAGAGGAGCAAAGGACCCAGTAGAATGGGATGAGGAAGGCATGACAGCGTTTACAAAATTACGAGAATGTCTGTGTACCGCTCCTGCATTGGGAATGCCTGATTATTCGAAAGAATTTGCACTGTTTTGTGATACACGAGACAATTGTGCACTGTCAGTCCTAACTCAAGAGCATGGTCTGACTAGACATCCAGTAGCATACTTCTCTGCTACTTTGGATCCAGTGGCTGCTGGATTACCCGGATGTCTGAAAGCAGTAGCTGCAACTTGCATGAGTCTTGAACAGAGCAAATCCATCATTATGGGACATCCTGTAACTGTGTATGTTCCACATGCAGTTGTAATTTTACTGACCCGAACTAAGACCCAGTATCTCACACCTAGTCGGCTGACTAAGTATGAGAGGATTCTTGTAGGTGCTGCAAATATAGTCATTACTCGGTGTAACATATTGAATCCAGCAACCTTATTACCTGAGTCACTGATTGCAAAAGCGAAGGGAGAGGTCGAACATGACTGCATTGACCTGACTGAGTTTAGTACCAAACCACGCCCAGATATCAAAGAAATGCCCCTGACTGTAGAAGATTACGAAGTGTTTGTAGATGGCTCATGTCTAAGACATGAAAATGGAGGCCTAAGTGCTGCCTATGCTGTAGTCACAGTATCCTGTGCAATAGAAGCATCTTATCTATTTGGAGTAAAGTCTGCACAAGTAGCCGAATTGGTTGCATTGGCAAGAGCCTGTAAAATTGGGAAAAATAAAAGAGTAACCGTATATACTGACAGTCAATATGGTTACGGGGTTGTGCATGACTTCGGCCAATTGTGGCTGCAAAGAGAGTTTCTGACTTCTTCAGGTACTCCTATCAGAAATGGGAAAGTGGTTCAGGAATTACTGGAAGCAATCCAGTTACCAAAAGAATTGGCAGTGGTCAAGTGTACTGCTCACAAATCTGGTGACGACAATGTGACAGTAGGTAATCGATATGCTGACCAAGTGGCCCAACATTGTGCCAGACATCGAATGTCTGTCAATATCAAATTGGGGGGATATGGAAACAGCTGCCAACTTATGGTGTTTGAGAATGTGCCTACATGGGAGGAATTGAGAGATTTACAGAATGCAGCGACACCAAAGGAAACGGGAAGATGGAGAAAGTTTGGTTGTCAACAGAGAAACGAGGATGGTGTCATTGTTGGCCCTGATGGTATGCCTGTGTTGCCTGACAGCCTGCTTGCTTCTATGGCCAGATTAATACATGGAAATGCACACATTGGTAGGGATGCCATGATTCGTGTTTTCCAACAGACATGGTTCAGCTCGAAGTTCAGGAAGGTAGCAGAGTCACTCTGCCAGAGGTGCTTGACATGTCAGCAATTCAACGCTGGGAAGAAAACAGTAGTTGCAATAGGTAAAATTGGGAAAGCAGGAGGTCCTTTTACAAGATTACAAATTGACTTCATTCAGTTACCCCTTTGTAAAGGAATGAGATATGTCCTTGTCATTGTCTGCCTATTTTCAAAGTGGGTAGAAGCTTACCCGGCCAAGAAGAATGATGCCATCACTGTAGCCAAGTTGTTACTGCGAGAACTAATACCTAGGTACGGGGTCCCAGTCACAATTGAATCAGATAGAGGTGGGCATTTCCAGAATAAAATAATTGGTCAGCTCTGTGAAGCATTCAGGATTACACAAAAGCTGCACTGTGCATATCGTCCAGAGGCTTCTGGAGTGGTGGAACAGATGAATGGCACTATCAAGTCGAGACTAGGAAAGATGTGTGAGTCTACTAGCATGAATTGGATAGAGGCTTTACCTCTTGTTCTGATGGGAATCCGAAGTATTCCAGACCGAAATACAGGCCTGAGTCCCCATGAGATCCTGATGGGAAGAGTGATGAGACAAGCATGGGTACCAGGACACAAACTGATAAGCATTTCTGATGATTTGGTACTAGAGTACTGCAAGCAACTGGGTGACCAAGTGCGTTCTATCTCTCACCAGATTGGGGAAGACGCCGTAGCCAGTCTAGCAACTCCAGTCCATAAATTGAAACCAGGTGATTGGGTGGTACTCAAGAAACAAACTTGTTCAAGTTGCCTTGCACCGAAGTGGGGAAAACCAAGACAAGTGATTCTGGTGACCACAACAGCGGCGAAGTGTGCCGGTGTGCCGAAGTGGATTCATGCTAGCCACACCAAGAAGGTGACCGAAGACGAGAAAACTGACGCTGAAGGTTGTCCAGCTGAGGGGTCTCCAGACTTTGGTCCTGAATTAGCTGATGACGAACAACCGAGCACCAGTCAAGATGAGTGGATACCTATAATCGACCTGACAGATGATCCCATAAGAACAAGAAGTCAAACCTATTCAGACAGAGAGTGGAATAGTGAGGAAGAGACAGGAATAGGAGGAGACAATCAGATTATCGAAATCCATGTCAAATCTGATGAAGAAGAAGATCAGATAGGGACAGAACAGGTGATTGACACACCTCCAAGAACTCCTGAGATCGAAAAGGGACAGACAGAAACAAGGGCGAAAGTTCAAGCGGAAGAAAATCAAAGGTTCGAAGTGCTTGAACAGGATCAGATAGAAATAGACGAATGTGTTCAGGATACAGAAATTGAAACGCCCAAAAATCAAATCCAGTATACACCTGAACAAGGCCAGCTTAGTGACCAGGCAGAAGAAACTGAAATAAGACCTGGTACTAGTCAGACAGAAAAGAAGAAAACAGAAACAGAAGTGCCACCACCAAACGAGAATAAGAGAGCATTAGAAGAAAGCCAAACCACAGTGCCAGCTAAAAGGTTCTAGAAAAAGAATAAAGAACCAAGGTACATTAAAAGACTGAGACTAAGATTGAAAACAGTTGAAGAAAAACTTGAGCAAAGAAAGCAAAATTCCAGTAAAACAGAGAAAACTGGAGAAAACTTCAAACGAAGAAGTGACCGAATAAAAAGATTGAACGAAAAATATCAGGATCCTGAATGGACTTACTTGGAGTTGGAAGAATTTGAGGAACTTGAGATAACTGACGAAAGTGACGAAGAAGTGACGGCTGATCAGTCTGCCGAAGAAGAAGAACCAACCTGAAAGTTGCTCAGTGTAAGCTACCTGTGCAAAGTTACAAAGAGGGGTTGAGAAAAGCTTCTTTTGAGCAGAAATGTCTGATTCAAGTGTAAATGGAAGACCTAGACGTAATTGCTGTAAAACATGCTGTAAAGTATGTATATGTAGTGTAGCCTTAGTGTTAATATTATGGATAGGACTAACCATTACTATTCCTTATATGATGAACACAAGTACTAATACTGACACCACAGAGACTGTGATGAAAAATGCAGAAGAAGTGACATCACAAAGTGTAGAAGGACAAGAGAAAGCACTTAGCATTAGACAAACTAAATTGAACTTAGAAGCACCAGATGAGGAAGGACTACATTATCACGGAATCAAGAACCAGACTCATTTAAACGTATTCGCTAACCTTTTAGTGCATTATGTAGAAACCATGGAAATAGAAGACTGTTACGTTGGCATGAAGCTACCTACTTCTGTAGCTGAGGGATTGACATACCATCACTTGCCCCTAACATATGGAATTTCCTGTAGTATTTTAGCTAGTTTATTTTACAAAAGAGGACCGTTACAGTACTATTACTCTAACTCAGACGTGATATTTTCTGAACTTCCTATACGTGGAAATCTGAACCCTGTACATACAAAAAGTGATGTAACACATTATATGGGAGAATATTTTCTGACTATAGGTACCATAGATTTAGGTGAAGCACACAGAGATAACTTGACCTGTTCATTGCATGAACAAGAGAAAGTGTTCTTAAACATGGCAGAGAAAAGAAGAGAACGTTTTCAAAGAAAAGCGAATGATAAAAGGCAGAAAACTCCTAAGTGGGCTGAAAACATGGGAAGCACCTCAAATGGTGGGGCTAGTCCTGCTTTGTTGCTGGATTTCGAGAGAAAAGGGAAACTTTGTCTTCACCGAGAAAAGAGTAGTTATTATAATAACATTTTCATTGGTTCCAGTCAATGTGAACACAATTACAAGGTAATTGGAGGTTGGGGTTTCAAAAATGGGTCAGAACCTGTGTTTCCCGGAATTTATTACATATGTGTAAACAAGGCTTATTTCAAATTGCCGGATCACTGGTATGGAAGCTGCTATTTTGGAATTGTCTTCCCGAAAATATACCATGTGAATGAAATTGCTGGAAGCAATGAAAACACTAACAGTTTAGTGCGTAGTAAAAGAGAAAGTGTAGGTGAAATAATGGGTAGTATATTTAGTGCATTGATACCTGCAGTGGGAGTGGTTCTGAACACACACAGAATTTGCAAATTGTCAACAATAGTGGATCGGTTGTCTACTGACACTGCTAGTGGATTTCTGATGGTCAATACCGAAATGGTTGCGATCAGATCTATGGTTTTGCAGAACAGACTTGCTCTTGACACCTTATTAGCAAAAGAGGGCGGAGTCTGCCGAATGTTGAAAGCGCAATATTGTTGCACTTACATACCGGACAAAAGTGTGCAACTCAAAAGGTATGTGAGGAACATTACAAATTTGGAAAAGGAACTCAAACCACTGGAGGTTGATAGTACCTGGAAGAGACTTACTGATGGTCTCTCCACTGTAGGTCATTGGTTTTCTAATTTAGGTAAAGGTTTTTTGTTCAAGGTACTGATGCCAATTGCAGTAATAGATTTTATTATACTCCTCATATTTGTCTGTTGCAAATGTCGCAAACACCAGAAGAAATATACCGTGAACAAAAGAGGCGTGAAACGGAGTGTGGATGAACTTGAATTAAAGGAACTGAATAATCAAATTTATAAAAGGGTGAAGAATTCTCACCCTAACAAAGATAAAGAGAAATTGAATCGAATGTTGGAGGAGATCGAATTGAGAAAGTTGTGAAAGTTGGCATCTGATTCCATTAGTTTTGTGATGATAATAAATATCATCAAAGAGGGGATTGATGGAGCAAGGATTCGCACGTTACGCGACTTGCTTGAATTCATGAACCTCGAATAACATGTAACAGAGTAACCCAACATGTTTTGTCTTACTAACTTCCCTTTATTTTGACATTTGGGGTGTCCTAGCGAGGCTTGCCTATGTGTTTACTAAAACTTAATAACGCTTGTCATTAAAAATGGCCGCTGCTTGGCAGGGTTTCTTCTGCGCTTGCGTTAGTCACACTCACGTGACGTGACGTTTTTGCAGTTCTGGTGGGAATCTTTGCGCTTGCGCATTAGCATTAAGATGGCCGCTTTGTGTCCTCACATAGTGAAGCTTGCGCTGCTGCTTTTGTGTTATTGTTAATTTGCATTAAAACATAATGCCATAGTTTATATAAAGTAAAGGGGTATAGAGTAGCTATTCATGGTATACAGTGTAATCATTTATTTCTGTGTTTTAATTTGTTTTCGCTTACTTTTCATGAACCGCGTTCTTGAGGGTCTGAGAAACACTCGTGATTCCATATTGAACAGCCTTTCTGCGCATGACAGTCTTTGGCCGGTGGCATTGAATCCCTGCCAACCAGAGGTCCCAGCCAAGATGTGCCTGGGAAGATGCACCTTCGCCTAGTAGAAGAAGCTGAACTGTCCTGCAAATGCAACAATTGTATTTTATTCATTGTATTCTGTAAAATATGTCATGGGAACCCCAAAATCGATAGGCGGTCCCAGAGTATGTTAATGCAGGCTTGTAGAAATGAAATGTGATTGGTGTGTTGACCTATCCTACTTGGGGACCAATCGAAATTAGGGATTCTGACACTTGCAACATTTGGGGGCTGGTACACTGACCCGAAAACAGTATAACTAGCCTAGGTTTAGCTAGAGAAATTGTCCGACTTGTCCGAATAGCTGACCTGTCACTGACCCAACGCACTCAATAGGTGATTAATACAGAAGGCTGCGGAGCTCTCTGTCCGAAATTTCCATAGACTCAAGGGGTTTTTGCTGAGAAACCTTAAAGTGCTGGCGGAGCACTTTGCTGGGGAAATCGATAACCCAATCGGGGTTCTGGCTGATAGCTGCAGAGAGGGTGGAGCACAGTCGTTTCTTCCAAACTGCGGGTGCTGGTCTTACCTTGGTGGTCCTGTCCTGATCCTATTCTGGATTTCCTGTCCTGTCCTGAGGTGTCCATTCTGCATCTGCTGTCCTACTGATGACTGTCCTTCCTTGGGGTCCCTCCCGTCCTTAACTGACCCGTGGCCAGGGTTGGTCTTCACACCATACTAGGTAAATATAGAGCAGAGACATCTATTCTGCATCTCCTATTTTCCTTTCTTTGCTTCAATAAAGTCATACTCTTGCATATTTGATTTTCCATGTTTTTTTTCGCACCACTAAATGAGCAGGTCATATCTTATAATTGTTATTTTATCATATTCCATTGTCTTACCCATTCTTTAAGTACATTCCTTTTTAGTTCGTGATATATAGATGTTCCTTTTCTTTACCCATCCTTTAGTAAATTCAAGTAATTGCACTGTTTTATTAGTATGGTTTATTCTTACTTTACCTATGGTTCCTCTTCATGGGGAAATATTTCACTGTGAAATTCTAGTATGTTCCTTATTTTTCCCGTCTTTCAGACAACATACTGAGTTTAAACTCTGAAACCTATTTTAGTATGTTTACTGTTCTTACCTTCCTTTAGATTCGTAAATGGTTGGCTTGATTTACTTTCTATATGGATATGTGCTCTTTATAATTTTAGTTATTGAGAGTTTAATTGTTGTAAACCTCATGCTTTCTGAGATTGAAGAAAACTAGATAAAGGTTTTAAAACTTCCAGAGTCTGTGATTATTTTATGAGTGCAAATATAAAAAGGTATTTTGGTGTCTGCCTTTCTTTTACAGCTAGCTCCCTGATCCATTGTGATCATAGGTACCCGTAACGGTGAAATGGTAAGTTGGGTACAGTAGAAATAAATAGGAAGGAACAAGGGTTACTGGTAGTGGAGTGTAAGGTCACCTGATTAATAAATATGGTAAATTGAAATTTATGGGCCCGATACGTATATGGTAAAATTGTTGGTTAGGTGACCTGCGCGCTCTATCACTAATAGTTTGTGTCACAAATTACGGAATTTCAGTGGTTCGTAATTTGATACACTAAATGAATATTAATGAGGTAGATTGTAAATTGCTACTCAGTATGATTTGCTGCCATCACCAGTAGGGTGCCCCGCTTGAGTCAGCAGTGAACCATGTCTTAAAAAAAGCAAACTTTTAAAAACAAATATAGCCCATTTTCCTTACAGGAAAATGGGATGTGTATTTTCAAAACGGAAAATTAAGTTTTACACATGTTTTCGGTGTAAGCAATGATAATTTTGGAACATTTCTATTCCTAATTCACTTTTTGTCAACATTCACAAAGGGGAAATGGTCCCTTGGGCACCCCTACCAATTTGGGAATGGGTAACCACCTCCCTCAGGTCTTGGTAAAATAATGTTTTTCAACCATATTTTAGTCACAAAACATGAATGTGTACCATAACAATGGAATTGGAATTGATGCCCTAAACACACCTATGCCTAATATCGATTTGGTCTGCTTTCCTAAACCCATTTAACGATTCAGAAAACCTTTTCTGACTCATGAAATGGGATCACTACATTTGAAAAATAGTTTTAGTCTTCACAGATCCTCTGATTTGCAGAACCAGAGGAACGTTAAAACCCTTTGTACATCTGGCCCATTGGGTTGTAATAATTGGCATCTGCTTTACTATCTTTGTCCAAAGATTTGATTTGCTTTTGATCAACTAGGGCTGCCAGCTATCCTCTGCTCTTTCTATAGTCTAGACTTCCTTGGGCTAATGGAGTTTTTTCTTTCTGTAATTTGCTGATTGCATGCTTTCCTTTACTTCATAGTCAAGGCAATTCTCAATCCATGGCAGATTTGTGTGTTTTTCCTGTTGCCCTCTAATTGTTCTCCAGAGCTTCTTACCTAACTCTTTGCACCAGCAGTCTCAACATAGTTAATGAATATATGCTCCTTTAGATATAGACAAACATATCGATACCCCATTTCTAAACCAAGTTCAACTTTGTCATTACAAGATAGTATGTATTGATTCTGTGGCATTGACAGGATCATCAAACCGGAGTATAGTTTTTTACATTACTTCGGTTCCAAAAGGTATCTTCTCAAGCAATAATCCAGCTTTCTGAATCTTCATTGACTTTGAATAATTTGGTGGCACATCGTTGGACATTTCGAATTCTGATATCTACTTTTCAATATAAATCTGAGCCATCTTCTAAAAAGAAATAATTAGTTTTATATGTGCAAACAAAATTCTGTGTTACCTTCAATAGCCCTTTAAATGAATTTGTAGGCACCCCACTTTGCAAGAAGCTGAATTACATTGTTTACTTGTATTTAGTTCATTTTGGACAATCTTCTTCTCTTGTATAAAGTATAACTATTCCTACTTGCTGTGGTCAGCCCATTGGTCCTAATTACGAACATTGCCAAAAGCGTCCTAAAAATATATTTATTTATTTGGGTCTCTTGTATAAAGTATAACTATTCTTACTTGTTGTGGCCAGCCCATGGGTCCTAATGACGGACATTGCCAAAAGCTTCTTAAAAATATATTTATTTATTTGGTGTGTTTTATATGGTGGTATTTCTGACCTTTCGGTTATTTCATAGGTCAAAATAGGGAAAGATAAACAGATTATCAAAACAGAAAGTAGTGTAGGATGAGAATGCATTCAATCAGATAGGCCATGCTCTTCTAGTTGCTGTTCTGTGATCGCTGCCCCAGCTTTTTCTATTAGAAAACTAGTCTGAAAAGGTTGGTCATGAATTTTCTGATGTGTAGGTGGTTTGGGGTACTCAACTGAGCTAATAACTCCACAATACTTTTTGGACTTAGGGCTAGATGTAGGTAACTTCAATTTACCGACTCATAAATACCGAATTTTACCGATTCTGTATTTATGAATCGGTAAATTTGAAGGAGGGAGATGTAGGTGAATTTTATTTTTGAATTACCGAATCGTTAATATTCGGTATTTACCGAATCGGTAAATACCGATTCGGTATTGCCCATTGATTCCTATGGGCCTTGAAGGCCATAGGAATCAATGGGCAATACCAAATCGGTATTTACCGATTCGGTAAATACCGAATCCTGCAAGGGTGCAGGGGGTGTCACTTTGACACCCTCTAGCACCCCAAGTTCAGGCATGTGTGACATGTGGCACACATACATGCCCTAAGGGCATGTCTGTGTGTCACATTGCACAGGTGTGCATGCACAGATGTGCATACACACCTGAATTCGGTATTTTACCACCCAATGGGATTGGGTGGTAAAATACCGACTCTTAAGGGCCTGTGGCACTCTTAGGAGTGTCACCTACATATGGATTTACCGAATCGGTGAAATTACCGTTTCGGTATTTTACAGAATCAGTATATTTACTGATTCTGTAATTTTACAGATTCTGTAAAATAATGGCCCCTACATCTCAATCACCAAATACCGGTCGGTAACGGCCGAAATCGGCCGTTACCGACCGGTATTTGCTCTCCTACATCTGGCCCTAGGTCTTTGTCGTACGCTGTTGATGAAGATAATAAATTGCTTATAGGGAATATTGGATCTTGCTGAATTAAATTTTCATTTTAAGAACTATGTATCGCCTAAAAGTATAGAAAGGAACAGTTTCTGTTTTAAAAGACTAATCTTTGATATTGGCCATCCCAATGAATGGTAAACGGAAATTGTTTATGGTTGTTTTATGTATAGGTATTTGTAGTGCATGGGCCTATCCAGAGAGCTTTGAAATATTATATATAAAAATTCTCTCTCTTTTCATTAATGTTCTAAAAGATACTTTAATATGGGGGAATAAATTAATAAATACATACATAAACAATAGTCTTTGTATACTTAGCTTCAGCATACACATGTATATTACACCAAGTAAATATTGCTGCTTCTATGTACCTATTTCTATATAGAGGGGCTTATGCCTGGTAGTAAATGGTTACTAAGGGGTCCATTAGGATGTCGGGCGGTGGAACCACCGCGGTGCTGGCAGGGCGGAAAAACGCCTTTTTCCGCCCCCCGAACAGCGGAACTCACAGCCGCCATATTAGTATAGTAAAACATAACTCATTTCCCGTCCACCACGGAGCGGCGCACACCGCCATCAAAGTGTGCCTGCCACCGTGGCGGTGGGAGCCAATCGAGACTCGTCCACACCGCTCCACAAATTAGGATGGCCCAAATAGGCAGATGCACCGCAGCGGAGACACCGCATAACCAGAGCCGGCGGAAAGTCGATAGTGGAGCGCGATCGCTGACACCCGGCCATGAACGCCATGGACCCAGCCCTCCACATGCATCCGGTCATGTACCTGCTACTGACCTTATTGAATTATAGGACAAATGAGTTTTAAAACTATAATTCCTCTTTTTGTCCGCCAACATTTTTTTCTTTTAATCGGAACAGTCTGGCCCCTTATTAAAATTTATACTGGGCACAGCCTGTTTCTTTTAACTCACTTACACTATCACTAATCACTACTTCACTTCACTTGAGAAAACCCCAAAAAATAGCTCTGCTGTAACACAGGCGTTGTAGCACACTGGGGGGACATTCGGTCACCCCAGTGGGAACCCAATGATGAAGCATGTCACCACTAGGTGGTGAGTGAGGGCTCTTTTAGAAAAAGTTTTTTTCTTTTTTCTTTCACCTTTCTGTGACTTGGGTTTTTTCCTACACATTGTTGTGTGCTCTATTTATACAGTCACTCGTTTGTTGTTGTTGTTGCCTGCTACTGCACTACCATCAACAGAGCCGCCGCAGACGATGCCGCAGGTGCGCAAATACACCAATACAACACACAACACACGGCCCGACACAGGGTCCAAGTCCACCATAGACACCCTGCTGGGGTCACAACACATCCACAAGGGCACCCCAATATCACCCACCTGCCAACAAGTCACCCCTCTGCATCCGGGACACATATCGACCTCGAACTATCAACAACTTACCGCTCCCGGTCACGTCACCGCCGCGGTCAACACATGCGCACAATGCAGAAGGCAGGGTCAGTCCAAGGCGTGGGCAGGGCACTGACACCACAGGGACACACCAGCCCCAACTACACATCAACACACACCATCAAGTCACATGCCATATGCCCATCCTGTACACCCTCATGCACATCAACAAGCACAGGTACAAGCAAGCACAATACACACCATGCACCACACAACAGACAACCAGGGAGACCGCCACTGCAGGAGTAGCTGACAAGGAACACACTACACCAGTGCCTCACACACTCAAGGCTGACAATACTTCCCAGCACATACACACTACCTGGGTGTAACCACAAACAGAACACACACACACAGGGTAGCCTGAACAGATGCCTGCACAAAACTATACACTAACACCACAGGGCATCAGGGGATGCACATTAAGCAATGCCAAGCACACAGACACACAACACTGTATGCACAACAGGCAGTGTGTGCGCAAAAAGCACAACGAATACACACAGACAGGACTGGCACAACCACAACACACACCACAAAGCAGCACAACACAAAAACAACAGCACACTCAGGAAGTGAAGCTACACCACAGCCAACACACAGACAGCCAACACCACAACAACAGGATGCACTACTCTGGGATACAGCAGCACACCCAGCAATACCAGAGCACTGGGCAGCACACACAGCTCAAGTGCACATGGGCAAGCAAACTGATGAATACCACAATAACATCACACATAAAACAATGGACCCATGTCCAGAGTGGAACAGCACACTTGGCCCAAAGACTCCACCACAAGGCACAGTCTCACAAATGAAGGGATGGGGAGGCACATACGCATGGAAACAAAGGGGACAGCTGACATCAAAATCAACTGATTTACATGTCAGTATCAGACATGTGAGGTGTGTCCAATACACAAATAGAGTGAATGCAGACCAACAATGTCTACGCACAATTGGGATGACATCACACCACACACCATGCCTTACAGGAGGAGAAAAGGCACCATGTGCCTGCAATGTTAAAGAATGTCACAGACAATGCCAGTGATGACCAGCAGGTCACACAGTCCACACAAACACGCACAACACACATTGATGATCAAACAAATACAACACTGATGTGCAAGTCACACACTTTGCACACACATAAGTGACAAATACAACAAGGAGGAGTCACACAGAACTGCATGGACACACCAACACACTGCACAGTGCAAAACAGACAACTCACACAAAAGCATCAAATCATGTACACAGGCAGGACAATCAAAACCCAAGGCACACAACTCCTGGCTGACACATGTGTGTCTGTCAAAATCCAGGGGCACACACACAAACACAACAACTACAAAATCACACCCTTCCCACTGCACACCTCCTCACCACCCAAGCGCACACATAACATGTATGCCAGGGGACCAGGACTACGGGCCAACACAGGATGTCCATACACATACACAGCTGGGCATATATACAGGAATAACACACATACATCATGACAGTGCGCAGCCAGCCTGCTAACCTGTGCACAGCATCACACCATGTGCTGGCAGTGTACCCCAAACTGACATAGCAACCAAGTAGCCAACAACAGAAAACCACTCAAAACATAACAGCATGACAGCTAAAAGAGCCAACACAGGTAACGCAAGTATCAGTGTCAGAATGGGCTGAAGCCCCTGTCAATAATTGTGATGCGGACAAAGAGCTTTGCAATGTCGAAGTGATACATAGAGTCAACTAAATGCACACACAAAAAGAACTTTAATTAGCAAGGACACCGACAAAAGACACAACAGGAGTAACTGTACTTATTCACATATTGCACAGATGTGAAAGTATAACAACTGTACACAACAACAAGGTACAAAAGCAAGATATCTTGCACAGGCAAAGTACAAACAGGAAGGCCAGTGTCCATGGCACAGGTGAGACTCCAACACAGCAGAGCAACAGGGCCAGTGTCCAGGGCACAGATGAGAGTACAACACAGCAGAGCAACAGGGCCAGTGTCCAGGGCACAGGTGAGACTTCAACACAGCAGAGCAACAGGGCCAGTGTCCAGGGCCCAGGTGAGACTCCAACACAGCAGAGCAACAGGGCCAGTGTCCAAGACACAGGTGAGACTCCAACACAGCAGAGCAACAGGGTCAGTGTCCATGGCACAGGTGAGAGTACAACACAGCAGAGCAACAGTGCCAGTGTCCAGGGCACAGGTGAGAGTACAACACAGCAGAGCAACAGGGCCAGTGTCCATGGCACAGGTGAGACTTCAACACAGCAGAGCAGCAACAGGGCCAGTGTCCATGGCAGGTGTCCCAGCAAGTACATGAGAGGCTGCACAGGGGAGACTCCAACACAGCAGAGCAACAGGGCCAGTGTCCAGTGCACAGGTGAGACTTCAACACAGCAGAGCAACAGGGTCAGTGTCCATGGCACAGGTGAGAGTACAACACAGCAGAGCAACAGGACCAGTGTCCAGGGCAGGTGGCCCAGCAAGTACATGAGAGGCTGCACAGGTGAGAGTACAACACAGCACAGCAACAGGGTCAGTGTCCAGGGCACAGGTGAGAGTACCACACAGCAGAGCAACAGGGTCAGTGTCCAGGGCACAGGTGAGAGTACAACACAGCAGAGCAACAGGGCCAGTGTCCAGGGCAGGTGGCCCAGCAAGTACATGAGAGGCTGCACAGGGGAGACTCCAACACAGCACAGCAACAGGGCCAGTGTCCAGGGCACGGGTGAGACTTCAACACAAGAGAGCAACAGGGCCAGTGTCCAGGGCAGGTGGCCCAGCAAGTACATGAGAGGTTGCACGGGGGTAACTAGTCATAATATCGATTCCAAAATATCGAATGCACAAAATATCGAGTCAAAAATATCGAGTATATGTAAATATCGACAGTAAGAATATCGAGGTAGAAAATATCGTAATATTTAAAGGTAAAAAAATATCGAGTACAAAAATATCGTGTCAAAAATATCGAGTAGTATTAATATCAATTTTTAGTAATAGTAAAAAATATCGAAAATGTAGAGAAGAAATGTAAATAATAAGTAAAAGAAATAATAAAAAATGTTAAAATTGTTAAAAAAAAGAATAATGTTAACAAAATTATAGTAATAATAATTTAAATAAATTAAATATTTATTATATAAATATTGAAAAACATGAAATTGTTAAAATATTATTTTAATATTTAGATATTGCAAAAAAAAAAAAAATAATAAATTTAAATAAATTATTTAGGTATTTTAAATTAGTTAATAAATTTATTAAAAAGTTACACACATTTATAAATAAATAAATAAATATATTGGGAAATAATTTATAAAAATATAAAAAATTAATTTTTTTTAAAAATCATTAAAAATCAAAAATTAAAATATTTTAATATTTTTAAAAATAAAAAATAAATTAGTATATAAAAAATGTTTATTTTTGATTTGCAAATATAGAAATATATACAAATACAATTTATAAAAAAATTAAAAAAATATTAATTTATTTTAAATAATATTTAATTTTTTATAAAAAAATATTTTAAATTATTTTTCAGAATTAATAAATATTAAATTAGTAATTTCCTAATTAATTAATGTTTAAAATAATTTACAATATTTGTGTAAATTTAGATTTTTTATAAAAATTTTAAATTTTATTTAAAACATAAACATTACATTTTTAAATTTTAAAACAAATTTTATTTTTAAATTATTTTTAAAAACAATTAAAAATGTTAAGAAAAATTATTATGTGGTAACATTTATATTGGATCCGTGTCCCCCACCTACCTTGATATATGCCTGACTGGATTAGGAATAGTAATTTATAATTGGTCAGTGTCCAGCACCTTCCCTGATATATGCCTGACTGGAGTTGGAATAGTAAATTATAATTGGTCAGTGTCCAGCACCTTCCCTGACATTTGTTTGACTGGAGTTAGAATAGTAATTTAAAATTGGTCAGTGTCCAGCACCTTCCCTGATATTTGCTTGCCTGGAGTTGGAATAGTAAATTTTAATTGGTCAGTGTCCAGCACCTTCCCTGATATTTGCCTGACTGGAGTTGGAATAGTAAATTTGAATTGGTCAGTGTCCAGCACCTTCCCTGATATATGCCTGACTGGAGTTGGAAAAATAAAATATAATTGGTCAGTGTCCAGCACCTTCCATGATATATGTTTGAATGGAGTTGGAATAGTAAATTATAATTGGTCAGTGTCCAGCATCTTCCCTGATATTTGTCTGATTGGAGTTGTAATAGTTAATTATAATTGGTCAGTGTCCACCACCTTCCCTGATATATGCCTGACTGGAGTTGGAATAGTAAATTATAATTGGTCAGTGTCCACCACCTTCCCTGATCTATGCTTGACTGGAGTTGGAATAGTAAATTATAATTGGTCAGTGTCCAGCACCTTCCCTGATATTTGCCTGTCTGGAGTTGGAATAGTAAATTATAATTGGTCAGTGTCCAGCACCTTCCCTGATATATGCCTGACTGGAGTTGGAATAGTAAATTATAATTGGTCAGTGTCCACCACATTCCCTGATATATGCTTGACTGGAGTTGGAATAGTAAATTATAATTGGTCAGTGTCCAGCACCTTCCCTGATATTTGCCTGACTGGAGTTGGAATAGTAAATTATAATTGGTCAGTGTCCAGCACCTTCCCTGATAATTGCCTGACTGGAGTTGGAATAGTAAATTATAATTGGTCAGTGTCCAGCACCTTCCCTGATATTAGCTTGACTGGAGTTAGAATAGTAAATTGTAATTGGTCAGTGTCCAGCACCTTCCCTGATATTTGCTTGACTGGAGTTGGAATAGTAAATTATAATTGGTCAGTGTCCAGCACCTTCCCTGATATATGCCTGACTGGAGTTGGAATAGTAAATTATAATTGGTTTGTGTCCAGCACCTTCCCTGATATATGCTTGACTGGAGTTGGAATACTAAATTATAATTGGTCAGTGTCCAGCACCTTCCTTGATATTTGCCTGACTGGAGTAGGAATAGTTAATTATAATTGGTCAGTGTCCAGCACCTTCCCTGATATTTTCCTGACTGGATTTGGAATAGTAAATTATAATTGGTCAGTGTCCAGCACCTTCCCTGATATTAACTTGACTGGAGTTGGAATAGTAAATTATAATTGGTCAGTGTCTAGCACTTTCCCAGATATTTGCTTGAGTGGAGTTAGAATAGTAAATTGTAATTGGTCAGTGTACAGCACCATCCCTGATATTTGCTTGACTGGAGTTGGAATAGTAAATTATAATTGGTCAGTGTCCAGCACCTTCCCTGATATTTGCCTGACTGGAGTTGGAATAGTAAATTATAATTGGTCAGTATCCAGCACCTTCCCTGATGTATGCCTGACTGGAGTTGGAATAGTAAATTATAATTGGTCAGTGTCCAGCACCTTGACTGATATATGTTTGACTGGAGTTGGAATAGTAAATTACAATTGGTCAGTATCCAGCATCTTCCCTGATATATGCCTGACTGGAGTTGGAATAGTAAATTATAATTGGTCAGTGTCCAGCACCTTCCCTGATATATGCTTGACTGGAGTTGGAATAGTAAATTATCCTTGGTCAGTGTCCAGCACCTTCCCTGATATTTGCTTGACTGGAGTTGGAATAATACATTATAATTGGTCAGTGTCCAGCACCTTCCCTGATATTTGCCTGACTGGAGTTGGAATATTAAATTATAATTGGTCAGTGTCCAGCACCTTCTCTGATATTTGCTTGATGGGAGTTGGAATAGTAAATTATAATTGGTCAGTGTCCAGCACCCTCCCAGAAATTTTAACATAACTGTTTCATAATCTTAGAAAAATAAGTACATATGGATGTTTTTAAAATGTTTATTGTCAACTTGTATTTATAACATGTACAGTACAATATTCCAAAAAAATAACATTTAATATAAGTAGTTAGGAAAATAGGATGTATTGAATTACATTTATTTTGATTTATAAATGTACATTTTCACAAAATATGTTTTTAACTGTATTTATACAAAAAATATGAAAAGTTTTCATAATTATATTTGGGTAACAATTAGTAATAATTAATACAAATTATAATCAATTTTTTTAACAGTCTGTTAAATATTTATTTAATAATGTTAATATTTATATATTCATAGGATTAACCCCTTGCATGCTCATGACGGAACGGTTCCGTCATCAGCGTCGGTGCTCCGGTGCTGATGACGGAACATTTCCGTCATGAGCCAATACGGTTTTAAACCCTTCAGCACTGCAGCGAAATTCGCGCAGCACTGAAGGGGTTAAATATACATGTTTGATATATAAATTATTATAAACTAATAAGAAAGGAAATATATGCTGTAAAGATTTAATACAAAAAACACTGTAAGACACTTTGAATACTATTAAATACAATGCTCTTAATAAACAATAAATAAACATTAATTATTGGTATATGTATACTATTATCGTGGCAAACAACATTATTCCTAATACTATATCAAATAGTAAAACAATGACGTACTTGGATATAATGTTTCTGATTAAATTTGAAATATTTACATACATTGTTAGAATAATTAATAATAATATTTAATATTTTATATTAATTATTAAAATTAATTTACAATTTTTAACTGATTCTAACATTTTTTACAAATTAAAAAAAAACATTCTTCTAATAGTAACTCAATGTTATAGTTGTAATTGTATTTATTTCCTATTGACATATTTAAATTAATATAATAATAGAAATACATAATATTTAATATTTATTTATATTATTAATTTACAAATGCAATAAAAATCTATATTCTCTTAAATAAAGGAAAACATATTTATAATAAATATAAATTAACATTAAATATTTAATATATATTTATTACAATGTTTATATATTTTTTGTAATATTAATATTAAATAATATTCTAAAAATATTATTTAATATTAATTAAGAAAAGATATCTAAGCTAATTATTTTGTAATTTGTGTTACAAAATGTACTCAGAAATTATAAGTGTGGGCATGTTTTTTATTTTTTTATTAGAGCATTGTATTTAGTATGTTAACGTTTCTAATATGGTTTAAGGGTACTACTTTTTTACCGCGTAAGGTTATTTTGCTTCTTTCAGGACTGGAGAAGCTCGCGGTTGGGAGCTGCGTCGCGTTGAGAAAGGTAAGGTGAATTTTACCTAATATTTCTTAGAGAGTAGTAGTGTTTGAGGGTATATTCGAAGTTTGTAGTGTTATTGTGTGTATGTAGTCGTGGTTTTGGTATGCTTTAGGTGAAACTTAGGTCTTACGGAGGCGTCGTGTATGTTTGAGACCTAGGGGTCCATTAGGATGACGGGCGGACTTTGTCTGCCCGCCATCCTGTCGTCGTAGGGGACCGCCGACCCTAAGGGCGGGAGTCCCGTGTTCAGCCTTAGGATGCGCCCGCCACAGTGGCAGGCGCATCCTGTATTCATTCCATTGTGGCGCAATGCCAGGAAGGCTTGTCGTGCACTTCCATGCACAGCATGGCAGGCACCGCGTGGTGCCTGCCATGCTGTGCATGGAACTGCTGGGTGGTACCATAGGTACCCCCCATGTGCACCACCCCCGAGTCCTTGGGGGCCCGTAACGGGCCCACACAAGCAATCACCGCATGCCTTTCCGTGGCGGCATTGCCGCCACGGAAAAGCAGCTGCAGACAGGCATCCTAATATGGATGGCGGTGTCTGATAGACACCGCCACCATATGGTCCCATTACCGCCCCGGCCGCAATGCGACCGGGGCGGAAAAGCGGCGGACGGTGTTTTCGTCCGCCGCGGTCCCCCCCGCCATCCTAATATGGCGGGGGGAATTCGCCCGACATCCTTATGGACCCCCTAGTGTTATTTTATGCTTAGGATATGTGTTTTTAAACGTTTTACATTAATTTTAATGTGTATTTTGAAATGTTTGGGGGTTTGTGTGGGTGGGTTACTTTATGTATGGTTTTTTACAGGTTCCGGAACATCGCAGTATTATTCCATGGAAGGATGCGGGTTTTTTTTTGGGAGAAAAGAGTGTATTACTCATTAATGTAATATTTTTACATCTCTCTCCTTTTTTCGTGATTTCCTGGAGCGATTTTTAATCTTTTTCACTATTTTTCGGGTTTTTATGGTTGTTCGTTTGGAATGGATTAGGAGAACATAGTGCGTTTCTTTTTAAACTAAGGGGTCCATTAGGATGGCGGACGGACTTTGTCCGCCCGCCACCCTAACGGAGATCGGGACCGCCGGCCATAAGGGCGGAGGTCCCGTTGTGGGTATTAGGATGTGCCCGCCACAGTGGCGGGCACATCCTATATGTTTTGCATTGTGGCTCTCTGCACCGCCCGCCACAATGCAAAACATATGCTGACGCATTTCAGGATGCAAAGCGGCAGGCACCGCGCGGTGCCTGCTGCTTTGCATATGTACATGTGGGGGGGGTACCATAGGTACCCCCCATGTGCCCCCCGACAGTGATGGCAACCTGGGGGCCCTGCAGGGTGCCCCCACAGCAATCTCCGCCTGCCTTTCCGTGGCGGCATTGCCGCCGCGAAAAAGGCCCCTACATTGTGCCATGGTAATATGGCTGGCGGTGTCCATTGGACACCGCCACCATATTAATCTATTACCGCCGCCCGTCCGCCGCTGTCCCCTCCGCCATCCTAATCTGGCGGAGGGGAAAACGAGAGTGCTTGTCGGGCGGATTGCCTCCGCCAGGGTGGCGGTGGCCACCGCCGCCCTGGCGGAGGCAATCCGCCCGCCATCCTAAGTGTGTGTATGTTCATATTTTAAATGAATTCAACACACTTGGTTTAGTCCGGGTTTTCTGGAGCAAATTTTGGATTATTTTACTATTTTTCGTGTTTTCATTTTTGATTACATTTAATATTTCAGTATATATATTTTGTTGTTTGTTAGGTAACAAACAGTAAATAACAGTAAATAAAAGGGATATTGTAGTGATGGTATAATCCATGTATGGTATATAGCTGATAAAATGGTTTGGGACATGGTTTAAAAGTCCCATCCATCATCCATTGTTCGCATTGTTGTATTTTCCTTAAATTTGTTGCAGTTGCAAACATTATTATTCTGTTGGTGGGGCTTTCATTGTCAAAAAGTAAAACATTTTCATTACATTGGGGTCGGTTCCGATCCGGTAAAATAATCCGGCGTACGAATCGTATTCGTAGCCGATTCCGTACGAATGGGAAACTACCGTCCGACCAGCGAATTCCGATCCGTTACCGTTGATTTCCGTACGATTTGCTACGATCCGTACGAATGACATTCGTTTACCCGTACGAATAAGCCTCGGGCAGACCACCGTACGATTCGTAATCAGTCCGTACAAACTCACTATTCCGATTCGGAACGAAATGCCTGAGCGAGATTCGTACGGGCCAAAGTATTCACGATTCAACATTGATTCGTACGGGACATTCGCCTCACTGCAAGCTCCACCAATACATACTACACGCACACCCGTCGGCCAAGCCTACGCGAACACCCCCACCCGCCAACGGCCCATACTACTCACTCGCACGCACAAGTACGACACGCACTCCCCTCGGCCAAGCCTACGCGAACACCCCCACCCGCCAACGGCCCGTACCGCTCACTCGCACGCACAAGTACGACACGCACACCCCTCGGCCAAGCCTACGCGAACACCCCCACCCGCCAACGGCCCGTACTACTCACTCGCACGCACAAGTACGACACGCACACCCCTCGGCCAAGCCTACGCGAACACCCCCACCCGCCAACGGTCCGTACTACTCACTCGCACGCACAAGTACGACACGCACACCCCCCCCCAACAAGCCTACGCGAACACCCCCACCCGCCAACGGCCCGTACCGCTCACTCGCACGCACAAGTACGACACGCACACCCCTCGGCCAAGCCTACGCGAACACCCCCACCCGCCAACGGCCCGTACCACTCACTCGCACGCACAAGTACGACACGCACACCCCTCGGCCAAGCCTACGCGAACACCCCCACCCGCCAACGGCCCGTACTACTCACTCGCACGCACAAGTACGACACACACACCCCTCGGCCAAGCCTACGCGAACACCCCCACCCACCAACGGCCCGTACCGCTCACTCGCACGCACAAGTACGACACGCACACCCCTCGGCCAAGCCTACGCGAACTCCCCCACCCGCCAACGGCCCGTACTACTCACTCGCACGCACAAGTACGACACGCACACCCCTCGGCCAAGCCTACGCGAACACCCCCACCCGCCAACGGTCCGTACTACTCACTCGCACGCACAAGTACGACACGCACACCCCCCAACAAGCCTACGCGAACACCCCCACCCGCCAACGGCCCGTACCGCTCACTCGCACGCACAAGTACGACACGCACACCCCTCGGCCAAGCCTACGCGAACACCCCCTCCCGCCAACGGCCCGTACTACTCACTCGCACGCACAAGTACGACACGCACACCCCTCAGCCAAGCCTACGCGAACACCCCCACCCGCCAACGGCCCGTACCGCTCACTCGCACGCACAAGTACGACACGCACACCCCTCGGCCAAACCTACGCGAACACCCCTACCCGCCAACGGTCCGTACTACTCACTCGCACGCACAAGTACGACACGCACACCCCCCCAACAAGCCTACGCGAACACCCCCACCCGCCAACGGCCCGTACTACTCAAACGCACGCACAAGTACCGCAAGCACACATAACGCCAACACCAAAACGACCACAAGGACCTTGCTAACGAGTCGCACTACCACACTGAACATGTCTCCTGTGTACACACCTTTGACAATCAATGTCCTGGTCACAGCCAAGCAGCCAAACAGAGGACAACACCAACACCCACCCCAAATAACACCCACCCCAACAATTCAAATTAAGCCACACCCACCATTTGACCAATAAAAGGGACCACACATACAACCCATCATCCTTTGCAACATACCCATTCTTGCGAGGAAACAGAGAGCACACCAACAATTGCAGCCACATACCTTCACACATACACCCTATCACATCTACACCAACACCACCTCCTTCACAATCACAAACACACACCCTCATCCATACACACCATCACACCCTCAATCACATACACCTCACACCATGACCACACCCAAGAATCCAAAATTCACTAACCCGGAGATGGAGATACTTACTGATGAAGTCATCAGAGTCGAGCCGCAGCTGTTTGGCGCATTGGTCAGACAGACCAGCCTGGCAGAAAGAACACGCCTGTGGGAGAGGATTGTAGACCGGGTCAATGCTGTTGCACCCATCAGACGCACCAGGGATGATTGCCAGTCCAGGTGGTACGATCTGCGGAGGATGGTGAAGAAAAAGATGGCACAGGATTACGCCAATGCACACCACACTGGAGGCGGTGGTCCCCGCAGACCTCCTGTATACCAGCCCTGGGAGGAGAAGGTCATGGTCCTACTGCCAGCGGTGGGAGTACATGGAATAGAAGGAGCCATTGAGTCTGGTGAGTGTACAAAAAACACAAGTTACATGGGTAGACTAACAACAGTGCCCAGCAGCATGGGGTGGGTGGCCATGACTCCAAGCAGTACACAACCAAATGGTGGTAGTTGCAAGGGGGAGGCACATAGGGTGCAATGTGTAGGGTAAGAGGCTGCTCTCATGCCATATGTCCCAGGGACACACACAAGCATAATGACCAATGCACAGGGATAGGTAAAGATCACACAAGATACTAGACCACAGCTTCTAAATATTTACTAATTGCTGACACACCTTACAGAGATGCATCATTTTGTGACAAAGTAAGGCAGTGTAGCAAGAGAGCAAGCACAATCTACCTGTCTCCATCCCTGTCTCGCCCTCTATCTCTGTCTCCCTCTGTCGCCCTCTCCCTCTCCCTCTGTCGCCCTCTCCCTCTGTCGCCCTCTCCCTCTGTCTCCCTCTCCCTCTGTCTCCCTCTGTGTCTGTCGCCCTCTCCCTCTCCCTCTGTCGCCCTCTCCCTCTGTCTCCCTCTGTCTCCCTCTCCCTCTGTCTCCCTCTGTGTCTGTCGCCCTCTCCCTCTCCCTCTGTCGCCCTCTCCCTCTGTCTCCCTCTGTCTCCCTCTGTCTCCCTCTCCCTCTGTCTCCCTCTGTGTCTGTCGCCCTCTCCCTCTCCCTCTGTCGCCCTTTCCCTCTGTCTCCCTCTGTCTCCCTCTCCCTCTGTCTCCCTCTGTGTCTGTCGCCCTCTCCCTCTCCCTCTGTCGCCCTCTCCCTCTGTCTCCCTCTCCCTCTGTCGCCCTCTCCCTCTGTCTCCCTCTCCCTCTGTCTCCCTCTGTCTCCCTCTGTCTCCCTCTGTCTCCCTCTCCCTCTGTCTCCCTCTGTGTCTGTCGCCCTCTCCCCCTCCCTCTGTCGCCCTCTCCCTCTGTCTCCCTCTCCCTCTGTCGCCCTCTCCCTCTGTCGCCCTCTCCCTCTGTCTCCCTCTGTCTCCCTCTCCCTCTGTCGCCCTCTGTCTCCCTCTCCCTCTGTCTCCCTCTCCCTCTGTCGCCCTCTCCCTCTGTCTCCATCAGTCAGTGTTTGTCCCTCGGTCACCTCAACGCACATCCCTGGGGCACACACACAGTTGCACACAAGCACTGCACAGGCCTCACAAACTCCATAGAGCTGAATGTTAAGGGATGTCTCACAAGTACCAGCAAACATCTGCTATGTGCCTGTAAGACACCCACCATTTGCTGTCAACACTGTACTGTGTCAGGACACACATCTCAGAAAGCTCTATAGTACACAATGGGCACGGTGTAGGCAGCACAAGTCCCTCCTGTGCTCATTGCTAACACAAACATCAGGACAAGGTCACACATCCTGTGCACCAACACAAATCCAACATAATGGCAGCATGCCACATGAGGGGACAGCCAAATCATGAACAATGGACGCTTGCAATTCTCAAACAAAGTAATAGCATGGCCTGTTGTACACACCCCTTACAGAAACTCATCCCCGGGGGACAGGCGTTGTATTGCAACACTGTCCCAATTGCCATGTACCACAACAAAACACGTACTCATATGAATATGCATACAACTCTTACATGCACATAACAGAAGCTCCAGTCCATTGTGCCCCTCTAAAAAAGCTTGTGCCCCATATCATTACCTTTGTGGATGTACATAAGTACCAACATGGACATGGGTATTGACAAGGTGATGCGTCTCAGAGAAGTGCCAAGTTCTAAAGCCATGATCTACAAGTGGGTGTACAGGTCCAGCGGTGTTGGCATTGTTTGGCCAGCATGGAACAGCAAAAGACATCCAAAGTAGTAGCTGACATGCTAAATAATGATGCTCTGTCTCTTACATCAACATGCTGCATCTAAACTCTGTGCATGCTTGACGCACACATAAGAATTTTCACCGTATCCAGGATGTTGCGTGAAACTTACAAATGCTTTACACGTGTGGTGCCGGCAACACAAGACACAGCAATGGCTGTGTCAGTCATTGTCAAGAGATTGGAAGAATGTATATACCCCATCGTACTATTGTTTTTTCTACCACTAAATACACAACTGTACAATGTCAACAATGTATAGCTTGTGGAACAGTGATGCTGATAATGGATAACCAAACCACATGTCACTTGATATTGCCTTAACAGTGTCTCTCTCTCCCACACACAGGGCAACGTGCGGATCTCCCCCCCAGCCAGGGGGGCCAAGGATCCCAGTCCCAGGCTCAGCAGGACCCAGACCCCACCGCCAGCGCCGTCCCTCAACGCACTGTGGATGACCCCAACCAACCTGGCTCCTCTGGATCCCAAACCCCTGCAGCAACTGTACCAGCTACATCTCTGCCAACCACCGGACCTATTCCCACCACATCCCAGCAGACAGGTCAGAGCCCTGGCCATGATTCACAAGAGAGCCAGTCTGAAAATGAGGGACACCCTTTGTCGGGCGCCCCTGAGGTTGGTGACAACCTCCACCCTCCCAGCACTCGGGGGGCCCGTCGATCGGATGTGCCCACAAGCGCAGGCCGTGCTCATGTGGGTCAGGGTGGTGGGAGTGGCGCAAGGCGGAGGCGAGAATCTGGGCAGTCAGCTGCAGGGACCGGTATGGCTGAACTCGGTAACATCCTTGAGGCAGACCGGCGGGACACCAGTGAGGTAAGCCAGCTTGCGGAGACCCTCAACCAGCTCAAAGAACAGCAGGCAGAGCAAATAGCCAGGCAAGACCTGCATTATGGACGGGTGGAGGCACACCAGGCTCAGCTCTTGATGGTGCATAGGGACATTGTCCATGTGCTACGTCAGATGGCTGCCAACATGCAGCCCCCTCCCTGTGTCACAAGGCCAGCAACATCACGGCAAAGTGCAACACCAGCCACAGGGAGGGAGGAGAGGGAGGAGGAGGAACCCTCTGACGTAGCGTCCCATGCACCGTCCATGCCTGCACATGAGGGTCCCCCAAGGAAGGTGGGTCATCCACGCCGAAGACGTTGAGGGCCTGTGGCCCATGGACTTCTCCCAGGACACTGGACCTGGCATATAGCCCCTGGGTGCAACAGCATCCCCTATGAGACTCTCCCACATGGACTTGCTGGTCCCAGTCTGCCCAATGATGTCAGGCACTGTGGGCTGGACTCTGTTGACTGAAACAGTAAGGCATCTCATCTCCTGCAGTGAATTTTGGATTCCCCCCCTTTCTGTACAGCACCTATTCACGTTTCATGCACTAGAGCACCCAATAAATAATGTAAACATCATACGCATTTGGTGAGTAATCTTTGAAACAGCATACATGTATATGTGTCAGCAAATGTCATAAATGCAAGGTATACAACAAACAGCAGTCATCCACACACTTGGATCAGAATCTGAGTGAGGACACACATTGGTCAGAAATTTCCACAAACTACATACATGGATGGTAAGACACACCTGTGTGGGACAGTCAATGCTGGAGGGGGGATTGAATCCCAATACTGCTAGCACAGGCAGGCCCAGGAGAGTCACTTTGAGGAGTACATGTCAGTGTCACAAAAGTAGTAGTCCATGTAGGGAGTACCTACAACTGTGTCCTCAGGTATGTGAGCTACCATCAGCATGATGCATTACTGTGTATGTGATTAATGCCGCACAGGATTACGGTGGCAGGACAGACTGTGGGCAATGGGCTGGAGCACTCTAGACAAGCACACCTGATTAAGTGACCTACCCCTATGGAGCTACAAGTACTATACTACTGTAATGGGAGCAACACATACAGAAAAACGACACACATCAGACAAATACCAACCCCGGAACGGCCAAATCACACCACACCCAAGAGACAGGGTCATGGTGTGTGTCCCATGTGCCAACTTGACTGACTGTGACAGCAATGTTGAAGTGGTGTGAGCATGTTGTGTTCTGGCACGTGACTGTAAGCTAACAGTTTTCTGATCTAGTGGTGTTGACAAGCTAACACTGTACAATATTGTGCCTATGTAAGGTGTGTGTGTGTTGGACACGCCACATGACCTGGTGGTACGTAGACCCAATGTCATGTGAATCCGCATAGTCGTGCCAGTATGTGTTGCACACACACGCATAGCAGCAGCTATGGCTGAGTACAAAGCATTTTTATAGCACGAGGGTGAATGTCTGGTGTTGTCTGTGTGTAGGGTGGCCAGAGCATGCTCTATTAATGGATGGAAGGAGGGTCATCCTGTAGGTGTCTGTGTTCCTGGATAGTGTGTGCTGCATGTTGGCTGTGTATGCAGCTGCAGCAATGAGTGAATACATGACGGCAGGAGGGGTGTGACTAATTGCTAAACAAACACATAACACAAGGGCACCCGCAATGCACAAAGTGACATGTGGATGTGAAGGCAGGAGTGTCTGCCTCACTCAGGATCACTGACAACTAAATGGCACAGTAATCACCACACATCACAGTCAGTGGATCAGGGCCCTTACGGTCAAGTGGGGCACAAGACACACAGCGTCTGCAGGTGTATACAAGAGCTAGTATGTTCAAAGGAAAACTGCACCAACAAAGACATGTACCTCACACACAACATAGTATTCTAGCCTTCACCCACCCCATGCGTGTGGTCAATATACAGTTACACACCTAACAAGCATGAGGTAACTACGTTCAAAATAGTATATGTGCACATTAGACGGACATGTGTGTTGAGCCACAAGCAGGCACTATATTCTGTAGGAGTCAGACGCCATGCACAACATGATAATCTACATTGTGAGCCCATGGAGCTTTCACAATCATACATGTGCATTGTCAATAAGTCCAATTTACACTAATCATGATGTCACCTGTAATGCCGCTTTACGAATACCTACAAGACTGTCAACGACTGGCCGTACCTTTCTTCATCAGACTGGTGTGATGCTCTAAGGGTTCCACCTCCAAATAGCCCATTGGTCTGAGTACAAACAACAGACACAAAAGGGTGATCAGGCGAGGGAAGGAGAGGATGGGAACTGCTGGGAGGGAGACCTGAAACAGAGGCAATTAAGCATTAGGACAACATTCTCATGTCACAGACACTTCAAAAACCTCATTAGCTACACTGTACCAGTCACACCTGTGAAGTGTACTGTCTGGTGACAAATAATGATGATTAATCATGCCATCACATCAGATACGATGCTGTGACACAGACACATAAAAACTGGGACAGTCTATCATCCATTAGAGTCATGTCTAACGCTCACAAGTGAGCACCCATGCAAAAAGATCTATGTAGTATAAACACATTCCCAGGCACAGATTAGGTGGACCTCAGTAACAAATGGAAACATATGGAAATCCAACTACCGCTAACTCTAAAGTCTGTATGTGATATTGGTTAGCCATAAGGGCCCTGTAGGCTAACTTGAGCAAATCCACTACAGCTGTTAGTATCACATATGATGAGGAAGCTAATGATCGACATGCAATGAAGGCACTCTGTAGCCAGTCTTTTGGTGTGTCAAGTATGCATCACAATGCTAAACATGATATGCATGTACAATAAATATTAAGTGCAAGTGATGTCCATCCAAGCTACATAATCAGACCCTACCATAGCACAGTAATGGTGCCGGCGACCAGAGATTCATGTGAATGACCGCACTCCACTGGTGCTACACAGAAATTCACATATGCATCTTTCACACTTTTTACTTTGTCATGCTAAACATACATGGCATCATGTGCATCTAAACATCACGGCTACTCACTGTGAAGGCTGGCGTAGCAGTATTCTCAACCTGCACTGAGGTAACGACATGACAGTGACATGATATACTGCTGCAAGGGGCAATGCATCCATGTTAACTGATTCACAGGACAGTTGTCTTAAGATGTGGAACATACACTGGGCAACACCAACACCACATGGTTTCATGGTAATCACACTGGACTGGCCCACAAGCTGGAGGTGAGGATCCAGTCACATTCTAATGCACACAGTGAGGCTGCAATCCCCCACAGAGTCCGTGGTTGTGACCTCTGACACAATGTCATGCCATGGTATGTGCAATGTTGCTGTGGCAATGTCTACACACATTGATGCATTCACCAGAGTATCAAAGTACAACAGATGACAGAAGGGGTGACTATCCTGTCATGGGAGTGGCCATACATGTCATGAGGTACATAATGGAGTAGCATGTATGCAAGATGACACCACATGCACATGAACATGTACCACACATTTCTACACATACCAACGCTAAACAGCCTCATATGAGTCCTTACCCAAATTGACTTCTCCACATGTTCAAGCATGCTCCGTTGATGTGGCTGACGTTGCAATCATAATGAGCAGTAGCAGGATGACCACGATGTACCCCAACGGACAACAGGCAGGGCGAGCTGTGGATGAGAGTGGCAAACAAGGGGTCAAGTTCGGTATAATGTCATTTTGTCAATGTCTGTTGAATAGCCAGATGTAGTATGACACCTGTACATTCCAAGTGCACACATAGCACGTATGTGTGTAGCATTACAACTGAACATGTGACACAGCACAACACACATCCAAGTGATCTTGCTTACAGTCTGTTGCATACACAGCATGCTACCCATGCTACTCTATAGTCCATCTTTTACTTAAAAGATGAAAGGACTCACCATCATGAAAAGAAGTTGCGGATGAGGTGACCGCGGATATCATCTTCACCCTCCTCGTCACTGGCATCCTGGCCAAGGCCTTCATCCTCAACGGGCGGATGTTCCAGCTCATCAGGATCCAGGTAGAGTGGCACAGCCTTCTCCACTGCCATGTTGTGTAGCATGCAGCACACGGTGAAGATGTCACACACCTTGCGTGGGCTGTATTGGAGGGCTCCGCCTGTCTTGTCCAGGCACCTGAAGCGGCTCTTCAGGAGTCCAAAGGTCCGTTCGATCACCTGCCTGGTCTTCACATGAGCATTGTTGTAACGCTGGTCTGCAGCTGTCCTGGGGTTGCGTAGCGGAGTCATTAGCCACGGCATGTTTGGATATCCATCGTCTCCTGCAATTTGACATCATGTACAAGAGTGAATCATATGATGCAGATCATGAAGTTGTGACATACTGACATACAGAGCTCACAGTGTATACTCACCAACTAGACATGCCCGGTGGTTGTGCAGCTGCAGCATCATCTGTGGTACCCTGCTACGCCTCATGATGAAAGCATTGTGGCACGATCCTGGATAACGTGCACAAACATGTGAGATAATCATGTTGGCAAGACACACCACCAGGGCATTTATCGAGTGGTAGTGTTTCCTGTTGCGATACGCTTGCTCCTGAGCCTGTGGTGGGACAAGAGTAACATGTGTACCATCAATTGCACCAATTACCTGTGGCATACGGCCCAGGCCATAGAATTCCCCCTTGACATCTGTCAACTCTTCTGGAGTAGGGAATGTAATGAATTCATCAAGGTGGAACAACATTGCTCCCAAAACATCACCCAATACCCGGCTAAACATGGTCTGAGACATCCCTCCCACATCAGCTATGGTAAATTGGAAGGTACCTGTGGCAAAGAAATGGATGGCTGCCATCACCTTTACCTTGGGGGTCAGTGCACTTGGATACCTGTGGCGTGGTTATAGGTGAGCCTCAAGCCTGCCCGTCAGGTCCTTGATCAACTGTCGGCCGAAGCGATATCGACGGATGCAGTTGCGCTCCCTCATGGCTTCCAAGTCAGGCAACGGCCTTTCCAGAGGGGGTGCCCTGCAAGACACAATTTTAAGGAAATGTCTACAACTGTCTGACTAAGACTATAACAATGTACATGGCACAAGCAACACTGCTTCAAATAATGTAGACAATTTGGAGTGTGGCGTGGGATACACACAGATGCCAGCTCCCACACACTCCTCCGTGGCGAAGGAAAATACCTGTAGTGTGTGGAATGGATGTGACATGCATACAAACGATCAGATGTAAAGGTCTTAGTGACCATGACCATGTATCATGTCAGTGAGACACGTCATGTCAATGTCAGTAGGAGGTTGTCTGCACACCCAGAGGGCAGACTGCAACACACACCACATGTGCAATCATTTGCACTGTTCAGCCTTAGTCATGTTGCGGTGTGTACTTTCAGTGACAATGACATGACCATCATCATACAGCATGATAATTACATTTGTCACTGATGGTCTGTGATGCCATCACACATGTGAACGGGTCATTAACACACGTGGCATGGTGTGTGTACATTAGTCACCCTGCCATCACAGCAAGGACACAACATAGATGCTCCTACAGCAGATGCACAGTACTTTCAAGGACTAGTTACTTACCTTTTGTAAACCAATATCTGTAAGGAACAGTAGGCAGTAGCAAAGTGTCACATTTCAATACATACATAGCTTAGGACTAATTAGCCTCCCTGGGTGGCATCGATCTGACCAGTGAGTGGTGGCTATCCAGGCCACACCGGAACAAAACCAGTGTTGTAGATTGGCATCCGACAAGGGCGTGGCCACGTTTTGGCCGTACCTACAACGCATACACTGGCAGCTGTTACACAAACATATCCCACAGAGAGTGTGGGTAGCAGGCAAAGATGCATGTCAAGTAGCTAAACATCACTCCCAGAGTCAGGGAGGATGATGACATCTTTGCGTAGTGCCTGTACCTCTTGGATACCCTCTACAGCGTAGCTAACGGGAATGTGTTCTGTGGTTTTGAGGGCTGCATGCAGATGCTTCCTGGGATGGGGTGGTAGGACAGGGAACATGGTCAGTCCGGGTAGGGCAGTGGGGGTCTGACAACGTGCCTATGTACAGACAAACATGCTGCGTGGCTGTACATGCTTGCCAATATACATACAGTACTCTCATCAAGATAGGCCTGCAGAGGCTCAGCGTAGCGTTAGTGTAGTTGAAGGACCTGAGTGACAAGTTGGTCCTCACCGCAGCAACAGGGAGATGAAGGGCCATGGTTCCAACCGCCCACATAAACACTACACTGAACGTTGCCCAATCAACCAAATATATCTTTTGAGTTGAGACATCAACTGTGTCTGGCTAGGTGTCCACAACACTCACATCCCCCAGTCCACCTGTCCTGTGGTCTTGGGACTGACACTCACGTGCCAGTGGGTCTTCTTGACCCTCCCAATACTCATTAGCGCCAATTGTAATGAGGTGTGGCCAGCTCATTGATGTTTACATTCCCATGCAGCATTAAGAGCGGTGTTCTGCCACACAGTTACCACGGCGGAGCCGTACAGTGTGTGGTATCGGGGCCAGCACCACCCCAGAATGGCGCCACGGCTGACACCTGGGGGAGATCTGGCAGTGAGGTTGTGAGTTGAACCAGCGGGGACCAGGATGAACATTCCGATCATGTCTGTCACAGCGGTTCTGGGACGTATGCACCGCCTGCGTCCGTCACTCAGCGAGGGATGGCGTCAGGGGCATATCAACAGGGGCGCAACTGCCCCCTGATGGGTACGGTGGGCCAGAAGCTGATGCGGAGTCAGTGGGCGGGGTGAGGGACATCATGGACATGAGGAAGTGCACTTACTCCTCCTGTGTCACATGCAGGGCTGGGACCATAGGTCGTGGTGCTGGCTACGATGGCTGCTATTCTGATGGAGCCGTGTGGTCGCCGTCACCCTAATCCCATGCAGCATTGCACTTGCATCGTGGTTATTTGTTAATGCAATTACACATCTCTGACTTTTTTTTTTACCTGACTAGTTTGCCCTGGGGAATGATGTACTAATAAGGGGCTCACATGTCTCCACACCCACACACATGCACTGGTCCTACATCCCAACCATGAGCTATTGTGGTGCTGTGCCAACTGCTGGAGTCTGAGTGGCTTGTGGGACATATCACACCTGGATTCATATGTCAGGTCCCCGCAAGTGGAGCGTCTCTTGTTGTTGTGCCTGACGTGAAAACCGTGGAGACACAGACGGTGAGGGTCACTCACCAACATCATGCGTTTTCATTCCTCACAGGCTTTGTAAGTGACATCCCTATTGGCACGGTCTTGAGTATGACAATAAAAGGTAAATGTTCTGAAGTGTTAGTACAATGATTTAGGGTACAAAATGTGTAAGCTTTAATTTAGACCGGACCTGCGTTGGTGTTGAGAAACAAACAGAGGACCTGACGTGTGGACGCAGAGGTGACATATGACTACTCAGATAACGTCATCAGGGCACACACAACGCCAAGGATACTTGCAGAGCCAGAGGATTTACACACCAACACACAAGTGTACGGTATTACGGAAATTGCCATGTCCAGGATGACATGTGGGGATATTCTGAGGTGAGTAATACTTTACTGACCTGTTCATGGCATATGCTAACAGCATGCACAATGTAGCACATGGCACACACATGACGTGGTCACACAGGGTCATGCTGTGCGGCTATGACACCTCTGTGACAGTGGGCATGTTCCTGTCATCATGTGCCAGTTCCCTGTACTGAATTGTGGCCCATTCGAGTGTTCATGTGCCTCGCTACATGTTGCAGACGTTAATTGTGTTGAAATTGTTGAATGCATGTGATGCACATGTGCATCATGAATGATGACATGTTGTGCAAGCTATTCACACATCAACTGAGGCACAGGGTCACAATCCCTGTGCTTCTTCAATGTCTGCCAAACCTGGCACATACTGATGTATGTGTGCCATGCTGATGTATGCATCCACATGGTTGACATGAGTGTAGACTACATCCCTGCTGTGTGATTTCCTGGTGTGACTCTCCCAATGGTGACATGAAGGTGGACAGGGACGCAGCCTACATAATCGTTCACTTGACCATGTCTGACACAATGTACCCCAATGGTACGTGCCTGTGTACGCATCGTTTCCCTATCGCCTTTAGGCTCTACGCGAGCTAAGCATACCCCAATGGTACGTGCGTGTGTACGCATCGTTTCCCTATCGCCTTTAGGCTCCACGCGAGCTAAGCGTACCCCAATGGTACGTGCGTGTGTACGCACGTTTCCCTATCGCCTTTAGGCTCCAGCGAGCTAAGCGTACCCCAATGGTACGTGCCTGTGTACGCACGTTTCCCTATCGCCTTTAGGCTCTACGCGAGCTAAGCGTACCCCAATGGTACGTGCGTGTGTACGCATCGTTTCCCTATCGCCTTTAGGCTCCACGCGAGCTAAGCGTACCCCAATGGTACGTGCCTGTGTACGCATCGTTTCCCTATCGCCTTTAGGCTCTACGCGAGCTAAGCGTACCCCAATGGTACATGCGTGTGTACGCATCGTTTCCCTATCGCCTTTAGGCTCCACGCGAGCTAAGCGTACCCCAATGGTACGTGCGTGTGTACGCACGTTTCCCTATCGCCTTTAGGCTCTACGCGAGCTAAGCGTACCCCAATGGTACGTGCGTGTGTATGCATCGTTTCCCTATCGCCTTTAGGCTCCACGCGAGCTAAGCGTACCCCAATGGTACGTGCCTGTGTACGCACGTTTCCCTATCGCCTTTAGGCTCTACGCGAGCTAAGCGTACCCCAATGGTACGTGCGTGTGTATGCATCGTTTCCCTATCGCCTTTAGGCTCCACGCGAGCTAAGCGTACCCCAATGGTACGTGCGTGTGAACGCATCGTTACACCATTCAATGTGTAGCATTGCCAATGGCAATGTCACCGTACTTGTGTGTGAATTTAAAAAAATGCATAGGCAACAACTAGGGGAACAGTGTACTGTTCAAAATGCAAGCAGGTTGTCATGGATACGGAGTGTTTTTCAACTCCTACAGGTGTCCTTGAAGAATCAGTTGGGCAAAAGTATACAATGTTGCGAAAGTTGTTGCTCAGCTCTGGCTCTATTTTCAAACCATGCATATGTGTGTCATGGGCTTAGGTGTGATGTGATTGGATGGAACATAGGATGCAAATTATGGTGGCCTATCACACACTACTCCTTGGACTCACAGACCCTCTGCAGCACAGATATAAGGCAGCATGTGGCTGTGGGGGGGCACTTGCCTGCACAACATTGGTGTGCTAACCACAGCTGCTGTCTCTGAATCCTCTGGACCCTGATTAGCTGAACATGGAGAGGGCACCTGCATTCACTGATGGTGAGAACAAGGCCCTGTTGGATGCCCTCCTGCCAAACTTCAGCAAGCTGTATGGAAGACCAGAGGATCAGGTGAGTGATTTGTGCAATACCTTGGAGTGTGCACCTGTTGTGTGTGTGACATCATTGCCACTGTGTAGTAATAGGGGATAGATGCAATGTTGTGTGAGTGAGTGCCAGGGTGCACAGTGTTGTTAGAAGAGAGTTATTTGTCGCAGTGTGGTGTGTGACAGCATGTCACGTGCTGCATTGCACCCAGATATAGCATATATTGTTCAGTGAGTGCCATGCTCAAAGAGTGTTTTGCAGCCCTCATGTCATCTGTAGATTGTCAATGTCATGCAAAGCAGTTGTGTTTGCACACAGGCCACATACTCCTGGACAATGATGCAAATGTGTGTGGCATACGATGCCCTGTTGTCATCATGTATTTTGTGCACATATGGGTGTCTTGGGAACATGCACCAGGTATACTGATGTTCTGTTACTTTACATTTGTGACAGGTATCTGCCTATGAGAAGGGTGAAATCTGGGTGGACATCGCCAGGGCTGTCCGGAGAGAGGGGGGACCTCGCAGGAGGCTTCGAAACATAAAGAAGAGGTGGCAGGACATCCGGTGCTGGAGCCGCCGCATCGCCCGAGTCCAGCTGAAGCTGGAAGCTCCACGCCGGCATGGCGGCAGCCGCCACCTCACCCCAACATGCTCCGGGTCCTGGAAGTGGTGTTCCCAGACCTCCATAGGCAGTTGCAGGAGGGACAGCAGCACGAAGGGGGTATGTACATGTCTGTTTGTAGTCATGTGTGTGTGAAATGGTACCTGAAGAGCTCTAAGGCATGGTCACTCTCCCATAGTTTGAGTGGTGTGGTCAGACAGGCAGTTCATGCATTGGAATGTGATTGTCCCTCTGTCAGCAGCTGCTTCTTTACATGCCTTGCCCTACTACACATTAGAGTTTTGCTTTGGCTAATGCTTGTTTTTGACATGTACTCCGATGGTGCAGTGTCTCAGATTGCATCTTCCTTTGCACATCATCATGTTGTAGGGGGGTATGTGATACCTGTTCGTACCTCAAATGTAGCACCACATGTGCACTATGTCTGCCCTTCTTCATATTGTGGCACTGTTCTTGAGTCTCAACAAGTTTTTTATGCAGAAGTCTGCCTCAGTGGCCTTTGTCCATGGTACACTTTCAAATTATCTTGTGTTAGCTACAGGTGCACAATGTACATGTGCTATATTTTGGGCTTCTGCATACTCACACTGGGCAGTGCGTGTGTGCATATTCTCTACATCTGTTGCATGTTCTTTGTACATAGTATTGATGGTCTGCCACACAATGTGACTTTGGATGTACAAAGCGGTGATGGCAGTGTGAGGTGATGGAACACTTGTTTCAGGTCCCAGGATGGCATCACATGGCAGTTCGGCCAGGACTTTTGTAATGTTGGACAGAGTCTAAGCGAATCAAACATGACCAGGTCTTGATTTGGGTGGCTGGGTTGGCTAATGAACTGTTATGCATCATCAGCTATCCTGTTGTCAGGCAGTGGATCATGATTGTGTCTCTCATACAAGTATTTGCCTTGCCTGTACCTTGTCTCCTACCATACATTGAGCGTTGTGTCTCTGACATTTGTCCACAAGTAGACTTGTCATTATGCAGAGTTCAGTGTCATGTGACTCATGATGCATGCCATGTTGAGGAATGAGGCCAAATGATTTGCAGCTGATATGTCTGATGTGTACAGGTGACTGATATGTTTTCATTCTTCTCCTTGCTCACAGCATCATCATCTGAATCTGGAGGGGACACAGGCGCGGACCAGGCGGAGGGACACACCGACAGTGCCACCTGCTTTGAGGTGTCAGAGGCAGGCAGTGGCACAGAGTGTGAGGAGAGTCTGCAGGCCGGACGACATGTGACTGACACATCGTACCATGCCGACGAATCCGAGACAGACTCTCAGGAGGGGGGGGGGGAATATGCAGCAATGGTCACTCATACATCTTTGGCTGCCCTCCCCTCCTCCAGTCCCATCTCCAACCTCCCACTCCTTGGTGTGCCTAGGGTCCGTGCTAGCCCCCGTGTCTCCTTTGTTCCCGGCACCGCAGCCCCTGCCCCTGTGTCCCCTGCTGCCCTCAGTGCTGAGACAGTGGACCTACTCCGGCAGATTGCAGTAGGTCAGGCATCCATGCTGTCTGTCCTCCATGGACATACACAACTGATGACACAGGTGGTGTCGTTCATGGAGGGCATGTCATCAGCCATGTCTGATGTGCGTCGGAGTGTGGCTGCCATTGAATCAACACTGACGGCACCTCTCTACACCCAGCAGCATCTGTCACCCCCCTCCTTCAGAGCCATCCACCTCTGCCTCTCACATACCTACACAGCATACATGTACACGCCACAGGTCAGACACACCCAGCGCACACACACAGCATAAGAAGCTCAAAACTCCACGCACACAGTCTCAAGGGCAAGTAGGCACACCCACAGGGAGAGGGGAGACACCTCACACACGCATCCACACACCCAGTAGGACTGACTCACAGCCCTGTACCTCCACCCCCAATGTGTCCCCGGGTTCAGGTGGTAGTTTTTCCGCCCTGGCTCAGGTGTGCAGCCAGGTTTTTGAATCTACTTTCGGCGATGCCCCAACCAGTGTGGATGAATCCACTACACCTGCACCCACTCCACCTGTCCTTCCCTCTCCTGTCCATGCGGTGCCGGAGGATTCCACAGATGGTGCCCCCGTAGTCAGCACAGCTGATTAAACGCCATGTGCAGGCAGGTTTGGGTGAGATGACACCCATGAAGGCACAAACTATTGCTGAGACTCTATTGGACTGGCCATTGGCCTTTAATGAGCGAGGACTCTCATTTGCTTTTCTTTTGTGATTCCGCTGAATAAAGCTAATTTTTGCTTTTCAGATTTGTAGTTTGTGTGATGATGTCTGTGACTGCTGGGTGCCTGGGAGCTGGTGTCATGTTCACATTTAGGTCTACTAAAATGTGTCTATCTCCTGAGGGTAATGAGATTGACAATGGTATGTTTATGATGTACGAACTGGGCAGTGGTGGGCACTCTGATGCTGGGCAGTGGTGGGGACTCTGATGCTGGGCAGTGGTGGGGACTCTGATGCTGGGCAGTGGTGGGCACTCTGATGCTGGGCACTCTGATGCAGGGCAGTGGTGGGCACTCTGATGCAGGGCAGTGGTGGGCACTCTGATGCTGGGCACTCTGATGCTGGGCACTCTGATGCTGGCCAGTGGTGGGCACTCTGATGCTGGGCAGTGGTGGGCACTCTGATGCTGGGCAGTGGTGGGCACTCTGATGCTGGGCACTCTGATGCTGGGCAGTGGTGGGCACTCCGATGCTGGGCAGTGGTGGGCACTCTGATGCTGGGCACTCTGATGCAGGGCAGTGGTGGGCACTCTGATGCTGGGCACTCTGATGCAGGGCAGTGGTGGGCACTCTGATGCTGGGCACTCTGATGCTGGGCAGTGGTGGGCACTCTGATGCTGGGCACTCTGATGCTGGGCAGTGGTGGGCACTCTGATGCTGGGCACTCTGATGCAGGGCAGTGGTGGGCACTCTGATGCTGGGCACTCTGATGCAGGGCAGTGGTGGGCACTCTGATGCTGGGCACTCTGATGCAGGGCAGTGGTGGGCACTCTGATGCTGGGCACTCTGATGCTGGGCAGTGGTGGGCACTCCGATGCTGGGCAGTGGTGGGCACTCTGATGCTGGGCACTCTGATGCAGGGCAGTGGTGGGCACTCTGATGCTGGGCACTCTGATGCAGGGCAGTGGTGGGCACTCTGATGCTGGGCACTCTGATGCTGGGCAGTGGTGGGCACTCTGATGCTGGCCAGTGGTGGGCACTCTGATGCTGGGCAGTGGTGGGCAGTGGGGGGGGTTAGCCATACACACACTCTGATGCTGGGCACAGGTGGGCAGGGGGGGGGGGGTTCTCAGACACACACTCTGATACTTACACATACAATTACTTAGCAGACGTATGTCCCACACGTCTATTGCACTGGTGTTGTGCGGTGACGTACCGTACCCCGAGCTGGATGACGTACATGCGGCACGTATAACACTGGTGGAGTGCGGTGACGTACCGTACCCCGAAGTGGATGACGTAGGTGCGGTACGTCTCCGTATTACACTAGTGATGTGCGGTGATGTTCCGTACCCCGTGGTCGATGACGTAGGTGCGGGACGTCTCCGTATTACACTGGTGTTGTGCGGTGACGTACCGTACCACGAGCTGGATGACGTACATGCGGCACGTATAACACTGGTGGAGTGCGGTGACGTACCGTACCCCGAAGTGGATGACGTAGGTGCAGTACGTCTCCGTATTACACTAGTGATGTGCGGTGACGTTCCGTACCCCGTGGTCGATGACGTAGGTGCGGGACGTCTCCGTATTACACTGGTGTTGTGCGGTGATGTACCGTACCCCGAGCTGGATGACGTACATGCGGCACGTATAACACTGGTGGAGTGCGGTGACGTACCGTACCCCGAAGTGGATGACGTAGGTGCGGTACGTCTCCGTATTACACTAGTGATGTGCGGTGACGTTCCGTACCCCGTGGTCGATGACGTAGGTGCGGGACGTCTCCGTATTACACTGGTGTTGTGCGGTGACGTACCCCACCCCGAGCTGGATGACGTACATGCGGCACGTATAACACTGGTGGAGTGCGGTGACGTACCGTACCCCGAAGTGGATGACGTAGGTGCGGTACGTCTCCGTATTACACTAGTGATGTGCGGTGACGTTCCGTACCCCGTGGTCAATGACGTTGGTGCGGCCTCTATCCGTATTACACTAGTGATGTGTGGGAGTGTGTGGTGCAACGTACCCAGACATGACAGTCGTGCAATGGAGATGTGCCCGTGTGGCAACACGTACAGGTATGTTGGAGTTCGTTGAACTCACCTTCTGCGCCGTCGTCGGTTTCTAAATACGAGGTGGTGGGCGTACAGGATAGGGATGACACGGACGATGGCGTTCATGTCTTGCTTGTCGTGTACCGGGTGCCGGGTTTGCCGGAGTGTGGGTTTACGGTAGTTTAGAGCTCTCGTAGCAAAAGAGCCGTACGGTGTGTGTTCGACACGGATCGTACTTCCTGGGTCGGAAGGCGCGGTCTATTTACGTACGGACGCTGCGTGGTGCGTCAGCCGACTGCAATTCGTATGGATTTTCGATTTGTACGGTGTTTTTTACGAGTCGTACGGAGTGACGCTTTAATTTGGGATCGTACTTGCTGAATCGTACGGGGACGCCTACGGGTGCGATTCGTACGGGGAAAAACGCTCCGAACTGCAATTCGGAGCGCTTTTTACCGGATCGGAATCGACACCTATGTGTTACGCTCATTTCTGGGGAAATTACAATTTCTTCAAAGGTTGTAGGGTTAGGTTGTGTTGTGGTAGTTAGTCTTTTTGTGCATGCTATTGTGCGTTTAAGGGAGTCAATTGAGGGTAGTTGACCTGAAGCATGTGCAGAAATTTTTAACAGTTCTTCTTTTAGAATTTGTGTGGTAGGTTTGTCACTCCCTGTGCTAGCTGTTTTTATAGTTTCCAAAGCATCCCTTATCTCTATCTCTGTGACATTGGGTGGGTGATTGTGTTCCCTGGTAAATAATACATTTGTCTCTTCAGTAGTAGCCCTACCATAGCATTTGTTAGAATAGTATTTGGTACATTTCCAGAATACTTTTCTTCCTGTTTGTCTTTCTTGATTATAAACATACCCCATATAACATAAAAACAATTTATTTTTCTGTGACATTACAAATTCTGCACCTTCAGTCATTTTGTATTAGAAAGAAACATGTTTAAATGTAAAATAATTTTGTTAGTGTTTTATACATTTATATTTCACTGTTTATACTTACAGTTGGTATAGCTTGTTTTGAGAAATGCAGAAACTGTGTTTTCAATTTATTATTTGTCTGTTCTTCTTGTTTTCTTGTTGGTATGAAAAGTAAAAAAATATAAGCGATTTTTTAAAAAAGTATTGATTTTTTTCTAGGAGAAAGCTGTATTATATTTTGCTTTTTATGTTTTTTTATGAAATTATTAGATATACTTACTTGTTTAAATTGTTGAGTGTTTGTCTTTGGTGGAGTAGATGAAGGATGTAATGTGAATATCTGTAGAGAAGGTAGAATAAACAAGAAATGCTTATTAGTAAATAGATTTATAATTTTAGGGACTTTGAGGAAGTAAATACATATACTTACTTGTTTAAATTGTGTAGTGTTTGCTTTAGGTAGAGTAGATGTAGGATGTATTCTGAATATCTGTAGAGAAGATAGAATAAATATTAAATGGTGTTTTGAAAATAGCTTTAACATTTTAGGGTCTTTTAGAAATTCTACAAATATACTTACTTTTTTTAATTGTGTAGGCTTTGCCTTTGGTATAGTAGATGTAGCATGTCTTTAGAATATCTGTAAGGAAGATAGAATAAACAAGAAATGCTGTTTAGAAAATAGCTTTAGTATTTTAGGGCCTTTTAGGAAATGTACACATATACTTACTTGTTTAACTTGTGTAGTCTTTAAATTTAGTGTAGTAGAAATAGGATGTTTTCTGATTATCTGTAAAGAAGATAGAGTAAATAATGAATGGCTATTCCAAAATAGTTTTTAATAACAGCAGTTGGTGTATTAGAGAACATTTATATATACTTACAATCAGTAATTAGTGGTGAAGAAATAGGAGCAGGTTTTTTTATGTGTTTAGGAGATGTCTATATAAGAAATGTTGAAAGAGAGAAATAAATGTTATTTAAACAGTTAAGAGATATAGTTAAATTTTTAGACTATTACTTGGGTATTCTATAAAAAAGTTTAACTTACTTGATTAATTTGGTAGCAATCTTCTTTTGTAATGTAGATTCATCAGGAACAATTTGGCCAAAGTGTTGCCTTCTTCTTTCTATAGAGTTAGCAGCAACAAATGGTAGTAGGCATGTACTTCTTTTATAGTGTGTATTTTTAGTGTTCTCTCATTTAATTGGATGTTTTAAGAAAGGGAGCATTTTATTGGCTAGTTTGAATTTTTTTACAATTAATTGGTTTGTTTGTTGATGTGGGAATGGTGATTTGTGAAGAGTTCTGCATTAAAGCTGGTTATTTATTTATTTTATTTTAAATATATTTAATAATAATGTGATAATATATGTAGAATGATTTAGAAATATTTATATATTAATTGCAATGTTTTCATGATATGTTGGAAAAATGTTAACACATTTAAAAGTCTTTAAGAAATGTTATTTAACGTGTTATATTTATTTTGGATTGTGTAATGTATTTTACACGAAGATTTATATTGTATTTTACACATTTAATGTTCATAATCCTAAGTCGATATTCAGAAGATGACGATATTTTTGTTGTCTATATATTTGCTGTCGATATTTTTGTAGTGTTATGTTTATTTTGCTTAAAAACGATATATTTGTAGTCGATATATTTGTTGTCTATATTACTGATGTCGATATTTTTTAGACTCGATATATTTTACTCGATATTTTTGTAGTTTGTTAAATAAGTATAGAAAATCGCTATTATTGCTGTCGATAAATTTTCAACGATATTTTGGCAACTTGATATATTGCCCGTTGATAATATTTCAGTGATCCTGCACAGGGGAGACTCCAACACAGCAGAGCAACAGGGCTAGTGTCCAGGGCAGGTGGCCCAGCAAGTACATGAGAGGCTGCACAGGCAAGGCCAGAACAGCAGTGAACGACAAGGCCAGTGGGCAGGGACAAGTCAGGGCATGAGAAGCTGGACTGTGAGTGTATATGACTGTACCATTTCATGGCCAGCAACACAACCAGGTGGCAAACGATGGTCAGGACTAGCACACCTCTATGAGAGACAGATGTATGAGGGGGACTAACACTCACATCTGGCTGTCAGGTTGACTTGGAGCTGGCTGTGTTTCGGGCTCAGCAGGAACACCTGACTGGGGAGACAGTGAAACAGGTGATGTAGGGCTATCAGTCATCAGGCAAGCTGGAGGGCTGCTTGGACCAGGTGGTATAGTGGCACGTGGAGGTGGAGTCATACAGACCTGGGACATAGTGTGGGTGGGAGAGGTTGGAGGGGTGCCCTTCCACTTTTTGGGAATATGAAATGGCTTCCCTGTCTTGGGGTTAAGAATAGAATAGAATAGATGTGAACTTGTAAAGCGCGGTTTGCTGCCCGGAGGCGTCCAAGCGCTAGAGTAGCCAGAACCTACCAGAGAACAGCGGAGGAGGAAACTAGGGTTAAAGGGGGAAATTAAAAAGGAAGGTCTTTAATTGTTTACGAAACACAGAAAGGTTGGGATTGGCTCTGAGATGTAGTGGGAGGATGTTCCAAGTTCTGGACGCATTGTGGGCGAACGTCCTGCCGCCTGATCTGGATCTTTTTATTCTCGGAGCCACTGCTAGAAAGGTCTGGCTGGAGCGAAGGCATCTGTTGGGAATGTAGTGAGTAACTAGGTCGCAGGTAATGCTGGGGCCTGTGTCCCAGAAAGCTTGGTGGGCAATGCACATTGCCTGAAAAAGAACTCTCTGCCGAACCGGTAGCCAGTGAAGGCTAACCAGTCCGGCCCTCACTGATTGTCTACGAGGGATCTTGAGCAGTAAACGCGCTGCGCAGTTCTGCACTATCTGCAGTCTGCGCAGGGTGTACTCTGGGGCACCAAGATAGAGCACATTGTTAAAATCAAGGCGTGAGTGTATAAGACCTTGTATAGCCACCTGTTTGGCTTCCATGGGAAGGAGGAGAAAGATTTTATTTAACATCCTCATGATGCCAAAACAGGTGGCAGATAGTTTTGTGGCCTGAACGTTGAAGGACAGAGATCTGTCCAGCCACACTCCAAGGCTCTTAATATTGTTTTTGGGGGCTGGAGGGGGGGCCCAGACACGGAGGCCACAAGGAGGGAGGAGGCCAAGATCTGAGGGGCCTAGGAGCATCAGCTCCGTTTTGTCCCCATTCAACTTGAGGGATGATGAGGACATCCAAGTCTTCACCCCCTCTAGGCATTCTCTAAGCCCACCTGTCGCAGGCCGGCTTGCCTCCTGCGCCAGTGAGACCACCAGCTGCGTGTCGTCCGCATAAGAGATGATCTTAACCTCGAATGGGCGGACGACCTCAGCAAGTGGTCTCATATACAGGTTGAAGAGTGCGGGGCTCAGAGAGGAGCCCTGCGGAACTCTGCACTTTAGAGGTCTGCTAGAGGACACGGACTCACCCTCAAAGACTCCAAAGGATCTGTCCTCCAGAAAGGATTTAAACCATAACCAGGCTTTGTCCTTAATCCCGGCGCAGGACAGACGGTCCAGCAGGGTGTCATGACTGACCATGTCAAATGCCGCACTTAGATCAAGGAGGATCACTGCCACTGATCCTCCTTGATCCAGGATTTTTCTGGCTTCCTCGGTGACCATGAGGAGAGCGGTCTCAGTCCCGTGTTTCGGTCTGAAGCCTGTCTGGGTGGGGTCTAGTAAGTGATGATTTTCCAGGAAGTTCACTAGCTGTTGATTGATATGTTTTTCTAAGACCTTGCTCACCCATGGGAGTAGGGAGATGGGACGGTAGTTACCCAAGTCAGACGGGTCTAAATTGGGTTTCTTGAGTAACGACCTGACCATGGCCTATTTCCAGACGGTCGGAACAGTGCTGGAGGTAATGGAAGCATTTAGTACCTTCCTAATAATAGGCAAGGTGATCTGGGGGGCAGCCATTATTATGTCAGGTGGAGCAGGATCATCCGGTGAGCCGGATTTGACACTGTGCGCTAGTGATTCAAGGGTAGTGGGATCTAGTAGGGGAAAATGGGTCAGGGTGGGTTGAGGAAGATAGGGGGGGGAGCCGGGGGGTTGTTTGGTTGGATTGAGGAGTTGATCTTTTTAGGGGGATAGGCCGAGTAAATACTGTTTACTTTCTGATAGAAGAACTCAGCAACGTTATTGCAATGAGTGACGGATTTTTCGGCACGCAGCGCAGGGGGGGGATTCGTAAGCTTTTTGACGATCTGGAAAATCTCCTTAGGTTTAGACTTGGCGCGCTATATTCTATCAGAGAAATAGTTCGCCTGGGCGGCTTTTATTTGAGCTTTGTACTCGCCGATATATTCTCGGTAGCGGGTTTTATTGTCTGCCGAGTCATCTAGACGCCAGCGTCTTTCCGACCTTCTACATAGACGTTTCTTGTCCCTGAGAGCCTGCGTGTACCAAGGGGCAGTTTTGTGGGAGCGCTTCAGCGTAGTCTTGCTCATTGGGAGTGTTGCGTCAAGGGTTTGAGTGACCCAGTTGACATAGGCCTGATTTGCTAGGACAGGATCCTCCTGATCACAGGGTTGAGAGCTGGCAAGTTTGATAGACCAGTTATCAACCTCGAGACGGGACCAGGCTCGCCTGAGCCTAGAAGTAGGGGCGGATGACACTGGTTTGAGCGATGTCCAGCTGATAGGGACCAGGAAGTGGTCTGTCCAAGGCAGAGGGATTAATGGGCCGGCTAAGAGATCGGGACAGTTGCTGAAAAGAGGGTCCAGCAGGTGGCCTTTAACGTGAGTAGGGGTAGTGACACGTTGGGTGAGTTGCAGGGCTGCTAGATCGTCTGCCAGGGTGGTGGCTGTGTGGTCAGAGGGAGAGTCGAAATGAAGATTAAAATCGCCTAGCAGAGTAAAATTAGAGGTGGTGCTGACTCTATCGGCTACACTTGAGGGTAGTTTTTCATGGAACTGCTTCGAGGGGCCGGGAGGGCGGTAAATAAGGGTACCAGAGAAGCAGCTGTTGGGCGAGAGTTCGATGTTAAAGCCAAGACTCTCACAGTCCGGGATGGTTTCAGAGGCGACTAGGCGGTGATATTGTTCCTTATAAATGATGGCCAGGCCTCCTCCTCTCCCTTTAGGTCAGTCTTGCCGTGTGATTTGGAAACCTGACGGGAGAGCATCTACTACAGCGGGATCGGACTCAGAGGTAAGCCAGGTTTCTGTCAGGAACAATATGTCAGGAGTGTGTTCCTCTAATAAAAGTGCCATTTCAGCGCTGTGCTTTGGCAGGGAGCGACAGTTCAGTAGGAACATGCGAAAGTCGTGTGTGGGTTCAGGGCTAGGTTTGGGCTTAAGGGGGAGAAGGCAGTTGGGGCAGATTTGTGGCAGAGCATCGGCTTGAAAAATATGCCGAGCGCAAAAGCTGGCAGAGGGCCTAAGGCCATAGAGGGTTTCCATGTTGTAGCGTCTGTGCTCTAATGGCTGAGATGCAGGGGAGGTGGCCCAGGGCCCGGACTCGGTGCGGATGAGTTAATGGGAACAGCTGATGACACAACAGGTACACACACCGACTGGCCCGCATCTGGTTCAGACACTGGCACTCCCGCTGGTGATGTGCTGGATCCTGCAGGATGCTTTGCCTGGCTACGCCTCTGGACCTCCTTACCCTGCTTGCCAGGTGTCCCACTTACAGTGTCCTCCTTTGCTTGTCTGCTAGGTGTCCCACTTACAGTACCCTCCTTTGCTTGTCTGGTAGGTGTCCCACTTACAGTGCCCTCCTTTGCTTGTCTGCTAGGTGTCCCACTTACAGTGCCCTTCTTTGCGTGTCTGCTAGGTGTCTCACTTACAGTGCCCTCCTTTGCCTCTTTGCCTGGGCTGGCACCTACAGTGCCCTCCTCCACCTGCTTCACTGGGCTTGGAATTGGAGTTGATGTGGTGGGGGTAACTGGGCCTGTGCCCTTCCTAGGTGTACCCTTGCTATGCAACACCTCCTCAGTGGACACAGACACTGCACGCCTAGCTCTACGTGAAGTTTTAGGGACAGGAGAGTCCTTTGCTAGAGATGCTTCAGAGGTTTGTGAAGCTGATGTCTGTCTCATTGCTTTTTCGGCCTTGTTCTTCCCTGACGGGCTCTTGTCTATGCATTCTGGGCTGGCTGTGCTCTTCTGGAGGGATGGTGTCTGTAGGCGGGACTGCTTGGCTTGCATCTGCTTTGTGCTCCTTGTGCTGTATCGTCTCTGTGATGCATGTGAACCGTGGTCACTGTCCTCTGATGTGGCCACTGACTGGGGGTGGACAAAGGCACCTGAACAGGAATGTGAGGATGTGCCTGTTAAAGGGCAGACGTCACTGCGGCTGACAAACCCTGGACTGTACGGTGGAGCCCACCCACGTCAGAGTGTATTCCCTCCATGTAGGCAACCACCTGCCCCAATTTTTTGTCATGGTCGCTGAAGCCATTGAGCAGGGCGGTCTGGCCCACACAAAGCTGGCGCAGGAGCTCTACAAACTTAGCATTGATGTCAGCAGGGGGGACAGGTGCAGGCTCAGCGGTGCCATGTGTGAATGTAACACGTCCCCTCTTACGGACACGGGCAGCACCAAAGGAAGTGGATGGGAGGCTGGGCACCGGCCGTTGAGTGGCGGATGATGTAGCAGACTCCCCATCCCCTGTGCCTGACAACATGGATGCATCACCACTCGCATCAGATTTTGAAGTACTCTGTGTCTCTGCCATGGATTCCTCCTGCATACTCCTGTCCCCTTCAGACGCGCTGGTGAGCTCTGTGTCACTGGCCTCCGGTGCAGCTGTAGTGCTACTTTCCCCTCCACTGGTTTCTGGCTCCGGTTCCTCCGTGCACACTGGCGATTCTACATGTGAGACAGATGTAGAGTTGTATAAATGACATCATCAGGACCAAGCTAATTAAACCATGCATACAGGGGATGCCCAAATCAACATGCTGAAAACCACACCCTGCATAAACATTGCAGCAACACACTACAAACACTACAACAGTGCCTGCAACACTGACTACCTGCCATGACTGAGCCATGTTCAGGCCACACAGCACAACACCTTGCCGGTGGATGAAGTGTACACACAACTTCACATGCCCACAACTATCATGCCCCAAAACTCAGTGACATTTACATGCCTCCAGGGAACCTGATGGGAGAACACACACACCTATTAGGACATGACAGTCCACAATGCCAAGTAGGCCATACTAAGCAACATGTGCTACTCAGGGGCACCTTGTACTCAGATGTGTGACCCTCGACAATCATGGTGCATGAAAAGTAGGAATACATGAACTCACACTCATATAGTGGACCCTTCTGTTCACCCCTTAATACATTTCCCACACCATCACAATGCAGAATGACCATGTGTATCCCAACACACCTGGCTATGTTAAAGCACAGCATGGATGATCAACCTTTTCATGAGCTGTTAGACACAATGCCTGACACTAGCACACACCCCTGCAGCCACTCACATGACACATCACTGCACCACACCATAAACATTAAATGGCTCACCGCTGCAACTGGCTCTGTACACATGCATTGACTCCCAGGCAAAGTCACCCTTACCAAATACTCACCCCTGCCTTGCTGCCCATGCTCCTTCAGACGTGCATCCAACTCCGGATTAGTCGCAATATGCGGTACATCAGTGGTGTTAAGTTTCGCCGTGCCAGACGCCCAGTGCGTGGTAGCAGCCCCAAGGTCATCTCGGCCACTTTTTTTGCCAGCCGGCAGATGTCGTCCCACCTTTTGTGGCAGTGGGTGCGTCGTCTGTTGGATACCCCCCAGGGCCCGTACCTTGGCAGCAATGGCCCTCCACACGGCCTTACGCTGGTGTACCTTGAGCTGCAGGTATGTTGCACAGTGTCATGCTCCCACATCTATCACTACAGTAGCATTATGCAGAGTCTCGACCTATTGGAATCCCACAAATACCCAATGTGGGGGACACTGCACAAGGGCACTCTGCATGGGTCAAATAGTCATCATAGCATGCAGACATGAGGGCGTACAGGCTACATGCCAAACACACACACATGCAGGATGACTGCAATGAAAGCCCTCTGTGTGTCGCACACATCACCAGTCCCATGCATGTATGACCCCCCCCGCCCAACAGCACACTCAATGAAAACTTACCACTACATTGGGGCCACCATACAGCCTCGGGTACTGTGCCAGCACCTCGTCCACTAGCACCTCCAGCTCCTCGATTGTGAATGGACTGGCACGGATCTTCTCTGTTCTTGCCATCCCTGTGGACATGTGATACCTGTGGTTGAAGTGAGTGTTGATGAGTCCCAGGCGGCAGGCACTTCAGGCAGCAGCAGGAGAGGGTCCCAGGCAGCAGGCACTTCAGGCAGCAGCAGGAGAGGGTCCCAGGCAGCAGCAGGAGAGGGTCCCAGGCAGCAGCAGGAGAGGGTTCCAGGCAGCAGCAGGAGAGGGGGCCAGGAAGCAGGCACTTCAGGCAGCAGCAGGAGAGGGTCCCAGGCAGCAGGCACTTCAGGCAGCAGCAGGAGAGGGTCCCAGGCAGCAGCAGGAGAGGGTCCCAGGCAGCAGGCACTTCAGGCATCAGCAGGAGAGGGTACCAGGCAGCAGCAGGAGAGGGTCCCAGGCAGCAGGCACTTCAGGCAGCAGCAGGAGAGGGTCCCAGGCAGCAGGCTCTGTGAGCAGTGGACATGTTGGGCTCACTCCCGCAGATTTATAGCCCCATGGGCTCATTTGTGAGGTGCCAAGCTGCAATTATTGGTTGTCCAGGTCTGCCTCATTCAAAAGCATCCAATGACGATTCCATGATTTTAAAACCTGCATCATGCCACCGCAATCGTCGCTCCCATTGGCTGTAGGCTATGCCCCATAGTGGTGATGCACCACAGGGACCCGGGGTGCGCTACCGTGAGGGTGCATCTTTCAAACCCATCCAATGACCGGCTCCGCGGTGGCGGAGCACGCCTTCCGCGATTTTTAAACCTGCATCATGCCACCGCAATCGTCGCTCCCATTGGCTGTAGGCTATGCCCCATGGCGGTGAGGCACCACCACGGACAGGCGGTAGCAGCCATATATGTGGCACAGCATGCCCACCGCCAGCAACCCATGCCAATAGCTACCGCACTTGTGGACGGGGGTGGTGCTGGCGTCACACCGCCGTGGACAGGCGGTATTAACCGCCATATGTGTGGCACAGCATGCCCACCACCAGCAACCCTTGCCAATAGCTACAGCACTTGTGGACGGGGGTGGTGCTGGTGTCACACCACCGTGGACAGGCGGTATCAACCGCCATATGTGTGGCGCAGCATGCCCACCGCCAGCAACCCATGTCAATAGCTACCGCACTTGTGGACGGGGGTGGTGCTGGTGTCACACTGCCGCGGACAGGCGGTAGTTTCCGCAAATTTGATCACATGCAAGGGGAATTTGAACCGTGAACTCTGCATCAGTACACAGCAGCAACAGGTTTAATGGCACATCATTGTACACCCAATTGCATCTCTTGGTATCAGGCACAGGTGGTTGCATGCTATGTGTGACGCGCATTGCTCCGTGTTCCTGCATTGTCACTGATGCATTTGATGGGTGATGATGGTAGACAGTGTTAAGCTGGTCTTAATTATGTGTAACCAAGCACTGTGATGTGGGTCTGTGCTGACCTTGGCAAGGCTTGTCTCACTGTATGGTGTTGTTCCATACTTGTGCTACCATATCAGCCCACGCACACAAGTTTAACATCTACTGTGATCATTGTGCTCTTGATGTGCACCAGCTTCACATGATGCATTGAGGTGTGACAGGTAAAGCAGATGTGTGTGAGGCATTCATGGTCCTCTCACACAATTTTGTGGATGTTACTGGATGAGTTGTGCACATGTGGAATGTCCAGTTCAGGAACTGTGCTATATACATTGATATTTTGTTATGTCTGTGGGACATGTTTTAGGTAAATGGATTGGTGTCCCCCCAATTTATACACATGTAACCTTGTGTGTCACACATCTCACATGAAATTTATAATGTTTTACATAACACGATCCACGGTATGTGCTGGGTCAACTTACTGATGGTTGTCATTGACATGTGTCCATGTCCATCACACCTAGGAGGAGGCCAAATCTCATATGCCACCTGACAGTGCTGGGGGACATGGAGGATGTTGCGATAATCTGAAAATTCCGCCTCAACAGGGCGAGCCTCAAGACCATTTGTGACCAGTTGAAGCCCCACCTGCAGCATCGTCGCCACTACCCAACTGCCTTCACACCGACATACAAGGTGATGGTAGCCCTCCACTTTTTTGCTACTGGTTCCTTCCAGGAGACCGTGGCCGCCACTGCAGGGATGTCGCAACCCATGTTCAGCATGGTGCTGAGGGATGTTCTTGCAGCCATGATGTTATATAAAGATCAATACATACATTTCCCCAGGGGAGCTGAATTGCCAGGAGTGAAGGGTGACTACTATGCCCTTGGGCACATACCACATGTTGTAGGTGCCATCGATTGCACCCATGTAGGTCTGGTGGTGCCACAGGCCACTGAGCATATTTTTAGGAATCGGAAACATTATCATTCTATAAATGAGCAGGTGGTGTGCCTTGGGTTTTGCATGTGTGTGCAAAATTCCCCGGCTCTGCCCATGATTCTTACGTCATGAGGAACAGCATGGTGCCCCGTATGATGGCTAACCTGCATCCCGATCGTGCTTGCATTGTGGGTAAGTATGCCCTGTGATATGGCGTGAGGTGTGTTTGTGACTTGCTGCACTCAGCCTGTGCAACATTGCAATGTGTGTTTTTATTTCCTAGGTGACTCAGCATATCCCAGTCGACCCTGGCTGCTGAGTCCAGTGCGAAATCCCAGGACCCCGGCTGACGTAAGGTACAATGAGGCACATGGCAGGACCTGACGTGTCATTGAGCGGACTTTTGGGCTACTCAAGTCAAAATTCCGCTGCCTTGACCGGACTGGAGGAGCACTGGCATACTCGCCTGGGAAGGTCTGCAAGATCGTTGTGGCATGCTGTATGCTGCAAAATTTGGCCAGTCACAAGAGGATTCCCCTGCTCCTGGATGATGGAGAGGAACCAAGGCCCGCACCTGCCCAAGGACCTGAGTCCAGTGATGAGGACAGTGGAGAGGAGGAAAGAGTTGACATTCGTCAGCAGCTCATCAACCGCTACTTCACTTTAAGGTGTGTACAGATGTTCAACTTGTACATTATCTGTTGTGGTGGTTGTTGTTGTGCAGGGCTATCTGCGGATGGTAGAGACAGACACACGTTCAGTCACCTGTGTGTGGTAAATGTGACATTGACGTTCCATTTTGGGACGTATGCTGGACTCTATTTGTTCACGAGAATCACGTGGTGTCCCACAACTGCAAGTCCTCACGCTAAACTCAAGGACCACTATGTAGATATTATTGTGGATCTCATAGTGAACACAACTAGACCTGTCTGGGGTTGTTCATTAGAAGACAAAGAACGAGAGGTAAGAGGTTCCAATAGCGCAAGATATTGACAATGGAAAATAAACGATTATAATTATAATTTTCTTTTTTTTTTTTACCGGTTATCCCAACACAATTTTAACACACACTATATGAATAAAGTTGTTCTCAAAAAAGTTAATGGTAAAAACCATATGCAGATTTTATTATTGATATCTCATAAAAATGTTGTGACTACAATTAATTAAAAACATAAGAAAGAATACATTTAGATTTGCTACACAATTCATAAAATACAAAATATAATACATAAAAAAGAATCAGAAATTGTCTACACGGCGTTTCGGCTTTTTTCTTATGAAAACACCTTCTTCAGGACAGATTCTAGGTTTTAAGAGAACAACAGAATTACCGACCATTCATTTTTACAGTGTTAATCAATATACATACATTGTCCCATTTTTGCTTAATAAATGTACCACTATTGGGGTCTCAACCCCCCACTCTTTTTTATATACATATACATGCTAGATACTTGCGCCCCTTAGTAGTCTGTTACCTCTCCCTTTGTCCTAAATGCCAGGCCTGTTGTTTTATAAACTTACTCCTATGCTTTTATAGTTATGCTAGAAGTCCAGGGTCTTACATACCTTGGAATTAAAAGTGTTTATTCTGAACTCAATAGTAGATTGGAGTTCTTGTTGCCTCAGAACCCCTTTTGATTATGTGGGTCTGTTGGCTGTCAGTGCTTCTTTGAGGATAATGGCAACTTGTCTGTAGGGATAAAAAGGAGAAAACAGTGTATTATCTGTTTCCTTAAGTTATCTACTTGTCCCTTGTGAATTTTGTATACCATTTGGAGATCTTTTATTACCTTGATCAATCATAAATGCGGCGTTACACACTGTTCAGGGGAGCCACCGTTTTGGAGGGGAATACGTCTTAATCGTATTTCTGTAAATAGAGTGGTGATTCTTTTTAATTCAGTAGTCTTTATACTATTGTTTACTGCACTTCTAATTATTCCATGTAGGACTCACCTTCCTTCAAGTGTGCGAATCGCTGCAAACAGAGACCTTCTTATGCTATGTTTTGTGGCACAATCAAAGACTCGGGGATGACCTCCTGTCTTTGTCCAGGTTCAAATTTGCTTCTGTAAAGAAATTTTTAGTATAATATTATCTCCCTGTCATGCAATTCACTCAGGATTTGTGTCAATATGTGTTCTTTATTCACTTCTTCGTTTAAGATCTTTATCAATATTCCTTGGCTTACTGTGCTTGCTCGTTCAATTGTCATAATTGGGTTTTCTTTTATATAAAACGGAAAGGAATTTCCTTACTTCCTTGTCCCGTTGTCTTATGTTTAATGGGATTTTAAGTAAAAGTGTTTTCTTTAATAGTAAATACTACCCTTATCCTGTTCCCTTTTTAGCGTGCCATCTGAGTTGATTATTAGTGGCCCTATGATAGATTAAAAACAGAGTGCCTTATTACTATTTATAAAGTGCCCTTTATTCGACTAAGGATCAACAACTGCGGGCATTCTCAGTTAGCCTAGTACATATAGTCGCCACATGCCTGCATAGGGTTAAGTCTTACTCTTCAGCCTCTGTCGCGCTATATGTCTATTATATAGCTAATGATGGTTTCTCACAATTATCTATTCTCTCAGGAAACATTTATTACCCGACTAGAGCTTCGTTTTACTCACCAGTTGGATATATACCGGCTTCCCTGCTCCCTTCTCGAACAGCGTCGGCAAGTTCGTCTTCTTGTCGTCAGTAGAAGCGAATGGCGTTGGTGCTGTTTCCGCGTGTTTTATACTAGCAACCTGCTGTTTGTACGATAGTTCCGGCTCGGTAATTGGTCCCATTGTAACCAATCGGGAGCTCGTTACCCTGGCAATGGGAATGCAATATCTCTGTTGTATGTGCCGCCCATGGTACTCTGTGATTGGATAAGATCTCACCAATCCTCGCTCCGTTACCATAGAGACTTAGACGCACTTTTGAATATTTCTCTAACCGCGCGATGTGCGTTAATTATGCGTATGTTGTAGATATCGCTGTTATTAATTTCGATATATATTTTGATATAAATTTATACTTATAGCCTACCTCTGGCTGTGAGCCGTTGTATTTATAACAAATTTATTCATTCTGGAAAGTCCCACGCCTGCTCATTTTTTTAGTACGTCATTGGGGATGTTATGGACTTCGTGGTCCTATACACCATGTATTTGACGAGTGTGTGTATACCCACACCTGCTCATTATTTTGATACGTGATTGGGGATAATGCGGACTTCGTGGTCCTACCCACCTTGTATTTAGCGGATATGTGTATACCCCATTATAGATGGAAAACGATCTCTTCAGGAGATATATCTTTTTCGTTAAGCCTCTAATTCAGATGTAAGATGATATTATTTACCTATCTGGGCATGGGCTCCCGAAGTCTAATGATGGTAGCGGCTTACAATTTCTAAAAGTATCAATAGGTTAAGGGGTTTGCTATATGCATCTTGCGAGTGGCCTACTTTGTAAAGTCTGTTGTTCAAAGTTACTTTATAAAAGGGCCTATTTGAATACTATGGTTTAGTCATTTGTCTTTCAAATGCTCACAGGATGGGGGAAACGACTCTATCTGTTGGGGGGACCTCCATTAATTTTAAAGGGGAAAACCTGATTTGATGTGCTAACTCACTGCTCATTGCACTATTCGTTCCCAGTCTTCCTTTGGTAGGGGTGCATTGTCAATACAAGGTTGTTTTGTACTGCTTGCTTCTTTATAGGTATGGACCAGACTATTACTGATGGTTCTGTTTCTCCTGTAGGAGAACATTGGTTTGGGCAATTTTTCATGTTTCTTATTGGTGACTAAATGCCAGTTCCTGTTCACGATGTTTTTAATTTTGTTGCTAACTTGGCTAAAGTTAGTCACAAAAATTATGGGTTGTACTTCATTAGTTGATGCTTCCTTCTTTTCAAATAGGTTATCCCGATTAAAGTATTTCGCTCGTTTATAAGCATGGCGGACCATGCGGCGCGGGTACCCTCTATCTAGGAATTTTTGTTTTAAGACTTGGGCATGTCTCTCGTAATCATTTGTGGTGGTACAGTTCCTTTTAAACCTTAAAAATTGACCAAAGGGGATATTATTTTTCATAAGCATGGCGGACCATGCGGCGCGGGTACCCTCTATCTAGGAATTTTTGTTTTAAGACTTGGGCATGTCTCTCGTAATCATTTGTGGTGGTACAGTTCCTTTTCAACCTTAAAAATTGACCAAAGGGGATATTATTTTTCTGACAAGGCGGGTGATTGCTGTTGTCTATTTGTTCACACCTGCAGCCCATTGTCTTGTATGCCAGTAGTCTCTTCTGTATGTTTTGTGTAGTGTTCTGTCTGTGATGCCACAATGACCCCAGTGACTGTTGTTCTGTTGTGTCTCCCTAGGTGCTTTAGGATAATCCTGCCCTGCATACTGTACATCATTTGGACACATCATGGACATTGTCAACACTGTAAATATTGCACTAAAAACGATACTGCACAGAATCTGGTGCGTCAGGTATTTTATTTAGAAAGTGGACATGTGGTTTGGGTGGGAATATTTACATGAAGGTGGGGAATGAGCAGTGAGTTGACAGTCATGGTAGATGAAATGCAAGAGTAGACACCACATGGATGTGGTGGCCCAGTCCAACAGACAAGTGCCATTGCCAAGGAAATGTGGTGAAAGACAGTCCAAACAGTCAATGCAGTGGGGAAGAAGTTTGCCATCAGGGCTGGCTCCGTGACTGGCGTGTGGCAGGTGCTTTGCCTCCGGAGACTCCCAGGCTCTTCTTTGGACGCCCCCATTGATCTTTTTGGCGGTGGGGGGCCTGCTCACTGGCCAGCGGCGTCAGAGGACTCGCCCCTCTCTGTTGGTGCAGGGGAGGATGGTGCACTGTCATCCTGCGGCACAACAGGAGGGGGCAGAGGTGTTGGTTGGGACACAGGCCTGTCCCTCTGCAACACCACTTGCTGGGCCATGAGGTCCACCATTTGACCTATACGTCTGTCGATGGACCTCATCAGCAGGATGAGCTCACTTAAAAGTTCGTCCGAGCCACTTTGTCCCTGGACCTGTTCATATGCACCGATGACTTGGGTGAGGTGGTCCAGGGATGGTGTGCCAACCTCCTGATGTCTGGGGGGGACCCTGGCCCTCCCACCTGCCCTGCAGCCACGGACCTGTTGCCTCGCCACGGTGGGTCCTCGCACACTCTCCCTGCCCTCCACAGTTGGTGGTGTGTCCTGGTCGTCCCCTTGGACAGGAAGGGTGCTGGTAGTGGTGGTGGGGGCCGAGGTGGCAGCGGTGGAGGCACAGGCCGTGACTGCAGGGGTCTGCTGTGCAGTTGTTGGTGCAGCAGATGAGGTGGTGGGGAGGATGGGGTCCTGGGCCCCATTGGGCCTTGGCACACCAGATGGGCCGGCCTCGAGCTCATCGTCCAAACTGTCCTGGGAGTCTACATTCGAGAGTCCATGTACCGGGGGTGGAGACTGGCTCTGCTGGTTGATGTTGCCCGCAGCAGCAAGATCTTCATCACCTGTGGATTATATGGAAAATGGTCAGTTTTGGGCGATGTGCAGGGATTCTGTTAGCTGCATGTCATCTGCTGTCTGTACACTACACAATTGAGACAACTTTTGTATTCTTGGTACAGGCAATACTGGCTGTTATTACATGGTGCATGCCAACATCATGAATTCATAGATGTCCTGTGTCAATGCATTGCATGCAATTGGTGCCCTGTGTAGTATTGCAGGTCTCCCAGACAGAAACAGCTAGAGCTGTGAGGATGGCTACCTACCTGTGAGTCTGTTTGATAAACAGTGCAATGGCTGACACATGCTCCAGGGTGGGGGAGGCCTCCATGCTGCTGGAGTGTGGGACAGGGGTCATGCTGGGAGTAGTGATACAGTCCTCCCAACCCCAAGCAGTCCTCTAATACAAGATGGCTATCTACCTGTGAGTCTGTTTGATAAACAGTGCAATGGCTGACACATGCTCCAGGGTGGGGGAGGCCTCCATACTGCTGGAGTGTGAATAAGGGGCATTCTGGGAGTAGTGATACAGTCCTCCCACCCCCAAGCAGTCCTCCAATACAAGATGGCTACCTACCTGTAAGTCTGTTTGATAAACAGTGCAATGGCTGACACATGCTCCAGGTTGGGGGAGGCCTCCATGCTGCTGGGGTATGAATAAGGGGCATGCTGGGAGTGGTAGTGCAGGCCTCCCTCCCCCAAACAGGCCTCACAGCGAAGAAGGCTGGCTACCTGTTAGGTGAGAGTGAACAGTGCAATGGTGTTTGGGTTGTGAAAGGAAGTACTTATCAGTGTGTTGGTTGGCATTTGTTTGTACTTACCAGCCTCAGTTCCCCCAATTACTCCTGTGAGACTCTCAGGATGCAGTATGGCAAGCACCTTCTACTCCCATGGTGTGAATGTTTTCTGTGGGATGGGAAGGGCCACTGCCAGTCACGTTCGCCAGCTCCCAGTTCTTGCTCCTCTTCTCCTTGACAACTCTCTTGAGATCATGCCACCGCTTCATGACCTCCTTCTTGGATCGCGGGGTGGTCCCTACTGCATTGACCCTTTGGACTATCCTTTCCCACATTTGTGTCCTTGTGGCTAATGGTGTCTGGTTGACCAGGCTACCAAACACTTGTGGTTCCACTCTCACTATCTCATTGACCATGACTGTCAACTCACCCTCTGTGAATTTTGGCATTTTCTGTGCTGCCATGGTGGTTGGTGTTTGCAGTGTTTGTGGGTGCAGGGGTGTGTGCGGTGGGTGTGGTGTTGAGGTGTGTTGTGTTCTGGGGGGGTTTTGGTGCTGGTGTGATGGTGGTGGTGGTGATGTTGGTGTGCTATGTTATTTTGCCTCTCCTCTCAGATCTGGTGAATGCCCTTCTCTTCTGGAGTGTTGCAGAGAATTGTGGTCAGCGAAGGACCTGTATTTATACTCAGCTGGGTGGGTGTGTCCAATTGGGCCTTTGCTATGAGGTGTATTGTGGGTGTTGTTCTAGGAGAATTTTTTATTTTTTACATTTTTTTTACATTGGTATGTGTTTTGTGTATTTGTGGGGCATGGCTACTTTGATTTGTGCTCAGTTAGGCATTGTTGCGGTGTTTTGGCTTTGTCCGCCATGTTTTTCATGTACCGTCCGCGGCGGTGGCTATGCTTCAGCTCTTCCGCTGTCTCTCCCATTCACTGCAGTGTGCGACCGCGGCGGTCGGAAACAGCGGTTCGTACCGCGGGACCATCGGGGAAATCCTAATTTCCCGTGCGGTGTCTCCGCTATGCTTGCGGAGGGGTGTAGCTTTTCCACGGCTTTTCTGACCGCAGCGGTCGGTTTTGACATCACCGCACGGGTCGGACGATTTTTGTTAGCCCGCTACCGCCATGGTCGGTCTTTTTTGGCAGTTGATCCTAATTTGACCGCCGGTTTATCCGCGGTCCCGGCGGGCGGTGGTTTTCCGCCTCCATTGCGGTAGGGGTGATTTCCCGCCCGCCATCCTAATGACCCCCTAAGTGTCATGTGTATACAAAAGATATGTGGGAACAATCTATATGCTAATTTCAGTTAGTTTGCTTAAAAATACTTCAATCTTTATTCCATCGCTCCCGTTTCTGACTCATCCCAAAGCTTTCTAACTAGTATGAACTTCTAGACATAATTTTCAAACTCCTCCCTACTTTTTATCCAATTCACCCAACTAGCCGGGGAATAGGTCCACTGCTTCCAATAACAACCCACAACTTCCTTTTTCCTAATCGACTTCATTATTTTATCCCTACTCAAAACACTACTAAATGCATGAGAAATCATGAACTCAGACTTAACTAATCTATGCCAACTAATCCAAAAGGTAAAAAAGAAGCACGTTACAAAACTACTGATATACCTATCAGCCTTTGAGTACTATTCATCCAAACATTTTGCCTTCCCACTTCCTGTTGTTCTGCATTTGTTTTTGTTGGCCTTACGACTATGTGCACGTTACCACTATTAACAGGTGCTAAAGTTCTTGTGCTCACTCCTGGAAACAACATAAAATTGGCTTACACCTGATTGGCAGATTTAATTTACTCATAAGTACCTAGTAAAGTGGTATAACATATACCCAGGACCACTAAATTAAATGCTACTAGTGGGCCTGCAGCACTTATTGTGCCACCCACTTAAGTAGCCTTTCAAAACATGGCTCAGGCCTGCCATTGCAGCCTCTGTGCAGTTTAAAGTGCCATTTCAACTTCAATCAATCTGTCATTTGTTAAGCGCACTACATACCCGCGAGGGTCTCAAGGTGTTGGGGGGGGGTGGTGGGGGCCGCTACTGATCAAACAGCCAGGTCTTTAGTGTCCTCCTGAAGGTCAGCAGGTCTTGGGTCTGTCGTAGGCTCAGTGGGAGGGTGTTCCATGTCTTGGTGGCGAGGTGGGAGAAGGCTCTGCAGTCAGTGGTTGTTCTTCGGATGCGCGGGACGGTGGCGAGTGAGAGGTCGGCAGAGTGTAGCTGGCAGTTGGGGGTGTAGAAGGAGAGCCGTCTGTTGAAGTAGGCTGGGCCGGTCTTGTGGAGTGCCTTGTGTGCGTGGATGAGGAGCTTGAAGGATATCTTCTTGTTGACGGGGAGCCAGTGCAGGTTTCTCAGGTGGGGGGGTGATGTGGCCGTGTCGTGGTACATCAAGGATCAGTCGTGCCGAGGTGTTTTGGATGCGTTGTAGTCGATTGATGAGCTTGGTCGGGGCTCCCGCGTAAAGGGCGTTTCTGTAGTCGAGTCTGCTGCTGATGAGGGCCTGGGTGGCGGTCTTTCTTGTATCTGTCAGGATCCATCTGTAGATCTTGCGGAGCATGCGGAGGGTGTCAAAGCAGGAGGAGGCGACGGCGTTGACTTGCTTGGTCATTGAGAGCCTTGAGTCGAGGATGATTCCCAGGTTGCGTGCGTGGGCGGTGGGGATCGGGGCTGCCCCAGTGCCGTTGGCCACCAGGAGTCGTCCCAGGCTGACGGGTTGGAGCCGAGGATGAGGACCTCCATATTGTCTGAGTTCAGCTTCAGACCGCTGATCTTCTTCCAGTCGGCGACGGCCATCAGTTGAGTGTCTTTGGCGTAGGAGATTATGTTGAGGTTGTGCTGTCGGGCCACGTGTGCAAGCGGGGCCATGTAAATGTTGAACAGTGTTGGGCAGAGGGAGGATCCTTGGGGTATGCCGCAGGTGATCTCGGAGGCTTCGGAACGGAACAGGGAGAGGCGGACGCTCTGTGTTCTACTGGAGAGGAAGGAGGTAGTAAATGTAAATGTGGGTGCACTTGTAAAGCGCACTGCGACTCCATGGAGTATCCTGGCACTGAAGACCGCTGGGGAACCCGTCCTGGTTTTCCCTGTGAGATGGTCCCTTTCTGGGTATCTCCAAGGTGAAACCAGGCATCCCCGGCGTCTGTGGGGGGCCGTTGTAGAGATGAGGCAAGCTTAATGCCCAGAGTTGCCAAGTGTGTTTCCTGGTTAGAGTAGGTACCGAGGCGAGAATTATTGAGTCCGTTTTTGACCCTGGGCCATGACCCTGACGCGTCGGGAATTGAACCATGGTCCCGGGCCGTTCTCTGCTTACGGGTCTGCCGCCTCTAACCAGTGAGCCACACCACTCCACTCCATTCCAGAGCCTTGTCTCGGATCCCTGGGGCATGGAGGCGTGCACGTAATGTGCGGTGGCAGACGGTGTCGAAGGCGGCGGAGAGTTCTAGGAGGATGAGTGCTGCAGTCTCCTTATTGTAGCAGTGTCCTGATGTCGTCGGTGGCGGCGATGAGGGCGGTGTCGGTGCTGTGGTTGCTGTGGAACCCTGACTGGGAAGGGTCCAGGATTCTGTTCTCTTCGAGGTATCGGGTTAGCTGTCTGTTAACGATTTTCTCAATGACCTTGGCCGGGAAGGGGAGCAGAGAGATGGTGTGCTGAGGGTCTGTTGTGTTGCTGTCTGTTGGGGCTGTCTGAGTGTTGAAGCTGTTGTGGATGTCTGCTATCTTGCGGTGGAAGAAGGTGGCGAGGGAGTCGTACAGGGCTTGCGACGGCGGGATATCGTTGGTGTTGGAGCCGGGGTTGGAGAGTTCCTTCTCGATGTTGAAGAGCTCCTTGCTGTCGTGTGCATTGTTGTCGAGGCGGTCTTTGAAGGAGGTCTTCTTGGCAACCCTGATGAGGTGGTGGTGGTTGCGGACGGCGTCCCTGTGTGCTGCGTGGCTGTCCGGAGTTTGTTCACTGTGCCATTTCTTCTCTAGTTTCCAGCAGGCTTGCTTGGAATCTAGGAGTTCTGCGTTGAAACAGCTGGCCCTCTTGCTGGTGTCTCTGTGGGGGGGGTGTCTTCAGCGGGGCTAGAATGTTGGCCCAGTCCTCGATCCAGCGTCTGAGGTTGTGGGCAGTGACTTCAGTGTTGGAGGGATCGGTGGGTGGGCTGAGAGCGAGGTTTGCATGTAGTTGGTCTTCAGTGATTTTGCTCCAGCGGCGGCGGGGGATCTGTTGGATGCGGTGGTGTGTGGTAGGCTTCTGGAAGGTGAAGTGGATGCAGCAGTGGTCGGTCCAGAGGATTTCGGTGGTGTGGCTGATACAGACGTGTGGGCTTTAGGAGAAGACAGGGTCGAGTGTGTGGCCGGCAAAGTGGGTGGGCATTGTGACTAGTTGTCTCAGTCTGAGGTTGGCGAGGTTATCGATCAGGGTTGTGGAGTTGTTGTTGTTCTCAAGGTGAAAGTTCAAGTCTCCGAGGAGGATGTAGTTGGGAGGTCAGGGCGTGCGTGCTGATGAAGTTGGCGATGGAGTCGCTGAACTGGGGGCGGGGACCGGGGGGTCGGTAGACGAGAGTGCCTCTGAGGGTGGAGCTGGGGTCTGTGTGGATCTGGAAATGCATGTGTTCGGCGGTGCTGTGCTTGTCATCGGTGCTAGTCAAGACCCTGATGCTGTTCTTGTGGACGATGGCGATTCCTCCTCCGACTCCGTTGGTGCTGTCTCTGCGGGTGATCTTGTAGCCGTCTGGGATGGCTATGGCTATGTCGGGTACGGAGGAGTTGTTCAACCAGGTCTCTGTCAGGAAGGTGACGTCCGGGGAGGTTGTGTTGAGCAGGTCCCAGAGCTCGACGGCGTGTTTGCGTGCGGACCGGGTGTTGAGTAGTATGCATTGGAGGTGGTTGAGGTCTTTCTTGGCGGGTGGTTCGTCGGCTCTGTGGCTGGTGTAGCTGCAGTTCCGGCAGGTGAAGGGACCGTGTGTGCATTTTGGGGCGGCCTTGAAGCAGTTTTGGGGCCATCCTGGGTTGAGAGCATGCAGAGTGCTGGCGTCGTATTGGCTGTGGTAGTCATGGCGGGTGCGGGCGCCAGGGGTGCTGGCTTTGGGCTCAGTCTAGGCGAGGACGGCGCAGACGGGCTTGCCGCGCACCAGCGGTGCAACCATGCAGCAGCCAGTATGTATGGGGAGGTGGGAGGGAGGAGCAGCTGGGAGGCGGGAGGTGGTGGTAGCGAATGGCCAGTCAGGGTGGCGGAGCAGCAGGGGATGCAGCAGCGGGGGCCGTGAGGGGCGACGAAGGAAACAGAAGGCAAAAGGGCACAACAAGTGAGGGGGAAACAAGTGGCACAGAGGGCAGAAAGGTCACAAAAGGTCACAGAAAAACAGGGGAGACGAGTGGCACAGAAGGCAAAAGGTCACAAAAAAGGGCAGAAAGGTCACAAAAAGCGGGGGCAGCTAAGCAACAGAAGGCAAAATGGACAGAGAGACACGGGCCGCGAGGGGAGCAGAAGGAAAAACCGGGCAGGGAGGCATGGGGGCAGCGAGGGGAACAGAGGGAGAGAACGGGCACAGACCACGTACAGACAGCGGGGGAAACAGACAACAGCAGTCACAGACACAACAATGAAAATGCAGTCACTACAAAATGAAAGAAAATACAGGCAATACAATGGAGGATGAGCAAACCTACGGCCTACCACTGGCCACCGGGATGAAGCGCTGGTGGTAGCCTGCGGGTGGACGAGGGCCTTGAACTTGCACAGCAGTGGCAGCTGGGGCAGGGACACACAGGTGGTGCTGTGCGAAGGGGGAGCGACCTACCTGGAAGGGTCAAGGGTCGCTCTCCTCACCACGCAGCGGCCGGCCTATATGGGGAGGTGGGAGGAAGGAGCAGCTGGGAGACGGGAGGTGGGGGCAGCGAATGGGCAGTCAGGGGGTTGGGGCCACAGGGGACGCAGCGGCGAGGGGCGACGAAGGAAACAGGAGGCAAAAGGGTACAACAATTGAGGGGGAAACGAGTGGCACAGGAGGCAGAAAGGTCACAAAAAGGAAAAAGGTCACAAATATACAGGGGGAAACAAGTGGCACAGAGGCACAAAGGTCCCAAGAAAGGGCAGAAAGGTCACAAAAAATGGGGGGGAAACGAGTGGCACAAAGGTCACAAGAAAGCAGTCACAGACACAACAATGAAAATGCAGTCACTACAAGAGGAGCAATGAAAGAAAATACAGGCAATACAATGGAGGATGAGCAAACCTACGGCCTACCAGTGGCCACCAGGGATGAGGCGCAGGTCGTAGCCTGTGGGTGGAGGAGGGCCTCGAACTTCCTCAGCAGCGGCAGCTGTGCCAGGGACACACAGGCGGTGCTGTGCGGAGGGGAAGCTACTACTCCCATTTTAGTACATATGCCACCCTTAAGGTAGGCCCAAAAGCAGCCAATAGGGCACTGTGAATTCTATTTAAAAAGGTGTGAGGAAAATTATATTTTGCCCTGTCGTGTGTCCCTACGTGTTCCCCATCGTATGTTATATGTGCATGATTAATATGCATATGTTCCCCCTTGACCGAATAAAGACGCAATTATAGTTGTGTCCAACGTTAGTATGCCAGTTATCCAGTCCTCCTGAAAGCAACAAGTATTAGGCCTATGTTGCCAACGTTCTACATTGTGCACGTTAAATTCATCGAGTTGTCCCCGTTTCTAGGCCTCATAAGGGCCCGGACACCAGATTCAAGTCTCAAGCCTCCTGAAGCACTGCTCCGAGAGAAGCAGCCCCCACCTGCATCCCTGACCCTTCACTTACTCTCTGCCAAGCAGCGCGGTGCCCGGCCCGGCCTGCCTGCCTGTCTGCCAAGAATATGTTATGCCTCTAGTTATCAGTTCAGCTCCCTGGCTTCACATTCCTAAGCTAACGAACCGCATAAACATCTTCAGCTATAGTCTAGTCTTTCTGTCTCCATGCAAGATAATTACTGAATTAATGTTCATAAAAGATTCATAGCACACGCAATACATGTAGAATATATGCATGCACCAGCCTTAGTGTCAAGTAGCCTTTGCCCTGATGACTTTTAGATTCAAGCAAACATGTACTCCAAACACGAGATACCAGATATGCTATAGGTACATGTCGTCCTGACATCCCAGACTTTAGTCTCCTCTTCTAGTGCAGAAGTCAGAGCCCCCAGCTCTCCCCAGTTACACGTCATGGCCCGTTTGCGCGCACCAGTAGGTTAAAGGTTCCAGCTGCCCAGGTAGCCCCCTCCATGTATCCACCCATTCATGACACTTCTTTGACGTTTACATCACATGTCTCCGTGCACGCCCTGTGCACGCCTTCTTTTCACGCCCATATGTTCTTATCTTCCGTTTGTCACTTGTTACGCCTACTGTATTCAATGTAATTATACTGTTTTACTATATATACTGTATGATGTTAATGAGACGTTGCAGCTGCCATTTCCATGCCATTCCATGCCATTCCCCTTTTCCTTGTGTCTGTCCCTTCCTGAACCTTTGCAGGTGATGGAACCCGATGGTCCATTGGCTCAAGCCATCTAATTAAAGCCTGTTTGACTCAGATTCCACGGATCCTGCCTCTTATTTATTGAGCTATCCTTTTCAGTTAATGTATAGAAAAATAGTACCGGTAATTATTTATTTATTTACCACATAAATGGCGCCCGAATAGGGACGAGCCCCTTCCCCACGCGCCGGCGATGTAACGCAGGCCCCCTGACCCTTCTACAGCCGTGACGGACCTCTACTGCGCACCTGCAGATATTTCTGCTTCAAGTCTCCCTCAGGCCTACGGAGGAGACGGAGACTGCGGTCTGGCATCCAGACGAGGCGGTGAGGAAGGCGGGTCGTCCCGACCAGAGCCCAAGCCGAGAGAGCAAGGTCCGAGGTATCCGGAGGCCCACCTGTAACCGAAGCCCGAAGCCCGAGGCGCATGCGTAGTGCGTAGTAACCAGACGTCGTAGCAGTCCAGTCCAGTCCGAGGCCTTCAGTTTGCTTCCCGGTGAGTACCGTTGCTGGGGGTATCTAGACGGGTTCATTAATTTGTCCCCGGTCCGACGGGTTTGGGTACACAGATCCGGTCCGACGTGTTCACCTAGGTGGGTACGGTATGACGTGTCTCTTTAGGAGACCGGTATGTTCTGTACTGTTTTAGCAGTGCATCCAGTAATTCTAGTAAGTCCGTTCTCGAGAAATTCAAGTATTGTGTTTTCAATGTATCAGGTAGTATCTGTTCGAACTGTTATTAATGTGTTCTTGATGTCGTGGTATGAATGATTGTTTCGCTATTCATTACTGTGTTTATTGTGTATTGTGTTCAAGTTCAAGTACGGTTCAAATATGCCTCTGTTTTCGAAGTTACGTCAGATAAAAACAAGAAAAGGGTTACTCGAAGAATCAGTTCCTGTCCCTCCCAGGGACAGTCCTGGACATTTCATGTATCATAAGCATGGCTTAGATGCCATACTGTATCTAGATTTATGGGTTGACTATACCAAACATCTCGAAGAGAAATATAGATGGCCTGTTTCAGGAACATGGGATGCCGAGTGCATCATTAGAGTAGAAGAAGCATTATGGAAAAAGAAAGCCAGACAATCCCAGAAAGATGCCATAGAACTATGGCGTAAAGAATCTCATAAAAGAACAGAGAAAGAATTCAGAAAAGCAGAATTAAGTAGGGAATCTTCTGAAAAAGCTCAAGAAAGGGAATTACTAGAAGAAGGTGAACGAGTTAGAGCAGAACAGTCAGACAGACAAAGAAATGCCCTTATTAAAGGTATGTATCCCCTTCTCGCCGAGGGTCTGCCGAAGGCGACCCCGGAAGCACCCTGTAATTTACCGCCACCATTGGTCCCGACTAAGCTACTTCACAAACCGACCGCAGCTGAAATTTTCCTTTCTTCCTATTTAGACGATACTGTCCCAGAATATATGCTAATACGAATCCTACTCCGCCTGTTCAACTTCCACCTCCCGTTAATAATGTAATTACTGTGCCTCCAGCCATTGGTCCAGGGAATCCTGTTAATCCGCCAGTACCCCAGGACCAACCCACATTACGTATGCCTACTTTACCAGTCACTTCATCAGCACATTCAGTATTAACTGACGATTCCAGTTCAGGAGGAGCAGGGGGAGGTACTCCTATCACCCCGCCTCAAACAAAACGCCTGACGCTGAGAGACGCAGCGTTACAGCACACGCCAAAGGTAGCTACGTACGAAGCCCTCAAAAAGTTCCTTACCGATAGCAAATATGATTGTAGATATGATCCAGTGCCAGGTGAAGACCACATGATCTTGTATTCCGTACGTTTACGACGAGTTGCAGACTTTTTGATTACTATATCAGATATGAAAGAACATCTAGACAGAATATATCATTTTATCCGAACAGGGGAGAATCCAGAAAGTATTCACGAAGCTATGGCACACAGAAAAGTCGAGATTCAAAGCATGATTTTACAGTTCTTGATAAATTGTTTAATAAGAGAACAAGATCATCCTGATAAAGATAAAGACGAGATGAAAGTCTTGACAAGATGGAGCGACAATATAGCCGAAGGAAAACACAAGACACAAAATAGTATAGAAACCATGTACAGAAAGATCCGTAAAGAAATTATGGGTATACACGAGAGAGAGAAAGCAAGAATAGTAGCAGAGAAGGAGAATGATTCTTCAGACGAAGATATAGACAACGAGAATCCCACCAGAATAGCGTATGTAGGTAGAGCGAGACCGTCAGATAGACACACACGTCCAGACTACAAGAAAGCTTTTCCTCCCGTACCAGAACAGTGTTCTCTCGAACATTTATTCCAGATTACAGATAAAGTTCTGAAATTACGAATAGGTTACACTGAGCTTAGTACCATGCATGAACAAGAACTAGCCCGATCAGCAGTTCGATGGACTAGTGATTCTACCACGTTTTCAGACGAAATAGTGGCTCAAATGTTTCTGAAACTGCCCCCAGCCGAGCAGCGACTGGTGTGTATGTACATGATCCAACACCTCATTACACTGTATGAGAGTCAGCATTCTGATCCAGGTCCTTTATATAATGTATTGAACGACTTACTCCTAAACAGATGGAAAGGTCTAGGTACCGATTTAATTAGTGTCATTTTAGAACAGCGCCACAAATACAGAACGTTCCTGAATCCACATTTTGTTCCTGTTCCACCCCCAGTAAGAAAGACATTCTATATAGACAGACAGAATCCGCTGCGAGAAGTGCATCCAGTTAAGGGAACGGGGGGTGAGCTCGAACGAGTATTTGTTTACACCCCTTTAATGAAGATAGAGCTACTAGAAATGAAAAAGTTAGTGCCCTGTCACGATAAAGATCCAGCAGGGTTCCACCGTGAATTAAAAGACATGCTCCGTATGGGAGAATACACGTATCCAGATATCATCAAAATGTTAAAGGTCCTGTTGCCTGCGGGCATATATGAAAAACTGAAAGAAAAAGAATGGGAGGTGGGAGAGAAAAAGATTGACTGGACCGCGTTAGAGAACGAAGATAATGCACGAGTCCCAGGTACTGGTCTTGGGGAAAAAGCTAAAGCATTGCCCGAGTTATTAATACAAGTCTTGCCAAGATTACTAGCCACGAAAAAGGAAGACTGGGATGCCATCTCAGCCTGTAAACAGAAACAAGACGAAGACACTAGTGATTTTTATTCCAGATTTGAGAAATGTTTCATTATTAATAGCGGTCTGAAAACAAGTAGTGAATCGTATCCACATCTTTTTGTTACCAAACTAGTTGAGAATTCTTTACCGCAGGTTAAAAATCGAGTACTGAAAGTCGAGAGTACCTGGCAAGCTAATACTCCGTCCCAAATGCTCCAGATGTTGCAGTATCACCAGAACAGAATCAGGGAAGAGCAAGAACACGAAAAGAGACGTATGAAAGACACGAAAATGAAAGTACTAGTTGCACAGTCTGTTCCAGCAGATGGTCAGAAGAGGGGTCTGAATCAAACCAGTCATTCTGCAGCTCCCGTTAAAGGGACATGCAATTACTGTAAACAGTCAGGTCATTATATAAATGAATGTGCAGTTCTGAAACACAACATAGCTACTGGTAAGACAAAAGAGAGACCGCGTCCTCCTAGACAAGAACATGTTCCGCAGAATACGCAACCACCGCAGAACGCACAACAGACAGTTACAGTACCGCAGCCTATAGCTGCCACACAACACGTTACACAACAGATGTACCAGTACGCACAGTCAGATTATCCAGAATATCAGCAGTATTCATGAAACAGCCTAGAGAGGGAGGTTGGCTTGCCTCTCATCGAGATTCCTTTAGATCAAGAGGGTCCCTATGTACACAGTCAAGTATTAGGGAAAGACAGAAAGTTTCTGATTGATACAGGGGCAAGTAGGACTACCATCAGTCATGACGAGGTTCCAGGGGCTCCACTCTCAGGCTCAAGAAATGTTTCCCTGGGATTTTCAGGAAAGCCTATTGTTAATGAAATATCGAAACCAGTTTCCCTAGAAGTTGGTCCATTGTCCCGAACTACAGACTTGTTACTTACGAAATCATGTCCTGAAAATTTACTTGGTATTAAAACATTGAAAGAATTAGGTGCAGTCATATGCTGTTCCCCAGAGGGAGTGAGATTGTTTTTACGTGATTTCAAAGGTCATTATGTGTTACGTGATTTTGATCCAAGATTACTGAATGTACCACAGCATTTATGGGCACAAGGTCCAACTGATGTAGGTTGTATGCACATTACACCCTATCGTGTCACTCTGAAACAAGGTGTTGTTTTACCACGAATCCGACAGTACAAATTGCCACCCGAGGCTGTAGTAGCCTTATCCAAAATTATTGACGAGCTCATTGCTCAAGGAGTGGTTGTAGAAACTGACTCCAATATATGTAATTCTCCTATCATTCCGATTCTTAAACGTACTGATCCAAATGCACCTCCAGTTTATCGATTAGTGATTGATCTCCGAGAACTTAATAAATGTATCATACCTCAGTACCCAGTAGTTCCAGATATTTCTTCCCTATTGACTGCCATTGATTCCGAAGCAGCGTTCTTTACAGTTATTGATCTCAAGAACGCATTCTTTAGTGTTCCCATTCACCCAGACAGCCAGTTTCTTTTCGGTTTCTGTTTAAATGGAAGAAGCTATAAATTTACACGAGCTCCTCAAGGTTTCACAGAAAGTCCTAGTATTTACAGTCAAGCACTTAAAAGACAACTAGACAGTATTCACATGCCAACTGACACTGCCCTGCTCCAGTATGTCGATGATCTGTTAATCACAGCCCGTACAGAACGTGACTGCGAACGTGCGTCACTGACAGTCTTGTATTTTCTGGCCGAGATGGGGCACAAGGTGTCCCCTTCGAAACTGCAATTCTGTGTCCAACAAGTGGTATACCTTGGACACTTGTTGTCCAAGAGGGGTAGACAGTTGACACCAGACCGTATCCAGTTAATAGCACATCTTCCACAGCCCAAGACACAGAAGGAGGTGCGAGCTTTTATCGGCCTCACTTCTTACTGCAGACAATGGATCCCTCAGTATGCATATCTAGCCAAACCACTGATACAGTTAACGACACAGGAGGCAGCCACATCGACTGTCCTTCCTTGGACCCAGGAACATACACTTGTTTTTAATGAGTTAAAGAAAGCTTTATGCCAAGCACCTGTATTAGCGACACCAAACTACAGTAAGCCTTTTACACTTTTTGTCACTGAACGTGATGGTACAGCATTATCTGTTCTCACACAAGATCAAGCAGGACAACACCAGCCTTGTGCTTATTTTTCTAGCACATTAGATCCGGTAGCCCAGGCTCTGCCTGCGTGCCTCAAGTCAGTTGCAGCCACAGCTCTAGCTATTAGACAAAGTGATTCCATAGTGTTAGGACACTCCCTGACAGTACAAGTTCCACACTCCGTGGAAGTTCTTTTAAATCGAACACAGACTCAACACTTGACAATTGCACGTTTAACAGGATATGAACTGACACTGTTTCAGCCACACATAGAAATCAGACGCTGCAACGTATTAAATCCTGCTACACTTTTACCTTCGATTACATCAAATCCTGCCAGACATGACTGTGTGGAAGTTATTAACATCATGACTAAGCCAAGACAAGACTTGACAGACATTGCATTACCTGACCCAGACCTGACACTCTATGTGGATGGTTCATGTATGAGAACGAGTACAGGAGAGTTAGTAGCCGCGTATGCAGTGACTACTGAAACTGAAGTTATAGAAACACATCGTATTGACACCCTGTCTGCTCAAGCAGCAGAGCTCATTGCTCTGACCCAAGCTTGTATATGAGCCAAGAACCTGAAAGTAAACATATATACAGATTCTCGTTACGCATTCGGAGTCGTACACGACTTTGGAGTACTCTGGCAAGAAAGAGGTTTCATGACTTCTCATGGAGCCAAGATTCAGCATGGCCCCCTCATTCAAGCTCTGTTAGAAGCGATACATTTACCGAAAGCCATTGCCATTATGAAGTGCAAAGCACATACGAAAGCTACTGACACCATTTCCCAAGGTAACGATCTAGCAGATCGAACAGCCAAACTTACAGCTCAGACTCCAGACATTCCAGTTAACACGACAAAGACAGATGTTCCAGTCCAGACGACTTGTATGACAGTTAAGGACCCTACACAAGATGTACTAGACATACAGACACATGCTACCCCAGACGAAATCAAGAAATGGTCTGAACAAGGAGGGGTCCAGACAGATCAGGGATGGTTGACGAAGGGAAAAGCCACATGGTTTCTCCCCGACTCTATGGTTCAAGTCATTATTAACACCGCACATAGTCCAGCACATTTAGGAGAAAAAGCCATGTTAGACAGCATCCAGAACCTTTGGTTTAACAAGCATTTACGAGCAGCAGCCAAACAGAAAGTACGTACCTGCATGATATGTTGTCAGTTCAATCCAGGTAAAGGTGTCCCGGTGGAACAAGGTGGATTCCATCCTCCTGACCACCCTTTTGAAGTCCTCCAGATGGATTATATTCAGATGGATCGATGTCGAGGTTTCAAGTATGTCCTCGTAGTTGTATGCGCTTTGTCCAGGTGGATAGAAGCATATCCAGTCCCAGATTACACTGCCGCGACCACTGCCAGGCAGTTGGTTCGTGAGTATTTTCCTCGCTATGGTTTGCCCAGGGTCGTATATTCAGACAACGGCCAGCCATTCTCATCCGAACTTATGAAACAAGTATCTCTTCTGTTAGGGTACCAGTGGAAGTTCCACTGCGTACGACACCCCGAGGCAGCTGGCCTCGTCGAGAGACATAATCAGACTCTGAAAATACGCATTGCAAAGATCTGTGCCGAGAAAGGCGTAGATTGGATGGTAGCACTGCCAGTCGCCCTTTTTTACATGAGAATGGTCGCTCACTCCCGTTCAGGTCTGTCACCTTTCGAGGTTGTTTTCGGTCGTCCCCCGAACATGTGGGGTACACCTATGCCACGTAAAATTACAGATGTTGACAGTAATATGCTGACAGATTACCTAGCTTCCTTGATGTCTGCACTACTCTCTTGTCGTTCACAGGTCGCGGCTGCTTTTCCAGACAACACCCAAGTGAAACCGCACGAGGTCGTTCCAGGTGATCTGGTTTTGATCCGGAATTTTGATCGTTCAAGTCCGCTGGAGCCCCGCTGGAAAGAGCCGAAACTAGTTCTGATGACCACAAGGACCGCCGTCAAAGTGGAGGGCCGCAAGGGGTGGCTCCACTCCAGTCATATCAAACGATTCCATGGACTCCGTCCAAAGACTTTTTTCAAGGACTGCCCAGATACTGACTCTAAACTTCCCCTGTTAGAGAAAACTCCGCAGCAGGAGTATAAAATGAAATTGAGGTCTAGCAAGTCAGACAGTTTAATTGTTTAAGTCCCTCTCGGGTGAAGCGGTTAGACAGGTTCCTGACATGTATGAGATAGACCCCCATAGTGAGAGAGTTAGTCGAAACTCCAAGAAACTACGTTATTGTAAAAATCTGCGCAGCAGATGTGTGATCACTTTATTGTTTATGTTATTTCTGAGTCTTACGGTTACTTGCATAAGTTATGTTCTACATGTATTTTTTCCTCCTATTGATTCACATGTACATTTGTCTTCTAATGATACAGTAGAGCACACTTTTAGTGAACTACCTCCTCACGAGTTATCCTACAGACTTGCCATGCGCAACAATACTTTTATCCGAATGTTACACTATTCACACCAGACTAGCAATGCCACTAATTGTTGGGTGTGTGGTCGACTCCCCCCTTTCCAGATACCGAAGGGAGTTCTGCCACTCTTTCCCTATCCGTTTTCACACAATGGTTCGTGTGGAGCATGGTTTACGATAACATCATCCTCAGACGATAAGTCTCTTTTGAATAGAACATGTTTCCCAGACAAGGAAGGTCTTTCCCACAGAACAGGGTTAGATCTAGAAAATGAAGTATATGATCTAGGTAACTTTTCCTCTAATTTCATGGTTTTGAATGTTCAGTCCGAGACTACTCCAGACTTGCCTGCTATTACAGTCCTACCAGTGAAAGGCGAATTATGTGTTAGAAAGAATGGTTCAGTACATCTAGGACACAGTGATTGTAATACTGTGGTCGAGTATAGTGACAGTGGGAAGTCTACTCTCAAAGCCTCACGTCATTCGTATTTTGTATGTGGTCAGACCGCATATATACGTCTGCCCCTAGATTGGGATGGAACATGTTACATTGCCTTCCTACTGCCACCAGTTTTCCTAGCCCCATCCGATTATCACAGAAATACACATCTAGTACACGTCAGACATAGAAGGGAGATCGAGTCCCCAATTGTCGATCAAACTGAAACTGCATTAGAACAGTATACAGATTTCAATAAAGGTTTCTTTTTCTTCATAGGTCCTGTCCAGAATAGTAAGCTAATACGTAGGCTAACCAGAACCCTTGAAGCAGTAGTGACTGAGACTACTTCCGCTCTAGGTAACTTAACAGAAGAACAATCTGCTATCAGATTTGTCGTTCTTCAAAACCGCCTTGTTCTTGACGTCATACTGGCCGATAGGGGCGGAGCTTGTAGAGTCATCGGATCTAGTTGTTGCATTTTCATTCCTGATAACGCACCGTCTGTTTATTCAGCTATAACAAGACTTCATAAAATAGCCCATCAGTTTCACCAGAATCCAGGCACCTGGACATGGTCCGGTTGGCTCTGGAGTATAATATCTGCCTGGGGATGGAAAGTATTGTCGTTTCTAGGTATAGTAGTAATGATCATATTCAGTTGTTGTCTATGTTTACAATGTGGCCCTGCGATTTGCGGCTTGTGCGCTACCTCTTGTATTCCAGGTCCCAAGTCCCATTCCAAGAAGATAAGAGACGAGCAAATGATGCTCTATGAACAGATAGATGGTATCATGAATATTGATGTTTCCTGAAGGAAACGTAGGGAACAAGGAGGGAATGAGGAAAATTATATTTTGCCCTGTCGTGTGTCCCTACGTGTTCCCCATCGTATGTTATATGTGCATGATTAATATGCATATGTTCCCCCTTGACCGAATAAAGACGCAATTATAGTTGTGTCCAACGTTAGTATGCCAGTTATCCAGTCCTCCTGAAAGCAACAAGTATTAGGCCTATGTTGCCAACGTTCTACATTGTGCACGTTAAATTCATCGAGTTGTCCCCGTTTCTAGGCCTCATAAGGGCCCGGACACCAGATTCAAGTCTCAAGCCTCCTGAAGCACTGCTCCGAGAGAAGCAGCCCCCACCTGCATCCCTGACCCTTCACTTACTCTCTGCCAAGCAGCGCGGTGCCCGGCCCGGCCTGCCTGCCTGCCTGTCTGCCAAGAATATGTTATGCCTCTAGTTATCAGTTCAGCTCCCTGGCTTCACATTCCTAAGCTAACGAACCGCATAAACATCTTCAGCTATAGTCTAGTCTTTCTGTCTCCATGCAAGAGAATTACTGAATTAATGTTCATAAAAGATTCATAGCACATGCAATACATGTAGAATATATGCATGCACCAGCCTTAGTGTCAAGTAGCCTTTGCCCTGATGACTTTTAGATTCAAGCAAACATGTACTCCAAACACGAGATACCAGATATGCTATAGGTACATGTCGTCCTGACATCCCAGACTTTAGTCTCCTCTTCTAGTGCAGAAGTCAGAGCCCCCAGCTCTCCCCAGTTACACGTCATGGCCCGTTTGCGCGCACCAGTAGGTTAAAGGTTCCAGCTGCCCAGGTAGCCCCCTCCATGTATCCACCCATTCATGACACTTCTTTGACGTTTACATCACATGTCTCCGTGCACGCCCTGTGCACGCCTTCTTTTCACGCCCATATGTTCTTATCTTCCGTTTGTCACTTGTTACGCCTACTGTATTCAATGTAATTATACTGTTTTACTATATATACTGTATGATGTTAATGAGACGTTGCAGCTGCCATTTCCATGCCATTCCATGCCATTCCCCTTTTCCTTGTGTCTGTCCCTTCCTGAACCTTTGCAGGTGATGGAACCCGATGGTCCATTGGCTCGAGCCATCTAATTAAAGCCTGTTTGACTCAGATTCCACGGATCCTGCCTCTTATTTATTGAGCTATCCTTTTCAGTTAATGTATGGAAAAATAGTACCGGTAATTATTTATTTATTTACCACAGGTGGACAAATCCTGTTAGAGAAAAACTCACACATTCATTTTTAGCTACTGTGAGGCCTACCTCTTCCACAGGATAACAATGTGTTACCTTATTATCTTTGATAAGTGATAACTTTTGTTTTGTAACAGGCAGAAATATATTTATTGTTTGAAGAATAGTAAATGAAAATCCTCTCTAATAGTAAAGTTGAATTTTAAGTCATAACTCTTAAAATTGTACTTTTAAAAAGTCTTAACCATTTGGTGCTGTAGCTTGTATACTGGGCCACATAGTTAGGTGGATTTGGCAGTTGGCCTTCTCAAGAGGGCATTGCCTCATTTGCATGGGGGTGTGGCCTCATTCAAATTAGGGAATCCCTTTAACTCTGCACCAACGCCATAGTATAGATGCGGGCGCGGAGGCAAAGAAGCTGTCAGGAGGGACACTGACAGTGTTCCACCTAAAACGTGCTCAGGAGGGGGAAAATGGGTGCTATGGACCCCCAAGACATTCCTTTGCAGGTGGGTGCAGTCATTCACTGCACCCGCCTGATTGTGCCACCCACCCAGTTCTTTAAACATGGCTCACTCTTGCCATTGAAGAGCCTGTCTGTGCAATTTTATTATGCCATTTTGACCAGGCGAGTTAACCTAATTGAAAGGCCAAACCTTACAAATGTAACCCCTGAGGTTGTGCCTGGGCAACCCTATGGCAGGGTGTAATGTATTTAATACGTAGGACATTTACTTTTGAGTTTGACATGTCATTGTAGTCAAATGTGTTTTTCACTACTGCAAGCCCTATCTCTTCCATAGGTGAACATGGGAACTGCCTTGTAACATTTTATAATTGTAGTTTCCCATTGGGACAAGATAGGAAAATTAAGCTTGATGTCTCTGGATTCAAAACTGATGATGAAGTCGGATTTTAAATTGTTAGTCTGAAAATGCCACTTTTAGAAAGTTTTTAAATGATGGAGGGATGCACACCTTTTTTAACACATTTCTTGTCTTCTCCATTTTTATCTTTCCTTTATTGCCAATTGAGTGTAGATCGGTTGTTAGGCGTTTGCCCCACTGCCATTAGTCAAAATGTACGATGTTGATGAAGATGGGTCTTTAAATACAAGCACAGCAGTGACCCCCGAAGAAGGGCCTATGAACGGCCCGAAATGCATTGGGTTTTCATATGAAATAAAGACTGCTTGCGTTGAACTTTGCATTATCCATATTCTTACGAAAGGCCTGGATTGGCAGTCTGAATACTAGAAAATTGAAAATTGGCAGTTTTATCAGGTCTGTGGATTTGGATTAAATAGTGAAAAATAAAGATTTAAGAGAAAGAAAAAAGATTACGGTGAAAAGTTGGAACATTATAAAGTAATGGTTAAAAATGTTGGTGAAAACATGCACGCCAGGGCGGCATGAAGCTGTGCGAATGGTTCTTTGGGGCTACTAAATGTAGTCCCATCACTTTTAGAAAGTTGGCATTTTCTTACTTTAACCATTCTGTGCATCTGCCTGTCTCTGAAAACACATCTGGGCTTTGTGCATTGCCTCTTAAGAGTCACACAAGGGGAGCTGGGATGTGACATCTGCATTATGATGGCCCATCACCAGGCTGATGGGCCATCCTGAGGTAGATTGGAAAGGAGGAGCTGACACTTGCACCTCAATAGGGCTGTGTCTGTCCCCATACAAAGGACTGTACATCTCCCTGTAGTGAGTCTGGAGTCAGGGCAGGAAATGAAGGGGCCTTGTGATCTTCAAATGCCTCCTCGATGTCTCCCCCACTTCAAAGGCACATTTGGGTATAAGTACTGGACCCTGGACACCACAAAATCAGAACTTTGCTGAAACCAATGCGATTCTGTCTGGAAGAGGAGCTGCTTTGATGTAGGAGGGATTGCCACTTTTTTACCTTCATTGCTGTGTTGGCCTGCTGCCTGCTGTTTGCTATGCTGTAGGGGGGCCTGCCACTTTGCTACCTGCTCTGCTGTGTTGGCCTGCTCCTTGTTAACTGGCAATGAGAGGGAATGGACCTGTTCTCCACATCCTTGAGCCTAAGTTTCTCCAAGGGATTGTTGGCTCGTCTCCTGTTTTCTGAAGTCTCAGAGTCACAAAAGACTTCTTGCAACTATGATGGTGCTGCTGGACTCTGCCATCTGTGAGTCCTACCCTTGCCTGAGGTGCCTCCTCGAGTAATGGGCCTCAAAAGAGGGAACTGCAGCTGTTTTCTGCACAAATCGATGCAATGCCCCCTTTATGCAGATCGGAACCGACGATGAGACCTCCAACACAATGCAAGGTTCGATAACGATGCAGCACCGATCCGAAGATGCTGCTGCGAAGCTCGACTTCAACGAAGCATCACTGAGTCATTGACAATGACTGTGAGGCTAGACGTTGACATGGCACCGATCCTTAGACTACCACTGCAAGGCTTGACTCCGATGCATCAACCCAACTGCGTGAATTGGACTCCACTCAGGGAGTCCTCACCCTGACAGTTGCTCAGTACAAGGCAGTGCTTAATTTGAGCTGGGCACTGCCACATAATGGTCAACATCGGCACTTTTGATAGTCTGCCAAATTGTGGTGCTGTTTGTCTAATTTAGAGATGAACACAACAGTTGTTTGTTAATTCATTATACTTAACAAAATAATATCTGTCTGCAAGCCATTCATAAAGCTTGCGGTGCCTAGAATAGTCTGAACTGTCACATTTGGAGGAGTGTGATGCCTAGCAGTTATGCTGGTACTATCATTGGCAGCACTGGCAGGTCAATGAGATGAGCAAGCTGGAGTTGGCTCCTGTCAAGGGCCCTGGCACTTGTTGTTTCACAAATTAAGCACTGGTACCAGGTACTTTTTCAGCTTGCCCTGCGTGGGTCCTGTAGTCGGCCTGCCCTCCATCGTGGTTGGCCTGAACTTTAGATTTACCCCAGTCTAGTGCGACCTCAAGTAACCTTTTAGTGCTATTGACTTTTAAACCCAGCTTTCTTTGTTTAATCCTTAACAATTCAGATCTCGATTTCTAATAACAGTTTTTTTGTTGTTTTGGTCTTGTTTTACTTTGATAAATATCTCTATTTTTCCAAAATGACGTGGAGTCTTTTTGTAGTGTATTGTTTTTCATTTTTGTGTTTAGATTATAGATACAAGAAATTGTTACGTCCTGATGAAGGTGGAATCTACTGTACACCGAAACGCAGCGTAGACTGTTTTTTAACCATTTGCAATTGTCTCATTAAATGGAGACAAGATCCTTTATCTTTTTAGATTGTAACCACTAGGGAGGCCCCAGGTTCATGATATATGAAGAACAATAAATCTTTCTTTTAACAAAAAATATTTTCTTAGATGTGATTTTATAATGCATTGTGATACCTAGAATTTTATTAGAATATTTCTTTGTTGCTAAATGTCTTTTTACCTACTTTAATACCTTATACGTTGATATTTGCAAAGAAATAGACTCTGCAATAGAGAGGTTGTTTGTTGATGTAATATTGTGTGACAGGGTCTATGTCCTTTTAGTACTGTACATACCCCTTCCCTGTTAAGATTATAGGGGTACCTTCCTCCCTTTGTTGGTTCATATTCAATCAATCAATCAATCAAAACATTTGTAAAACGCACTGTACACCCATGAGGGTCTCAAAGCACTGGGGGGTGGGGGGGGCTGCTACTGCTTGAACAGCTATTTCTTGAGGAGTCTCCTGAAGGTCAGTAGGTCCTGGGTCTGCCGTAGGTCGACGGGGAAGGTGTTCCAGGTCTTGACGGCGAGGTGGGAGAATGACCTGCTGCCAGCAGTTGTTCTTCAGATGTGTGGGGCAGTGGCGAGGGCTAGGTCAACGGAGCTGGCGGTTCGGAGTGTTGACAGTGAGTCGTGTGTTGAGGTAGGCTGCTCCGGTGGTGTGGAGTGCATGTCTTGTGAGCGTGGGTGAGGAGCTTGAAGGTGAGCCTCTTGTTCACAGGGAGCCAGTGCAGGTCTCTCAGGTGTTCTGTGATGTGGCTGTGCCAAGGGGTGTCAAGGATGAGGCATGCAGAGGTGTTCTGTATGCGTTGGAGTCGCTTCTGGAGTTTGGTCCAGTTTGCTACTGACGAGGCCCTGGGTGACCGTCCTTCTGGTTTCAGTGGGGATCCATCTGTTGATCTTGCGGAACATGCGGAGGGTGTGACGGCGTTGACTTGCTGGGTCATTGATAGTGATGAGTCTAGGATGAATCCCAGGTTGCGTTTATGGTCGGTGGGTGTCTGTGCGGCTCCTAGTGTGGCCGGCCACCAGGAGTCATCCCAGGTGGAGTGAGTGGGTCTGAGGATGAGGACCTCTATCTTGTCTGAGTTCAGCTTCAGGTGGCTGTTCTTCATCCATTTGGCGACAGTCTTCATTCCTTCGTGGAGGTTGGTTTCTGCGGTGGTGGAGTCCTTGGTGATGGAGAGGATCAGCTGGGTGTTGGTGGCGTATGAGATAATGTTGAGGTTGTGCGATCGGACGATGCTGGCGAGTGGTGCTATGTTAAAGTTGAAGAGTGTCGGGCTAAGTGATGATCCTTGGGGTACGCTGCAGATGATCCTGGTGGCTTCCGAGTGGAAGGGGGGAGACGGACACTCTGCGTTCTGCCGGTGAGGAAGGAGGTGGTCCAGTCCAGGGCTTTGTCGCAGATCCCTGCTTTGTGGAGGCATGTGCACAGGGTGTGGTGGCAGATGGGATTGAAGGCGGCCGACAGGTCCAGGAGGTTGAGGGCCTATAAAATTGTAAGAAATTGGGTTATTGGTTGAGGATGGTGGAAGCCCGACTCAAATAATAAACACAATCCTTGGCAGGATGAACCACAAAAGTCACTAAATAAGCCTGTGCTGCATTGGAAGGCTGACACAAAAGCAGTTAGGCTTTAATTAGAGGAAATGTCTAAGTATGTATGCAGTACTCTAACAGCATTAAAGTAAAAGAAAGCATAGGGGTCCCACGGCAAGGAATTCTGTTCTAACATGTGTCCCCCCAGCAGAAAGCAGGGATAACTACTCTACCTCATGGGAGGGTTAGGTTGAAAAAAATGGAAAGACCATCAGCTTTGGCATGGCCAGTCCCAGGGTGATATCCCACATGCAAAGTTGGTTCCCTGTAAGGAGATTGACCACCTCAAAAGTTTGTGATTCTCACCCCTCATCTGCATTAGCCATCAGAGGGGTCTAAGGTAAGTCTGAACCCGGAACTGTGTCCCAAACAAGTGTGGTCTCAACTTCTTCAGTGCTCAGATCACTGCAAATGTCCTCCACCCTTGGTCCCTGGCAAGTAGCATCCTGCTGATGAAGGTTACAAGTTGGGTCAAACCCTCATCATTTAGCTGTGAGAGTACAGCCCCCAATGCCAGAATCTGATGCATCTGTCTACATGATGAATTCTTTGGAGAAGTTATATATCTTAACCACATGTGCCGTGCACATGGCCTACTTGAAGGTGTCAAATGCTTTCTGGTTTGCCTCTGTCCAGATGCTGGCCATGAAAGTCAGGCCTGTCCTCTGCAGGACATGTAGAACTGCTATGGAGTGGTGCAGCTGGTCATCTCAGCTAGAGATAATGACTGCTATGTTATCCAAATAGACAGCACTGTAGTCGCCCAACCTAAGCAGGACTTGGTTAGCTAACCTCTGGAAGGTTGCAGCCACATTCTTTAACCCACAGGGCATCACTGTGAATTGGAAGTGGCCCTTTGGGATAGAGAATGCATACCACTCCTTGCCCCATTTGGTTAAGGCAATCTATCAGTACCCCGGTATCAATGCAAATGTACGCCTTGTATCACCCCCCAGGAAAGAATGAAACCTTCATAGACCAGCTAATGGAGATTATAACGGATAACAATAACACGCACTCCAATGACATATTCTTGGGCGACTTCAACTTGCACTGGGAAGACAAGAAAGACAAACAGATCATCGCTCTAAAAGACTTCCTAAATGAGCTAAATATTTCCCAAGCTTGCACACAACCAACACATAAAAAAGGAGCAACGCTAGACTGGATATTATCAAGGAACAAGAACATATTGGTCCAATCCGTTACGCCATGCGACTGGTCGGATCACCATATCATCATCTTCCTAATTCCAACAATGGAAAGGAGAAAGACAGCACAGCCTGTTAAACGTAAAAAGTGGTCACGGGACACGAAGGAGCCAAATGTGGAGCGATTAGTGGAGGAATGTGAGAAGGACCTGAAGCCACCTAACAGCCTGAGGAATGTGAATGAGCTAACAGAACACTACACTACAACAGTAACAAAAATAGTTAACACCACCATGCCACTAAAAATGAAAAGAGTCTCCGAAAAAGACAAGAACCCATGGTTTAACGAGTCATTGAACGAGGATAGAAGGAAACTAAGAATGGCCGAAAGAAAATGGAGAGACTACCCGGCAACACCAGAACTTAAATCACTGAGAAAAATCAGAAACGAATACAACAAAAAGATCCTTAGATCCAAAAAAGAATATATTAGGTCAGAATTGGACAACGCCAAAAACAGACCACGGAAACTATTTGAAATTTTAAAACAGCAATCCAACAAACTAGCAAAATCGGCCCAAGAAACCACCAAAACGCAGCTAAGCTGTGAAGAATTCTCAGAGTTCTTCACTGAGAAGGCCAACAAGTTGGAAATAGAGCTCAAGACGGCAGCGGACAATCTGCACAAACAACCACTAAGTCTGACCATTGTCACACCGACACTCAACCACAATGAAGCAAAAAATAAAGCACACTGGGATACCTTCGAGCTATATAACCAGACCATCATAGCCGAAACACTAACTGAAATCAAACCGAATAACCACTATAATGACCCACTCCCTGCCAAATGTCTACAAAAAATAAACCACATCATCATCCCAATATGGACAAAAATAATAAACGCCTCCCTGTCACAAGGGATCCTTCCAGACTGCTTAAAAACGGGACAAGTTGTCCCCATCATCAAGAAGCCAACAGTGGACCCAGCAGATCCTAACAACTTTCGCCCAGTCACTAATATCCCACTAATGGCCAAACTAATCGAGAAATGCGTACAAGACCAACTGAGCCAACACATCGCAAATTTTAGGCTACTGGACGACTGTCAATCGGGATTCAGAACAGGACACAGCACGGAAACAGCGATCCTACATATCGTTGATGACGCAATACAGGCCCTTGACCGCAATAGGACGTGCTTACTAGTCCTTCATGACCTGTCATCGGCATTCGATACGGTAAATCATGAAAAATTACTTGAAAGACTGCACAACAGGATGGGAATGACGGGAACGGTGTTGAAATGGTTTGAATCCTTCCTTCATAACAGATCACAAAGATTTTGGGTCAATCAGACACTATCCACATCATGTCCGAAATCAATCGGAGTTCCCCAAGGATCGACACTATCACCCTCTCTTTTTAACTTGTACGTCGAACCTCTGACAGAAATCCTCCGAAACGCTAACATAGCCTATCACATGTACGAGGATATACATCAAGATAGAATCCCTGGAAGACATCAAGTTAATGAATGAGGCATTAAAAAAGGCACTAATTTGGTTTACAAGTAATCACCTGAAGCTCAATGCACAAAAAACGGAATTCCTATTGATCTCACCTCCTAAGAAATATTCTGAAGCGGAAGAATGGACCAAACTGATCACAGCGTTAAGTTGTACCCCTACGCTAGTAGACTCAGCGAAATCATTAGGAATCATATTAGACAAGAACCTTGACATGAAAGCGCACATAAACTCAATGGCAAAGAATGCTCGCTTTCACCTGAACTACCTAAGAGAAAGTGAAACCATTTATCTCTCCGGCAGATCTCAAACTAGCAATACAATCACTAGTAATCTCAAGGATTGAATACGGTTGCACAACCTTAGCAGGCCTTCCAAAAATATCCACGGCTCCGCTGAAAGCATGCCTCAATGCGGCTGCAAGACTTTTAACCGGATCAAGGAAATTCGACCGTATCTCCCCGCATCTAAAATCTTTAAATTGGCTACCGTACGAAGCCAGAATCCAATTCAAAATGGCATGCGTCACCCACAAAGCCCTTCATTACAGAACACCTAGTTACTTGGCCCAGAAGATCGAGCTGTCTGGAGGAGGAAGGCCGGTAAGGAGCGCCAATATGCTAATGCTGAAACCACCCATCTTCAGGAAAAAGAAAACGTACAACAGAGCGTTCACAGGGGCAGCCCCCAGAATATGGGACTCGCTCCCGCCAAATATCAGAAAAATTACAAACACATCAACATTCAAACAAGAAACTAAGATCTTCCTAATGAGTAAGTTCCTGACATAATGAAGACACCACGAGAACTGGAGGTGATTGAGTCCCGGAACCGGGATGAAGAATACACTGTTTAAGAGAGGTGTGGCTCACTGGTTAGAGGCGGCAGACCTGTAAGCAGAGAACCGCCCGGGACCAGGGTTCAATTCCCGACGCGGCAGGGTCTTGGACCAAGGTCAACTGACTCGATAATTCTCGCCTCGGTGCCTACTCTAACCAGGGAACACACTCGGTAACTCTGGGCATTAAGCTTGCCTCATCTCTACAACGGCCCCCCACAGACGCCAGGGATGCCTGGTTTCACCCTGGAGATACCCAGAAAGGGACCATCTCACAGGGAAAACCAGGACGGGTTCCCCAGCGGTCTACAGCGCCAGGACACTCAGGTAGAGTAACAGTGCGCTTTACAAGTATCCAACATTTACATAAGAACGAAGTAGAACATTCTGAACAGGAATACAGACTATCCCTTACAAATTGTGGTATATATATATGCCAGGATATTTATTCGGTCTATACCTCTGCATCCCAGCAGGAAAGACTTATTATAGAGCTCTACACTTATCTACCTCAATCAATATATTAAGTTGCAATGTTATGTTTAAGGGAATTAGGCCTCGACACTTCTACCTCACTCAATATATTATGAGGCAATGTCTACGTTATGTAGGTACATTACCACAGAACAGCACTATCTATTCTAGGTTGTTCCTTTGCTATACCTCGACGAACACCTAACCTAGTTCATGACAATGGGAAATATTTACTGTATAACTCGACACTTATCTACCACTCATTAGAATATTGTAATACTATGTTATGTGAACTAAGCCACTCGACACTGATCTACCTCACTATGATATTATATGATAATGCTATGTTATGTGAATCACATATCGACAGAATGTATAGTTGTCTGTGAAGCGCTCTGATACCCAAGGGTCAAGTTCGCGCTATATAAAACTCTCTAAATAAAAAAAATAAAAAAAAATACTCAGGAACATGATTTGCCACAAACGGTCAATGATCTTATCAGTTTGGAGGATAGGGTGTACATTGGTCCTGGTGACTGAGATGATCCTGCTGTAATCTACACAGAACCTGAGCTTTGGTGTTGTGCCCAAGGGGAGGCCCGGTGGCCTTGGATACTACAAACGCTGGACCGCCCCAAGGTCTGTTGGATTTCTCATCTTACCCCTAGCTCCAGCATTTTGGATTCCTCATGCTTAATACTGGCTCTCAATCTGTCAGACAGCCTGTGAATTTTATTTTTGACCAGCATGCTGTCCCCTGTGTTATTATCATGGGTACACCAAGTGGTGAGCTGTGGGATCAGTGGTAAAAGAGAGGTAAACTGCCACAGCAAGTGGTGACTGCCCCTCTGTCGCTCTGGGGTCAAGGGAGATAACAGCACCCTCTGTTAACCTATCTTACTCTCGGAAAGACATAAGATCAGAGATAAGATTGCTTTTCCCCTCCACAGCATAATCCATCACCAGGAGCATGGGTACCTCAGACGTCTCAAAGTGGGGATTGAGGTGGTTGACATATGGCACACTTAAGCGGTTTCCTAGATTTCCTGAGGTCCACCAGATAGGTTGCCTCCCCCTTCTGCTCCTTCACCTCATAGGGCCCAGTCCACTCATCCTATAATGCGCAGGGCTGTATTGGCTGTATTACCTATACTTCTTTTCTGGCTTGGTACCACAGTGGCTATTTGATCGTACCAGTGTTTCATCACATCCTGGCTCGCTTCCAAGTTCTCAGTGGCTCTTTACAGAATCGCTTTATCTGAGACTGGGGTGCCACATATAGCTCATTTTATCCTAAGGTAGTTTGTTGGGTGCTTGCTCCCACTTCTCCTTGACAGGACTGAGAGGTCCACACAGAGGGTGGACAAACAGAAGGAAAATGGGACAGAACTCCTTCTCCCTTGAGGCACTTGCCTGTAAGCAAAGAGAAAGTATGGCAAGAGGACATCCCACCTTCACCTCATGGGTTCTTGAAGGCCTAGACTCATGTTCTTCAGAGTCTTGTTAAATCTTTCATGAAATCCATTCTTCTGGAGTTGGTATGGGGTGGAAAACCTGAGGTTTACCCAACACACATCCCACATGGACATCATGTAGGCAGATATGAAATTGGTACCTCAGTCAAATGCATCGTCCTTGGGAAAACACACAAGGGTAAATATCCCATCAGTGCCTTGGCCAGTGCAGGCGCAATCACCTTCCTCGGAGGAATGGTCTCCGGGTACCATGTGCATGGTTTAACAAGACCAGAATAAACCTGCTCCCTTGGGTAGTCTTGGGGTCCAAATGTCCAACAATGCCTATGACCAACCTCTCAAAATATGTGTAGTGGAAACAGGGGGTGCTTCTGCTTTGCCCCTGGATTCCCACTGGCCTTGCAGGTTAGACAGGATTTGCAGAAGGCATCTGATTGCCTTCTTATTCAATGGCAATAGAAGTGGGTAATCAATTGGTTAAAGTGTTTGTCCTGCCTCAGATTTCCTGTCAGGGGTATGTCATGAGCTATCTCCAGTAAGAAAGCTTTGTAGAACTGAGGGACCCCCAACACATGGATTGCTCTAGAGCCTTAGGCTCATTATACAGGAGACCATTCTCCCAATAGATAAGGTGATCCCCAGAGGTGTCACCAGCTACCTGGGCCTCTACCAGCCACCTTATGCCCTCCTTAGGCCCTCAAGAGTAAGGATTTCCCTCAGTTTGCTAGCCTACCAACACAGGTAGATCCCCCAGGGCAGCAATGACTTCCCAGTAGGTTCTGGGGTGTAACCCTCAGGGTAAGCCCCCTCCCAGACTATGGGAATCTCTGGGACGGGTTTCCTATGCCCTCTGCCCTTTCTCTCTTTGCCAGGTACCGAGCCATTTTCCAGGCATCTGTTTTTTTTGTATTACCTTGACGGGCTGCCATTAACTTTGTGATTAGGTACACCCACTCATGCATTCCCAACATCTCCAGGTGTGACTGGAGCCCCACCTCTTTCCAGGCTGTGTCCTTCATGTCATTCCCTAACAGTCAGTCAATAGGCATGGCTGGACTCACAGCTACCTTTACAGTACCTGGAAATCCCCCCACATGTAAAGGGGACTATAGAGCTACTCAATAGTGACTCACCTGGTTGTCTGAGGTGACACCCTGGTGGACTACATCATGGATGACCTGCTCTGAAGACACCAAATGACGCCAAGCAATAGTCGCACTGCCTTCTGGATCTCTGTGAGCTTCCAACCCTCTATACATTGTTTATGACCCACTGACTGTACGTTTTGGTATTAACAGGCACTTGGGTCTTTGACACCATCTCTTTGTCACCTAGGGACACCAGGGTAGCCTTTTTACCCTGTACACTGCTAACTGGAACAGCCTCCTCCCTGAGCACTACACTCACCATTCCCTGGAGAGACCCACCTGTGGGGGGCAGCACCCTTTCCTCCTGAAGGGCCTATATTAGTATCACTCATGGCACTTGGGAGTAAATTCGCCTAACTGCTTCCTCCTAGGGAAACTTAATTTCTTTTCTTCAGGATGGGACTGGGAATCATTTTCCTGAACACTTTTTGGGGACCTTGAAAGCACTCTTTAGGTTTATCCTTGTCTCTCCCTCTTTCTCCCTCCTTGTCTATCCATCTTTATACTGGTGGGCACCCTTTTGATGATCCCTGCCAGTCACCTTCTTTGACACTCTGGAGCTAATCCAGAAGTCAGCCTTCTTTGCAAGCTTCTTGGGTACAGTGACCTTGGTGTCTATCAGGTGTTGGTGCAACTTTGTAAAGCAATTACAGAGCAGGTGTTCTCTTAAAACAAAGTTGCATCACCCATCAACATAACTCAGGTTGATTCCTTCCACCGTACCATTCAGTACCTTACCAGAGTATTCAGCAAAATCCAGCCAGTACTGGTGAGAAAGGACAGTTTGCGACTGTCCCTGAATCGCTGGCAGTATGTCTCTGGGGTGACACCAAATTTGGTGATAAGGGCTGCGTTAATGGAGGTATAGGTCATCAGGTCAGCTACCTATAATACCAGTCAGATATCCCTTCCCACCACTGGATTGTGATTCCATAGACTAGCCTCCCAATTCTCCTCTGATATCCTATACATTCTCATGGCCGCCTCAAAGGTTGCAAACCACTTATCAATATCACCCCCCTCCTCCTTACTAGGTAGCAGGTCTTTATGAAAGTGGACCTTTTGTTTCCATTGGAAACTGCATTGTCTGTGCCACAATTTCTGATGGACTCCGAGAGTTGTTTGGCTTTTAGGTCCAGTACCTTTTCACTCACTTCACAAGCTAGTAAGATGTTCTTCTCCTCTAAAGGGATTTCAGCCTGAGCCTCTATTTTGACTGAGGATCTCTATGCCTCAGCCGTTTTTTGCCTGGGAAATAACCTGGTGACCTACTGCTCGCGGCCCCAACCTGACCCCCATCACCCAGGCCAGAAATCTTGAAATCATCCGGGACAACAAACTGGACAGTTAGCCCACATAAAGACAGGCAGCTCTACCTGCTTCCACATCCTTAAAATGCTATGCAAGATTTTCAAATGGGTTCCAGAAAACACCAGAGAAACCATAAAACAGGCACTGGGGGCATATTATCAAGGACCGGTGTTAAAATTATCGGCGTTTTATTGGCAGGAAACTGCCGATAAAACGGCGATAATGGGCTTGATAATACACCCTTGTTAATTCCCATAGAAGCCCATGTTGACATAAGAACATGGGCTTCTATGAGAATTAACAAGGGCGTATTATCAAGCCCATTATGGCTGTTTTATCGGCGGTTTCCTGCTGATAAAACGCCGATAATTTTAACAGCGGTCCTTGATAATATGCCTCCTGATTACTAGCAAGTTGGACTACGGCAACTCACTCTATGCAGAAACCACCAAGTGAATCCTGGACAGACTCCAAAACATCCAGAACCCAGCAGCAAGGCTTACCTTGCACAACCCACATCACCACACATCTCAGACACCACTACTAGCTCCCCATAAACAAACATACTCAGTATAAACTGCTCACTCACACATACAATGCACTACACAGCATTGGTCTAGCTTACCTCAACAATAGCATACATTTCCACGTATCTCCCAGACACCTCTTCCCGGCTGGATTCTCACTCCCACACATTCCCTGTATTCATAGGACCTTGGCCAGTGGCAGCTGTTTCCCATACATGGAACAACCCCCCACAGCACATCAGAACGTCTTTATTGCTTCCCAACTTCCGCAAGAAGCTGAAGACATGGATCTTTGAATTATTTTTGTCCTAGGAGACAGTTGCTTATCCACCTGCAAAATGCCTAGCAATCCTCATGGGTGCATGCCATACAAATACCATCTAACATAGCTTAATATTAGTTAACGGAGTCCTAATGTTCAGCAAGAACAATGGTGTAAAGGCAAAACATTCCAGGAAATGCCATGCCAAGAATGTCAGATCTAACATGAATATTCCTAACATGCACCATAATGTGATCGTTTCTCAGCCTAAGTAAACAGTAAACAGTTAATTCATGAATGGATTATAAACAAGTAAAAAGTAAGCAAACATTTCTAGTTCCATTACTGTTGTAAATGACAGCAGATAAAAAACATGTATCTTAGCTGGTAGTCTGACACTTTAAGAACATTTTATATTTCTTCCAGGTATTGCTATAGGCATGATGGTGCATTTCGACAGTTAATAATTCAACCTTCCTTCCATTAGCGGTGGGACTTGTCACATCCTTTCATTAAGCGTTCATGTCAGAGCTGATTACTTCATGAAATGAGATCCTGGAGGTCCCCTTCAACCTTTGTGACACAGAGAGCAGATCACTCCAAGTGTCTCTCAGTTGGGGGATATGGAGCACATTCACAAAGACAAGATCAGCTAGTATCATGAGTCAATCAGCTCCAGAGAGGGACGCAACTAGAAACCAAAGCATTTGATTTTTCCAGCGGAAGGTCTTCCATGAGGAAAACTGCTAGCGGTATTCAGCACTCTTGAGGCAGCAGTCTTGCAACCAGGTGAAGGGTGTCATTACCACTAAAAAATGCTCTACTCAAACAAAGTTAGGCATGGAACCACTAGGTAACAGGATGGATCACACACAGAAGCATCTTCCTGCAGCTGTTGATTTAATGTATCAATGTTATATAGTGTATTGATACTTTCTAATGAGAGTGCCAAGCCTTCGTCCATATTTTGTATTGATGCAAATAGGGTACCTTATGGTGATACATAACTGTACGAGTCACTCACTGGAGGTATTGACCACGAAACATATCATTTAAACAATATCTATGAAAACCCCAACACAAATGATTTGGAGGACGGCAGGATGAACATCAGTGCCATAAAAGAGTACCTCTTGACTGGGTAAAAATTCAGTTCAACATTGAGTCATATCAAGGGATGTTAGCATCCTCAAAACAAGAATTGCTATGGGCATTGTGGACCAATACTACACAGCGCTGGCTTATATGCACAAGTCTGTGTTTAATAGAGGTCCTTCCAGTGTCCCTCCGGCATTCCTTTCAATTTCCCACAAGTCCACTCAATGGATGTCCTTACTTTTTAATTGTAAATCTTTGCCCCACTGTCTCCCTAGCTAGCAATGTAATCAGGTGAAGATTTCCTTTGCTGTCATTAAGCAGGGAATGATGATATTTTCATTTGGACACATACAAGTGACACCAAAGCTCCTTTAACAGCTGCACCAGGAAAAGATGGTTCTAGCCACATAGTGCCATAGGTAAACTGCCCTACATTAAAAATGCAGCAGTAATTTACGGGAACTTCCTGTTCACTCTTTATATAACAAAGTCCTGAAAGTTTTACTGTAAAATGATACCCTGTCGCATCTTCTTAAAAGTAGCGTCGTTTGGATCTCATATGGGCTCGGTGCCGAATTCATGCCTTGCGAGTCTGCCTTATATTAATATTAAGGGGTGCTTTATCCTTAGCTCCCAAAACCTACACAAGACAATGACTGGACTATTAACATGGAGTCTTCAGGTTCACTGACTTTGATGTTGAAAAAAGCTCTTGCAAACTTACTCTGCGAGCAATGTGATCAATTTTAGTTGAAATGAAAGCAAACATTTATAATTCTGTGAGATTTTTTTTTTATTTATTTGCTACTCTACAGGGTATTTACGGCTCACAAGGAATGTCACATTTTGCGAATTTCTTAGCGATCCATCAGCTTTCAAACTCTTTCATTCTTTACTTTTGCCAATCTTGTTAATCTCGCAGGATTTAACTCTGAGCTTGTTACCCTGCAATACCAGCGCGCTCTTCAGCCTCTTCCAACTCATGCTGAATCTTGCGATATTTGGAAAGGTTAGCATTGGATTGCTCCTCCTAAAAAGGAACCACATGTTAATGCAGTCTGTAAAATATGGTTTTCAATTCTGATCTACAGAGACGGAGCCTGAAAGCCATTGGCACAACAGTTCACACACGTCTACTGGGATTCCCACAATTTTTCAAGTCACATATTAATCTACTGGATACAGTTGAAGGTTTATTCCTATAAGGGATATGAGTCTGTACAAAGCCAAGATGGGAATACTGAGTCAAAACCCTTATAATCTCTAGGATTATAGAGGAGGGAAGTACTTCACAAGAAAAACCGGTTTCAACTAAATATATTACAAACAACGTTTTCTCAAGTACAAATTCCTCATGCAGCGCAGAGCAGCAGCCGCAAATGTGCTGCGCTGCGTAAGAAGTAGAGAGCAGGAGAGGGAGTAATGTACTGAAATATGGCACTCTCCTCCCCTCTCCCTAGCGCTGGCACGGAACTTTGCTTCTTTGCACCACAGAGGCACCTTTGTGCCATAGGGAAAGGGTGTCTCTGTGAGTCAAGCATAGGTTAGTAAATACTGTGCTTAGACTAATTTCAAACATTTTCCCACTTTGTATGTATACTTTACAGGCAGCACACATGCAAAGTCAGAAAATAAAGGCAAAAAAAAACATTTCTCCTTCATAGTGCCTGGTTGAAGGGTACACTATTTTCTGATGCTAAACTCTGTCTACTTTATTTAGTAAATTGGGTTACCCGTCAGAAAAGTTGGGTGGTTGCATGGGGACACCCATGCAATACCCATGGTACGCCCCTTGGCGCTAGGTAATAAAAAGCAGTGCATATGTTACTTTCATATTATTTCCACCACAAAGCAAGTTTAGCGTTGCAAAGAAAATTTGATAAAAAGATTTCGTGCCGATTTGCGTCACTTTTGTGGTGCAAACATGGCATAACTTTTTAGTATATCTTCCCGTCCGTGTCCATTTTTATGCATGCACAAATGTATACACATGGGAATACTACTTGAAAGTATCATGTTTATAAGGTGCGCTCCTGTTATTGTGCGTGAATTTCAAGAAATTTGCAAATTAACTTAAACACAGATGTGAATAGAGGGTCTTTTAAAGTTTCAGAACATTAGTGTTATGGTATCAGGGAATATTTAGCCTCTGTTTCTGAGTAGTTTCATTAGAGTATTTACTAGATGGAGAATATCACTACTAGTCTCAATTTTGTAGAAGGCAATGAAACATGTTATGCAGATCAGCATTTCTCACGCCAACTTCAGTATGTGTTGACTTTCTCTTAGCATTTGACGGCAGTAAATGTCACTAGACAAGCAAAATCCATCTGGGTAAGTTGTGGGGGAGGGAAGGTGTTAATTAGTGAATGCGGTAAATACCCTGTGCAATAATTCCATCACAACTCTGTATCTACACAGTGATAAGATTTTTCCCCCTCCTCAAAGTGAGCGCTTCTGTGTAATTCGTAGTATTTAACATTCCCTTATTTTCACAAACACATGTTCTGGTGTATTAATTTCAGCTGTCAGTGTAATATTAAATGAGAACCACTTAGAGCACAAGTTCGAGAAGGATTCTTGGTCAAATGAACACTGATAAATCAAGAATGAATGAAGCATGTCTAATAAATAGGATGTAAACTGTAAACAGTTGTTTTTAATTATTTAACTTTTATATTTTATTATTATTTTATATTTGTTTAGCAATTATATACCATGAAAATCAACTATCTCTCCAATGGAAAGTTAATCTGCCAATTTACATTCAGATGTGTATCTGCTAACTCTAATCCTGCTTCAAAGTCAGCAAGTTGCATCTTATGTTGTCTGAGATTACAAACATAATAAAAGTTTTTGTTCAAGTGGTGGCCAGGCTCAGTGACCCCCCCAAAAAAGTAACACATTGTTGAAACAAATTAAGACCATTGGGGGTTCTGGAGAGTAGGACAGCATCATCCACATGAAGTAAATCAGTAACCTTCCTGCCAACTAAGGGGACATCCAAGACTTTGTTAGACAGGGCTGTGCCTATTCCATTACTATATAGAAAAAACAAGAGCGGTGCCAGGACACAGACCTGGTGTGCCCGTGTCTTCAATATGAAACTGTCTGACAATTCACCTGCTGGGTCGTACCTAACTGAAGCTAGCAAATCATAATGCAATGCTCTCAGGAACTGCACCAGGTCTCTATCCACCCCTAAAGTAACCAGGAGCTCCCACACTTTAGACCTTACGATGTTATTGAAGGTGCAGGAAACGTCCACGAAAGCCACCAGAAGGAGCCATGTTTACAATAGTATGTTCACTAATCTGCAAGTGCAAATTTAGGCATTGCTATGCCATGCCAAGCCCATCACAAACCCCATACTGCATCTCAAACAGAGTATATATCTCCCTAACCCAAGTTGGAAGATGTTCCAGTACACAACTCGCTCCGCCAGCTTCACTGCTGAATCCAGCCCCTAACAACATGGTGTTTGAGTTTTACACTATTTAAATATTGGTACGATAACACCAGTGTGCCATGATTGTGTGACCTGACTTGCTGATTGCAGTAAAGCAATAACACAAACATGGAACCCACAATTCTTGATGTGATTTATACAAATCCATGGGCACCCCATCCGGCCTTGTTGCCTTGTTTGAAGGACTCTTGTTGATTGCTTCTTTAATTCATCAAGGGTAAATTCTAGGGCTAATGTTATGTTATGTTATTTTTATTTATAACGTGCACGGCTACTCCGAGGAGTGTCGTGGCGCGAGCCTAGGAGAGAGTGAGCACCAGATTAAATGAAGAGAAATGTTTTCAGTTTTTTTTTTAAACAGAATCGGATCCTGAATACACCGAAGAACAAACGAAAGCGAGTTCCAGGTTAAAGCGGCTTTCAGAGCAGGGGAGCTGCCACCCATCTTTTACAGACGAAAACGCGGAACATGCGCCAGAAGATGAGTGGAAGAGCGGGAAATGGGAAAGCCACCTCCTCCTCAGCATACTGATTAGAAATATATACACACAGACTTCTTTAAAATGATTACCCCAAGCTTCTTGCTGATTGTAGTGATAAGAGAATTAGGTTCAGTAGCAGTTTTGATGTTATTAGCCACTGACGAAAAATCCCTGGTATCTTTCAACCTGCATGCCATAACCAACTTGCCACAGGATTAATTTTGTAGCTCTTTATTCAGAGTCCATTGGGTGGCCTTGTACTCTATTCTACATCATTGAATTTTGAAGGTATCCATGGGCATTTCGTTCAGTGCCCCATGCAAATATGCTGAGGCCTTCCTGCAATGCTGGTGACACCTTTTAGCCTCATGGACTCCTGATCTACTGGGTTTCGTAAGCAGGCTACTCTTGACTAGACTCAACTGGGCACATTGATTACCCGTGGTCCAGTGATCATTAATGAGAGTAAGGCACAGCAGCAGTTCCTCCAGAGGAGCGGATGTGCATTCCCCCCACACTCCTGCAGAAAGAGAGTAAAATAAAATGATAATAAGTTATTTTATTACCATTTTATTTTTAACTCTCTGCCTACTAGAGTGTAGGGCAGGGCCAGTGCATCATTGCTGACAAGTGATTGACAGCAATGAGCAGTGCCCCCCTGGCTACCTTGCTACAGCCAAACCGACATGCAGTTCAAACTCTCCAACCCAGCTGTCTTAGACTTCTGGGTTGGAGATCAGGCGCATGCCTCCAATGCCTATTGGAGAGGTGATGCAGCCTGCTCTAACCAATCCAGAAGCTTCACTCATGCAGGATAAGAGCCGCATCTGGATTGGATAAGGCAGTTGTCTATCTGATGTTGGATCGCACTCAGAGGACACAGGAGCAAGGGACTAGAGATACGTGGAGGACGTGCTGCAGGAGAAAGTATGTGAAACTTTTTCTTTTTAGTAATTTTTAATGTGAAGTACTGTTGTAATGTATGTATGTATGTTTGTTAAATGTATGTTATGCCCCCTATTGTTTTAAGTCACCAACCGCCACGGGTAAGGCAATCAGACACCAAGGAAAGATGATTCAAAGTTTCAACAAAGGGATTTTCAGGTCGTCATTTCTCCATGCCTGACACAGGCCTTGTGTCTTAACTGTTAAGGATTGTGTGGCCACACTCTTTTTGCCTTCACCCCTCCTCAGGATAAATAAATCAAGACTTAAGGGATTATGGTCACTATATAAGCTTACATCTATAACTGCCCTAAAAAACCAAGCTAGCAGTTCTCGGGTGGCAAACATATAGTCAATGACACAGTGGCACTCTCCCCTTTCAAAGGTAGCCTTAGCAGAATAGGCTGGTTCCCAAAGTTTACTGACGTTGATAAGATCAAACGATTTAATCAGTTGGAAAACAGCATGGGCCCTGTGGTCTCTGGACTGATTATACTACTAACTATACTAATGTTGTCAAACATGGTACACTCATTTCCCACCTGTGTTAATGCAACTTTAGTAATAAAATCCCCACCTAAAATAATTTGATAACCTTTGTGCAAAAATGCAAATTGGACTTCAAGGCAGAGAATAACATATTAAAATTGGCAATGTGGTGAGACTCAAATTATAGAAGCTAATTAAGACAATATTCAAACTATTAGGCCATCTGGATAAAAAAGCTTTGAATCTGTTGCTACTGGAAGGGACCAGCCTATTTTTACACTCCAGAGGGACTTTAAACCCGGCCGATAATCCTGCCCTTCATCTGCTCGATAAAGATGGGACCACAGAAACCGTGTGGGACTAATAACCATCCATATTAATAGTTTCATGGCCCATGTCTCCTGCAAAAAATAATATCATATTCACGTATGAAGTTACCTCAATCCTTGCAGCCCACTTTACTAGAACGGCCAGCAATATTTCAAAAGAGAATATTGACCTCATGGATGGGATTCACTGGGGTGGCTTGATTCACCTTGCTAGTTGGCAAGGAGTGTTCTTTGAAATTAACGACTGTCAAATCCCTAAAATTTGCCAAGTCAATGTGTGGGCAGGGCGGGACAACAGAAGGGCCCACTTCAATACTAACATCCTGGACATGGGTAATTTTGATCACATTACTAACGCTTAGTCAGTCGTTCTCTGACAAATCACCCAAGGGGAGAAAGCAATTTTGAGTGGGAATATTGAAGGAAAATGACTGGGCAGACGCAGGGCAGAGAAAACTCTCCCGTGTAGGTGAATTTGTGACCAACTCTCTTTAGTAGTAGCCAAGGGGCCAGATCACACTATTACCAAATTTGTTTTGACCTTGATAAGAGGCTGGATCACCTGCAACCCTAGCACTTCTAAAGGCAACAATAAAACAATCCCCCATGAATTCTTTATGCATCAGCCCAACTCACCCCACCCTTCTCACCATGAAAACATCAGTATAAATGTTTTCCAGGCACCTTCTGTTCTTCTGAATCCAATGAGTAGTCTTGTTGATTAACTTCACAGCTGAGTCACAGGGGCGTAGCATTGGGGCATTTGCCATAACTATGAAATAGGAACATGCTGCTGGGGGGAGATTGCAACAAGAGATGCATCCCATAGCCGTACCCACCTGATTGGGAGGTAAATGATGGTTTCCCATTGTCCTGGGGCCCCCAGCTTGTAATCTGGGCTCCTAGCTAAACCAGACTCAGGAGCTACACTTGACACACAAATGGGCAACTGCCTCTTCCCCTCAACCAGGAGCCGTGGCTCCTGAATGAGACTTGATTGCATTGGCCCAATTATGGAGCTACTCCCGCCTCAATGGGGCTTCACGGTCATTGGACACAATGGCAGTTGATAGCTACTATTTGGAAATTAGGAAATTTTTATCTGGGCACCCACTGCCTTTTCAATATACACATCAGGTTTACCAGCTTGTTTGCAGCTGCCCACTCCATATTAGGGCTTTGCTTTCACTTAGCCATCCTGCTAACACTCCAAGTCAAACAACAGGCAGATAAGTGTCCCATGTGACATTTAATAGCTGCCAAACTATTTAATCTGCCTACATCATACAAACCTGGTTTCCTAGAGGGCAGTCAAAATAGCACTTCACAGTACCTTTAAGCCCTTCGATGGCATGGCGGCCCCCGGCCGTCATGCGTGACGGTGGGCGTGTGCAGAGGACGACCGGGGGCCGTTCCAATCCCGCCCACTAATTAAATCACCCACACAGGGCGAAAATATGCGCAGCGCCAAAGGGGCTAAAATACAGAACCAAGAGGGGTGGCTCAGCCTCCTCTGGGCTCAGACGGGAGTGACAAACAACACATACTGGGCCCGATACACAAAAGTAAACCAAGATGTTTAGTCTAAACTTATACCACACATCTAAGTTTACGACTTTGGGTATTCATAAAGGGCATTTACGAGTAGTATGTTTATATATGCCTTCAGGGCCGATCTCCGCTTAGACTCAGGACATAAAGATAACTTGCAAATTCCCTTTGTGAATTCCAACAGCCGTAAACTTAGACGTTTGGTCTAACTTAAGACCAAACGTCTAAGTTTACTTTTGTGAATTGGGCCCATACTCTCTAATCTAGTCCACAAGGGATCATTTGTTAAGGCGCCATGCATTGGGACTGCTATTGGTTCATTGTTTCTATCTTAGCCATTGCAGGGACAGCTGTGGGCAGTATGTCTACTAGTTAAAGGCCAGGTCTAGGCTACCTGCTGGTGATTAAAACACTCATAAAGTAAGGACTGTGACAAAGAAAGCAGCTGATTGGGTAAAATAATACTACTTTGTTTCATATAGACTTCACCAATGGAAATCAAGTGTATCAACTTCCAAATCTCAGCTAATTAACTGAGCATTAGTTTATATGCGTCAAATAGTATTTCATCAGATCCTGGGTTTTTTTAACAGCGGCAGAATGTGTCACAAAACACTTTGAGAAAACTAGATCTGCCACTCATGTTCAAAACATGATTCATGGGATTCAAAAATAAGTTACAAATGACTGCACCAAAGCATCTGAAAAGTAATAACTGAATGGTAGTATACATCGAGGTCCACAATATCAACATTGAATAATATTGCATCCGTTACGTCAACCTAATACTATATTGTGAGCTACATATATATTTACCAGTCTTAATCCCTACCAAAATTTCGTTCGGTGAGAAGCATAAAAGGAGTTACAATATAGTGAAACTCCTGCAAGTGCAAAGTGAAAAGAGGGTACGAATTACATATGTTCAATTAGAACATTGTGGAAAAAGTAGCTATAGGATTTTATGTGCAGATTAGGCCTAGACCAAAGTTTAATTTCACCAAAGTAATTGGCTTCCTCTTGGTAATTTCACAAAAAAACTATATGTGAAATTACAGAGATTACACAATTACACCACATCATACAATTTTGTTGAGAACTTTTACTGCAAGATGTACCATTGTGGTCTTTTTTTGACACAAGCACCCTTTCAGGTTGAATTTTACCTAATGTGGACAGTTCAGGGCATTTTGTAGGTGCAAAATTACAAATCTGAATGCGAACAGCAGTGTTTTGTACATGAACAGCAGTTCCTTTAACATAGGCAGGCAACCAAACATTTGAGGTAGATTTATTTACCGGAGTGGAATGTTCAGGTATTTGTTTTAGCACAAAACCACAAATCCAAATGCAAGCTGCAGTGTTTTAAATGTAGGCAACTGGATAACAATTTGAAATTACATTTTTGCATCAAATTTTTTCTCGAATGGGCCATTTAGGTAATTTTATGAGTGTGAAATGCGTTTTGCACAATTGTGTTAAATTTTGCATAATTTTGTGGTAATTTCAGGTATTACATTAGAGTTCCTACCCACACCTAGTAATTATGTTGTCGATTGGTGCACATTGAAGGGCATATTATCAAGGGCACTATCGGCGCTTTAGCGGGAAAAAATCCTGATAAAGCGGCAAAAAATCTATCGCCCTATTAGCAAGCTGTCGCTAACTACTGTTAGCGACAGTTTTCCGGCGATAGCGAGCAAGAAAAATATCGCCTTGCATGGAAGCGATAAATATCGCTAATGATATGCGAGGTAGGCGTACCCTCGCTAAATCTCACAAAAAAAAGTCGCTAACACATAAAAATTTGCGCTAAGGCCGCTTACCTGGAGAGGAATAAGAACTGTTAAAACCAGTGCTAAAAATGAAAAACTGGAGATAAAAAGGAGACCATATAAAGGGAGACCAGACCAGCTCAGCCACGCCACAAAGCTGAGGACCTGCAGATGCCATGGAAGCAGTAATCATTCAGCTCGGAGTCCCACAAAGGCAACAAGCTACACTGTCACCAACACCACTTCCTGGACCACCACCAAGGCAGCGCCAAAGACGACGGCGGCCAATGCGCAGACGAATCATCCTTGGAGACCTACAACCACAGGATGTCATAGCCAGCTTCAGGCTCAAACGGACATCAATTGACTACCTGCTGAACCACATAGCCCACAGGCTGACACCACCAACCCAGCGGATAACTAATATCCCCCCACAAACAAAGCTGCTGGCTGTGCTGCATTTCCTGGCCTCAGGGACATTTCAACCCACAACATCCAGACTCAGAGGAGTCTCACAGGCAGCCTTTTCAAGATTTCTCCCTAATGTGTGGGATGGCATAATCAGCCTGATACCCCAGCAACTCTACTTCCCCAGCACTGTGCGGGAACAGCTTCTGGTCAAGCAGGGTTTCCATGCCACAGCTGGATTCCCACAAGTTCTGGCTGCTATAGACTCCACACATGTCCGATGATTGCCACCTCTGGACAGTGCACACATATATCAAAACCGAAAGCACACTCACTCAATTAATGTGCATGCCATAGTGGACCACCGTGGACTGTTCACAAATGTCATTGCCAAGTTCCCTGATTCGTACATCTACCAGCAGTCAGTCATTAACCAGCGCTTCCAGGATGGGTCATATGGGAATGCAGTCCTAGTTGGTAAGTAGCAATCCAACATACCACTTGCATCAGCATTACACACATGCAAAACAGAAATGTGCAAATGTCCATGTCACAATATCACATACAACATGTCAAACAACATCACCGCACACCAGACACATTAACACCATGAACTGTGGGAACTGCAGCTAGATACATCGACCAAACTCACTCTAAGTTGTACACCCCTGCCCCCCCAGCAAATGTTGCGAGAGGTGTGAAACATGCATTTGTGATGGAGAAACATCACTCACAAAGAAACTTGCAACACAAGTCCCACTGTGCATGTCTTGTGCTGGACAGGCACGATGAATCCCACACCAGATTTGGACATGTTGCCATATAGTGTGCAAATGTAGTCCAGCTTCATGTCACTTACCGTCAGTGACTCAGTAGCACACAACAATGTGTGGAAACTTGTGAAGGCTGCATGGAGGATGCTGAGGCAGGCAAGTCAGATGCAGACCACCGGGTACGAATCACTGACAAATTTTCGATTTCACTAAAATCGACCTACACAAATATCGTGTCTTAAATATAGATTACAATTACATCGACACCCTATACTTATTTATAAAATTACAAAAACATCGATCTAACTATATCGATATACAAAAATCTCAACTACACTAATTTCGACCACACTTATATCGAAATAAATAATATCGACAGTCATTATTATATATACCACAATACAAAAACATCGATTACCAAAATATAGACATCAAAAATATCGACATTATCTAAATATCGACTTCTCTAAATTATTCTAACAATTTTTAGAAACATTATACACATTAAATAAATTAACATTATACCCATATAACTAGGTATATACATACTAAACACTATTAAATAAATATATCTCTCTAAAATAATTATAATAAATGACTAAATCTATACAAACAATTAATACTAAAAATTTTAATATATGCACATATTTATTTAATATTACACATTTTTTAAAGCTATACTATTTAATTCTATTATTTATAAAATACTTACTAATTCACTAATTCTCTGGGTAAACATTTCACATTCTGCAAACTAGAATATTTAAATGAAAAAAATTCAAACTAACCAATAGAAACTCTTTTCTAGGTTTCTAACCAATCACAAACAAACATTAATTAAACATACCCTATATAAAGAGTTAAAATTAAAACTCAAAAACCAGCAGAAATTATTCAGCTTCAAGGAAAACTGCACTTATTTCTACTACCCTAAAGATTCTTCTTATACGAAAATACTACAAATCAACTAAAAGTAAGTAATCCTATGTTTCAGGATAAAATGTTACATTCAATGCAACCTACTGTTCATTGTAAATATCTAAAACTGCTTTTCTATCTATCTCTACATATTTCCTAAACAGAATCAACGTTAACAAACAGATGAACATTTTCTAGAAAACTACAACAACAAAGTTAAAAAGTAAGTCAAATAAATGTCCTCTTTAAACACTAAGGAAATGCTAATTCAATAGTAAAAATGTTATAACTATCTCATAAACTCCTACTTAAATGTCTAATAATTTTTTTTTTATTAAACACATGTTTTAAATACTGAAAATGTGAAATGCTTGTTTTAAAAAAAGCTACTTCTATTATAAATACTAAACTAAATATTCATCATACCATTATTGTTTTCCACAGATACCTTTACAAATTAAAGCTGCAACATAACACCAAAGATTCTACCATCAACAACTAAAATTTAAAACTAGGTAAGCATAGAACACATGCCCAAGTACTAATATTTGTCTTTTAAACACTCACAATGCTAATACTTGACTTTTTGTAAATTTAATACAGGTATTGTTTTAAACTGATATGTACATCAGATTAAATATACTAAACTTTTTCATAATAAAACATAGTACCTTACCAAATGTGTTATAAAAATACACATAAAAACATTCACTAAAATATGCTTCATTTTCTTTCCACAGACCACTACAATCTATTAAAGCATCAAGCAACAAATACATCTACTTTGAAAATCTACTACTTTACAATAGGTAAGTACCCAAAAATGTTACATACTTAATTAATTACTCTTCTAATAAAAAGACTGTTTCTAATATTATTTAATACACCTTTTCTAGATTTAAGAAACCAACAATGACAGAAGATGCAAGATTTATAACATCTCAGAAAGGGAATTTTTTGTTATGCTATATGGGGTATACTTATACTCAAGAAAAACAAAAAGACCTTAAAGTTAACTGGAAATGTACAAAGTATTACTCTAACAAATGCTATGGCCGTGCAACAACCAGAGACAGTAGTGTAATTAATACCACTGAACATAACCATCCACCTAATCTCTCAGAAATAGAGGTTAGATCTACTCTTGAAAATATTAAGGAACTAAGCAGCACCTCTGACCTACCAACAAGTGTAATACTGAAGGAATTAATACCTAGAGTACCTAGAGAGGCAAGAGGTCGGTTACCAACTATAGCTGCTATAAAAAGAACCATAGCTAGAACCAAAAAATCTAGTAGACCAACAATAGCAACACCTAAAACTTTTGAAGAGGTCATAATTCCACCTGAGCTTACCATAACTCATAATGATGAACCTTTTATCTTCTACGACAACAACAACAACAACAACGATAAAAGAATAATAATGTTTGCTACAAACACCAACCTAAAAAAATTAACAGATAGTCAAACATGGATGATGGATGGCACTTTTAGCATATGCCCTAAACCATTCTATCAATTATATACTATACATGGGCAATTCCATAATACCTGCATACCATTCATCTATTGTTTGTTACCAAACAAACAAACTTCTACATACACAGAAATATTAAACAAAATAAAAGAAGAAACAAGAGACTTCTTTCCCTTAAAAATTATAATAGACTTTGAACAAGCAATGATTAATTCTATCCTTAAAACATATCCACACACATCCATACAAGGATGTTACTTCCATTTTAACCAATGTCTATGGAGACATTTGAAAAAATTAACACTTAGTGTTGAATATGCAACAAATATTACATTTGCATACCAAATAAAATACCTCATTGCCCTAGCATACGTGCCAATCACCAATGTGGCTGAACACTATAACCTTTTAATAGAAAGTCCTTTCTATACACAAAATGAACAAAAATTGGCTCCACTTTTGGATTATTTTGAGGACACCTGGGTGGGGAGACTACACAGGTCAGGCCACAGACGACAACCTAAATTCCTAATTCCTTGGTGGAATGTATATCTACCAACCCTAAACCAAGAAGCCAAAACAAACAACACAGTGGAGGGTTGGCATAATGCCTTTCTATCTTCAACTGGCCGAACAACTCCTACACTACACAAACTACTAACAGCAATACAAAAAGAACAAAGTTTCCAAGAATTAAGAATACAGCAATCTGTCTTACAATTAAAGCCCAAACTATCAAGACAAACAGCCCAAATGTACCAATATTTACAACAACAAGTACAACTTTACCCCACAACAAGAGGACTTGAATACTTAAAAATGATAGCCAAAACACTCAACTGAAAATAATAATCCTAAAAAATTCTGTACATCTAAAAAATGCCTTAAATGTTACCAAAAACATCTTATTCACAAATTATAAGATTTTTTTTTGTCTAATAATTATAAATATTTATAAATTTTTAGCCAAAAAAAATATCTAACTCACCATAAATAGTTTTAAAATAGAACATTTCCCAACCCACAAAATTTAATAATATAAATGCATTTACCTTTTCACAACAACGTAATTAGAAAATCCAATGATTCATAACAATCCATGTAGCAATAAATCCACAGCATAAAAAAAAGTGACCCAATAAATTGCAAAAATACAACTGTTCAAAATACATCCGAAATCCCAATAATTCGATAATTCTGAATCCATCAAAAACTCGAAAATGGTATAAAATTTAAATAATCGCTCCAGGAAACCCGAAAAATAAACGAAGTGTAAAACACATATCAGTTACAACTGAAATGCACTTCTTAACAAAAAAAAAACGTAACAGCCCGGAAACGGAAAAGGCTGTTTCCAAAACCTACAAGAGAAAAATAAACATTCCCACCCACATAAAACTTAGAATAATACATTATTAATAACTAGAACATACATATTTCGAACCAAAAATAAATAAAAAGCCACAAACACAAGAACTCCAAGGCCGTTACTGAGAAAACGCTAAGAAAACGTAAAAACGTTAATACCTAACTACATACGAAGTTAACCCTAACATAATAGTCCACAAACAATAAATAACAAACTACTACCTTCAAAATTTACTTAAATTAGTTAAAATATAACAAATAGCACTCTTACCTTCTTAGACGTGGAGTAGCTTCCAACCGCGAGCTTGAATCTTCTAAAATGACCTAAAAAGACTAGGAGCGGTTACAAAATAAAAGACCCAAATGATAGTATTATCAAAATAATAGTGAAATAAATGTCAAATAAATTTGTTTTACTAGTAGAAAATTGTTAAAACTGTATAAATTATTTTTGTACATTTATGCTATGTATTATTATTTTTTCTATAACAATATTATTCTAATATTATTTTTTTATTCTAACATTAATTATTAATATAGTTTAATATTTAATGTTATAATAAAGAAAAACATAATGTGTTTAAATTAGTGAAAATAAAAGGTTTTTTCAGTATTTATATAAAAAATGTTACTAATATGTTTAATGTATTAATATTAATATTATAAAATTAATATTAATAAATTAAAAATATATAACAGATATTATAAATTAAAAAATGCATTGTATGATATTAACAATAATTATTATCTATGTTGTTATTTGAAAATATATCTACATATATAACATATATTGAAATTCACAATTTTATGTTACAAATGTATTAGTATGTCATTTAATAACAAATTTGATTTATTGTAATTTCTCTTAAAATGTATATACTCTATATATTATATTGATCAATGTTTTCTCATTTACTATATTATTTACATATACCAAAAATTTACTTTACTGGAAAAGTATCCAAATTCACAATTTTTTGTGACAATTTAGATGTATTTATTTGTTTAAATTGTATAAAATCATTATTTAACAACATTAACACTACGGTGAGATAGGACCCAGGGGAATATTTAAAGACCAAACTCTGTGAACGGTCCCCTGGAGTATATGACAACAACAAGGTTCCAGAGGGTCTACACAAGAAGGTGTGAGCCTGCGGTAGCCAGAAAACTAGTCAGAACAAAAGGCCCTAGACTGACTTACACAAAAATTCACTCTGACAACTCAGTGGATGGTCAAAAGTACCCATCAGTCACCACTCGAGACCGCCCTTCATCATTTGGGATTTTTTTGAAACCATCTATGCAAGTTGGTGATACTCAAAACCGAGGGGAGACTAGATGGTAAATAGTTCTCTCCCGTTGAGTGACAATAGTATGGTATACCACTATCTGTGACTGGTAAGTGGTAGAGGAGCGGTGTGACTGAGGGGGTGCAGTGCAAAAAGCCAAACGTGAAAACCTGAACCGACTCCCCAGTCGGTTCAGACGCCGGCGAAGGAGTACCGACGGTTAGAGCGGTGCTTCACTCTATCCCTGGGCCACTGCCAGGTGGGGTGAGGTCTTCAGGTCTCGCAGACTATGTGAAAGACACGAGCTGTGAGTTAGGACAAGACTCTTCACCTGGAGACTGCAGGTGATTTCATGTACTTGTCCTTTTACAAATTTCACTTATTATTTTGATTTGCAGTAGCAATTAATTATTATGAGGTCCTGAAGAAAGCAACAACCACTATGTCGATGAATTGCTGAAACATGTTGACCTAGTTCCACCCATAGACAGCGCATTTTTCAAACTGTCTCTACATAATAATGGTTTTTAGATTTGGTAAAGAGAGCATCATCTGAATAAAGTTTGCTCTATGCTCCCTTATCCAATTTTAGACACTTTTTTGTAATATTTTTTCCCGTTTGGCTTTTTGCACTGCACCCCCTCAGTCACACCGCTCCTCTACCACTTACCAGTCACAGATAGTGGTATACCATACTATTGTCACTCAACGGGAGAGAACTATTTACCATCTAGTCTCCCCTCGGTTTTGAGTATCACCAACTTGCATAGATGGTTTCAAAAAAATCCCAAATGATGAAGGGCGGTCTCGAGTGGTGACTGATGGGTACTTTTGACCATCCACTGAGTTGTCAGAGTGAATTTTTGTGTAAGTCAGTCTAGGGCCTTTTGTTCTGACTAGTTTTCTGGCTACCGCAGGCTCACACCTTCTTGTGTAGACCCTCTGGAACCTTGTTGTTGTCATAAAATCATTATTTAAACACGTATTATTGGCTTTATGTACTATATGAACAAATAAAGAAAATTTTTGTTTAAAACTGTCATTTTGATCTACTACCCATTATTAAATAATAACTACCGATATATAAATTAAACATATTTTTTACTATATATATATATAGATCTTATAATTTTTTACATATATAATGAACTATTGTTATCAATTTACTATTCACCCATAAAATACAATTTATTTAAGTAGATGCTGGACACTGAACATAAAACATTTACTAATCCAAATCCAATATAAAGAATTAATACTAAACATTTAACCTATTTAATTTACTATTCCAACTCCAATCTACATTTAATTTAGGTAGGTGCTGGACACTGAACCTATTTAATTTACTATTCCAACTCCAATCTACATTTAATTAGGGTAGGTGCTAGACACTGAACCTATTTAATTAACTATTCCAACTCCAATCTACATTTAATTAGGGTAGGTGCTGGACACTGAACCTATTTAATTTACTATTCCAACTCCAAATTACATTTAATTAAGGTAGGTGCTGGACACTGTACCTATTTACTTTACTATTCCTACTCCAATCTACATTTAATTAGGGTAGGTGCTGGACACTGAACCTATTTAATTCACTATTCCAACTCCATTCTACATTTAATTAGGGTAGGTGCTGGACACTGAACCTATTTAATTTACTATTCCAACTCCAATCTACATTTAATTAGGGTAGGTGCTGGACACTGAACCTATTTAATTTACTATTCCAACTCCAAACTACATTTAATTAGGGTAGGTGCTGGACAATGAACCTATTTAAATTACTATTCCAACTCCAATTTACATTTAATTAAGGTAGGTGCTGGACACTGAACCTATTTATTTACTATTCCAACTCCAATCTACATTTAATTAGGGTAGGTGTTGGACACTGAACCTATTTAATTTACTATTCCAACTCCAATCTACATTTAATTAGGGTAGGTGCTGGACACTGAACCTATTTAATTAACTATTCCAACTCCAATCTACATTTAATTAGGGAAGGTGCTGGACACTGAACATATTTAATTTACTATTCCAACTCCAATCTACATTTAATTTAGGTAGGTGCTGGACACTGAACCTATTTAATTTACTATTCCAACTCCAATCTACATTTAATTAGGGTAGGTGCTGGACACTGAACCTATTTAATTAACTATTCCAACTCCAATCTACATTTAATTAGGGTAGGTGCTGGACACTGAACCTATTTAATTTACTATTCCAACTCGAAATTACATTTAATTAAGGTAGGTGCTGGACACTGAACCTATTTACTTTACGATTCCTACTCCAATCTACATTTAATTAGAGTAGGTGCTGGACACTGAACCTATTTAATTTACTATTCCAACTCCAATCTACATTTAATTAGGGTAGGTGCTGGACACTGAACCTATTTAATTTACTATTCCAACTCCAATCTACATTTAATTAGGGTAGGTGCTGGACACTGAACCTATTTAATTTACTATTCCAACACCAAACTACATTTAATTAGGGTAGGTGCTGGACAATGAACCTATTTAAATTACTATTCCAACTCCAATCTACATTTAATTAAGGTAGGTGCTGGACACTGAACCTATTTAATTTACTATTCCAACTCCAATCTACATTTAATTAGGGTAGGTGCTGGACACTGAACCTATTTAATTTACTATTCCAACTCCAATCTACATTTAATTAGGGTAGGTGCTGGACACTGAACCTATTTAAATTACTATACCAACTCCAATCTACATTAATTAGGGTAGGTGCTGGACACTGAACCTATTTAATTTACAATTCCAACTCCAACCTACATTTAATTAGGGTAGGTGCTGGACTCTGAACCTATTTAATTTACTATTCCAACTCCAATCTACATTTAATTAGGGTAGGTGCTGGACGCTGAACCAATTTAATTTACTATTCCAACTCCAATCTACATTTAATTAGGGTAGGTGCTGGACACTGAACCTATTTAATTTACTATTCCAACTCCAATCTACATTTAATTAGGGTAGGTGCTGGACGCTGAACCAATTTAATTTACTATTCCAACTCCAATCTACATTTAATTTGGGTAGGTGCTGGACACTGAACCAATTTAATTTACTATTCCAACTCCAATCTACATTTAATTAGGGTAGGTGCTAGACGCTGAACCTATTTAATTAACTATTCCAACTCCATTCTACATTTAATTAGGGTAGGTGCTGGACACTGAACCTATTTAATTTACTATTCCAACTCCAAAATACATTTAATTAGGGTAGGTGCTGGACACTGAACCTATTTAATTTACTATTCCTACTCCAATCTACATTTAATTAGGGTAGGTGCTGGACAGTGAACCTATTTAATTAACTATTCCAACTCAAATCTACATTTAATTAGGGTAGGTGCTGGACACTGAACATATTTAATTTACTATTCCAACTCCAATCTACATTTAATTAGGGTAGGTGCTGGACACTGAACCTATTTAATTTACTATTCCAACTCCAAACTACATTTAATTATGGTAGGTGCTGGACACTGAACCTATTTATTTTACTATTCCAACTCCAATCTACATTTAATTAGGGAAGGTGCTGGACACTGAACCTATTTAATTTACTATTCCAACTCCAAACTACATTTAATTAGGGTAGGTGCTGGACAATGAACCTATTTAAATTACTATTCCAACTCCAATGCACATTTAATTAAGGTAGGTGCTGGACACTGAACCTATTTAATTTACTATTCCAACTCCATTCTACATTTAATTAGGGTAGGTGCTGGACACTAATTTACTATTCCAACTCCAAACTACATTTAATTAGGGTAGGTGCTGGACACTGAACCTATTTATTTTACTATTCCAACTCCAATCTACATTTAATTAGGGTAGGTGCTGGACACTGAACCTATTTGATTTACTATTCCAACTCCAATCTACATTTAATTAGGGTAGGCGCTGGACACTGAACCTATTTGATTAACTATTCCAACTCCAATCTACATTTAATTAGGGTAGGTGCTGGACACTGAACCTATTTAATTTACTATTCCAACTCCAAATTACATTTAATTAAGGTAGGTGCTGGACACCAAACCTATTAACTATTCCTATTCCAATCTACATTTAATTAGGGTAGGTGCTGGACACTGAACCTATTTAATTTACTATTCCAACTCCAATCTACATTTAATTAGGGTAGGTGCTGGACACTGAACCTATTTAATTTACTATTCCAACTCCAATCTACATTTAATTAGGGTAGGTGCTGGACACTGAACCTATTTAATTTACTATTCCAACTCCAAACTACATTTAATTAGGGTAGGTGCTGGACAATGAGCCTATTTAAATTACTATTCCAACTCCAATCTACATTTAATTAAGGTAGGTGCTGGACACTGAACCTATTTAATTTACTATTCCAACTCCAATCTACATTTAATTAGGGTAGGTGCTGGACACTGAACCTATTTAATTTACTATTCCAACTCCAATCTACATTTAATTAGGGTATGTGCTGGACACTGAACCTATTTAAATTACTATACCAACTCCAATCTACATTTAATTAGGGTAGGTGCTGGACACTGAACCTATTTAATTTACTATTCCAACTCCAATCTACATTTAATTAGGGTAGGTGCTGGACACTGAACCTATTTAATTTACTATTCCAACTCCAATCTACATTTAATTAGGGTAGGTGCTGGACACTGAACCAATTTAATTTACTATTCCAACTCCAATCTACATTTAATTTGGGTAGGTGCTGGACACTGAACCTATTTAATTTACTATTCCTACTCCAATCTACATTTAATTAGGGTAGGTGCTGGACACTGAAGCTATTTAATTAACTATTCCAACTCCAATCTACATTTAATTAGGGAAGGTGCTGGACACTGAACATATTTGATTTACTATTCCAACTCCAATCTACATTTAATTAGGGTAGGTGCTGGACACTGAACCTATTTAATTTACTATTCCAACTCCAAACTACATTTAATTAGGGTAGGTGCTGGACACTGAACCTATGTAATTTACTATTCCAAATCAAATTTATATTTAATTAGGGTAGGTGCTGGACACTGATCCTATTTAATTTACTATTCCAACTCCAATCTACATTTAATTAGGGTAGGTGCTAGACACTGAACCTATTTAATTTACTATTCCAACTCCAATCTACATTTAATTAGGGTAGGTGCTGGACACTGAACCTATTTAATTAACTATTCCAATTCCAATCTACATTTAATTATGGTAGGTGCTGGACACTGAACCTATTTAATTTACTATTCCAACTCCAATCTACATTTAATTAGAGTAGGTGCTGGACACAGAACCTATTTGATTCACTATTCCAACTCCAATCTACATTTAATTAGGGTAGGTGCTGGACACTGAACCTATTTAATTAACTATTCCAACTCCAATCTACATTTAATTAGGGTAGGTGCTGGACACTGAACCTATTTAATTTACTATTCCAACTCCAAACTACATTTAATTAAGGTAGGTGCTGGACACTGAACCTATTTACTTTACTATTCCTACTTCAATCTACATTTAATTAGGGTAGGTGCTGGACACTGATCCTATTTAATTTACTATTCCAACTCCAATCTACATTTAATTAGGGTAGGTGCTGGACACTGAACCTATTTAATTTACTATTCCAACTCATATCTACATTTAATTAGGGTAGGTGCTGGACACTGAACCTATTTAATTTTCTATTCCAACTCCAAACTACATTTAATTAGGGTAGGTGCTGTACAATGAACCTATTTAAATTACTATTCCAACTCCAATCTACATTTAATTAGGGTAGGTGCTGGACACTGAACCTATTTAATTTACTATTCCAACTCCAATCTACATTTAATTAGGGTATGTGCTGGACACTGAACCTATTTAAATTACTATACCAACTCCAATCTACATTTAATTAGGGTAGGTGCTGGACACTGAACCTATTTAATTTACTATTCCAACTCCAATCTACATTTAATTAGGGTAGGTGCTGGACACTGAACCTATTTAATTTACTATTCCAACGCCAATCTACATTTAATTAGGGTAGGTGCTGGACACTGAACCTATTTAATTTACTATTCCAACTCCAATCTACATTTAATAAGGGTAGGTGCTGGACACTGAACCTATTTAATTTACTATTACAACTCCAATCTACATTTAATTAGGGTAGGTGCTGGACACTGAACCTATTTAATTTACTATTCCAACTCCAAACTACATTTAATTAGGGTAGGTGCTGGACAATGAGCCTATTTAAATTACTATTCCAACTCCAATCTACATTTAATTAGGGTAGGTGCTGGACACTGAACCAATTTTATTTACTATTCCAACTCCAATCTACATTTAATTTGGGTAGGTGCTGGACACTGAACCTATTTAATTTACTATTCCTACTCCAATCTACATTTAATTAGGGTAGGTGCTGGACACTGAAGCTATTTAATTAACTATTCCAACTCCAATCTACATTTAATTAGGGAAGGTGCTGGACACTGAACATATTTGATTTACTATTCCAACTCCAATCTACATTTAATTAGGGTAGGTGCTGGACACTGAACCTAATTAATTTACTATTCCAACTCCAAACTACATTTAATTAGGGTAGGTGCTGGACACTGAACCTATGTAATTTACTATTCCAAATCAAATTTATATTTAATTAGGGTAGGTGCTGGACACTGAACCTATTTAATTTACTATTCCAACTCCAATCTACATTTAATTAGGGTAGGTGCTAGACACTGAACCTATTTAATTTACTATTCCAACTCCAATCTACATTTAATTAGGGTAGGTGCTGGACACTGAACCTATTTAATTAACTATTCCAATTCCAATCTACATTTAATTATGGTAGGTGCTGGACACTGAACCTATTTAATTTACTATTCCAACTCCAATCTACATTTAATTAGAGTAGGTGCTGGACACAGAACCTATTTGATTCACTATTCCAACTCCAATCTACATTTAATTAGGGTAGGTGCTGGACACTGAACCTATTTAATTAACTATTCCAACTCCAATCTACATTTAATTAGGGTAGGTGCTGGACACTGAACCTATTTAATTTACTATTCCAACTCCAAACTACATTTAATTAAGGTAGGTGCTGGACACTGAACCTATTTACTTTACTATTCCTACTCCAATCTACATTTAAATAGGGTAGGTGCTGGACACTGATCCTATTTAATTTACTATTCCAACTCCAATCTACATTTAATTAGGGTAGGTGCTGGACACTGAACCTATTTAATTTACTATTCCAACTCATATCTACATTTAATTAGGGTAGGTGCTGGACACTGAACCTATTTAATTTTCTATTCCAACTCCAAACTACATTTAATTAGGGTAGGTGCTGGACAATGAACCTATTTAAATTACTATTCCAACTCCAATCTACATTTAATTAGGGTAGGTGCTGGACACTGAACCTATTTAATTTACTATTCCAACTCCAATCTACATTTAATTAGGGTAGGTGCTGGACACTGAACCTATTTAATTTACTATTCCAACTCCAATCTACATTTAATTAGGGTATGTGCTGGACACTGAACCTATTTAAATTACTATACCAACTCCAATATACTTTTAATTAGGGTAGGTGCTGGACACTGAACCTATTTAATTTACTATTCCAACTCCAATCTACATTTAATTAGGGTAGGTGCTGGACACTGAACCTATTTAATTTACTATTCCAACGCCAATCTACATTTAATTAGGGTAGGTGCTGGACACTGAACCTATTTAATTTACTATTCCAACTCCAATCTACATTTAATTAGGGTAGGTGCTGGACACTGAACCTATTTAATTTACTATTACAACTCCAATCTACATTTAATTAGGGTAGGTGCTGGACACTGAACCAATTTAATTTACTATTCCAACTCCAATCTACATTTAATTTGGGTAGGTGCTGGACACTGAACCTATTTAATTTACTATTCCAACTCCAATCTACATTTAATTAGGGTAGGTGCTGGACACTGAACCGATTTAATTTACTATTCCAACTCCAAACTACATTTAATTAGGGTAGGTGCTGGACACTGAACCTATTTAATTTACTATTCCAACTCCAAATTACATTTAATTAAGGTAGGTGCTGGACACCAAACCTATTTACTATTCCTATTCCAATCTACATTTAATTAGGGTAGGTGCTGGACACTGAACCTATTTAATTTACTATTCCAACTCCAATCTACATTTAATTAGGGTAGGTGCTGGACACTGAACCTATTTAATTTACTATTCCAACTCCAATCTACATTTAATTAGGGTAGGTGCTGGACACTGAACCTATTTAATTTACTATTCCAACTCCAAACTACATTTAATTAGGGTAGGTGCTGGACAATGAGCCTATTTAAATTACTATTCCAACTCCAATCTACATTTAATTAAGGTAGGTGCTGGACACTGAACCTATTTAATTTACTATTCCAACTCCAATCTACATTTAATTAGGGTAGGTGCTGGACACTGAACCTATTTAATTTACTATTCCAACTCCAATCTACATTTAATTAGGGTATGTGCTGGACACTGAACCTATTTAAATTACTATACCAACTCCAATCTACATTTAATTAGGGTAGGTGCTGGACACTGAACCTATTTAATTTACTATTCCAACTCCAATCTACATTTAATTAGGGTAGGTGCTGGACACTGAACCTATTTAATTTACTATTCCAACTCCAATCTACATTTAATTAGGGTAGGTGCTGGACACTGAACCAATTTAATTTACTATTCCAACTCCAATCTACATTTAATTAGGGTAGGTGCTGGACACTGAACCTATTTAATTTACTATTCCTACTCCAATCTACATTTAATTAGGGTAGGTGCTGGACACTGAAGCTATTTAATTAACTATTCCAACTCCAATCTACATTTAATTAGGGAAGGTGCTGGACACTGAACATATTTGATTTACTATTCCAACTCCAATCTACATTTAATTAGGGTAGGTGCTGGACACTGAACCTATTTAATTTACTATTCCAACTCCAAACTACATTTAATTAGGGTAGGTGCTGGACACTGAACCTATGTAATTTACTATTCCAAATCAAATTTATATTTAATTAGGGTAGGTGCTGGACACTGAACCTATTTAATTTACTATTCCAACTCCAATCTACATTTAATTAGGGTAGGTGCTAGACACTGAACCTATTTAATTTACTATTCCAACTCCAATCTACATTTAATTAGGGTAGGTGCTGGACACTGAACCTATTTAATTAACTATTCCAATTCCAATCTACATTTAATTATGGTAGGTGCTGGACACTGAACCTATTTAATTTACTATTCCAACTCCAATCTACATTTAATTAGAGTAGGTGCTGGACACAGAACCTATTTGATTCACTATTCCAACTCCAATCTACATTTAATTAGGGTAGGTGCTGGACACTGAACCTATTTAATTAACTATTCCAACTCCAATCTACATTTAATTAGGGTAGGTGCTGGACACTGAACCTATTTAATTTACTATTCCAACTCCAAACTACATTTAATTAAGGTAGGTGCTGGACACTGAACCTATTTACTTTACTATTCCTACTTCAATCTACATTTAATTAGGGTAGGTGCTGGACACTGATCCTATTTAATTTACTATTCCAACTCCAATCTACATTTAATTAGGGTAGGTGCTGGACACTGAACCTATTTAATTTACTATTCCAACTCATATCTACATTTAATTAGGGTAGGTGCTGGACACTGAACCTATTTAATTTTCTATTCCAACTCCAAACTACATTTATTTAGGGTAGGTGCTGTACAATGAACCTATTTAAATTACTATTCCAACTCCAATCTACATTTAATTAGGGTAGGTGCTGGACACTGAACCTATTTAATTTACTATTCCAACTCCAATCTACATTTAATTAGGGTAGGTGCTGGACACTGAACCTATTTAATTTACTATTCCAACTCCAATCTACATTTAATTAGGGTATGTGCTGGACACTGAACCTATTTAAATTACTATACCAACTCCAATCTACATTTAATTAGGGTAGGTGCTGGACACTGAACCTATTTAATTTACTATTCCAACTCCAATCTACATTTAATTAGGGTAGGTGCTGGACACTGAACCTATTTAATTTACTATTCCAACGCCAATCTACATTTAATTAGGGTAGGTGCTGGACACTGAACCTATTTAATTTACTATTCCAACTCCAATCTACATTTAATTAGGGTAGGTGCTGGACACTGAACCTATTTAATTTACTATTACAACTCCAATCTACATTTAATTAGGGTAGGTGCTGGACACTGAACCTATTTAATTTACTATTCCAACTCCAAACTACATTTAATTAGGGTAGGTGCTGGACAATGAGCCTATTTAAATTACTATTCCAACTCCAATCTACATTTAATTAGGGTAGGTGCTGGACACTGAACCAATTTAATTTACTATTCCAACTCCAATCTACATTTAATTTGGGTAGGTGCTGGACACTGAACCTATTTAATTTACTATTCCTACTCCAATCTACATTTAATTAGGGTAGGTGCTGGACACTGAAGCTATTTAATTAACTATTCCAACTCCAATCTACATTTAATTAGGGAAGGTGCTGGACACTGAACATATTTGATTTACTATTCCAACTCCAATCTACATTTAATTAGGGTAGGTGCTGGACACTGAACCTATTTAATTTACTATTCCAACTCCAAACTACATTTAATTAGGGTAGGTGCTGGACACTGAACCTATGTATTTTACTATTCCAAATCAAATTTATATTTAATTAGGGTAGGTGCTGGACACTGAACCTATTTAATTTACTATTCCAACTCCAATCTACATTTAATTAGGGTAGGTGCTAGACACTGAACCTATTTAATTTACTATTCCAACTCCAATCTACATTTAATTAGGGTAGGTGCTGGACACTGAACCTATTTAATTAACTATTCCAATTCCAATCTACATTTAATTATGGTAGGTGCTGGACACTGAACCTATTTAATTTACTATTCCAACTCCAATCTACATTTAATTAGAGTAGGTGCTGGACACAGAACCTATTTGATTCACTATTCCAACTCCAATCTACATTTAATTAGGGTAGGTGCTGGACACTGAACCTATTAAATTAACTATTCCAACTCCAATCTACATTTAATTAGGGTAGGTGCTGGACACTGAACCTATTTAATTTACTATTCCAACTCCAAACTACATTTAATTAAGGTAGGTGCTGGACACTGAACCTATTTACTTTACTATTCCTACTCCAATCTACATTTAATTAGGGTAGGTGCTGGACACTGATCCTATTTAATTTACTATTCCAACTCCAATCTACATTTAATTAGGGTAGGTGCTGGACACTGAACCTATTTAATTTACTATTCCAACTCATATCTACATTTAATTAGGGTAGGTGCTGGACACTGAACCTATTTAATTTTCTATTCCAACTCCAAACTACATTTAATTAGGGTAGGTGCTGGACAATGAACCTATTTAAATTACTATTCCAACTCCAATCTACATTTAATTAGGGTAGGTGCTGGACACTGAACCTATTTAATTTACTATTCCAACTCCAATCTACATTTAATTAGGGTAGGTGCTGGACACTGAACCTATTTAATTTACTATTCCAACTCCAATCTACATTTAATTAGGGTATGTGCTGGACACTGAACCTATTTAAATTACTATACCAACTCCAATCTACATTTAATTAGGGTAGGTGCTGGACACTGAACCTATTTAATTTACTATTCCAACTCCAATCTACATTTAATTAGGGTAGGTGCTGGACACTGAACCTATTTAATTTACTATTCCAACGCCAATCTACATTTAATTAGGGTAGGTGCTGGACACTGAACCTATTTAATTTACTATTCCAACTCCAATCTACATTTAATTAGGGTAGGTGCTGGACACTGAACCTATTTAATTTACTATTACAACTCCAATCTACATTTGATTAGGGTAGGTGCTGGACACTGAACCAATTTAATTTACTATTCCAACTCCAATCTACATTTAATTTGGGTAGGTGCTGGACACTGAACCTATTTAATTTACTATTCCAAATCCAATCTACATTTAATTAGGGTAGGTGCTGGACACTGAACCGATTTAATTTACTATTCCAACTCCAAACTACATTTAATTAGGGTAGGTGCTGGACACTGAACCTATGTAATTTACTATTCCAAATCAAATTTATATTTAATTAGGGTAGGTGCTGGACACTGAACCTATTTAATTTACTATTCCAACTCCAATCTACATTTAATTAGGGTAGGTACTAGACACTGAACCTATTTAATTTACTATTCCAACTCCAATCTACATTTAATTAGGGTAGGTGCTGGACACTGAACCTATTTAATTAACTATTCCAACTCCAATCTACATTTAATTATGGTAGGTGCTGGACACTGAACCTATTTAATTTACTATTCCAACTCCAATCTACATTTAATTAGAGTAGGTGCTGGACACTGAACCTATTTAATTTACTATTCCAACTCCAATCTACATTTAATTAGGGTAGGTGCTGGACACTGCACCTATTTAATTAACTATTCCAACTCCAATCTACATTTAATTAGGGTAGGTGCTGGACACTGAACCTATTTAATTTACTATTCCAACTCCAACCTATATTTAATTAGGGTAGGTGCTGGACACTAAACCTATTTAATTTACTATTCCAACTCCAAACTACATTTAATTAGGGTAGGTGCTGGACACTGAACATATTTAATGTACTATTCCTACTCCAATCTACATTTAATTAGGGTAGGTGTTGGACACTGAACCTATGTAATCAACTATTCCAACTCCAATCTACATTTAATTAGGGTAGGTGCTGGACACTGAACATATTTAATTTACTATTCCAACTCCAATCTACATTTAATTAGGGTAGGTGCTGGACACTGAACCTATTTAATTTACTATTCCAACTCCAATCTACATTTAATTAGGGTAGGTGCTGGACACTGAACCTATTTAATTTACTATTCCAACTCCAATCTACATTTAATTAGGGTAGGTGCTGGACACTGAACCTATTTAATTTACTATTCCAACTCCAAACTACATTTAATTAGGGTAGGTGCTGGACAATGAGCCTATTTAAATTACTATTCCAACTCCAATCTACATTTAATTAAGGTAGGTGCTGGACACTGAACCTATTTAATTTACTATTCCAACTCCAATCTACATTTAATTAGGGTAGGTGCTGGACACTGAACCTATTTAATTTACTATTCCAACTCCAATCTACATTTAATTAGGGTATGTGCTGGACACTGAACCTATTTAAATTACTATACCAACTCCAATCTACATTTAATTAGGGTAGGTGCTGGACACTGAACCTATTTAATTTACTATTCCAACTCCAATCTACATTTAATTAGGGTAGGTGCTGGACACTGAACCTATTTAATTTACTATTCCTACTCCAATCTACATTTAATTAGGGTAGGTGCTGGACACTGAAGCTATTTAATTAACTATTCCAACTCCAATCTACATTTAATTAGGGAAGGTGCTGGACACTGAACATATTTGATTTACTATTCCAACTCCAATCTACATTTAATTAGGGTAGGTGCTGGACACTGAACCTATTTAATTTACTATTCCAACTCCAAACTACATTTAATTAGGGTAGGTGCTGGACACTGAACCTATGTAATTTACTATTCCAAATCAAATTTATATTTAATTAGGGTAGGTGCTGGACACTGAACCTATTTAATTTACTATTCCAACTCCAATCTACATTTAATTAGGGTAGGTGCTAGACACTGAACCTATTTAATTTACTATTCCAACTCCAATCTACATTTAATTAGGGTAGGTGCTGGACACTGAACCTATTTAATTAACTATTCCAATTCCAATCTACATTTAATTATGGTAGGTGCTGGACACTGAACCTATTTAATTTACTATTCCAACTCCAATCTACATTTAATTAGAGTAGGTGCTGGACACAGAACCTATTTGATTCACTATTCCAACTCCAATCTACATTTAATTACGGTAGGTGCTGGACACTGAACCTATTTAATTAACTATTCCAACTCCAATCTACATTTAATTAGGGTAGGTGCTGGACACTGAACCTATTTAATTTACTATTCCAACTCCAAACTACATTTAATTAAGGTAGGTGCTGGACACTGAACCTATTTACTTTACTATTCCTACTTCAATCTACATTTAATTAGGGTAGGTGCTGGACACTGATCCTATTTAATTTACTATTCCAACTCCAATCTACATTTAATTAGGGTAGGTGCTGGACACTGAACCTATTTAATTTACTATTCCAACTCATATCTACATTTAATTAGGGTAGGTGCTGGACACTGAACCTATTTAATTTTCTATTCCAACTCCAAACTACATTTATTTAGGGTAGGTGCTGTACAATGAACCTATTTAAATTACTATTCCAACTCCAATCTACATTTAATTAGGGTAGGTGCTGGACACTGAACCTATTTAATTTACTATTCCAACTCCAATCTACATTTAATTAGGGTAGGTGCTGGACACTGAACCTATTTAATTTACTATTCCAACTCCAATCTACATTTAATTAGGGTATGTGCTGGACACTGAACCTATTTAAATTACTATACCAACTCCAATCTACATTTAATTAGGGTAGGTGCTGGACACTGAACCTATTTAATTTACTATTCCAACTCCAATCTACATTTAATTAGGGTAGGTGCTGGACACTGAACCTATTTAATTTACTATTCCAACGCCAATCTACATTTAATTAGGGTAGGTGCTGGACACTGAACCTATTTAATTTACTATTCCAACTCCAATCTACATTTAATTAGGGTAGGTGCTGGACACTGAACCTATTTAATTTACTATTACAACTCCAATCTACATTTAATTAGGGTAGGTGCTGGACACTGAACCTATTTAATTTACTATTCCAACTCCAAACTACATTTAATTAGGGTAGGTGCTGGACAATGAGCCTATTTAAATTACTATTCCAACTCCAATCTACATTTAATTAGGGTAGGTGCTGGACACTGAACCAATTTAATTTACTATTCCAACTCCAATCTACATTTAATTTGGGTAGGTGCTGGACACTGAACCTATTTAATTTACTATTCCTACTCCAATCTACATTTAATTAGGGTAGGTGCTGGACACTGAAGCTATTTAATTAACTATTCCAACTCCAATCTACATTTAATTAGGGAAGGTGCTGGACACTGAACATATTTGATTTACTATTCCAACTCCAATCTACATTTAATTAGGGTAGGTGCTGGACACTGAACCTATTTAATTTACTATTCCAACTCCAAACTACATTTAATTAGGGTAGGTGCTGGACACTGAACCTATGTATTTTACTATTCCAAATCAAATTTATATTTAATTAGGGTAGGTGCTGGACACTGAACCTATTTAATTTACTATTCCAACTCCAATCTACATTTAATTAGGGTAGGTGCTAGACACTGAACCTATTTAATTTACTATTCCAACTCCAATCTACATTTAATTAGGGTAGGTGCTGGACACTGAACCTATTTAATTAACTATTCCAATTCCAATCTACATTTAATTATGGTAGGTGCTGGACACTGAACCTATTTAATTTACTATTCCAACTCCAATCTACATTTAATTAGAGTAGGTGCTGGACACAGAACCTATTTGATTCACTATTCCAACTCCAATCTACATTTAATTAGGGTAGGTGCTGGACACTGAACCTATTAAATTAACTATTCCAACTCCAATCTACATTTAATTAGGGTAGGTGCTGGACACTGAACCTATTTAATTTACTATTCCAACTCCAAACTACATTTAATTAAGGTAGGTGCTGGACACTGAACCTATTTACTTTACTATTCCTACTCCAATCTACATTTAATTAGGGTAGGTGCTGGACACTGATCCTATTTAATTTACTATTCCAACTCCAATCTACATTTAATTAGGGTAGGTGCTGGACACTGAACCTATTTAATTTACTATTCCAACTCATATCTACATTTAATTAGGGTAGGTGCTGGACACTGAACCTATTTAATTTTCTATTCCAACTCCAAACTACATTTAATTAGGGTAGGTGCTGGACAATGAACCTATTTAAATTACTATTCCAACTCCAATCTACATTTAATTAGGGTAGGTGCTGGACACTGAACCTATTTAATTTACTATTCCAACTCCAATCTACATTTAATTAGGGTAGGTGCTGGACACTGAACCTATTTAATTTACTATTCCAACTCCAATCTACATTTAATTAGGGTATGTGCTGGACACTGAACCTATTTAAATTACTATACCAACTCCAATCTACATTTAATTAGGGTAGGTGCTGGACACTGAACCTATTTAATTTACTATTCCAACTCCAATCTACATTTAATTAGGGTAGGTGCTGGACACTGAACCTATTTAATTTACTATTCCAACGCCAATCTACATTTAATTAGGGTAGGTGCTGGACACTGAACCTATTTAATTTACTATTCCAACTCCAATCTACATTTAATTAGGGTAGGTGCTGGACACTGAACCTATTTAATTTACTATTACAACTCCAATCTACATTTGATTAGGGTAGGTGCTGGACACTGAACCAATTTAATTTACTATTCCAACTCCAATCTACATTTAATTTGGGTAGGTGCTGGACACTGAACCTATTAAATTAACTATTCCAACTCCAATCTACATTTAATTAGGGTAGGTGCTGGACACTGAACCTATTTAATTTACTATTCCAACTCCAAACTACATTTAATTAAGGTAGGTGCTGGACACTGAACCTATTTACTTTACTATTCCTACTCCAATCTACATTTAATTAGGGTAGGTGCTGGACACTGATCCTATTTAATTTACTATTCCAACTCCAATCTACATTTAATTAGGGTAGGTGCTGGACACTAAACCTATTTAATTTACTATTCCAACTCATATCTACATTTAATTAGGGTAGGTGCTGGACACTGAACCTATTTAATTTTCTATTCCAACTCCAAACTACATTTAATTAGGGTAGGTGCTGGACAATGAACCTATTTAAATTACTATTCCAACTCCAATCTACATTTAATTAGGGTAGGTGCTGGACACTGAACCTATTTAATTTACTATTCCAACTCCAATCTACATTTAATTAGGGTAGGTGCTGGACACTGAACCTATTTAATTTACTATTCCAACTCCAATCTACATTTAATTAGGGTATGTGCTGGACACTGAACCTATTTAAATTACTATACCAACTCCAATCTACATTTAATTAGGGTAGGTGCTGGACACTGAACCTATTTAATTTACTATTCCAACTCCAATCTACATTTAATTAGGGTAGGTGCTGGACACTGAACCTATTTAATTTACTATTCCAACGCCAATCTACATTTAATTAGGGTAGGTGCTGGACACTGAACCTATTTAATTTACTATTCCAACTCCAATCTACATTTAATTAGGGTAGGTGCTGGACACTGAACCTATTTAATTTACTATTACAACTCCAATCTACATTTGATTAGGGTAGGTGCTGGACACTGAACCAATTTAATTTACTATTCCAACTCCAATCTACATTTAATTTGGGTAGGTGCTGGACACTGAACCTATTTAATTTACTATTCCAAATCCAATCTACATTTAATTAGGGTAGGTGCTGGACACTGAACCGATTTAATTTACTATTCCAACTCCAAACTACATTTAATTAGGGTAGGTGCTGGACACTGAACCTATGTAATTTACTATTCCAAATCAAATTTATATTTAATTAGGGTAGGTGCTGGACACTGAACCTATTTAATTTACTATTCCAACTCCAATCTACATTTAATTAGGGTAGGTACTAGACACTGAACCTATTTAATTTACTATTCCAACTCCAATCTACATTTAATTAGGGTAGGTGCTGGACACTGAACCTATTTAATTAACTATTCCAACTCCAATCTACATTTAATTATGGTAGGTGCTGGACACTGAACCTATTTAATTTACTATTCCAACTCCAATCTACATTTAATTAGAGTAGGTGCTGGACACTGAACCTATTTAATTTACTATTCCAACTCCAATCTACATTTAATTAGGGTAGGTGCTGGACACTGCACCTATTTAATTAACTATTCCAACTCCAATCTACATTTAATTAGGGTAGGTGCTGGACACTGAACCTATTTAATTTACTATTCCAACTCCAACCTATATTTAATTAGGGTAGGTGCTGGACACTAAACCTATTTAATTTACTATTCCAACTCCAAACTACATTTAATTAGGGTAGGTGCTGGACACTGAACATATTTAATGTACTATTCCTACTCCAATCTACATTTAATTAGGGTAGGTGTTGGACACTGAACCTATGTAATCAACTATTCCAACTCCAATCTACATTTAATTAGGGTAGGTGCTGGACACTGAACATATTTAATTTACTATTCCAACTCCAATCTACATTTAATTAGGGTAGGTGCTGGACACTGAACCTATTTAATTTACTATTCCAACTCCAATCTACATTTAATTAGGGTAGGTGCTGGACACTGAACCTATTTAATTTACTATTCCAACTCCAATCTACATTTAATTAGGGTAGGTGCTGGACACTGAACCTATTTAATTTACTATTCCAACTCCAAACTACATTTAATTAGGGTAGGTGCTGGACAATGAGCCTATTTAAATTACTATTCCAACTCCAATCTACATTTAATTAAGGTAGGTGCTGGACACTGAACCTATTTAATTTACTATTCCAACTCCAATCTACATTTAATTAGGGTAGGTGCTGGACACTGAACCTATTTAATTTACTATTCCAACTCCAATCTACATTTAATTAGGGTATGTGCTGGACACTGAACCTATTTAAATTACTATACCAACTCCAATCTACATTTAATTAGGGTAGGTGCTGGACACTGAACCTATTTAATTTACTATTCCAACTCCAATCTACATTTAATTAGGGTAGGTGCTGGACACTGAACCTATTTAATTTACTATTCCTACTCCAATCTACATTTAATTAGGGTAGGTGCTGGACACTGAAGCTATTTAATTAACTATTCCAACTCCAATCTACATTTAATTAGGGAAGGTGCTGGACACTGAACATATTTGATTTACTATTCCAACTCCAATCTACATTTAATTAGGGTAGGTGCTGGACACTGAACCTATTTAATTTACTATTCCAACTCCAAACTACATTTAATTAGGGTAGGTGCTGGACACTGAACCTATGTAATTTACTATTCCAAATCAAATTTATATTTAATTAGGGTAGGTGCTGGACACTGAACCTATTTAATTTACTATTCCAACTCCAATCTACATTTAATTAGGGTAGGTGCTAGACACTGAACCTATTTAATTTACTATTCCAACTCCAATCTACATTTAATTAGGGTAGGTGCTGGACACTGAACCTATTTAATTAACTATTCCAATTCCAATCTACATTTAATTATGGTAGGTGCTGGACACTGAACCTATTTAATTTACTATTCCAACTCCAATCTACATTTAATTAGAGTAGGTGCTGGACACAGAACCTATTTGATTCACTATTCCAACTCCAATCTACATTTAATTACGGTAGGTGCTGGACACTGAACCTATTTAATTAACTATTCCAACTCCAATCTACATTTAATTAGGGTAGGTGCTGGACACTGAACCTATTTAATTTACTATTCCAACTCCAAACTACATTTAATTAAGGTAGGTGCTGGACACTGAACCTATTTACTTTACTATTCCTACTTCAATCTACATTTAATTAGGGTAGGTGCTGGACACTGATCCTATTTAATTTACTATTCCAACTCCAATCTACATTTAATTAGGGTAGGTGCTGGACACTGAACCTATTTAATTTACTATTCCAACTCATATCTACATTTAATTAGGGTAGGTGCTGGACACTGAACCTATTTAATTTTCTATTCCAACTCCAAACTACATTTATTTAGGGTAGGTGCTGTACAATGAACCTATTTAAATTACTATTCCAACTCCAATCTACATTTAATTAGGGTAGGTGCTGGACACTGAACCTATTTAATTTACTATTCCAACTCCAATCTACATTTAATTAGGGTAGGTGCTGGACACTGAACCTATTTAATTTACTATTCCAACTCCAATCTACATTTAATTAGGGTATGTGCTGGACACTGAACCTATTTAAATTACTATACCAACTCCAATCTACATTTAATTAGGGTAGGTGCTGGACACTGAACCTATTTAATTTACTATTCCAACTCCAATCTACATTTAATTAGGGTAGGTGCTGGACACTGAACCTATTTAATTTACTATTCCAACGCCAATCTACATTTAATTAGGGTAGGTGCTGGACACTGAACCTATTTAATTTACTATTCCAACTCCAATCTACATTTAATTAGGGTAGGTGCTGGACACTGAACCTATTTAATTTACTATTACAACTCCAATCTACATTTAATTAGGGTAGGTGCTGGACACTGAACCTATTTAATTTACTATTCCAACTCCAAACTACATTTAATTAGGGTAGGTGCTGGACAATGAGCCTATTTAAATTACTATTCCAACTCCAATCTACATTTAATTAGGGTAGGTGCTGGACACTGAACCAATTTAATTTACTATTCCAACTCCAATCTACATTTAATTTGGGTAGGTGCTGGACACTGAACCTATTTAATTTACTATTCCTACTCCAATCTACATTTAATTAGGGTAGGTGCTGGACACTGAAGCTATTTAATTAACTATTCCAACTCCAATCTACATTTAATTAGGGAAGGTGCTGGACACTGATCATATTTGATTTACTATTCCAACTCCAATCTACATTTAATTAGGGTAGGTGCTGGACACTGAACCTATTTAATTTACTATTCCAACTCCAAACTACATTTAATTAGGGTAGGTGCTGGACACTGAACCTATGTATTTTACTATTCCAAATCAAATTTATATTTAATTAGGGTAGGTGCTGGACACTGAACCTATTTAATTTACTATTCCAACTCCAATCTACATTTAATTAGGGTAGGTGCTAGACACTGAACCTATTTAATTTACTATTCCAACTCCAATCTACATTTAATTAGGGTAGGTGCTGGACACTGAACCTATTTAATTAACTATTCCAATTCCAATCTACATTTAATTATGGTAGGTGCTGGACACTGAACCTATTTAATTTACTATTCCAACTCCAATCTACATTTAATTAGAGTAGGTGCTGGACACAGAACCTATTTGATTCACTATTCCAACTCCAATCTACATTTAATTAGGGTAGGTGCTGGACACTGAACCTATTAAATTAACGATTCCAACTCCAATCTACATTTAATTAGGGTAGGTGCTGGACACTGAACCTATTTAATTTACTATTCCAACTCCAAACTACATTTAATTAAGGTAGGTGCTGGACACTGAACCTATTTACTTTACTATTCCTACTCCAATCTACATTTAATTAGGGTAGGTGCTGGACACTGATCCTATTTAATTTACTATTCCAACTCCAATCTACATTTAATTAGGGTAGGTGCTGGACACTGAACCTATTTAATTTACTATTCCAACTCATATCTACATTTAATTAGGGTAGGTGCTGGACACTGAACCTATTTAATTTTCTATTCCAACTCCAAACTACATTTAATTAGGGTAGGTGCTGGACAATGAACCTATTTAAATTACTATTCCAACTCCAATCTACATTTAATTAGGGTAGGTGCTGGACACTGAACCTATTTAATTTACTATTCCAACTCCAATCTACATTTAATTAGGGTAGGTGCTGGACACTGAACCTATTTAATTTACTATTCCAACTCCAATCTACATTTAATTAGGGTATGTGCTGGACACTGAACCTATTTAAATTACTATACCAACTCCAATCTACATTTAATTAGGGTAGGTGCTGGACACTGAACCTATTTAATTTACTATTCCAACTCCAATCTACATTTAATTAGGGTAGGTGCTGGACACTGAACCTATTTAATTTACTATTCCAACGCCAATCTACATTTAATTAGGGTAGGTGCTGGACACTGAACCTATTTAATTTACTATTCCAACTCCAATCTACATTTAATTAGGGTAGGTGCTGGACACTGAACCTATTTAATTTACTATTACAACTCCAATCTACATTTGATTAGGGTAGGTGCTGGACACTGAACCAATTTAATTTACTATTCCAACTCCAATCTACATTTAATTTGGGTAGGTGCTGGACACTGAACCTATTTAATTTACTATTCCAACTCCAATCTACATTTAATTAGGGTAGGTGCTGGACACTGAACCGATTTAATTTACTATTCCAACTCCAAACTACATTTAATTAGGGTAGGTGCTGGACACTGAACCTATGTAATTTACTATTCCAAATCAAATTTATATTTAATTAGGGTAGGTGCTGGACACTGAACCTATTTAATTTAGTATTCCAACTCCAATCTACATTTAATTAGGGTAGGTACTAGACACTGAACCTATTTAATTTACTATTCCAACTCCAATCTACATTTAATTAGGGTAGGTGCTGGACACTGAACCTATTTAATTAACTATTCCAACTCCAATCTACATTTAATTATGGTAGGTGCTGGACACTGAACCTATTTAATTTACTATTCCAACTCCAATCTACATTTAATTAGAGTAGGTGCTGGACACTGAACCTATTTAATTTACTATTCCAACTCCAATCTACATTTAATTAGGGTAGGTGCTGGACACTGAACCTATTTAATTAACTATTCCAACTCCAATCTACATTTAATTAGGGTAGGTGCTGGACACTGAACCTATTTAATTTACTATTCCAACTCCAACCTATATTTAATTAGGGTAGGTGCTGGACACTAAACCTATTTAATTTACTATTCCAACTCCAAACTACATTTAATTAGGGTAGGTGCTGGACACTGAACATATTTAATGTACTATTCCTACTCCAATCTACATTTAATTAGGGTAGGTGTTGGACACTGAACCTATGTAATCAACTATTCCAACTCCAATCTACATTTAATTAGGGTAGGTGCTGGACACTGAACATATTTAATTTACTATTCCAACTCCAATCTACATTTAATTAGGGTAGGTGCTGGACACTGAACCTATTTAATTTACTATTCCAACTCCAATCTACATTTAATTAGGGTAGGTGCTGGACGCTGAACCTATTTATTTTACTATTCCAACACCAATCTATATTTAATTAGGGTAGGTGCTGGACACTGAACCTATTTAATTTACTATTTCAACTCCAATCTACATTTAATTAGGGTAGGTGCTGGACACTGAACCTATTTAATTTACTATTCCAACTCCAATCTATATTTAATTAGGGTAGGTGCTGGACACTGAACCTATTTAATTAACTATTCCAACTCCAATCTACATTTAATTAGGGTAGGTGCTGGACACTGAACCTATTTAATTTACTATTCCAACTCCAATCTACATTTAATTTGGGTAGGTGCTGGACACTGAACCTATATAATTTACTATTCCAACTCCAATCTACATTTAATTAGGGTAGGTGCTGGACACTGAACCTATTTAATTAACTATTCCAACTCCAATCTATATTTAATTAGGGTAGGTGCTGCACACTAAACCTATTTAATTTACTATTCCAACTCCAAACTACATTTAATTAGGGTAGGTGCTGGAGACTGAACATATTTAATGTACTATTCCCACTCCAATCTACATTTAATTTGGGTAGGTGTTGGACACGGAACCTATGTAATCAACTATTCCAACTCCAATCTACATTTAATTAGGTTAGGTGCTGGACACTGAACCTATTTAATTTACTATTCCAACTCCAATCTACATTTAATTAGTGTAGGTGCTGGACACTGAACCTATTTATTTACTATTCCTACTCCAATCTACATTTAATTAGGGTAGGTGCTGGACACTGAACCTATTTAATTAACTATTCCAACTCCAATCTACATTTAGATAGGGTAGGTGCTGGACACTTAACACATTTAATTTACTATTCCAACTCCAATTTACATTTAATTAGAGTAGGTGCTGGGCACTGAACCTATTTAATTTACTATTCCAACTCCAAACTACATTTAATTAGGGTAGGTGCTGGACACTGAACCTATTTAATTTACTATTCCTACCTCAATCTACATTTAATTAGGGTAGGTGCTGGACACTGAACCTATTTAATTAACTATTCCAACTCCAATCTACATTTAATTAGGGTAGGGGCTGGACACTGAACATATTTAATTTACTATTCCAACTCCAATCTACATTTAATTAGGGTAGGTGCTGGACACTGAAACTATTTAATTTACTATTCCAACTCCAAACTACATTTAATTAGGGTAGGTGCTGGACACTGAACCCATTTAATTTACTATTCCAACTCCAATCTACATTTAATTAGGGTAGGTGCTGGACACTGAACCTATTTATTTTACTATTCCAACTCCAATCTATATTTAATTAGGGTAGGTGCTGGACACTGAACCTATTTAATTTACTATTTCAACTCCAATCTACATTTAATTAGGGTAGGTGCTGGACACTGAACCTATTTAATTTACTATTCCAACTCCAATCTATATTTAATTAGGGTAGGTACTAGACACTGAACCTATTTAATTTACTATTCCAACTCCAATCTACATTTAATTAGGGTAGGTGCTGGACACTGAACCTATTTAATTAACTATTCCAACTCCAATCTACATTTAATTATGGTAGGTGCTGGACACTGAACCTATTTAATTTACTATTCCAACTCCAATCTACATTTAATTAGAGTAGGTGCTGGACACTGAACCTATTTAATTTACTATTCCAACTCCAATCTACATTTAATTAGGGTAGGTGCTGGACACTGAACCTATTTAATTAACTATTCCAACTCCAATCTACATTTAATTAGGGTAGGTGCTGGACACTGAACCTATTTAATTTACTATTCCAACTCCAACCTATATTTAATTAGGGTAGGTGCTGGACACTAAACCTATTTAATTTACTATTCCAACTCCAAACTACATTTAATTAGGGTAGGTGCTGGACACTGAACATATTTAATGTACTATTCCTACTCCAATCTACATTTAATTAGGGTAGGTGTTGGACACTGAACCTATGTAATCAACTATTCCAACTCCAATCTACATTTAATAAGGGTAGGTGCTGGACACTGAACATATTTAATTTACTATTCCAACTCCAATCTACATTTAATTAGGGTAGGTGCTGGACACTGAACCTATTTAATTTACTATTCCAACTCCAATCTACATTTAATTAGGGTAGGTGCTGGACGCTGAACCTATTTATTTTACTATTCCAACACCAATCTATATTTAATTAGGGTAGGTGCTGGACACTGAACCTATTTAATTTACTATTTCAACTCCAATCTACATTTAATTAGGGTAGGTGCTGGACACTGAACCTATTTAATTTACTATTCCAACTCCAATCTATATTTAATTAGGGTAGGTGCTGGACACTGAACCTATTTAATTAACTATTCCAACTCCAATCTACATTTAATTAGGGTAGGTGCTGGACACTGAACCTATTTAATTTACTATTCCAACTCCAATCTACATTTAATTTGGGTAGGTGCTGGACACTGAACCTATATAATTTACTATTCCAACTCCAATCTACATTTAATTAGGGTAGGTACTGGACACTGAACCTATTTAATTAACTATTCCAACTCCAATCTATATTTAATTAGGGTAGGTGCTGCACACTAAACCTATTTAATTTACTATTCCAACTCCAAACTACATTTAATTTGGGTAGGTGTTGGACACTGAACCTATGTAATCAACTATTCCAACTCCAATCTACATTTAATTAGGTTAGGTGCTGGACACTGAACCTATTTAATTTACTATTCCAACTCCAATCTACATTTAATTAGTGTAGGTGCTGGACACTGAACCTATTTATTTACTATTCCTACTCCAATCTACATTTAATTAGGGTAGGTGCTGGACACTGAACCTATTTATTTACTATTCCTACTCCAATCTACATTTAATTAGGGTAGGTGCTGGACACTGAACCTATTTATTTAACTATTCCAACTCCAATCTACATTTAGATAGGGTAGGTGCTGGACACTTAACATATTTAATTTACTATTCCAACTCCAATTTACATTTAATTAGAGTAGGTGCTGGGCACTGAACCTATTTAATTTACTATTCCAACTCCAAACTACATTTAATTAGGGTAGGTGCTGGACACTGAACCTATTTAATTTACTATTCCTACTCCAATCTACATTTAATTAGGGTAGGTGCTGGACACTGAACCTATTTAATTAACTATTCCAACTCCAATCTACATTTAATTAGGGTAGGTGCTGGACACTGAACATATTTAATTTACTATTCCAACTCCAATCTACATTTAATTAGGGTAGGTGCTGGACACTGAAACTATTTAATTTACTATTCCAACTCCAAACTACATTTAATTAGGGTAGGTGCTGGACACTGAACCCATTTAATTTACTATTCCAACTCCAATCTACATTTAATTAGGGTAGGTGCTGGACACTGAACCTATTTATTTTACTATTCCAACTCCAATCTATATTTAATTAGGGTAGGTGCTGGACACTGAACCTATTTAATTTACTATTTCAACTCCAATCTACATTTAATTAGGGTAGGTGCTGGACACTGAACCTATTTAATTTACTATTCCAACTCCAATCTATATTTAATTAGGGTAGGTGCTGGACACTGAACGTATTTAATTTACTATTCCAACTCCAATCTACATTTAATTAGGGTAGGTGCTGGACACTGAACCTATTTAATTTACTATTCCAACTCCAATCTACATTTAATTTGGTTAGGTGCTGGACACTGAACCTATATAATTTACTATTCCAACTCCAATCTACATTTAATTAGGGTAGGTGCTGGACACTGTACCTATTTAATTAACTATTCCAACTCCAACCTATATTTAATTAGGGTAGGTGCTGGACACTAAACCTATTTAATTTACTATTCCAACTCCAAACTACATTTAATTAGGGTAGGTGCTGGACACTGAACATATTTAATGTACTATTCCTACTCCAATCTACATTTAATTAGGGTAGGTGTTGGACACTGAACCTATGTAATCAACTATTCCAACTCCAATCTACATTTAATTAGGGTAGGTGCTGGACACTGAACATATTTAATTTACTATTCCAACTCCAATCTACATTTAATTAGGGTAGGTGCTAGACACTGAACCTATTTAATTTACTATTCCAGCTCCAAACTACATTTAATTAGGGTAGGTGCTGGACACTGAACCTATTTATTTTACTATTCCAACTCCAATCTACATTTAATTAGGGTAGGTGCTGGACACTGAACCTATTTAATTTACTATTCCAACTCCAATCTACATTTAATTAGGTTAGGTGCTGGACACTGAACCTTTTTAATTTACTATTCCAACTCCAATCTACATTTAATTTGGGTAGGTGCTGGACACTGAACCTATATAATTTACTATTCCAACTCAAATCTACATTTAATTAGGGTAGGTGCTGGACACTGAACCTATTTAATTAACTATTCCAACTCCAAATTAGATTTAATTAGGTTAGGTGCTGGACACTGAACCTATTTAATTTACTATTCCAACTCCAATCTACATTTAATTAGGGTAGGTGCTAGACACTGAACCTATTTAATTTACTATTCCAGCTCCAAACTACATTTAATTAGGGTAGGTGCTGGACACTGAACCTATTTATTTTACTATTCCAACTCAAATCTACATTTAATTAGGGTAGGTGCTGGACACTGAACCTATTTAATTAACTATTCCAACTCCAAATTAGATTTAATTAGGGTAGGTGCTGGACACTGAACCTATTTAATTTACTATTCCAACTCCAATCTACATTTAATTAGGGTAGGTGCTGGACACTGAACCTATTTAATTTACTATTCCAACTCCAATCTACATTTAATTAGGGTATGTGCTGGACACTGAACCTATTTAAATTACTATACCAACTCCAATCTACATTTAATTAGGGTAGGTGCTGGACACTGAACCTATTTAATTTACTATTCCAACTCCAATCTACATTTAATTAGGGTAGGTGCTGGACACTGAACCTATTTAATTTACTATTCCAACGCCAATCTACATTTAATTAGGGTAGGTGCTGGACACTGAACCTATTTAATTTACTATTCCAACTCCAATCTACATTTAATTAGGGTAGGTGCTGGACACTGAACCTATTTAATTTACTATTACAACTCCAATCTACATTTAATTAGGGTAGGTGCTGGACACTGAACCTATTTAATTTACTATTCCAACTCCAAACTACATTTAATTAGGGAAGGTGCTGGACAATGAGCCTATTTAAATTACTATTCCAACTCCAATCTACATTTAATTAGGGTAGGTGCTGGACACTGAACCAATTTAATTTACTATTCCAACTCCAATCTACATTTAATTTGGGTAGGTGCTGGACACTGAACCTATTTAATTTACTATTCCTACTCCAATCTACATTTAATTAGGGTAGGTGCTGGACACTGAAGCTATTTAATTAACTATTCCAACTCCAATCTACATTTAATTAGGGAAGGTGCTGGACACTGAACATATTTGATTTACTATTCCAACTCCAATCTACATTTAATTAGGGTAGGTGCTGGACACTGAACCTATTTAATTTACTATTCCAACTCCAAACTACATTTAATTAGGGTAGGTGCTGGACACTGAACCTATGTATTTTACTATTCCAAATCAAATTTATATTTAATTAGGGTAGGTGCTGGACACTGAACCTATTTAATTTACTATTCCAACTCCAATCTACATTTAATTAGGGTAGGTGCTAGACACTGAACCTATTTAATTTATTATTCCAACTCCAATCTACATTTAATTAGGGTAGGTGCTGGACACTGAACCTATTTAATTAACTATTCCAATTCCAATCTACATTTAATTATGGTAGGTGCTGGACACTGAACCTATTTAATTTACTATTCCAACTCCAATCTACATTTAATTAGAGTAGGTGCTGGACACAGAACCTATTTGATTCACTATTCCAACTCCAATCTACATTTAATTAGGGTAGGTGCTGGACACTGAACCTATTAAATTAACTATTCCAACTCCAATCTACATTTAATTAGGGTAGGTGCTGGACACTGAACCTATTTAATTTACTATTCCAACTCCAAACTACATTTAATTAAGGTAGGTGCTGGACACTGAACCTATTTACTTTACTATTCCTACTCCAATCTACATTTAATTAGGGTAGGTGCTGGACACTGATCCTATTTAATTTACTATTCCAACTCCAATCTACATTTAATTAGGGTAGGTGCTGGACACTGAACCTATTTAATTTACTATTCCAACTCATATCTACATTTAATTAGGGTAGGTGCTGGACACTGAACCTATTTAATTTTCTATTCCAACTCCAAACTACATTTAATTAGGGTAGGTGCTGGACAATGAACCTATTTAAATTACTATTCCAACTCCAATCTACATTTAATTAGGGTAGGTGCTGGACACTGAACCTATTTAATTTACTATTCCAACTCCAATCTACATTTAATTAGGGTAGGTGCTGGACACTGAACCTATTTAATTTACTATTCCAACTCCAATCTACATTTAATTAGGGTATGTGCTGGACACTGAACCTATTTAAATTACTATACCAACTCCAATCTACATTTAATTAGGGTAGGTGCTGGACACTGAACCTATTTAATTTACTATTCCAACTCCAATCTACATTTAATTAGGGTAGGTGCTGGACACTGAACCTATTTAATTTACTATTCCAACGCCAATCTACATTTAATTAGGGTAGGTGCTGGACACTGAACCTATTTAATTTACTATTCCAACTCCAATCTACATTTAATTAGGGTAGGTGCTGGACACTGAACCTATTTAATTTACTATTACAACTCCAATCTACATTTGATTAGGGTAGGTGCTGGACACTGAACCAATTAAATTTACTATTCCAACTCCAATCTACATTTAATTTGGGTAGGTGCTGGACACTGAACCTATTTAATTTACTATTCCAACTCCAATCTACATTTAATTAGGGTAGGTGCTGGACACTGAACCGATTTAATTTACTATTCCAACTCCAAACTACATTTAATTAGGGTAGGTGCTGGACACTGAACCTATGTAATTTACTATTCCAAATCAAATTTATATTTAATTAGGGTAGGTGCTGGACACTGAACCTATTTAATTTACTATTCCAACTCCAATCTACATTTAATTAGGGTAGGTACTAGACACTGAACCTATTTAATTTACTATTCCAACTCCAATCTACATTTAATTAGGGTAGGTGCTGGACACTGAACCTATTTAATTAACTATTCCAACTCCAATCTACATTTAATTATGGTAGGTGCTGGACACTGAACCTATTTAATTTACTATTCCAACTCCAATCTACATTTAATTAGAGTAGGTGCTGGACACTGAACCTATTTAATTTACTATTCCAACTCCAATCTACATTTAATTAGGGTAGGTGCTGGACACTGAACCTATTTAATTAACTATTCCAACTCCAATCTACATTTAATTAGGGTAGGTGCTGGACACTGAACCTATTTAATTTACTATTCCAACTCCAACCTATATTTAATTAGGGTAGGTGCTGGACACTAAACCTATTTAATTTACTATTCCAACTCCAAACTACATTTAATTAGGGTAGGTGCTGGACACTGAACATATTTAATGTACTATTCCTACTCCAATCTACATTTAATTAGGGTAGGTGTTGGACACTGAACCTATGTAATCAACTATTCCAACTCCAATCTACATTTAATTAGGGTAGGTGCTGGACACTGAACATATTTAATTTACTATTCCAACTCCAATCTACATTTAATTAGGGTAGGTGCTGGACACTGAACCTATTTAATTTACTATTCCAACTCCAATCTACATTTAATTAGGGTAGGTGCTGGACGCTGAACCTATTTATTTTACTATTCCAACTCCAATCTATATTTAATTAGGGTAGGTGCTGGACACTGAACCTATTTAATTTACTATTTCAACTCCAATCTACATTTAATTAGGGTAGGTGCTGGACACTGAACCTATTTAATTTACTATTCCAACTCCAATCTATATTTAATTAGGGTAGGTGCTGGACACTGAACCTATTTAATTAACTATTCCAACTCCAATCTACATTTAATTAGGGTAGGTGCTGGACACTGAACCTATTTAATTTACTATTCCAACTCCAATCTACATTTAATTTGGGTAGGTGCTGGACACTGAACCTATATAATTTACTATTCCAACTCCAATCTACATTTAATTAGGGTAGGTGCTGGACACTGAACCTATTTAATTAACTATTCCAACTCCAATCTATATTTAATTAGGGTAGGTGCTGCACACTAAACCTATTTAATTTACTATTCCAACTCCAAACTACATTTAATTAGGGTAGGTGCTGGACACTGAACATATTTAATGTACTATTCCTACTCCAATCTACATTTAATTAGGGTAGGTGTTGGACACTGAACCTATGTAATCAACTATTCCAACTCCAATCTACATTTAATTAGGGTAGGTGCTGGACACTGAACATATTTAATTTACTATTCCAACTCCAATCTACATTTAATTAGGGTAGGTGCTGGACACTGAACCTATTTAATTTACTATTCCAACTCCAATCTACATTTAATTAGGGTAGGTGCTGGACGCTGAACCTATTTATTTTACTATTCCAACTCCAATCTATATTTAATTAGGGTAGGTGCTGGACACTGAACCTATTTAATTTACTATTTCAACTCCAATCTACATTTAATTAGGGTAGGTGCTGGACACTGAACCAATTAAATTTACTATTCCAACTCCAATCTACATTTAATTTGGGTAGGTGCTGGACACTGAACCTATTTAATTTACTATTCCAACTCCAATCTACATTTAATTAGGGTAGGTGCTGGACACTGAACCGATTTAATTTACTATTCCAACTCCAAACTACATTTAATTAGGGTAGGTGCTGGACACTGAACCTATGTAATTTACTATTCCAAATCAAATTTATATTTAATTAGGGTAGGTGCTGGACACTGAACCTATTTAATTTACTATTCCAACTCCAATCTACATTTAATTAGGGTAGGTACTAGACACTGAACCTATTTAATTTACTATTCCAACTCCAATCTACATTTAATTAGGGTAGGTGCTGGACACTGAACCTATTTAATTAACTATTCCAACTCCAATCTACATTTAATTATGGTAGGTGCTGGACACTGAACCTATTTAATTTACTATTCCAACTCCAATCTACATTTAATTAGAGTAGGTGCTGGACACTGAACCTATTTAATTTACTATTCCAACTCCAATCTACATTTAATTAGGGTAGGTGCTGGACACTGAACCTATTTAATTAACTATTCCAACTCCAATCTACATTTAATTAGGGTAGGTGCTGGACACTGAACCTATTTAATTTACTATTCCAACTCCAACCTATATTTAATTAGGGTAGGTGCTGGACACTAAACCTATTTAATTTACTATTCCAACTCCAAACTACATTTAATTAGGGTAGGTGCTGGACACTGAACATATTTAATGTACTATTCCTACTCCAATCTACATTTAATTAGGGTAGGTGTTGGACACTGAACCTATGTAATCAACTATTCCAACTCCAATCTACATTTAATTAGGGTAGGTGCTGGACACTGAACATATTTAATTTACTATTCCAACTCCAATCTACATTTAATTAGGGTAGGTGCTGGACACTGAACCTATTTAATTTACTATTCCAACTCCAATCTACATTTAATTAGGGTAGGTGCTGGACGCTGAACCTATTTATTTTACTATTCCAACTCCAATCTATATTTAATTAGGGTAGGTGCTGGACACTGAACCTATTTAATTTACTATTTCAACTCCAATCTACATTTAATTAGGGTAGGTGCTGGACACTGAACCTATTTAATTTACTATTCCAACTCCAATCTATATTTAATTAGGGTAGGTGCTGGACACTGAACCTATTTAATTAACTATTCCAACTCCAATCTACATTTAATTAGGGTAGGTGCTGGACACTGAACCTATTTAATTTACTATTCCAACTCCAATCTACATTTAATTTGGGTAGGTGCTGGACACTGAACCTATATAATTTACTATTCCAACTCCAATCTACATTTAATTAGGGTAGGTGCTGGACACTGAACCTATTTAATTAACTATTCCAACTCCAATCTATATTTAATTAGGGTAGGTGCTGCACACTAAACCTATTTAATTTACTATTCCAACTCCAAACTACATTTAATTAGGGTAGGTGCTGGAGACTGAACATATTTAATGTACTATTCCCACTCCAATCTACATTTAATTTGGGTAGGTGTTGGACACTGAACCTATGTAATCAACTATTCCAACTCCAATCTACATTTAATTAGGTTAGGTGCTGGACACTGAACCTATTTAATTTACTATTCCAACTCCAATCTACATTTAATTAGTGTAGGTGCTGGACACTGAACCTATTTATTTACTATTCCTACTCCAATCTACATTTAATTAGTGTAGGTGCTGGACACTGAACCTATTTATTTACTATTCCTACTCCAATCTACATTTAATTAGGGTAGGTGCTGGACACTTAACATATTTAATTTACTATTCCAACTCCAATTTACATTTAATTAGAGTAGGTGCTGGGCACTGAACCTATTTAATTTACTATTCCAACTCCAAACTACATTTAATTAGGGTAGGTGCTGGACACTGAACCTATTTATTTTACTATTCCAACTCCAATCTATATTTAATTAGGGTAGGTGCTGGACACTGAACCTATTTAATTTACTATTTCAACTCCAATCTACATTTAATTAGGGTAGGTGCTGGACACTGAACCTATTTAATTTACTATTCCAACTCCAATCTATATTTAATTAGGGTAGGTGCTGGACACTGAACGTATTTAATTTACTATTCCAACTCCAATCTACATTTAATTAGGGTAGGTGCTGGACACTGAACCTATTTAATTTACTATTCCAACTCCAATCTACATTTAATTTGGTTAGGTGCTGGACACTGAACCTATATAATTTACTATTCCAACTCCAATCTACATTTAATTAGGGTAGGTGCTGGACACTGTACCTATTTAATTAACTATTCCAACTCCAACCTATTTTTAATTAGGGTAGGTGCTGGACACTAAACCTATTTAATTTACTATTCCAACTCCAAACTACATTTAATTAGGGTAGGTGCTGGACACTGAACATATTTAATGTACTATTCCTACTCCAATCTACATTTAATTAGGGTAGGTGTTGGACACTGAACCTATGTAATCAACTATTCCAACTCCAATCTACATTTAATTAGGGTAGGTGCTGGACACTGAACATATTTAATTTACTATTCCAACTCCAATCTACATTTAATTAGGGTAGGTGCTAGACACTGAACCTATTTAATGTACTATTCCAGCTCCAAACTACATTTAATTAGGGTAGGTGCTGGACACTGAACCTATTTATTTTACTATTCCAACTCCAATCTACATTTAATTAGGGTAGGTGCTGGACACTGAACCTATTTAATTTACTATTCCAACTCCAGTCTACATTTAATTAGGTTAGGTGCTGGACACTGAACCTATTTAATTTACTATTCCAACTCCAATCTACATTTAATTTGGGTAGGTGCTGGACACTGAACCTATATAATTTACTATTCCAACTCAAATCTACATTTAATTAGGGTAGGTGCTGGACACTGAACCTATTTAATTAACTATTCCAACTCCAAATTAGATTTAATTAGGGTAGGTGCTGGACACTGAACCTATTTAATTTACTATTCCAACTCCAAACTACATTTAATTAGTGTAGGTGCTGGACACTGAACCTATTTATTTACTATTCCTACTCCAATCTACATTTAATTAGGGTAGGTGCTGGACACTGAACCTATTTAATTAACTATTCCAACTCCAATCTACATTTAGATAGGGTAGGTGCTGGACACTTAACATATTTAATTTACTATACCAACTCCAATCTACATTTAATTAGAGTAGGTGCTGGACACTGAACCTATTTAATTTACTATTCCAACTCCAAACTACATTTAATTAGGGTAGGTGCTGGACACTGAACCTATTTATTTTACTATTCCAACTCCAATCTACATTTAATTAGGGTAGGTGCTGGACACTGAACCTATTTAATTTTCTATTCCAACTCCAATCTACATTTAATTAGGGTAGGTGCTGGACACTGAACCTATTTAATTTACTATTCCAACTCCAATCTACATTTAATTAGGTTAGGTGCTGGACACTGAACCTATTTAATTAACTATTCCAACTCCAATCTACATTTAATTATGGTAGGTGCTGGACACTGAACCTATTTAATTTACTATTCCAACTCCAATCTACATTTAGTTAGAGTAGGTGCTGGACACTGAACCTATTTAATTTACTATTCCAACTCCAATCTACATTTAGTTTGGGTAGGTGCTGGACACCGTACCTATTTAATTTACTATTCCAACTCCAATCTACATTTAATTAGGGTAGGTGCTGGACACTGAACCTATTTAATTTAATATTCCAACTCCAATCTACATTTAATAAGGGTAGGTGCTGGACAATGAACCTATTTAATTAACTATTCCAACTCCAATCTACATTTAATTAGGGTAGGTGCTGGACACTGAACCTATTTAATTTACTATTCCAACTCCAATTTACATTTAATTAGAGTAGGTGCTGGGCACTGAACCTATTTAATTTACTATTCCAACTCCAATCTACATTTAATTAGGGTTGGTGCTGGACACTGTACCTATTTAATGTACTATTCCAACTCCAATCTACATTCAATTAGGATAGGTGCTGGACACTGAACCTATTTAATTTACTATTCCAACTCCAATCTATATTTAATTAGGGTACGTGCTGGACACTGAACCTATTTAATTTACTATTCCAACTCCAATCTACATTTAATTAGGGTAGGTGCTGGACACTGAACCTATTTAATTTACTATTCCAACTCCAATCTACATTTAATTCGGGTAGGTGCTGGACACTGAACCTATTTAATTTACTATTCCAACTCCAATCTACATTTTATTAGGGTAGGTGCTGGACACTGAACCTATATAATTTACTATTCCAACTCAAATCAACATTTAATTAGGGTAGGTGCTGGACACTAAACCTATTTAATTTACTATTCCAACTCCAAACTACATTTAATTAGGGTAGGTGCTGGACACTGAACATATTTAATGTACTATTCCTACTCCAATCTACATTTAATTAGGGTAGGTGTTGGACACTGAACCTATGTAATCAACTATTCCAACTCCAATCTACATTTAATTAGGGTAGGTGCTGGACACTGAACATATTTAATTTACTATTCCAACTCCAATCTACATTTAATTAGGGTAGGTGCTGGACACTGAACCTATTTAATTTACTATTCCAACTCCAATCTACATTTAATTAGGGTAGGTGCTGGACGCTGAACCTATTTATTTTACTATTCCAACTCCAATCTATATTTAATTAGGGTAGGTGCTGGACACTGAACCTATTTAATTTACTATTTCAACTCCAATCTACATTTAATTAGGGTAGGTGCTGGACACTGAACCTATTTAATTTACTATTCCAACTCCAATCTATATTTAATTAGGGTAGGTGCTGGACACTGAACCTATTTAATTAACTATTCCAACTCCAATCTACATTTAATTAGGGTAGGTGCTGGACACTGAACCTATTTAATTTACTATTCCAACTCCAATCTACATTTAATTTGGGTAGGTGCTGGACACTGAACCTATATAATTTACTATTCCAACTCCAATCTACATTTAATTAGGGTAGGTGCTGGACACTGAACCTATTTAATTAACTATTCCAACTCCAATCTATATTTAATTAGGGTAGGTGCTGCACACTAAACCTATTTAATTTACTATTCCAACTCCAAACTACATTTAATTAGGGTAGGTGCTGGAGACTGAACATATTTAATGTACTATTCCCACTCCAATCTACATTTAATTTGGGTAGGTGTTGGACACTGAACCTATGTAATCAACTATTCCAACTCCAATCTACATTTAATTAGGTTAGGTGCTGGACACTGAACCTATTTAATTTACTATTCCAACTCCAATCTACATTTAATTAGTGTAGGTGCTGGACACTGAACCTATTTATTTACTATTCCTACTCCAATCTACATTTAATTAGGGTAGGTGCTGGACACTGAACCTATTTAATTAACTATTCCAACTCCAATCTACATTTAGATAGGGTAGGTGCTGGACACTTAACATATTTAATTTACTATTCCAACTCCAATTTACATTTAATTAGAGTAGGTGCTGGGCACTGAACCTATTTAATTTACTATTCCAACTCCAAACTACATTTAATTAGGGTAGGTGCTGGACACTGAACCTATTTATTTTACTATTCCAACTCCAATCTATATTTAATTAGGGTAGGTGCTGGACACTGAACCTATTTAATTTACTATTTCAACTCCAATCTACATTTAATTAGGGTAGGTGCTGGACACTGAACCTATTTAATTTACTATTCCAACTCCAATCTATATTTAATTAGGGTAGGTGCTGGACACTGAACGTATTTAATTTACTATTCCAACTCCAATCTACATTTAATTAGGGTAGGTGCTGGACACTGAACCTATTTAATTTACTATTCCAACTCCAATCTACATTTAATTTGGTTAGGTGCTGGACACTGAACCTATATAATTTACTATTCCAACTCCAATCTACATTTAATTAGGGTAGGTGCTGGACACTGTACCTATTTAATTAACTATTCCAACTCCAACCTATATTTAATTAGGGTAGGTGCTGGACACTAAACCTATTTAATTTACTATTCCAACTCCAAACTACATTTAATTAGGGTAGAAGCTGGACACTGAACATATTTAATGTACTATTCCTACTCCAATCTACATTTAATTAGGGTAGGTGTTGGACACTGAACCTATGTAATCAACTATCCCAACTCCAATCTACATTTAATTAGGGTAGGTGCTGGACACTGAACATATTTAATTTACTATTCCAACTCCAATCTACATTTAATTAGGGTAGGTGCTAGACACTGAACCTATTTAATGTACTATTCCAGCTCCAAACTACATTTAATTAGGGTAGGTGCTGGACACTGAACCTATTTATTTTACTATTCCAACTCCAATCTACATTTAATTAGGGTAGGTGCTGGACACTGAACCTATTTAATTTACTATTCCAACTCCAGTCTACATTTAATTAGGTTAGGTGCTGGACACTGAACCTATTTAATTTACTATTCCAACTCCAATCTACATTTAATTTGGGTAGGTGCTGGACACTGAACCTATATAATTTACTATTCCAACTCAAATCTACATTTAATTAGGGTAGGTGCTGGACACTGAACCTATTTAATTAACTATTCCAACTCCAAATTAGATTTAATTAGGGTAGGTGCTGGACACTGAACCTATTTAATTTACTATTCCAACTCCAAACTACATTTAATTAGTGTAGGTGCTGGACACTGAACCTATTTATTTACTATTCCTACTCCAATCTACATTTAATTAGGGTAGGTGCTGGACACTGAACCTATTTAATTAACTATTCCAACTCCAATCTACATTTAGATAGGGTAGGTGCTGGACACTTAACATATTTAATTTACTATACCAACTCCAATCTACATTTAATTAGAGTAGGTGCTGGACACTGAACCTATTTAATTTACTATTCCAACTCCAAACTACATTTAATTAGGGTAGGTGCTGGACACTGAACCTATTTATTTTACTATTCCAACTCCAATCTACATTTAATTAGGGTAGGTGCTGGACACTGAACCTATTTAATTTTCTATTCCAACTCCAACCTACATTTAATTAGGGTAGGTGCTGGACACTGAACCTATTTAATTTACTATTCCAACTCCAATCTACATTTAATTAGGTTAGGTGCTGGACACTGAACCTATTTAATTAACTATTCCAACTCCAATCTACATTTAATTATGGTAGGTGCTGGACACTGAACCTATTTAATTTACTATTCCAACTCCAATCTACATTTAGTTAGAGTAGGTGCTGGACACTGAACCTATTTAATTTACTATTCCAACTCCAATCTACATTTAGTTTGGGTAGGTGCTGGACACCGTACCTATTTAATTTACTATTCCAACTCCAATCTACATTTAATTAGGGTAGGTGCTGGACACTGAACCTATTTAATTTAATATTCCAACTCCAATCTACATTTAATAAGGGTAGGTGCTGGACAATGAACCTATTTAATTAACTATTCCAACTCCAATCTACATTTAATTAGGGTAGGTGCTGGACACTGAACCTATTTAATTTACTATTCCAACTCCAATTTACATTTAATTAGAGTAGGTGCTGGGCACTGAACCTATTTAATTTACTATTCCAACTCCAATCTACATTTAATTAGGGTTGGTGCTGGACACTGTACCTATTTAATGTACTATTCCAACTCCAATCTACATTCAATTAGGATAGGTGCTGGACACTGAACCTATTTAATTTACTATTCCAACTCCAATCTATATTTAATTAGGGTACGTGCTGTACACTGAACCTATTTAATTTACTATTCCAACTCCAATCTACATTTAATTAGGGTAGGTGCTGGACACTGAACCTATTTAATTTACTATTCCAACTCCAATCTACATTTAATTCGGGTAGGTGCTGGACACTGAACCTATTTAATTTACTATTCCAACTCCAATCTACATTTTATTAGGGTAGGTGCTGGACACTGAACCTTTATAATTTACTATTCCAACTCAAATCTACATTTAATTAGGGTAGGTGCTGGACACTGAACCTATTTAATTAACTATTCCAACTCCAAATTAGATTTAATTAGGGTAGGTGCTGGACACTGAACCTATTTAATTTACTATTCCAACTCCAAACTACATTTAATTAGTGTAGGTGCTGGACACTGAACCTATTTATTTACTATTCCTACTCCAATCTACATTTAATTAGGGTAGGTGCTGGACACTGAACCTATTTAATTAACTATTCCAACTCCAATCTACATTTAGATAGGGTAGGTGCTGGACACTTAACATATTTAATTTACTATACCAACTCCAATCTACATTTAATTAGAGTAGGTGCTGGACACTGAACCTATTTAATTTACTATTCCAACTAAAAACTACATTTAATTAGGGTAGGTGCTGGACACTGAACCTATTTATTTTACTATTCCAACTCCAATCTACATTTAATTAGGGTAGGTGCTGGACACTGAACCTATTTAATTTTCTATTCCAACTCCAACCTACATTTAATTAGGGTAGGTGCTGGACACTGAACCTATTTAATTTACTATTCCAACTCCAATCTACATTTAATTAGGTTAGGTGCTGGACACTGAACCTATTTAATTAACTATCCCAACTCCAATCTACATTTAATTATGGTAGGTGCTGGACACTGAACCTATTTAATTTACTATTCCAACTCCAATCTACATTTAGTTAGAGTAGGTGCTGGACACTGAACCTATTTAATTTACTATTCCAACTCCAATCTACATTTAGTTTGGGTAGGTGCTGGACACCGTACCTATTTAATTTACTATTCCAACTCCAATCTACATTTAATTAGGGTAGGTGCTGGACACTGAACCTATTTAATTTAATATTCCAACTCCAATCTACATTTAATAAGGGTAGGTGCTGGACAATGAACCTATTTAATTAACTATTCCAACTCCAATCTACATTTAATTAGGGTAGGTGCTGGACACTGAACCTATTTAATTTACTATTCCAACTCCAATTTACATTTAATTAGAGTAGGTGCTGGGCACTGAACCTATTTAATTTACTATTCCAACTCCAATCTACATTTAATTAGGGTTGTTGCTGGACACTGTACCTATTTAATGTACTATTCCAACTCCAATCTACATTCAATTAGGATAGGTGCTGGACACTGAACCTATTTAATTTACTATTCCAACTCCAATCTATATTTAATTAGGGTACGTGCTGGACACTGAACCTATTTAATTTACTATTCCAACTCCAATCTACATTTAATTAGGGTAGGTGCTGGACACTGAACCTATTTAATTTACTATTCCAACTCCAATCTACATTTAATTCGGGTAGGTGCTGGACACTGAACCAATTTAATTTACTATTCCAACTCCAATCTACATTTTATTAGGGTAGGTGCTGGACACTGAACCTATTTAATTAACTATTCCAAATCAAATTTATATTTAATTAGGGTAGGTGCTGGACACTGAACCTATTTAATTTACTATTCCTACCCAATCTACATTTAATTTGGGTAGGTGCTGGACACTGAACCTATATAATTTACTATTCCAACTCCAATCTACATTTAGTTTGGGTAGGTGCTGGACACCGTACCTATTTAATTTACTATTCCAACTCCAATCTACATTTAATTAGGGTAGGTGCTGGACACTGAACCTATTTAATTTACTATTCCAACTCCAATTTACATTTAATTAGAGTAGGTGCTGGGCACTGAACCTATTTAATTTACTATTCCAACTCCAATCTACATTTAATTAGGGTTGGTGCTGGACACTGTACCTATTTAATGTACTATTCCAACTCCAATCTACATTCAATTAGGATAGGTGCTGGACACTGAACCTATTTAATTTACTATTCCAACTCCAATCTACATTTAATTAGGGTAGGTGCTGGACACTGAACCTATTTAATTTACTATTCCAACTCCAATCTTCATTTAATTTGGGTAGGTCCTGGACACTGAACCTATTTAATTTACTATTCCTACTCCAATCTACATTTAACTAGGTATGGTGCTGGACACAGAACCGATTTAATTAACTATTCCAACTCCAATCTACATTTAATTATGGTAGGTGATGGACACTGAACCTATTTAATTTACTATTCCAACTCCAATCTACATTTAATTAGGGTAGGTGCTGGACACTGAACCTATTTAATTTACTATTCCAACTCCAATCTACATTTTATTAGGGTAGGTGCTGGACACTGAACCTATTTAATTAACTATTCCAAATCAAATTTATATTTAATTAGGGTAGGTGCTGGACACTGAACCTATTTAATTTACTATTCCAACTCCAATCTACATTTAATTTGGGTAGGTGCTGGACACTGAACCTATATAATTTACTATTCCAACTCCAATCTACATTCAATTAGGGTAGGTGCTGGACACTGAACCTATTTAATTAACTATTCCAACTCCAATCTATATTTAATTAGGGTAGGTGCTGGACACTGAACCTATTTAATTTACTATTCCAACTCCAAACTACATTTAATTAGGGTAGGTGCTGGACACTGAACCTATTTATTTACTATTCCTACTCCAATCTACATTTAATTAGGGTAGGTGCTGGACACTGAACATATTTAATTTACTATTCCAACTCCAATCTACATTTAATTAGGGTAGGTGCTGGACTCTGAAACTATTTAATTTACTATTCCAACTCCAAACTACATTTAATTAGGGTAGGTGCTGGACACTGAACCCATTTAATTTACTATTCCAACTCCAATCTACATTTAATTAGGGTAGGTGCTGGACACTGAACCTATTTATTTTAGTATTCCAACTCCAATCTATATTTAATTAGGGTAGGTGCTGGACACTGAACCTATTTAATTTACTATTTCAACTCCAATCTACATTTAATTAGGGTAGGTGCTGGACACTGAACCTATTTAATTTACTATTCCAACTCCAATCTATATTTAATTAGGGTAGGTGCTGGACACTGAACGTATTTAATTTACTATTCCAACTCCAATCTACATTTAATTAGGGTAGGTGCTGGACACTGAACCTATTAAATTTACTATTCCAACTCCAATCTACATTTAATTTGGTTAGGTGCTGGACACTGAACCTATATAATTTACTATTCCAACTCCAATCTACATTTAATTAGGGTAGGTGCTGGACACTGTACCTATTTAATTAACTATTCCAACTCCAACCTATTTTTAATTAGGGTAGGTTCTGGACACTAAACCTATTTAATTTACTATTCCAACTCCAAACTACATTTAATTAGGGTAGGTGCTGGACACTGAACATATTTAATGTACTATTCCTACTCCAATCTACATTTAATTAGGGTAGGTGTTGGACACTGAACCTATGTAATCAACTATTCCAACTCCAATCTACATTTAATTAGGGTAGGTGCTGGACACTGAACATATTTAATTTACTATTCCAACTCCAATCTACATTTAATTAGGGTAGGTGCTGGACACTGAACCTATTTAATTTACTATTCCAGCTCCAAACTACATTTAATTAGGGTAGGTGCTGGACACTGAACCTATTTATTTTACTATTCCAACTCCAATCTACATTTAATTAGGGTAGGTGCTGGACACTGAACCTATTTAATTTACTATTCCAACTCCAATCTACATTTAATTAGGTTAGGTGCTGGACACTGAACCTATTTAATTTACTATTCCAACTCCAATCTACATTTAATTTGGGTAGGTGCTGGACACTGAACCTATATAATTTACTATTCCAACTCAAATCTACATTTAATTAGGGTAGGTGCTGGACACTGAACCTATTTAATTAACTATTCCAACTCCAAATTAGATTTAATTAGGGTAGGTGCTGGACACTGAACCTATTTAATTTACTATTCCAACTCCAAACTACATTTAATTAGTGTAGGTGCTGGACACTGAACCTATTTATTTACTATTCCTACTCCAATCTACATTTAATTAGGGTAGGTGCTGGACACTGAACCTATTTAATTAACTATTCCAACTCCAATCTACATTTAATTAGGGTAGGTGCTGGACACTGAACCTATTTAATTTACTATTCCAACTCCAACCTATATTTAATTAGGGTAGGTGCTGGACACTAAACCTATTTAATTTACTATTCCAACTCCAAACTACATTTAATTAGGGTAGGTGCTGGACACTGAACATATTTAATGTACTATTCCTACTCCAATCTACATTTAATTAGGGTAGGTGTTGGACACTGAACCTATGTAATCAACTATTCCAACTCCAATCTACATTTAATTAGGGTAGGTGCTGGACACTGAACATATTTAATTTACTATTCCAACTCCAATCTACATTTAATTAGGGTAGGTGCTGGACACTGAACCTATTTAATTTACTATTCCAACTCCAATCTACATTTAATTAGGGTAGGTGCTGGACGCTGAACCTATTTATTTTACTATTCCAACTCCAATCTATATTTAATTAGGGTAGGTGCTGGACAGTGAACCTATTTAATTTACTATTTCAACTCCAATCTACATTTAATTAGGGTAGGTGCTGGACACTGAACCTATTTAATTTACTATTCCAACTCCAATCTATATTTAATTAGGGTAGGTGCTGGACACTGAACCTATTTAATTAACTATTCCAACTCCAATCTACATTTAATTAGGGTAGGTGCTGGACACTGAACCTATTTAATTTACTATTCCAACTCCAATCTACATTTAATTTGGGTAGGTGCTGGACACTGAACCTATATAATTTACTATTCCAACTCCAATCTACATTTAATTAGGGTAGGTGCTGGACACTGAACCTATTTAATTAACTATTCCAACTCCAATCTATATTTAATTAGGGTAGGTGCTGCACACTAAACCTATTTAATTTACTATTCCAACTCCAAACTACATTTAATTAGGGTAGGTGCTGGAGACTGAACATATTTAATGTACTATTCCCACTCCAATCTACATTTAATTTGGGTAGGTGTTGGACACTGAACCTATGTAATCAACTATTCCAACTCCAATCTACATTTAATTAGGTTAGGTGCTGGACACTGAACCTATTTAATTTACTATTCCAACTCCAATCTACATTTAATTAGTGTAGGTGCTGGACACTGAACCTATTTATTTACTATTCCTACTCCAATCTACATTTAATTAGGGTAGGTGCTGGACACTGAACCTATTTAATTAACTATTCCAACTCCAATCTACATTTAGATAGGGTAGGTGCTGGACACTTAACATATTTAATTTACTATTCCAACTCCAATTTACATTTAATTAGAGTAGGTCCTGGGCACTGAACCTATTTAATTTACTATTCCAACTCCAAACTACATTTAATTAGGGTAGGTGCTGGACACTGAACCTATTTAATTTACTATTCCTACTCCAATCTACATTTAATTAGGGTAGGTGCTGGACACTGAACCTATTTAATTTACTATTCCAACTCCAATCTACATTTAATTAGGGTAGGTGCTGGACACTGAACCTATTTAATTTACTATTCCAACTCCAATCTACATTTAATTAGGGTATGTGCTGGACACTGAACCTATTTAAATTACTATACCAACTCCAATCTACATTTAATTAGGGTAGGTGCTGGACACTGAACCTATTTAATTTACTATTCCAACTCCAATCTACATTTAATTAGGGTAGGTGCTGGACACTGAACCTATTTAATTTACTATTCCAACGCCAATCTACATTTAATTAGGGTAGGTGCTGGACACTGAACCTATTTAATTTACTATTCCAACTCCAATCTACATTTAATTAGGGTAGGTGCTGGACACTGAACCTATTTAATTTACTATTACAACTCCAATCTACATTTGATTAGGGTAGGTGCTGGACACTGAACCAATTTAATTTACTATTCCAACTCCAATCTACATTTAATTTGGGTAGGTGCTGGACACTGAACCTATTTAATTTACTATTCCAACTCCAATCTACATTTAATTAGGGTAGGTGCTGGACACTGAACCGATTTAATTTACTATTCCAACTCCAAACTACATTTAATTAGGGTAGGTGCTGGACACTGAACCTATGTAATTTACTATTCCAAATCAAATTTATATTTAATTAGGGTAGGTGCTGGACACTGAACCTATTTAATTTACTATTCCAACTCCAATCTACATTTAATTAGGGTAGGTACTAGACACTGAACCTATTTAATTTACTATTCCAACTCCAATCTACATTTAATTAGGGTAGGTGCTGGACACTGAACCTATTTAATTAACTATTCCAACTCCAATCTACATTTAATTATGGTAGGTGCTGGACACTGAACCTATTTAATTTACTATTCCAACTCCAATCTACATTTAATTAGAGTAGGTGCTGGACACTGAACCTATTTAATTTACTATTCCAACTCCAATCTACATTTAATTAGGGTAGGTGCTGGACACTGAACCTATTTAATTAACTATTCCAACTCCAATCTACATTTAATTAGGGTAGGTGCTGGACACTGAACCTATTTAATTTACTATTCCAACTCCAACCTATATTTAATTAGGGTAGGTGCTGGACACTAAACCTATTTAATTTACTATTCCAACTCCAAACTACATTTAATTAGGGTAGGTGCTGGACACTGAACATATTTAATGTACTATTCCTACTCCAATCTACATTTAATTAGGGTAGGTGTTGGACACTGAACCTATGTAATCAACTATTCCAACTCCAATCTACATTTAATTAGGGTAGGTGCTGGACACTGAACATATTTAATTTACTATTCCAACTCCAATCTACATTTAATTAGGGTAGGTGCTGGACACTGAACCTATTTAATTTACTATTCCAACTCCAATCTACATTTAATTAGGGTAGGTGCTGGACGCTGAACCTATTTATTTTACTATTCCAACTCCAATCTATATTTAATTAGGGTAGGTGCTGGACACTGAACCTATTTAATTTACTATTTCAACTCCAATCTACATTTAATTAGGGTAGGTGCTGGACACTGAACCTATTTAATTTACTATTCCAACTCCAATCTATATTTAATTAGGGTAGGTGCTGGACACTGAACCTATTTAATTAACTATTCCAACTCCAATCTACATTTAATTAGGGTAGGTGCTGGACACTGAACCTATTTAATTTACTATTCCAACTCCAATCTACATTTAATTTGGGTAGGTGCTGGACACTGAACCTATATAATTTACTATTCCAACTCCAATCTACATTTAATTAGGGTAGGTGCTGGACACTGAACCTATTTAATTAACTATTCCAACTCCAATCTATATTTAATTAGGGTAGGTGCTGCACACTAAACCTATTTAATTTACTATTCCAACTCCAAACTACATTTAATTAGGGTAGGTGCTGGAGACTGAACATATTTAATGTACTATTCCCACTCCAATCTACATTTAATTTGGGTAGGTGTTGGACACTGAACCTATGTAATCAACTATTCCAACTCCAATCTACATTTAATTAGGTTAGGTGCTGGACACTGAACCTATTTAATTTACTATTCCAACTCCAATCTACATTTAATTAGTGTAGGTGCTGGACACTGAACCTATTTATTTACTATTCCTACTCCAATCTACATTTAATTAGGGTAGGTGCTGGACACTGAACCTATTTAATTAACTATTCCAACTCCAATCTACATTTAGATAGGGTAGGTGCTGGACACTTAACATATTTAATTTACTATTCCAACTCCAATTTACATTTAATTAGAGTAGGTGCTGGGCACTGAACCTATTTAATTTACTATTCCAACTCCAAACTACATTTAATTAGGGTAGGTGCTGGACACTGAACCTATTTATTTTACTATTCCAACTCCAATCTATATTTAATTAGGGTAGGTGCTGGACACTGAACCTATTTAATTTACTATTTCAACTCCAATCTACATTTAATTAGGGTAGGTGCTGGACACTGAACCTATTTAATTTACTATTCCAACTCCAATCTATATTTAATTAGGGTAGGTGCTGGACACTGAACGTATTTAATTTACTATTCCAACTCCAATCTACATTTAATTAGGGTAGGTGCTGGACACTGAACCTATTTAATTTACTATTCCAACTCCAATCTACATTTAATTTGGTTAGGTGCTGGACACTGAACCTATATAATTTACTATTCCAACTCCAATCTACATTTAATTAGGGTAGGTGCTGGACACTGTACCTATTTAATTAACTATTCCAACTCCAACCTATATTTAATTAGGGTAGGTGCTGGACACTAAACCTATTTAATTTACTATTCCAACTCCAATCTACATTTAATTAGGGTAGGTGCTGGACACTGAACATATTTAATGTACTATTCCTACTCCAATCTACATTTAATTAGGGTAGGTGTTGGACACTGAACCTATGTAATCAACTATTCCAACTCCAATCTACATTTAATTAGGGTAGGTGCTGGACACTGAACATATTTAATTTACTATTCCAACTCCAATCTACATTTAATTAGGGTAGGTGCTAGACACTAAACCTATTTAATGTACTATTCCAGCTCCAAACTACATTTAATTAGGGTAGGTGCTGGACACTGAACCTATTTATTTTACTATTCCAACTCCAATCTACATTTAATTAGGGTAGGTGCTGGACACTGAACCTATTTAATTTACTATTCCAACTCCAGTCTACATTTAATTAGGTTAGGTGCTGGACACTGAACCTATTTAATTTACTATTCCAACTCCAATCTACATTTAATTTGGGTAGGTGCTGGACACTGAACCTATATAATTTACTATTCCAACTCAAATCTACATTTAATTAGGGTAGGTGCTGGACACTGAACCTATTTAATTAACTATTCCAACTCCAAATTAGATTTAATTAGGGTAGGTGCTGGACACTGAACCTATTTAATTTACTATTCCAACTCCAAACTACATTTAATTAGTGTAGGTGCTGGACACTGAACCTATTTATTTACTATTCCTACTCCAATCTACATTTAATTAGGGTAGGTGCTGGACACTGAACCTATTTAATTAACTATTCCAACTCCAATCTACATTTAGATAGGGTAGGTGCTGGACACTTAACATATTTAATTTACTATACCAACTCCAATCTACATTTAATTAGAGTAGGTGCTGGACACTGAACCTATTTAATTTACTATTCCAACTCCAAACTACATTTAATTAGGGTAGGTGCTGGACACTGAACCTATTTATTTTACTATTCCAACTCCAATCTACATTTAATTAGGGTAGGTGCTGGACACTGAACCTATTTAATTTTCTATTCCAACTCCAACCTACATTTAATTAGGGTAGGTGCTGGACACTGAACCTATTTAATTTACTATTCCAACTCCAATCTACATGTAATTAGGTTAGGTGCTGGACACTGAACCTATTTAATTAACTATTCCAACTCCAATCTACATTTAATTATGGTAGGTGCTGGACACTGAACCTATTTAATTTACTATTCCAACTCCAATCTACATTTAGTTAGAGTAGGTGCTGGACACTGAACCTATTTAATTTACTATTCCAACTCCAATCTACATTTAGTTTGGGTAGGTGCTGGACACCGTACCTATTTAATTTACTATTCCAACTCCAATCTACATTTAATTAGGGTAGGTGCTGGACACTGAACCTATTTAATTTAATATTCCAACTCCAATCTACATTTAATAAGGGTAGGTGCTGGACAATGAACCTATTTAATTAACTATTCCAACTCCAATCTACATTTAATTAGGGTAGGTGCTGGACACTGAACCTATTTAATTTACTATTCCAACTCCAATTTACATTTAATTAGAGTAGGTGCTGGGCACTGAACCTATTTAATTTACTATTCCAACTCCAATCTACATTTAATTAGGGTTGGTGCTGGACACTGTACCTATTTAATGTACTATTCCAACTCCAATCTACATTCAATTAGGATAGGTGCTGGACACTGAACCTATTTAATTTACTATTCCAACTCCAATCTATATTTAATTAGGGTACGTGCTGGACACTGAACCTATTTAATTTACTATTCCAACTCCAATCTACATTTAATTAGGGTAGGTGCTGGACACTGAACCTATTTAATTTACTATTCCAACTCCAATCTACATTTAATTCGGGTAGGTGCTGGACACTGAACCTATTTAATTTACTATTCCAACTCCAATCTACATTTTATTAGGGTAGGTGCTGGACACTGAACCTATATAATTTACTATTCCAACTCAAATCTACATTTAATTAGGGTAGGTGCTGGACACTGAACCTATTTAATTAACTATTCCAACTCCAAATTAGATTTAATTAGGGTAGGTGCTGGACACTGAACCTATTTAATTTACTATTCCAACTCCAAACTACATTTAATTAGTGTAGGTGCTGGACACTGAACCTATTTATTTACTATTCCTACTCCAATCTACATTTAATTAGGGTAGGTGCTGGACACTGAACCTATTTAATTAACTATTCCAACTCCAATCTACATTTAGATAGGGTAGGTGCTGGACACTTAACATATTTAATTTACTATACCAACTCCAATCTACATTTAATTAGAGTAGGTGCTGGACACTGAACCTATTTAATTTACTATTCCAACTCCAAACTACATTTAATTAGGGTAGGTGCTGGACACTGAACCTATTTATTTTACTATTCCAACTCCAATCTACATTTAATTAGGGTAGGTGCTGGACACTGAACCTATTTAATTTTCTATTCCAACTCCAACCTACATTTAATTAGGGTAGGTGCTGGACACTGAACCTATTTAATTTACTATTCCAACTCCAATCTACATTTAATTAGGTTAGGTGCTGGACACTGAACCTATTTAATTAACTATTCCAACTCCAATCTACATTTAATTATGGTAGGTGCTGGACACTGAACCTATTTAATTTACTATTCCAACTCCAATCTACATTTAGTTAGAGTAGGTGCTGGAATCTGAACCTATTTAATTTACTATTCCAACTCCAATCTACATTTAGTTTGGGTAGGTGCTGGACACCGTACCTATTTAATTTACTATTCCAACTCCAATCTACATTTAATTAGGGTAGGTGCTGGACACTGAACCTATTTAATTTAATATTCCAACTCCAATCTACATTTAATAAGGGTAGGTGCTGGACAATGAACCTATTTAATTAACTATTCCAACTCCAATCTACATTTAATTAGGGTAGGTGCTGGACACTGAACCTATTTAATTTACTATTCAAACTCCAATTTACATTTAATTAGAGTAGGTGCTGGGCACTGAACCTATTTAATTTACTATTCCAACTCCAATCTACATTTAATTAGGGTTGGTGCTGGACACTGTACCTATTTAATGTACTATTCCAACTCCAATCTACATTCAATTAGGATAGGTGCTGGACACTGAACCTATTTAATTTACTATTCCAACTCCAATCTATATTTAATTAGGGTACGTGCTGGACACTGAACCTATTTAATTTACTATTCCAACTCCAATCTACATTTAATTAGGGTAGGTGCTGGACACTGAACCTATTTAATTTACTATTCCAACTCCAATCTACATTTAATTCGGGTAGGTGCTGGACACTGAACCTATTTAATTTACTATTCCAACTCCAATCTACATTTTATTAGGGTAGGTGCTGGACACTGAACCTATTTAATTAACTATTCCAAATCAAATTTATATTTAATTAGGGTAGGTGCTGGACACTGAACCTATTTAATTTACTATTCCTACCCAATCTACATTTAATTTGGGTAGGTGCTGGACACTGAACCTATATAATTTACTATTCCAACTCCAATCTACATTTAGTTTGGGTAGGTGCTGGACACCGTACCTATTTAATTTACTATTCCAACTCCAATCTACATTTAATTAGGGTAGGTGCTGGACACTGAACCTATTTAATTTACTATTACAACTCCAATATACATTTAATTAGGGTAGGTGCTGGACAATGAACCTATTTAATTAACTATTCCAACTCCAATCTACATTTAATTAGGGTAGGTGCTGGACACTGAACCTATTTAATTTACTATTCCAACTCCAATTTACATTTAATTAGAGTAGGTGCTGGGCACTGAACCTATTTAATTTACTATTCCAACTCCAATCTACATTTAATTAGGGTTGGTGCTGGACACTGTACCTATTTAATGTACTATTCCAACTCCAATCTACATTCAATTAGGATAGGTGCTGGGCACTGAACCTATTTAATTTACTATTCCAACTCCAATCTACATTTAATTAGGGTAGGTGCTGGACACTGAACCTATTTAATTTACTATTCCAACTCCAATCTTCATTTAATTTGGGTAGGTCCTGGACACTGAACCTATTTAATTTACTATTCCTACTCCAATCTACATTTAATTAGGTATGGTGCTGGACACAGAACCGATTTAATTAACTATTCCAACTCCAATCTACATTTAATTATGGTAGGTGATGGACACTGAACCTATTTAATTTACTATTCCAACTCCAATCTACATTTAATTAGGGTAGGTGCTGGACACTGAACCTATTTAATTTACTATTCCAACTCCAATCTACATTTTATTAGGGTAGGTGCTGGACACTGAACCTATTTAATTAACTATTCCAAATCAAATGTATATTTAATTAGGGTAGGTGCTGGACACTGAACCTATTTAATTTACTATTCCAACTCCAATCTACATTTAATTTGGGTAGGTGCTGGACACTGAACCTATATAATTTACTATTCCAACTCCAATCTACATTCAATTAGGGTAGGTGCTGGACACTGAACCTATTTAATTAACTATTCCAACTCCAATCTATATTTAATTAGGGTAGGTGCTGGACACTGAACCTATTTAATTTACTATTCCAACTCCAAACTACATTTAATTAGGGTAGGTGCTGGACACTGAACCTATTTAATTTACTATTCCTACTCCAATCTACATTTAATTAGGGTAGGTGCTGGACACTGAACATATTTAATTTACTATTCCAACTCCAATCTACATTTAATTAGGGTAGGTGCTGGACTCTGAAACTATTTAATTTACTATTCCAACTCCAAACTACATTTAATTAGGGTAGGTGCTGGACACTGAACCCATTTAATTTACTATTCCAACTCCAATCTACATTTAATTAGGGTAGGTGCTGGACACTGAACCTATTTATTTTAGTATTCCAACTCCAATCTATATTTAATTAGGGTAGGTGCTGGACACTGAACCTATTTAATTTACTATTTCAACTCCAATCTACATTTAATTAGGGTAGGTGCTGGACACTGAACCTATTTAATTTACTATTCCAACTCCAATCTATATTTAATTAGGGTAGGTGCTGGACACTGAACGTATTTAATTTACTATTCCAACTCCAATCTACATTTAATTAGGGTAGGTGCTGGACACTGAACCTATTTAATTTACTATTCCAACTCCAATCTACATTTAATTTGGTTAGGTGCTGGACACTGAACCTATATAATTTACTATTCCAACTCCAATCTACATTTAATTAGGGTAGGTGCTGGACACTGTACCTATTTAATTAACTATTCCAACTCCAACCTATTTTTAATTAGGGTAGGTTCTGGACACTAAACCTATTTAATTTACTATTCCAACTCCAAACTACATTTAATTAGGGTAGGTGCTGGACACTGAACATATTTAATGTACTATTCCTACTCCAATCTACATTTAATTAGGGTAGGTGTTGGACACTGAACCTATGTAATCAACTATTCCAACTCCAATCTACATTTAATTAGGGTAGGTGCTGGACACTGAACATATTTAATTTACTATTCCAACTCCAATCTACATTTAATTAGGGTAGGTGCTGGACACTGAACCTATTTAATTTACTATTCCAGCTCCAAACTACATTTAATTAGGGTAGGTGCTGGACACTGAACCTATTTATTTTACTATTCCAACTCCAATCTACATTTAATTAGGGTAGGTGCTGGACACTGAACCTATTTAATTTACTATTCCAACTCCAATCTACATTTAATTAGGTTAGGTGCTGGACACTGAACCTATTTAATTTACTATTCCAACTCCAATCTACATTTAATTTGGGTAGGTGCTGGACACTGAACCTATATAATTTACTATTCCAACTCAAATCTACATTTAATTAGGGTAGGTGCTGGACACTGAACCTATTTAATTAACTATTCCAACTCCAAATTAGATTTAATTAGGGTAGGTGCTGGACACTGAACCTATTTAATTTACTATTCCAAATCCAAACTACATTTAATTAGTGTAGGTGCTGGACACTGAACCTATTTATTTACTATTCCTACTCCAATCTACATTTAATTAGGGTAGGTGCTGGACACTGAACCTATTTAATTAACTATTCCAACTCCAATCTACATTTAATTAGGGTAGGTGCTGGACACTGAACCTATTTAATTTACTATTCCAACTCCAACCTATATTTAATTAGGGTAGGTGCTGGACACTAAACCTATTTAATTTACTATTCCAACTCCAAACTACATTTAATTAGGGTAGGTGCTGGACACTGAACATATTTAATGTACTATTCCTACTCCAATCTACATTTAATTAGGGTAGGTGTTGGACACTGAACCTATGTAATCAACTATTCCAACTCCAATCTACATTTAATTAGGGTAGGTGCTGGACACTGAACATATTTAATTTACTATTCCAACTCCAATCTACATTTAATTAGGGTAGGTGCTGGACACTGAACCTATTTAATTTACTATTCCAACTCCAATCTACATTTAATTAGGGTAGGTGCTGGACGCTGAACCTATTTATTTTACTATTCCAACTCCAATCTATATTTAATTAGGGTAGGTGCTGGACACTGAACCTATTTAATTTACTATTTCAACTCCAATCTACATTTAATTAGGGTAGGTGCTGGACACTGAACCTATTTAATTTACTATTCCAACTCCAATCTATATTTAATTAGGGTAGGTGCTGGACACTGAACCTATTTAATTAACTATTCCAACTCCAATCTACATTTAATTAGGGTAGGTGCTGGACACTGAACCTATTTAATTTACTATTCCAACTCCAATCTACATTTAATTTGGGTAGGTGCTGGACACTGAACCTATATAATTTACTATTCCAACTCCAATCTACATTTAATTAGGGTAGGTGCTGGACACTGAACCTATTTAATTAACTATTCCAACTCCAATCTATATTTAATTAGGGTAGGTGCTGCACACTAAACCTATTTAATTTACTATTCCAACTCCAAACTACATTTAATTAGGGTAGGTGCTGGAGACTGAACATATTTAATGTACTATTCCCACTCCAATCTACATTTAATTTGGGTAGGTGTTGGACACTGAACCTATGTAATCAACTATTCCAACTCCAATCTACATTTAATTAGGTTAGGTGCTGGACACTGAACCTATTTAATTTACTATTCCAACTCCAATCTACATTTAATTAGTGTAGGTGCTGGACACTGAACCTATTTATTTACTATTCCTACTCCAATCTACATTTAATTAGGGTAGGTGCTGGACACTGAACCTATTTAATTAACTATTCCAACTCCAATCTGCATTTAGATAGGGTAGGTGCTGGACACTTAACATATTTAATTTACTATTCCAACTCCAATTTACATTTAATTAGAGTAGGTGCTGGGCACTGAACCTATTTAATTTACTATTCCAACTCCAAACTACATTTAATTAGGGTAGGTGCTGGACACTGAACCTATTTAATTTACTATTCCTACTCCAATCTACATTTAATTAGGGTAGGTGCTGGACACTGAACCTATTTAATTAACTATTCCAACTCCAATCTACATTTAATTAGGGTAGGTGCTGGACACTGAACATATTTAATTTACTATTCCAACTCCAATCTACATTTAATTAGGGTAGGTGCTGGACACTGAAACTATTTAATTTACTATTCCAACTCCAAACTACATTTAATTAGGGTAGGTGCTGGACACTGAACCCATTTAATTTACTATTCCAACTCCAATGTACATTTAATTAGGGTAGGTGCTGGACACTGAACCTATTTATTTTACTATTCCAACTCCAATCTATATTTAATTAGGGTAGGTGCTGGACACTGAACCTATTTAATGTACTATTTCAACTCCAATCTACATTTAATTAGGGTAGGTGCTGGACACTGAACCTATTTAATTTACTATTCCAACTCCAATCTATATTTAATTAGGGTAGGTGCTGGACACTGAACGTATTTAATTTACTATTCCAACTCCAATCTACATTTAATTAGGGTAGGTGCTGGACACTGAACCTATTTAATTTACTATTCCAACTCCAATCTACATTTAATTTGGTTAGGTGCTGGACACTGAACCTATATAATTTACTATTCCAACTCCAATCTACATTTAATTAGGGTAGGTGCTGGACACTGTACCTATTTAATTAACTATTCCAACTCCAACCTATATTTAATTAGGGTAGGTGCTGGACACTAAACCTATTTAATTTACTATTCCAACTCCAAACTACATTTAATTAGGGTAGGTGCTGGACACTGAACATATTTAATGTACTATTCCTACTCCAATCTACATTTAATTAGGGTAGGTGTTGGACACTGAACCTATGTAATCAACTATTCCAACTCCAATCTACATTTAATTAGGGTAGGTGCTGGACACTGAACATATTTAATTTACTATTCCAACTCCAATCTACATTTAATTAGGGTAGGTGCTAGACACTGAACCTATTTAATTTACTATTCCAGCTCCAAACTACATTTAATTAGGGTAGGTGCTGGACACTGAACCTATTTATTTTACTATTCCAACTCCAATCTACATTTAATTAGGGTAGGTGCTGGACACTGAACCTATTTAATTTACTATTCCAACTCCAATCTACATTTAATTAGGTTAGGTGCTGGACACTGAACCTATTTAATTTACTATTCCAACTCCAATCTACATTTAATTTGGGTAGGTGCTGGACACTGAACCTATATAATTTACTATTCCAACTCAAATCTACATTTAATTAGGGTAGGTGCTGGACACTGAACCTATTTAATTAACTATTCCAACTCCAAATTAGATTTAATTAGGGTAGGTGCTGGACACTGAACCTATTTAATTTACTATTCCAACTCCAAACTACATTTAATTAGTGTAGGTGCTGGACACTGAACCTATTTATTTACTATTCCTACTCCAATCTACATTTAATTAGGGTAGGTGCTGGACACTGAACCTATTTAATTAACTATTCCAACTCCAATCTACATTTAGATAGGGTAGGTGCTGGACACTTAACATATTTAATTTACTATACCAACTCCAATCTACATTTAATTAGAGTAGGTGCTGGACACTGAACCTATTTAATTTACTATTCCAACTCCAAACTACATTTAATTAGGGTAGGTGCTGGACACTGAACCTATTTATTTTACTATTCCAACTCCAATCTACATTTAATTAGGGTAGGTGCTGGACACTGAACCTATTTAATTTTCCATTCCAACTCCAACCTACATTTAATTAGGGTAGGTGCTGGACACTGAACCTATTTAATTTACTATTCCAACTCCAATCTACATTTAATTAGGTTAGGTGCTGGACACTGAACCTATTTAATTAACTATTCCAACTCCAATCTACATTTAATTATGGTAGGTGCTGGACACTGGACCTATTTAATTTACTATTCCAACTCCAATCTACATTTAGTTAGAGTAGGTGCTGGACACTGAACCTATTTAATTTACTATTCCAACTCCAATCTACATTTAGTTTGGGTAGGTGCTGGACACCGTACCTATTTAATTTACTATTCCAACTCCAATCTACATTTAATTAGGGTAGGTGCTGGACACTGAACCTATTTAATTTAATATTCCAACTCCAATCTACATTTAATAAGGGTAGGTGCTGGACAATGAACCTATTTAATTAACTATTCCAACTCCAATCTACATTTAATTAGGGTAGGTGCTGGACACTGAACCTATTTAATTTACTATTCCAACTCCAATTTACATTTAATTAGAGTAGGTGCTGGGCACTGAACCTATTTAATTTACTATTCCAACTCCAATCTACATTTAATTAGGGTTGGTGCTGGACACTGTACCTATTTAATGTACTATTCCAACTCCAATCTACATTCAATTAGGATAGGTGCTGGACACTGAACCTATTTAATTTACTATTCCAACTCCAATCTATATTTAATTAGGGTACGTGCTGGACACTGAACCTATTTAATTTACTATTCCAACTCCAATCTATATTTAATTAGGGTAGGTGCTGGACACTGAACGTATTTAATTTACTATTCCAACTCCAATCTACATTTAATTAGGGTAGGTGCTGGACACTGAACCTATTTAATTTACTATTCCAACTCCAATCTACATTTAATTTGGTTAGGTGCTGGACACTGAACCTATATAATTTACTATTCCAACTCCAATCTACATTTAATTAGGGTAGGTGCTGGACACTGTACCTATTTAATTAACTATTCCAACTCCAACCTATATTTAATTAGGGTAGGTGCTGGACACTAAACCTATTTAATTTACTATTCCAACTCCAAACTACATTTAATTAGGGTAGGTGCTGGACACTGAACATATTTAATGTACTATTCCTACTCCAATCTACATTTAATTAGGGTAGGTGTTGGACACTGAACCTATGTAATCAACTATTCCAACTCCAATCTACATTTAATTAGGGTAGGTGCTGGACACTGAACATATTTAATTTACTATTCCAACTCCAATCTACATTTAATTAGGGTAGGTGCTAGACACTGAACCTATTTAATTTACTATTCCAGCTCCAAACTACATTTAATTAGGGTAGGTGCTGGACACTGAACCTATTTATTTTACTATTCCAACTCCAATCTACATTTAATTAGGGTAGGTGCTGGACACTGAACCTATTTAATTTACTATTCCAACTCCAATCTACATTTAATTAGGTTAGGTGCTGGACACTGAACCTATTTAATTTACTATTCCAACTCCAATCTACATTTAATTTGGGTAGGTGCTGGACACTGAACCTATATAATTTACTATTCCAACTCAAATCTACATTTAATTAGGGTAGGTGCTGGACACTGAACCTATTTAATTAACTATTCCAACTCCAAATTAGATTTAATTAGGGTAGGTGCTGGACACTGAACCTATTTAATTTACTATTCCAACTCCAAACTACATTTAATTAGTGTAGGTGCTGGACACTGAACCTATTTATTTACTATTCCTACTCCAATCTACATTTAATTAGGGTAGGTGCTGGACACTGAACCTATTTAATTAACTATTCCAACTCCAATCTACATTTAGATAGGGTAGGTGCTGGACACTTAACATATTTAATTTACTATACCAACTCCAATCTACATTTAATTAGAGTAGGTGCTGGACACTGAACCTATTTAATTTACTATTCCAACTCCAAACTACATTTAATTAGGGTAGGTGCTGGACACTGAACCTATTTATTTTACTATTCCAACTCCAATCTACATTTAATTAGGGTAGGTGCTGGACACTGAACCTATTTAATTTTCTATTCCAACTCCAACCTACATTTAATTAGGGTAGGTGCTGGACACTGAACCTATTTAATTTACTATTCCAACTCCAATCTACATTTAATTAGGTTAGGTGCTGGACACTGAACCTATTTAATTAACTATTCCAACTCCAATCTACATTTAATTATGGTAGGTGCTGGACACTGGACCTATTTAATTTACTATTCCAACTCCAATCTACATTTAGTTAGAGTAGGTGCTGGACACTGAACCTATTTAATTTACTATTCCAACTCCAATCTACATTTAGTTTGGGTAGGTGCTGGACACCGTACCTATTTAATTTACTATTCCAACTCCAATCTACATTTAATTAGGGTAGGTGCTGGACACTGAACCTATTTAATTTAATATTCCAACTCCAATCTACATTTAATAAGGGTAGGTGCTGGACAATGAACCTATTTAATTAACTATTCCAACTCCAATCTACATTTAATTAGGGTAGGTGCTGGACACTGAACCTATTTAATTTACTATTCCAACTCCAATTTACATTTAATTAGAGTAGGTGCTGGGCACTGAACCTATTTAATTTACTATTCCAACTCCAATCTACATTTAATTAGGGTTGGTGCTGGACACTGTACCTATTTAATGTACTATTCCAACTCCAATCTACATTCAATTAGGATAGGTGCTGGACACTGAACCTATTTAATTTACTATTCCAACTCCAATCTATATTTAATTAGGGTACGTGCTGGACACTGAACCTATTTAATTTACTATTCCAACTCCAATCTACATTTAATTAGGGTAGTTGCTGGACACTGAACCTATTTAATTTACTATTCCAACTCCTATCTACATTTAATTCGGGTAGGTGCTGGACACTGAACCTATTTAATTTACTATTCCAACTCCAATCTACATTTTATTAGGGTAGGTGCTGGACACTGAACCTATATAATTTACTATTCCAACTCAAATCTACATTTAATTAGGGTAGGTGCTGGACACTGAACCTATTTAATTAACTATTCCAACTCCAAATTAGATTTAATTAGGGTAGGTGCTGGACACTGAACCTATTTAATTTACTATTCCAACTCCAAACTACATTTAATTAGTGTAGGTGCTGGACACTGAACCTATTTATTTACTATTCCTACTCCAATCTACATTTAATTAGGGTAGGTGCTGGACACTGAACCTATTTAATTAACTATTCCAACTCCAATCTACATTTAGATAGGGTAGGTGCTGGACACTTAACATATTTAATTTACTATACCAACTCCAATCTACATTTAATTAGAGTAGGTGCTGGACACTGAACCTATTTAATTTACTATTCCAACTCCAAACTACATTTAATTAGGGTAGGTGCTGGACACTGAACCTATTTATTTTACTATTCCAACTCCAATCTACATTTAATTAGGGTAGGTGCTGGACACTGAACCTATTTAATTTTCTATTCCAACTCCAACCTACATTTAATTAGGGTAGGTGCTGGACACTGAACCTATTTAATTTACTATTCCAACTCCAATCTACATTTAATTAGGTTAGGTGCTGGACACTGAACCTATTTAATTAACTATTCCAACTCCAATCTACATTTAATTATGGTAGGTGCTGGACACTGAACCTATTTAATTTACTATTCCAACTCCAATCTACATTTAGTTAGAGTAGGTGCTGGACACTGAACCTATTTAATTTACTATTCCAACTCCAATCTACATTTAGTTTGGGTAGGTGCTGGACACCGTACCTATTTAATTTACTATTCCAACTCCAATCTACATTTAATTAGGGTAGGTGCTGGACACTGAACCTATTTAATTTAATATTCCAACTCCAATCTACATTTAATAAGGGTAGGTGCTGGACAATGAACCTATTTAATTAACTATCCCAACTCCAATCTACATTTAATTAGGGTAGGTGCTGGACACTGAACCTATTTAATTTACTATTCCAACTCCAATTTACATTTAATTAGAGTAGGTGCTGGGCACTGAACCTATTTAATTTACTATTCCAACTCCAATCTACATTTAATTAGGGTTGGTGCTGGACACTGTACCTATTTAATGTACTATTCCAACTCCAATCTACATTCAATTAGGATAGGTGCTGGACACTGAATCTATTTAATTTACTATTCCAACTCCAATCTATATTTAATTAGGGTACGTGCTGGACACTGAACCTATTTAATTTACTATTCCAACTCCAATCTACATTTAATTAGGGTAGGTGCTGGACACTGAACCTATTTAATTTACTATTCCAACTCCAATCTACATTTAATTCGGGTAGGTGCTGGACACTGAACCTATTTAATTTACTATTCCAACTCCAATCTACATTTTATTAGGGTAGGTGCTGGACACTGAACCTATTTAATTAACTATTCCAAATCAAATTTATATTTAATTAGGGTAGGTGCTGGACACTGAACCTATTTAATTTACTATTCCTACCCAATCTACATTTAATTTGGGTAGGTGCTGGACACTGAACCTATATAATTTACTATTCCAACTCCAATCTACATTTAGTTTGGGTAGGTGCTGGACACCGTACCTATTTAATTTACTATTCCAACTCCAATCTACATTTAATTAGGGTAGGTGCTGGACACTGAACCTATTTAATTTACTATTCCAACTCCAATATACATTTAATTAGGGTAGGTGTTGGACAATGAACCTATTTTATTAACTATTCCAACTCCAATCTACATTTAATTAGGGTAGGTGCTGGACACTGAACCTATTTAATTTACTATTCCAACTCCAATTTACATTTAATTAGAGTAGGTGCTGGGCACTGAACCTATTTAATTTACTATTCCAACTCCAATCTACATTTAATTAGGGTTGGTGCTGGACACTGTACCTATTTAATGTACGATTCCAACTCCAATCTACATTCAATTAGGATAGGTGCTGGACACTGAACCTATTTAATTTACTATTCCAACTCCAATCTACATTTAATTAGGGTAGGTGCTGGACACTGAACCTATTTAATTTACTATTCCAACTCCAATCTACATTTAATTAGGGTATGTGCTGGACACTGAACCTATTTAAATTACTATACCAACTCCAATCTACATTTAATTAGGGTAGGTGCTGGACACTGAACCTATTTAATTTACTATTCCAACTCCAATCTACATTTAATTAGGGTAGGTGCTGGACACTGAACCTATTTAATTTACTATTCCAACGCCAATCTACATTTAATTAGGGTAGGTGCTGGACACTGAACCTATTTAATTTACTATTCCAACTCCAATCTACATTTAATTAGGGTAGGTGCTGGACACTGAACCTATTTAATTTACTATTACAACTCCAATCTACATTTGATTAGGGTAGGTGCTGGACACTGAACCAATTTAATTTACTATTCCAACTCCAATCTACATTTAATTTGGGTAGGTGCTGGACACTGAACCTATTTAATTTACTATTCCAACTCCAATCTACATTTAATTAGGGTAGGTGCTGGACACTGAACCGATTTAATTTACTATTCCAACTCCAAACTACATTTAATTAGGGTAGGTGCTGGACACTGAACCTATGTAATTTACTATTCCAAATCAAATTTATATTTAATTAGGGTAGGTGCTGGACACTGAACCTATTTAATTTACTATTCCAACTCCAATCTACATTTAATTAGGGTAGGTACTAGACACTGAACCTATTTAATTTACTATTCCAACTCCAATCTACATTTAATTAGGGTAGGTGCTGGACACTGAACCTATTTAATTAACTATTCCAACTCCAATCTACATTTAATTATGGTAGGTGCTGGACACTGAACCTATTTAATTTACTATTCCAACTCCAATCTACATTTAATTAGAGTAGGTGCTGGACACTGAACCTATTTAATTTACTATTCCAACTCCAATCTACATTTAATTAGGGTAGGTGCTGGACACTGAACCTATTTAATTAACTATTCCAACTCCAATCTACATTTAATTAGGGTAGGTGCTGGACACTGAACCTATTTAATTTACTATTCCAACTCCAACCTATATTTAATTAGGGTAGGTGCTGGACACTAAACCTATTTAATTTACTATTCCAACTCCAAACTACATTTAATTAGGGTAGGTGCTGGACACTGAACATATTTAATGTACTATTCCTACTCCAATCTACATTTAATTAGGGTAGGTGTTGGACACTGAACCTATGTAATCAACTATTCCAACTCCAATCTACATTTAATTAGGGTAGGTGCTGGACACTGAACATATTTAATTTACTATTCCAACTCCAATCTACATTTAATTAGGGTAGGTGCTGGACACTGAACCTATTTAATTTACTATTCCAACTCCAATCTACATTTAATTAGGGTAGGTGCTGGACACTGAACCTATTTAATTTACTATTCCAACTCCAATCTACATTTAATTAGGGTAGGTGCTGGACACTGAACCTATTTAATTTACTATTCCAACTCCAAACTACATTTAATTAGGGTAGGTGCTGGACAATGAGCCTATTTAAATTACTATTCCAACTCCAATCTACATTTAATTAAGGTAGGTGCTGGACACTGAACCTATTTAATTTACTATTCCAACTCCAATCTACATTTAATTAGGGTAGGTGCTGGACACTGAACCTATTTAATTTACTATTCCAACTCCAATCTACATTTAATTAGGGTATGTGCTGGACACTGAACCTATTTAAATTACTATACCAACTCCAATCTACATTTAATTAGGGTAGGTGCTGGACACTGAACCTATTTAATTTACTATTCCAACTCCAATCTACATTTAATTAGGGTAGGTGCTGGACACTGAACCTATTTAATTTACTATTCCAACTCCAATCTACATTTAATTAGGGTAGGTGCTGGACACTGAACCAATTTAATTTACTATTCCAACTCCAATCTACATTTAATTAGGGTAGGTGCTGGACACTGAACCTATTTAATTTACTATTCCTACTCCAATCTACATTTAATTAGGGTAGGTGCTGGACACTGAAGCTATTTAATTAACTATTCCAACTCCAATCTACATTTAATTAGGGAAGGTGCTGGACACTGAACATATTTGAATTACTATTCCAACTCCAATCTACATTTAATTAGGGTAGGTGCTGGACACTGAACCTATTTAATTTACTATTCCAACTCCAAACTACATTTAATTAGGGTAGGTGCTGGACACTGAACCTATGTAATTTACTATTCCAAATCAAATTTATATTTAATTAGGGTAGGTGCTGGACACTGAACCTATTTAATTTACTATTCCAACTCCAATCTACATTTAATTAGGGTAGGTGCTAGACACTGAACCTATTTAATTTACTATTCCAACTCCAATCTACATTTAATTAGGGTAGGTGCTGGACACTGAACCTATTTAATTAACTATTCCAATTCCAATCTACATTTAATTATGGTAGGTGCTGGACACTGAACCTATTTAATTTACTATTCCAACTCCAATCTACATTTAATTAGAGTAGGTGCTGGACACAGAACCTATTTGATTCACTATTCCAACTCCAATCTACATTTAATTAGGGTAGGTGCTGGACACTGAACCTATTTAATTAACTATTCCAACTCCAATCTACATTTAATTAGGGTAGGTGCTGGACACTGAACCTATTTAATTTACTATTCCAACTCCAAACTACATTTAATTAAGGTAGGTGCTGGACACTGAACCTATTTACTTTACTATTCCTACTTCAATCTACATTTAATTAGGGTAGGTGCTGGACACTGATCCTATTTAATTTACTATTCCAACTCCAATCTACATTTAATTAGGGTAGGTGCTGGAAACTGAACCTATTTAATTTACTATTCCAACTCATATCTACATTTAATTAGGGTAGGTGCTGGACACTGAACCTATTTAATTTTCTATTCCAACTCCAAACTACATTTATTTAGGGTAGGTGCTGTACAATGAACCTATTTAAATTACTATTCCAACTCCAATCTACATTTAATTAGGGTAGGTGTTGGACACTGAACCTATTTAATTTACTATTCCAACTCCAATCTACATTTAATTAGGGTAGGTGCTGGACACTGAACCTATTTAATTTACTATTCCAACTCCAATCTACATTTAATTAGGGTATGTGCTGGACACTGAACCTATTTAAATTACTATACCAACTCCAATCTACATTTAATTAGGGTAGGTGCTGGACACTGAACCTATTTAATTTACTATTCCAACTCCAATCTACATTTAATTAGGGTAGGTGCTGGACACTGAACCTATTTAATTTACTATTCCAACGCCAATCTACATTTAATTAGGGTAGGTGCTGGACACTGAACCTATTTAATTTACTATTCCAACTCCAATCTACATTTAATTAGGGTAGGTGCTGGACACTGAACCTATTTAATTTACTATTACAACTCCAATCTACATTTAATTAGGGTAGGTGCTGGACACTGAACCTATTTAATTTACTATTCCAACTCCAAACTACATTTAATTAGGGTAGGTGCTGGACAATGAGCCTATTTAAATTACTATTCCAACTCCAATCTACATTTAATTAGGGTAGGTGCTGGACACTGAACCAATTTAATTTACTATTCCAACTCCAATCTACATTTAATTTGGGTAGGTGCTGGACACTGAACCTATTTAATTTACTATTCCTACTCCAATCTACATTTAATTAGGGTAGGTGCTGGACACTGAAGCTATTTAATTAACTATTCCAACTCCAATCTACATTTAATTAGGGAAGGTGCTGGACACTGAACATATTTGATTTACTATTCCAACTCCAATCTACATTTAATTAGGGTAGGTGCTGGACACTGAACCTATTTAATTTACTATTCCAACTCCAAACTACATTTAATTAGGGTAGGTGCTGGACACTGAACCTATGTATTTTACTATTCCAAATCAAATGTATATTTAATTAGGGTAGGTGCTGGACACTGAACCTATTTAATTTACTATTCCAACTCCAATCTACATTTAATTAGGGTAGGTGCTAGACACTGAACCTATTTAATTAACTATTCCAATTCCAATCTACATTTAATTATGGTAGGTGCTGGACACTGAACCTATTTAATTTACTATTCCAACTCCAATCTACATTTAATTAGAGTAGGTGCTGGACACAGAACCTATTTGATTCACTATTCCAACTCCAATCTACATTTAATTAGGGTAGGTGCTGGACACTGAACCTATTAAATTAACTATTCCAACTCCAATCTACATTTAATTAGGGTAGGTGCTGGACACTGAACCTATTTAATTTACTATTCCAACTCCAAACTACATTTAATTAAGGTAGGTGCTGGACACTGAACCTATTTACTTTACTATTCCTACTCCAATCTACATTTAATTAGGGTAGGTGCTGGACACTGATCCTATTTAATTTACTATTCCAACTCCAATCTACATTTAATTAGGGTAGGTGCTGGACACTGAACCTATTTAATTTACTATTCCAACTCATATCTACATTTAATTAGGGTAGGTGCTGGACACTGAACCTATTTAATTTTCTATTCCAACTCCAAACTACATTTAATTAGGGTAGGTGCTGGACAATGAACCTATTTAAATTACTATTCCAACTCCAATCTACATTTAATTAGGGTAGGTGCTGGACACTGAACCTATTTAATTTACTATTCCAACTCCAATCTACATTTAATTAGGGTAGGTGCTGGACACTGAACCTATTTAATTTACTATTCCAACTCCAATCTACATTTAATTAGGGTATGTGCTGGACACTGAACCTATTTAAATTACTATACCAACTCCAATCTACATTTAATTAGGGTAGGTGCTGGACACTGAACCTATTTAATTTACTATTCCAACTCCAATCTACATTTAATTAGGGTAGGTGCTGGACACTGAACCTATTTAATTTACTATTCCAACGCCAATCTACATTTAATTAGGGTAGGTGCTGGACACTGAACCTATTTAATTTACTATTCCAACTCCAATCTACATTTAATTAGGGTAGGTGCTGGACACTGAACCTATTTAATTTACTATTACAACTCCAATCTACATTTGATTAGGGTAGGTGCTGGACACTGAACCAATTTAATTTACTATTCCAACTCCAATCTACATTTAATTTGGGTAGGTGCTGGACACTGAACCTATTTAATTTACTATTCCAACTCCAATCTACATTTAATTAGGGTAGGTGCTGGACACTGAACCGATTTAATTTACTATTCCAACTCCAAACTACATTTAATTAGGGTAGGTGCTGGACACTGAACCTATGTAATTTACTATTCCAAATCAAATTTATATTTAATTAGGGTAGGTGCTGGACACTGAACCTATTTAATTTACTATTCCAACTCCAATCTACATTTAATTAGGGTAGGTACTAGACACTGAACCTATTTAATTTACTATTCCAACTCCAATCTACATTTAATTATGGTAGGTGCTGGACACTGAACCTATTTAATTAACTATTCCAACTCCAATCTACATTTAATTATGGTAGGTGCTGGACACTGAACCTATTTAATTTACTATTCCAACTCCAATCTACATTTAATTAGAGTAGGTGCTGGACACTGAACCTATTTAATTTACTATTCCAACTCCAATCTACATTTAATTAGGGTAGGTGCTGGACACTGAACCTATTTAATTAACTATTCCAACTCCAATCTACATTTAATTAGGGTAGGTGCTGGACACTGAACCTATTTAATTTACTATTCCAACTCCAACCTATATTTAATTAGGGTAGGTGCTGTACACTAAACCTATTTAATTTACTATTCCAACTCCAAACTACATTTAATTAGGGTAGGTGCTGGACACTGAACATATTTAATGTACTATTCCTACTCCAATCTACATTTAATTAGGGTAGGTGTTGGACACTGAACCTATGTAATCAACTATTCCAACTCCAATCTACATTTAATTAGGGTAGGTGCTGGACACTGAACATATTTAATTTACTATTCCAACTCCAATCTACATGTAATTAGGGTAGGTGCTGGACACTGAACCTATTTAATTTACTATTCCAACTCCAATCTACATTTAATTAGGGTAGGTGCTGGACGCTGAACCTATTTATTTTACTATTCCAACACCAATCTATATTTAATTAGGGTAGGTGCTGGACACTGAACCTATTTAATTTACTATTTCAACTCCAATCTACATTTAATTAGGGTAGGTGCTGGACACTGAACCTATTTAATTTACTATTCCAACTCCAATCTATATTTAATTAGGGTAGGTGCTGGACACTGAACCTATATAATTTACTATTCCAACTCCAATCTACATTTAATTAGGGTAGGTGCTGGACACTGAACCTATTTAATTAACTATTCCAACTCCAATCTATATTTAATTAGGGTAGGTGCTGCACACTAAACCTATTTAATTTACTATTCCAACTCCAAACTACATTTAATTAGGGTAGGTGCTGGAGACTGAACATATTTAATGTACTATTCCCACTCCAATCTACATTTAATTTGGGTAGGTGTTGGACACTGAACCGATGTAATCAACTATTCCAACTCCAATCTACATTTAATTAGGTTAGGTGCTGGACACTGAACCTATTTAATTTACTATTCCAACTCCAATCTACATTTAATTAGTGTAGGTGCTGGACACTGAACCTATTTATTTACTATTCCTACTCCAATCTACATTTAATTAGGGTAGGTGCTGGACACTGAACCTATTTAATTAACTATTCCAACTCCAATCTACATTTAGATAGGGTAGGTGCTGGACACTTAACATATTTAATTTACTATTCCAACTCCAATTTACATTTAATTAGAGTAGGTGCTGGGCACTGAACCTATTTAATTTACTATTCCAACTCCAAACTACATTTAATTAGGGTAGGTGCTGGACACTGAACCTATTTAATTTACTATTCCTACTCCAATCTACATTTAATTAGGGTAGGTGCTGGACACTGAACCTATTTAATTAACTATTCCAACTCCAATCTACATTTAATTAGGGTAGGTGCTGGACACTGAACATATTTAATTTACTATTCCAACTCCAATCTACATTTAATTAGGGTAGGTGCTGGACACTGAAACTATTTAATTTACTATTCCAACTCCAAACTACATTTAATTAGGGTAGGTGCTGGACACTGAACCCATTTAATTTACTATTCCAACTCCAATCTACATTTAATTAGGGTAGGTGCTGGACACTGAACCTATTTATTTTACTATTCCAACTCCAATCTATATTTAATTAGGGTAGGTGCTGGACACTGAACCTATTTAATTTACTATTTCAACTCCAATCTACATTTAATTAGGGTAGGTGCTGGACACTGAACCTATTTAATTTACTATTCCAACTCCAATCTATATTTAATTAGGGTAGGTACTAGACACTGAACCTATTTAATTTACTATTCCAACTCCAATCTACATTTAATTAGGGTAGGTGCTGGACACTGAACCTATTTAATTAACTATTCCAACTCCAATCTACATTTAATTATGGTAGGTGCTGGACACTGAACCTATTTAATTTACTATTCCAACTCCAATCTACATTTAATTAGAGTAGGTGCTGGACACTGAACCTATTTAATTTACTATTCCAACTCCAATCTACATTTAATTAGGGTAGGTGCTGGACACTGAACCTATTTAATTAACTATTCCAACTCCAATCTACATTTAATTAGGGTAGGTGCTGGACACTGAACCTATTTAATTTACTATTCCAACTCCAACCTATATTTAATTAGGGTAGGTGCTGGACACTAAACCTATTTAATTTACTATTCCAACTCCAAACTACATTTAATTAGGGTAGGTGCTGGACACTGAACATATTTAATGTACTATTCCTACTCCAATCTACATTTAATTAGGGTAGGTGTTGGACACTGAACCTATGTAATCAACTATTCCAACTCCAATCTACATTTAATTAGGGTAGGTGCTGGACACTGAACATATTTAATTTACTATTCCAACTCCAATCTACATTTAATTAGGGTAGGTGCTGGACACTGAACCTATTTAATTTACTATTCCAACTCCAATCTACATTTAATTAGGGTAGGTGCTGGACGCTGAACCTATTTATTTTACTATTCCAACACCAATCTATATTTAATTAGGGTAGGTGCTGGACACTGAACCTATTTAATTTACTATTTCAACTCCAATCTACATTTAATTAGGGTAGGTGCTGGACACTGAACCTATTTAATTTACTATTCCAACTCCAATCTATATTTAATTAGGGTAGGTGCTGGACACTGAACCTATTTAATTAACTATTCCAACTCCAATCTACATTTAATTAGGGTAGGTGCTGGACACTGAACCTATTTAATTTACTATTCCAACTCCAATCTACATTTAATTTGGGTAGGTGCTGGACACTGAACCTATATAAGTTACTATTCTAACTCCAATCTACATTTAATTAGGGTAGGTGCTCGACACTGAACCTATTTAATTAACTATTCCAACTCCAATCTATATTTAATTAGGGTAGGTGCTGCACACTAAACCTATTTAATTTACTATTCCAACTCCAAACTACATTTAATTTGGGTAGGTGTTGGACACTGAACCTATGTAATCAACTATTCCAACTCCAATCTACATTTAATTAGGTTAGGTGCTGGACACTGAACCTATTTAATTTACTATTCCAACTCCAATCTACATTTAATTAGTGTAGGTGCTGGACACTGAACCTATTTATTTACTATTCCTACTCCAATCTACATTTAATTAGGGTAGGTGCTGGACACTGAACCTATTTATTTACTATTCCTACTCCAATCTACATTTAATTAGGGTAGGTGCTGGACACTGAACCTATTTATTTAACTATTCCAACTCCAATCTACATTTAGATAGGGTAGGTGCTGGACACTTAACATATTTAATTTACTATTCCAACTCCAATTTACATTTAATTAGAGTAGGTGCTGGGCACTGAACCTATTTAATTTACTATTCCAACTCCAAACTACATTTAATTAGGGTAGGTGCTGGACACTGAACCTATTTAATTTACTATTCCTACTCCAATCTACATTTAATTAGGGTAGGTGCTGGACACTGAACCTATTTAATTAACTATTCCAACTCCAATCTACATTTAATTAGGGTAGGTGCTGGACACTGAACATATTTAATTTACTATTCCAACTTCAATCTACATTTAATTAGGGTAGGTGCTGGACACTGAAACTATTTAATTTACTATTCCAACTCCAAACTACATTTAATTAGGGTAGGTGCTGGACACTGAACCCATTTAATTTACTATTCCAACTCCAATCTACATTTAATTAGGGTAGGTGCTGGACACTGAACCTATTTATTTTACTATTCCAACTCCAATCTATATTTAATTAGGGTAGGTGCTGGACACTGAACCTATTTAATTTACTATTTCAACTCCAATCTACATTTAATTAGGGTAGGTGCTGGACACTGAACCTATTTAATATACTATTCCAACTCCAATCTATATTTAATTAGGGTAGGTGCTGGACACTGAACGTATTTAATTTACTATTCCAACTCCAATCTACATTTAATTAGGGTAGGTGCTGGACACTGAACCTATTTAATTTACTATTCCAACTCCAATCTACATTTAATTTGGTTAGGTGCTGGACACTGAACCTATATAATTTACTATTCCAACTCCAATCTACATTTAATTAGGGTAGGTGCTGGACACTGTACCTATTTAATTAACTATTCCAACTCCAACCTATATTTAATTAGGGTAGGTGCTGGACACTAAACCTATTTAATTTACTATTCCAACTCCAAACTACATTTAATTAGGGTAGGTGCTGGACACTGAACATATTTAATGTACTATTCCTACTCCAATCTACATTTAATTAGGGTAGGTGTTGGACACTGAACCTATGTAATCAACTATTCCAACTCCAATCTACATTTAATTAGGGTAGGTGCTGGACACTGAACATATTTAATTTACTATTCCAACTCCAATCTACATTTAATTAGGGTATGTGCTGGACACTGAACCTATTTAAATTACTATACCAACTCCAATCTACATTTAATTAGGGTAGGTGCTGGACACTGAACCTATTTAATTTACTATTCCAACTCCAATCTACATTTAATTAGGGTAGGTGCTGGACACTGAACCTATTTAATTTACTATTCCAACGCCAATCTACATTTAATTAGGGTAGGTGCTGGACACTGAACCTATTTAATTTACTATTCCAACTCCAATCTACATTTAATTAGGGTAGGTGCTGGACACTGAACCTATTTAATTTACTATTACAACTCCAATCTACATTTGATTAGGGTAGGTGCTGGACACTGAACCAATTTAATTTACTATTCCAACTCCAATCTACATTTAATTTGGGTAGGTGCTGGACACTGAACCTATTTAATTTACTATTCCAACTCCAATCTACATTTAATTAGGGTAGGTGCTGGACACTGAGCCGATTTAATTTACTATTCCAACTCCAAACTACATTTAATTAGGGAGGTGCTGGACACTGAACCTATGTAATTTACTATTCCAAATCAAATTTGTATTTAATTAGGGTAGGTGCTGGACACTGAACCTATTTAATTTACTATTCCAACTCCAATCTACATTTAATTAGGGTAGGTACTAGACACTGAACCTATTTAATTTACTATTCCAACTCCAATCTACATTTAATTAGGGTAGGTGCTGGACACTGAACCTATTTAATTAACTATTCCAACTCCAATCTACATTTAATTATGGTAGGTGCTGGACACTGAACCTATTTAATTTACTATTCCAACTCCAATCTACATTTAATTAGAGTAGGTGCTGGACACTGAACCTATTTAATTTACTATTCCAACTCCAATCTACATTTAATTAGGGTAGGTGCTGGACACTGAACCTATTTAATTAACTATTCCAACTCCAATCTACATTTAATTAGGGTAGGTGCTGGACACTGAACCTATTTAATTTACTATTCCAACTCCAACCTATATTTAATTAGGGTAGGTGCTGGACACTAAACCTATTTAATTTACTATTCCAACTCCAAACTACATTTAATTAGGGTAGGTGCTGGACACTGAACATATTTAATGTACTATTCCTACTCCAATCTACATTTAATTAGGGTAGGTGTTGGACACTGAACCTATGTAATCAACTATTCCAACTCCAATCTACATTTAATTAGGTTAGGTGCTGGACACTGAACCTATTTAATTTACTATTCCAACTCCAATCTACATTTAATTAGTGTAGGTGCTGGACACTGAACCTATTTATTTACTATTCCAACTCCAAACTACATTTAATTTGGGTAGGTGTTGGACACTGAACCTATGTAATCAACTATTCCAACTCCAATCTACATTTAATTAGGTTAGGTGCTGGACACTGAACCTATTTAATTTACTATTCCAACTCCAATCTACATTTAATTAGTGTAGGTGCTGGACACTGAACCTATTTATTTACTATTCCTACTCCAATCTACATTTAATTAGGGTAGGTGCTGGACACTGAACCTATTTATTTACTATTCCTACTCCAATCTACATTTAATTAGGGTAGGTGCTGGACACTGAACCTATTTATTTAACTATTCCAACTCCAATCTACATTTAGATAGGGTAGGTGCTGGACACTTAACATATTTAATTTACTATTCCAACTCCAATTTACATTTAATTAGAGTAGGTGCTGGGCACTGAACCTATTTAATTTACTATTCCAACTCCAAACTACATTTAATTAGGGTAGGTGCTGGACACTGAACCTATTTAATTTACTATTCCTACTCCAATCTACATTTAATTAGGGTAGGTGCTGGACACTGAACCTATTTAATTAACTATTCCAACTCCAATCTACATTTAATTAGGGTAGGTGCTGGACACTGAACATATTTAATTTACTATTCCAACTCCAATCTACATTTAATTAGGGTAGGTGCTGGACACTGAAACTATTTAATTTACTATTCCAACTCCAAACTACATTTAATTAGGGTAGGTGCTGGACACTGAACCTATTAAATTAACTATTCCAACTCCAATCTACATTTAATTAGGGTAGGTGCTGGACACTGAACCTATTTAATTTACTATTCCAACTCCAAACTACATTTAATTAAGGTAGGTGCTGGACACTGAACCTATTTACTTTACTATTCCTACTCCAATCTACATTTAATTAGGGTAGGTGCTGGACACTGATCCTATTTAATTTACTATTCCAACTCCAATCTACATTTAATTAGGGTAGGTGCTGGACACTGAACCTATTTAATTTACTATTCCAACTCATATCTACATTTAATTAGGGTAGGTGCTGGACACTGAACCTATTTAATTTTCTATTCCAACTCCAAACTACATTTAATTAGGGTAGGTGCTGGACAATGAACCTATTTAAATTACTATTCCAACTCCAATCTACATTTAATTAGGGTAGGTGCTGGACACTGAACCTATTTAATTTACTATTCCAACTCCAATCTACATTTAATTAGGGTAGGTGCTGGACACTGAACCTATTTAATTTACTATTCCAACTCCAATCTACATTTAATTAGGGTATGTGCTGGACACTGAACCTATTTAAATTACTATACCAACTCCAATCTACATTTAATTAGGGTAGGTGCTGGACACTGAACCTATTTAATTTACTATTCCAACTCCAATCTACATTTAATTAGGGTAGGTGCTGGACACTGAACCTATTTAATTTACTATTCCAACGCCAATCTACATTTAATTAGGGTAGGTGCTGGACACTGAACCTATTTAATTTACTATTCCAACTCCAATCTACATTTAATTAGGGTAGGTGCTGGACACTGAACCTATTTAATTTACTATTACAACTCCAATCTACATTTGATTAGGGTAGGTGCTGGACACTGAACCAATTTAATTTACTATTCCAACTCCAATCTACATTTAATTTGGGTAGGTGCTGGACACTGAACCTATTTAATTTACTATTCCAACTCCAATCTACATTTAATTAGGGTAGGTGCTGGACACTGAACCGATTTAATTTACTATTCCAACTCCAAACTACATTTAATTAGGGTAGGTGCTGGACACTGAACCTATGTAATTTACTATTCCAAATCAAATTTATATTTAATTAGGGTAGGTGCTGGACACTGAACCTATTTAATTTACTATTCCAACTCCAATCTACATTTAATTAGGGTAGGTACTAGACACTGAACCTATTTAATTTACTATTCCAACTCCAATCTACATTTAATTATGGTAGGTGCTGGACACTGAACCTATTTAATTAACTATTCCAACTCCAATCTACATTTAATTATGGTAGGTGCTGGACACTGAACCTATTTAATTTACTATTCCAACTCCAATCTACATTTAATTAGAGTAGGTGCTGGACACTGAACCTATTTAATTTACTATTCCAACTCCAATCTACATTTAATTAGGGTAGGTGCTGGACACTGAACCTATTTAATTAACTATTCCAACTCCAATCTACATTTAATTAGGGTAGGTGCTGGACACTGAACCTATTTAATTTACTATTCCAACTCCAACCTATATTTAATTAGGGTAGGTGCTGGACACTAAACCTATTTAATTTACTATTCCAACTCCAAACTACATTTAATTAGGGTAGGTGCTGGACACTGAACATATTTAATGTACTATTCCTACTCCAATCTACATTTAATTAGGGTAGGTGTTGGACACTGAACCTATGTAATCAACTATTCCAACTCCAATCTACATTTAATTAGGGTAGGTGCTGGACACTGAACATATTTAATTTACTATTCCAACTCCAATCTACATTTAATTAGGGTAGGTGCTGGACACTGAACCTATTTAATTTACTATTCCAACTCCAATCTACATTTAATTAGGGTAGGTGCTGGACGCTGAACCTATTTATTTTACTATTCCAACACCAATCTATATTTAATTAGGGTAGGTGCTGGACACTGAACCTATTTAATTTACTATTTCAACTCCAATCTACATTTAATTAGGGTAGGTGCTGGACACTGAACCTATTTAATTTACTATTCCAACTCCAATCTATATTTAATTAGGGTAGGTGCTGGACACTGAACCTATATAATTTACTATTCCAACTCCAATCTACATTTAATTAGGGTAGGTGCTGGACACTGAACCTATTTAATTAACTATTCCAACTCCAATCTATATTTAATTAGGGTAGGTGCTGCACACTAAACCTATTTAATTTACTATTCCAACTCCAAACTACATTTAATTAGGGTAGGTGCTGGAGACTGAACATATTTAATGTACTATTCCCACTCCAATCTACATTTAATTTGGGTAGGTGTTGGACACTGAACCGATGTAATCAACTATTCCAACTCCAATCTACATTTAATTAGGTTAGGTGCTGGACACTGAACCTATTTAATTTACTATTCCAACTCCAATCTACATTTAATTAGTGTAGGTGCTGGACACTGAACCTATTTATTTACTATTCCTACTCCAATCTACATTTAATTAGGGTAGGTGCTGGACACTGAACCTATTTAATTAACTATTCCAACTCCAATCTACATTTAGATAGGGTAGGTGCTGGACACTTAACATATTTAATTTACTATTCCAACTCCAATTTACATTTAATTAGAGTAGGTGCTGGGCACTGAACCTATTTAATTTACTATTCCAACTCCAAACTACATTTAATTAGGGTAGGTGCTGGACACTGAACCTATTTAATTTACTATTCCTACTCCAATCTACATTTAATTAGGGTAGGTGCTGGACACTGAACCTATTTAATTAACTATTCCAACTCCAATCTACATTTAATTAGGGTAGGTGCTGGACACTGAACATATTTAATTTACTATTCCAACTCCAATCTACATTTAATTAGGGTAGGTGCTGGACACTGAAACTATTTAATTTACTATTCCAACTCCAAACTACATTTAATTAGGGTAGGTGCTGGACACTGAACCCATTTAATTTACTATTCCAACTCCAATCTACATTTAATTAGGGTAGGTGCTGGACACTGAACCTATTTATTTTACTATTCCAACTCCAATCTATATTTAATTAGGGTAGGTGCTGGACACTGAACCTATTTAATTTACTATTTCAACTCCAATCTACATTTAATTAGGGTAGGTGCTGGACACTGAACCTATTTAATTTACTATTCCAACTCCAATCTATATTTAATTAGGGTAGGTACTAGACACTGAACCTATTTAATTTACTATTCCAACTCCAATCTACATTTAATTAGGGTAGGTGCTGGACACTGAACCTATTTAATTAACTATTCCAACTCCAATCTACATTTAATTATGGTAGGTGCTGGACACTGAACCTATTTAATTTACTATTCCAACTCCAATCTACATTTAATTAGAGTAGGTGCTGGACACTGAACCTATTTAATTTACTATTCCAACTCCAATCTACATTTAATTAGGGTAGGTGCTGGACACTGAACCTATTTAATTAACTATTCCAACTCCAATCTACATTTAATTAGGGTAGGTGCTGGACACTGAACCTATTTAATTTACTATTCCAACTCCAACCTATATTTAATTAGGGTAGGTGCTGGACACTAAACCTATTTAATTTACTATTCCAACTCCAAACTACATTTAATTAGGGTAGGTGCTGGACACTGAACATATTTAATGTACTATTCCTACTCCAATCTACATTTAATTAGGGTAGGTGTTGGACACTGAACCTATGTAATCAACTATTCCAACTCCAATCTACATTTAATTAGGGTAGGTGCTGGACACTGAACATATTTAATTTACTATTCCAACTCCAATCTACATTTAATTAGGGTAGGTGCTGGACACTGAACCTATTTATTTACTATTCCAACTCCAATCTACATTTAATTAGGGTAGGTGCTGGACGCTGAACCTATTTATTTTACTATTCCAACACCAATCTATATTTAATTAGGGTAGGTGCTGGACACTGAACCTATTTAATTTACTATTTCAACTCCAATCTACATTTAATTAGGGTAGGTGCTGGACACTGAACCTATTTAATTTACTATTCCAACTCCAATCTATATTTAATTAGGGTAGGTGCTGGACACTGAACCTATTTAATTAACTATTCCAACTCCAATCTACATTTAATTAGGGTAGGTGCTGGACACTGAACCTATTTAATTTACTATTCCAACTCCAATCTACATTTAATTTGGGTAGGTGCTGGACACTGAACCTATATAATTTACTATTCCAACTCCAATCTACATTTAATTAGGGTAGGTGCTGGACACTGAACCTATTTAATTAACTATTCCAACTCCAATCTATATTTAATTAGGGTAGGTGCTGCACACTAAACCTATTTAATTTACTATTCCAACTCCAAACTACATTTAATTTGGGTAGGTGTTGGACACTGAACCTATGTAATCAACTATTCCAACTCCAATCTACATTTAATTAGGTTAGGTGCTGGACACTGAACCTATTTAATTTACTATTCCAACTCCAATCTACATTTAATTAGTGTAGGTGCTGGACACACACTGAACCTATTTATTTACTATTCCTACTCCAATCTACATTTAATTAGGGTAGGTGCTGGACACTGAACCTATTTATTTACTATTCCTACTCCAATCTACATTTAATTAGGGTAGGTGCTGGACACTGAACCTATTTATTTAACTATTCCAACTCCAATCTACATTTAGATAGGGTAGGTGCTGGACACTTAACATATTTAATTTACTATTCCAACTCCAATTTACATTTAATTAGAGTAGGTGCTGGGCACTGAACCTATTTAATTTACTATTCCAACTCCAAACTACATTTAATTAGGGTAGGTGCTGGACACTGAACCTATTTAATTTACTATTCCTACTCCAATCTACATTTAATTAGGGTAGGTGCTGGACACTGAACCTATTTAATTAACTATTCCAACTCCAATCTACATTTAATTAGGGTAGGTGCTGGACACTGAACATATTTAATTTACTATTCCAACTCCAATCTACATTTAATTAGGGTAGGTGCTGGACACTGAAACTATTTAATTTACTATTCCAACTCCAAACTACATTTAATTAGGGTAGGTGCTGGACACTGAACCCATTTAATTTACTATTCCAACTCCAATCTACATTTAATTAGGGTAGGTGCTGGACACTGAACCTATTTATTTTACTATTCCAACTCCAATCTATATTTAATTAGGGTAGGTGCTGGACACTGAACCTATTTAATTTACTATTTCAACTCCAATCTACATTTAATTAGGGTAGGTGCTGGACACTGAACCTATTTAATTTACTATTCCAACTCCAATCTATATTTAATTAGGGTAGGTGCTGGACACTGAACGTATTTAATTTACTATTCCAACTCCAATCTACATTTAATTAGGGTAGGTGCTGGACACTGAACCTATTTAATTTACTATTCCAACTCCAATCTACATTTAATTTGGTTAGGTGCTGGACACTGAACCTATATAATTTACTATTCCAACTCCAATCTACATTTAATTAGGGTAGGTGCTGGACACTGTACCTATTTAATTAACTATTCCAACTCCAACCTATATTTAATTAGGGTAGGTGCTGGACACTAAACCTATTTAATTTACTATTCCAACTCCAAACTACATTTAATTAGGGTAGGTGCTGGACACTGAACATATTTAATGTACTATTCCTACTCCAATCTACATTTAATTAGGGTAGGTGTTGGACACTGAACCTATGTAATCAACTATTCCAACTCCAATCTACATTTAATTAGGGTAGGTGCTGGACACTGAACATATTTAATTTACTATTCCAACTCCAATCTACATTTAATTAGGGTAGGTGCTAGACACTGAACCTATTTAATTTACTATTCCAGCTCCAAACTACATTTAATTAGGGTAGGTGCTGGACACTGAACCTATTTATTTTACTATTCCAACTCCAATCTACATTTAATTAGGGTAGGTGCTGGACACTGAACCTATTTAATTTACTATTCCAACTCCAATCTACATTTAATTAGGTTAGGTGCTGGACACTGAACCTTTTTAATTTACTATTCCAACTCCAATCTACATTTAATTTGGGTAGGTGCTGGACACTGAACCTATATAATTTACTATTCCAACTCAAATCTACATTTAATTAGGGTAGGTGCTGGACACTGAACCTATTTAATTAACTATTCCAACTCCAAATTAGATTTAATTAGGGTAGGTGCTGGACACTGAACCTATTTAATTTACTATTCCAACTCCAATCTACATTTAATTAGGGTAGGTGCTAGACACTGAACCTATTTAATTTACTATTCCAGCTCCAAACTACATTTAATTAGGGTAGGTGCTGGACACTGAACCTATTTATTTTACTATTCCAACTCAAATCTACATTTAATTAGGGTAGGTGCTGGACACTGAACCTATTTAATTAACTATTCCAACTCCAAATTAGATTTAATTAGGGTAGGTGCTGGACACTGAACCTATTTAATTTACTATTCCAACTCCAATCTACATTTAATTAGGGTAGGTGCTGGACACTGAACCTATTTAATTTACTATTCCAACTCCAATCTACATTTAATTAGGGTATGTGCTGGACACTGAACCTATTTAAATTACTATACCAACTCCAATCTACATTTAATTAGGGTAGGTGCTGGACACTGAACCTATTTAATTTACTATTCCAACTCCAATCTACATTTAATTAGGGTAGGTGCTGGACACTGAACCTATTTAATTTACTATTCCAACGCCAATCTACATTTAATTAGGGTAGGTGCTGGACACTAAACCTATTTAATTTACTATTCCAACTCCAATCTACATTTAATTAGGGTAGGTGCTGGACACTGAACCTATTTAATTTACTATTACAACTCCAATCTACATTTAATTAGGGTAGGTGCTGGACACTGAACCTATTTAATTTACTATTCCAACTCCAAACTACATTTAATTAGGGAAGGTGCTGGACAATGAGCCTATTTAAATTACTATTCCAACTCCAATCTACATTTAATTAGGGTAGGTGCTGGACACTGAACCAATTTAATTTACTATTCCAACTCCAATCTACATTTAATTTGGGTAGGTGCTGGACACTGAACCTATTTAATTTACTATTCCTACTCCAATCTACATTTAATTAGGGTAGGTGCTGGACACTGAAGCTATTTAATTAACTATTCCAACTCCAATCTACATCTAATTAGGGAAGGTGCTGGACACTGAACATATTTGATTTACTATTCCAACTCCAATCTACATTTAATTAGGGTAGGTGCTGGACACTGAACCTATTTAATTTACTATTCCAACTCCAAACTACATTTAATTAGGGTAGGTGCTGGACACTGAACCTATGTATTTTACTATTCCAAATCAAATTTATATTTAATTAGGGTAGGTGCTGGACACTGAACCTATTTAATTTACTATTCCAACTCCAATCTACATTTAATTAGGGTAGGTGCTAGACACTGAACCTATTTAATTTATTATTCCAACTCCAATCTACATTTAATTAGGGTAGGTGCTGGACACTGAACCTATTTAATTAACTATTCCAATTCCAATCTACATTTAATTATGGTAGGTGCTGGACACTGAACCTATTTAATTTACTATTCCAACTCCAATCTACATTTAATTAGAGTAGGTGCTGGACACAGAACCTATTTGATTCACTATTCCAACTCCAATCTACATTTAATTAGGGTAGGTGCTGGACACTGAACCTATTAAATTAACTATTCCAACTCCAATCTACATTTAATTAGGGTAGGTGCTGGACACTGAACCTATTTAATTTACTATTCCAACTCCAATCTACATTTAATTAGGGTAGGTGCTGGACACTGAACCTATTTAATTTACTATTCCAACTCCAATCTACATTTAATTAGGGTATGTGCTGGACACTGAACCTATTTAAATTACTATACCAACTCCAATCTACATTTAATTAGGGTAGGTGCTGGACACTGAACCTATTTAATTTACTATTCCAACTCCAATCTACATTTAATTAGGGTAGGTGCTGGACACTGAACCTATTTAATTTACTATTCCAACGCCAATCTACATTTAATTAGGGTAGGTGCTGGACACTGAACCTATTTAATTTACTATTCCAACTCCAATCTACATTTAATTAGGGTAGGTGCTGGACACTGAACCTATTTAATTTACTATTACAACTCCAATCTACATTTGATTAGGGTAGGTGCTGGACACTGAACCAATTTAATTTACTATTCCAACTCCAATCTACATTTAATTTGGGTAGGTGCTGGACACTGAACCTATTTAATTTACTATTCCAACTCCAATCTACATTTAATTAGGGTAGGTGCTGGACACTGAACCGATTTAATTTACTATTCCAACTCCAAACTACATTTAATTAGGGAGGTGCTGGACACTGAACCTATGTAATTTACTATTCCAAATCAAATTTATATTTAATTAGGGTAGGTGCTGGACACTGAACCTATTTAATTTACTATTCCAACTCCAATCTACATTTAATTAGGGTAGGTACTAGACACTGAACCTATTTAATTTACTATTCCAACTCCAATCTACATTTAATTAGGGTAGGTGCTGGACACTGAACCTATTTAATTAACTATTCCAACTCCAATCTACATTTAATTATGGTAGGTGCTGGACACTGAACCTATTTAATTTACTATTCCAACTCCAATCTACATTTAATTAGAGTAGGTGCTGGACACTGAACCTATTTAATTTACTATTCCAACTCCAATCTACATTTAATTAGGGTAGGTGCTGGACACTGAACCTATTTAATTTACTATTCCAACTCCAATCTATATTTAATTAGGGTAGGTGCTGGACACTGAACCTATTTAATTTACTATTCCAACTCCAATCTATATTTAATTAGGGTAGGTGCTGGACACTGAACCTATTTAATTAACTATTCCAACTCCAATCTACATTTAATTAGGGTAGGTGCTGGACACTGAACCTATTTAATTTACTATTCCAACTCCAATCTACATTTAATTTGGGTAGGTGCTGGACACTGAACCTATATAATTTACTATTCCAACTCCAATCTACATTTAATTAGGGTAGGTGCTGGACACTGAACCTATTTAATTAACTATTCCAACTCCAATCTATATTTAATTAGGGTAGGTGCTGCACACTAAACCTATTTAATTTACTATTCCAACTCCAAACTACATTTAATTTGGGTAGGTGTTGGACACTGAACCTATGTAATCAACTATTCCAACTCCAATCTACATTTAATTAGGTTAGGTGCTGGACACTGAACCTATTTAATTTACTATTCCAACTCCAATCTACATTTAATTAGTGTAGGTGCTGGACACTGAACCTATTTATTTACTATTCCTACTCCAATCTACATTTAATTAGGGTAGGTGCTGGACACTGAACCTATTTATTTACTATTCCTACTCCAATCTACATTTAATTAGGGTAGGTGCTGGACACTGAACCTATTTATTTAACTATTCCAACTCCAATCTACATTTAGATAGGGTAGGTGCTGGACACTTAACATATTTAATTTACTATTCCAACTCCAATTTACATTTAATTAGAGTAGGTGCTGGGCACTGAACCTATTTAATTTACTATTCCAACTCCAAACTACATTTAATTAGGGTAGGTGCTGGACACTGAACCTATTTAATTTACTATTCCTACTCCAATCTACATTTAATTAGGGTAGGTGCTGGACACTGAACCTATTTAATTAACTATTCCAACTCCAATCTACATTTAATTAGGGTAGGTGCTGGACACTGAACATATTTATTTTACTATTCCAACTCCAATCTACATTTAATTAGGGTAGGTGCTGGACACTGAAACTATTTAATTTACTATTCCAACTCCAAACTACATTTAATTAGGGTAGGTGCTGGACACTGAACCCATTTAATTTACTATTCCAACTCCAATCTACATTTAATTAGGGTAGGTGCTGGACACTGAACCTATTTATTTTACTATTCCAACTCCAATCTATATTTAATTAGGGTAGGTGCTGGACACTGAACCTATTTAATTTACTATTTCAACTCCAATCTACATTTAATTAGGGTAGGTGCTGGACACTGAACCTATTTAATTTACTATTCCAACTCCAATCTATATTTAATTAGGGTAGGTGCTGGACACTGAACGTATTTAATTTACTATTCCAACTCCAATCTACATTTAATTAGGGTAGGTGCTGGACACTGAACCTATTTAATTTACTATTCCAACTCCAATCTACATTTAATTTGGTTAGGTGCTGGACACTGAACCTATATAATTTACTATTCCAACTCCAATCTACATTTAATTAGGGTAGGTGCTGGACACTGTACCTATTTAATTAACTATTCCAACTCCAACCTATATTTAATTAGGGTAGGTGCTGGACACTAAACCTATTTAATTTACTATTCCAACTCCAAACTACATTTAATTAGGGTAGGTGCTGGACACTGAACATATTTAATGTACTATTCCTACTCCAATCTACATTTAATTAGGGTAGGTGTTGGACACTGAACCTATGTAATCAACTATTCCAACTCCAATCTACATTTAATTAGGGTAGGTGCTGGACACTGAACATATTTAATTTACTATTCCAACTCCAATCTACATTTAATTAGGGTAGGTGCTAGACACTGAACCTATTTAATTTACTATTCCAGCTCCAAACTACATTTAATTAGGGTAGGTGCTGGACACTGAACCTATTTATTTTACTATTCCAACTCCAATCTACATTTAATTAGGGTAGGTGCTGGACACTGAACCTATTTAATTTACTATTCCAACTCCAATCTACATTTAATTAGGTTAGGTGCTGGACACTGAACCTTTTTAATTTACTATTCCAACTCCAATCTACATTTAATTTGGGTAGGTGCTGGACACTGAACCTATATAATTTACTATTCCAACTCAAATCTACATTTAATTAGGGTAGGTGCTGGACACTGAACCTATTTAATTAACTATTCCAACTCCAAATTAGATTTAATTAGGGTAGGTGCTGGACACTGAACCTATTTAATTTACTATTCCAACTCCAATCTACATTTAATTAGGGTAGGTGCTAGACACTGAACCTATTTAATTTACTATTCCAGCTCCAAACTACATTTAATTAGGGTAGGTGCTGGACACTGAACCTATTTATTTTACTATTCCAACTCAAATCTACATTTAATTAGGGTAGGTGCTGGACACTGAACCTATTTAATTAACTATTCCAACTCCAAATTAGATTTAATTAGGGTAGGTGCTGGACACTGAACCTATTTAATTTACTATTCCAACTCCAATCTACATTTAATTAGGGTAGGTGCTGGACACTGAACCTATTTAATTTACTATTCCAACTCCAATCTACATTTAATTAGGGTATGTGCTGGACACTGAACCTATTTAAATTACTATACCAACTCCAATCTACATTTAATTAGGGTAGGTGCTGGACACTGAACCTATTTAATTTACTATTCCAACTCCAATCTACATTTAATTAGGGTAGGTGCTGGACACTGAACCTATTTAATTTACTATTCCAACGCCAATCTACATTTAATTAGGGTAGGTGCTGGACACTAAACCTATTTAATTTACTATTCCAACTCCAATCTACATTTAATTAGGGTAGGTGCTGGACACTGAACCTATTTAATTTACTATTACAACTCCAATCTACATTTAATTAGGGTAGGTGCTGGACACTGAACCTATTTAATTTACTATTCCAACTCCAAACTACATTTAATTAGGGAAGGTGCTGGACAATGAGCCTATTTAAATTACTATTCCAACTCCAATCTACATTTAATTAGGGTAGGTGCTGGACACTGAACCAATTTAATTTACTATTCCAACTCCAATCTACATTTAATTTGGGTAGGTGCTGGACACTGAACCTATTTAATTTACTATTCCTACTCCAATCTACATTTAATTAGGGTAGGTGCTGGACACTGAAGCTATTTAATTAACTATTCCAACTCCAATCTACATCTAATTAGGGAAGGTGCTGGACACTGAACATATTTGATTTACTATTCCAACTCCAATCTACATTTAATTAGGGTAGGTGCTGGACACTGAACCTATTTAATTTACTATTCCAACTCCAAACTACATTTAATTAGGGTAGGTGCTGGACACTGAACCTATGTATTTTACTATTCCAAATCAAATTTATATTTAATTAGGGTAGGTGCTGGACACTGAACCTATTTAATTTACTATTCCAACTCCAATCTACATTTAATTAGGGTAGGTGCTAGACACTGAACCTATTTAATTTATTATTCCAACTCCAATCTACATTTAATTAGGGTAGGTGCTGGACACTGAACCTATTTAATTAACTATTCCAATTCCAATCTACATTTAATTATGGTAGGTGCTGGACACTGAACCTATTTAATTTACTATTCCAACTCCAATCTACATTTAATTAGAGTAGGTGCTGGACACAGAACCTATTTGATTCACTATTCCAACTCCAATCTACATTTAATTAGGGTAGGTGCTGGACACTGAACCTATTAAATTAACTATTCCAACTCCAATCTACATTTAATTAGGGTAGGTGCTGGACACTGAACCTATTTAATTTACTATTCCAACTCCAATCTACATTTAATTAGGGTAGGTGCTGGACACTGAACCTATTTAATTTACTATTCCAACTCCAATCTACATTTAATTAGGGTATGTGCTGGACACTGAACCTATTTAAATTACTATACCAACTCCAATCTACATTTAATTAGGGTAGGTGCTGGACACTGAACCTATTTAATTTACTATTCCAACTCCAATCTACATTTAATTAGGGTAGGTGCTGGACACTGAACCTATTTAATTTACTATTCCAACGCCAATCTACATTTAATTAGGGTAGGTGCTGGACACTGAACCTATTTAATTTACTATTCCAACTCCAATCTACATTTAATTAGGGTAGGTGCTGGACACTGAACCTATTTAATTTACTATTACAACTCCAATCTACATTTGATTAGGGTAGGTGCTGGACACTGAACCAATTTAATTTACTATTCCAACTCCAATCTACATTTAATTTGGGTAGGTGCTGGACACTGAACCTATTTAATTTACTATTCCAACTCCAATCTACATTTAATTAGGGTAGGTGCTGGACACTGAACCGATTTAATTTACTATTCCAACTCCAAACTACATTTAATTAGGGAGGTGCTGGACACTGAACCTATGTAATTTACTATTCCAAATCAAATTTATATTTAATTAGGGTAGGTGCTGGACACTGAACCTATTTAATTTACTATTCCAACTCCAATCTACATTTAATTAGGGTAGGTACTAGACACTGAACCTATTTAATTTACTATTCCAACTCCAATCTACATTTAATTAGGGTAGGTGCTGGACACTGAACCTATTTAATTAACTATTCCAACTCCAATCTACATTTAATTATGGTAGGTGCTGGACACTGAACCTATTTAATTTACTATTCCAACTCCAATCTACATTTAATTAGAGTAGGTGCTGGACACTGAACCTATTTAATTTACTATTCCAACTCCAATCTACATTTAATTAGGGTAGGTGCTGGACACTGAACCTATTTAATTAACTATTCCAACTCCAATCTACATTTAATTAGGGTAGGTGCTGGACACTGAACCTATTTAATTTACTATTCCAACTCCAACCTATATTTAATTAGGGTAGGTGCTGGACACTAAACCTATTTAATTTACTATTCCAACTCCAAACTACATTTAATTAGGGTAGGTGCTGGACACTGAACATATTTAATGTACTATTCCTACTCCAATCTACATTTAATTAGGGTAGGTGTTGGACACTGAACCTATGTAATCAACTATTCCAACTCCAATCTACATTTAATTAGGTTAGGTGCTGGACACTGAACCTATTTAATTTACTATTCCAACTCCAATCTACATTTAATTAGTGTAGGTGCTGGACACTGAACCTATTTATTTACTATTCCAACTCCAAACTACATTTAATTTGGGTAGGTGTTGGACACTGAACCTATGTAATCAACTATTCCAACTCCAATCTACATTTAATTAGGTTAGGTGCTGGACACTGAACCTATTTAATTTACTATTCCAACTCCAATCTACATTTAATTAGTGTAGGTGCTGGACACTGAACCTATTTATTTACTATTCCTACTCCAATCTACATTTAATTAGGGTAGGTGCTGGACACTGAACCTATTTATTTACTATTCCTACTCCAATCTACATTTAATTAGGGTAGGTGCTGGACACTGAACCTATTTATTTAACTATTCCAACTCCAATCTACATTTAGATAGGGTAGGTGCTGGACACTTAACATATTTAATTTACTATTCCAACTCCAATTTACATTTAATTAGAGTAGGTGCTGGGCACTGAACCTATTTAATTTACTATTCCAACTCCAAACTACATTTAATTAGGGTAGGTGCTGGACACTGAACCTATTTAATTTACTATTCCTACTCCAATCTACATTTAATTAGGGTAGGTGCTGGACACTGAACCTATTTAATTAACTATTCCAACTCCAATCTACATTTAATTAGGGTAGGTGCTGGACACTGAACATATTTAATTTACTATTCCAACTCCAATCTACATTTAATTAGGGTAGGTGCTGGACACTGAAACTATTTAATTTACTATTCCAACTCCAAACTACATTTAATTAGGGTAGGTGCTGGACACTGAACCCATTTAATTTACTATTCCAACTCCAATCTACATTTAATTAGGGTAGGTGCTGGACACTGAACCTATTTATTTTACTATTCCAACTCCAATCTATATTTAATTAGGGTAGGTGCTGGACACTGAACCTATTTAATTTACTATTTCAACTCCAATCTACATTTAATTAGGGTAGGTGCTGGACACTGAACCTATTTAATTTACTATTCCAACTCCAATCTATATTTAATTAGGGTAGGTGCTGGACACTGAACGTATTTAATTTACTATTCCAACTCCAATCTACATTTAATTAGGGTAGGTGCTGGACACTGAACCTATTTAATTTACTATTCCAACTCCAATCTACATTTAATTTGGTTAGGTGCTGGACACTGAACCTATATAATTTACTATTCCAACTCCAATCTACATTTAATTAGGGTAGGTGCTGGACACTGTACCTATTTAATTAACTATTCCAACTCCAACCTATATTTAATTAGGGTAGGTGCTGGACACTAAACCTATTTAATTTACTATTCCAACTCCAAACTACATTTAATTAGGGTAGGTGCTGGACACTGAACATATTTAATGTACTATTCCTACTCCAATCTACATTTAATTAGGGTAGGTGTTGGACACTGAACCTATGTAATCAACTATTCCAACTCCAATCTACATTTAATTAGGGTAGGTGCTGGACACTGAACATATTTAATTTACTATTCCAACTCCAATCTACATTTAATTAGGGTAGGTGCTAGACACTGAACCTATTTAATTTACTATTCCAGCTCCAAACTACATTTAATTAGGGTAGGTGCTGGACACTGAACCTATTTATTTTACTATTCCAACTCCAATCTACATTTAATTAGGGTAGGTGCTGGACACTGAACCTATTTAATTTACTATTCCAACTCCAATCTACATTTAATTAGGTTAGGTGCTGGACACTGAACCTTTTTAATTTACTATTCCAACTCCAATCTACATTTAATTTGGGTAGGTGCTGGACACTGAACCTATATAATTTACTATTCCAACTCAAATCTACATTTAATTAGGGTAGGTGCTGGACACTGAACCTATTTAATTAACTATTCCAACTCCAAATTAGATTTAATTAGGGTAGGTGCTGGACACTGAACCTATTTAATTTACTATTCCAACTCCAATCTACATTTAATTAGGGTAGGTGCTAGACACTGAACCTATTTAATTTACTATTCCAGCTCCAAACTACATTTAATTAGGGTAGGTGCTGGACACTGAACCTATTTATTTTACTATTCCAACTCAAATCTACATTTAATTAGGGTAGGTGCTGGACACTGAACCTATTTAATTAACTATTCCAACTCCAAATTAGATTTAATTAGGGTAGGTGCTGGACACTGAACCTATTTAATTTACTATTCCAACTCCAATCTACATTTAATTAGGGTAGGTGCTGGACACTGAACCTATTTAATTTACTATTCCAACTCCAATCTACATTTAATTAGGGTATGTGCTGGACACTGAACCTATTTAAATTACTATACCAACTCCAATCTACATTTAATTAGGGTAGGTGCTGGACACTGAACCTATTTAATTTACTATTCCAACTCCAATCTACATTTAATTAGGGTAGGTGCTGGACACTGAACCTATTTAATTTACTATTCCAACGCCAATCTACATTTAATTAGGGTAGGTGCTGGACACTAAACCTATTTAATTTACTATTCCAACTCCAATCTACATTTAATTAGGGTAGGTGCTGGACACTGAACCTATTTAATTTACTATTACAACTCCAATCTACATTTAATTAGGGTAGGTACTGGACACTGAACCTATTTAATTTACTATTCCAACTCCAAACTACATTTAATTAGGGAAGGTGCTGGACAATGAGCCTATTTAAATTACTATTCCAACTCCAATCTACATTTAATTAGGGTAGGTGCTGGACACTGAACCAATTTAATTTACTATTCCAACTCCAATCTACATTTAATTTGGGTAGGTGCTGGACACTGAACCTATTTAATTTACTATTCCTACTCCAATCTACATTTAATTAGGGTAGGTGCTGGACACTGAAGCTATTTAATTAACTATTCCAACTCCAATCTACATCTAATTAGGGAAGGTGCTGGACACTGAACATATTTGATTTACTATTCCAACTCCAATCTACATTTAATTAGGGTAGGTGCTGGACACTGAACCTATTTAATTTACTATTCCAACTCCAAACTACATTTAATTAGGGTAGGTGCTGGACACTGAACCTATGTATTTTACTATTCCAAATCAAATTTATATTTAATTAGGGTAGGTGCTGGACACTGAACCTATTTAATTTACTATTCCAACTCCAATCTACATTTAATTAGGGTAGGTGCTAGACACTGAACCTATTTAATTTATTATTCCAACTCCAATCTACATTTAATTAGGGTAGGTGCTGGACACTGAACCTATTTAATTAACTATTCCAATTCCAATCTACATTTAATTATGGTAGGTGCTGGACACTGAACCTATTTAATTTACTATTCCAACTCCAATCTACATTTAATTAGAGTAGGTGCTGGACACAGAACCTATTTGATTCACTATTCCAACTCCAATCTACATTTAATTAGGGTAGGTGCTGGACACTGAACCTATTAAATTAACTATTCCAACTCCAATCTACATTTAATTAGGGTAGGTGCTGGACACTGAACCTATTTAATTTACTATTCCAACTCCAATCTACATTTAATTAGGGTAGGTGCTGGACACTGAACCTATTTAATTTACTATTCCAACTCCAATCTACATTTAATTAGGGTATGTGCTGGACACTGAACCTATTTAAATTACTATACCAACTCCAATCTACATTTAATTAGGGTAGGTGCTGGACACTGAACCTATTTAATTTACTATTCCAACTCCAATCTACATTTAATTAGGGTAGGTGCTGGACACTGAACCTATTTAATTTACTATTCCAACGCCAATCTACATTTAATTAGGGTAGGTGCTGGACACTGAACCTATTTAATTTACTATTCCAACTCCAATCTACATTTAATTAGGGTAGGTGCTGGACACTGAACCTATTTAATTTACTATTACAACTCCAATCTACATTTGATTAGGGTAGGTGCTGGACACTGAACCAATTTAATTTACTATTCCAACTCCAATCTACATTTAATTTGGGTAGGTGCTGGACACTGAACCTATTTAATTTACTATTCCAACTCCAATCTACATTTAATTAGGGTAGGTGCTGGACACTGAACCGATTTAATTTACTATTCCAACTCCAAACTACATTTAATTAGGGAGGTGCTGGACACTGAACCTATGTAATTTACTATTCCAAATCAAATTTATATTTAATTAGGGTAGGTGCTGGACACTGAACCTATTTAATTTACTATTCCAACTCCAATCTACATTTAATTAGGGTAGGTACTAGACACTGAACCTATTTAATTTACTATTCCAACTCCAATCTACATTTAATTAGGGTAGGTGCTGGACACTGAACCTATTTAATTAACTATTCCAACTCCAATCTACATTTAATTATGGTAGGTGCTGGACACTGAACCTATTTAATTTACTATTCCAACTCCAATCTACATTTAATTAGAGTAGGTGCTGGACACTGAACCTATTTAATTTACTATTCCAACTCCAATCTACATTTAATTAGGGTAGGTGCTGGACACTGAACCTATTTAATTAACTATTCCAACTCCAATCTACATTGAATTAGGGTAGGTGCTGGACACTGAACCTATTTAATTTACTATTCCAACTCCAACCTATATTTAATTAGGGTAGGTGCTGGACACTAAACTTATTTAATTTACTATTCCAACTCCAAACTACATTTAATTAGGGTAGGTGCTGGACACTGAACATATTTAATGTACTATTCCTACTCCAATCTACATTTAATTAGGGTAGGTGTTGGACACTGAACCTATGTAATCAACTATTCCAACTCCAATCTACATTTAATTAGGGTAGGTGCTGGACACTGAACATATTTAATTTACTATTCCAACTCCAATCTACATTTAATTAGGGTAGGTGCTGGACACTGAACCTATTTAATTTACTATTCCAACTCCAATCTACATTTAATTAGGGTAGGTGCTGGACGCTGAACCTATTTATTTTACTATTCCAACTCCAATCTATATTTAATTAGGGTAGGTGCTGGACACTGAACCTATTTAATTTACTATTTCAACTCCAATCTACATTTAATTAGGGTAGGTGCTGGACACTGAACCTATTTAATTTACTATTCCAACTCCAATCTATATTTAATTAGGGTAGGTGCTGGACACTGAACCTATTTAATTAACTATTCCAACTCCAATCTACATTTAATTAGGGTAGGTGCTGGACACTGAACCTATTTAATTTACTATTCCAACTCCAATCTACATTTAATTTGGGTAGGTGCTGGACACTGAACCTATATAATTTACTATTCCAACTCCAATCTACATTTAATTAGGGTAGGTGCTGGACACTGAACCTATTTAATTAACTATTCCAACTCCAATCTATATTTAATTAGGGTAGGTGCTGCACACTAAACCTATTTAATTTACTATTTCAACTCCAAACTACATTTAATTAGGGTAGGTGCTGGAGACTGAACATATTTAATGTACTATTCCCACTCCAATCTACATTTAATTTGGGTAGGTGTTGGACACTGAACCTATGTAATCAACTATTCCAACTCCAATCTACATTTAATTAGGTTAGGTGCTGGACACTGAACCTATTTAATTTACTATTCCAACTCCAATCTACATTTAATTAGTGTAGGTGCTGGACACTGAACCTATTTATTTACTATTCCTACTCCAATCTACATTTAATTAGGGTAGGTGCTGGACACTGAACCTATTTAATTAACTATTCCAACTCCAATCTACATTTAGATAGGGTAGGTGCTGGACACTTAACATATTTAATTTACTATTCCAACTCCAATTTACATTTAATTAGAGTAGGTGCTGGGCACTGAACCTATTTATTTTACTATTCCAACTCCAATCTATATTTAATTAGGGTAGGTGCTGGACACTGAACCTATTTAATTTACTATTTCAACTCCAATCTACATTTAATTAGGGTAGGTGCTGGACACTGAACCTATTTAATTTACTATTCCAACTCCAATCTATATTTAATTAGGGTAGGTGCTGGACACTGAACGTATTTAATTTACTATTCCAACTCCAATCTACATTTAATTAGGGTAGGTGCTGGACACTGAACCTATTTAATTTACTATTCCAACTCCAATCTACATTTAATTTGGTTAGGTGCTGGACACTGAACCTATATAATTTACTATTCCAACTCCAATCTACATTTAATTAGGGTAGGTGCTGGACACTGTACCTATTTAATTAACTATTCCAACTCCAACCTATATTTAATTAGGGTAGGTGCTGGACACTAAACCTATTTAATTTACTATTCCAACTCCAAACTACATTTAATTAGGGTAGGTGCTGGACACTGAACATATTTAATGTACTATTCCTACTCCAATCTACATTTAATTAGGGTAGGTGTTGGACACTGAACCTATGTAATCAACTATTCCAACTCCAATCTACATTTAATTAGGGTAGGTGCTGGACACTGAACATATTTAATTTACTATTCCAACTCCAATCTACATTTAATTAGGGTAGGTGCTAGACACTGAACCTATTTAATGTACTATTCCAGCTCCAAACTACATTTAATTAGGGTAGGTGCTGGACACTGAACCTATTTATTTTACTATTCCAACTCCAATCTACATTTAATTAGGGTAGGTGCTGGACACTGAACCTATTTAATTTACTATTCCAACTCCAGTCTACATTTAATTAGGTTAGGTGCTGGACACTGAACCTATTTAATTTACTATTCCAACTCCAATCTACATTTAATTTGGGTAGGTGCTGGACACTGAACCTATATAATTTACTATTCCAACTCAAATCTACATTTAATTAGGGTAGGTGCTGGACACTGAACCTATTTAATTAACTATTCCAACTCCAAATTAGATTTAATTAGGGTAGGTGCTGGACACTGAACCTATTTAATTTACTATTCCAACTCCAAACTACATTTAATTAGTGTAGGTGCTGGACACTGAACCTATTTATTTACTATTCCTACTCCAATCTACATTTAATTAGGGTAGGTGCTGGACACTGAACCTATTTAATTAACTATTCCAACTCCAATCTACATTTAGATAGGGTAGGTGCTGGACACTTAACATATTTAATTTACTATACCAACTCCAATCTACATTTAATTAGAGTAGGTGCTGGACACTGAACCTATTTAATTTACTATTCCAACTCCAAACTACATTTAATTAGGGTAGGTGCTGGACACTGAACCTATTTATTTTACTATTCCAACTCCAATCTACATTTAATTAGGGTAGGTGCTGGACACTGAACCTATTTAATTTTCTATTCCAACTCCAACCTACATTTAATTAGGGTAGGTGCTGGACACTGAACCTATTTAATTTACTATTCCAACTCCAATCTACATGTAATTAGGTTAGGTGCTGGACACTGAACCTATTTAATTAACTATTCCAACTCCAATCTACATTTAATTATGGTAGGTGCTGGACACTGAACCTATTTAATTTACTATTCCAACTCCAATCTACATTTAGTTAGAGTAGGTGCTGGACACTGAACCTATTTAATTTACTATTCCAACTCCAATCTACATTTAGTTTGGGTAGGTGCTGGACACCGTACCTATTTAATTTACTATTCCAACTCCAATCTACATTTAATTAGGGTAGGTGCTGGACACTGAACCTATTTAATTTAATATTCCAACTCCAATCTACATTTAATAAGGGTAGGTGCTGGACAATGAACCTATTTAATTAACTATTCCAACTCCAATCTACATTTAATTAGGGTAGGTGCTGGACACTGAACCTATTTAATTTACTATTCCAACTCCAATTTACATTTAATTAGAGTAGGTGCTGGGCACTGAACCTATTTAATTTACTATTCCAACTCCAATCTACATTTAATTAGGGTTGGTGCTGGACACTGTACCTATTTAATGTACTATTCCAACTCCAATCTACATTCAATTAGGATAGGTGCTGGACACTGAACCTATTTAATTTACTATTCCAACTCCAATCTATATTTAATTAGGGTACGTGCTGGACACTGAACCTATTTAATTTACTATTCCAACTCCAATCTACATTTAATTAGGGTAGGTGCTGGACACTGAACCTATTTAATTTACTATTCCAACTCCAATCTACATTTAATTCGGGTAGGTGCTGGACACTGCACCTATTTAATTTACTATTCCAACTCCAATCTACATTTTATTAGGGTAGGTGCTGGACACTGAACCTATATAATTTACTATTCCAACTCAAATCTACATTTAATTAGGGTAGGTGCTGGACACTGAACCTATTTAATTAACTATTCCAACTCCAAATTAGATTTAATTAGGGTAGGTGCTGGACACTGAACCTATTTAATTTACTATTCCAACTCCAAACTACATTTAATTAGTGTAGGTGCTGGACACTGAACCTATTTATTTACTATTCCTACTCCAATCTACATTTAATTAGGGTAGGTGCTGGACACTGAACCTATTTAATTAACTATTCCAACTCCAATCTACATTTAGATAGGGTAGGTGCTGGACACTTAACATATTTAATTTACTATACCAACTCCAATCTACATTTAATTAGAGTAGGTGCTGGACACTGAACCTATTTAATTTACTATTCCAACTCCAAACTACATTTAATTAGGGTAGGTGCTGGACACTGAACCTATTTATTTTACTATTCCAACTCCAATCTACATTTAATTAGGGTAGGTGCTGGACACTGAACCTATTTAATTTTCTATTCCAACTCCAACCTACATTTAATTAGGGTAGGTGCTGGACACTGAACCTATTTAATTTACTATTCCAACTCCAATCTACATTTAATTAGGTTAGGTGCTGGACACTGAACCTATTTAATTAACTATTCCAACTCCAATCTACATTTAATTATGGTAGGTGCTGGACACTGAACCTATTTAATTTACTATTCCAACTCCAATCTACATTTAGTTAGAGTAGGTGCTGGACACTGAAGCTATTTAATTTACTATTCCAACTCCAATCTACATTTAGTTTGGGTAGGTGCTGGACACCGTACCTATTTAATTTACTATTCCAACTCCAATCTACATTTAATTAGGGTAGGTGCTGGACACTGAACCTATTTAATTTAATATTCCAACTCCAATCTACATTTAATAAGGGTAGGTGCTGGACAATGAACCTATTTAATTAACTATTCCAACTCCAATCTACATTTAATTAGGGTAGGTGCTGGACACTGAACCTATTTAATTTACTATTCCAACTCCAATTTACATTTAATTAAAGTAGGTGCTGGGCACTGAACCTATTTAATTTACTATTCCAACTCCAATCTACATTTAATTAGGGTAGGTGCTGGACACTGAACCTATTTAATTTACTATTCCAACTCCAATCTACATTTAATTCGGGTAGGTGCTGGACACTGAACCTATTTAATTTACTATTCCAACTCCAATCTACATTTTATTAGGGTAGGTGCTGGACACTGAACCTATTTAATTAACTATTCCAAATCAAATTTATATTTAATTAGGGTAGGTGCTGGACACTGAACCTATTTAATTTACTATTCCTACCCAATCTACATTTAATTTGGGTAGGTGCTGGACACTGAACCTATATAATTTACTATTCCAACTCCAATCTACATTTAATTAGGGTAGGTGCTGGACACTGAACCTATTTAATTTACTATTCCAACTCCAATCTACATTTAATTCGGGTAGGTGCTGGACACTGCACCTATTTAATTTACTATTCCAACTCCAATCTACATTTTATTAGGGTAGGTGCTGGACACTGAACCTATATAATTTACTATTCCAACTCAAATCTACATTTAATTAGGGTAGGTGCTGGACACTGAACCTATTTAATTAACTATTCCAACTCCAAATTAGATTTAATTAGGGTAGGTGCTGGACACTGAACCTATTTAATTTACTATTCCAACTCCAAACTACATTTAATTAGTGTAGGTGCTGGACACTGAACCTATTTATTTACTATTCCTACTCCAATCTACATTTAATTAGGGTAGGTGCTGGACACTGAACCTATTTAATTAACTATTCCAACTCCAATCTACATTTAGATAGGGTAGGTGCTGGACACTTAACATATTTAATTTACTATACCAACTCCAATCTACATTTAATTAGAGTAGGTGCTGGACACTGAACCTATTTAATTTACTATTCCAACTCCAAACTACATTTAATTAGGGTAGGTGCTGGACACTGAACCTATTTATTTTACTATTCCAACTCCAATCTACATTTAATTAGGGTAGGTGCTGGACACTGAACCTATTTAATTTTCTATTCCAACTCCAACCTACATTTAATTAGGGTAGGTGCTGGACACTGAACCTATTTAATTTACTATTCCAACTCCAATCTACATTTAATTAGGTTAGGTGCTGGACACTGAACCTATTTAATTAACTATTCCAACTCCAATCTACATTTAATTATGGTAGGTGCTGGACACTGAACCTATTTAATTTACTATTCCAACTCCAATCTACATTTAGTTAGAGTAGGTGCTGGACACTGAAGCTATTTAATTTACTATTCCAACTCCAATCTACATTTAGTTTGGGTAGGTGCTGGACACCGTACCTATTTAATTTACTATTCCAACTCCAATCTACATTTAATTAGGGTAGGTGCTGGACACTGAACCTATTTAATTTAATATTCCAACTCCAATCTACATTTAATAAGGGTAGGTGCTGGACAATGAACCTATTTAATTAACTATTCCAACTCCAATCTACATTTAATTAGGGTAGGTGCTGGACACTGAACCTATTTAATTTACTATTCCAACTCCAATTTACATTTAATTAAAGTAGGTGCTGGGCACTGAACCTATTTAATTTACTATTCCAACTCCAATCTACATTTAATTAGGGTAGGTGCTGGACACTGAACCTATTTAATTTACTATTCCAACTCCAATCTACATTTAATTCGGGTAGGTGCTGGACACTGAACCTATTTAATTTACTATTCCAACTCCAATCTACATTTTATTAGGGTAGGTGCTGGACACTGAACCTATTTAATTAACTATTCCAAATCAAATTTATATTTAATTAGGGTAGGTGCTGGACACTGAACCTATTTAATTTACTATTCCAACTCCAATCTACATTTAATTTGGGTAGGTGCTGGACACTGAACCTATATAATTTACTATTCCAACTCCAATCTACATTCAATTAGGGTAGGTGCTGGACACTGAACCTATTTAATTAACTATTCCAACTCCAATCTATATTTAATTAGGGTAGGTGCTGGACACTGAACCTATTTAATTTACTATTCCAACTCCAAACTACATTTAATTAGGGTAGGTGCTGGACACTGAACATATTTAATTTACTATTCCAACTCCAATCTACATTTAATTAGGGTAGGTGCTGGACACTGAAACTATTTAATTTACTATTCCAACTCCAAACTACATTTAATTAGGGTAGGTGCTGGACACTGAACCCATTTAATTTACTATTCCAACTCCAATCTACATTTAATTAGGGTAGGTGCTGGACACTGAACCTATTTATTTTACTATTCCAACTCCAATCTATATTTAATTAGGGTAGGTGCTGGACACTGAACCTATTTAATTTACTATTTCAACTCCAATCTACATTTAATTAGGGTAGGTGCTGGACACTGAACCTATTTAATTTACTATTCCAACTCCAATCTATATTTAATTAGGGTAGGTGCTGGACACTGAACGTATTTAATTTACTATTCCAACTCCAATCTACATTTAATTAGGGTAGGTGCTGGACACTGAACCTATTTAATTTACTATTCCAACTCCAATCTACATTTAATTTGGTTAGGTGCTGGACACTGAACCTATATAATTTACTATTCCAACTCCAATCTACATTTAATTAGGGTAGGTGCTGGACACTGTACCTATTTAATTAACTATTCCAACTCCAACCTATATTTAATTAGGGTAGGTGCTGGACACTAAACCTATTTAATTTACTATTCCAACTCCAAACTACATTTAATTAGGGTAGGTGCTGGACACTGAACATATTTAATGTACTATTCCTACTCCAATCTACATTTAATTAGGGTAGGTGTTGGACACTGAACCTATGTAATCAACTATTCCAACTCCAATCTACATTTAATTAGGGTAGGTGCTGGACACTGAACATATTTAATTTACTATTCCAACTCCAATCTACATTTAATTAGGGTAGGTGCTAGACACTGAACCTATTTAATTTACTATTCCAGCTCCAAACTACATTTAATTAGGGTAGGTGCTGGACACTGAACCTATTTATTTTACTATTCCAACTCCAATCTACATTTAATTAGGGTAGGTGCTGGACACTGAACCTATTTAATTTACTATTCCAACTCCAATCTACATTTAATTAGGTTAGGTGCTGGACACTGAACCTTTTTAATTTACTATTCCAACTCCAATCTACATTTAATTTGGGTAGGTGCTGGACACTGAACCTATATAATTTACTATTCCAACTCAAATCTACATTTAATTAGGGTAGGTGCTGGACACTGAACCTATTTAATTAACTATTCCAACTCCAAATTAGATTTAATTAGTGTAGGTGCTGGACACTGAACCTATTTAATTTACTATTCCAACTCCAATCTACATTTAATTAGGGTAGGTGCTAGACACTGAACCTATTTAATTTACTATTCCAGCTCCAAACTACATTTAATTAGGGTAGGTGCTGGACACTGAACCTATTTATTTTACTATTCCAACTCAAATCTACATTTAATTAGGGTAGGTGCTGGACACTGAACCTATTTAATTAACTATTCCAACTCCAAATTAGATTTAATTAGGGTAGGTGCTGGACACTGAACCTATTTAATTTACTATTCCAACTCCAATCTACATTTAATTAGGGTAGGTGCTGGACACTGAACCTATTTAATTTACTATTCCAACTCCAATCTACATTTAATTAGGGTATGTGCTGGACACTGAACCTATTTAAATTACTATACCAACTCCAATCTACATTTAATTAGGGTAGGTGCTGGACACTGAACCTATTTAATTTACTATTCCAACTCCAATCTACATTTAATTAGGGTAGGTGCTGGACACTGAACCTATTTAATTTACTATTCCAACGCCAATCTACATTTAATTAGGGTAGGTGCTGGACACTAAACCTATTTAATTTACTATTCCAACTCCAATCTACATTTAATTAGGGTAGGTGCTGGACACTGAACCTATTTAATTTACTATTACAACTCCAATCTACATTTAATTAGGGTAGGTGCTGGACACTGAACCTATTTAATTTACTATTCCAACTCCAAACTACATTTAATTAGGGAAGGTGCTGGACAATGAGCCTATTTAAATTACTATTCCAACTCCAATCTACATTTAATTAGGGTAGGTGCTGGACACTGAACCAATTTAATTTACTATTCCAACTCCAATCTACATTTAATTTGGGTAGGTGCTGGACACTGAACCTATTTAATTTACTATTCCTACTCCAATCTACATTTAATTAGGGTAGGTGCTGGACACTGAAGCTATTTAATTAACTATTCCAACTCCAATCTACATCTAATTAGGGAAGGTGCTGGACACTGAACATATTTGATTTACTATTCCAACTCCAATCTACATTTAATTAGGGTAGGTGCTGGACACTGAACCTATTTAATTTACTATTCCAACTCCAAACTACATTTAATTAGGGTAGGTGCTGGACACTGAACCTATGTATTTTACTATTCCAAATCAAATTTATATTTAATTAGGGTAGGTGCTGGACACTGAACCTATTTAATTTACTATTCCAACTCCAATCTACATTTAATTAGGGTAGGTGCTAGACACTGAACCTATTTAATTTATTATTCCAACTCCAATCTACATTTAATTAGGGTAGGTGCTGGACACTGAACCTATTTAATTAACTATTCCAATTCCAATCTACATTTAATTATGGTAGGTGCTGGACACTGAACCTATTTAATTTACTATTCCAACTCCAATCTACATTTAATTAGAGTAGGTGCTGGACACAGAACCTATTTGATTCACTATTCCAACTCCAATCTACATTTAATTAGGGTAGGTGCTGGACACTGAACCTATTAAATTAACTATTCCAACTCCAATCTACATTTAATTAGGGTAGGTGCTGGACACTGAACCTATTTAATTTACTATTCCAACTCCAATCTACATTTAATTAGGGTAGGTGCTGGACACTGAACCTATTTAATTTACTATTCCAACTCCAATCTACATTTAATTAGGGTATGTGCTGGACACTGAACCTATTTAAATTACTATACCAACTCCAATCTACATTTAATTAGGGTAGGTGCTGGACACTGAACCTATTTAATTTACTATTCCAACTCCAATCTACATTTAATTAGGGTAGGTGCTGGACACTGAACCTATTTAATTTACTATTCCAACGCCAATCTACATTTAATTAGGGTAGGTGCTGGACACTGAACCTATTTAATTTACTATTCCAACTCCAATCTACATTTAATTAGGGTAGGTGCTGGACACTGAACCTATTTAATTTACTATTACAACTCCAATCTACATTTGATTAGGGTAGGTGCTGGACACTGAACCAATTTAATTTACTATTCCAACTCCAATCTACATTTAATTTGGGTAGGTGCTGGACACTGAACCTATTTAATTTACTATTCCAACTCCAATCTACATTTAATTAGGGTAGGTGCTGGACACTGAACCGATTTAATTTACTATTCCAACTCCAAACTACATTTAATTAGGGAGGTGCTGGACACTGAACCTATGTAATTTACTATTCCAAATCAAATTTATATTTAATTAGGGTAGGTGCTGGACACTGAACCTATTTAATTTACTATTCCAACTCCAATCTACATTTAATTAGGGTAGGTACTAGACACTGAACCTATTTAATTTACTATTCCAACTCCAATCTACATTTAATTAGGGTAGGTGCTGGACACTGAACCTATTTAATTAACTATTCCAACTCCAATCTACATTTAATTATGGTAGGTGCTGGACACTGAACCTATTTAATTTACTATTCCAACTCCAATCTACATTTAATTAGAGTAGGTGCTGGACACTGAACCTATTTAATTTACTATTCCAACTCCAATCTACATTTAATTAGGGTAGGTGCTGGACACTGAACCTATTTAATTAACTATTCCAACTCCAATCTACATTTAATTAGGGTAGGTGCTGGACACTGAACCTATTTAATTTACTATTCCAACTCCAACCTATATTTAATTAGGGTAGGTGCTGGACACTAAACTTATTTAATTTACTATTCCAACTCCAAACTACATTTAATTAGGGTAGGTGCTGGACACTGAACATATTTAATGTACTATTCCTACTCCAATCTACATTTAATTAGGGTAGGTGTTGGACACTGAACCTATGTAATCAACTATTCCAACTCCAATCTACATTTAATTAGGGTAGGTGCTGGACACTGAACATATTTAATTTACTATTCCAACTCCAATCTACATTTAATTAGGGTAGGTGCTGGACACTGAACCTATTTAATTTACTATTCCAACTCCAATCTACATTTAATTAGGGTAGGTGCTGGACGCTGAACCTATTTATTTTACTATTCCAACTCCAATCTATATTTAATTAGGGTAGGTGCTGGACACTGAACCTATTTAATTTACTATTTCAACTCCAATCTACATTTAATTAGGGTAGGTGCTGGACACTGAACCTATTTAATTTACTATTCCAACTCCAATCTATATTTAATTAGGGTAGGTGCTGGACACTGAACCTATTTAATTAACTATTCCAACTCCAATCTACATTTAATTAGGGTAGGTGCTGGACACTGAACCTATTTAATTTACTATTCCAACTCCAATCTACATTTAATTTGGGTAGGTGCTGGACACTGAACCTATATAATTTACTATTCCAACTCCAATCTACATTTAATTAGGGTAGGTGCTGGACACTGAACCTATTTAATTAACTATTCCAACTCCAATCTATATTTAATTAGGGTAGGTGCTGCACACTAAACCTATTTAATTTACTATTTCAACTCCAAACTACATTTAATTAGGGTAGGTGCTGGAGACTGAACATATTTAATGTACTATTCCCACTCCAATCTACATTTAATTTGGGTAGGTGTTGGACACTGAACCTATGTAATCAACTATTCCAACTCCAATCTACATTTAATTAGGTTAGGTGCTGGACACTGAACCTATTTAATTTACTATTCCAACTCCAATCTACATTTAATTAGTGTAGGTGCTGGACACTGAACCTATTTATTTACTATTCCTACTCCAATCTACATTTAATTAGGGTAGGTGCTGGACACTGAACCTATTTAATTAACTATTCCAACTCCAATCTACATTTAGATAGGGTAGGTGCTGGACACTTAACATATTTAATTTACTATTCCAACTCCAATTTACATTTAATTAGAGTAGGTGCTGGGCACTGAACCTATTTAATTTACTATTCCAACTCCAAACTACATTTAATTAGGGTAGGTGCTGGACACTGAACCTATTTATTTTACTATTCCAACTCCAATCTATATTTAATTAGGGTAGGTGCTGGACACTGAACCTATTTAATTTACTATTTCAACTCCAATCTACATTTAATTAGGGTAGGTGCTGGACACTGAACCTATTTAATTTACTATTCCAACTCCAATCTATATTTAATTAGGGTAGGTGCTGGACACTGAACGTATTTAATTTACTATTCCAACTCCAATCTACATTTAATTGGGGTAGGTGCTGGACACTGAACCTATTTAATTTACTATTCCAACTCCAATCTACATTTAATTTGGTTAGGTGCTGGACACTGAACCTATATAATTTACTATTCCAACTCCAATCTACATTTAATTAGGGTAGGTGCTGGACACTGTACCTATTTAATTAACTATTCCAACTCCAACCTATATTTAATTAGGGTAGGTGCTGGACACTAAACCTATTTAATTTACTATTCCAACTCCAAACTACATTTAATTAGGGTAGGTGCTGGACACTGAACATATTTAATGTACTATTCCTACTCCAATCTACATTTAATTAGGGTAGGTGTTGGACACTGAACCTATGTAATCAACTATTCCAACTCCAATCTACATTTAATTAGGGTAGGTGCTGGACACTGAACATATTTAATTTACTATTCCAACTCCAATCTACATTTAATTAGGGTAGGTGCTAGACACTGAACCTATTTAATGTACTATTCCAGTTCCAAACTACATTTAATTAGGGTAGGTGCTGGACACTGAACCTATTTATTTTACTATTCCAACTCCAATCTACATTTAATTAGGGTAGGTGCTGGACACTGAACCTATTTAATTTACTATTCCAACTCCAGTCTACATTTAATTAGGTTAGGTGCTGGACACTGAACCTATTTAATTTACTATTCCAACTCCAATCTACATTTAATTTGGGTAGGTGCTGGACACTGAACCTATATAATTTACTATTCCAACTCAAATCTACATTTAATTAGGGTAGGTGCTGGACACTGAACCTATTTAATTAACTATTCCAACTCCAAATTAGATTTAATTAGGGTAGGTGCTGGACACTGAACCTATTTAATTTACTATTCCAACTCCAAACTACATTTAATTAGTGTAGGTGCTGGACACTGAACCTATTTATTTACTATTCCTACTCCAATCTACATTTAATTAGGGTAGGTGCTGGACACTGAACCTATTTAATTAACTATTCCAACTCCAATCTACATTTAGATAGGGTAGGTGCTGGACACTTAACATATTTAATTTACTATACCAACTCCAATCTACATTTAATTAGAGTAGGTGCTGGACACTGAACCTATTTAATTTACTATTCCAACTCCAAACTACATTTAATTAGGGTAGGTGCTGGACACTGAACCTATTTATTTTACTATTCCAACTCCAATCTACATTTAATTAGGGTAGGTGCTGGACACTGAACCTATTTAATTTTCTATTCCAACTCCAACCTACATTTAATTAGGGTAGGTGCTGGACACTGAACCTATTTAATTTACTATTCCAACTCCAATCTACATTTAATTAGAGTAGGTGCTGGGCACTGAACCTATTTAATTTACTATTCCAACTCCAATCTACATTTAATTAGGGTTGGTGCTGGACACTGTACCTATTTAATGTACTATTCCAACTCCAATCTACATTCAATTAGGATAGGTGCTGGACACTGAACCTATTTAATTTACTATTCCAACTCCAATCTATATTTAATTAGGGTACGTGCTGGACACTGAACCTATTTAATTTACTATTCCAACTCCAATCTACATTTAATTAGGGTAGGTGCTGGACACTGAACCTATTTAATTTACTATTCCAACTCCAATCTACATTTAATTCGGGTAGGTGCTGGACACTGCACCTATTTAATTTACTATTCCAACTCCAATCTACATTTTATTAGGGTAGGTGCTGGACACTGAACCTATATAATTTACTATTCCAACTCAAATCTACATTTAATTAGGGTAGGTGCTGGACACTGAACCTATTTAATTAACTATTCCAACTCCAAATTAGATTTAATTAGGGTAGGTGCTGGACACTGAACCTATTTAATTTACTATTCCAACTCCAAACTACATTTAATTAGTGTAGGTGCTGGACACTGAACCTATTTATTTACTATTCCTACTCCAATCTACATTTAATTAGGGTAGGTGCTGGACACTGAACCTATTTAATTAACTATTCCAACTCCAATCTACATTTAGATAGGGTAGGTGCTGGACACTTAACATATTTAATTTACTATACCAACTCCAATCTACATTTAATTAGAGTAGGTGCTGGACACTGAACCTATTTAATTTACTATTCCAACTCCAAACTACATTTAATTAGGGTAGGTGCTGGACACTGAACCTATTTATTTTACTATTCCAACTCCAACCTACATTTAATTAGGGAAGGTGCTGGACACTGAACCTATTTAATTTACTATTCCAACTCCAATCTACATTTAATTAGGTTAGGTGCTGGACACTGAACCTATTTAATTAACTATTCCAACTCCAATCTACATTTAATTATGGTAGGTGCTGGACACTGAACCTATTTAATTTACTATTCCAACTCCAATCTACATTTAGTTAGAGTAGGTGCTGGACACTGAACCTATTTAATTTACTATTCCAACTCCAATCTACATTTAGTTTGGGTAGGTGCTGGACACCGTACCTATTTAATTTACTATTCCAACTCCAATCTACATTTAATTAGGGTAGGTGCTGGACACTGAACCTATTTAATTTAATATTCCAACTCCAATCTACATTTAATAAGGGTAGGTGCTGGACAATGAACCTATTTAATTAACTATTCCAACTCCAATCTACATTTAATTAGGGTAGGTGCTGGACACTGAACCTATTTAATTTACTATTCCAACTCCAATTTACATTTAATTAAAGTAGGTGCTGGGCACTGAACCTATTTAATTTACTATTCCAACTCCAATCTACATTTAATTAGGGTAGGTGCTGGACACTGAACCTATTTAATTTACTATTCCAACTCCAATCTACATTTAATTCGGGTAGGTGCTGGACACTGAACCTATTTAATTTACTATTCCAACTCCAATCTACATTTTATTAGGGTAGGTGCTGGACACTGAACCTATTTAATTAACTATTCCAAATCAAATTTATATTTAATTAGGGTAGGTGCTGGACACTGAACCTATTTAATTTACTATTCCTACCCAATCTACATTTAATTTGGGTAGGTGCTGGACACTGAACCTATATAATTTACTATTCCAACTCCAATCTACATTTAGTTTGGGTAGGTGCTGGACACCGTACCTATTTAATTTACTATTCCAACTCCAATCTACATTTAATTAGGGTAGGTGCTGGACACTGAACCTATTTAATTTACTATTCCAACTCCAATATACATTTAATTAGGGTAGGTGCTGGACAATGAACCTATTTAATTAACTATTCCAACTCCAATCTACATTTAATTAGGGTAGGTGCTGGACACTGAACCTATTTAATTTACTATTCCAACTCCAATTTACATTTAATTAGAGTAGGTGCTGGGCACTGAACCTATTTAATTTACTATTCCAACTCCAATCTACATTTAATTAGGGTTGGTGCTGGACACTGTACCTATTTAATGTACTATTCCAACTCCAATCTACATTCAATTAGGATAGGTGCTGGACACTGAACCTATTTAATTTACTATTCCAACTCCAATCTACATTTAATTAGGGTAGGTGCTGGACACTGAACCTATTTAATTTACTATTCCAACTCCAATCTTCATTTAATTTGGGTAGGTCCTGGACACTGAACCTATTTAATTTACTATTCCTACTCCAATCTACATTTAATTAGGTATGGTGCTGGACACAGAACCGATTTAATTAACTATTCCAACTCCAATCTACATTTAATTATGGTAGGTGATGGACACTGAACCTATTTAATTTACTATTCCAACTCCAATCTACATTTAATTAGGGTAGGTGCTGGACACTGAACCTATTTAATTTACTATTCCAACTCCAATCTACATTTTATTAGGGTAGGTGCTGGACACTGAACCTATTTAATTAACTATTCCAAATCAAATTTATATTTAATTAGGGTAGGTGCTGGACACTGAACCTATTTAATTTACTATTCCAACTCCAATCTACATTTAATTTGGGTAGGTGCTGGACACTGAACCTATATAATTTACTATTCCAACTCCAATCTACATTCAATTAGGGTAGGTGCTGGACACTGAACCTATTTAATTAACTATTCCAACTCCAATCTATATTTAATTAGGGTAGGTGCTGGACACTGAACCTATTTAATTTACTATTCCAACTCCAAACTACATTTAATTAGGGTAGGTGCTGGACACTGAACATATTTAATTTACTATTCCAACTCCAATCTACATTTAATTAGGGTAGGTGCTGGACACTGAAACTATTTAATTTACTATTCCAACTCCAAACTACATTTAATTAGGGTAGGTGCTGGACACTGAACCCATTTAATTTACTATTCCAACTCCAATCTACATTTAATTAGGGTAGGTGCTGGACACTGAACCTATTTATTTTACTATTCCAACTCAAATCTATATTTAATTAGGGTAGGTGCTGGACACTGAACCTATTTAATTTACTATTTCAACTCCAATCTACATTTAATTAGGGTAGGTGCTGGACACTGAACCTATTTAATTTACTATTCCAACTCCAATCTATATTTAATTAGGGTAGGTGCTGGACACTGAACGTATTTAATTTACTATTCCAACTCCAATCTACATTTAATTAGGGTAGGTGCTGGACACTGAACCTATTTAATTTACTATTCCAACTCCAATCTACATTTAATTTGGTTAGGTGCTGGACACTGAACCTATATAATTTACTATTCCAACTCCAATCTACATTTAATTAGGGTAGGTGCTGGACACTGTACCTATTTAATTAACTATTCCAACTCCAACCTATATTTAATTAGGGTAGGTGCTGGACACTAAACCTATTTAATTTACTATTCCAACTCCAAACTACATTTAATTAGGGTAGGTGCTGGACACTGAACATATTTAATGTACTATTCCTACTCCAATCTACATTTAATTAGGGTAGGTGTTGGACACTGAACCTATGTAATCAACTATTCCAACTCCAATCTACATTTAATTAGGGTAGGTGCTGGACACTGAACATATTTAATTTACTATTCCAACTCCAATCTACATTTAATTAGGGTAGGTGCTAGACACTGAACCTATTTAATTTACTATTCCAGCTCCAAACTACATTTAATTAGGGTAGGTGCTGGACACTGAACCTATTTATTTTACTATTCCAACTCCAATCTACATTTAATTAGGGTAGGTGCTGGACACTGAACCTATTTAATTTACTATTCCAACTCCAATCTACATTTAATTAGGTTAGGTGCTGGACACTGAACCTTTTTAATTTACTATTCCAACTCCAATCTACATTTAATTTGGGTAGGTGCTGGACACTGAACCTATATAATTTACTATTCCAACTCAAATCTACATTTAATTAGGGTAGGTGCTGGACACTGAACCTATTTAATTAACTATTCCAACTCCAAATTAGATTTAATTAGGGTAGGTGCTGGACACTGAACCTATTTAATTTACTATTCCAACTCCAATCTACATTTAATTAGGGTAGGTGCTAGACACTGAACCTATTTAATTTACTATTCCAGCTCCAAACTACATTTAATTAGGGTAGGTGCTGGACACTGAACCTATTTATTTTACTATTCCAACTCAAATCTACATTTAATTAGGGTAGGTGCTGGACACTGAACCTATTTAATTAACTATTCCAACTCCAAATTAGATTTAATTAGGGTAGGTGCTGGACACTGAACCTATTTAATTTACTATTCCAACTCCAATCTACATTTAATTAGGGTAGGTGCTGGACACTGAACCTATTTAATTTACTATTCCAACTCCAATCTACATTTAATTAGGGTATGTGCTGGACACTGAACCTATTTAAATTACTATACCAACTCCAATCTACATTTAATTAGGGTAGGTGCTGGACACTGAACCTATTTAATTTACTATTCCAACTCCAATCTACATTTAATTAGGGTAGGTGCTGGACACTGAACCTATTTAATTTACTATTCCAACGCCAATCTACATTTAATTAGGGTAGGTGCTGGACACTAAACCTATTTAATTTACTATTCCAACTCCAATCTACATTTAATTAGGGTAGGTGCTGGACACTGAACCTATTTAATTTACTATTACAACTCCAATCTACATTTAATTAGGGTAGGTGCTGGACACTGAACCTATTTAATTTACTATTCCAACTCCAAACTACATTTAATTAGGGAAGGTGCTGGACAATGAGCCTATTTAAATTACTATTCCAACTCCAATCTACATTTAATTAGGGTAGGTGCTGGACACTGAACCAATTTAATTTACTATTCCAACTCCAATCTACATTTAATTTGGGTAGGTGCTGGACACTGAACCTATTTAATTTACTATTCCTACTCCAATCTACATTTAATTAGGGTAGGTGCTGGACACTGAAGCTATTTAATTAACTATTCCAACTCCAATCTACATCTAATTAGGGAAGGTGCTGGACACTGAACATATTTGATTTACTATTCCAACTCCAATCTACATTTAATTAGGGTAGGTGCTGGACACTGAACCTATTTAATTTACTATTCCAACTCCAAACTACATTTAATTAGGGTAGGTGCTGGACACTGAACCTATGTATTTTACTATTCCAAATCAAATTTATATTTAATTAGGGTAGGTGCTGGACACTGAACCTATTTAATTTACTATTCCAACTCCAATCTACATTTAATTAGGGTAGGTGCTAGACACTGAACCTATTTAATTTATTATTCCAACTCCAATCTACATTTAATTAGGGTAGGTGCTGGACACTGAACCTATTTAATTAACTATTCCAATTCCAATCTACATTTAATTATGGTAGGTGCTGGACACTGAACCTATTTAATTTACTATTCCAACTCCAATCTACATTTAATTAGAGTAGGTGCTGGACACAGAACCTATTTGATTCACTATTCCAACTCCAATCTACATTTAATTAGGGTAGGTGCTGGACACTGAACCTATTAAATTAACTATTCCAACTCCAATCTACATTTAATTAGGGTAGGTGCTGGACACTGAACCTATTTAATTTACTATTCCAACTCCAATCTACATTTAATTAGGGTAGGTGCTGGACACTGAACCTATTTAATTTACTATTCCAACTCCAATCTACATTTAATTAGGGTATGTGCTGGACACTGAACCTATTTAAATTACTATACCAACTCCAATCTACATTTAATTAGGGTAGGTGCTGGACACTGAACCTATTTAATTTACTATTCCAACTCCAATCTACATTTAATTAGGGTAGGTGCTGGACACTGAACCTATTTAATTTACTATTCCAACGCCAATCTACATTTAATTAGGGTAGGTGCTGGACACTGAACCTATTTAATTTACTATTCCAACTCCAATCTACATTTAATTAGGGTAGGTGCTGGACACTGAACCTATTTAATTTACTATTACAACTCCAATCTACATTTGATTAGGGTAGGTGCTGGACACTGAACCAATTTAATTTACTATTCCAACTCCAATCTACATTTAATTTGGGTAGGTGCTGGACACTGAACCTATTTAATTTACTATTCCAACTCCAATCTACATTTAATTAGGGTAGGTGCTGGACACTGAACCGATTTAATTTACTATTCCAACTCCAAACTACATTTAATTAGGGAGGTGCTGGACACTGAACCTATGTAATTTACTATTCCAAATCAAATTTATATTTAATTAGGGTAGGTGCTGGACACTGAACCTATTTAATTTACTATTCCAACTCCAATCTACATTTAATTAGGGTAGGTACTAGACACTGAACCTATTTAATTTACTATTCCAACTCCAATCTACATTTAATTAGGGTAGGTGCTGGACACTGAACCTATTTAATTAACTATTCCAACTCCAATCTACATTTAATTATGGTAGGTGCTGGACACTGAACCTATTTAATTTACTATTCCAACTCCAATCTACATTTAATTAGAGTAGGTGCTGGACACTGAACCTATTTAATTTACTATTCCAACTCCAATCTACATTTAATTAGGGTAGGTGCTGGACACTGAACCTATTTAATTAACTATTCCAACTCCAATCTACATTTAATTAGGGTAGGTGCTGGACACTGAACCTATTTAATTTACTATTCCAACTCCAACCTATATTTAATTAGGGTAGGTGCTGGACACTAAACTTATTTAATTTACTATTCCAACTCCAAACTACATTTAATTAGGGTAGGTGCTGGACACTGAACATATTTAATGTACTATTCCTACTCCAATCTACATTTAATTAGGGTAGGTGTTGGACACTGAACCTATGTAATCAACTATTCCAACTCCAATCTACATTTAATTAGGGTAGGTGCTGGACACTGAACATATTTAATTTACTATTCCAACTCCAATCTACATTTAATTAGGGTAGGTGCTGGACACTGAACCTATTTAATTTACTATTCCAACTCCAATCTACATTTAATTAGGGTAGGTGCTGGACGCTGAACCTATTTATTTTACTATTCCAACTCCAATCTATATTTAATTAGGGTAGGTGCTGGACACTGAACCTATTTAATTTACTATTTCAACTCCAATCTACATTTAATTAGGGTAGGTGCTGGACACTGAACCTATTTAATTTACTATTCCAACTCCAATCTATATTTAATTAGGGTAGGTGCTGGACACTGAACCTATTTAATTAACTATTCCAACTCCAATCTACATTTAATTAGGGTAGGTGCTGGACACTGAACCTATTTAATTTACTATTCCAACTCCAATCTACATTTAATTTGGGTAGGTGCTGGACACTGAACCTATATAATTTACTATTCCAACTCCAATCTACATTTAATTAGGGTAGGTGCTGGACACTGAACCTATTTAATTAACTATTCCAACTCCAATCTATATTTAATTAGGGTAGGTGCTGCACACTAAACCTATTTAATTTACTATTTCAACTCCAAACTACATTTAATTAGGGTAGGTGCTGGAGACTGAACATATTTAATGTACTATTCCCACTCCAATCTACATTTAATTTGGGTAGGTGTTGGACACTGAACCTATGTAATCAACTATTCCAACTCCAATCTACATTTAATTAGGTTAGGTGCTGGACACTGAACCTATTTAATTTACTATTCCAACTCCAATCTACATTTAATTAGTGTAGGTGCTGGACACTGAACCTATTTATTTACTATTCCTACTCCAATCTACATTTAATTAGGGTAGGTGCTGGACACTGAACCTATTTAATTAACTATTCCAACTCCAATCTACATTTAGATAGGGTAGGTGCTGGACACTTAACATATTTAATTTACTATTCCAACTCCAATTTACATTTAATTAGAGTAGGTGCTGGGCACTGAACCTATTTAATTTACTATTCCAACTCCAAACTACATTTAATTAGGGTAGGTGCTGGACACTGAACCTATTTATTTTACTATTCCAACTCCAATCTATATTTAATTAGGGTAGGTGCTGGACACTGAACCTATTTAATTTACTATTTCAACTCCAATCTACATTTAATTAGGGTAGGTGCTGGACACTGAACCTATTTAATTTACTATTCCAACTCCAATCTATATTTAATTAGGGTAGGTGCTGGACACTGAACGTATTTAATTTACTATTCCAACTCCAATCTACATTTAATTGGGGTAGGTGCTGGACACTGAACCTATTTAATTTACTATTCCAACTCCAATCTACATTTAATTTGGTTAGGTGCTGGACACTGAACCTATATAATTTACTATTCCAACTCCAATCTACATTTAATTAGGGTAGGTGCTGGACACTGTACCTATTTAATTAACTATTCCAACTCCAACCTATATTTAATTAGGGTAGGTGCTGGACACTAAACCTATTTAATTTACTATTCCAACTCCAAACTACATTTAATTAGGGTAGGTGCTGGACACTGAACATATTTAATGTACTATTCCTACTCCAATCTACATTTAATTAGGGTAGGTGTTGGACACTGAACCTATGTAATCAACTATTCCAACTCCAATCTACATTTAATTAGGGTAGGTGCTGGACACTGAACATATTTAATTTACTATTCCAACTCCAATCTACATTTAATTAGGGTAGGTGCTAGACACTGAACCTATTTAATGTACTATTCCAGTTCCAAACTACATTTAATTAGGGTAGGTGCTGGACACTGAACCTATTTATTTTACTATTCCAACTCCAATCTACATTTAATTAGGGTAGGTGCTGGACACTGAACCTATTTAATTTACTATTCCAACTCCAGTCTACATTTAATTAGGTTAGGTGCTGGACACTGAACCTATTTAATTTACTATTCCAACTCCAATCTACATTTAATTTGGGTAGGTGCTGGACACTGAACCTATATAATTTACTATTCCAACTCAAATCTACATTTAATTAGGGTAGGTGCTGGACACTGAACCTATTTAATTAACTATTCCAACTCCAAATTAGATTTAATTAGGGTAGGTGCTGGACACTGAACCTATTTAATTTACTATTCCAACTCCAAACTACATTTAATTAGTGTAGGTGCTGGACACTGAACCTATTTATTTACTATTCCTACTCCAATCTACATTTAATTAGGGTAGGTGCTGGACACTGAACCTATTTAATTAACTATTCCAACTCCAATCTACATTTAGATAGGGTAGGTGCTGGACACTTAACATATTTAATTTACTATACCAACTCCAATCTACATTTAATTAGAGTAGGTGCTGGACACTGAACCTATTTAATTTACTATTCCAACTCCAAACTACATTTAATTAGGGTAGGTGCTGGACACTGAACCTATTTATTTTACTATTCCAACTCCAATCTACATTTAATTAGGGTAGGTGCTGGACACTGAACCTATTTAATTTTCTATTCCAACTCCAACCTACATTTAATTAGGGTAGGTGCTGGACACTGAACCTATTTAATTTACTATTCCAACTCCAATCTACATGTAATTAGGTTAGGTGCTGGACACTGAACCTATTTAATTAACTATTCCAACTCCAATCTACATTTAATTATGGTAGGTGCTGGACACTGAACCTATTTAATTTACTATTCCAACTCCAATCTACATTTAGTTAGAGTAGGTGCTGGACACTGAACCTATTTAATTTACTATTCCAACTCCAATCTACATTTAGTTTGGGTAGGTGCTGGACACCGTACCTATTTAATTTACTATTCCAACTCCAATCTACATTTAATTAGGGTAGGTGCTGGACACTGAACCTATTTAATTTAATATTCCAACTCCAATCTACATTTAATAAGGGTAGGTGCTGGACAATGAACCTATTTAATTAACTATTCCAACTCCAATCTACATTTAATTAGGGTAGGTGCTGGACACTGAACCTATTTAATTTACTATTCCAACTCCAATTTACATTTAATTAGAGTAGGTGCTGGGCACTGAACCTATTTAATTTACTATTCCAACTCCAATCTACATTTAATTAGGGTTGGTGCTGGACACTGTACCTATTTAATGTACTATTCCAACTCCAATCTACATTCAATTAGGATAGGTGCTGGACACTGAACCTATTTAATTTACTATTCCAACTCCAATCTATATTTAATTAGGGTACGTGCTGGACACTGAACCTATTTAATTTACTATTCCAACTCCAATCTACATTTAATTAGGGTAGGTGCTGGACACTGAACCTATTTAATTTACTATTCCAACTCCAATCTACATTTAATTCGGGTAGGTGCTGGACACTGAACCTATTTAATTTACTATTCCAACTCCAATCTACATTTTATTAGGGTAGGTGCTGGACACTGAACCTATATAATTTACTATTCCAACTCAAATCTACATTTAATTAGGGTAGGTGCTGGACACTGAACCTATTTAATTAACTATTCCAACTCCAAATTAGATTTAATTAGGGTAGGTGCTGGACACTGAACCTATTTAATTTACTATTCCAACTCCAAACTACATTTAATTAGTGTAGGTGCTGGACACTGAACCTATTTATTTACTATTCCTACTCCAATCTACATTTAATTAGGGTAGGTGCTGGACACTGAACCTATTTAAATAACTATTCCAACTCCAATCTACATTTAGATAGGGTAGGTGCTGGACACTTAACATATTTAATTTACTATACCAACTCCAATCTACATTTAATTAGAGTAGGTGCTGGACACTGAACCTATTTAATTTACTATTCCAACTCCAAACTACATTTAATTAGGGTAGGTGCTGGACACTGAACCTATTTATTTTACTATTCCAACTCCAATCTACATTTAATTAGGGTAGGTGCTGGACACTGAACCTATTTAATTTTCTATTCCAACTCCAACCTACATTTAATTAGGGTAGGTGCTGGACACTGAACCTATTTAATTTACTATTCCAACTCCAATCTACATTTAATTAGGTTAGGTGCTGGACACTGAACCTATTTAATTAACTATTCCAACTCCAATCTACATTTAATTATGGTAGGTGCTGGACACTGAACCTATTTAATTTACTATTCCAACTCCAATCTACATTTAGTTAGAGTAGGTGCTGGACACTGAACCTATTTAATTTACTATTCCAACTCCAATCTACATTTAGTTTGGGTAGGTGCTGGACACCGTACCTATTTAATTTACTATTCCAACTCCAATCTACATTTAATTAGGGTAGGTGCTGGACACTGAACCTATTTAATTTAATATTCCAACTCCAATCTACATTTAATAAGGGTAGGTGCTGGACAATGAACCTATTTAATTAACTATTCCAACTCCAATCTACATTTAATTAGGGTAGGTGCTGGACACTGAACCTATTTAATTTACTATTCCAACTCCAATTTACATTTAATTAGAGTAGGTGCTGGGCACTGAACCTATTTAATTTACTATTCCAACTCCAATCTACATTTAATTAGGGTTGGTGCTGGACACTGTACCTATTTAATGTACTATTCCAACTCCAATCTACATTCAATTAGGATAGGTGCTGGACACTGAACCTATTTAATTTACTATTCCAACTCCAATCTATATTTAATTAGGGTACGTGCTGGACACTGAACCTATTTAATTTACTATTCCAACTCCAATCTACATTTAATTAGGGTAGGTGCTGGACACTGAACCTATTTAATTTACTATTCCAACTCCAATCTACATTTAATTCGGGTAGGTGCTGGACACTGAACCTATTTAATTTACTATTCCTACCCAATCTACATTTAATTTGGGTAGGTGCTGGACACTGAACCTATATAATTTACTATTCCAACTCCAATCTACATTTAGTTTGGGTAGGTGCTGGACACCGTACCTATTTAATTTACTATTCCAACTCCAATCTACATTTAATTAGGGTAGGTGCTGGACACTGAACCTATTTAATTTACTATTCCAACTCCAATATACATTTAATTAGGGTAGGTGCTGGACAATGAACCTATTTAATTAACTATTCCAACTCCAATCTACATTTAATTAGGGTAGGTGCTGGACACTGAACCTATTTAATTTACTATTCCAACTCCAATTTACATTTAATTAGAGTAGGTGCTGGGCACTGAACCTATTTAATTTACTATTCCTACTCCAATCTACATTTAATTAGGGTAGGTGCTGGACACTGAACCTATTTAATTAACTATTCCAACTCCAATCTACATTTAGATAGGGTAGGTGCTGGACACTTAACATATTTAATTTACTATACCAACTCCAATCTACATTTAATTAGAGTAGGTGCTGGACACTGAACCTATTTAATTTACTATTCCAACTCCAAACTACATTTAATTAGGGTAGGTGCTGGACACTGAACCTATTTATTTTACTATTCCAACTCCAATCTACATTTAATTAGGGTAGGTGCTGGACACTGAACCTATTTAATTTTCTATTCCAACTCCAACCTACATTTAATTAGGGTAGGTGCTGGACACTGAACCTATTTAATTTACTATTCCAACTCCAATCTACATTTAATTAGGTTAGGTGCTGGACACTGAACCTATTTAATTAACTATTCCAACTCCAATCTACATTTAATTATGGTAGGTGCTGGACACTGAACCTATTTAATTTACTATTCCAACTCCAATCTACATTTAGTTAGAGTAGGTGCTGGACACTGAACCTATTTAATTTACTATTCCAACTCCAATCTACATTTAGTTTGGGTAGGTGCTGGACACCGTACCTATTTAATTTACTATTCCAACTCCAATCTACATTTAATTAGGGTAGGTGCTGGACACTGAACCTATTTAATGTAATATTCCAACTCCAATCTACATTTAATAAGGGTAGGTGCTGGACAATGAACCTATTTAATTAACTATTCCAACTCCAATCTACATTTAATTAGGGTAGGTGCTGGACACTGAACCTATTTAATTTACTATTCCAACTCCAATTTACATTTAATTAGAGTAGGTGCTGGGCACTGAACCTATTTAATTTACTATTCCAACTCCAATCTACATTTAATTAGGGTTGGTGCTGGACACTGTACCTATTTAATGTACTATTCCAACTCCAATCTACATTCAATTAGGATAGGTGCTGGACACTGAACCTATTTAATTTACTATTCCAACTCCAATCTATATTTAATTAGGGTACGTGCTGGACACTGAACCTATTTAATTTACTATTCCAACTCCAATCTACATTTAATTAGGGTAGGTGCTGGACACTGAACCTATTTAATTTACTATTCCAACTCCAATCTACATTTAATTCGGGTAGGTGCTGGACACTGAACCTATTTAATTTACTATTCCAACTCCAATCTACATTTTATTAGGGTAGGTGCTGGACACTGAACCTATTTAATTAACTATTCCAAATCAAATTTATATTTAATTAGGGTAGGTGCTGGACACTGAACCTATTTAATTTACTATTCCTACCCAATCTACATTTAATTTGGGTAGGTGCTGGACACTGAACCTATATAATTTACTATTCCAACTCCAATCTACATTTAGTTTGGGTAGGTGCTGGACACCGTACCTATTTAATTTACTATTCCAACTCCAATCTACATTTAATTAGGGTAGGTGCTGGACACTGAACCTATTTAATTTACTATTCCAACTCCAATATACATTTAATTAGGGTAGGTGCTGGACAATGAACCTATTTAATTAACTATTCCAACTCCAATCTACATTTAATTAGGGTAGGTGCTGGACACTGAACCTATTTAATTTACTATTCCAACTCCAATTTACATTTAATTAGAGTAGGTGCTGGGCACTGAACCTATTTAATTTACTATTCCAACTCCAATCTACATTTAATTAGGGTTGGTGCTGGACACTGTACCTATTTAATGTACTATTCCAACTCCAATCTACATTCAATTAGGATAGGTGCTGGACACTGAACCTATTTAATTTACTATTCCAACTCCAATCTACATTTAATTAGGGTAGGTGCTGGACACTGAACCTATTTAATTTACTATTCCAACTCCAATCTTCATTTAATTTGGGTAGGTCCTGGACACTGAACCTATTTAATTTACTATTCCTACTCCAATCTACATTTAATTAGGTATGGTGCTGGACACAGAACCGATTTAATTAACTATTCCAACTCCAATCTACATTTAATTATGGTAGGTGATGGACACTGAACCTATTTAATTTACTATTCCAACTCCAATCTACATTTAATTAGGGTAGGTGCTGGACACTGAACCTATTTAATTTACTATTCCAACTCCAATCTACATTTTATTAGGGTAGGTGCTGGACACTGAACCTATTTAATTAACTATTCCAAATCAAATTTATATTTAATTAGGGTAGGTGCTGGACACTGAACCTATTTAATTTACTATTCCAACTCCAATCTACATTTAATTTGGGTAGGTGCTGGACACTGAACCTATATAATTTACTATTCCAACTCCAATCTACATTCAATTAGGGTAGGTGCTGGACACTGAACCTATTTAATTAACTATTCCAACTCCAATCTATATTTAATTAGGGTAGGTGCTGGACACTGAACCTATTTAATTTACTATTCCAACTCCAAACTACATTTAATTAGGGTAGGTGCTGGACACTGAACCTATTTAATTTACTATTCCTACTCCAATCTACATTTAATTAGGGTAGGTGCTGGACACTGAACATATTTAATGTACTATTCCAACTCCAATCTACATTTAATTAGGGTAGGTGCTGGACTCTGAAACTATTTAATTTACTATTCCAACTCCAAACTACATTTAATTAGGGTAGGTGCTGGACACTGAACCCATTTAATTTACTATTCCAACTCCAATCTACATTTAATTAGGGTAGGTGCTGGACACTGAACCTATTTATTTTAGTATTCCAACTCCAATCTATATTTAATTAGGGTAGGTGCTGGACACTGAACCTATTTAATTTACTATTTCAACTCCAATCTACATTTAATTAGGGTAGGTGCTGGACACTGAACCTATTTAATTTACTATTCCAACTCCAATCTATATTTAATTAGGGTAGGTGCTGGACACTGAACGTATTTAATTTACTATTCCAACTCCAATCTACATTTAATTAGGGTAGGTGCTGGACACTGAACCTATTTAATTTACTATTCCAACTCCAATCTACATTTAATTTGGTTAGGTGCTGGACACTGAACCTATATAATTTACTATTCCAACTCCAATCTACATTTAATTAGGGTAGGTGCTGGACACTGTACCTATTTAATTAACTATTCCAACTCCAACCTATTTTTAATTAGGGTAGGTTCTGGACACTAAACCTATTTAATTTACTATTCCAACTCCAAACTACATTTAATTAGGGTAGGTGCTGGACACTGAACATATTTAATGTACTATTCCTACTCCAATCTACATTTAATTAGGGTAGGTGTTGGACACTGAACCTATGTAATCAACTATTCCAACTCCAATCTACATTTAATTAGGGTAGGTGCTGGACACTGAACATATTTAATTTACTATTCCAACTCCAATCTACATTTAATTAGGGTAGGTGCTGGACACTGAACCTATTTAATTTACTATTCCAGCTCCAAACTACATTTAATTAGGGTAGGTGCTGGACACTGAACCTATTTATTTTACTATTCCAACTCCAATCTACATTTAATTAGGGTAGGTGCTGGACACTGAACCTATTTAATTTACTATTCCAACTCCAATCTACATTTAATTAGGTTAGGTGCTGGACACTGAACCTATTTAATTTACTATTCCAACTCCAATCTACATTTAATTTGGGTAGGTGCTGGACACTGAACCTATATAATTTACTATTCCAACTCAAATCTACATTTAATTAGGGTAGGTGCTGGACACTGAACCTATTTAATTAACTATTCCAACTCCAAATTAGATTTAATTAGGGTAGGTGCTGGACACTGAACCTATTTAATTTACTATTCCAACTCCAAACTACATTTAATTAGTGTAGGTGCTGGACACTGAACCTATTTATTTACTATTCCTACTCCAATCTACATTTAATTAGGGTAGGTGCTGGACACTGAACCTATTTAATTAACTATTCCAACTCCAATCTACATTTAATTAGGGTAGGTGCTGGACACTGAACCTATTTAATTTACTATTCCAACTCCAACCTATATTTAATTAGGGTAGGTGCTGGACACTAAACCTATTTAATTTACTATTCCAACTCCAAACTACATTTAATTAGGGTAGGTGCTGGACACTGAACATATTTAATGTACTATTCCTACTCCAATCTACATTTAATTAGGGTAGGTGTTGGACACTGAACCTATGTAATCAACTATTCCAACTCCAATCTACATTTAATTAGGGTAGGTGCTGGACACTGAACATATTTAATTTACTATTCCAACTCCAATCTACATTTAATTAGGGTAGGTGCTGGACACTGAACCTATTTAATTTACTATTCCAACTCCAATCTACATTTAATTAGGGTAGGTGCTGGACGCTGAACCTATTTATTTTACTATTCCAACTCCAATCTATATTTAATTAGGGTAGGTGCTGGACACTGAACCTATTTAATTTACTATTTCAACTCCAATCTACATTTAATTAGGGTAGGTGCTGGACACTGAACCTATTTAATTTACTATTCCAACTCCAATCTATATTTAATTAGGGTAGGTGCTGGACACTGAACCTATTTAATTAACTATTCCAACTCCAATCTACATTTAATTAGGGTAGGTGCTGGACACTGAACCTATTTAATTTACTATTCCAACTCCAATCTACATTTAATTTGGGTAGGTGCTGGACACTGAACCTATATAATTTACTATTCCAACTCCAATCTACATTTAATTAGGGTAGGTGCTGGACACTGAACCTATTTAATTAACTATTCCAACTCCAATCTATATTTAATTAGGGTAGGTGCTGCACACTAAACCTATTTAATTTACTATTCCAACTCCAAACTACATTTAATTAGGGTAGGTGCTGGAGACTGAACATATTTAATGTACTATTCCCACTCCAATCTACATTTAATTTGGGTAGGTGTTGGACACTGAACCTATGTAATCAACTATTCCAACTCCAATCTACATTTAATTAGGTTAGGTGCTGGACACTGAACCTATTTAATTTACTATTCCAACTCCAATCTACATTTAATTAGTGTAGGTGCTGGACACTGAACCTATTTATTTACTATTCCTACTCCAATCTACATTTAATTAGGGTAGGTGCTGGACACTGAACCTATTTAATTAACTATTCCAACTCCAATCTACATTTAGATAGGGTAGGTGCTGGACACTTAACATATTTAATTTACTATTCCAACTCCAATTTACATTTAATTAGAGTAGGTGCTGGGCACTGAACCTATTTAATTTACTATTCCAACTCCAAACTACATTTAATTAGGGTAGGTGCTGGACACTGAACCTATTTAATTTACTATTCCTACTACAATCTACATTTAATTAGGGTAGGTGCTGGACACTGAACCTATTTAATTAACTATTCCAACTCCAATCTACATTTAATTAGGGTAGGTGCTGGACACTGAACATATTTAATTTACTATTCCAACTCCAATCTACATTTAATTAGGGTAGGTGCTGGACACTGAAACTATTTAATTTACTATTCCAACTCCAAACTACATTTAATTAGGGTAGGTGCTGGACACTGAACCCATTTAATTTACTATTCCAACTCCAATCTACATTTAATTAGGGTAGGTGCTGGACACTGAACCTATTTATTTTACTATTCCAACTCCAATCTATATTTAATTAGGGTAGGTGCTGGACACTGAACCTATTTAATTTACTATTTCAACTCCAATCTACATTTAATTAGGGTAGGTGCTGGACACTGAACCTATTTAATTTACTATTCCAACTCCAATCTATATTTAATTAGGGTAGGTGCTGGACACTGAACGTATTTAATTTACTATTCCAACTCCAATCTACATTTAATTAGGGTAGGTGCTGGACACTGAACCTATTTAATTTACTATTCCAACTCCAATCTACATTTAATTTGGTTAGGTGCTGGACACTGAACCTATATAATTTACAATTCCAACTCCAATCTACATTTCATTAGGGTAGGTGCTGGACACTGTACCTATTTAATTAACTATTCCAACTCCAACCTATATTTAATTAGGGTAGGTGCTGGACACTAAACCTATTTAATTTACTATTCCAACTCCAAACTACATTTAATTAGGGTAGGTGCTGGACACTGAACATATTTAATGTACTATTCCTACTCCAATCTACATTTAATTAGGGTAGGTGTTGGACACTGAACCTATGTAATCAACTATTCCAACTCCAATCTACATTTAATTAGGGTAGGTGCTGGACACTGAACATATTTAATTTACTATTCCAACTCCAATCTACATTTAATTAGGGTAGGTGCTAGACACTGAACCTATTTAATTTACTATTCCAGCTCCAAACTACATTTAATTAGGGTAGGTGCTGGACACTGAACCTATTTATTTTACTATTCCAACTCCAATCTACATTTAATTAGGGTAGGTGCTGGACACTGAACCTATTTAATTTACTATTCCAACTCCAATCTACATTTAATTAGGTTAGGTGCTGGACACTGAACCTATTTAATTTACTATTCCAACTCCAATCTACATTTAATTTGGGTAGGTGCTGGACACTGAACCTATATAATTTACTATTCCAACTCAAATCTACATTTAATTAGGGTAGGTGCTGGACACTGAACCTATTTAATTAACTATTCCAACTCCAAATTAGATTTAATTAGGGTAGGTGCTGGACACTGAACCTATTTAATTTACTATTCCAACTCCAAACTACATTTAATTAGTGTAGGTGCTGGACACTGAACCTATTTATTTACTATTCCTACTCCAATCTACATTTAATTAGGGTAGGTGCTGGACACTGAACCTATTTAATTAACTATTCCAACTCCAATCTACATTTAGATAGGGTAGGTGCTGGACACTTAACATATTTAATTTACTATACCAACTCCAATCTACATTTAATTAGAGTAGGTGCTGGACACTGAACCTATTTAATTTACTATTCCAACTCCAAACTACATTTAATTAGGGTAGGTGCTGGACACTGAACCTATTTATTTTACTATTCCAACTCCAATCTACATTTAATTAGGGTAGGTGCTGGACACTGAACCTATTTAATTTTCTATTCCAACTCCAACCTACATTTAATTAGGGTAGGTGCTGGACACTGAACCTATTTAATTTACTATTCCAACTCCAATCTACATTTAATTAGGGTAGGTGCTGGACACTGAACCTATTTAATTTACTATTCCAACTCCAATCTTCATTTAATTTGGGTAGGTCCTGGACACTGAACCTATTTAATTTACTATTCCTACTCCAATCTACATTTAATTAGGTATGGTGCTGGACACAGAACCGATTTAATTAACTATTCCAACTCCAATCTACATTTAATTATGGTAGGTGATGGACACTGAACCTATTTAATTTACTATTCCAACTCCAATCTACATTTAATTAGGGTAGGTGCTGGACACTGAACCTATTTAATTTACTATTCCAACTCCAATCTACATTTTATTAGGGTAGGTGCTGGACACTGAACCTATTTAATTAACTATTCCAAATCAAATTTATATTTAATTAGGGTAGGTGCTGGACACTGAACCTATTTAATTTACTATTCCAACTCCAATCTACATTTAATTTGGGTAGGTGCTGGACACTGAACCTATATAATTTACTATTCCAACTCCAATCTACATTCAATTAGGGTAGGTGCTGGACACTGAACCTATTTAATTAACTATTCCAACTCCAATCTATATTTAATTAGGGTAGGTGCTGGACACTGAACCTATTTAATTTACTATTCCAACTCCAAACTACATTTAATTAGGGTAGGTGCTGGACACTGAACCTATTTAATTTACTATTCCTACTCCAATCTACATTTAATTAGGGTAGGTGCTGGACACTGAACATATTTAATGTACTATTCCAACTCCAATCTACATTTAATTAGGGTAGGTGCTGGACTCTGAAACTATTTAATTTACTATTCCAACTCCAAACTACATTTAATTAGGGTAGGTGCTGGACACTGAACCCATTTAATTTACTATTCCAACTCCAATCTACATTTAATTAGGGTAGGTGCTGGACACTGAACCTATTTATTTTAGTATTCCAACTCCAATCTATATTTAATTAGGGTAGGTGCTGGACACTGAACCTATTTAATTTACTATTTCAACTCCAATCTACATTTAATTAGGGTAGGTGCTGGACACTGAACCTATTTAATTTACTATTCCAACTCCAATCTATATTTAATTAGGGTAGGTGCTGGACACTGAACGTATTTAATTTACTATTCCAACTCCAATCTACATTTAATTAGGGTAGGTGCTGGACACTGAACCTATTTAATTTACTATTCCAACTCCAATCTACATTTAATTTGGTTAGGTGCTGGACACTGAACCTATATAATTTACTATTCCAACTCCAATCTACATTTAATTAGGGTAGGTGCTGGACACTGTACCTATTTAATTAACTATTCCAACTCCAACCTATTTTTAATTAGGGTAGGTTCTGGACACTAAACCTATTTAATTTACTATTCCAACTCCAAACTACATTTAATTAGGGTAGGTGCTGGACACTGAACATATTTAATGTACTATTCCTACTCCAATCTACATTTAATTAGGGTAGGTGTTGGACACTGAACCTATGTAATCAACTATTCCAACTCCAATCTACATTTAATTAGGGTAGGTGCTGGACACTGAACATATTTAATTTACTATTCCAACTCCAATCTACATTTAATTAGGGTAGGTGCTGGACACTGAACCTATTTAATTTACTATTCCAGCTCCAAACTACATTTAATTAGGGTAGGTGCTGGACACTGAACCTATTTATTTTACTATTCCAACTCCAATCTACATTTAATTAGGGTAGGTGCTGGACACTGAACCTATTTAATTTACTATTCCAACTCCAATCTACATTTAATTAGGTTAGGTGCTGGACACTGAACCTATTTAATTTACTATTCCAACTCCAATCTACATTTAATTTGGGTAGGTGCTGGACACTGAACCTATATAATTTACTATTCCAACTCAAATCTACATTTAATTAGGGTAGGTGCTGGACACTGAACCTATTTAATTAACTATTCCAACTCCAAATTAGATTTAATTAGGGTAGGTGCTGGACACTGAACCTATTTAATTTACTATTCCAACTCCAAACTACATTTAATTAGTGTAGGTGCTGGACACTGAACCTATTTATTTACTATTCCTACTCCAATCTACATTTAATTAGGGTAGGTGCTGGACACTGAACCTATTTAATTAACTATTCCAACTCCAATCTACATTTAATTAGGGTAGGTGCTGGACACTGAACCTATTTAATTTACTATTCCAACTCCAACCTATATTTAATTAGGGTAGGTGCTGGACACTAAACCTATTTAATTTACTATTCCAACTCCAAACTACATTTAATTAGGGTAGGTGCTGGACACTGAACATATTTAATGTACTATTCCTACTCCAATCTACATTTAATTAGGGTAGGTGTTGGACACTGAACCTATGTAATCAACTATTCCAACTCCAATCTACATTTAATTAGGGTAGGTGCTGGACACTGAACATATTTAATTTACTATTCCAACTCCAATCTACATTTAATTAGGGTAGGTGCTGGACACTGAACCTATTTAATTTACTATTCCAACTCCAATCTACATTTAATTAGGGTAGGTGCTGGACGCTGAACCTATTTATTTTACTATTCCAACTCCAATCTATATTTAATTAGGGTAGGTGCTGGACACTGAACCTATTTAATTTACTATTTCAACTCCAATCTACATTTAATTAGGGTAGGTGCTGGACACTGAACCTATTTAATTTACTATTCCAACTCCAATCTATATTTAATTAGGGTAGGTGCTGGACACTGAACCTATTTAATTAACTATTCCAACTCCAATCTACATTTAATTAGGGTAGGTGCTGGACACTGAACCTATTTAATTTACTATTCCAACTCCAATCTACATTTAATTTGGGTAGGTGCTGGACACTGAACCTATATAATTTACTATTCCAACTCCAATCTACATTTAATTAGGGTAGGTGCTGGACACTGAACCTATTTAATTAACTATTCCAACTCCAATCTATATTTAATTAGGGTAGGTGCTGCACACTAAACCTATTTAATTTACTATTCCAACTCCAAACTACATTTAATTAGGGTAGGTGCTGGAGACTGAACATATTTAATGTACTATTCCCACTCCAATCTACATTTAATTTGGGTAGGTGTTGGACACTGAACCTATGTAATCAACTATTCCAACTCCAATCTACATTTAATTAGGTTAGGTGCTGGACACTGAACCTATTTAATTTACTATTCCAACTCCAATCTACATTTAATTAGTGTAGGTGCTGGACACTGAACCTATTTATTTACTATTCCTACTCCAATCTACATTTAATTAGGGTAGGTGCTGGACACTGAACCTATTTAATTAACTATTCCAACTCCAATCTACATTTAGATAGGGTAGGTGCTGGACACTTAACATATTTAATTTACTATTCCAACTCCAATTTACATTTAATTAGAGTAGGTGCTGGGCACTGAACCTATTTAATTTACTATTCCAACTCCAAACTACATTTAATTAGGGTAGGTGCTGGACACTGAACCTATTTAATTTACTATTCCTACTACAATCTACATTTAATTAGGGTAGGTGCTGGACACTGAACCTATTTAATTAACTATTCCAACTCCAATCTACATTTAATTAGGGTAGGTGCTGGACACTGAACATATTTAATTTACTATTCCAACTCCAATCTACATTTAATTAGGGTAGGTGCTGGACACTGAAACTATTTAATTTACTATTCCAACTCCAAACTACATTTAATTAGGGTAGGTGCTGGACACTGAACCCATTTAATTTACTATTCCAACTCCAATCTACATTTAATTAGGGTAGGTGCTGGACACTGAACCTATTTATTTTACTATTCCAACTCCAATCTATATTTAATTAGGGTAGGTGCTGGACACTGAACCTATTTAATTTACTATTTCAACTCCAATCTACATTTAATTAGGGTAGGTGCTGGACACTGAACCTATTTAATTTACTATTCCAACTCCAATCTATATTTAATTAGGGTAGGTGCTGGACACTGAACGTATTTAATTTACTATTCCAACTCCAATCTACATTTAATTAGGGTAGGTGCTGGACACTGAACCTATTTAATTTACTATTCCAACTCCAATCTACATTTAATTTGGTTAGGTGCTGGACACTGAACCTATATAATTTACAATTCCAACTCCAATCTACATTTCATTAGGGTAGGTGCTGGACACTGTACCTATTTAATTAACTATTCCAACTCCAACCTATATTTAATTAGGGTAGGTGCTGGACACTAAACCTATTTAATTTACTATTCCAACTCCAAACTACATTTAATTAGGGTAGGTGCTGGACACTGAACATATTTAATGTACTATTCCTACTCCAATCTACATTTAATTAGGGTAGGTGTTGGACACTGAACCTATGTAATCAACTATTCCAACTCCAATCTACATTTAATTAGGGTAGGTGCTGGACACTGAACATATTTAATTTACTATTCCAACTCCAATCTACATTTAATTAGGGTAGGTGCTAGACACTGAACCTATTTAATTTACTATTCCAGCTCCAAACTACATTTAATTAGGGTAGGTGCTGGACACTGAACCTATTTATTTTACTATTCCAACTCCAATCTACATTTAATTAGGGTAGGTGCTGGACACTGAACCTATTTAATTTACTATTCCAACTCCAATCTACATTTAATTAGGTTAGGTGCTGGACACTGAACCTATTTAATTTACTATTCCAACTCCAATCTACATTTAATTTGGGTAGGTGCTGGACACTGAACCTATATAATTTACTATTCCAACTCAAATCTACATTTAATTAGGGTAGGTGCTGGACACTGAACCTATTTAATTAACTATTCCAACTCCAAATTAGATTTAATTAGGGTAGGTGCTGGACACTGAACCTATTTAATTTACTATTCCAACTCCAAACTACATTTAATTAGTGTAGGTGCTGGACACTGAACCTATTTATTTACTATTCCTACTCCAATCTACATTTAATTAGGGTAGGTGCTGGACACTGAACCTATTTAATTAACTATTCCAACTCCAATCTACATTTAGATAGGGTAGGTGCTGGACACTTAACATATTTAATTTACTATACCAACTCCAATCTACATTTAATTAGAGTAGGTGCTGGACACTGAACCTATTTAATTTACTATTCCAACTCCAAACTACATTTAATTAGGGTAGGTGCTGGACACTGAACCTATTTATTTTACTATTCCAACTCCAATCTACATTTAATTAGGGTAGGTGCTGGACACTGAACCTATTTAATTTTCTATTCCAACTCCAACCTACATTTAATTAGGGTAGGTGCTGGACACTGAACCTATTTAATTTACTATTCCAACTCCAATCTACATTTAATTAGGGTAGGTGCTGGACACTGAACCTATTTAATTTACTATTCCAACTCCAATCTTCATTTAATTTGGGTAGGTCCTGGACACTGAACCTATTTAATTTACTATTCCTACTCCAATCTACATTTAATTAGGTATGGTGCTGGACACAGAACCGATTTAATTAACTATTCCAACTCCAATCTACATTTAATTATGGTAGGTGATGGACACTGAACCTATTTAATTTACTATTCCAACTCCAATCTACATTTAATTAGGGTAGGTGCTGGACACTGAACCTATTTAATTTACTATTCCAACTCCAATCTACATTTTATTAGGGTAGGTGCTGGACACTGAACCTATTTAATTAACTATTCCAAATCAAATTTATATTTAATTAGGGTAGGTGCTGGACACTGAACCTATTTAATTTACTATTCCAACTCCAATCTACATTTAATTTGGGTAGGTGCTGGACACTGAACCTATATAATTTACTATTCCAACTCCAATCTACATTCAATTAGGGTAGGTGCTGGACACTGAACCTATTTAATTAACTATTCCAACTCCAATCTATATTTAATTAGGGTAGGTGCTGGACACTGAACCTATTTAATTTACTATTCCAACTCCAAACTACATTTAATTAGGGTAGGTGCTGGACACTGAACCTATTTAATTTACTATTCCTACTCCAATCTACATTTAATTAGGGTAGGTGCTGGACACTGAACATATTTAATGTACTATTCCAACTCCAATCTACATTTAATTAGGGTAGGTGCTGGACTCTGAAACTATTTAATTTACTATTCCAACTCCAAACTACATTTAATTAGGGTAGGTGCTGGACACTGAACCCATTTAATTTACTATTCCAACTCCAATCTACATTTAATTAGGGTAGGTGCTGGACACTGAACCTATTTATTTTAGTATTCCAACTCCAATCTATATTTAATTAGGGTAGGTGCTGGACACTGAACCTATTTAATTTACTATTTCAACTCCAATCTACATTTAATTAGGGTAGGTGCTGGACACTGAACCTATTTAATTTACTATTCCAACTCCAATCTATATTTAATTAGGGTAGGTGCTGGACACTGAACGTATTTAATTTACTATTCCAACTCCAATCTACATTTAATTAGGGTAGGTGCTGGACACTGAACCTATTTAATTTACTATTCCAACTCCAATCTACATTTAATTTGGTTAGGTGCTGGACACTGAACCTATATAATTTACTATTCCAACTCCAATCTACATTTAATTAGGGTAGGTGCTGGACACTGTACCTATTTAATTAACTATTCCAACTCCAACCTATTTTTAATTAGGGTAGGTTCTGGACACTAAACCTATTTAATTTACTATTCCAACTCCAAACTACATTTAATTAGGGTAGGTGCTGGACACTGAACATATTTAATGTACTATTCCTACTCCAATCTACATTTAATTAGGGTAGGTGTTGGACACTGAACCTATGTAATCAACTATTCCAACTCCAATCTACATTTAATTAGGGTAGGTGCTGGACACTGAACATATTTAATTTACTATTCCAACTCCAATCTACATTTAATTAGGGTAGGTGCTGGACACTGAACCTATTTAATTTACTATTCCAGCTCCAAACTACATTTAATTAGGGTAGGTGCTGGACACTGAACCTATTTATTTTACTATTCCAACTCCAATCTACATTTAATTAGGGTAGGTGCTGGACACTGAACCTATTTAATTTACTATTCCAACTCCAATCTACATTTAATTAGGTTAGGTGCTGGACACTGAACCTATTTAATTTACTATTCCAACTCCAATCTACATTTAATTTGGGTAGGTGCTGGACACTGAACCTATATAATTTACTATTCCAACTCAAATCTACATTTAATTAGGGTAGGTGCTGGACACTGAACCTATTTAATTAACTATTCCAACTCCAAATTAGATTTAATTAGGGTAGGTGCTGGACACTGAACCTATTTAATTTACTATTCCAACTCCAAACTACATTTAATTAGTGTAGGTGCTGGACACTGAACCTATTTATTTACTATTCCTACTCCAATCTACATTTAATTAGGGTAGGTGCTGGACACTGAACCTATTTAATTAACTATTCCAACTCCAATCTACATTTAATTAGGGTAGGTGCTGGACACTGAACCTATTTAATTTACTATTCCAACTCCAACCTATATTTAATTAGGGTAGGTGCTGGACACTAAACCTATTTAATTTACTATTCCAACTCCAAACTACATTTAATTAGGGTAGGTGCTGGACACTGAACATATTTAATGTACTATTCCTACTCCAATCTACATTTAATTAGGGTAGGTGTTGGACACTGAACCTATGTAATCAACTATTCCAACTCCAATCTACATTTAATTAGGGTAGGTGCTGGACACTGAACATATTTAATTTACTATTCCAACTCCAATCTACATTTAATTAGGGTAGGTGCTGGACACTGAACCTATTTAATTTACTATTCCAACTCCAATCTACATTTAATTAGGGTAGGTGCTGGACGCTGAACCTATTTATTTTACTATTCCAACTCCAATCTATATTTAATTAGGGTAGGTGCTGGACACTGAACCTATTTAATTTACTATTTCAACTCCAATCTACATTTAATTAGGGTAGGTGCTGGACACTGAACCTATTTAATTTACTATTCCAACTCCAATCTATATTTAATTAGGGTAGGTGCTGGACACTGAACCTATTTAATTAACTATTCCAACTCCAATCTACATTTAATTAGGGTAGGTGCTGGACACTGAACCTATTTAATTTACTATTCCAACTCCAATCTACATTTAATTTGGGTAGGTGCTGGACACTGAACCTATATAATTTACTATTCCAACTCCAATCTACATTTAATTAGGGTAGGTGCTGGACACTGAACCTATTTAATTAACTATTCCAACTCCAATCTATATTTAATTAGGGTAGGTGCTGCACACTAAACCTATTTAATTTACTATTCCAACTCCAAACTACATTTAATTAGGGTAGGTGCTGGAGACTGAACATATTTAATGTACTATTCCCACTCCAATCTACATTTAATTTGGGTAGGTGTTGGACACTGAACCTATGTAATCAACTATTCCAACTCCAATCTACATTTAATTAGGTTAGGTGCTGGACACTGAACCTATTTAATTTACTATTCCAACTCCAATCTACATTTAATTAGTGTAGGTGCTGGACACTGAACCTATTTATTTACTATTCCTACTCCAATCTACATTTAATTAGGGTAGGTGCTGGACACTGAACCTATTTAATTAACTATTCCAACTCCAATCTACATTTAGATAGGGTAGGTGCTGGACACTTAACATATTTAATTTACTATTCCAACTCCAATTTACATTTAATTAGAGTAGGTGCTGGGCACTGAACCTATTTAATTTACTATTCCAACTCCAAACTACATTTAATTAGGGTAGGTGCTGGACACTGAACCTATTTAATTTACTATTCCTACTACAATCTACATTTAATTAGGGTAGGTGCTGGACACTGAACCTATTTAATTAACTATTCCAACTCCAATCTACATTTAATTAGGGTAGGTGCTGGACACTGAACATATTTAATTTACTATTCCAACTCCAATCTACATTTAATTAGGGTAGGTGCTGGACACTGAAACTATTTAATTTACTATTCCAACTCCAAACTACATTTAATTAGGGTAGGTGCTGGACACTGAACCCATTTAATTTACTATTCCAACTCCAATCTACATTTAATTAGGGTAGGTGCTGGACACTGAACCTATTTATTTTACTATTCCAACTCCAATCTATATTTAATTAGGGTAGGTGCTGGACACTGAACCTATTTAATTTACTATTTCAACTCCAATCTACATTTAATTAGGGTAGGTGCTGGACACTGAACCTATTTAATTTACTATTCCAACTCCAATCTATATTTAATTAGGGTAGGTGCTGGACACTGAACGTATTTAATTTACTATTCCAACTCCAATCTACATTTAATTAGGGTAGGTGCTGGACACTGAACCTATTTAATTTACTATTCCAACTCCAATCTACATTTAATTTGGTTAGGTGCTGGACACTGAACCTATATAATTTACAATTCCAACTCCAATCTACATTTCATTAGGGTAGGTGCTGGACACTGTACCTATTTAATTAACTATTCCAACTCCAACCTATATTTAATTAGGGTAGGTGCTGGACACTAAACCTATTTAATTTACTATTCCAACTCCAAACTACATTTAATTAGGGTAGGTGCTGGACACTGAACATATTTAATGTACTATTCCTACTCCAATCTACATTTAATTAGGGTAGGTGTTGGACACTGAACCTATGTAATCAACTATTCCAACTCCAATCTACATTTAATTAGGGTAGGTGCTGGACACTGAACATATTTAATTTACTATTCCAACTCCAATCTACATTTAATTAGGGTAGGTGCTAGACACTGAACCTATTTAATTTACTATTCCAGCTCCAAACTACATTTAATTAGGGTAGGTGCTGGACACTGAACCTATTTATTTTACTATTCCAACTCCAATCTACATTTAATTAGGGTAGGTGCTGGACACTGAACCTATTTAATTTACTATTCCAACTCCAATCTACATTTAATTAGGTTAGGTGCTGGACACTGAACCTATTTAATTTACTATTCCAACTCCAATCTACATTTAATTTGGGTAGGTGCTGGACACTGAACCTATATAATTTACTATTCCAACTCAAATCTACATTTAATTAGGGTAGGTGCTGGACACTGAACCTATTTAATTAACTATTCCAACTCCAAATTAGATTTAATTAGGGTAGGTGCTGGACACTGAACCTATTTAATTTACTATTCCAACTCCAAACTACATTTAATTAGTGTAGGTGCTGGACACTGAACCTATTTATTTACTATTCCTACTCCAATCTACATTTAATTAGGGTAGGTGCTGGACACTGAACCTATTTAATTAACTATTCCAACTCCAATCTACATTTAGATAGGGTAGGTGCTGGACACTTAACATATTTAATTTACTATACCAACTCCAATCTACATTTAATTAGAGTAGGTGCTGGACACTGAACCTATTTAATTTACTATTCCAACTCCAAACTACATTTAATTAGGGTAGGTGCTGGACACTGAACCTATTTATTTTACTATTCCAACTCCAATCTACATTTAATTAGGGTAGGTGCTGGACACTGAACCTATTTAATTTTCTATTCCAACTCCAACCTACATTTAATTAGGGTAGGTGCTGGACACTGAACCTATTTAATTTACTATTCCAACTCCAATCTACATTTAATTAGGTTAGGTGCTGGACACTGAACCTATTTAATTAACTATTCCAACTCCAATCTACATTTAATTATGGTAGGTGCTGGACACTGAACCTATTTAATTTACTATTCCAACTCCAATCTACATTTAGTTAGAGTAGGTGCTGGACACTGAACCTATTTAATTTACTATTCCAACTCCAATCTACATTTAGTTTGGGTAGGTGCTGGACACCGTACCTATTTAATTTACTATTCCAACTCCAATCTACATTTAATTAGGGTAGGTGCTGGACACTGAACCTATTTAATTTAATATTCCAACTCCAATCTACATTTAATAAGGGTAGGTGCTGGACAATGAACCTATTTAATTAACTATTCCAACTCCAATCTACATTTAATTAGGGTAGGTGCTGGACACTGAACCTATTTAATTTACTATTCCAACTCCAATTTACATTTAATTAGAGTAGGTGCTGGGCACTGAACCTATTTAATTTACTATTCCAACTCCAATCTACATTTAATTAGGGTTGGTGCTGGACACTGTACCTATTTAATGTACTATTCCAACTCCAATCTACATTCAATTAGGATAGGTGCTGGACACTGAACCTATTTAATTTACTATTCCAACTCCAATCTATATTTAATTAGGGTACGTGCTGGACACTGAACCTATTTAATTTACTATTCCAACTCCAATCTACATTTAATTAGGGTAGGTGCTGGACACTGAACCTATTTAATTTACTATTCCAACTCCAATCTACATTTAATTCGGGTAGGTGCTGGACACTGAACCTATTTAATTTACTATTCCAACTCCAATCTACATTTTATTAGGGTAGGTGCTGGACACTGAACCTATATAATTTACTATTCCAACTCAAATCTACATTTAATTAGGGTAGGTGCTGGACACTGAACCTATTTAATTAACTATTCCAACTCCAAATTAGATTTAATTAGGGTAGGTGCTGGACACTGAACCTATTTAATTTACTATTCCAACTCCAAACTACATTTAATTAGTGTAGGTGCTGGACACTGAACCTATTTATTTACTATTCCTACTCCAATCTACATTTAATTAGGGTAGGTGCTGGACACTGAACCTATTTAATTAACTATTCCAACTCCAATCTACATTTAGATAGGGTAGGTGCTGGACACTTAACATATTTAATTTACTATACCAACTCCAATCTACATTTAATTAGAGTAGGTGCTGGACACTGAACCTATTTAATTTACTATTCCAACTCCAAACTACATTTAATTAGGGTAGGTGCTGGACACTGAACCTATTTATTTTACTATTCCAACTCCAATCTACATTTAATTAGGGTAGGTGCTGGACACTGAACCTATTTAATTTTCTATTCCAACTCCAACCTACATTTAATTAGGGTAGGTGCTGGACACTGAACCTATTTAATTTACTATTCCAACTCCAATCTACATTTAATTAGGTTAGGTGCTGGACACTGAACCTATTTAATTAACTATTCCAACTCCAATCTACATTTAATTATGGTAGGTGCTGGACACTGAACCTATTTAATTTACTATTCCAACTCCAATCTACATTTAGTTAGAGTAGGTGCTGGACACTGAACCTATTTAATTTACTATTCCAACTCCAATCTACATTTAATTAGGGTAGGTGCTAGACACTGAACCTATTTAATTTACTATTCCAGCTCCAAACTACATTTAATTAGGGTAGGTGCTGGACACTGAACCTATTTATTTTACTATTCCAACTCCAATCTACATTTAATTAGGGTAGGTGCTGGACACTGAACCTATTTAATTTACTATTCCAACTCCAATCTACATTTAATTAGGTTAGGTGCTGGACACTGAACCTATTTAATTTACTATTCCAACTCCAATCTACATTTAATTTGGGTAGGTGCTGGACACTGAACCTATATAATTTACTATTCCAACTCAAATCTACATTTAATTAGGGTAGGTGCTGGACACTGAACCTATTTAATTAACTATTCCAACTCCAAATTAGATTTAATTAGGGTAGGTGCTGGACACTGAACCTATTTAATTTACTATTCCAACTCCAAACTACATTTAATTAGTGTAGGTGCTGGACACTGAACCTATTTATTTACTATTCCTACTCCAATCTACATTTAATTAGGGTAGGTGCTGGACACTGAACCTATTTAATTAACTATTCCAACTCCAATCTACATTTAGATAGGGTAGGTGCTGGACACTTAACATATTTAATTTACTATACCAACTCCAATCTACATTTAATTAGAGTAGGTGCTGGACACTGAACCTATTTAATTTACTATTCCAACTCCAAACTACATTTAATTAGGGTAGGTGCTGGACACTGAACCTATTTATTTTACTATTCCAACTCCAATCTACATTTAATTAGGGTAGGTGCTGGACACTGAACCTATTTAATTTTCTATTCCAACTCCAACCTACATTTAATTAGGGTAGGTGCTGGACACTGAACCTATTTAATTTACTATTCCAACTCCAATCTACATTTAATTAGGTTAGGTGCTGGACACTGAACCTATTTAATTAACTATTCCAACTCCAATCTACATTTAATTATGGTAGGTGCTGGACACTGAACCTATTTAATTTACTATTCCAACTCCAATCTACATTTAGTTAGAGTAGGTGCTGGACACTGAACCTATTTAATTTACTATTCCAACTCCAATCTACATTTAGTTTGGGTAGGTGCTGGACACCGTACCTATTTAATTTACTATTCCAACTCCAATCTACATTTAATTAGGGTAGGTGCTGGACACTGAACCTATTTAATTTAATATTCCAACTCCAATCTACATTTAATAAGGGTAGGTGCTGGACAATGAACCTATTTAATTAACTATTCCAACTCCAATCTACATTTAATTAGGGTAGGTGCTGGACACTGAACCTATTTAATTTACTATTCCAACTCCAATTTACATTTAATTAGAGTAGGTGCTGGGCACTGAACCTATTTAATTTACTATTCCAACTCCAATCTACATTTAATTAGGGTTGGTGCTGGACACTGTACCTATTTAATGTACTATTCCAACTCCAATCTACATTCAATTAGGATAGGTGCTGGACACTGAACCTATTTAATTTACTATTCCAACTCCAATCTATATTTAATTAGGGTACGTGCTGGACACTGAACCTATTTAATTTACTATTCCAACTCCAATCTACATTTAATTAGGGTAGGTGCTGGACACTGAACCTATTTAATTTACTATTCCAACTCCAATCTACATTTAATTCGGGTAGGTGCTGGACACTGAACCTATTTAATTTACTATTCCAACTCCAATCTACATTTTATTAGGGTAGGTGCTGGACACTGAACCTATATAATTTACTATTCCAACTCAAATCTACATTTAATTAGGGTAGGTGCTGGACACTGAACCTATTTAATTAACTATTCCAACTCCAAATTAGATTTAATTAGGGTAGGTGCTGGACACTGAACCTATTTAATTTACTATTCCAACTCCAAACTACATTTAATTAGTGTAGGTGCTGGACACTGAACCTATTTATTTACTATTCCTACTCCAATCTACATTTAATTAGGGTAGGTGCTGGACACTGAACCTATTTAATTAACTATTCCAACTCCAATCTACATTTAGATAGGGTAGGTGCTGGACACTTAACATATTTAATTTACTATACCAACTCCAATCTACATTTAATTAGAGTAGGTGCTGGACACTGAACCTATTTAATTTACTATTCCAACTCCAAACTACATTTAATTAGGGTAGGTGCTGGACACTGAACCTATTTATTTTACTATTCCAACTCCAATCTACATTTAATTAGGGTAGGTGCTGGACACTGAACCTATTTAATTTTCTATTCCAACTCCAACCTACATTTAATTAGGGTAGGTGCTGGACACTGAACCTATTTAATTTACTATTCCAACTCCAATCTACATTTAATTAGGTTAGGTGCTGGACACTGAACCTATTTAATTAACTATTCCAACTCCAATCTACATTTAATTATGGTAGGTGCTGGACACTGAACCTATTTAATTTACTATTCCAACTCCAATCTACATTTAGTTAGAGTAGGTGCTGGACACTGAACCTATTTAATTTACTATTCCAACTCCAATCTACATTTAGTTTGGGTAGGTGCTGGACACCGTACCTATTTAATTTACTATTCCAACTCCAATCTACATTTAATTAGGGTAGGTGCTGGACACTGAACCTATTTAATTTAATATTCCAACTCCAATCTACATTTAATAAGGGTAGGTGCTGGACAATGAACCTATTTAATTAACTATTCCAACTCCAATCTACATTTAATTAGGGTAGGTGCTGGACACTGAACCTATTTAATTTACTATTCCAACTCCAATTTACATTTAATTAGAGTAGGTGCTGGGCACTGAACCTATTTAATTTACTATTCCAACTCCAATCTACATTTAATTAGGGTTGGTGCTGGACACTGTACCTATTTAATGTACTATTCCAACTCCAATCTACATTCAATTAGGATAGGTGCTGGACACTGAATCTATTTAATTTACTATTCCAACTCCAATCTATATTTAATTAGGGTACGTGCTGGACACTGAACCTATTTAATTTACTATTCCAACTCCAATCTACATTTAATTAGGGTAGGTGCTGGACACTGAACCTATTTAATTTACTATTCCAACTCCAATCTACATTTAATTCGGGTAGGTGCTGGACACTGAACCTATTTAATTTACTATTCCAACTCCAATCTACATTTTATTAGGGTAGGTGCTGGACACTGAACCTATTTAATTAACTATTCCAAATCAAATTTATATTTAATTAGGGTAGGTGCTGGACACTGAACCTATTTAATTTACTATTCCTACCCAATCTACATTTAATTTGGGTAGGTGCTGGACACTGAACCTATATAATTTACTATTCCAACTCCAATCTACATTTAGTTTGGGTAGGTGCTGGACACCGTACCTATTTAATTTACTATTCCAACTCCAATCTACATTTAATTAGGGTAGGTGCTGGACACTGAACCTATTTAATTTACTATTCCAACTCCAATATACATTTAATTAGGGTAGGTGCTGGACAATGAACCTATTTAATTAACTATTCCAACTCCAATCTACATTTAATTAGGGTAGGTTCTGGACACTGAACCTATTTAATTTACTATTCCAACTCCAATTTACATTTAATTAGAGTAGGTGCTGGGCACTGAACCTATTTAATTTACTATTCCAACTCCAATCTACATTTAATTAGGGTTGGTGCTGGACACTGTACCTATTTAATGTACTATTCCAACTCCAATCTACATTCAATTAGGATAGGTGCTGGACACTGAACCTATTTAATTTACTATTCCAACTCCAATCTACATTTAATTAGGGTAGGTGCTGGACACTGAACCTATTTAATTTACTATTCCAACTCCAATCTTCATTTAATTTGGGTAGGTCCTGGACACTGAACCTATTTAATTTACTATTCCTACTCCAATCTACATTTAATTAGGTATGGTGCTGGACACAGAACCGATTTAATTAACTATTCCAACTCCAATCTACATTTAATTATGGTAGGTGATGGACACTGAACCTATTTAATTTACTATTCCAACTCCAATCTACATTTAATTAGGGTAGGTGCTGGACACTGAACCTATTTAATTTACTATTCCAACTCCAATCTACATTTTATTAGGGTAGGTGCTGGACACTGAACCTATTTAATTAACTATTCCAAATCAAATTTATATTTAATTAGGGTAGGTGCTGGACACTGAACCTATTTAATTTACTATTCCAACTCCAATCTACATTTAATTTGGGTAGGTGCTGGACACTGAACCTATATAATTTACTATTCCAACTCCAATCTACATTCAATTAGGGTAGGTGCTGGACACTGAACCTATTTAATTAACTATTCCAACTCCAATCTATATTTAATTAGGGTAGGTGCTGGACACTGAACCTATTTAATTTACTATTCCAACTCCAAACTACATTTAATTAGGGTAGGTGCTGGACACTGAACCTATTTAATTTACTATTCCTACTCCAATCTACATTTAATTAGGGTAGGTGCTGGACACTGAACATATTTAATTTACTATTCCAACTCCAATCTACATTTAATTAGGGTAGGTGCTGGACTCTGAAACTATTTAATTTACTATTCCAACTCCAAACTACATTTAAATAGGGTAGGTGCTCTACACTGAACCCATTTAATTTACTATTCCAACTCCAATCTACATTTAATTAGGGTAGGTGCTGGACACTGAACCTATTTATTTTACTATTCCAACTCCAATCTATATTTAATTAGGGTAGGTGCTGGACACTGAACCTATTTAATTTACTATTTCAACTCCAATCTACATTTAATTAGGGTAGGTGCTGGACACTGAACCTATTTAATTTACTATTCCAACTCCAATCTATATTTAATTAGGGTAGGTGCTGGACACTGAACGTATTTAATTTACTATTCCAACTCCAATCTACATTTAATTAGGGTAGGTGCTGGACACTGAACCTATTTAATTTACTATTCCAACTCCAATCTACATTTAATTTGGTTAGGTGCTGGACACTGAACCTATATAATTTACTATTCCAACTCCAATCTACATTTAATTAGGGTAGGTGCTGGACACTGTACCTATTTAATTAACTATTCCAACTCCAACCTATTTTTAATTAGGGTAGGTTCTGGACACTAAACCTATTTAATTTACTATTCCAACTCCAAACTACATTTAATTAGGGTAGGTGCTGGACACTGAACATATTTAATGTACTATTCCTACTCCAATCTACATTTAATTAGGGTAGGTGTTGGACACTGAACCTATGTAATCAACTATTCCAACTCCAATCTACATTTAATTAGGGTAGGTGCTGGACACTGAACATATTTAATTTACTATTCCAACTCCAATCTACATTTAATTAGGGTAGGTGCTGGACACTGAACCTATTTAATTTACTATTCCAGCTCCAAACTACATTTAATTAGGGTAGGTGCTGGACACTGAACCTATTTATTTTACTATTCCAACTCCAATCTACATTTAATTAGGGTAGGTGCTGGACACTGAACCTATTTAATTTACTATTCCAACTCCAATCTACATTTAATTAGGTTAGGTGCTGGACACTGAACCTATTTAATTTACTATTCCAACTCCAATCTACATTTAATTTGGGTAGGTGCTGGACACTGAACCTATATAATTTACTATTCCAACTCAAATCTACATTTAATTAGGGTAGGTGCTGGACACTGAACCTATTTAATTAACTATTCCAACTCCAAATTAGATTTAATTAGGGTAGGTGCTGGACACTGAACCTATTTAATTTACTATTCCAACTCCAAACTACATTTAATTAGTGTAGGTGCTGGACACTGAACCTATTTATTTACTATTCCTACTCCAATCTACATTTAATTAGGGTAGGTGCTGGACACTGAACCTATTTAATTAACTATTCCAACTCCAATCTACATTTAGATAGGGTAGGTGCTGGACACTTAACATATTTAATTTACTATACCAACTCCAATCTACATTTAATTAGAGTAGGTGCTGGACACTGAACCTATTTAATTTACTATTCCAACTCCAAACTACATTTAATTAGGGTAGGTGCTGGACACTGAACCTATTTATTTTACTAGTCCAACTCCAATCTACATTTAATTAGGGTAGGTGCTGGACACTGAACCTATTTAATTTTCTATTCCAACTCCAACCTACATTTAATTAGGGTAGGTGCTGGACACTGAACCTATTTAATTTACTATTCCAACTCCAATCTACATTTAATTAGGTGAGGTGCTGGACACTGAACCTATTTAATTAACTATTCCAACTCCAATCTACATTTAATTATGGTAGGTGCTGGACACTGAACCTATTTAATTTACTATTCCAACTCCAATCTACATTTAGTTAGAGTAGGTGCTGGACACTGAACCTATTTAATTTACTATTCCAACTCCAATCTACATTTAGTTTGGGTAGGTGCTGGACACCGTACCTATTTAATTTACTATTCCAACTTCAATCTACATTTAATTAGGGTAGGTGCTGGACACTGAACCTATTTAATTTACTATTCCAACTCCAATCTACATTTAATAAGGGTAGGTGCTGGACAATGAACCTATTTAATTAACTATTCCAACTCCAATCTACATTTAATTAGGGTAGGTGCTGGACACTGAACCTATTTAATTTACTATTCCAACTCCAATTTACATTTAATTAGAGTAGGTGCTGGGCACTGAACCTATTTAATTTACTATTCCAACTCCAATCTACATTTAATTAGGGTTGGTGCTGGACACTGTACCTATTTAATGTACTATTCCAAATCCAATCTACATTCAATTAGGATAGGTGCTGGACACTGAACCTATTTAATTTACTATTCCAACTCCAATCTATATTTAATTAGGGTAGGTGCTGGACACTGAACCTATTTAATTTACTATTCCAACTCCAATCTACATTTAATTAGGGTAGGTGCTGGACACTGAACCTATTTAATTTACTATTCCAACTCCAATCTACATTTAATTAGGGTAGGTGCTGGACACTGAACCTATTTAATTTACTATTCCAACTCCAATCTACATTTTATTAGGGTAGGTGCTGGACACTGAACCTATTTAATTAACTATTCCAAATCAAATTTATATTTAATTAGGGTAGGTGCTGGACACTGAACCTATTTAATTTACTATTCCTACCCCAATCTACATTTAATTTGGGTAGGTGCTGGACACTGAACCTATATAATTTACTATTCCAACTCCAATCTACATTTAATTAGGGTAGGTGCTGGACACTGAACCTATTTAATTAACTATTCCAACTCCAATCTATATTTAATTAGGGTAGGTGCTGGACACTGAACCTATTTAATTTACTATTCCAACTCCAAACTACATTTAATTAGGGTAGGTGCTGGACACTGAACCTATTTAATTTACTATTCCTACTCCAATCTACATTTAATTAGGGTAGGTGCTGGACACTGAACCTATTTAATTAACTATTCCAACTCCAATCTACATTTAATTAGGGTAGGTGCTGGACACTGAACATATTTAATTTACTATTCCAACTCCAATCTACATTTTATTAGGGTAGGTGCTGGACACTGAACCTATTTAATTAACTATTCCAAATCAAATTTATATTTAATTAGGGTAGGTGCTGGACACTGAACCTATTTAATTTACTATTCCTACCCCAATCTACATTTAATTTGGGTAGGTGCTGGACACTGAACCTATATAATTTACTATTCCAACTCCAATCTACATTTAATTAGGGTAGGTGCTGGACACTGAACCTATTTAATTAACTATTCCAACTCCAATCTATATTTAATTAGGGTAGGTGCTGGACACTGAACCTATTTAATTTACTATTCCAACTCCAAACTACATTTAATTAGGGTAGGTGCTGGACACTGAACCTATTTAATTTACTATTCCTACTCCAATCTACATTTAATTAGGGTAGGTGCTGGACACTGAACCTATTTAATTAACTATTCCAACTCCAATCTACATTTAATTAGGGTAGGTGCTGGACACTGAACATATTTAATTTACTATTCCAACTCCAATCTACATTTACTTAGGGTAGGTGCTGGACACTGAACCTATTTAATTTACTATTCCAACTCCAAACTACATTTAATTAGGGTAGGTGCTGGACACTGAACCTATTTATTTTACTATTCCAACTCCAATCTACATTTAATTAGGGTAGGTGCTGGACACTGAACCTATTTAATTTACTATTCCAACTCCAACCTACATTTAATTAGGGTAGGTGCTGGACACTGAACCTATTTAATTTAGTATTCCAACTCCAATCTACATTTAATTAGGTTAGGTGCTGGACACTGAACCTATTTAATTAACTATTCCAACTCCAATCTACATTTAATTAGGGTAGGTGCTGGACACTGAACCTATTTAATTTACTATTCCAACTCAAATTTATATTTAATTAGAGTAGGTGCTGGACACTGAACCTATTTAATTTACTATTCCAACTCCATTCTACATTTAATTAGGGTAGGTGCTGGACACTGAACCTATTTAATTTACTATTCCAACTCCAATCTACATTTAATTAGGGTAGGTGCTGGACACTGAACCTATTTAATTCACTATTCCAACTCCAATCTACATTTAATTTGGGTAGGTGCTGGACACTGAACCTATTTAATTTACTATTCCTACTCCAATCTACATCTAATTAGGTATGGTGCTGGACACAGAACCAATTTAATTAACTATTCCAACTCCAATCTACATTTAATTATGGTAGGTGCTGGACACTGAACCTATTTAATTAACTATTCCAACTCCAAACTACATTTAATTAGGGTAGGTGCTGGACACTGAACCCATTTAATTTACTATTCCAACTCCAATCTACATTTAATTAGGGTAGGTGCTGGACACTGAACCTATTTATTTTACTATTCCAACTCCAATCTATATTTAATTAGGGTAGGTGCTGGACACTGAACCTATTTAATTTACTATTTCAACTCCAATCTACATTTAATTAGGGTAGGTGCTGGACACTGAACCTATTTAATTTACTATTCCAACTCCAATCTATATTTAATTAGGGTAGGTGCTGGACACTGAACGTATTTAATTTACTATTCCAACTCCAATCTACATTTAATTAGGGTAGGTGCTGGACACTGTACCCATTTAATTTACTATTCCAACTCCAATCTACATTTAATTTGGTTAGGTGCTGGACACTGAACCTATATAATTTACTATTCCAACTCCAATCTACATTTAATTAGGGTAGGTGCTGGACACTGTACCTATTTAATTAACTATTCCAACTCCAACCTATATTTAATTAGGGTAGGTGCTGGACACTAAACCTATTTAATTTACTATTCCAACTCCAAACTACATTTAATTAGGGTAGGTGCTGGACACTGAACATATTTAATGTACTATTCCTACTCCAATCTACATTTAATTAGGGTAGGTGTTGGACACTGAACCTATGTAATCAACTATTCCAACTCCAATCTACATTTAATTAGGGTAGGTGCTGGACACTGAACATATTTAATTTACTATTCCAACTCCAATCTACATTTAATTAGGGTAGGTGCTAGACACTGAACCTATTTAATTTACTATTCCAGCTCCAAACTACATTTAATTAGGGTAGGTGCTGGACACTGAACCTATTTATTTTACTATTCCAACTCCAATCTACATTTAATTAGGGTAGGTGCTGGACACTGAACCTATTTAATTTACTATTCCAACTCCAATCTACATTTAATTAGGTTAGGTGCTGGACACTGAACCTATTTAATTTACTATTCCAACTCCAATCTACATTTAATTTGGGTAGGTGCTGGACACTGAACCTATATAATTTACTATTCCAACTCAAATCTACATTTAATTAGGGTAGGTGCTGGACACTGAACCTATTTAATTAACTATTCCAACTCCAAATTAGATTTAATCAGGGTAGGTGCTGGACACTGAACCTATTTAATTTACTATTCCAACTCCAAACTACATTTAATTAGTGTAGGTGCTGGACACTGAACCTATTTATTTACTATTCCTACTCCAATCTACATTTAATTAGGGTAGGTGCTGGACACTGAACCTATTTAATTAACTATTCCAACTCCAATCTACATTTAGATAGGGTAGGTGCTGGACACTTAACATATTTAATTTACTATACCAACTCCAATCTACATTTAATTAGAGTAGGTGCTGGACACTGAACCTATTTAATTTACTATTCCAACTCCAAACTACATTTAATTAGGGTAGGTGCTGGACACTGAACCTATTTATTTTACTATTCCAACTCCAATCTACATTTAATTAGGGTAGGTGCTGGACACTGAACCTATTTAATTTTCTATTCCAACTCCAACCTACATTTAATTAGGGTAGGTGCTGGACACTGAACCTATTTAATTTACTATTCCAACTCCAATCTACATTTAATTAGGTTAGGTGCTGGACACTGAACCTATTTAATTAACTATTCCAACTCCAATCTACATTTAATTATGGTAGGTGCTGGACACTGAACCTATTTAATTTACTATTCCAACTCCAATCTACATTTAGTTAGAGTAGGTGCTGGACACTGAACCTATTTAATTTACTATTCCAACTCCAATCTACATTTAGTTTGGGTAGGTGCTGGACACCGTACCTATTTAATTTACTATTCCAACTCCAATCTACATTTAATTAGGGTAGGTGCTGGACACTGAACCTATTTAATTTAATATTCCAACTCCAATCTACATTTAATAAGGGTAGGTGCTGGACAATGAACCTATTTAATTAACTATTCCAACTCCAATCTACATTTAATTAGGGTAGGTGCTGGGCACTGAACCTATTTAATTTACTATTCCAACTCCAATCTACATTTAATTAGGGTTGGTGCTGGACACTGTACCTATTTAATGTACTATTCCAACTCCAATCTACATTCAATTAGGATAGGTGCTGGACACTGAACCTATTTAATTTACTATTCCAACTCCAATCTATATTTAATTAGGGTACGTGCTGGACACTGAACCTATTTAATTTACTATTCCAACTCCAATCTACATTTAATTAGGGTAGGTGATGGACACTGAACCTATTTAATTTACTATTCCAACTCCAATCTACATTTAATTCGGGTAGGTGCTGGACACTGAACCTATTTAATTTACTATTCCAACTCCAATCTACATTTTATTAGGGTAGGTGCTGGACACTGAACCTATTTAATTAACTATTCCAAATCAAATTTATATTTAATTAGGGTAGGTGCTGGACACTGAACCTATTTAATTTACTATTCCTACCCCAATCTACATTTAATTTGGGTAGGTGCTGGACACTGAACCTATATAATTTACTATTCCAACTCCAATCTACATTTAGTTTGGGTAGGTGCTGGACACCGTACCTATTTAATTTACTATTCCAACTCCAATCTACATAAAATTAGGGTAGGTGCTGGACACTGAACCTATTTAATTTACTATTCCAACTCCAATATACATTTAATTAGGGTAGGTGCTGGACAATGAACCTATTTAATTAACTATTCCAACTCCAATCTACATTTAATTAGGGTAGGTGCTGGACACTGAACCTATTTATTTTACTATTCCAACTCCAATCTACATTTAATTAGGGTAGGTGCTGGACACTGAACCTATTTAATTTTCTATTCCAACTCCAACCTACATTTAATTAGGGTAGGTGCTGGACACTGAACCTATTTAATTTACTATTCCAACTCCAATCTACATTTAATTAGGTTAGGTGCTGGACACTGAACCTATTTAATTAACTATTCCAACTCCAATCTACATTTAATTATGGTAGGTGCTGGACACTGAACCTATTTAATTTACTATTCCAACTCCAATCTACATTTAGTTAGAGTAGGTGCTGGACACTGAACCTATTTAATTTACTATTCCAACTCCAATCTACATTTAGTTTGGGTAGGTGCTGGACACCGTACCTATTTAATTTACTATTCCAACTCCAATCTACATTTAATTAGGGTAGGTGCTGGACACTGAACCTATTTAATTTAATATTCCAACTCCAATCTACATTTAATAAGGGTAGGTGCTGGACAATGAACCTATTTAATTAACTATTCCAACTCCAATCTACATTTAATTAGGGTAGGTGCTGGGCACTGAACCTATTTATTTTACTATTCCAACTCCAATCTACATTTAATTAGGGTTGGTGCTGGACACTGTACCTATTTAATGTACTATTCCAACTCCAATCTACATTCAATTAGGATAGGTGCTGGACACTGAACCTATTTAATTTACTATTCCAACTCCAATCTATATTTAATTAGGGTACGTGCTGGACACTGAACCTATTTAATTTACTATTCCAACTCCAATCTACATTTAATTAGGGTAGGTGCTGGACACTGAACCTATTTAATTTACTATTCCAACTCCAATCTACATTTAATTCGGGTAGGTGCTGGACACTGAACCTATTTAATTTACTATTCCAACTCCAATCTACATTTTATTAGGGTAGGTGCTGGACACTGAACCTATTTAATTAACTATTCCAAATCAAATTTATATTTAATTAGGGTAGGTGCTGGACACTGAACCTATTTAATTTACTATTCCTACCCCAATCTACATTTAATTTGGGTAGGTGCTGGACACTGAACCTATATAATTTACTATTCCAACTCCAATCTACATTTAGTTTGGGTAGGTGCTGGACACCGTACCTATTTAATTTACTATTCCAACTCCAATCTACATTTAATTAGGGTAGGTGCTGGACACTGAACCTATTTAATTTACTATTCCAACTCCAATATACATTTAATTAGGGTAGGTGCTGGACAATGAACCTATTTAATTAACTATTCCAACTCCAATCTACATTTAATTAGGGTAGGTGCTGGACACTGAACCTATTTAATTTACTATTCCAACTCCAATCTACATTTAATTAGGGTAGGTGCTGGACACTGAACCTATTTAATTAACTATTCCAACTCCAAATTAGATTTAATTAGGGTAGGTGCTGGACACTGAACCTATTTAATTTACTATTCCAACTCCAAACTACATTTAATTAGTGTAGGTGCTGGACACTGAACCTATTTATTTACTATTCCTACTCCAATCTACATTTAATTAGGGTAGGTGCTGGACACTGAACCTATTTAATTAACTATTCCAACTCCAATCTACATTTAGATAGGGTAGGTGCTGGACACTTAACATATTTAATTTACTATACCAACTCCAATCTACATTTAATTAGAGTAGGTGCTGGACACTGAACCTATTTAATTTACTATTCCAACTCCAAACTACATTTAATTAGGGTAGGTGCTGGACACTGAACCTATTTATTTTACTATTCCAACTCCAATCTACATTTAATTAGGGTAGGTGCTGGACACTGAACCTATTTAATTTTCTATTCCAACTCCAACCTACATTTAATTAGGGTAGGTGCTGGACACTGAACCTATTTAATTTACTATTCCAACTCCAATCTACATTTAATTAGGTTAGGTGCTGGACACTGAACCTATTTAATTAACTATTCCAACTCCAATCTACATTTAATTATGGTAGGTGCTGGACACTGAACCTATTTAATTTACTATTCCAACTCCAATCTACATTTAGTTAGAGTAGGTGCTGGACACTGAACCTATTTAATTTACTATTCCAACTCCAATCTACATTTAGTTTGGGTAGGTGCTGGACACCGTACCTATTTAATTTACTATTCCAACTCCAATCTACATTTAATTAGGGTAGGTGCTGGACACTGAACCTATTTAATTTAATATTCCAACTCCAATCTACATTTAATAAGGGTAGGTGCTGGACAATGAACCTATTTAATTAACTATTCCAACTCCAATCTACATTTAATTAGGGTAGGTGCTGGGCACTGAACCTATTTAATTTACTATTCCAACTCCAATCTACATTTAATTAGGGTTGGTGCTGGACACTGTACCTATTTAATGTACTATTCCAACTCCAATCTACATTCAATTAGGATAGGTGCTGGACACTGAACCTATTTAATTTACTATTCCAACTCCAATCTATATTTAATTAGGGTACGTGCTGGACACTGAACCTATTTAATTTACTATTCCAACTCCAATCTACATTTAATTAGGGTAGGTGCTGGACACTGAACCTATTTAATTTACTATTCCAACTCCAATCTACATTTAATTCGGGTAGGTGCTGGACACTGAACCTATTTAATTTACTATTCCAACTCCAATCTACATTTTATTAGGGTAGGTGCTGGACACTGAACCTATTTAATTAACTATTCCAAATCAAATTTATATTTAATTAGGGTAGGTGCTGGACACTGAACCTATTTAATTTACTATTCCTACCCCAATCTACATTTAATTTGGGTAGGTGCTGGACACTGAACCTATATAATTTACTATTCCAACTCCAATCTACATTTAGTTTGGGTAGGTGCTGGACACCGTACCTATTTAATTTACTATTCCAACTCCAATCTACATTTAATTAGGGTAGGTGCTGGACACTGAACCTATTTAATTTACTATTCCAACTCCAATATACATTTAATTAGGGTAGGTGCTGGACAATGAACCTATTTAATTAACTATTCCAACTCCAATCTACATTTAATTAGGGTAGGTGCTGGACACTGAACCTATTTATTTTACTATTCCAACTCCAATCTACATTTAATTAGGGTAGGTGCTGGACACTGAACCTATTTAATTTTCTATTCCAACTCCAACCTACATTTAATTAGGGTAGGTGCTGGACACTGAACCTATTTAATTTACTATTCCAACTCCAATCTACATTTAATTAGGTTAGGTGCTGGACACTGAACCTATTTAATTAACTATTCCAACTCCAATCTATATTTAATTATGGTAGGTGCTGGACACTGAACCTATTTAATTTACTATTCCAACTCCAATCTACATTTAGTTAGAGTAGGTGCTGGACACTGAACCTATTTAATTTACTATTCCAACTCCAATCTACATTTAGTTTGGGTAGGTGCTGGACACCGTACCTATTTAATTTACTATTCCAACTCCAATCTACATTTAATTAGGGTAGGTGCTGGACACTGAACCTATTTAATTTAATATTCCAACTCCAATCTACATTTAATAAGGGTAGGTGCTGGACAATGAACCTATTTAATTAACTATTCCAACTCCAATCTACATTTAATTAGGGTAGGTGCTGGGCACTGAACCTATTTAATTTACTATTCCAACTCCAATCTACATTTAATTAGGGTTGGTGCTGGACACTGTACCTATTTAATGTACTATTCCAACTCCAATCTACATTCAATTAGGATAGGTGCTGGACACTGAACCTATTTAATTTACTATTCCAACTCCAATCTATATTTAATTAGGGTACGTGCTGGACACTGAACCTATTTAATTTACTATTCCAACTCCAATCTACATTTAATTAGGGTAGGTGCTGGACACTGAACCTATTTAATTTACTATTCCAACTCCAATCTACATTTAATTCGGGTAGGTGCTGGACACTGAACCTATTTAATTTACTATTCCAACTCCAATCTACATTTTATTAGGGTAGGTGCTGGACACTGAACCTATTTAATTAACTATTCCAAATCAAATTTATATTTAATTAGGGTAGGTGCTGGACACTGAACCTATTTAATTTACTATTCCTACCCCAATCTACATTTAATTTGGGTAGGTGCTGGACACTGAACCTATATAATTTACTATTCCAACTCCAATCTACATTTAGTTTGGGTAGGTGCTGGACACCGTACCTATTTAATTTACTATTCCAACTCCAATCTACATTTAATTAGGGTAGGTGCTGGACACTGAACCTATTTAATTTACTATTCCAACTCCAATATACATTTAATTAGGGTAGGTGCTGGACAATGAACCTATTTAATTAACTATTCCAACTCCAATCTACATTTAATTAGGGTAGGTGCTGGACACTGAACCTATTTAATTTACTATTCCAACTCCAATTTACATTTAATTAGAGTAGGTGCTGGGCACTGAACCTATTTAATTTACTATTCCAACTCCAATCTACATTTAATTAGGGTTGGTGCTGGACACTGTACCTATTTAATGTACTATTCCAACTCCAATCTACATTCAATTAGGATAGGTGCTGGACACTGAACCTATTTAATTTACTATTCCAACTCCAATCTACATTTAATTAGGGTAGGTGCTGGACACTGAACCTATTTAATTTACTATTCCAACTCCAATCTTCATTTAATTTGGGTAGGTCCTGGACACTGAACCTATTTAATTTACTATTCCTACTCCAATCTACATTTAATTAGGTATGGTGCTGGACACAGAACCGATTTAATTAACTATTCCAACTCCAATCTACATTTAATTATGGTAGGTGATGGACACTGAACCTATTTAATTTACTATTCCAACTCCAATCTACATTTAATTAGGGTAGGTGCTGGACACTGAACCTATTTAATTTACTATTCCAACTCCAATCTACATTTTATTAGGGTAGGTGCTGGACACTGAACCTATTTAATTAACTATTCCAAATCAAATTTATATTTAATTAGGGTAGGTGCTGGACACTGAACCTATTTAATTAACTATTCCAACTCCAATCTATATTTAATTAGGGTAGGTGCTGGACACTGAACCTATTTAATTTACTATTCCAACTCCAAACTACATTTAATTAGGGTAGGTGCTGGACACTGAACCTATTTAATTTACTATTCCTACTCCAATCTACATTTAATTAGGGTAGGTGCTGGACACTGAACATATTTAATTTACTATTCCAACTCCAATCTACATTTAATTAGGGTAGGTGCTGGACACTGAAACTATTTAATTTACTATTCCAACTCCAAACTACATTTAATTAGGGTAGGTGCTGGACACTGAACCCATTTAATTTACTATTCCAACTCCAATCTACATTTAATTAGGGTAGGTGCTGGACACTGAACCTATTTATTTTACTATTCCAACTCCAATCTATATTTAATTAGGGTAGGTGCTGGACACTGAACCTATTTAATTTACTATTTCAACTCCAATCTACATTTAATTAGGGTAGGTGCTGGACACTGAACCTATTTAATTTACTATTCCAACTCCAATCTATATTTAATTAGGGTAGGTGCTGGACACTGAACGTATTTAATTTACTATTCCAACTCCAATCTACATTTAATTAGGGTAGGTGCTGGACACTGAACCTATTTAATTTACTATTCCAACTCCAATCTACATTTAATTTGTTTAGGTGCTGGACACTGAACCTATATAATTTACTATTCCAACTCCAATCTACATTTAATTAGGGTAGGTGCTGGACACTGTACCTATTTAATTAACTATTCCAACTCCAACCTATTTTTAATTAGGGTAGGTTCTGGACACTAAACCTATTTAATTTACTATTCCAACTCCAAACTACATTTAATTAGGGTAGGTGCTGGACACTGAACATATCTAATGTACTATTCCTACTCCAATCTACATTTAATTAGGGTAGGTGTTGGACACTGAACCTATGTAATCAACTATTCCAACTCCAATCTACATTTAATTAGGGTAGGTGCTGGACACTGAACATATTTAATTTACTATTCCAACTCCAATCTACATTTAATTAGGGTAGGTGCTGGACACTGAACCTATTTAATTTACTATTCCAGCTCCAAACTACATTTAATTAGGGTAGGTGCTGGACACTGAACCTATTTATTTTACTATTCCAACTCCAATCTACATTTAATTAGGGTAGGTGCTGGACACTGAACCTATTTAATTTACTATTCCAACTCCAATCTACATTTAATTAGGTTAGGTGCTGGACACTGAACCTATTTAATTTACTATTCCAACTCCAATCTACATTTAATTTGGGTAGGTGCTGGACACTGAACCTATATAATTTACTATTCCAACTCAAATCTACATTTAATTAGGGTAGGTGCTGGACACTGAACCTATTTAATTAACTATTCCAACTCCAAATTAGATTTAATTAGGGTAGGTGCTGGACACTGAACCTATTTAATTTACTATTCCAACTCCAAACTACATTTAATTAGTGTAGGTGCTGGACACTGAACCTATTTATTTACTATTCCTACTCCAATCTACATTTAATTAGGGTAGGTGCTGGACACTGAACCTATTTAATTAACTATTCCAACTCCAATCTACATTTAGATAGGGTAGGTGATGGACACTTAACATATTTAATTTACTATACCAACTCCAATCTACATTTAATTAGAGTAGGTGCTGGACACTGAACCTATTTAATTTACTATTCCAACTCCAAACTACATTTAATTAGGGTAGGTGCTGGACACTGAACCTATTTATTTTACTATTCCAACTCCAATCTACATTTAATTAGGGTAGGTGCTGGACACTGAACCTATTTAATTTTCTATTCCAACTCCAACCTACATTTAATTAGGGTAGGTGCTGGACACTGAACCTATTTAATTTACTATTCCAACTCCAATCTACATTTAATTAGGTGAGGTGCTGGACACTGAACCTATTTAATTAACTATTCCAACTCCAATCTACATTTAATTATGGTAGGTGCTGGACACTGAACCTATTTAATTTACTATTCCAACTCCAATCTACATTTAGTTAGAGTAGGTGCTGGACACTGAACCTATTTAATTTACTATTCCAACTCCAATCTACATTTAGTTTGGGTAGGTGCTGGACACCGTACCTATTTAATTTACTATTCCAACTTCAATCTACATTTAATTAGGGTAGGTGCTGGACACTGAACCTATTTAATTTACTATTCCAACTCCAATCTACATTTAATAAGGGTAGGTGCTGGACAATGAACCTATTTAATTAACTATTCCAACTCCAATCTACATTTAATTAGGGTAGGTGCTGGACACTGAACCTATTTAATTTACTATTCCAACTCCAATTTACATTTAATTAGAGTAGGTGCTGGGCACTGAACCTATTTAATTTACTATTCCAACTCCAATCTACATTTAATTAGGGTTGGTGCTGGACACTGTACCTATTTAATGTACTATTCCAAATCCAATCTACATTCAATTAGGATAGGTGCTGGACACTGAACCTATTTAATTTACTATTCCAACTCCAATCTATATTTAATTAGGGTAGGTGCTGGACACTGAACCTATTTAATTTACTATTCCAACTCCAATCTACATTTAATTAGGGTAGGTGTTGGACACTGAACCTATTTAATTTACTATTCCAACTCCAATCTACATTTAATTAGGGTAGGTGCTGGACACTGAACCTATTTAATTTACTATTCCAACTCCAATCTACATTTTATTAGGGTAGGTGCTGGACACTGAACCTTATTAATTAACTATTCCAAATCAAATTTATATTTAATTAGGGTAGGTGCTGGACACTGAACCTATTTAATTTACTATTCCTACCCCAATCTACATTTAATTTGGGTAGGTGCTGGACACTGAACCTATATAATTTACTATTCCAACTCCAATCTACATTTAGTTTGGGTAGGTGCTGGACACCGTACCTATTTAATTTACTATTCCAACTCCAATCTACATAAAATTAGGGTAGGTGCTGGACACTGAACCTATTTAATTTACTATTCCAACTCCAATATACATTTAATTAGGGTAGGTGCTGGACAATGAACCTATTTAATTAACTATTCCAACTCCAATCTACATTTAATTAGGGTAGGTGCTGGACACTGAACCTATTTATTTTACTATTCCAACTCCAATCTACATTTAATTAGGGTAGGTGCTGGACACTGAACCTATTTAATTTTCTATTCCAACTCCAACCTACATTTAATTAGGGTAGGTGCTGGACACTGAACCTATTTAATTTACTATTCCAACTCCAATCTACATTTAATTAGGTTAGGTGCTGGACACTGAACCTATTTAATTAACTATTCCAACTCCAATCTACATTTAATTATGGTAGGTGCTGGACACTGAACCTATTTAATTTACTATTCCAACTCCAATCTACATTTGGTTAGAGTAGGTGCTGGACACTGAACCTATTTAATTTACTATTCCAACTCCAATCTACATTTAGTTTGGGTAGGTGCTGGACACCGTACCTATTTAATTTACTATTCCAACTCCAATCTACATTTAATTAGGGTAGGTGCTGGACACTGAACCTATTTAATTTAATATTCCAACTCCAATCTACATTTAATAAGGGTAGGTGCTGGACAATGAACCTATTTAATTAACTATTCCAACTCCAATCTACATTTAATTAGGGTAGGTGCTGGGCACTGAACCTATTTATTTTACTATTCCAACTCCAATCTACATTTAATTAGGGTTGGTGCTGGACACTGTACCTATTTAATGTACTATTCCAACTCCAATCTACATTCAATTAGGATAGGTGCTGGACACTGAACCTATTTAATTTACTATTCCAACTCCAATCTATATTTAATTAGGGTACGTGCTGGACACTGAACCTATTTAATTTACTATTCCAACTCCAATCTACATTTAATTAGGGTAGGTGCTGGACACTGAACCTATTTAATTTACTATTCCAACTCCAATCTACATTTAATTCGGGTAGGTGCTGGACACTGAACCTATTTAATTTACTATTCAAACTCCAATCTACATTTTATTAGGGTAGGTGCTGGACACTGAACCTATTTAATTAACTATTCCAAATCAAATTTATATTTAATTAGGGTAGGTGCTGGACACTGAACCTATTTAATTTACTATTCCTACCCCAATCTACATTTAATTTGGGTAGGTGCTGGACACTGAACCTATATAATTTACTATTCCAACTCCAATCTACATTTAGTTTGGGTAGGTGCTGGACACCGTACCTATTTAATTTACTATTCCAACTCCAATCTACATTTAATTAGGGTAGGTGCTGGACACTGAACCTATTTAATTTACTATTCCAACTCCAATATACATTTAATTAGGGTAGGTGCTGGACAATGAACCTATTTAATTAACTATTCCAACTCCAATCTACATTTAATTAGGGTAGGTGCTGGACACTGAACCTATTTAATTTACTATTCCAACTCCAATCTACATTTAATTAGGGTAGGTGCTGGACACTGAACCTATTTAATTAACTATTCCAACTCCAAATTAGATTTAATTAGGGTAGGTGCTGGACACTGAACCTATTTAATTTACTATTCCAACTCCAAACTACATTTAATTAGTGTAGGTGCTGGACACTGAACCTATTTATTTACTATTCCTACTCCAATCTACATTTAATTAGGGTAGGTGCTGGACACTGAACCTATTTAATTAACTATTCCAACTCCAATCTACATTTAGATAGGGTAGGTGCTGGACACTTAACATATTTAATTTACTATACCAACTCCAATCTACATTTAATTAGAGTAGGTGCTGGACACTGAACCTATTTAATTTACTATTCCAACTCCAAACTACATTTAATTAGGGTAGGTGCTGGACACTGAACCTATTTATTTTACTATTCCAACTCCAATCTACATTTAATTAGGGTAGGTGCTGGACACTGAACCTATTTAATTTTCTATTCCAACTCCAACCTACATTTAATTAGGGTAGGTGCTGGACACTGAACCTATTTAATTTACTATTCCAACTCCAATCTACATTTAATTAGGTTAGGTGCTGGACACTGAACCTATTTAATTAACTATTCCAACTCCAATCTACATTTAATTATGGTAGGTGCTGGACACTGAACCTATTTAATTTACTATTCCAACTCCAATCTACATTTAGTTAGAGTAGGTGCTGGACACTGAACCTATTTAATTTACTATTCCAACTCCAATCTACATTTAGTTTGGGTAGGTGCTGGACACCGTACCTATTTAATTTACTATTCCAACTCCAATCTACATTTAATTAGGGTAGGTGCTGGACACTGAACCTATTTAATTTAATATTCCAACTCCAATCTACATTTAATAAGGGTAGGTGCTGGACAATGAACCTATTTAATTAACTATTCCAACTCCAATCTACATTTAATTAGGGTAGGTGCTGGGCACTGAACCTATTTAATTTACTATTCCAACTCCAATCTACATTTAATTAGGGTTGGTGCTGGACACTGTACCTATTTAATGTACTATTCCAACTCCAATCTACATTCAATTAGGATAGGTGCTGGACACTGAACCTATTTAATTTACTATTCCAACTCCAATCTATATTTAATTAGGGTACGTGCTGGACACTGAACCTATTTAATTTACTATTCCAACTCCAATCTACATTTAATTAGGGTAGGTGCTGGACACTGAACCTATTTAATTTACTATTCCAACTCCAATCTACATTTAATTCGGGTAGGTGCTGGACACTGAACCTATTTAATTTACTATTCCAACTCCAATCTACATTTTATTAGGGTAGGTGCTGGACACTGAACCTATTTAATTAACTATTCCAAATCAAATTTATATTTAATTAGGGTAGGTGCTGGACACTGAACCTATTTAATTTACTATTCCTACCCCAATCTACATTTAATTTGGGTAGGTGCTGGACACTGAACCTATATAATTTACTATTCCAACTCCAATCTACATTTAGTTTGGGTAGGTGCTGGACACCGTACCTATTTAATTTACTATTCCAACTCCAATCTACATTTAATTAGGGTAGGTGCTGGACACTGAACCTATTTAATTTACTATTCCAACTCCAATATACATTTAATTAGGGTAGGTGCTGGACAATGAACCTATTTAATTAACTATTCCAACTCCAATCTACATTTAATTAGGGTAGGTGCTGGACACTGAACCTATTTATTTTACTATTCCAACTCCAATCTACATTTAATTAGGGTAGGTGCTGGACACTGAACCTATTTAATTTTCTATTCCAACTCCAACCTACATTTAATTAGGGTAGGTGCTGGACACTGAACCTATTTAATTTACTATTCCAACTCCAATCTACATTTAATTAGGTTAGGTGCTGGACACTGAACCTATTTAATTAACTATTCCAACTCCAATCTATATTTAATTATGGTAGGTGCTGGACACTGAACCTATTTAATTTACTATTCCAACTCCAATCTACATTTAGTTAGAGTAGGTGCTGGACACTGAACCTATTTAATTTACTATTCCAACTCCAATCTACATTTAGTTTGGGTAGGTGCTGGACACCGTACCTATTTAATTTACTATTCCAACTCCAATCTACATTTAATTAGGGTAGGTGCTGGACACTGAACCTATTTAATTTAATATTCCAACTCCAATCTACATTTAATAAGGGTAGGTGCTGGACAATGAACCTATTTAATTAACTATTCCAACTCCAATCTACATTTAATTAGGGTAGGTGCTGGGCACTGAACCTATTTAATTTACTATTCCAACTCCAATCTACATTTAATTAGGGTTGGTGCTGGACACTGTACCTATTTAATGTACTATTCCAACTCCAATCTACATTCAATTAGGATAGGTGCTGGACACTGAACCTATTTAATTTACTATTCCAACTCCAATCTATATTTAATTAGGGTACGTGCTGGACACTGAACCTATTTAATTTACTATTCCAACTCCAATCTACATTTAATTAGGGTAGGTGCTGGACACTGAACCTATTTAATTTACTATTCCAACTCCAATCTACATTTAATTCGGGTAGGTGCTGGACACTGAACCTATTTAATTTACTATTCCAACTCCAATCTACATTTTATTAGGGTAGGTGCTGGACACTGAACCTATTTAATTAACTATTCCAAATCAAATTTATATTTAATTAGGGTAGGTGCTGGACACTGAACCTATTTAATTTACTATTCCTACCCCAATCTACATTTAATTTGGGTAGGTGCTGGACACTGAACCTATATAATTTACTATTCCAACTCCAATCTACATTTAGTTTGGGTAGGTGCTGGACACCGTACCTATTTAATTTACTATTCCAACTCCAATCTACATTTAATTAGGGTAGGTGCTGGACACTGAACCTATTTAATTTACTATTCCAACTCCAATATACATTTAATTAGGGTAGGTGCTGGACAATGAACCTATTTAATTAACTATTCCAACTCCAATCTACATTTAATTAGGGTAGGTGCTGGACACTGAACCTATTTAATTTACTATTCCAACTCCAATTTACATTTAATTAGAGTAGGTGCTGGGCACTGAACCTATTTAATTTACTATTCCAACTCCAATCTACATTTAATTAGGGTTGGTGCTGGACACTGTACCTATTTAATGTACTATTCCAACTCCAATCTACATTCAATTAGGATAGGTGCTGGACACTGAACCTATTTAATTTACTATTCCAACTCCAATCTACATTTAATTAGGGTAGGTGCTGGACACTGAACCTATTTAATTTACTATTCCAACTCCAATCTTCATTTAATTTGGGTAGGTCCTGGACACTGAACCTATTTAATTTACTATTCCTACTCCAATCTACATTTAATTAGGTATGGTGCTGGACACAGAACCGATTTAATTAACTATTCCAACTCCAATCTACATTTAATTATGGTAGGTGATGGACACTGAACCTATTTAATTTACTATTCCAACTCCAATCTACATTTAATTAGGGTAGGTGCTGGACACTGAACCTATTTAATTTACTATTCCAACTCCAATCTACATTTTATTAGGGTAGGTGCTGGACACTGAACCTATTTAATTAACTATTCCAAATCAAATTTATATTTAATTAGGGTAGGTGCTGGACACTGAACCTATTTAATTAACTATTCCAACTCCAATCTATATTTAATTAGGGTAGGTGCTGGACACTGAACCTATTTAATTTACTATTCCAACTCCAAACTACATTTAATTAGGGTAGGTGCTGGACACTGAACCTATTTAATTTACTATTCCTACTCCAATCTACATTTAATTAGGGTAGGTGCTGGACACTGAACATATTTAATTTACTATTCCAACTCCAATCTACATTTAATTAGGGTAGGTGCTGGACACTGAAACTATTTAATTTACTATTCCAACTCCAAACTACATTTAATTAGGGTAGGTGCTGGACACTGAACCCATTTAATTTACTATTCCAACTCCAATCTACATTTAATTAGGGTAGGTGCTGGACACTGAACCTATTTATTTTACTATTCCAACTCCAATCTATATTTAATTAGGGTAGGTGCTGGACACTGAACCTATTTAATTTACTATTTCAACTCCAATCTACATTTAATTAGGGTAGGTGCTGGACACTGAACCTATTTAATTTACTATTCCAACTCCAATCTATATTTAATTAGGGTAGGTGCTGGACACTGAACGTATTTAATTTACTATTCCAACTCCAATCTACATTTAATTAGGGTAGGTGCTGGACACTGAACCTATTTAATTTACTATTCCAACTCCAATCTACATTTAATTTGTTTAGGTGCTGGACACTGAACCTATATAATTTACTATTCCAACTCCAATCTACATTTAATTAGGGTAGGTGCTGGACACTGTACCTATTTAATTAACTATTCCAACTCCAACCTATTTTTAATTAGGGTAGGTTCTGGACACTAAACCTATTTAATTTACTATTCCAACTCCAAACTACATTTAATTAGGGTAGGTGCTGGACACTGAACATATCTAATGTACTATTCCTACTCCAATCTACATTTAATTAGGGTAGGTGTTGGACACTGAACCTATGTAATCAACTATTCCAACTCCAATCTACATTTAATTAGGGTAGGTGCTGGACACTGAACATATTTAATTTACTATTCCAACTCCAATCTACATTTAATTAGGGTAGGTGCTGGACACTGAACCTATTTAATTTACTATTCCAGCTCCAAACTACATTTAATTAGGGTAGGTGCTGGACACTGAACCTATTTATTTTACTATTCCAACTCCAATCTACATTTAATTAGGGTAGGTGCTGGACACTGAACCTATTTAATTTACTATTCCAACTCCAATCTACATTTAATTAGGTTAGGTGCTGGACACTGAACCTATTTAATTTACTATTCCAACTCCAATCTACATTTAATTTGGGTAGGTGCTGGACACTGAACCTATATAATTTACTATTCCAACTCAAATCTACATTTAATTAGGGTAGGTGCTGGACACTGAACCTATTTAATTAACTATTCCAACTCCAAATTAGATTTAATTAGGGTAGGTGCTGGACACTGAACCTATTTAATTTACTATTCCAACTCCAAACTACATTTAATTAGTGTAGGTGCTGGACACTGAACCTATTTATTTACTATTCCTACTCCAATCTACATTTAATTAGGGTAGGTGCTGGACACTGAACCTATTTAATTAACTATTCCAACTCCAATCTACATTTAGATAGGGTAGGTGATGGACACTTAACATATTTAATTTACTATACCAACTCCAATCTACATTTAATTAGAGTAGGTGCTGGACACTGAACCTATTTAATTTACTATTCCAACTCCAAACTACATTTAATTAGGGTAGGTGCTGGACACTGAACCTATTTATTTTACTATTCCAACTCCAATCTACATTTAATTAGGGTAGGTGCTGGACACTGAACCTATTTAATTTTCTATTCCAACTCCAACCTACATTTAATTAGGGTAGGTGCTGGACACTGAACCTATTTAATTTACTATTCCAACTCCAATCTACATTTAATTAGGTGAGGTGCTGGACACTGAACCTATTTAATTAACTATTCCAACTCCAATCTACATTTAATTATGGTAGGTGCTGGACACTGAACCTATTTAATTTACTATTCCAACTCCAATCTACATTTAGTTAGAGTAGGTGCTGGACACTGAACCTATTTAATTTACTATTCCAACTCCAATCTACATTTAGTTTGGGTAGGTGCTGGACACCGTACCTATTTAATTTACTATTCCAACTTCAATCTACATTTAATTAGGGTAGGTGCTGGACACTGAACCTATTTAATTTACTATTCCAACTCCAATCTACATTTAATAAGGGTAGGTGCTGGACAATGAACCTATTTAATTAACTATTCCAACTCCAATCTACATTTAATTAGGGTAGGTGCTGGACACTGAACCTATTTAATTTACTATTCCAACTCCAATTTACATTTAATTAGAGTAGGTGCTGGGCACTGAACCTATTTAATTTACTATTCCAACTCCAATCTACATTTAATTAGGGTTGGTGCTGGACACTGTACCTATTTAATGTACTATTCCAAATCCAATCTACATTCAATTAGGATAGGTGCTGGACACTGAACCTATTTAATTTACTATTCCAACTCCAATCTATATTTAATTAGGGTAGGTGCTGGACACTGAACCTATTTAATTTACTATTCCAACTCCAATCTACATTTAATTAGGGTAGGTGTTGGACACTGAACCTATTTAATTTACTATTCCAACTCCAATCTACATTTAATTAGGGTAGGTGCTGGACACTGAACCTATTTAATTTACTATTCCAACTCCAATCTACATTTTATTAGGGTAGGTGCTGGACACTGAACCTTATTAATTAACTATTCCAAATCAAATTTATATTTAATTAGGGTAGGTGCTGGACACTGAACCTATTTAATTTACTATTCCTACCCCAATCTACATTTAATTTGGGTAGGTGCTGGACACTGAACCTATATAATTTACTATTCCAACTCCAATCTACATTTAATTAGGGTAGGTGCTGGACACTGAACCTATTTAATTAACTATTCCAACTCCAATCTATATTTAATTAGGGTAGGTGCTGGACACTGAACCTATTTAATTTACTATTCCAACTCCAAACTACATTTAATTAGGGTAGGTGCTGGACACTGAACCTATTTAATTTACTATTCCTACTCCAATCTACATTTAATTAGGGTAGGTGCTGGACACTGAACCTATTTAATTAACTATTCCAACTCCAATCTACATTTAATTAGGGTAGGTGCTGGACACTGAACCTATTTAATTTACTATTCCAACTCCAATTTACATTTAATTAGAGTAGGTGCTGGGCACTGAACCTATTTAATTTACTATTCCAACTCCAATCTACATTTAATTAGGATTGGTGCTGGACACTGTACCTATTTAATGTACTATTCCAACTCCAATCTACATTCAATTAGGATAGGTGCTGGACACTGAACCTATTTAATTTACTATTCCAACTCCAATCTATATTTAATTAGGGTACGTGCTGGACACTGAACCTATTTAATTTACTATTCCAACTCCAATCTACATTTAATTAGGGTAGGTGCTGGACACTGAACCTATTTAATTTACTATTCCAACTCCAATCTACATTTAATTCGGGTAGGTGCTGGACACTGAACCTATTTAATTTACTATTCCAACTCCAATCTACATTTTATTAGGGTAGGTGCTGGACACTGAACCTATTTAATTAACTATTCCAAATCAAATTTATATTTAATTAGGGTAGGTGCTGGACACTGAACCTATTTAATTTACTATTCCTACCCCAATCTACATTTAATTTGGGTAGGTGCTGGACACTGAACCTATATAATTTACTATTCCAACTCCAATCTACATTTAGTTTGGGTAGGTGCTGGACACCGTACCTATTTAATTTACTATTCCAACTCCAATCTACATTTAATTAGGGTAGGTGCTGGACACTGAACCTATTTAATTTACTATTCCAACTCCAATATACATTTAATTAGGGTAGGTGCTGGACAATGAACCTATTTAATTAACTATTCCAACTCCAATCTACATTTAATTAGGGTAGGTGCTGGACACTGAACCTATTTAATTTACTATTCCAACTCCAATTTACATTTAATTAGAGTAGGTGCTGGGCACTGAACCTATTTAATTTACTATTCCAACTCCAATCTACATTTAATTAGGGTTGGTGCTGGACACTGTACCTATTTAATGTACTATTCCAACTCCAATCTACATTCAATTAGGATAGGTGCTGGACACTGAACCTATTTAATTTACTATTCCAACTCCAATCTACATTTAATTAGGGTAGGTGCTGGACACTGAACCTATTTAATTTACTATTCCAACTCCAATCTTCATTTAATTTGGGTAGGTCCTGGACACTGAACCTATTTAATTTACTATTCCTACTCCAATCTACATTTAATTAGGTATGGTGCTGGACACAGTACCGATTTAATTAACTATTCCAACTCCAATCTACATTTAATTATGGTAGGTGATGGACACTGAACCTATTTAATTTACTATTCCAACTCCAATCTACATTTAATTAGGGTAGGTGCTGGACACTGAACCTATTTAATTTACTATTCCAACTCCAATCTACATTTTATTAGGGTAGGTGCTGGACACTGAACCTATTTAATTAACTATTCCAAATCAAATTTATATTTAATTAGGGTAGGTGCTGGACACTGAACCTATTTAATTAACTATTCCAACTCCAATCTATATTTAATTAGGGTAGGTGCTGGACACTGAACCTATTTAATTTACTATTCCAACTCCAAACTACATTTAATTAGGGTAGGTGCTGGACACTGAACCTATTTAATTTACTATTCCTACTCCAATCTACATTTAATTAGGGTAGGTGCTGGACACTGAACATATTTAATTTACTATTCCAACTCCAATCTACATTTAATTAGGGTAGGTGCTGGACACTGAAACTATTTAATTTACTATTCCAACTCCAAACTACATTTAATTAGGGTAGGTGCTGGACACTGAACCCATTTAATTTACTATTCCAACTCCAATCTACATTTAATTAGGGTAGGTGCTGGACACTGAACCTATTTATTTTACTATTCCAACTCCAATCTATATTTAATTAGGGTAGGTGCTGGACACTGAACCTATTTAATTTACTATTTCAACTCCAATCTACATTTAATTAGGGTAGGTGCTGGACACTGAACCTATTTAATTTACTATTCCAACTCCAATCTATATTTAATTAGGGTAGGTGCTGGACACTGAACGTATTTAATTTACTATTCCAACTCCAATCTACATTTAATTAGGGTAGGTGCTGGACACTGAACCTATTTAATTTACTATTCCAACTCCAATCTACATTTAATTTGGTTAGGTGCTGGACACTGAACCTATATAATTTACTATTCCAACTCCAATCTACATTTAATTAGGGTAGGTGCTGGACACTGTACCTATTGAATTAACTATTCCAACTCCAACCTATTTTTAATTAGGGTAGGTTCTGGACACTAAACCTATTTAATTTACTATTCCAACTCCAAACTACATTTAATTAGGGTAGGTGCTGGACACTGAACATATTTAATGTACTATTCCTACTCCAATCTACATTTAATTAGGGTAGGTGTTGGACACTGAACCTATGTAATCAACTATTCCAACTCCAATCTACATTTAATTAGGGTAGGTGCTGGACACTGAACATATTTAATTTACTATTCCAACTCCAATCTACATTTAATTAGGGTAGGTGCTGGACACTGAACCTATTTAATTTACTATTCCAGCTCCAAACTACATTTAATTAGGGTAGGTGCTGGACACTGAACCTATTTATTTTACTATTCCAACTCCAATCTACATTTAATTAGGGTAGGTGCTGGACACTGAACCTATTTAATTTACTATTCCAACTCCAATCTACATTTAATTAGGTTAGGTGCTGGACACTGAACCTATTTAATTTACTATTCCAACTCCAATCTACATTTAATTTGGGTAGGTGCTGGACACTGAACCTATATAATTTACTATTCCAACTCAAATCTACATTTAATTAGGGTAGGTGCTGGACACTGAACCTATTTAATTAACTATTCCAACTCCAAATTAGATTTAATTAGGGTAGGTGCTGGACACTGAACCTATTTAATTTACTATTCCAACTCCAAACTACATTTAATTAGTGTAGGTGCTGGACACTGAACCTATTTATTTACTATTCCTACTCCAATCTACATTTAATTAGGGTAGGTGCTGGACACTGAACCTATTTAATTAACTATTCCAACTCCAATCTACATTTAGATAGGGTAGGTGCTGGACACTTAACATATTTAATTTACTATACCAACTCCAATCTACATTTAATTAGAGTAGGTGCTGGACACTGAACCTATTTAATTAACTATTCCAACTCCAAATTAGATTTAATTAGGGTAGGTGCTGGACACTGAACCTATTTAATTTACTATTCCAACTCCAAACTACATTTAATTAGTGTAGGTGCTGGACACTGAACCTATTTATTTACTATTCCTACTCCAATCTACATTTAATTAGGGTAGGTGCTGGACACTGAACCTATTTAATTAACTATTCCAACTCCAATCTACATTTAGATAGGGTAGGTGCTGGACACTTAACATATTTAATTTACTATACCAACTCAAATCTACATTTAATTAGAGTAGGTGCTGGACACTGAACCTATTTAATTTAATATTCCAACTCCAATCTACATTTAATAAGGGTAGGTGCTGGACAATGAACCTATTTAATTTACTATTCCAACTCCAATCTACATTTAATTTGGTTAGGTGCTGGACACTGAACCTATATAATTTACTATTCCAACTCCAATCTACATTTAATTAGGGTAGGTGCTGGACACTGTACCTATTTAATTAACTATTCCAACTCCAACCTATTTTTAATTAGGGTAGGTTCTGGACACTAAACCTATTTAATTTACTATTCCAACTCCAAACTACATTTAATTAGGGTAGGTGCTGGACACTGAACATATTTAATGTACTATTCCTACTCCAATCTACATTTAATTAGGGTAGGTGTTGGACACTGAACCTATGTAATCAACTATTCCAACTCCAATCTACATTTAATTAGGGTAGGTGCTGGACACTGAACATATTTAATTTACTATTCCAACTCCAATCTACATTTAATTAGGGTAGGTGCTGGACACTGAACCTATTTAATTTACTATTCCAGCTCCAAACTACATTTAATTAGGGTAGGTGCTGGACACTGAACCTATTTATTTTACTATTCCAACTCCAATCTACATTTAATTAGGGTAGGTGCTGGACACTGAACCTATTTAATTTACTATTCCAACTCCAATCTACATTTAATTAGGTTAGGTGCTGGACACTGAACCTATTTAATTTACTATTCCAACTCCAATCTACATTTAATTTGGGTAGGTGCTGGACACTGAACCTATATATTTTACTATTCCAACTCAAATCTACATTTAATTAGGGTAGGTGCTGGACACTGAACCTATTTAATTAACTATTCCAACTCCAAATTAGATTTAATTAGGGTAGGTGCTGGACACTGAACCTATTTAATTTACTATTCCAACTCCAAACTACATTTAATTAGTGTAGGTGCTGGACACTGAACCTATTTATTTACTATTCCTACTCCAATCTACATTTAATTAGGGTAGGTGCTGGACACTGAACCTATTTAATTAACTATTCCAACTCCAATCTACATTTAGATAGGGTAGGTGCTGGACACTTAACATATTTAATTTACTATACCAACTCCAATCTACATTTAATTAGAGTAGGTGCTGGACACTGAACCTATTTAATTTACTATTCCAACTCCAAACTACATTTAATTAGGGTAGGTGCTGGACACTGAACCTATTTATTTTACTATTCCAACTCCAATCTACATTTAATTAGGGTAGGTGCTGGACACTGAACCTATTTAATTTTCTATTCCAACTCCAACCTACATTTAATTAGGGTAGGTGCTGGACACTGAACCTATTTAATTTACTATTCCAACTCCAATCTACATTTAATTAGGTGAGGTGCTGGACACTGAACCTATTTAATTAACTATTCCAACTCCAATCTACATTTAATTATGGTAGGTGCTGGACACTGAACCTATTTAATTTACTATTCCAACTCCAATCTACATTTAGTTAGAGTAGGTGCTGGACACTGAACCTATTTAATTTACTATTCCAACTCCAATCTACATTTAGTTTGGGTAGGTGCTGGACACCGTACCTATTTAATTTACTATTCCAACTTCAATCTACATTTAATTAGGGTAGGTGCTGGACACTGAACCTATTTAATTTACTATTCCAACTCCAATCTACATTTAATAAGGGTAGGTGCTGGACAATGAACCTATTTAATTAACTATTCCAACTCCAATCTACATTTAGATAGGGTAGGTGCTGGACACTTAACATATTTAATTTACTATACCAACTCCAATCTACATTTAATTAGAGTAGGTGCTGGACACTGAACCTATTTAATTTACTATTCCAACTCCAAACTACATTTATTAGGGTAGGTGCTGGACACTGAACCTATTTATTTTACTATTCCAACTCCAATCTACATTTAATTAGGGTAGGTGCTGGACACTGAACCTATTTAATTTTCTATTCCAACTCCAACCTACATTTAATTAGGGTAGGTGCTGGACACTGAACCTATTTAATTTACTATTCCAACTCCAATCTACATTTAATTAGGTGAGGTGCTGGACACTGAACCTATTTAATTAACTATTCCAACTCCAATCTACATTTAATTATGGTAGGTGCTGGACACTGAACCTATTTAATTTACTATTCCAACTCCAATCTACATTTAGTTAGAGTAGGTGCTGGACACTGAACCTATTTAATTTACTATTCCAACTCCAATCTACATTTAGTTTGGGTAGGTGCTGGACACCGTACCTATTTAATTTACTATTCCAACTTCAATCTACATTTAATTAGGGTAGGTGCTGGACACTGAACCTATTTAATTTACTATTCCAACTCCAATTTACATTTAATTAGAGTAGGTGCTGGGCACTGAACCTATTTAATTTACTATTCCAACTCCAATCTACATTTAATTAGGGTTGGTGCTGGACACTGTACCTATTTAATGTACTATTCCAAATCCAATCTACATTCAATTAGGATAGGTGCTGGACACTGAACCTATTTAATTTACTATTCCAACTCCAATCTATATTTAATTAGGGTAGGTGCTGGACACTGAACCTATTTAATTTACTATTCCAACTCCAATCTACATTTAATTAGGGTAGGTGTTGGACACTGAACCTATTTAATTTACTATTCCAACTCCAATCTACATTTAATTAGGGTAGGTGCTGGACACTGAACCTATTTAATTTACTATTCCAACTCCAATCTACATTTTATTAGGGTAGGTGCTGGACACTGAACCTTATTAATTAACTATTCCAAATCAAATTTATATTTAATTAGGGTAGGTGCTGGACACTGAACCTATTTAATTTACTATTCCTACCCCAATCTACATTTAATTTGGGTAGGTGCTGGACACTGAACCTATATAATTTACTATTCCAACTCCAATCTACATTTAATTAGGGTAGGTGCTGGACACTGAACCTATTTAATTAACTATTCCAACTCCAATCTATATTTAATTAGGGTAGGTGCTGGACACTGAACCTATTTAATTTACTATTCCAACTCCAAACTACATTTAATTAGGGTAGGTGCTGGACACTGAACCTATTTAATTTACTATTCCTACTCCAATCTACATTTAATTAGGGTAGGTGCTGGACACTGAACCTATTTAATTAACTATTCCAACTCCAATCTACATTTAATTAGGGTAGGTGCTGGACACTGAACATATTTAATTTACTATTCCAACTCCAATCTACATTTACTTAGGGTAGGTGCTGGACACTGAACCTATTTAATTTACTATTCCAACTCCAAACTACATTTAATTAGGGTAGGTGCTGGACACTGAACCTATTTATTTTACTATTCCAACTCCAATCTACATTTAATTAGGGTAGGTGCTGGACACTGAACCTATTTAATTTACTATTCCAACTCCAACCTACATTTAATTAGGGTAGGTGCTGGACACTGAACCTATTTAATTTAGTATTCCAACTCCAATCTACATTTAATTAGGTTAGGTGCTGGACACTGAACCTATTCAATTAACTATTCCAACTCCAATCTATATTTAATTAGGGTAGGTGCTGGACACTGAACCTATTTAATTTACTATTCCAACTCCAATCTTCATCTAATTTGGGTAGGTCCTGGACACTGAACCTATTTAATTTACTATTCCTACTCCAATCTACATTTAATTAGGTATGGTGCTGGACACAGAACCGATTTAATTAACTATTCCAACTTCAATCTACATTTAATTAGGGTAGGTGCTGGACACTGAACCTATTTAATTTACTATTCCAACTCCAATCTACATTTAATAAGGGTAGGTGCTGGACAATGAACCTATTTAATTAACTATTCCAACTCCAATCTACATTTAGATAGGGTAGGTGCTGGACACTTAACATATTTAATTTACTATACCAACTCTAATCTACATTTAATTAGAGTAGGTGCTGGACACTGAACCTATTTAATTTACTATTCCAACTCCAAACTACATTTATTAGGGTAGGTGCTGGACACTGAACCTATTTATTTTACTATTCCAACTCCAATCTACATTTAATTAGGGTAGGTGCTGGATACTGAACCTATTTAATTTTCTATTCCAACTCCAACCTACATTTAATTAGGGTAGGTGCTGGACACTGAACCTATTTAATTTACTATTCCAACTCCAATCTACATTTAATTAGGTGAGGTGCTGGACACTGAACCTATTTAATTAACTATTCCAACTCCAATCTACATTTAATTATGGTAGGTGCTGGACACTGAACCTATTTAATTTACTATTCCAACTCCAATCTACATTTAGTTAGAGTAGGTGCTGGACACTGAACCTATTTAATTTACTATTCCAACTCCAATCTACATTTAGTTTGGGTAGGTGCTGGACACCGTACCTATTTAATTTACTATTCCAACTTCAATCTACATTTAATTAGGGTAGGTGCTGGACACTGAACCTATTTAATTTACTATTCCAACTCCAATTTACATTTAATTAGAGTAGGTGCTGGGCACTGAACCTATTTAATTTACTATTCCAACTCCAATCTACATTTAATTAGGGTTGGTGCTGGACACTGTACCTATTTAATGTACTATTCCAAATCCAATCTACATTCAATTAGGATAGGTGCTGGACACTGAACCTATTTAATTTACTATTCCAACTCCAATCTATATTTAATTAGGGTAGGTGCTGGACACTGAACCTATTTAATTTACTATTCCAACTCCAATCTACATTTAATTAGGGTAGGTGTTGGACACTGAACCTATTTAATTTACTATTCCAACTCCAATCTACATTTAATTAGGGTAGGTGCTGGACACTGAACCTATTTAATTTACTATTCCAACTCCAATCTACATTTTATTAGGGTAGGTGCTGGACACTGAACCTTATTAATTAACTATTCCAAATCAAATTTATATTTAATTAGGGTAGGTGCTGGACACTGAACCTATTTAATTTACTATTCCTACCCCAATCTACATTTAATTTGGGTAGGTGCTGGACACTGAACCTATATAATTTACTATTCCAACTCCAATCTACATTTAATTAGGGTAGGTGCTGGACACTGAACCTATTTAATTAACTATTCCAACTCCAATCTATATTTAATTAGGGTAGGTGCTGGACACTGAACCTATTTAATTTACTATTCCAACTCCAAACTACATTTAATTAGGGTAGGTGCTGGACACTGAACCTATTTAATTTACTATTCCTACTCCAATCTACATTTAATTAGGGTAGGTGCTGGACACTGAACCTATTTAATTAACTATTCCAACTCCAATCTACATTTAATTAGGGTAGGTGCTGGACACTGAACATATTTAATTTACTATTCCAACTCCAATCTACATTTACTTAGGGTAGGTGCTGGACACTGAACCTATTTAATTTACTATTCCAACTCCAAACTACATTTAATTAGGGTAGGTGCTGGACACTGAACCTATTTATTTTACTATTCCAACTCCAATCTACATTTAATTAGGGTAGGTGCTGGACACTGAACCTATTTAATTTACTATTCCAACTCCAATCTACATTTAATTAGGGTAGGTGCTGGACACTGAACCTATTTAATTTACTATTCCAACTCCAATCTACATTTTATTAGGGTAGGTGCTGGACACTGAACCTTATTAATTAACTATTCCAAATCAAATTTATATTTAATTAGGGTAGGTGCTGGACACTGAACCTATTTAATTTACTATTCCTACCCCAATCTACATTTAATTTGGGTAGGTGCTGGACACTGAACCTATATAATTTACTATTCCAACTCCAATCTACATTTAATTAGGGTAGGTGCTGGACACTGAACCTATTTAATTAACTATTCCAACTCCAATCTATATTTAATTAGGGTAGGTGCTGGACACTGAACCTATTTAATTTACTATTCCAACTCCAAACTACATTTAATTAGGGTAGGTGCTGGACACTGAACCTATTTAATTTACTATTCCTACTCCAATCTACATTTAATTAGGGTAGGTGCTGGACACTGAACCTATTTAATTAACTATTCCAACTCCAATCTACATTTAATTAGGGTAGGTGCTGGACACTGAACATATTTAATTTACTATTCCAACTCCAATCTACATTTACTTAGGGTAGGTGCTGGACACTGAACCTATTTAATTTACTATTCCAACTCCAAACTACATTTAATTAGGGTAGGTGCTGGACACTGAACCTATTTATTTTACTATTCCAACTCCAATCTACATTTAATTAGGGTAGGTGCTGGACACTGAACCTATTTAATTTACTATTCCAACTCCAACCTACATTTAATTAGGGTAGGTGCTGGACACTGAACCTATTTAATTTAGTATTCCAACTCCAATCTACATTTAATTAGGTTAGGTGCTGGACACTGAACCTATTCAATTAACTATTCCAACTCCAATCTATATTTAATTAGGGTAGGTGCTGGACACTGAACCTATTTAATTTACTATTCCAACTCCAATCTTCATTTAATTTGGGTAGGTCCTGGACACTGAACCTATTTAATTTACTATTCCTACTCCAATCTACATTTAATTAGGTATGGTGCTGGACACAGAACCGATTTAATTAACTATTCCAACTTCAATCTACATTTAATTAGGGTAGGTGCTGGACACTGAACCTATTTAATTTACTATTCCAACTCCAATCTACATTTAATAAGGGTAGGTGCTGGACAATGAACCTATTTAATTAACTATTCCAACTCCAATCTACATTTAGATAGGGTAGGTGCTGGACACTTAACATATTTAATTTACTATACCAACTCTAATCTACATTTAATTAGAGTAGGTGCTGGACACTGAACCTATTTAATTTACTATTCCAACTCCAAACTACATTTATTAGGGTAGGTGCTGGACACTGAACCTATTTATTTTACTATTCCAACTCCAATCTACATTTAATTAGGGTAGGTGCTGGATACTGAACCTATTTAATTTTCTATTCCAACTCCAACCTACATTTAATTAGGGTAGGTGCTGGACACTGAACCTATTTAATTTACTATTCCAACTCCAATCTACATTTAATTAGGTGAGGTGCTGGACACTGAACCTATTTAATTAACTATTCCAACTCCAATCTACATTTAATTATGGTAGGTGCTGGACACTGAACCTATTTAATTTACTATTCCAACTCCAATCTACATTTAGTTAGAGTAGGTGCTGGACACTGAACCTATTTAATTTACTATTCCAACTCCAATCTACATTTAGTTTGGGTAGGTGCTGGACACCGTACCTATTTAATTTACTATTCCAACTTCAATCTACATTTAATTAGGGTAGGTGCTGGACACTGAACCTATTTAATTTACTATTCCAACTCCAATTTACATTTAATTAGAGTAGGTGCTGGGCACTGAACCTATTTAATTTACTATTCCAACTCCAATCTACATTTAATTAGGGTTGGTGCTGGACACTGTACCTATTTAATGTACTATTCCAAATCCAATCTACATTCAATTAGGATAGGTGCTGGACACTGAACCTATTTAATTTACTATTCCAACTCCAATCTATATTTAATTAGGGTAGGTGCTGGACACTGAACCTATTTAATTTACTATTCCAACTCCAATCTACATTTAATTAGGGTAGGTGTTGGACACTGAACCTATTTAATTTACTATTCCAACTCCAATCTACATTTAATTAGGGTAGGTGCTGGACACTGAACCTATTTAATTTACTATTCCAACTCCAATCTACATTTTATTAGGGTAGGTGCTGGACACTGAACCTTATTAATTAACTATTCCAAATCAAATTTATATTTAATTAGGGTAGGTGCTGGACACTGAACCTATTTAATTTACTATTCCTACCCCAATCTACATTTAATTTGGGTAGGTGCTGGACACTGAACCTATATAATTTACTATTCCAACTCCAATCTACATTTAATTAGGGTAGGTGCTGGACACTGAACCTATTTAATTAACTATTCCAACTCCAATCTATATTTAATTAGGGTAGGTGCTGGACACTGAACCTATTTAATTTACTATTCCAACTCCAAACTACATTTAATTAGGGTAGGTGCTGGACACTGAACCTATTTAATTTACTATTCCTACTCCAATCTACATTTAATTAGGGTAGGTGCTGGACACTGAACCTATTTAATTAACTATTCCAACTCCAATCTACATTTAATTAGGGTAGGTGCTGGACACTGAACATATTTAATTTACTATTCCAACTCCAATCTACATTTACTTAGGGTAGGTGCTGGACACTGAACCTATTTAATTTACTATTCCAACTCCAAACTACATTTAATTAGGGTAGGTGCTGGACACTGAACCTATTTATTTTACTATTCCAACTCCAATCTACATTTAATTAGGGTAGGTGCTGGACACTGAACCTATTTAATTTACTATTCCAACTCCAACCTACATTTAATTAGGGTAGGTGCTGGACACTGAACCTATTTAATTTAGTATTCCAACTCCAATCTACATTTAATTAGGTTAGGTGCTGGACACTGAACCTATTCAATTAACTATTCCAACTCCAATCTATATTTAATTAGGGTAGGTGCTGGACACTGAACCTATTTAATTTACTATTCCAACTCAAATTTATATTTAATTAGAGTAGGTGCTGGACACTGAACCTATTTAATTTACTATTCCAACTCCATTCTACATTTAATTAGGGTAGGTGCTGGACACTGAACCTATTTAATTTACTATTCCAACTCCAATCTACATTTAATTAGGGTAGGTGCTGGACACTGAACCTATTTAATTCACTATTCCAACTCCAATCTACATTTAATTTGGGTAGGTGCTGGACACTGAACCTATTTAATTTACTATTCCTACTCCAATCTACATTTAATTAGGTATGGTGCTGAACACAGAACCAATTTAATTAACTATTCCAACTCCAATCTACATTTAATTATGGTAGGTGCTGGACACTGAACCTATTTAATTAACTATTCCAACTCCAAACTACATTTAATTAGGGTAGGTGCTGGACACTGAACCCATTTAATTTACTATTCCAACTCCAATCTACATTTAATTAGGGTAGGTGCTGGACACTGAACCTATTTATTTTACTATTCCAACTCCAATCTATATTTAATTAGGGTAGGTGCTGGAAACTGAACCTATTTAATTTACTATTTCAACTCCAATCTACATTTAATTAGGGTAGGTGCTGGACACTGAACCTATTTAATTTACTATTCCAACTCCAATCTATATTTAATTAGGGTAGGTGCTGGACACTGAACGTATTTAATTTACTATTCCAACTCCAATCTACATTTAATTAGGGTAGGTGCTGGACACTGTACCTATTTAATTAACTATTCCAACTCCAACCTATATTTAATTAGGGTAGGTGCTGGACACTAAACCTATTTAATTTACTATTCCAACCCCAAACTACATTTAATTAGGGTAGGTGCTGGACACTGAACATATTTAATGTACTATTCCTACTCCAATCTACATTTAATTAGGGTAGGTGTTGGACACTGAACCTATGTAATCAACTATTCCAACTCCAATCTACATTTAATTAGGGTAGGTGCTGGACACTGAACATATTTAATTTACTATTCCAACTCCAATCTACATTTAATTAGGGTAGGTGCTAGACACTGAACCTATTTAATTTACTATTCCAGCTCCAAACTACATTTAATTAGGGTAGGTGCTGGACACTGAACCTATTTATTTTACTATTCCAACTCCAATCTACATTTAATTAGGGTAGGTGCTGGACACTGAACCTATTTAATTTACTATTCCAACTCCAATCTACATTTAATTAGGTTAGGTGCTGGACACTGAACCTATTTAATTTACTATTCCAACTCCAATCTACATTTAATTTGGGTAGGTGCTGGACACTGAACCTATATAATTTACTATTCCAACTCAAATCTACATTTAATTAGGGTAGGTGCTGGACACTGAACCTATTTAATTAACTATTCCAACTCCAAATTAGATTTAATTAGGGTAGGTGCTGGACACTGAACCTATTTAATTTACTATTCCAACTCCAAACTACATTTAATTAGTGTAGGTGCTGGACACTGAACCTATTTATTTACTATTCCTACTCCAATCTACATTTAATTAGGGTAGGTGCTGGACACTGAACCTATTTAATTAACTATTCCAACTCCAATCTACATTTAGATAGGGTAGGTGCTGGACACTTAACATATTTAATTTACTATACCAACTCCAATCTACATTTAATTAGAGTAGGTGCTGGACACTGAACCTATTTAATTTACTATTCCAACTCCAAACTACATTTAATTAGGGTAGGTGCTGGACACTGAACCTATTTATTTTACTATTCCAACTCCAATCTACATTTAATTAGGGTAGGTGCTGGACACTGAACCTATTTAATTTTCTATTCCAACTCCAATCTACATTTAATTAGGTTAGGTGCTGGACACTGAACCTATTTAATTAACTATTCCAACTCCAATCTACATTTAATTATGGTAGGTGCTGGACACTGAACCTATTTAATTTACTATTCCAACTCCAATCTACATTTAGTTAGAGTAGGTGCTGGACACTGAACCTATTTAATTTACTATTCCAACTCCAATCTACATTTAGTTTGGGTAGGTGCTGGACACCGTACCTATTTAATTTACTATTCTAACTCCAATCTACATTTAATTAGGGTAGGTGCTGGACACTGAACCTATTTAATTTAATATTCCAACTCCAATCTACATTTAATAAGGGTAGGTGCTGGACAATGAACCTATTTAATTAACTATTCCAACTCCAATCTACATTTAATTAGGGTAGGTGCTGGACACTGAACCTATTTAATTTACTATTCCAACTCCAATTTACATTTAATTAGAGTAGGTGCTGGGCACTGAACCTATTTAATTTACTATTCCAACTCCAATCTACATTTAATTAGGGTTGGTGCTGGACACTGTACCTATTTAATGTACTATTCCAACTCCAATCTACATTCAATTAGGATAGGTGCTGGACACTGAACCTATTTAATTTACTATTCCAACTCCAATCTATATTTAATTAGGGTACGTGCTGGACACTGAACCTATTTAATTTACTATTCCAACTCCAATCTACATTTAATTAGGGTAGGTGCTGGACACTGAACCTATTTAATTTACTATTCCAACTCCAATCTACATTTAATTCGGGTAGGTGCTGGACACTGAACCTATTTAATTTACTATTCCAACTCCAATCTACATTTTATTAGGGTAGGTGCTGGACACTGAACCTATTTAATTAACTATTCCAAATCAAATTTATATTTAATTAGGGTAGGTGCTGGACACTGAACCTATTTAATTTACTATTCCTACCCCAATCTACATTTAATTTGGGTAGGTGCTGGACACTGAACCTATATAATTTACTATTCCAACTCCAATCTACATTTAGTTTGGGTAGGTGCTGGACACCGTACCTATTTAATTTACTATTCCAACTCCAATCTACATTTAATTAGGGTAGGTGCTGGACACTGAACCTATTTAATTTACTATTCCAACTCCAATATACATTTAATTAGGGTAGGTGCTGGACAATGAACCTATTTAATTAACTATTCCAACTCCAATCTACATTTAATTAGGGTAGGTGCTGGACACTGAACCTATTTAATTTACTATTCCAACTCCAATTTACATTTAATTAGAGTAGGTGCTGGGCACTGAACCTATTTAATTTACTATTCCAACTCCAATCTACATTTAATTAGGGTTGGTGCTGGACACTGTACCTATTTAATGTACTATTCCAACTCCAATCTACATTCAATTAGGATAGGTGCTGGACACTGAACCTATTTAATTTACTATTCCAACTCCAATCTACATTTAATTAGGGTAGGTGCTGGACACTGAACCTATTTAATTTACTATTCCAACTCCAATCTTCATTTAATTTGGGTAGGTCCTGGACACTGAACCTATTTAATTTACTATTCCTACTCCAATCTACATTTAATTAGGTATGGTGCTGGACACAGAACCGATTTAATTAACTATTCCAACTCCAATCTACATTTAATTATGGTAGGTGATGGACACTGAACCTATTTAATTTACTATTCCAACTCCAATCTACATTTAATTAGGGTAGGTGCTGGACACTGAACCTATTTAATTTACTATTCCAACTCCAATCTACATTTTATTAGGGTAGGTGCTGGACACTGAACCTATTTAATTAACTATTCCAAATCAAATTTATATTTAATTAGGGTAGGTGCTGGACACTGAACCTATTTAATTTACTATTCCAACTCCAATCTACATTTAATTTGGGTAGGTGCTGGACACTGAACCTATATAATTTACTATTCCAACTCCAATCTACATTCAATTAGGGTAGGTGCTGGACACTGAACCTATTTAATTAACTATTCCAACTCCAATCTATATTTAATTAGGGTAGGTGCTGGACACTGAACCTATTTAATTTACTTTTTCCAACTCCAAACTACATTTAATTAGGGTAGGTGCTGGACACTGAACCCATTTAATTTACTATTCCAACTCCAATCTACATTTAATTAGGGTAGGTGCTGGACACTGAACCTATTTATTTTACTATTCCAACTCCAATCTATATTTAATTAGGGTAGGTGCTGGACACTGAACCTATTTAATTTACTATTTCAACTCCAATCTACATTTAATTAGGGTAGGTGCTGGACACTGAACCTATTTAATTTACTATTCCAACTCCAATCTATATTTATTTAGGGTAGGTGCTGGACACTGAACGTATTTAATTTACTATTCCAACTCCAATCTACATTTAATTAGGGTAGGTGCTGGACACTGAACCTATTTAATTTACTATTCCAACTCCAATCTACATTTAATTTGGTTAGGTGCTGGACACTGAACCTATATAATTTACTATTCCAACTCCAATCTACATTTAATTAGGGTAGGTGCTGGACACTGTACCTATTTAATTAACTATTCCAACTTCAACCTATTTTTAATTAGGGTAGGTTCTGGACACTAAACCTATTTAATTTACTATTCCAACTCCAAACTACATTTAATTAGGGTAGGTGCTGGACACTGAACATATTTAATGTACTATTCCTACTCCAATCTACATTTAATTAGGGTAGGTGTTGGACACTGAACCTATGTAATCAACTATTCCAACTCCAATCTACATTTAATTAGGGTAGGTGCTGGACACTGAACATATTTAATTTACTATTCCAACTCCAATCTACATTTAATTAGGGTAGGTGCTGGACACTGAACCTATTTAATTTACTATTCCAGCTCCAAACTACATTTAATTAGGGTAGGTGCTGGACACTGAACCTATTTATTTTACTATTCCAACTCCAATCTACATTTAATTAGGGTAGGTGCTGGACACTGAACCTATTTCATTTACTATTCCAACTCCAATCTACATTTAATTAGGTTAGGTGCTGGACACTGAACCTATTTAATTTACTATTCCAACTCCAATCTACATTTAATTTGGGTAGGTGCTGGACACTGAACCTATATAATTTACTATTCCAACTCAAATCTACATTTAATTAGGGTAGGTGCTGGACACTGAACCTATTTAATTAACTATTCCAACTCCAAATTAGATTTAATTAGGGTAGGTGCTGGACACTGAACCTATTTAATTTACTATTCCAACTCCAAACTACATTTAATTAGTGTAGGTGCTGGACACTGAACCTATTTATTTACTATTCCTACTCCAATCTACATTTAATTAGGGTAGGTGCTGGACACTGAACCTATTTAATTAACTATTCCAACTCCAATCTATATTTAGATAGGGTAGGTGCTGGACACTTAACATATTTAATTTACTATACCAACTCCAATCTACATTTAATTAGAGTAGGTGCTGGACACTGAACCTATTTAATTTACTATTCCAACTCCAAACTACATTTAATTAGGGTAGGTGCTGGACACTGAACCTATTTATTTTACTATTCCAACTCCAATCTACATTTAATTAGGGTAGGTGCTGGACACTGAACCTATTTAATTTTCTATTCCAACTCCAACCTACATTTAATTAGGGTAGGTGCTGGACACTGAACCTATTTAATTTACTATTCCAACTCCAATCTACATTTAATTAGGTGAGGTGCTGGACACTGAACCTATTTAATTAACTATTCCAACTCCAATCTACATTTAATTATGGTAGGTGCTGGACACTGAACCTATTTAATTTACTATTCCAACTCCAATCTACATTTAGTTAGAGTAGGTGCTGGACACTGAACCTATTTAATTTACTATTCCAACTCCAATCTACATTTAGTTTGGGTAGGTGCTGGACACTGAACCTATTTAATTTACTATTCCAACTCCAATCTACATTTTATTAGGGTAGGTGCTGGACACTGAACCTATTTAATTAACTATTCCAAATCAAATTTATATTTAATTAGGGTAGGTGCTGGACACTGAACCTATTTAATTTACTATTCCTACCCCAATCTACATTTAATTTGGGTAGGTGCTGGACACTGAACCTATATAATTTACTATTCCAACTCCAATCTACATTTAGTTTGGGTAGGTGCTGGACACCGTACCTATTTAATTTACTATTCCAACTCCAATCTACATTTAATTAGGGTAGGTGCTGGACACTGAACCTATTTAATTTACTATTCCAACTCCAATATACATTTAATTAGGGTAGGTGCTGGACAATGAACCTATTTAATTAACTATTCCAACTCCAATCTACATTTAATTAGGGTAGGTGCTGGACACTGAACCTATTTAATTTTCTATTCCAACTCCAACCTACATTTAATTAGGGTAGGTGCTGGACACTGAACCTATTTAATTTACTATTCCAACTCCAATCTACATTTAATTAGGTGAGGTGCTGGACACTGAACCTATTTAATTAACTATTCCAACTCCAATCTACATTTAATTATGGTAGGTGCTGGACACTGAACCTATTTAATTTACTATTCCAACTCCAATCTACATTTAGTTAGAGTAGGTGCTGGACACTGAACCTATTTAATTTACTATTCCAACTCCAATCTACATTTAGTTTGGGTAGGTGCTGGACACTGAACCTATTTAATTTACTATTCCAACTCCAATCTACATTTTATTAGGGTAGGTGCTGGACACTGAACCTATTTAATTAACTATTCCAAATCAAATTTATATTTAATTAGGGTAGGTGCTGGACACTGAACCTATTTAATTTACTATTCCTACCCCAATCTACATTTAATTTGGGTAGGTGCTGGACACTGAACCTATATAATTTACTATTCCAACTCCAATCTACATTTAATTAGGGTAGGTGCTGGACACTGAACCTATTTAATTAACTATTCCAACTCCAATCTATATTTAATTAGGGTAGGTGCTGGACACTGAACCTATTTAATTTACTATTCCAACTCCAAACTACATTTAATTAGGGTAGGTGCTGGACACTGAACCTATTTAATTTACTATTCCTACTCCAATCTACATTTAATTAGGGTAGGTGCTGGACACTGAACCTATTTAATTAACTATTCCAACTCCAATCTACATTTAATTAGGGTAGGTGCTGGACACTGAACATATTTAATTTACTATTCCAACTCCAATCTACATTTACTTAGGGTAGGTGCTGGACACTGAACCTATTTAATTTACTATTCCAACTCCAAACTACATTTAATTAGGGTAGGTGCTGGACACTGAACCTATTTATTTTACTATTCCAACTCCAATCTACATTTAATTAGGGTAGGTGCTGGACACTGAACCTATTTAATTTACTATTCCAACTCCAACCTACATTTAATTAGGGTAGGTGCTGGACACTGAACCTATTTAATTTAGTATTCCAACTCCAATCTACATTTAATTAGGTTAGGTGCTGGACACTGAACCTATTCAATTAACTATTCCAACTCCAATCTATATTTAATTAGGGTAGGTGCTGGACACTGAACCTATTTAATTTACTATTCCAACTCAAATTTATATTTAATTAGAGTAGGTGCTGGACACTGAACCTATTTAATTTACTATTCCAACTCCATTCTACATTTAATTAGGGTAGGTGCTGGACACTGAACCTATTTAATTTACTATTCCAACTCCAATCTACATTTAATTAGGGTAGGTGCTGGACACTGAACCTATTTAATTCACTATTCCAACTCCAATCTACATTTAATTTGGGTAGGTGCTGGACACTGAACCTATTTAATTTACTATTCCTACTCCAATCTACATTTAATTAGGTATGGTGCTGAACACAGAACCAATTTAATTAACTATTCCAACTCCAATCTACATTTAATTATGGTAGGTGCTGGACACTGAACCTATTTAATTAACTATTCCAACTCCAAACTACATTTAATTAGGGTAGGTGCTGGACACTGAACCCATTTAATTTACTATTCCAACTCCAATCTACATTTAATTAGGGTAGGTGCTGGACACTGAACCTATTTATTTTACTATTCCAACTCCAATCTATATTTAATTAGGGTAGGTGCTGGAAACTGAACCTATTTAATTTACTATTTCAACTCCAATCTACATTTAATTAGGGTAGGTGCTGGACACTGAACCTATTTAATTTACTATTCCAACTCCAATCTATATTTAATTAGGGTAGGTGCTGGACACTGAACGTATTTAATTTACTATTCCAACTCCAATCTACATTTAATTAGGGTAGGTGCTGGACACTGTACCTATTTAATTAACTATTCCAACTCCAACCTATATTTAATTAGGGTAGGTGCTGGACACTAAACCTATTTAATTTACTATTCCAACCCCAAACTACATTTAATTAGGGTAGGTGCTGGACACTGAACATATTTAATGTACTATTCCTACTCCAATCTACATTTAATTAGGGTAGGTGTTGGACACTGAACCTATGTAATCAACTATTCCAACTCCAATCTACATTTAATTAGGGTAGGTGCTGGACACTGAACATATTTAATTTACTATTCCAACTCCAATCTACATTTAATTAGGGTAGGTGCTAGACACTGAACCTATTTAATTTACTATTCCAGCTCCAAACTACATTTAATTAGGGTAGGTGCTGGACACTGAACCTATTTATTTTACTATTCCAACTCCAATCTACATTTAATTAGGGTAGGTGCTGGACACTGAACCTATTTAATTTACTATTCCAACTCCAATCTACATTTAATTAGGTTAGGTGCTGGACACTGAACCTATTTAATTTACTATTCCAACTCCAATCTACATTTAATTTGGGTAGGTGCTGGACACTGAACCTATATAATTTACTATTCCAACTCAAATCTACATTTAATTAGGGTAGGTGCTGGACACTGAACCTATTTAATTAACTATTCCAACTCCAAATTAGATTTAATTAGGGTAGGTGCTGGACACTGAACCTATTTAATTTACTATTCCAACTCCAAACTACATTTAATTAGTGTAGGTGCTGGACACTGAACCTATTTATTTACTATTCCTACTCCAATCTACATTTAATTAGGGTAGGTGCTGGACACTGAACCTATTTAATTAACTAATCCAACTCCAATCTACATTTAGATAGGGTAGGTGCTGGACACTTAACATATTTAATTTACTATACCAACTCCAATCTACATTTAATTAGAGTAGGTGCTGGACACTGAACCTATTTAATTTACTATTCCAACTCCAAACTACATTTAATTAGGGTAGGTGCTGGACACTGAACCTATTTATTTTACTATTCCAACTCCAATCTACATTTAATTAGGGTAGGTGCTGGACACTGAACCTATTTAATTTTCTATTCCAACTCCAATCTACATTTAATTAGGTTAGGTGCTGGACACTGAACCTATTTAATTAACTATTCCAACTCCAATCTACATTTAATTATGGTAGGTGCTGGACACTGAACCTATTTAATTTACTATTCCAACTCCAATCTACATTTAGTTAGAGTAGGTGCTGGACACTGAACCTATTTAATTTACTATTCCAACTCCAATCTACATTTAGTTTGGGTAGGTGCTGGACACCGTACCTATTTAATTTACTATTCCAACTCCAATCTACATTTAATTAGGGTAGGTGCTGGACACTGAACCTATTTAATTTAATATTCCAACTCCAATCTACATTTAATAAGGGTAGGTGCTGGACAATGAACCTATTTAATTAACTATTCCAACTCCAATCTACATTTAATTAGGGTAGGTGCTGGACACTGAACCTATTTAATTTACTATTCCAACTCCAATTTACATTTAATTAGAGTAGGTGCTGGGCACTGAACCTATTTAATTTACTATTCCAACTCCAATCTACATTTAATTAGGGTTGGTGCTGGACACTGTACCTATTTAATGTACTATTCCAACTCCAATCTACATTCAATTAGGATAGGTGCTGGACACTGAACCTATTTAATTTACTATTCCAACTCCAATCTATATTTAATTAGGGTACGTGCTGGACACTGAACCTATTTAATTTACTATTCCAACTCCAATCTACATTTAATTAGGGTAGGTGCTGGACACTGAACCTATTTAATTTACTATTCCAACTCCAATCTACATTTAATTCGGGTAGGTGCTGGACACTGAACCTATTTAATTTACTATTCCAACTCCAATCTACATTTTATTAGGGTAGGTGCTGGACACTGAACCTATTTAATTAACTATTCCAAATCAAATTTATATTTAATTAGGGTAGGTGCTGGACACTGAACCTATTTAATTTACTATTCCTACCCCAATCTACATTTAATTTGGGTAGGTGCTGGACACTGAACCTATATAATTTACTATTCCAACTCCAATCTACATTTAGTTTGGGTAGGTGCTGGACACCGTACCTATTTAATTTACTATTCCAACTCCAATCTACATTTAATTAGGGTAGGTGCTGGACACTGAACCTATTTAATTTACTATTCCAACTCCAATATACATTTAATTAGGGTAGGTGCTGGACAATGAACCTATTTAATTAACTATTCCAACTCCAATCTACATTTAATTAGGGTAGGTGCTGGACACTGAACCTATTTAATTTACTATTCCAACTCCAATTTACATTTAATTAGAGTAGGTGCTGGGCACTGAACCTATTTAATTTACTATTCCAACTCCAATCTACATTTAATTAGGGTTGGTGCTGGACACTGTACCTATTTAATGTACTATTCCAACTCCAATCTACATTCAATTAGGATAGGTGCTGGACACTGAACCTATTTAATTTACTATTCCAACTCCAATCTACATTTAATTAGGGTAGGTGCTGGACACTGAACCTATTTAATTTACTATTCCAACTCCAATCTTCATTTAATTTGGGTAGGTCCTGGACACTGAACCTATTTAATTTACTATTCCTACTCCAATCTACATTTAATTAGGTATGGTGCTGGACACAGAACCGATTTAATTAACTATTCCAACTCCAATCTACATTTAATTATGGTAGGTGATGGACACTGAACCTATTTAATTTACTATTCCAACTCCAATCTACATTTAATTAGGGTAGGTGCTGGACACTGAACCTATTTAATTTACTATTCCAACTCCAATCTACATTTTATTAGGGTAGGTGCTGGACACTGAACCTATTTAATTAACTATTCCAAATCAAATTTATATTTAATTAGGGTAGGTGCTGGACACTGAACCTATTTAATTTACTATTCCAACTCCAATCTACATTTAATTTGGGTAGGTGCTGGACACTGAACCTATATAATTTACTATTCCAACTCCAATCTACATTCAATTAGGGTAGGTGCTGGACACTGAACCTATTTAATTAACTATTCCAACTCCAATCTATATTTAATTAGGGTAGGTGCTGGACACTGAACCTATTTAATTTACTTTTTCCAACTCCAAACTACATTTAATTAGGGTAGGTGCTGGACACTGAACCCATTTAATTTACTATTCCAACTCCAATCTACATTTAATTAGGGTAGGTGCTGGACACTGAACCTATTTATTTTACTATTCCAACTCCAATCTATATTTAATTAGGGTAGGTGCTGGACACTGAACCTATTTAATTTACTATTTCAACTCCAATCTACATTTAATTAGGGTAGGTGCTGGACACTGAACCTATTTAATTTACTATTCCAACTCCAATCTATATTTAATTAGGGTAGGTGCTGGACACTGAACGTATTTAATTTACTATTCCAACTCCAATCTACATTTAATTAGGGTAGGTGCTGGACACTGAACCTATTTAATTTACTATTCCAACTCCAATCTACATTTAATTTGGTTAGGTGCTGGACACTGAACCTATATAATTTACTATTCCAACTCCAATCTACATTTAATTAGGGTAGGTGCTGGACACTGTACCTATTTAATTAACTATTCCAACTTCAACCTATTTTTAATTAGGGTAGGTTCTGGACACTAAACCTATTTAATTTACTATTCCAACTCCAAACTACATTTAATTAGGGTAGGTGCTGGACACTGAACATATTTAATGTACTATTCCTACTCCAATCTACATTTAATTAGGGTAGGTGTTGGACACTGAACCTATGTAATCAACTATTCCAACTCCAATCTACATTTAATTAGGGTAGGTGCTGGACACTGAACATATTTAATTTACTATTCCAACTCCAATCTACATTTAATTAGGGTAGGTGCTGGACACTGAACCTATTTAATTTACTATTCCAGCTCCAAACTACATTTAATTAGGGTAGGTGCTGGACACTGAACCTATTTATTTTACTATTCCAACTCCAATCTACATTTAATTAGGGTAGGTGCTGGACACTGAACCTATTTAATTTACTATTCCAACTCCAATCTACATTTAATTAGGTTAGGTGCTGGACACTGAACCTATTTAATTTACTATTCCAACTCCAAATTAGATTTAATTAGGGTAGGTGCTGGACACTGAACCTATTTAATTTACTATTCCAACTCCAAACTACATTTAATTAGTGTAGGTGCTGGACACTGAACCTATTTATTTACTATTCCTACTCCAATCTACATTTAATTAGGGTAGGTGCTGGACACTGAACCTATTTAATTAACTATTCCAACTCCAATCTATATTTAGATAGGGTAGGTGCTGGACACTTAACATATTTAATTTACTATACCAACTCCAATCTACATTTAATTAGAGTAGGTGCTGGACACTGAACCTATTTAATTTACTATTCCAACTCCAAACTACATTTAATTAGGGTAGGTGCTGGACACTGAACCTATTTATTTTACTATTCCAACTCCAATCTACATTTAATTAGGGTAGGTGCTGGACACTGAACCTATTTAATTTTCTATTCCAACTCCAACCTACATTTAATTAGGGTAGGTGCTGGACACTGAACCTATTTAATTTACTATTCCAACTCCAATCTACATTTAATTAGGTGAGGTGCTGGACACTGAACCTATTTAATTAACTATTCCAACTCCAATCTACATTTAATTATGGTAGGTGCTGGACACTGAACCTATTTAATTTACTATTCCAACTCCAATCTACATTTAGTTAGAGTAGGTGCTGGACACTGAACCTATTTAATTTACTATTCCAACTCCAATCTACATTTAGTTTGGGTAGGTGCTGGACACTGAACCTATTTAATTTACTATTCCAACTCCAATCTACATTTTATTAGGGTAGGTGCTGGACACTGAACCTATTTAATTAACTATTCCAAATCAAATTTATATTTAATTAGGGTAGGTGCTGGACACTGAACCTATTTAATTTACTATTCCTACCCCAATCTACATTTAATTTGGGTAGGTGCTGGACACTGAACCTATATAATTTACTATTCCAACTCCAATCTACATTTAGTTTGGGTAGGTGCTGGACACCGTACCTATTTAATTTACTATTCCAACTCCAATCTACATTTAATTAGGGTAGGTGCTGGACACTGAACCTATTTAATTTACTATTCCAACTCCAATATACATTTAATTAGGGTAGGTGCTGGACAATGAACCTATTTAATTAACTATTCCAACTCCAATCTACATTTAATTAGGGTAGGTGCTGGACACTGAACCTATTTAATTTTCTATTCCAACTCCAACCTACATTTAATTAGGGTAGGTGCTGGACACTGAACCTATTTAATTTACTATTCCAACTCCAATCTACATTTAATTAGGTGAGGTGCTGGACACTGAACCTATTTAATTAACTATTCCAACTCCAATCTACATTTAATTATGGTAGGTGCTGGACACTGAACCTATTTAATTTACTATTCCAACTCCAATCTACATTTAGTTAGAGTAGGTGCTGGACACTGAACCTATTTAATTTACTATTCCAACTCCAATCTACATTTAGTTTGGGTAGGTGCTGGACACTGAACCTATTTAATTTACTATTCCAACTCCAATCTACATTTTATTAGGGTAGGTGCTGGACACTGAACCTATTTAATTAACTATTCCAAATCAAATTTATATTTAATTAGGGTAGGTGCTGGACACTGAACCTATTTAATTTACTATTCCTACCCCAATCTACATTTAATTTGGGTAGGTGCTGGACACTGAACCTATATAATTTACTATTCCAACTCCAATCTACATTTAGTTTGGGTAGGTGCTGGACACCGTACCTATTTAATTTACTATTCCAACTCCAATCTACATTTAATTAGGGTAGGTGCTGGACACTGAACCTATTTAATTTACTATTCCAACTCCAATATACATTTAATTAGGGTAGGTGCTGGACAATGAACCTATTTAATTAACTATTCCAACTCCAATCTACATTTAATTAGGGTAGGTGCTGGACACTGAACCTATTTAATTTACTATTCCAACTCCAATCTACATTTAATTAGGGTTGGTGCTGGACACTGTACCTATTTAATGTACTATTCCAACTCCAATCTACATTCAATTAGGATAGGTGCTGGACACTGAACCTATTTAATTTACTATTCCAACTCCAATCTACATTTAATTAGGGTAGGTGCTGGACACTGAACCTATTTAATTTACTATTCCAACTCCAATCTACATTTAATTAGGGTAGGTGCTGGACACTGAACCTATTTAATTTACTATTCCAACTCCAATATACATTTAATTAGGGTAGGTGCTGGACAATGAACCTATTTAATTAACTATTCCAACTCCAATCTACATTTAATTAGGGTAGGTGCTGGACACTGAACCTATTTAATTTACTATTCCAACTCCAATTTACATTTAATTAGAGTAGGTGCTGGGCACTGAACCTATTTAATTTACTATTCCAACTCCAATCTACATTTAATTAGGGTTGGTGCTGGACACTGTACCTATTTAATGTACTATTCCAACTCCAATCTACATTCAATTAGGATAGGTGCTGGACACTGAACCTATTTAATTTACTATTCCAACTCCAATCTACATTTAATTAGAGTAGGTGCTGGACACTGAACCTATTTAATTTACTATTCCAACTCCAATCTTCATTTAATTTGGGTAGGTCCTGGACACTGAACCTATTTAATTTACTATTCCTACTCCAATCTACATTTAATTAGGTATGGTGCTGGACACAGAACCGATTTAATTAACTATTCCAACTCCAATCTACATTTAATTATGGTAGGTGATGGACACTGAACCTATTTAATTTACTATTCCAACTCCAATCTACATTTAATTAGGGTAGGTGCTGGACACTGAACCTATTTAATTTACTATTCCAACTCCAATCTACATTTTATTAGGGTAGGTGCTGGACACTGAACCTATTTAATTAACTATTCCAAATCAAATTTATATGTAATTAGGGTAGGTGCTGGACACTGAACCTATTTAATTTACTATTCCAACTCCAATCTACATTTAATTTGGGTAGGTGCTGGACACTGAACCTATATAATTTACTATTCCAACTCCAATCTACATTCAATTAGGGTAGGTGCTGGACACTGAACCTATTTAATTAACTATTCCAACTCCAATCTATATTTAATTAGGGTAGGTGCTGGACACTGAACCTATTTAATTTACTTTTTCCAACTCCAAACTACATTTAATTAGGGTAGGTGCTGGACACTGAACCCATTTAATTTACTATTCCAACTCCAATCTACATTTAATTAGGGTAGGTGCTGGACACTGAACCTATTTATTTTACTATTCCAACTCCAATCTATATTTAATTAGGGTAGGTGCTGGACACTGAACCTATTTAATTTACTATTTCAACTCCAATCTACATTTAATTAGGGTAGGTGCTGGACACTGAACCTATTTAATTTACTATTCCAACTCCAATCTATATTTAATTAGGGTAGGTGCTGGACACTGAACGTATTTAATTTACTATTCCAACTCCAATCTACATTTAATTAGGGTAGGTGCTGGACACTGAACCTATTTAATTTACTATTCCAACTCCAATCTACATTTAATTTGGTTAGGTGCTGGACACTGAACCTATATAATTTACTATTCCAACTCCAATCTACATTTAATTAGGGTAGGTGCTGGACACTGTACCTATTTAATTAACTATTCCAACTTCAACCTATTTTTAATTAGGGTAGGTTCTGGACACTAAACCTATTTAATTTACTATTCCAACTCCAAACTACATTTAATTAGGGTAGGTGCTGGACACTGAACATATTTAATGTACTATTCCTACTCCAATCTACATTTAATTAGGGTAGGTGTTGGACACTGAACCTATGTAATCAACTATTCCAACTCCAATCTACATTTAATTAGGGTAGGTGCTGGACACTGAACATATTTAATTTACTATTCCAACTCCAATCTACATTTAATTAGGGTAGGTGCTGGACACTGAACCTATTTAATTTACTATTCCAGCTCCAAACTACATTTAATTAGGGTAGGTGCTGGACACTGAACCTATTTATTTTACTATTCCAACTCCAATCTACATTTAATTAGGGTAGGTGCTGGACACTGAACCTATTTAATTTACTATTCCAACTCCAATCTACATTTAATTAGGTTAGGTGCTGGACACTGAACCTATTTAATTTACTATTCCAACTCCAATCTACATTTAATTTGGGTAGGTGCTGGACACTGAACCTATATAATTTACTATTCCAACTCAAATCTACATTTAATTAGGGTAGGTGCTGGACACTGAACCTATTTAATTAACTATTCCAACTCCAAATTAGATTTAATTAGGGTAGGTGCTGGACACTGAACCTATTTAATTTACTATTCCAACTCCAAACTACATTTAAATAGTGTAGGTGCTGGACACTGAACCTATTTATTTACTATTCCTACTCCAATCTACATTTAATTAGGGTAGGTGCTGGACACTGAACCTATTTAATTAACTATTCCAACTCCAATCTATATTTAGATAGGGTAGGTGCTGGACACTTAACATATTTAATTTACTATACCAACTCCAATCTACATTTAATTAGAGTAGGTGCTGGACACTGAACCTATTTAATTTACTATTCCAACTCCAAACTACATTTAATTAGGGTAGGTGCTGGACACTGAACCTATTTATTTTACTATTCCAACTCCAATCTACATTTAATTAGGGTAGGTGCTGGACACTGAACCTATTTAATTTTCTATTCCAACTCCAACCTACATTTAATTAGGGTAGGTGCTGGACACTGAACCTATTTAATTTACTATTCCAACTCCAATCTACATTTAATTAGGTGAGGTGCTGGACACTGAACCTATTTAATTAACTATTCCAACTCCAATCTACATTTAATTATGGTAGGTGCTGGACACTGAACCTATTTAATTTACTATTCCAACTCCAATCTACATTTAGTTAGAGTAGGTGCTGGACACTGAACCTATTTAATTTACTATTCCAACTCCAATCTACATTTAGTTTGGGTAGGTGCTGGACACTGAACCTATTTAATTTACTATTCCAACTCCAATCTACATTTTATTAGGGTAGGTGCTGGACACTGAACCTATTTAATTAACTATTCCAAATCAAATTTATATTTAATTAGGGTAGGTGCTGGACACTGAACCTATTTAATTTACTATTCCTACCCCAATCTACATTTAATTTGGGTAGGTGCTGGACACTGAACCTATATAATTTACTATTCCAACTCCAATCTACATTTAGTTTGGGTAGGTGCTGGACACCGTACCTATTTAATTTACTATTCCAACTCCAATCTACATTTAATTAGGGTAGGTGCTGGACACTGAACCTATTTAATTTACTATTCCAACTCCAATATACATTTAATTAGGGTAGGTGCTGGACAATGAACCTATTTAATTAACTATTCCAACTCCAATCTACATTTAATTAGGGTAGGTGCTGGACACTGAACCTATTTAATTTTCTATTCCAACTCCAACCTACATTTAATTAGGGTAGGTGCTGGACACTGAACCTATTTAATTTACTATTCCAACTCCAATCTACATTTAATTAGGTGAGGTGCTGGACACTGAACCTATTTAATTAACTATTCCAACTCCAATCTACATTTAATTATGGTAGGTGCTGGACACTGAACCTATTTAATTTACTATTCCAACTCCAATCTACATTTAGTTAGAGTAGGTGCTGGACACTGAACCTATTTAATTTACTATTCCAACTCCAATCTACATTTAGTTTGGGTAGGTGCTGGACACTGAACCTATTTAATTTACTATTCCAACTCCAATCTACATTTTATTAGGGTAGGTGCTGGACACTGAACCTATTTAATTAACTATTCCAAATCAAATTTATATTTAATTAGGGTAGGTGCTGGACACTGAACCTATTTAATTTACTATTCCTACCCCAATCTACATTTAATTTGGGTAGGTGCTGGACACTGAACCTATATAATTTACTATTCCAACTCCAATCTACATTTAGTTTGGGTAGGTGCTGGACACCGTACCTATTTAATTTACTATTCCAACTCCAATCTACATTTAATTAGGGTAGGTGCTGGACACTGAACCTATTTAATTTACTATTCCAACTCCAATATACATTTAATTAGGGTAGGTGCTGGACAATGAACCTATTTAATTAACTATTCCAACTCCAATCTACATTTAATTAGGGTAGGTGCTGGACACTGAACCTATTTAATTTACTATTCCAACTCCAATCTACATTTAATTAGGGTTGGTGCTGGACACTGTACCTATTTAATGTACTATTCCAACTCCAATCTACATTCAATTAGGATAGGTGCTGGACACTGAACCTATTTAATTTACTATTCCAACTCCAATCTACATTTAATTAGGGTAGGTGCTGGACACTGAACCTATTTAATTTACTATTCCAACTCCAATCTACATTTAATTAGGGTAGGTGCTGGACACTGAACCTATTTAATTTACTATTCCAACTCCAATATACATTTAATTAGGGTAGGTGCTGGACAATGAACCTATTTAATTAACTATTCCAACTCCAATCTACATTTAATTAGGGTAGGTGCTGGACACTGAACCTATTTAATTTACTATTCCAACTCCAATTTACATTTAATTAGAGTAGGTGCTGGGCACTGAACCTATTTAATTTACTATTCCAACTCCAATCTACATTTAATTAGGGTTGGTGCTGGACACTGTACCTATTTAATGTACTATTCCAACTCCAATCTACATTCAATTAGGATAGGTGCTGGACACTGAACCTATTTAATTTACTATTCCAACTCCAATCTACATTTAATTAGAGTAGGTGCTGGACACTGAACCTATTTAATTTACTATTCCAACTCCAATCTTCATTTAATTTGGGTAGGTCCTGGACACTGAACCTATTTAATTTACTATTCCTACTCCAATCTACATTTAATTAGGTATGGTGCTGGACACAGAACCGATTTAATTAACTATTCCAACTCCAATCTACATTTAATTATGGTAGGTGATGGACACTGAACCTATTTAATTTACTATTCCAACTCCAATCTACATTTAATTAGGGTAGGTGCTGGACACTGAACCTATTTAATTTACTATTCCAACTCCAATCTACATTTTATTAGGGTAGGTGCTGGACACTGAACCTATTTAATTAACTATTCCAAATCAAATTTATATGTAATTAGGGTAGGTGCTGGACACTGAACCTATTTAATTTACTATTCCAACTCCAATCTACATTTAATTTGGGTAGGTGCTGGACACTGAACCTATATAATTTACTATTCCAACTCCAATCTACATTCAATTAGGGTAGGTGCTGGACACTGAACCTATTTAATTAACTATTCCAACTCCAATCTATATTTAATTAGGGTAGGTGCTGGACACTGAACCTATTTAATTTACTTTTTCCAACTCCAAACTACATTTAATTAGGGTAGGTGCTGGACACTGAACCCATTTAATTTACTATTCCAACTCCAATCTACATTTAATTAGGGTAGGTGCTGGACACTGAACCTATTTATTTTACTATTCCAACTCCAATCTATATTTAATTAGGGTAGGTGCTGGACACTGAACCTATTTAATTTACTATTTCAACTCCAATCTACATTTAATTAGGGTAGGTGCTGGACACTGAACCTATTTAATTTACTATTCCAACTCCAATCTATATTTAATTAGGGTAGGTGCTGGACACTGAACGTATTTAATTTACTATTCCAACTCCAATCTACATTTAATTAGGGTAGGTGCTGGACACTGAACCTATTTAATTTACTATTCCAACTCCAATCTACATTTAATTTGGTTAGGTGCTGGACACTGAACCTATATAATTTACTATTCCAACTCCAATCTACATTTAATTAGGGTAGGTGCTGGACACTGTACCTATTTAATTAACTATTCCAACTTCAACCTATTTTTAATTAGGGTAGGTTCTGGACACTAAACCTATTTAATTTACTATTCCAACTCCAAACTACATTTAATTAGGGTAGGTGCTGGACACTGAACATATTTAATGTACTATTCCTACTCCAATCTACATTTAATTAGGGTAGGTGTTGGACACTGAACCTATGTAATCAACTATTCCAACTCCAATCTACATTTAATTAGGGTAGGTGCTGGACACTGAACATATTTAATTTACTATTCCAACTCCAATCTACATTTAATTAGGGTAGGTGCTGGACACTGAACCTATTTAATTTACTATTCCAGCTCCAAACTACATTTAATTAGGGTAGGTGCTGGACACTGAACCTATTTATTTTACTATTCCAACTCCAATCTACATTTAATTAGGGTAGGTGCTGGACACTGAACCTATTTAATTTACTATTCCAACTCCAATCTACATTTAATTAGGTTAGGTGCTGGACACTGAACCTATTTAATTTACTATTCCAACTCCAATCTACATTTAATTTGGGTAGGTGCTGGACACTGAACCTATATAATTTACTATTCCAACTCAAATCTACATTTAATTAGGGTAGGTGCTGGACACTGAACCTATTTAATTAACTATTCCAACTCCAAATTAGATTTAATTAGGGTAGGTGCTGGACACTGAACCTATTTAATTTACTATTCCAACTCCAAACTACATTTAAATAGTGTAGGTGCTGGACACTGAACCTATTTATTTACTATTCCTACTCCAATCTACATTTAATTAGGGTAGGTGCTGGACACTGAACCTATTTAATTAACTATTCCAACTCCAATCTATATTTAGATAGGGTAGGTGCTGGACACTTAACATATTTAATTTACTATACCAACTCCAATCTACATTTAATTAGAGTAGGTGCTGGACACTGAACCTATTTAATTTACTATTCCAACTCCAAACTACATTTAATTAGGGTAGGTGCTGGACACTGAACCTATTTATTTTACTATTCCAACTCCAATCTACATTTAATTAGGGTAGGTGCTGGACACTGAACCTATTTAATTTTCTATTCCAACTCCAACCTACATTTAATTAGGGTAGGTGCTGGACACTGAACCTATTTAATTTACTATTCCAACTCCAATCTACATTTAATTAGGTGAGGTGCTGGACACTGAACCTATTTAATTAACTATTCCAACTCCAATCTACATTTAATTATGGTAGGTGCTGGACACTGAACCTATTTAATTTACTATTCCAACTCCAATCTACATTTAGTTAGAGTAGGTGCTGGACACTGAACCTATTTAATTTACTATTCCAACTCCAATCTACATTTAGTTTGGGTAGGTGCTGGACACTGAACCTATTTAATTTACTATTCCAACTCCAATCTACATTTTATTAGGGTAGGTGCTGGACACTGAACCTATTTAATTAACTATTCCAAATCAAATTTATATTTAATTAGGGTAGGTGCTGGACACTGAACCTATTTAATTTACTATTCCTACCCCAATCTACATTTAATTTGGGTAGGTGCTGGACACTGAACCTATATAATTTACTATTCCAACTCCAATCTACATTTAGTTTGGGTAGGTGCTGGACACCGTACCTATTTAATTTACTATTCCAACTCCAATCTACATTTAATTAGGGTAGGTGCTGGACACTGAACCTATTTAATTTAGTATTCCAACTCCAATATACATTTAATTAGGGTAGGTGCTGGACAATGAACCTATTTAATTAACTATTCCAACTCCAATCTACATTTAATTAGGGTAGGTGCTGGACACTGAACCTATTTAATTTACTATTCCAACTCCAATTTACATTTAATTAGAGTAGGTGCTGGGCACTGAACCTATTTAATTTACTATTCCAACTCCAATCTACATTTAATTAGGGTTGGTGCTGGACACTGTGCCTATTTAATGTACTATTCCAACTCCAATCTACATTCAATTAGGATAGGTGCTGGACACTGAACCTATTTAATTTACTATTCCAACTCCAATCTACATTTAATTAGGGTAGGTGCTGGACACTGAACCTATTTAATTTACTATTCCAACTCCAATCTTCATTTAATTTGGGTAGGTCCTGGACACTGAACCTATTTAATTTACTATTCCTACTCCAATCTACATTTAATTAGGTATGGTGCTGGACACAGAACCGATTTAATTAACTATTCCAACTCCAATCTACATTTAATTATGGTAGGTGATGGACACTGAACCTATTTAATTTACTATTCCAACTCCAATCTACATTTAATTAGGGTAGGTGCTGGACACTGAACCTATTTAATTTACTATTCCAACTCCAATCTACATTTTATTAGGGTAGGTGCTGGACACTGAACCTATTTAATTAACTATTCCAAATCAAATTTATATTTAATTAGGGTAGGTGCTGGACACTGAACCTATTTAATTTACTATTCCAACTCCAATCTACATTTAATTTGGGTAGGTGCTGGACACTGAACCTATATAATTTACTATTCCAACTCCAATCTACATTCAATTAGGGTAGGTGCTGGACACTGAACCTATTTAATTAACTATTCCAACTCCAATCTATATTTAATTAGGGTAGGTGCTGGACACTGAACCTATTTAATTTACTTTTTCCAACTCCAAACTACATTTAATTAGGGTAGGTGCTGGACACTGAACCCATTTAATTTACTATTCCAACTCCAATCTACATTTAATTAGGGTAGGTGCTGGACACTGAACCTATTTATTTTACTATTCCAACTCCAATCTATATTTAATTAGGGTAGGTGCTGGACACTGAACCTATTTAATTTACTATTTCAACTCCAATCTACATTTAATTAGGGTAGGTGCTGGACACTGAACCTATTTAATTTACTATTCCAACTCCAATCTATATTTAATTAGGGTAGGTGCTGGACACTGAACGTATTTAATTTACTATTCCAACTCCAATCTACATTTAATTAGGGTAGGTGCTGGACACTGAACCTATTTAATTTACTATTCCAACTCCAATCTACATTTAATTTGGTTAGGTGCTGGACACTGAACCTATATAATTTACTATTCCAACTCCAATCTACATTTAATTAGGGTAGGTGCTGGACACTGTACCTATTTAATTAACTATTCCAACTTCAACCTATTTTTAATTAGGGTAGGTTCTGGACACTAAACCTATTTAATTTACTATTCCAACTCCAAACTACATTTAATTAGGGTAGGTGCTGGACACTGAACATATTTAATGTACTATTCCTACTCCAATCTACATTTAATTAGGGTAGGTGTTGGACACTGAACCTATGTAATCAACTATTCCAACTCCAATCTACATTTAATTAGGGTAGGTGCTGGACACTGAACATATTTAATTTACTATTCCAACTCCAATCTACATTTAATTAGGGTAGGTGCTGGACACTGAACCTATTTAATTTACTATTCCAGCTCCAAACTACATTTAATTAGGGTAGGTGCTGGACACTGAACCTATTTATTTTACTATTCCAACTCCAATCTACATTTAATTAGGGTAGGTGCTGGACACTGAACCTATTTAATTTACTATTCCAACTCCAATCTACATTTAATTAGGTTAGGTGCTGGACACTGAACCTATTTAATTTACTATTCCAACTCCAATCTACATTTAAATTGGGTAGGTGCTGGACACTGAACCTATTTAATTTACTATTCCAACTCCAATCTACATTTAGTTAGAGTAGGTGCTGGACACTGAACCTATTTAATTTACTATTCCAACTCCAATCTACATTTAGTTTGGGTAGGTGCTGGACACTGAACCTATTTAATTTACTATTCCAACTCCAATCTACATTTTATTAGGGTAGGTGCTGGACACTGAACCTATTTAATTAACTATTCCAAATCAAATTTATATTTAATTAGGGTAGGTGCTGGACACTGAACCTATTTAATTTACTATTCCTACCCCAATCTACATTTAATTTGGGTAGGTGCTGGACACTGAACCTATATAATTTACTATTCCAACTCCAATCTACATTTAGTTTGGGTAGGTGCTGGACACCGTACCTATTTAATTTACTATTCCAACTCCAATCTACATTTAATTAGGGTAGGTGCTGGACACTGAACCTATTTAATTTACTATTCCAACTCCAATATACATTTAATTAGGGTAGGTGCTGGACAATGAACCTATTTAATTAACTATTCCAACTCCAATCTACATTTAATTAGGGTAGGTGCTGGACACTGAACCTATTTAATTTTCTATTCCAACTCCAACCTACATTTAATTAGGGTAGGTGCTGGACACTGAACCTATTTAATTTACTATTCCAACTCCAATCTACATTTAATTAGGTGAGGTGCTGGACACTGAACCTATTTAATTAACTATTCCAACTCCAATCTACATTTAGTTAGAGTAGGTGCTGGACACTGAACCTATTTAATTTACTATTCCAACTCCAATCTACATTTAGTTTGGGTAGGTGCTGGACACTGAACCTATTTAATTTACTATTCCAACTCCAATCTACATTTTATTAGGGTAGGTGCTGGACACTGAACCTATTTAATTAACTATTCCAAATCAAATTTATATTTAATTAGGGTAGGTGCTGGACACTGAACCTATTTAATTTACTATTCCTACCCCAATCTACATTTAATTTGGGTAGGTGCTGGACACTGAACCTATATAATTTACTATTCCAACTCCAATCTACATTTAGTTTGGGTAGGTGCTGGACACCGTACCTATTTAATTTACTATTCCAACTCCAATCTACATTTAATTAGGGTAGGTGCTGGACACTGAACCTATTTAATTTACTATTCCAACTCCAATATACATTTAATTAGGGTAGGTGCTGGACAATGAACCTATTTAATTAACTATTCCAACTCCAATCTACATTTAATTAGGGTAGGTGCTGGACACTGAACCTATTTAATTTACTATTCCAACTCCAATCTACATTTAATTAGGGTTGGTGCTGGACACTGTACCTATTTAATGTACTATTCCAACTCCAATCTACATTCAATTAGGATAGGTGCTGGACACTGAACCTATTTAATTTACTATTCCAACTCCAATCTACATTTAATTAGGGTAGGTGCTGGACACTGAACCTATTTAATTTACTATTCCAACTCCAATCTTCATTTAATTTGGGTAGGTCCTGGACACTGAACCTATTTAATTTACTATTCCTACTCCAATCTACATTTAATTAGGTATGGTGCTGGACACAGAACCGATTTAATTAACTATTCCAACTCCAATCTACATTTAATTATGGTAGGTGATGGACACTGAACCTATTTAATTTACTATTCCAACTCCAATCTACATTTAATTAGGGTAGGTGCTGGACACTGAACCTATTTAATTTACTATTCCAACTCCAATCTACATTTTATTAGGGTAGGTGCTGGACACTGAACCTATTTAATTAACTATTCCAAATCAAATTTATATTTAATTAGGGTAGGTGCTGGACACTGAACCTATTTAATTTACTATTCCAACTCCAATCTACATTTAATTTGGGTAGGTGCTGGACACTGAACCTATATAATTTACTATTCCAACTCCAATCTACATTCAATTAGGGTAGGTGCTGGACACTGAACCTATTTAATTAACTATTCCAACTCCAATCTATATTTAATTAGGGTAGGTGCTGGACACTGAACCTATTTAATTTACTTTTTCCAACTCCAAACTACATTTAATTAGGGTAGGTGCTGGACACTGAACCCATTTAATTTACTATTCCAACTCCAATCTACATTTAATTAGGGTAGGTGCTGGACACTGAACCTATTTATTTTACTATTCCAACTCCAATCTATATTTAATTAGGGTAGGTGCTGGACACTGAACCTATTTAATTTACTATTTCAACTCCAATCTACATTTAATTAGGGTAGGTGCTGGACACTGAACCTATTTAATTTACTATTCCAACTCCAATCTATATTTAATTAGGGTAGGTGCTGGACACTGAACGTATTTAATTTACTATTCCAACTCCAATCTACATTTAATTAGGGTAGGTGCTGGACACTGAACCTATTTAATTTACTATTCCAACTCCAATCTACATTTAATTTGGTTAGGTGCTGGACACTGAACCTATATAATTTACTATTCCAACTCCAATCTACATTTAATTAGGGTAGGTGCTGGACACTGTACCTATTTAATTAACTATTCCAACTTCAACCTATTTTTAATTAGGGTAGGTTCTGGACACTAAACCTATTTAATTTACTATTCCAACTCCAAACTACATTTAATTAGGGTAGGTGCTGGACACTGAACATATTTAATGTACTATTCCTACTCCAATCTACATTTAATTAGGGTAGGTGTTGGACACTGAACCTATGTAATCAACTATTCCAACTCCAATCTACATTTAATTAGGGTAGGTGCTGGACACTGAACATATTTAATTTACTATTCCAACTCCAATCTACATTTAATTAGGGTAGGTGCTGGACACTGAACCTATTTAATTTACTATTCCAGCTCCAAACTACATTTAATTAGGGTAGGTGCTGGACACTGAACCTATTTATTTTACTATTCCAACTCCAATCTACATTTAATTAGGGTAGGTGCTGGACACTGAACCTATTTAATTTACTATTCCAACTCCAATCTACATTTAATTAGGTTAGGTGCTGGACACTGAACCTATTTAATTTACTATTCCAACTCCAATCTACATTTAATTTGGGTAGGTGCTGGACACTGAACCTATATAATTTACTATTCCAACTCAAATCTACATTTAATTAGGGTAGGTGCTGGACACTGAACCTATTTAATTAACTATTCCAACTCCAAATTAGATTTAATTAGGGTAGGTGCTGGACACTGAACCTATTTAATTTACTATTCCAACTCCAAACTACATTTAATTAGTGTAGGTGCTGGACACTGAACCTATTTATTTACTATTCCTACTCCAATCTACATTTAATTAGGGTAGGTGCTGGACACTGAACCTATTTAATTAACTATTCCAACTCCAATCTATATTTAGATAGGGTAGGTGCTGGACACTTAACATATTTAATTTACTATACCAACTCCAATCTACATTTAATTAGAGTAGGTGCTGGACACTGAACCTATTTAATTTACTATTCCAACTCCAAACTACATTTAATTAGGGTAGGTGCTGGACACTGAACCTATTTATTTTACTATTCCAACTCCAATCTACATTTAATTAGGGTAGGTGCTGGACACTGAACCTATTTAATTTTCTATTCCAACTCCAACCTACATTTAATTAGGGTAGGTGCTGGACACTGAACCTATTTAATTTACTATTCCAACTCCAATCTACATTTAATTAGGTGAGGTGCTGGACACTGAACCTATTTAATTAACTATTCCAACTCCAATCTACATTTAATTATGGTAGGTGCTGGACACTGAACCTATTTAATTTACTATTCCAACTCCAATCTACATTTAGTTAGAGTAGGTGCTGGACACTGAACCTATTTAATTTACTATTCCAACTCCAATCTACATTTAGTTTGGGTAGGTGCTGGACACTGAACCTATTTAATTTACTATTCCAACTCCAATCTACATTTTATTAGGGTAGGTGCTGGACACTGAACCTATTTAATTAACTATTCCAAATCAAATTTATATTTAATTAGGGTAGGTGCTGGACACTGAACCTATTTAATTTACTATTCCTACCCCAATCTACATTTAATTTGGGTAGGTGCTGGACACTGAACCTATATAATTTACTATTCCAACTCCAATCTACATTTAGTTTGGGTAGGTGCTGGACACCGTACCTATTTAATTTACTATTCCAACTCCAATCTACATTTAATTAGGGTAGGTGCTGGACACTGAACCTATTTAATTTACTATTCCAACTCCAATATACATTTAATTAGGGTAGGTGCTGGACAATGAACCTATTTAATTAACTATTCCAACTCCAATCTACATTTAATTAGGGTAGGTGCTGGACACTGAACCTATTTAATTTACTATTCCAACTCCAATTTACATTTAATTAGAGTAGGTGCTGGGCACTGAACCTATTTAATTTACTATTCCAACTCCAATCTACATTTAATTAGGGTTGGTGCTGGACACTGTACCTATTTAATGTACTATTCCAACTCCAATCTACATTCAATTAGGATAGGTGCTGGACACTGAACCTATTTAATTTACTATTCCAACTCCAATCTACATTTAATTAGGGTAGGTGCTGGACACTGAACCTATTTAATTTACTATTCCAACTCCAATCTTCATTTAATTTGGGTAGGTCCTGGACACTGAACCTATTTAATTTACTATTCCTACTCCAATCTACATTTAATTAGGTATGGTGCTGGACACAGAACCGATTTAATTAACTATTCCAACTCCAATCTACATTTAATTATGGTAGGTGATGGACACTGAACCTATTTAATTTACTATTCCAACTCCAATCTACATTTAATTAGGGTAGGTGCTGGACACTGAACCTATTTAATTTACTATTCCAACTCCAATCTACATTTTATTAGGGTAGGTGCTGGACACTGAACCTATTTAATTAACTATTCCAAATCAAATTTATATTTAATTAGGGTAGGTGCTGGACACTGAACCTATTTAATTTACTATTCCAACTCCAATCTACATTTAATTTGGGTAGGTGCTGGACACTGAACCTATATAATTTACTATTCCAACTCCAATCTACATTCAATTAGGGTAGGTGCTGGACACTGAACCTATTTAATTAACTATTCCAACTCCAATCTATATTTAATTAGGGTAGGTGCTGGACACTGAACCTATTTAATTTACTTTTTCCAACTCCAAACTACATTTAATTAGGGTAGGTGCTGGACACTGAACCCATTTAATTTACTATTCCAACTCCAATCTACATTTAATTAGGGTAGGTGCTGGACACTGAACCTATTTATTTTACTATTCCAACTCCAATCTATATTTAATTAGGGTAGGTGCTGGACACTGAACCTATTTAATTTACTATTTCAACTCCAATCTATATTTAATTAGGGTAGGTGCTGGACACTGAACGTATTTAATTTACTATTCCAACTCCAATCTACATTTAATTAGGGTAGGTGCTGGACACTGAACCTATTTAATTTACTATTCCAACTCCAATCTACATTTAATTTGGTTAGGTGCTGGACACTGAACCTATATAATTTACTATTCCAACTCCAATCTACATTTAATTAGGGTAGGTGCTGGACACTGTACCTATTTAATTAACTATTCCAACTTCAACCTATTTTTAATTAGGGTAGGTTCTGGACACTAAACCTATTTAATTTACTATTCCAACTCCAAACTACATTTAATTAGGGTAGGTGCTGGACACTGAACATATTTAATGTACTATTCCTACTCCAATCTACATTTAATTAGGGTAGGTGTTGGACACTGAACCTATGTAATCAACTATTCCAACTCCAATCTACATTTAATTAGGGTAGGTGCTGGACACTGAACATATTTAATTTACTATTCCAACTCCAATCTACATTTAATTAGGGTAGGTGCTGGACACTGAACCTATTTAATTTACTATTCCAGCTCCAAACTACATTTAATTAGGGTAGGTGCTGGACACTGAACCTATTTATTTTACTATTCTAACTCCAATCTACATTTAATTAGGGTAGGTGCTGGACACTGAACCTATTTAATTTACTATTCCAACTCCAATCTACATTTAATTAGGTTAGGTGCTGGACACTGAACCTATTTAATTTACTATTCCAACTCCAATCTACATTTAATTTGGGTAGGTGCTGGACACTGAACCTATATAATTTACTATTCCAACTCAAATCTACATTTAATTAGGGTAGGTGCTGGACACTGAACCTATTTAATTAACTATTCCAACTCCAAATTAGATTTAATTAGGGTAGGTGCTGGACACTGAACCTATTTAATTTACTATTCCAACTCCAAACTACATTTAATTAGTGTAGGTGCTGGACACTGAACCTATTTATTTACTATTCCTACTCCAATCTACATTTAATTAGGGTAGGTGCTGGACACTGAACCTATTTAATTAACTATTCAAACTCCAATCTATATTTAGATAGGGTAGGTGCTGGACACTTAACATATTTAATTTACTATACCAACTCCAATCTACATTTAATTAGAGTAGGTGCTGGACACTGAACCTATTTAATTTACTATTCCAACTACAAACTACATTTAATTAGGGTAGGTGCTGGACACTGAACCTATTTATTTTACTATTCCAACTCCAATCTACATTTAATTAGGGTAGGTGCTGGACACTGAACCTATTTAATTTTCTATTCCAACTCCAACCTACATTTAATTAGGGTAGGTGCTGGACACTGAACCTATTTAATTTACTATTCCAACTCCAATCTACATTTAATTAGGTGAGGTGCTGGACACTGAACCTATTTAATTAACTATTCCAACTCCAATCTACATTTAATTATGGTAGGTGCTGGACACTGAACCTATTTAATTTACTATTCCAACTCCAATCTACATTTAGTTAGAGTAGGTGCTGGACACTGAACCTATTTAATTTACTATTCCAACTCCAATCTACATTTAGTTTGGGTAGGTGCTGGACACCGTACCTATTTAATTTACTATTCCAACTTCAATCTACATTTAATTAGGGTAGGTGCTGGACACTGAACCTATTTAATTTACTATTCCAACTCCAATCTACATTTAATAAGGGTAGGTGCTGGACACTGAACCTATTTAATTTACTATTCCAACTCCAATCTACATTTTATTAGGGTAGGTGCTGGACACTGTACCTATTTAATTAACTATTCCAAATCAAATTTATATTTAATTAGGGTAGGTGCTGGACAATGAACCTATTTAATTTACTATTCCTACCCCAATCTACATTTAATTTGGGTAGGTGCTGGACACTGAACCTATATAATTTACTATTCCAACTCCAATCTACATTTAATTAGGGTAGGTGCTGGACACTGAACCTATTTAATTAACTATTCCAACTCCAATCTATATTTAATTAGGGTAGGTGCTGGACACTGAACCTATTTAATTTACTATTCCAACTCCAAACTACATTTAATTAGGGTAGGTGCTGGACACTGAACCTATTTAATTTACTATTCCTACTCCAATCTACATTTAATTAGGGTAGGTGCTGGACACTGAACCTATTTAATTAACTATTCCAACTCCAATCTACATTTAATTAGGGTAGGTGCTGGACACTGAACATATTTAATTTACTATTCCAACTCCAATCTACATTTACTTAGGGTAGGTGCTGGACACTGAACCTATTTAATTTACTATTCCAACTCCAAACTACATTTAATTAGGGTAGGTGCTGGACACTGAACCTATTTATTTTACTATTCCAACTCCAATCTACATTTAATTAGGGTAGGTGCTGGACACTGAACCTATTTAATTTACTATTCCAACTCCAACCTACATTTAATTAGGGTAGGTGCTGGACACTGAACCTATTTAATTTAGTATTCCAACTCCAATCTACATTTAATTAGGTTAGGTGCTGGACACTGAACCTATTTAATTAACTATTCCAACTCCAATCTACATTTAATTAGGGTAGGTGCTGGACACTGAACCTATTTAATTTACTATTCCAACTCAAATTTATATTTAATTAGAGTAGGTGCTGGACACTGAACCTATTTAATTTACTATTCCAACTCCATTCTATATTTAATTAGGGTAGGTGCTGGACACTGAACCTATTTAATTTACTATTCCAACTCCAATCTACATTTAATTAGGGTAGGTGCTGGACACTGAACCTATTTAATTCACTATTCCAACTCCAATCTACATTTAATTTGGGTAGGTGCTGGACACTGAACCTATTTAATTTACTATTCCTACTCCAATCTACATTTAATTAGGTATGGTGCTGGACACAGAACCAATTTAATTAACTATTCCAACTCCAATCTACATTTAATTATGGTAGGTGCTGGACACTGAACCTATTTAATTAACTATTCCAACTCCAAACTACATTTAATTAGGGTAGGTGCTGGACACTGAACCCATTTAATTTACTATTCCAACTCCAATCTACATTTAATTAGGGTAGGTGCTGGACACTGAACCTATTTATTTTACTATTCCAACTCCAATCTATATTTAATTAGGGTAGGTGCTGGACACTGAACCTATTTAATTTACTATTTCAACTCCAATCTACATTTAATTAGGGTAGGTGCTGGACACTGAACCTATTTAATTTACTATTCCAACTCCAATCTATATTTAATTAGGGTAGGTGCTGGACACTGAACGTATTTAATTTACTATTCCAACTCCAATCTACATTTAATTAGGGTAGGTGCTGGACACTGAACCTATTTAATTTACTATTCCAACTCCAATCTACATTTAATTTGGTTAGGTGCTGGACACTGAACCTATATAATTTACTATTCCAACTCCAATCTACATTTAATTAGGGTAGGTGCTGGACACTGTACCTATTTAATTAACTATTCCAACTCCAACCTATATTTAATTAGGGTAGGTGCTGGACACTAAACCTATTTAATTTACTATTCCAACTCCAAACTACATTTAATTAGGGTAGGTGCTGGACACTGAACATATTTAATGTACTATTCCTACTCCAATCTACATTTAATTAGGGTAGGTGTTGGACACTGAACCTATGTAATCAACTATTCCAACTCCAATCTACATTTAATTAGGGTAGGTGCTGGACACTGAACATATTTAATTTACTATTCCAACTCCAATCTACATTTAATTAGGGTAGGTGCTAGACACTGAACCTATTTAATTTACTATTCCAGCTCCAAACTACATTTAATTAGGGTAGGTGCTGGACACTGAACCTATTTATTTTACTATTCCAACTCCAATCTACATTTAATTAGGGTAGGTGCTGGACACTGAACCTATTTAATTTACTATTCCAACTCCAATCTACATTTAATTTGGGTAGGTGCTGGACACTGAACCTATATAATTTACTATTCCAACTCAAATCTACATTTAATTAGGGTAGGTGCTGGACACTGAACCTATTTAATTAACTATTCCAACTCCAAATTAGATTTAATTAGGGTAGGTGCTGGACACTGAACCTATTTAATTTACTATTCCAACTCCAAACTACATTTAATTAGTGTAGGTGCTGGACACTGAACCTATTTATTTACTATTCCTACTCCAATCTACATTTAATTAGGGTAGGTGCTGGACACTGAACCTATTTAATTAACTATTCCAACTCCAATCTACATTTAGATAGGGTAGGTGCTGGACACTTAACATATTTAATTTACTATACCAACTCCAATCTACATTTAATTAGAGTAGGTGCTGGACACTGAACCTATTTAATTTACTATTCCAACTCCAAACTACATTTAATTAGGGTAGGTGCTGGACACTGAACCTATTTATTTTACTATTCCAACTCCAATCTACATTTAATTAGGGTAGGTGCTGGACACTGAACCTATTTAATTTTCTATTCCAACTCCAACCTACATTTAATTAGGGTAGGTGCTGGACACTGAACCTATTTAATTTACTATTCCAACTCCAATCTACATTTAATTAGGTTAGGTGCTGGACACTGAACCTATTTAATTAACTATTCCAACTCCAATCTACATTTAATTATGGTAGGTGCTGGACACTGAACCTATTTAATTTACTATTCCAACTCCAATCTACATTTAGTTAGAGTAGGTGCTGGACACTGAACCTATTTAATTTACTATTCCAACTCCAATCTACATTTAGTTTGGGTAGGTGCTGGACACCGTACCTATTTAATTTACTATTCCAACTCCAATCTACATTTAATTAGGGTAGGTGCTGGACACTGAACCTATTTAATTTAATATTCCAACTCCAATCTACATTTAATAAGGGTAGGTGCTGGACAATGAACCTATTTAATTAACTATTCCAACTCCAATCTACATTTAATTAGGGTAGGTGCTGGACACTGAACCTATTTAATTTACTATTCCAACTCCAATTTACATTTAATTAGAGTAGGTGCTGGGCACTGAACCTATTTAATTTACTATTCCAACTCCAATCTACATTTAATTAGGGTTGGTGCTGGACACTGTACCTATTTAATGTACTATTCCAACTCCAATCTACATTCAATTAGGATAGGTGCTGGACACTGAACCTATTTAATTTACTATTCCAATTCCAATCTATATTTAATTAGGGTACGTGCTGGACACTGAACCTATTTAATTTACTATTCCAACTCCAATCTACATTTAATTAGGGTAGGTGCTGGACACTGAACCTATTTAATTTACTATTCCAACTCCAATTTACATTTAATTAGAGTAGGTGCTGGGCACTGAACCTATTTAATTTACTATTCCAACTCCAATCTACATTTAATTAGGGTTGGTGCTGGACACTGTACCTATTTAATGTACTATTCCAACTCCAATCTACATTCAATTAGGATAGGTGCTGGACACTGAACCTATTTAATTTACTATTCCAACTCCAATCTACATTTAATTAGGGTAGGTGCTGGACACTGAACCTATTTAATTTACTATTCCAACTCCAATCTTCATTTAATTTGGGTAGGTCCTGGACACTGAACCTATTTAATTTACTATTCCTACTCCAATCTACATTTAATTAGGTATGGTGCTGGACACAGAACCGATTTAATTAACTATTCCAACTCCTATCTACATTTAATTATGGTAGGTGATGGACACTGAACCTATTTAATTTACTATTCCAACTCCAATCTACATTTAATTAGGGTAGGTGCTGGACACTGAACCTATTTAATTTACTATTCCAACTCCAATCTACATTTTATTAGGGTAGGTGCTGGACACTGAACCTATTTAATTAACTATTCCAAATCAAATTTATATTTAATTAGGGTAGGTGCTGGACACTGAACCTATTTAATTTACTATTCCAACTCCAATCTACATTTAATTTGGGTAGGTGCTGGACACTGAACCTATATAATTTACTATTCCAACTCCAATCTACATTCAATTAGGGTAGGTGCTGGACACTGAACCTATTTAATTAACTATTCCAACTCCAATCTATATTTAATTAGGGTAGGTGCTGGACACTGAACCTATTTAATTTACTATTCCAACTCCAAACTACATTTAATTAGGGTAGGTGCTGGACACTGAACCTATTTAATTTACTATTCCTACTCCAATCTACATTTAATTAGGGTAGGTGCTGGACACTGAACATATTTAATTTACTATTCCAACTCCAATCTACATTTAATTAGGGTAGGTGCTGGACACTGAAACTATTTAATTTACTATTCCAACTCCAAACTACATTTAATTAGGGTAGGTGCTGGACACTGAACCCATTTAATTTACTATTCCAACTCCAATCTACATTTAATTAGGGTAGGTGCTGGACACTGAACCTATTTATTTTACTATTCCAACTCCAATCTATATTTAATTAGGGTAGGTGCTGGACACTGAACCTATTTAATTTACTATTTCAACTCCAATCTACATTTAATTAGGGTAGGTGCTGGACACTGAACCTATTTAATTTACTATTCCAACTCCAATCTATATTTAATTAGGGTAGGTGCTGGACACTGAACGTATTTAATTTACTATTCCAACTCCAATCTACATTTAATTAGGGTAGGTGCTGGACACTGAACCTATTTAATTTACTATTCCAACTCCAATCTACATTTAATTTGGTTAGGTGCTGGACACTGAACCTATATAATTTACTATTCCAACTCCAATCTACATTTAATTAGGGTAGGTGCTGGACACTGTACCTATTTAATTAACTATTCCAACTTCAACCTATTTTTAATTAGGGTAGGTTCTGGACACTAAACCTATTTAATTTACTATTCCAACTCCAATCTACATTTACTTAGGGTAGGTGCTGGACACTGAACCTATTTAATTTACTATTCCAACTCCAAACTACATTTAATTAGGGTAGGTGCTGGACACTGAACCTATTTATTTTACTATTCCAACTCCAATCTACATTTAATTAGGGTAGGTGCTGGACACTGAACCTATTTAATTTACTATTCCAACTCCAACCTACATTTAATTAGGGTAGGTGCTGGACACTGAACCTATTTAATTTAGTATTCCAACTCCAATCTACATTTAATTAGGTTAGGTGCTGGACACTGAACCTATTTAATTAACTATTCCAACTCCAATCTACATTTAATTAGGGTAGGTGCTGGACACTGAACCTATTTAATTTACTATTCCAACTCAAATTTATATTTAATTAGAGTAGGTGCTGGACACTGAACCTATTTAATTTACTATTCCAACTCCATTCTATATTTAATTAGGGTAGGTGCTGGACACTGAACCTATTTAATTTACTATTCCAACTCCAATCTACATTTAATTAGGGTAGGTGCTGGACACTGAACCTATTTAATTCACTATTCCAACTCCAATCTACATTTAATTTGGGTAGGTGCTGGACACTGAACCTATTTAATTTACTATTCCTACTCCAATCTACATTTAATTAGGTATGGTGCTGGACACAGAACCAATTTAATTAACTATTCCAACTCCAATCTACATTTAATTATGGTAGGTGCTGGACACTGAACCTATTTAATTAACTATTCCAACTCCAAACTACATTTAATTAGGGTAGGTGCTGGACACTGAACCCATTTAATTTACTATTCCAACTCCAATCTACATTTAATTAGGGTAGGTGCTGGACACTGAACCTATTTATTTTACTATTCCAACTCCAATCTATATTTAATTAGGGTAGGTGCTGGACACTGAACCTATTTAATTTACTATTTCAACTCCAATCTACATTTAATTAGGGTAGGTGCTGGACACTGAACCTATTTAATTTACTATTCCAACTCCAATCTATATTTAATTAGGGTAGGTGCTGGACACTGAACGTATTTAATTTACTATTCCAACTCCAATCTACATTTAATTAGGGTAGGTGCTGGACACTGAACCTATTTAATTTACTATTCCAACTCCAATCTACATTTAATTTGGTTAGGTGCTGGACACTGAACCTATATAATTTACTATTCCAACTCCAATCTACATTTAATTAGGGTAGGTGCTGGACACTGTACCTATTTAATTAACTATTCCAACTCCAACCTATATTTAATTAGGGTAGGTGCTGGACACTAAACCTATTTAATTTACTATTCCAACTCCAAACTACATTTAATTAGGGTAGGTGCTGGACACTGAACATATTTAATGTACTATTCCTACTCCAATCTACATTTAATTAGGGTAGGTGTTGGACACTGAACCTATGTAATCAACTATTCCAACTCCAATCTACATTTAATTAGGGTAGGTGCTGGACACTGAACATATTTAATTTACTATTCCAACTCCAATCTACATTTAATTAGGGTAGGTGCTAGACACTGAACCTATTTAATTTACTATTCCAGCTCCAAACTACATTTAATTAGGGTAGGTGCTGGACACTGAACCTATTTATTTTACTATTCCAACTCCAATCTACATTTAATTAGGGTAGGTGCTGGACACTGAACCTATTTAATTTACTATTCCAACTCCAATCTACATTTAATTTGGGTAGGTGCTGGACACTGAACCTATATAATTTACTATTCCAACTCAAATCTACATTTAATTAGGGTAGGTGCTGGACACTGAACCTATTTAATTAACTATTCCAACTCCAAATTAGATTTAATTAGGGTAGGTGCTGGACACTGAACCTATTTAATTTACTATTCCAACTCTAAACTACATTTAATTAGTGTAGGTGCTGGACACTGAACCTATTTATTTACTATTCCTACTCCAATCTACATTTAATTAGGGTAGGTGCTGGACACTGAACCTATTTAATTAACTATTCCAACTCCAATCTACATTTAGATAGGGTAGGTGCTGGACACTTAACATATTTAATTTACTATACCAACTCCAATCTACATTTAATTAGAGTAGGTGCTGGACACTGAACCTATTTAATTTACTATTCCAACTCCAAACTACATTTAATTAGGGTAGGTGCTGGACACTGAACCTATTTATTTTACTATTCCAACTCCAATCTACATTTAATTAGGGTAGGTGCTGGACACTGAACCTATTTAATTTTCTATTCCAACTCCAACCTACATTTAATTAGGGTAGGTGCTGGACACTGAACCTATTTAATTTACTATTCCAACTCCAATCTACATTTAATTAGGTTAGGTGCTGGACACTGAACCTATTTAATTAACTATTCCAACTCCAATCTACATTTAATTATGGTAGGTGCTGGACACTGAACCTATTTAATTTACTATTCCAACTCCAATCTACATTTAGTTAGAGTAGGTGCTGGACACTGAACCTATTTAATTTACTATTCCAACTCCAATCTACATTTAGTTTGGGTAGGTGCTGGACACCGTACCTATTTAATTTACTATTCCAACTCCAATCTACATTTAATTAGGGTAGGTGCTGGACACTGAACCTATTTAATTTAATATTCCAACTCCAATCTACATTTAATAAGGGTAGGTGCTGGACAATGAACCTATTTAATTAACTATTCCAACTCCAATCTACATTTAATTAGGGTAGGTGCTGGACACTGAACCTATTTAATTTACTATTCCAACTCCAATTTACATTTAATTAGAGTAGGTGCTGGGCACTGAACCTATTTAATTTACTATTCCAACTCCAATCTACATTTAATTAGGGTTGGTGCTGGACACTGTACCTATTTAATGTACTATTCCAACTCCAATCTACATTCAATTAGGATAGGTGCTGGACACTGAACCTATTTAATTTACTATTCCAATTCCAATCTATATTTAATTAGGGTACGTGCTGGACACTGAACCTATTTAATTTACTATTCCAACTCCAATCTACATTTAATTAGGGTAGGTGCTGGACACTGAACCTATTTAATTTACTATTCCAACTCCAATTTACATTTAATTAGAGTAGGTGCTGGGCACTGAACCTATTTAATTTACTATTCCAACTCCAATCTACATTTAATTAGGGTTGGTGCTGGACACTGTACCTATTTAATGTACTATTCCAACTCCAATCTACATTCAATTAGGATAGGTGCTGGACACTGAACCTATTTAATTTACTATTCCAACTCCAATCTACATTTAATTAGGGTAGGTGCTGGACACTGAACCTATTTAATTTACTATTCCAACTCCAATCTTCATTTAATTTGGGTAGGTCCTGGACACTGAACCTATTTAATTTACTATTCCTACTCCAATCTACATTTAATTAGGTATGGTGCTGGACACAGAACCGATTTAATTAACTATTCCAACTCCAATCTACATTTAATTATGGTAGGTGATGGACACTGAACCTATTTAATTTACTATTCCAACTCCAATCTACATTTAATTAGGGTAGGTGCTGGACACTGAACCTATTTAATTTACTATTCCAACTCCAATCTACATTTTATTAGGGTAGGTGCTGGACACTGAACCTATTTAATTAACTATTCCAAATCAAATTTATATTTAATTAGGGTAGGTGCTGGACACTGAACCTATTTAATTTACTATTCCAACTCCAATCTACATTTAATTTGGGTAGGTGCTGGACACTGAACCTATATAATTTACTATTCCAACTCCAATCTACATTCAATTAGGGTAGGTGCTGGACACTGAACCTATTTAATTAACTATTCCAACTCCAATCTATATTTAATTAGGGTAGGTGCTGGACACTGAACCTATTTAATTTACTATTCCAACTCCAAACTACATTTAATTAGGGTAGGTGCTGGACACTGAACCTATTTAATTTACTATTCCTACTCCAATCTACATTTAATTAGGGTAGGTGCTGGACACTGAACATATTTAATTTACTATTCCAACTCCAATCTACATTTAATTAGGGTAGGTGCTGGACACTGAAACTATTTAATTTACTATTCCAACTCCAAACTACATTTAATTAGGGTAGGTGCTGGACACTGAACCCATTTAATTTACTATTCCAACTCCAATCTACATTTAATTAGGGTAGGTGCTGGACACTGAACCTATTTATTTTACTATTCCAACTCCAATCTATATTTAATTAGGGTAGGTGCTGGACACTGAACCTATTTAATTTACTATTTCAACTCCAATCTACATTTAATTAGGGTAGGTGCTGGACACTGAACCTATTTAATTTACTATTCCAACTCCAATCTATATTTAATTAGGGTAGGTGCTGGACACTGAACGTATTTAATTTACTATTCCAACTCCAATCTACATTTAATTAGGGTAGGTGCTGGACACTGAACCTATTTAATTTACTATTCCAACTCCAATCTACATTTAATTTGGTTAGGTGCTGGACACTGAACCTATATAATTTACTATTCCAACTCCAATCTACATTTAATTAGGGTAGGTGCTGGACACTGTACCTATTTAATTAACTATTCCAACTTCAACCTATTTTTAATTAGGGTAGGTTCTGGACACTAAACCTATTTAATTTACTATTCCAACTCCAAACTACATTTAATTAGGGTAGGTGCTGGACACTGAACATATTTAATGTACTATTCCTACTCCAATCTACATTTAATTAGGGTAGGTGTTGGACACTGAACCTATGTAATCAACTATTCCAACTCCAATCTACATTTAATTAGGGTAGGTGCTGGACACTGAACATATTTAATTTACTATTCCAACTCCAATCTACATTTAATTAGGGTAGGTGCTGGACACTGAACCTATTTAATTTACTATTCCAGCTCCAAACTACATTTAATTAGGTTAGGTGCTGGACACTGAACCTATTTATTTTACTATTCCAACTCCAATCTACATTTAATTAGGGTAGGTGCTGGACACTGAACCTATTTAATTTACTATTCCAACTCCAATCTACATTTAATTAGGTTAGGTGCTGGACACTGAACCTATTTAATTTACTATTCCAACTCCAATCTACATTTAATTTGGGTAGGTGCTGGACACTGAACCTATATAATTTACTATTCCAACTCAAATCTACATTTAATTAGGGTAGGTGCTGGACACTGAACCTATTTAATTAACTATTCCAACTCCAAATTAGATTTAATTAGGGTAGGTGCTGGACACTGAACCTATTTAATTTACTATTCCAACTCCAAACTACATTTAATTAGTGTAGGTGCTGGACACTGAACCTATTTATTTACTATTCCTACTCCAATCTACATTTAATTAGGGTAGGTGCTGGACACTGAACCTATTTAATTAACTATTCCAACTCCAATCTATATTTAGATAGGGTAGGTGCTGGACACTTAACATATTTAATTTACTATACCAACTCCAATCTACATTTAATTAGAGTAGGTGCTGGACACTGAACCTATTTAATTTACTATTCCAACTCCAAACTACATTTAATTAGGGTAGGTGCTGGACACTGAACCTATTTATTTTACTATTCCAACTCCAATCTACATTTAATTAGGGTAGGTGCTGGACACTGAACCTATTTAATTTTCTATTCCAACTCCAACCTACATTTAATTAGGGTAGGTGCTGGACACTGAACCTATTTAATTTACTATTCCAACTCCAATCTACATTTAATTAGGTGAGGTGCTGGACACTGAACCTATTTAATTAACTATTCCAACTCCAATCTACATTTAATTATGGTAGGTGCTGGACACTGAACCTATTTAATTTACTATTCCAACTCCAATCTACATTTAGTTAGAGTAGGTGCTGGAACTGAACCTATTTAATTTACTATTCCAACTCCAATCTACATTTAGTTTGGGTAGGTGCTGGACACCGTACCTATTTAATTTACTATTCCAACTTCAATCTACATTTAATTAGGGTAGGTGCTGGACACTGAACCTATTTAATTTACTATTCCAACTCCAATCTACATTTAATAAGGGTAGGTGCTGGACACTGAACCTATTTAATTTACTATTCCAACTCCAATCTACATTTTATTAGGGTAGGTGCTGGACACTGTACCTATTTAATTAACTATTCCAAATCAAATTTATATTTAATTAGGGTAGGTGCTGGACACTGAACCTATTTAATTTACTATTCCTACCCCAATCTACATTTAATTTGGGTAGGTGCTGGACACTGAACCTATATAATTTACTATTCCAACTCCAATCTACATTTAATTAGGGTAGGTGCTGGACACTGAACCTATTTAATTAACTATTCCAACTCCAATCTATATTTAATTAGGGTAGGTGCTGGACACTGAACCTATTTAATTTACTATTCCAACTCCAAACTACATTTAATTAGGGTAGGTGCTGGACACTGAACCTATTTAATTTACTATTCCTACTCCAATCTACATTTAATTAGGGTAGGTGCTGGACACTGAACCTATTTAATTAACTATTCCAACTCCAATCTACATTTAATTAGGGTAGGTGCTGGACACTGAACATATTTAATTTACTATTCCAACTCCAATCTACATTTACTTAGGGTAGGTGCTGGACACTGAACCTATTTAATTTACTATTCCAACTCCAAACTACATTTAATTAGGGTAGGTGCTGGACACTGAACCTATTTATTGTACTATTCCAACTCCAATCTACATTTAATTAGGGTAGGTGCTGGACACTGAACCTATTTAATTTACTATTCCAACTCCAACCTACATTTAATTAGGGTAGGTGCTGGACACTGAACCTATTTAATTTAGTATTCCAACTCCAATCTACATTTAATTAGGTTAGGTGCTGGACACTGAACCTATTTAATTAACTATTCCAACTCCAATCTACATTTAATTAGGGTAGGTGCTGGACACTGAACCTATTTAATTTACTATTCCAACTCAAATTTATATTTAATTAGAGTAGGTGCTGGACACTGAACCTATTTAATTTACTATTCCAACTCCATTCTATATTTAATTAGGGTAGGTGCTGGACACTGAACCTATTTAATTTACTATTCCAACTCCAATCTACATTTAATTAGGGTAGGTGCTGGACACTGAACCTATTTAATTCACTATTCCAACTCCAATCTACATTTAATTTGGGTAGGTGCTGGACACTGAACCTATTTAATTTACTATTCCTACTCCAATCTACATTTAATTAGGTATGGTGCTGGACACAGAACCAATTTAATTAACTATTCCAACTCCAATCTACATTTAATTATGGTAGGTGCTGGACACTGAACCTATTTAATTAACTATTCCAACTCCAAACTACATTTAATTAGGGTAGGTGCTGGACACTGAACCCATTTAATTTACTATTCCAACTCCAATCTACATTTAATTAGGGTAGGTGCTGGACACTGAACCTATTTATTTTACTATTCCAACTCCAATCTATATTTAATTAGGGTAGGTGCTGGACACTGAACCTATTTAATTTACTATTTCAACTCCAATCTACATTTAATTAGGGTAGGTGCTGGACACTGAACCTATTTAATTTACTATTCCAACTCCAATCTATATTTAATTAGGGTAGGTGCTGGACACTGAACGTATTTAATTTACTATTCCAACTCCAATCTACATTTAATTAGGGTAGGTGCTGGACACTGAACCTATTTAATTTACTATTCCAACTCCAATCTACATTTAATTTGGTTAGGTGCTGGACACTGAACCTATATAATTTACTATTCCAACTCCAATCTACATTTAATTAGGGTAGGTGCTGGACACTGTACCTATTTAATTAACTATTCCAACTCCAACCTATATTTAATTAGGGTAGGTGCTGGACACTAAACCTATTTAATTTACTATTCCAACTCCAAACTACATTTAATTAGGGTAGGTGCTGGACACTGAACATATTTAATGTACTATTCCTACTCCAATCTACATTTAATTAGGGTAGGTGTTGGACACTGAACCTATGTAATCAACTATTCCAACTCCAATCTACATTTAATTAGGGTAGGTGCTGGACACTGAACATATTTAATTTACTATTCCAACTCCAATCTACATTTAATTAGGGTAGGTGCTAGACACTGAACCTATTTAATTTACTATTCCAGCTCCAAACTACATTTAATTAGGGTAGGTGCTGGACACTGAACCTATTTATTTTACTATTCCAACTCCAATCTACATTTAATTAGGGTAGGTGCTGGACACTGAACCTATTTAATTTACTATTCCAACTCCAATCTACATTTAATTAGGTTAGGTGCTGGACACTGAACCTATTTAATTTACTATTCCAACTCCAATCTACATTTAATTTGGGTAGGTGCTGGACACTGAACCTATATAATTTACTATTCCAACTCAAATCTACATTTAATTAGGGTAGGTGCTGGACACTGAACCTATTTAATTAACTATTCCAACTCCAAATTAGATTTAATTAGGGTAGGTGCTGGACACTGAACCTATTTAATTTACTATTCCAACTCCAAACTACATTTAATTAGTGTAGGTGCTGGACACTGAACCTATTTATTTACTATTCCTACTCCAATCTACATTTAATTAGGGTAGGTGCTGGACACTGAACCTATTTAATTAACTATTCCAACTCCAATCTACATTTAGATAGGGTAGGTGCTGGACACTTAACATATTTAATTTACTATACCAACTCCAATCTACATTTAATTAGAGTAGGTGCTGGACACTGAACCTATTTAATTTACTATTCCAACTCCAAACTACATTTAATTAGGGTAGGTGCTGGACACTGAACCTATTTATTTTACTATTCCAACTCCAATCTACATTTAATTAGGGTAGGTGCTGGACACTGAACCTATTTAATTTTCTATTCCAACTCCAACCTACATTTAATTAGGGTAGGTGCTGGACACTGAACCTATTTAATTTACTATTCCAACTCCAATCTACATTTAATTAGGTTAGGTGCTGGACACTGAACCTATTTAATTAACTATTCCAACTCCAATCTACATTTAATTATGGTAGGTGCTGGACACTGAACCTATTTAATTTACTATTCCAACTCCAATCTACATTTAGTTAGAGTAGGTGCTGGACACTGAACCTATTTAATTTACTATTCCAACTCCAATCTACATTTAGTTTGGGTAGGTGCTGGACACCGTACCTATTTAATTTACTATTCCAACTCCAATCTACATTTAATTAGGGTAGGTGCTGGACACTGAACCTATTTAATTTAATATTCCAACTCCAATCTACATTTAATAAGGGTAGGTGCTGGACAATGAACCTATTTAATTAACTATTCCAACTCCAATCTACATTTAATTAGGGTAGGTGCTGGACACTGAACCTATTTAATTTACTATTCCAACTCCAATTTACATTTAATTAGAGTAGGTGCTGGGCACTGAACCTATTTAATTTACTATTCCAACTCCAATCTACATTTAATTAGGGTTGGTGCTGGACACTGTACCTATTTAATGTACTATTCCAACTCCAATCTACATTCAATTAGGATAGGTGCTGGACACTGAACCTATTTAATTTACTATTCCAACTCCAATCTATATTTAATTAGGGTACGTGCTGGACACTGAACCTATTTAATTTACTATTCCAACTCCAATCTACATTTAATTAGGGTAGGTGCTGGACACTGAACCTATTTAATTTACTATTCCAACTCCAATTTACATTTAATTAGAGTAGGTGCTGGGCACTGAACCTATTTAATTTACTATTCCAACTCCAATCTACATTTAATTAGGGTTGGTGCTGGACACTGTACCTATTTAATGTACTATTCCAACTCCAATCTACATTCAATTAGGATAGGTGCTGGACACTGAACCTATTTAATTTACTATTCCAACTCCAATCTACATTTAATTAGGGTAGGTGCTGGACACTGAACCTATTTAATTTACTATTCCAACTCCAATCTTCATTTAATTTGGGTAGGTCCTGGACACTGAACCTATTTAATTTACTATTCCTACTCCAATCTACATTTAATTAGGTATGGTGCTGGACACAGAACCGATTTAATTAACTATTCCAACTCCAATCTACATTTAATTATGGTAGGTGATGGACACTGAACCTATTTAATTTACTATTCCAACTCCAATCTACATTTAATTAGGGTAGGTGCTGGACACTGAACCTATTTAATTTACTATTCCAACTCCAATCTACATTTTATTAGGGTAGGTGCTGGACACTGAACCTATTTAATTAACTATTCCAAATCAAATTTATATTTAATTAGGGTAGGTGCTGGACACTGAACCTATTTAATTTACTATTCCAACTCCAATCTACATTTAATTTGGGTAGGTGCTGGACACTGAACCTATATAATTTACTATTCCAACTCCAATCTACATTCAATTAGGGTAGGTGCTGGACACTGAACCTATTTAATTAACTATTCCAACTCCAATCTATATTTAATTAGGGTAGGTGCTGGACACTGAACCTATTTAATTTACTATTCCAACTCCAAACTACATTTAATTAGGGTAGGTGCTGGACACTGAACCTATTTAATTTACTATTCCTACTCCAATCTACATTTAATTAGGGTAGGTGCTGGACACTGAACATATTTAATTTACTATTCCAACTCCAATCTACATTTAATTAGGGTAGGTGCTGGACACTGAAACTATTTAATTTACTATTCCAACTCCAAACTACATTTAATTAGGGTAGGTGCTGGACACTGAACCCATTTAATTTACTATTCCAACTCCAATCTACATTTAATTAGGGTAGGTGCTGGACACTGAACCTATTTATTTTACTATTCCAACTCCAATCTATATTTAATTAGGGTAGGTGCTGGACACTGAACCTATTTAATTTACTATTTCAACTCCAATCTACATTTAATTAGGGTAGGTGCTGGACACTGAACCTATTTAATTTACTATTCCAACTCCAATCTATATTTAATTAGGGTAGGTGCTGGACACTGAACGTATTTAATTTACTATTCCAACTCCAATCTACATTTAATTAGGGTAGGTGCTGGACACTGAACCTATTTAATTTACTATTCCAACTCCAATCTACATTTAATTTGGTTAGGTGCTGGACACTGAACCTATATAATTTACTATTCCAACTCCAATCTACATTTAATTAGGGTAGGTGCTGGACACTGTACCTATTTAATTAACTATTCCAACTCCAACCTATTTTTAATTAGGGTAGGTTCTGGACACTAAACCTATTTAATTTACTATTCCAACTCCAAACTACATTTAATTAGGGTAGGTGCTGGACACTGAACATATTTAATGTACTATTCCTACTCCAATCTACATTTAATTAGGGTAGGTGTTGGACACTGAACCTATGTAATCAACTATTCCAACTCCAATCTACATTTAATTAGGGTAGGTGCTGGACACTGAACATATTTAATTTACTATTCCAACTCCAATCTACATTTAATTAGGGTAGGTGCTGGACACTGAACCTATTTAATTCACTATTCCAGCTCCAAACTACATTTAATTAGGGTAGGTGCTGGACACTGAACCTATTTATTTTACTATTCCAACTCCAATCTACATTTAATTAGTGTAGGTGCTGGACACTGAACCTATTTAATTTACTATTCCAACTCCAATCTACATTTAATTAGGTTAGGTGCTGGACACTGAACCTATTTAATTTACTATTCCAACTCCAATCTAAATTTAATTTGGGTAGGTGCTGGACACTGAACCTATATAATTTACTATTCCAACTCAAATCTACATTTAATTAGGGTAGGTGCTGGACACTGAACCTATTTAATTAACTATTCCAACTCCAAATTAGATTTAATTAGGGTAGGTGCTGGACACTGAACCTATTTAATTTACTATTCCAACTCCAAACTACATTTAATTAATGTAGGTGCTGGACACTGAACCTATTTATTTACTATTCCTACTCCAATCTACATTTAATTAGGGTAGGTGCTGGACACTGAACCTATTTAATTAACTATTCCAACTCCAATCTACATTTAGATAGGGTAGGTGCTGGACACTTAACATATTTAATTTACTATACCAACTCCAATCTACATTTAATTAGAGTAGGTGCTGGACACTGAACCTATTTAATTTACTATTCCAACTCCAAACTACATTTAATTAGGGTAGGTGCTGGACACTGAACCTATTTATTTTACTATTCCAACTCCAATCTACATTTAATTAGGGTAGGTGCTGGACACTGAACCTATTTAATTTTCTATTCCAACTCCAACCTACATTTAATTAGGGTAGGTGCTGGACACTGAACCTATTTAATTTACTATTCCAACTCCAATCTACATTTAATTAGGTGAGGTGCTGGACACTGAACCTATTTAATTAACTATTTCAACTCCAATCTACATTTAATTATGGTAGGTGCTGGACACTGAACCTATTTAATTTACTATTCCAACTCCAATCTACATTTAGTTAGAGTAGGTGCTGGACACTGAACCTATTTAATTTACTATTCCAACTCCAATCTACATTTAGTTTGGGTAGGTGCTGGACACCGTACCTATTTAATTTACTATTCCAACTTCAATCTACATTTAATTAGGGTAGGTGCTGGACACTGAACCTATTTAATTTACTATTCCAACTCCAATCTACATTTAATAAGGGTAGGTGCTGGACAATGAACCTATTTAATTAACTATTCCAACTCCAATCTACATTTAATTAGGGTAGGTGCTGGACACTGAACCTATTTAATTTACTATTCCAACTCCAATTTACATTTAATTAGAGTAGGTGCTGGGCACTGAACCTATTTAATTTACTATTCCAACTCCAATCTACATTTAATTAGGGTTGTTGCTGGACACTGTACCTATTTAATGTACTATTCCAAATCCAATCTACATTCAATTAGGATAGGTGCTGGACACTGAACCTATTTAATTTACTATTCCAACTCCAATCTATATTTAATTAGGGTAGGTGCTGGACACTGAACCTATTTAATTTACTATTCCAACTCCAATCTACATTTAATTAGGGTAGGTGCTGGACACTGAACCTATTTAATTTACTATTCCAACTCCAATCTACATTTAATTAGGGTAGGTGCTGGACACTGAACCTATTTAATTTACTATTCCAACTCCAATCTACATTTTATTAGGGTAGGTGCTGGACACTGAACCTATTTAATTAACTATTCCAAATCAAATTTATATTTAATTAGGGTAGGTGCTGGACACTGAACCTATTTAATGTACTATTCCTACCCCAATCTACATTTAATTTGGGTAGGTGCTGGACACTGAACCTATATAATTTACTATTCCAACTCCAATCTACATTTAATTAGGGTAGGTGCTGGACACTGAACCTATTTAATTAACTATTCCAACTCCAATCTATATTTAATTAGGGTAGGTGCTGGACACTGAACCTATTTAATTTACTATTCCAACTCCAAACTACATTTAATTAGGGTAGGTGCTGGACACTGAACCTATTTAATTTACTATTCCTACTCCAATCTACATTTAATTAGGGTAGGTGCTGGACACTGAACCTATTTAATTAACTATTCCAACTCCAATCTACATTTAATTAGGGTAGGTGCTGGACACTGAACATATTTAATTTACTATTCCAACTCCAATCTACATTTACTTAGGGTAGGTGCTGGACACTGAACCTATTTAATTTACTATTCCAACTCCAAACTACATTTAATTAGGGTAGGTGCTGGACACTGAACCTATTTATTTTACTATTCCAACTCCAATCTACATTTAATTAGGGTAGGTGCTGGACACTGAACCTATTTAATTTACTATTCCAACTCCAACCTACATTTAATTAGGGTAGGTGCTGGACACTGAACCTATTTAATTTAGTATTCCAACTCCAATCTACATTTAATTAGGTTAGGTGCTGGACACTGAACCTATTTAATTAACTATTCCAACTCCAATCTACATTTAATTAGGGTAGGTGCTGGACACTGAACCTATTTAATTTACTATTCCAACTCAAATTTATATTTAATTAGAGTAGGTGCTGGACACTGAACCTATTTAATTTACTATTCCAACTCCATTCTACATTTAATTAGGGTAGGTGCTGGACACTGAACCTATTTAATTTACTATTCCAACTCCAATCTACATTTAATTAGGGTAGGTGCTGGACACTGAACCTATTTAATTCACTATTCCAACTCCAATCTACATTTAATTTGGGTAGGTGCTGGACACTGAACCTATTTAATTTACTATTCCTACTCCAATCTACATTTAATTAGGTATGGTGCTGGACACAGAACCAATTTAATTAACTATTCCAACTCCAATCTACATTTAATTATGGTAGGTGCTGGACACTGAACCTATTTAATTAACTATTCCAACTCCAAACTACATTTAATTAGGGTAGGTGCTGGACACTGAACCTATTTAATTTACTATTCCAACTCCAATCTACCTTTAATTAGGGTAGGTGCTGGACACTGAACCTATTTAATTTACTATTCCAACTCCAATCTACATTTTATCAGGGTAGGTGCTGGACACTGAACCTATTTAATTTACTATTCCAACTCCAAGCTACATTTAATTAGGGTAGGTGCTGGACACTGAACCTATTTAATTAACTATTCCAAATCAAATGTATATTTAATTAGGATAGGTGCTGGACACTGAACCTATTTAGTTTACTATTCCAACTCCAATCTACATTTAATTAGGGTAGGTGCTGGACACTGAACCTATTTAATTTGCTATTCCAACTCCAATCTACATTTAATTAGGGTAGGTGCTGGACACTGAACCTATTTAATTTACTATTCCAACTACAATCAACATTTAATTTGGGTAGGTGCTTGGCACTGAACCTATTTAATTTACTATTCCAACTCCAATCTACATTTAATTAGGGTAGGTGCTGGACACTGAACCTATTTACTTTACTAATTCTACTCCAATCTACATTTAATTAGGGTAGGTGCTGGACACTGAACCTATTTAATTTACTATTCCAACTCTAATCTACATTTAATTAGGGTAGGTGCTGGACACTGAACCTATGTAATGTACTATTCCAAATCAAATTTATATTTAATTAGGGTAGGTGCTGGACACTGAACCTATTTAATTTACTATTCCAACTCCAATCTACATTTAATTAGGGTAGGTGCTGGACACTGAACCTATTTAATTTACTATTCCAACTCCAATCTACATTCTACATTCTACATCGAAATCTTTTTTATATGAAATGTATTTTTAAATTATTATTATTATTATTAATATATTTAATACACTCCCCACCCTTATCCCCTATAAACCCAACATCCCACTCCTAAATTTTTTATAGATTTTCACATTTCAATTATCAAATATAAAATTTTAAATTTCATATTTCAATTTTTCAAATTTGTATGATATGAAATTTATTTTTAAATTATTATTTTTTTATTTATATATTTAATACACTCCCCACCCTTATCCCCTATAAACCCAACATCCCGCTCCTAAAAATTTTAAATAATGTCTAATTTCATATTTCATATTTCAAATATTTAATTTCGAAATCTAATTTCTATGAAGAATTTCTTCTAAATAATATGTTTAGAATTTATATTTTTAATACACTCCCCACCCCTATCCCCTAATTAAATGTAGTTTGGAGTTGGAATAGTAAATTAAATAGGTTCAGTGTCCAGCACCTACCCTAATTAAGGTAGGTGCTGGACACTGAACCTATTTAATTTACTATTCCAACTCCAAACTACATTTAATTAGGGTAGGTGCTGGACACTGAACCTATTTAATTAACCATTCCAAATCCAATCTGCATTTAATTAGGGTAGGTGCTGGACACTGAACCTATTTAATTTACTATTCCAACTCCAATCTGCATTTAATTAGGGTAGGTGCTGGACACTGAACCTATTTAATTTACTATTCCAACTCCAATCTACATTTTATTAGGGTAGGTGCTGGACACTGAGCCTATTTAATTTACTATTCCAACTCCAATTTACATTTTATTAGAGTAGGTGCTGGGCATTGAACCTATTTAATTTACTATTCCAACTCCAATCTACATTTAATTAGGGTTGGTGCTAGGAACTCTAACTATGTAGATTTTTGTTATAAATTCCCCACCCGTATCCCCTGTAAAAGCAATATTCCACTCATAAACATTTATTTGTAGTTCTAATTTCAATTTTCAAAATCCAAAATCTATAAATTTGATGTATAATCATATTTCTATAGTATTATTTGACTAAATATTAACATCTCTATATAAATATTGTAACCCCTTATCCCATTTAACACAAAATCCCATTGTGAAATTTTAATATTGCTTTGTTAATTTCAAAATAGAAATTTGTAATTTGATCATTCAAAATCTAAAATTTTATATCAAAAATCTAAAACAATATTTTGTAATTTCCTAAAAAATGTTTTTATTTATAGATATTTTATTCACTCCCCACCATTATCCCCTATGAACCCAACATCCCGCTCCAACAATTTGTAACATTTTTCTAATTTCTAAATTCATTTTTCAAAATATAAATTTTGCTTTCAGATTTCAATGAATCTGTTTTACAAATTAATATATTTTAATGTTATATTTTTAATACACTCCCCCCCTTATCCCCTATAAAACCAACATCCCACTCCTAAAATTTTTATAGATTTTCTAATTTCGAAAATCATATTTCAAATTTTAAATTTCATATTTCAAATTTTAAATTTCGAAATCTTTTTTATATGAAATGTATTTTTAAATTATTATTATTATTATTAATATATTTAATACACTCCCCACCCTTATCCCCTATAAACCCAACATCCCGCTCCTAAATTTTTTATAGATTTTCACATTTCAATTATCAAATATAAAATTTTAAATTTCATATTTCAATTTTTAAAATTTGTATGATATGAAATTTATTTTTAAATTATTATTTTTTTATTTATATATTTAATACACTCCCCACCCTTATCCCCTATAAACCCAACATCCCGCTCCTAAAAATTTTAAATAATGTCTAATTTCATATTTCATATTTCAAATATTTCATTTCGAAATCTAATTTCTATGAAAAATTTCTTCTAAATAATATGTTTAAAATTGTTATTTTTAATACACTCCCCACCCCTATCCCCTATAAACCCAACATCCCGCTCCTAAAATATATAATACATTATATAAATATGTTATATTATAAATAAACATTATAGGAAATGTATTTAACATTTATTATTAATAATATATTAAACCCATATATTTTTAAATGTCGATATTTTGACATTTCGACATTATATATGTCGATATTTCTATTATCGACATTACTTATCTCGATAATATTTACTATACATTCAAATCGATATTTTTCACAACGATATTTACTACATCGATATTTCTTACCTTCGATGTTGCAAACTCGATATTAGTGCAAATCGACATTATTAACTCGATATTTTGACTGTCTACCACCGGGTACACCTGTAGGTATATGGAGATCGAGCCTCAAATATGGAGCCGCTTCTTCACTCATTCTGCTCACATATGGAATGTGGAATCATGCCATATGATAAAGTAAATCCAGTCCATTTTGTGATTTGTGAGTCAACAAAGTGTATGAGGCCACCAAGCAGATGTCCATACGAATGACGCTCCTTCTATGAGCAGCACCTCTGTTGAACTGCCATTAACTTACACGCAGTGATTAGCCCTCCATGTAGCAACTGCCTCCATACATGATGCAAATTGTCATGCGATGAGGCTAGGCTATTGGAACAGTGTGAAGATAAGCAGAGTATCATCAGCGTATGATACAAGTGCGACCCCGTGCACCTACAACCATGCAGGAAAGTGGCAACAAATAAAGATCAAACTGTCTGGCGTCCAATAGCCAGCCATGAGGGTTTCCATCTAGGAGTGGAGTAATTCCTAAAGAAAATCTTGCTTGTACCACATGAACGCCCCTTGATTTAATTAAATAACTCATCCATCTAAGGGCTAAGGTTTTGACTCCACATGACTCCAGTCACAGGAGAATTAGCACATGAGAGATGGTGGCAAATGCTGCACTGAAAACCAACAGGATCCGTGCATCAGTCTGACCCACGGCTGCTCGTTGTCCCAGAGTTACACTAGGCAACAGCAAAGCAGTTTCAGTGGAGTGTGTAGTTTGGGAACAAGATTGCGACATGTGTAGCAGGGCCTTTTAAGTGCAATGGTTTCTGAGCTCTAGATTAATTCAGTTTTCATCAACTATCCCCCAGGTAAGGTAGTGTCAAAATGGGCCACAAACAAAGATGCAGCTCATGGTCCCTGTGAGGTATCATCTCAATGTACAGACCATGTCTTGTTGACATTCAAAGAGGACTGTTAATAATTAGAATGAGTTGAAGAACAGTAATGACCTCAATGGCATTATGCAGTGACCTACCTGCATCTGAACTACTGTGTGTGATGGTTCCTGCTGTGAGCCTGTAATGCCAATAGTTGCTAGCTTCATAATCACATGTGTCGCTAGAGCTCAAAAGTCTTCTAAGGTTACTACTTTGACTGCTATACCCACTGTGGTTATGCTGCCCATGCCCTGGTGATCCTACAGATGAAAGTTGACAGTAACCTCTTCCACCTCATCAGACAATACATTGAATAATCCATTACAGGACCCCTCAGATGTAGGAGGGGGCTGAGTCAATCTCACATCACATTGTAAGACTTTCAGTAAGCCAAACATGTTTGCAGATGAGTATTCAGACATATCAATTTACGTGTCATACAACTTGCGTGCGATGTCTTGATCAGTTCGTTAGTTTGGGATTGTCATTGCCTGTTAGCCACCTTAACTGTGATACAATAGTTCTTAGGCCATTGGCAAGTCAACTGTTTGCACCATTGCCAGTCCCTATTCTGAGTTCCTGTTGATTTTGGGTGTAGACGTCATAGCTGTCCTGGCATTGTCAGTGAACCATGGTGCTAACTCATTGAGTGCCTCTGTGAATCAGGTTTCTACTTGTCTGTCGGCTATGTCAATGTCCTGAACCAATATGCTTCCACATTCATGTAAACCCAGAGCAAATGTGCGTGTCATAAATCATCCCACTGCCTGTGGGTCACTGTTTAATTGGGTTTGCATGTTGTTACAACTTGACATGGGATGTGAAAAGGGATACTATGTTGGTAGGACCCTGTTAATGGCCACGAGCATTCCCAATTCCATGGTAGTCATGTCAGTGAAGAATGCAACCAGGAAGTGGACTGCTTGGTGTGTGGGAGCAATGTCTAATTTGTGTCAGGTGGTGCACTATGAGCCCATCACAGACTATTGGTACCTCTGTTTTCCCAAAATATTCAAAGTGTATGTAGAGATACCCTAAGATGATGAATAATTTGTGATGGGTCGCTCAATTTAGCTCTATGAATACCTACGTCAAATGAACAAATGTGAGCTCCTGGGCCAGTGGTGTGGGAAATCAGGAAGCATGGTGTGTTGTTATCGTCAATGATGTTGAGTGTGGATACACATCCTTCACATTCGGACATGTCTGCCTCTCCCATTCGGCATGTGAAAGAAAGTCTGTAAGTCATTGCTAGACCATCCCTCCTTGTCACACATGACCCTAACTTGTGATCCCATAACCTCCAGGTACAGCATCAAGGATGTCAGGGGTGGAATAATCAACAAGCAACGTCTTGGCAATGAGCATCTCACTTGGGCTTTTGTCGCTTGAGTATGGTGTTGTCTACAGATTCATGGAAGGTAATGGTTTGAATATTCAGCTTGCGGAAGGACAGGTCTTGCACAGTTGTGTGACCGTAAACAAGTGTGTGATCTCATTGTTGCAGTGTCCACCATTTAAAGTCTCCTTGTCTACCTGGAAAATTTGCTGACATACATTTACAAACATAGCTGCCCTGCTCTGCAGTTCATTGGCTGTGTACCCAATGGCCTTATGGTGTGTATGACTTGCAGGATTTTGGGACCTGGTCTGGGCCGGGTGCAGACAGGTGTCAACGTGATGGCCCTAGCTGTGCATAATGACAAGTCTAAGGTGTGCCCTGCATTGTGGATCAGTGTGGTGACAACTGTGGTCAGCCGAATGTCAGACATGTCATATGTCAACATGGACAATGTATGTTGAGCACTCATGGCATGTGAGTCGGAGTCCAAGACAGGAAGGAGCACATAGTACAGGTAGTGGATGGTGTTGCATCTGCTGAAGTTGATGTTGTTGGTGAAGCTAACAAGGCCTCAATGGTCCATGCATGTAAGGGATAGCTAACTGTGGTTTTGGCTCTGGTCATGACCGGAAAGGATGTATGACATTACAACGCATGCTTTTACATCGCATGCCTTTACAACGCAGTATTTACAACGAATACCTTTACAACGCATAATGCTTTTGGGCGCTGGATAGTGAATAGTTTAATTTACTATTCCAACTTCAGTTCCCGTGGATAGTAGGGAAGGTGTTGGATAGTACATTAAACCTATTCCCTATCCTAGAGCGCCCCCCAGCGCAATGCGTTGTAATGGTTTGCGTTGTAAAAGTTGCGTCATAAAGGCACTGCGTGGTAAAAGTTGCGTTGTAAAGGATGTTTACCGACTGGAAACAGCATGTGTTGTGCGTTGCTGCAGGCTTGCCGAATGCAGCAGCACAGAATTTCAAGTGTGTGTTGTGTGTTAACATGCATCCTACATAGCTAATGATAATGGAAGTGCATTAGGTGGATCAGTGTCAGTGGCAGACGGGAGAAGATCCACTCATGCAATTGAGCTGCACACCGAAATGATGTTGGAATGAGTCACAGCAGAGAGCCAATATCATTTGCAAACATGCACTAAAGCATTCTGCAGCAACACATGGCCAACCTGATAAACACCATGACATAAATGCCAGCACACTAATCCATGTATATCAACAACACATCCAGCACAACCAATGACTAATTCCGCTTTCCCTTTTATGTCACAGGGGACCAAGGATATGCACTTGGACCATGGATGATGAAACCAGTACGAACCCCACCACCCAAGGCCGGAGGCAGTACATTGCGGCACACAGACGCACACGGTCCATTGTGGAGCGGACATTTGGTGTATTAAAGTCAAGGTTTCGGTGTTTGGATATCACAGGTAGCAGCCTGCTGTACAGGCCAGAAATGGTAAATAAAATCATCCTGGCATGTTGTGTGTTGCACAACCTATGTGTCCGTACTAAAGCCCCGTGGATCCAAGTGCCAGAACCACTTGATGAAGATGAGGATAAAGAAGAGGCTGGTGCTGTACACCCCACACCTAATGCTGCAGGACTTGCACGGAGGAACAGTATCATTAACAATTTCTTCGACTGAGTCAGTCACATTGTGACACTCACCCTCTGATGCATTTCAGAGATAAATGAACACACACGTGGTGTCAGTCAAATACAATCTCACAAAAACATACCATGTCTACGTGTCACTGTCTGCCATGGGCACTGTACTCATTAAACAGTTACGTGGCTCAACAAGTGGTAAGAGAAAACACTACTCCATGGACGTTGGCAATGTGTCCACAGTACAGAAATGCTCTGCAGTGTGAAAAATGTATGAAACCATACTCTTCATGGTGCTACGTAGGCTAGACTATGTCAAAAGGTTATGTCACATGATTTCAATACAAGCAAACTAGGGTGTTGTTTGTGATGATGATGAGATATATAATCTGCTGACATTGCCCCAATCAAGGTATATTGGAGTGTGAACATTGTGAGATTCTTCTAAATTAGGAGTGTGTGAAATGGTGTAAAGGATGCCAATAGTGCATGCAACCTCCCAATATACAATGGTGCATATCATCCAGACACTTGTCAAAAACATGTCTGTCTTCATGGCAGAAAACTGTCCCTAAAGATGTGAAAATGGGCTTGCTAATATGCGTATTACAATTCCAATAGAAGCCTGAACAAGATGTGCAGGATATCTAACCTGGGCCCGTATATGAAATATATCCTGCATATTAGCAAGCACATTGTTGCTGTATAATTGTCAATTAATATCTGCACAGATGGCCATACTGTCAATGAGGTTCCTGAACATATGCCTCAAAGATGCATGTGTGTAATCGGGTAAGAGCTGCAAAGAGGGCATGTAATGTCTGGAAATATGGAAATGGGCATGAAATGTGGTACCATATGAAATTGGGGTGTCAAGTAGGGGTGCAAAGATGGAAATGGGGCGTGAAATGTGGCACCATATGAAATTGGGGCGTCAAGTTGGGGTGCCAAGATGGAAATGGGGAGTGAACTGTGGCACCATATGAAATTTGGGCATCAAGTTGGGGTGCAAAGATGGAAATGGGGCATGAAATGTGGTACCATATGAAATTGGGGTGTCAAGTTGGGGTGCAAAGATGGAAATGGTGCGTGAAATGTGGCACCATATGAAATTGGGGCTTCAAGTTGGGGTGCAAAGATGGAAATGGGGCGTGAAATGTGGCACCATATGAAATTGGGGCGTCAAGTTTGGGTGCAAAGATGGAAATGGGGCGTGAAATGTGGCACCATATGAAATTGGGGTGTCAAGTTGGGGTGCAAAGATGGAAATGGGGCGTGAAATGTTGACCATGAAGAAAAATAGGGGACAAATTGGAGTAACGCAGAGCTGTGGCATCCGATGGGGTTACAACATTTATCTGTCTGTCAGGAGACATCAGCCAGGAATCCAGTACCACATACAGATCAATAAGGGAAACCATAACTATGCTGACCAGCTACTTGCCAAAACCAATGGACCACCACCACCACCGAGACACGCAAAACAGCAACATCTAAAAAAGGACACCATGCATGGGGAAGACACCTCCTACAGCTGGACAGACAAGTATATGAGGATACACACTGACACCTGGCTTATTCATAGCTACCACTGAGACATGTCTGCCATTGCATATGAACCACTACGTAACATCAACATCTGACAATACACATGCAGGTACACACACCTGGAAGTGTACAGAAAGTGATGGCCCTATGTCATGTGTCCCCCATGGGTGAGCACATGTAAGAAAAAGAAATCATCACTGATGGCCCAATTGTGAGCAATGCCAACATGACGTGACATGTGTGGTGGCTAAGTTTGCAAATAGTGCAGACGTGCTTGGCTACGGCGCTGCCGGGAGCTACCTTCCTACATGCCCATACATTCGTAGTATGCTGAGCTGCTGCCCATTTGGGGAGTGGTGGCACAACTACACACATGCTGCAGCCCTTAGCCCAATTCAATGGCAATTAAAGGCATGCTCATTGCACCTCCGAGCCACGGACTCATGAACCACGGGCTACACTCATAACAGATGTGAGGCGCAGGCCATGTGAGGCAACGGATGAGCTCCGCCCCCAGGGCTGTGGCAAGTAGTGCAGTTACCAGTACCAAGCCACTGGGAGGAGGACTAGGGACACAATGCACAGGGGATTGCAAAGTTTGCCATGGACATCTGATCCACAGGACTGGACCATTGCAGCAACTTGAACCCTCGGTGTGCCTGCGTGGTCCTGCACAATGACGCATAATCACGGGCGGATGACCCAGATGATCACACACTACATCCTGTGACAGAACACTACGCTCACAGATTTGTGAAAGAGAGATCTAGATGGACTACGACGTACTCAAAGAGTCCTGCAGCCAAACTTTTGCTTGGTGAAAGTGGGGACGCAGAAATAAGATAAACTTGTGGTGAGTCACGATGACTCACAGTGCATCTGGACATCCCTGAGGCCCTTCCTAGAACCCCACCCACCCCTGACCTCTCCTGAGCTTACACTGTCTGATCCTGGCCACTCTGGATCTAGTGGTCAGCGCAGGGAAACAATTGAAGGTCCGTCTTGATCCTGCATGCTGGGGTGGTGCGTTGTGCCTCTGTTGGCCCTGCCGCATTACACAGTCTCTGCATAGCCCCACTGCGACCTGCTCTGCTCCCCTATGCTGTATGGACTAGCTATGACTGCGTCCATGTCCCTGCACTCATCAACTGCTGTGCCTTTGGCATAGGTTCACAAGTGTGACAGTGAGTACTCGATACCTGAAAAACACTGATAGGTTTGTCTACAGACGCTCAGTACCAGTGGCATACTGAAAAAATACAAGTAACGTTTAATGGACACTTTGCCAGCCAACCCTACTCACACTGCAGATGTGGAGCACAGTGTTTCGCACACAGACGGGAGCTCTTGCATGCTCATCATGACATAGTAGTGCCTGTAAGGCCACCACCCCTGTGATACAGAGGCAGGTGGATAGGACAAACTGCACAATTAAATCATGCAGAGCTGTGCCTTAGCAAACAACATCTCACTCTCCAGCTGGACACTGTCCACCAACCCCCAAAATGTGGTCACGCCTGCAATGTAACTCTACAGTTGCCCTACACTTCAGCCTGCGCACCATGCTGAATGCTGCTGCCCTGGTGTGGCTGATACACCTGCAACGGGTGTCCATTACAAAGCCCCACCAAGTCCACTCCAGGTGGCATCATGTGGCTGAGACCCCAGCCCCATGTCACACGCCACTCGTGCTAGGGGGGGGGGGCGGAGGTGCACTGATCTCCCCTCCGTCCTGCCTGTGCAAAGCAACTTCAATGCCAATGAAAACCACAATGGATCATGGCTCTGGCAAGCAAGAAACAGCTTCAGTACCATTTGAACAGCTGGGTGAGTCAATACGGCGAGTGTGCTCTTCCTCAATGTAAAAATTTGTTACGGTGGCTATAGACCTCACACATCTACGTGCAGATCATCACCAACTGGTATATTGCACCATTCACACGGAAGCTGACATTGCTGAAATTTCTATGCATGTTGCAGATGCAGATCTAAATATACAAAACATACTCAACCATGTCGAGTGCTGTAAGACAGAGTCGACGATCCCGAAGGGCAGACACAACTACAATGTATGCATGGTGGGCTGGGAAGAAGGCCAGGAGGGTCAAGATCCGGATGTCTACACTGCGACTTGACCCAAATAGATGCTACCGGAAGGCACTCTCTCATAATGCGTCATAGTGGGACGGGGAAACAGGGTGCCCACCAGACCATTGGCCACAGGTTTCAAGCCACCTATGTCTAGATCAACATCCTCAAATACAGGGACAGGGATGGCATAATGCAGTTAAGTTCACAACTAAAAGATATCCAGGTTGTCAATCATTCTAAATTTTCATCCTGGACTACACGTCACCGGTCACTAAACACAGATACACATTCACGACAGGCAAGGATTGTGTTAGGCAAGACAAGCTTCTGGACCCTATCCTGTTCACAGCATGTCTACGTGTAGTAGCAAAGGGAAATACTCACTTTGTTCAAAATTCCATGACAGGCTGAATATTGGATGGACTCATACGCCTTTGCAAACACCGAGACTGTGCCCACTTATCCGCAACAGCATTTGCACAATGCATCCTTCCACACAACCAATGCTGGTCAAACTTGGAGGCAATCTCACACTTTACAATCTGCATGACTGGCATTGAGCAAAGCGCAGATTTAATGTTGCAAGATACTCAAGTCCACAGCGGACATCACAGGATCTCAACTGGACTACCTGGCTCTACCATGAGCCAACAGGACAAGATAAGCCACATTCATTCCTCCAAAGAGCCACAGGCATCTCAATACTCTCACTAACTGCCCAATGTCACTCCACAAAGGTGCAGCTACATCGCCTAAAAAGCAGCACTTGTGCGCCACTTGGGTGACACACCCTTTGGAACTACATGGACCAGCAGTCATGGCATGCATTTCCTCAACTGTCTTGTGTCACAATCCATGTGAACTCCCACATACCTGTTTTTTGGCTGTGTCACAATCACTGACTCCATGACAAGCCAGCGGGCCCTCTCACTCCCAAGCTGTGCTCCCACACGTTTCACATATGTCGGTAGGTATCTTCAGGCTGGGATGTAGCACCGTGCGGCGCATGCCCATTTGCAACTGTCTGTCAGCTGTGAACTTCACAAGAACCAGTCAAGACACTTGCATATCCTTGGTCCATAATACGCTGCGTTGCACACACACCTCTGTCATTGTGTGAATGTTGCCTTTGGACAAGGTTTTGTGGATTGACTGTAGCACATTTGCCCGATTGTGATCACTTATGCGTTTGAAACTGTTTGCATTGCCATCTAACATCTGTAGAGGTTCAACTTACAAACTTTCAGTGCCATGGTAGGCAACACTGTGACCACATTTAATAGTTGCAACGTCTACATGCACATGTGCTCTCAAATTAAACACACTCTTCGCCTACTATGACCTCCCTCAAAAAAGTGGGACATGGAATGTCCGGGGCATACACACTCCATCATGTGGTTAGTAATTTTACTCCAATCTCAAACGACACCATAGATAGCCAGTGCAGCTACAGGAAAATCATTTGTCTAAAAGCAGAAATGCCACATCTACATCGTCGTTGTCTGTGACAGTGGGATGCCACCGGATACTCAGTGTATGCAGGAGTGGAACAAATATGGGTCAGACAGGGGGTACCCTTTCAATTCATGGACGTCAAAATAGAGATCAAACACTGGTATGTAGCAGTGCATGGCATACTAGACATGAGGCCAGTAGAACTTGCCTCGCTGTATGCAAACAAATATGGGTCAGACAGGGGGCGTTCTCCTATCACATTTTGCTTATACTCGCTCAATGGCATGTCCCAATAGATTACCTTGCCTGATGGGCTATTGACATCGTGACATTGTTATAGCATTGCATTGGTGCAATGGTGGCACCACATGTTTACACATATCAACCTATTTTTCACCATCTCTGGATCTGTTTCATCATGTACACTGCTCGTATTTACATTGGTGTACCTTCTGGATGTATCAGTCTCCAGACATTATTTGCCAAGTGTGTACCTTTACGACATTTGACAAAAGCACATATTTGTGATTTAAGTATTATTTATTTACAATATTTACAAATGTGGTGAGCATATAGGGCAGAGGGTGCCTGTTGGAGGGCCAGACAGAGAAAATTGATGTTATCAGGTCCAAGGGAAGAGGCATAGTTCAGTCCACAGGCTGGTTGAAGTGGCAAGGATTGGGAAGATATGGCAGTCCATGGGGGGGGTCCAAGGATGTTCCAGGGAACAGTGGAAGTAATTGCTAGAAGTGCATGTGTGGCCCGATACTGAGCACAGCAAGACACAAGAAACTGGGGCTTTGGCACAGAGGGATGCTACCGCTTCCTCCTCATCAGAAATGCACTGTCATCCTCATCTCCATCTTGTGTGTCATGTGCCTCACAGGTGTCAGTTGGTGTTGTGGTTGCAGCCCTGGGAGGCACTGACACACCTGGTGTTAGAGCTGAGGATGTGGAGGCCGCTGCACCATCCATCTGCACCAAACCCTGTGGCAGCAAGGAGGCAACAAGCAGGTGCAGGGCATTATAGATCCCAGAAACCTGGACAAATATGTTCGGCCCTGGCAGCCAAATCTTGGGCCTGCATCCGCTCCATGCTCTCCATGATCTGGCGGATGTTGTCCAGATCCTTGCTGACACTGCTGGAACCACCCTGAGCAGACAGTGACTGTTGTCTCAGGGTCAGGACTCCGGAAATGTCAGCCATGGACCGCTGGAGAGCATGGAAGGGGATGTGGGTGTCTGTGAGTGTCTGCATGCAGTCCCTAATGGGACTTAGACACCCACGTAGGCCCCCAATTTGGTCTGCCATTTGCTGAAACCCCACCTGCACCCTTTCCCCCAACCGTTCCTGGAGCTCGATGATCCGCAGTTGGAAGGTGCGGGTGGTGGGATCTGGCTCCTGGGAACTAGCTGGGGCGGTAGGTGCCTGCTGCTCGGTGGTGTGAGCAGGGGGTGGGGTCTGCCGAGGGCTGCTGGGTTGCCCTGCACCGGAGGCTGGCGAGTTGAGGTGGTCGAGCAGGAGTTGCAGGAAGTCGATGTTGATGTTCGCATACGAGTCCAAGTCATCAGCGGGTTCTAGGCCAGGATGCTGTTCAGGAATTGCTGTCTCGCCCTCTGAAATGTGATATGGGAGAGAAATTACATGAGTGTTTGTCATCAACAATCATGCAGTAGTTCATTAAACTTTCAGACAGCAGGATAATGTTAGGCCCTACTGATTTGGAGGGGAGGACATTTATTTTTCCAAATGGTGACAAAATAGAAGATTTTGCCTCTGTGCAGTTGTTTTGAAACATGGTGGTCTCACAGTGCCCTACTTGCATGAGGACATAGCTAAATGGCTTTGCTTTAGTACAAGGAAACGGGCACTTGAGCTGAGATTCTGTTAACACCTTTCTTGATGATATGCCCTGTGATGTTAATTGACACTGGCAATCGGGCGGCCTTTGTGAGCCATCGTCGCATATGGTCATCCTTCCTTATGGTTGCTTGCATTACGTCATGGCGTCCAAAATGTTTTCTAAGGCCCACAGTGTCAGACATTAAGGGTCATAATTACGATAACTGGTGCATCCCTGCATGTCAGCAGGGATGCCACAGTTATTGTGCACAACGCCTCAGCCAGCATGAATGTGATGCATATACAATGCGGCGCAACATGGGCCAAAATAGAAAACGATGTGTGAGCCATCTCTGCCGTAAATGTATAGCATTGCTGGAGTGGGTTTGCAAGTGCAACGCAGCCAGCTGCAGCCGGCAGTGGGAGTACCTGCAGGGCTGTGACGTGGGCAGGGTGGGGGGTAGTAATGCATGGATTACGGAGTTGTACAGGTAAGTGAACATTTTAAAAAAGTAAACAAATTTTGTTGCGCGCACTGCCTCCCATTTGTGGATGCAGTGCACTAAAAAAATTGTCTCATTCATTTACATGTTTAGTTACCTGGGAACCTCCGTAATACATACATTACTACCCCCCACCCTGCCCCTCACCCTCCCCACGTCTCCGCGCTGCTGGTACTCCCACTGCTGGCCGCAGATGAACGCAGCCCTTGATCTTGGGGGCCCTTTTTTTTCCAATGCTGCATCAAGCCTTACGCCTGCTCCAAGCAAGCACAGGGATCTGACGCAGCATGGGACCAATAGTGAGTGACAGGAATCTGGTAGATTTAAATCAGCCACTTGTATGCGGCGTTCCACCGCCGCAACATCACCTCCTGTGCATAAATGCCTCCTTCTGGGCCCAGGCTTTGGGACTTTACATATTTCAATGATGCATGACCTTGAGGATAGCCCGCTGCATTGGGCATCCTTTGCGCCACAGCTGCCTCACAAAAAGGGACGCAATTGCGGACTTTAAGAGGCGCTAGGGACTTGTAAATCTCCCCCATGATGTATGTTTTTTGGAGTTAGGATCTCCCCTAATGTGTGTTTCCTTATAACAACTGCATGATGCAGTTTCACGTAATACACAATGCATTAAATGTACAAGACATTGGAAAAATATAAACAGTAACGTAAATTTAAATGCTCTTAAACTTATTCCAATAACGTCCAGGCATACTTTTACACATCACCATAAAGACACACCACTGTAGCATGCAGTTTCACCATTGGGCACTTTGCGACCTATCAGCGTGAATTTTTTTGACGCATTTCAAAAAACTGGCCGCATTCACATATCATTTTTACTATGTAAACCTTTGCGGCCTGTTTGCGTTCATATTTTCGTCGCTATAGCTATATTTTTGCCACTAACACACAGGAAGTAATGTATTACTGCTTCCTGTCATAGGGGTGTGGTTTTGACTTTCACTTTCTCTTTTCAGCACATTGCTTGTGTATGTGCTGAGAGGAGGAGGTGTATGGTGGTTGCTGGTGTTGGATTTGGAGATTGGTGCTGTGTGCTGTGTCCTGTCAGAAGTGTCTGTTTGGTCTATTTTTATTATTTTCCATTGTGTGTGTGTCTACTGTCCTCAGTTTTGTGGTGTTTTGTGTGGGGTTAGTGAGTTATTAATATAGAGTTAGTTAAGTGTGTTATTATTTATTAGTAGTAAGTGGGTTACGGGGGTCAGGGGGATGCCGGTTGTGGGAAGGTCAGGGAGGATGAGTGAGAGGGCATTGGGGGGGTTTCTGTGACTGGTAAAGTTTTACCTGCCATTGATGTTGGAGGCTGGGGGACAGATCCTGCAGGGGTACAGTGTGTCGGTTCGGAAGGTGCGCTGGGAGCAGGTGAGGGTCCAGATGGAGCGATACTTTGGAATTGCCCGGAATGTGCGCCAGTGGAAGCACTCCTGGCCAGAAATGCTTGCCCATGAGGTAGACATGCTCGATTACACCAGAGTGATGACTGGCCTACAGGGTACTAAACCCATTATTTTATTTCACAAAACATAGGTATGTAAGTGAGTGACATGTGTGACAAGTGTGTATGACATCTACATGCTGTCTCACAACTGTGATACTGTGACAATGTGTTACTGACAATGTCATCGGCCTAAAAGATTTGCGCATGATTCACATTACTTAGGATTGGAAGAACTACCTCTTCCAAACACATTGTGTGCAACAGTATAGTAGGTGTCTGAGTAGTCAATCTAAAGATCCCTATTTGTATAGCACCATAAAGTGCCAGTTTGAGTGAGTAGTCACGTTGTAATTGAGGTGTGAACACATATTTGCGCTGTGAAGAACACACATGGGACAGAGGTCTCCTGTGTGACACTTGCCAAAACATTACTATGTAATGGCGAGTGCCCACACGGCAGTAAAGGTGGCAAGGCAGAGAGTGTATTTGCATGTATAAGTACATCACGGGTGTAGTCAGTCGAAGAGATGTGGGCAAAGACTGTGTGCAGGATGCCGTGTGTGTGTCCAGTATGGGTAACTGTACAGATCGGAGCAGAGCCATTGTGTGTGTGACCTATGTGCAGGACAGAAAACAGTGTGACAAACACTCGACTCCATGAGCAGCAGGACTGTACCTACACGGCCCCTGTACATAGGTCATGTTCAGAAATGTCCTTGTCAGGTGAAAATGCACTACTGCAGTATTACTGCTCCAGAGTGTCATACATCCCAAAGGACTGCGTAACAGCCTCTTCCAAACTGCATAGTTGCCCTCATACGCAGTACAACTTAGACATGATGCCTGTGTGGACATGGTGCATTGAAATTGCGTGACAACTCTTATGTGCATGTCTTACAGCACTGATGTAATGTGTGTGCCACCACTGCATTCACAGGCCATGTGTGCATGGCAGTCAAAGTGAACAGGGTCATGCGTACAAATTGTCATTCACCTACGCAGTGATGTTGTTTTTCCTGTGACTGGTATGTTGTTCCTCATGTTTATGTCACATTTCTGGATGCCTGGTAATGACACATATTTACATTTGTTTACTCACGGATGGTCGACAACCCATCACACAGGGTGACGTAGATCGATTCAGGGACCCAAACACCACTGGTGAGTATTGGTATTTGAAATTGCCATGATGTGGTGTCATGAATGTCATTACCAAATGGTACACGTGGTTGTTTGGCCATATGAGTGTGTACCGCATGTCACTCTGCCACAATGTGTAGATGTATTTGAATCCGATTTGTCAGCAAATAGATATTTGGATGTGGGCAGACGCATATCATTCTCAGTTGTGACGTTGCCCATCAAGGGACAATGATACAGCTTTGATTTCCTGTGCATGAGATACAGCACAGGTTCTAGCTAACGAGTCAAAGATCCTGCAGGCAATACACTCCTTGATTTTCACATTTGGGGGCATATTATCAAGAACAGGCGTAAGATTTATCCCCGCTTAATCTGCTGGAAACTACCACTGAAGGGGCGATAAAGGGCTTGATAATATGCCCTTGAGAATTACCATAGAAGCCCAGGTTAACACCAGAACCTGGGCTGCTATGGGAATTTACAAGGGCCTATTATCAAGCACATTATCGCCGCTTTACCGGGATTTTACTGGCCGATAAAGCGGGGACATTTTTATCGCCTGCTCTTCATAATACGGCCCCCCCTGACTAGCACTGCATGGTCAATAAGGCACACTAACATGCTGTGTGTATCGTCCAATGTACGTGCAGTGGCTGTAGCATTATGCACCAGGAAGCATTGCGGTTCACACCATGTAAGCCTGGACATGTTGGCACAGTGAAATCCAAAGATATGCTACATTGCTGCTTCACAGTGGTGGCAGTGTGTGGCTCAGAGTGAAAAGTAGAAACGTACAGTTGAAAACACATTAAATGGATGTGTATGTCAATCTGCAGTTGAGGATTAGTGCACTGCAGTGTTGTGCTCAGGCTGTGTCTGCGGAGACGAACCATGCTTGTCTCTGGATCATATGTACTGACTCCTCTGTCACAATTGGTGGCATCACACAACAAGCATCTGTGTGCATATTCACAAGCCACTTCTCGACACTTTATTTGCAGTTTTCGGCCAATAAAGGTGCGATATCTGCATTTCCGTATTACCAAGTCAGCGTTAAGTCAATTAACGTGGCTGAAAGCCTCATTAATGCCTTAACACTGCCTTGGTAACAGGGCCCCTTTCACAATGAACTCAGCAAGAAAGGGGGCGTGCAGTGGGTGTTGGGGTAGGAGTTGCACCACAACACACCTTCACTCCGATGCTGCCACCTATCATCCAGCTTGGCGGTAATAGGTGGCAGTGCCGAATTTAAGAGCAAGTCAGACCTGTTCTTGAGTGGCGAAACAATGAGAAAAGCTTCATTTCTCCTAGTTGTACCGTTTTCCATCTGTGCTGCCTTGTGCAGCACACATGGAAGAATCAAAATGACAAGGTTTCTTTATGTACAGTAAGGTGTCCCTTCCTGTACCCAATCAAACATCTTATGTAAGTTCAAACATGGAATTTAAGCTTTGTTTATGTGCAGAAAGGAACACCTTCCTGTACATACACAAACCTTCACTGCCAGCGCTAGCGTAAAGTTCTAAGACGTTTTGCCATTGCAGAGTAAAACGCTAGGCTGCACCATATCCTTGGTAATATGGTGCAGCCTACCGTTTCCAAAGTGGCAAAGAGAGGCGTTAAGCAAGGCGGTTGACAGCGCTCTTCGCCACTTTGATGCTAATATGCACCTCAGTGAGCATGCTTTCACTCTGCATCATCTGACCTAAAATAGATTTGGAGAAGCGTGGCTCTCAAACACTCTGTGAGTAGGACTTTGGCCTTGTCAATACCATAACTTCATGACCCCAGGGTACCATTGCTAAGTGTGATGCATTTGATCTGTTTGCGTTGTGCACGCACATTTGTTGCCATCTACTAGACTGTGTGATTATGGGTTACAAGACACCCATGAGTGGGATGAAAGGTTAAAAGATATATGACCCTCGCAGGGTCAAAAAGGCAGACATTGTATAGTGATGGTTGATTGATTTAATCCACTTTGAGCTAACAGCTGCGTTCAAAGCACAACCTTGTTTCATGTGTGATGCTTGTTGCATGCAAAATCTGGGGCCATATGATCAAGAAAGTGCAACACATTATCGCTGCTTTCATCTGCAGAAAACTGCCAATGAAACGGTAATGAAGGGCTTGATAATAGGGCCTTGTGATTTCCCATAGCAGCCCAGGTTCTGGTATTAACCTGTGGTTTTATGGGAATTCTCAAGGGCATATTATCAAGACCTTTATCGCAGTTTCCTACCGATGAAAGCGGCAATAATGTGTCGCCCTTTCTGGATATTAAAGCCCCCAGTTGGTAGTAGGGGTGTCCCAGTCTTGTTTCTGTGCATGTAGGCTGAGCTTACAATCGGTTGCCATTGACACCTGAACACCGCCACACTAGCACTCATGTAAAAGAGTGCCAGTCTTGTCACTGACTACATGAACTGTACCCATTTGCAGGTAGACACACATGTCTGCACATGTGCATTGTACAGAAGTAGCAGCAGTGTGTCACAGGATGAGATGAGGGTGGTGCTGGCCATGGAGGGGTAATGCCGCCCTACTAATGTGAATTGGACTAGTTGCACACACTCAGGATGCACAATGGTGACATGTTATGACAGTCTCATTTTTCTTTTGATTTGCCAGTACATCTCACCTGCCATGCACTGTCATGTCACTATCCATAGCCTGTAGTGTGCAAGAAATGGCTTAACATTTATGTGGACAGGTCACTTAGGCCCACATGCATCAAGCATTTTTGTAGTCGCAAACGGTGCGATTCCTTAAAATCGGCCGTTTGCGAATGCAAAAGTGCTTTTTGGGATGCATGAAGCAATTTTAGAATTCGTAACATTTTTGCGAGTTCTAAAATTGCGGGTGCTTTTAAGAAGTCGCAGATGTGCGATTTCTTAAAAGCAATGCATCATTACTTTTAGAAGTGCAAATTCGCAATTAGGGTGCCAAATTTACCGAGTGGTTGAACCACTCGGTAAATTTGGAAAAAGTGTTTAAAATGCTGAAAATGTATTTTTTTCAACATTCATGTTTCACACACACATGTCCTGAAACATGATGCAAAAAATACATTTCAGGGGTGCAGGGGGGGGTCCTTTGGACCCCCCCCTGCACCCATGAAATTTTCAAAGTGCCACTCGCAATTTGCTGATGCCTTCCCATTCACTCCTATGGGCCTTTTGGCCCATAGGAATCAATGGGAATTGCGAAAATTTACTTAAGAATTCGGTATTCATTTGGGATTCGGTAAAAATTGCGATTTTTACCGAATCACAAATGAATACCGAAAATAATGATGCATAGCATTTTGCACTTCTTAATTTGCGATTCCTTGTTTTTCGCAAATTAGGAAGTGCAAAATGTAACAATGATGCATGTGGGCCTTAGAGACTTTACAGAGTGCCACTTGTGTGTTGCCTTCCATGTTGTATAGGATTTGTGCAAATATTTTATAATTGGCCAATGACCTAGTGTGCTTGGGTGTGAATTAACATTTCCCATATTTTTCAGACAACATGACTCCTGAACAGGTGCATGCCTACCAGGTGGCAAAGGACAGGTGGCACCGTGTACGACGGGTCAAGAAGGGGTACTGGGACATGGCCCGGAAGCACCTGTCAGACAGGAAGGCAGGGAGGTGCCCCTCTATGCCACAGGCTGTTGGAGTGCAGGACAAACTCACCACCTCCACCGCTGATGCCAGGGTTGGACTGATTAGTTTTGTGGAGGCAATGTCTGCACCCGTCATCAGGCCAGTTCCAAAACCAACCGGCCAGGGGACAGTTCCCACAACAAGCAGCCAGGTGCCAGTTCCAGCAACAAGCAGCCAGGTGCCGGTGCCAGTTGTAACTAGCCAGGGGAAAGGACAACACCCAACCAGCCAGGATCTTGTCACACCCACCACTCTGCCTCAAATGACCAAGGCACTGATGTTGCTGTGGAAGGAACAGCAGAGGAACAATAACTTGCTTTTGGATGTCAAGAACTAGTTGCTATCCCTAAACTGGCAGATCCATGAGATCCGGGAGAAACTTGCACTGCCATGAACATTCCATTGTTATCCCCCACGCCCCTCTTCTGCCTTCCCTCAATGTTCCTTTTTATTAGATGTGTAATTAGTGTTTGTTGTAATTAGATATAGATTAGTTTTAGAATAGGTATAGTTAGTATTGTAGTGTAAAATATTTATAGGATAGGTTAAGATAGTGTTGGGGCAAAGTTTCTTTTATATTTGGGTGGGGGGGTTGATGTCCTTTTCTAGTATGTGTAGCAGTGGATAGTTAGTATTACATGTGTAGTTGAGTTTAATATGTTTTTAGGTATTTTAGATATAGTGTTAGCTGTAGGGATTAGTGTAGTTTTATTGTAAGTTAAATTTGTAAGAATAAATACTGTTGAATTTATTACTGCTTGCAATGATGTTGGGTAGGAGGCAGAGTGTGGATCTTGATACATTGTATGCTACTCATGCCATCTGTGGAGTAATCCCTGCATGTGTGACTATGGATGAGACCTGTTACTCTGCTGCATGTATAGTGTTCAGTAAACCTTAGCTGTGAGATCTGTTGACTTGCAAGATTGACAGATTACATAGGATTTGGCATGGCCTAGTCTGTTGACATCTAATTTTTGAAGCACAACATATGAAATGTGATGCGCAGAGTTGCATAGCACAATGTTGCACATTAAAAATTGTACATAGGAACATGGCATTGTGAGTGTCAGAGCCAGGAGAAGTGGATGAGTTTGCTGTGCGATAGTCAATGAATGGTATATTTTCTGCAAATCCATGCATGTGTCCCACGTGAGTGTTTGTGGACGTTGCAGGACAGTGGAATGAGATGGTCAGTGGAATGAGGTTAAACAGACTACTAAGGTAAGACAAGCCTTTGTACGTGACTGTCTGCAATTTGTTGTTGATAAGCCCACAAATGAGGCTAGGCTCACCGCATACACTGGATCTTGGATGCAATTCTATGGGGGATTTCATCACGCCTCTTGCCAACACTTTAGTTGAATTTTTGTACTGCAAGGCAGGAATGATTTTGTCACCGATCTGGGTAATGTGGCCACACATCTCATGGAATGGCCCGGACGCACATTGCATGAGATTGCTGGTGTTGTCTTAATCTTCTATTTTGATATTCACCATACACATTTGATTTGTGTGCACACAGACACATGCAACTCTGATGGCACATTGTGGATCCACTGTGTATGTTGATGTTCATGTGCAGAATTAGGCATGGTGCCTCGGACATTGGCACACAGGTGACATTGGGTACAAGTGCTTGAGTAGTCTGCAGGAAAGTGTGTACGTTTCAGGCTGGCAATGGTTGCACAAGCTTGGACACTACTCAGACACATGTGGGCAATGCTGCAGGTGTGCAGACATTGGTGAAGGCATGCCTGATTGTGCGCAGGGACATTGACATTTCCTGAGCATACACAATGTGGCATCCGAGTGACATGTGTAGTTGTGCAGTCAATTTGTATGTGCATGGTGATGTTGCAAGGGGTCCATTTTGTAAATGTTCTACATGTAACGTTGTTGTGCCACTGTGTGTTTTGCAGATGCACTCTGACCCTGCTTGCAGGCAGGTTGCTCCCCCCGCCACCACACGGCTGCCTCGGGCCTGCTCCCTGCCACACGCCTGTGTTGCTGCCGTTTTCCGCTCCTTCACGCCGCTGCTTCCCTGCTCCCCATTGGATACCCCGCTCCCGCCTCCCAGCTGCTACTCCCTCCCTATCCCCCTCTTATGGAGGCTGCACAGCGGGTGGGCAGCTGGTGTGCCGAAGGCAAAACAAAGGCAAGCCTGTCTGCGCCTGGACCGCGCCTAGTGCCAGAACCCCTACACCACACAAATGCCACAAAAGCAGACTCCGCTACAATGCCAGCACCCTCCACATACTCAACCCCGTCAAGAACAACACGCCTTCCAAGCCGCCAAAAACTGGACTCATAGACCTTTCTCCTGCCACACCTGCAGCTTCACCTGCAACAGTACCATAAAACCTCCTAGGACTGGACCCAACAACCTCCGCTGCATACTCCTCAACACCTGCACAACACGCAAACACACCGTATATCTCTGGGATCTGCTCGCCACCTCCACCCTAGACGTGGCCCTTCTGACCGAGACATGGTGGACCAACTCCCCTGTGCCCGACATCGCCATAGCCATCCCGGATGCCTAAATGTAAATGTAAATGTGTTTGTATTTATATAGCGCACTTCTACCCAGAGGTCTCCTAGCACTATATTCATACCGCTGTGGAACCCATCCTGGCTTTCCTGTGAAATGTCCACTCCTGGGCACCCCCAAGGTGAAGCCAGGCATCCAAGCGCTGCTGGGGCCGTTGTGGAGATTAAGCAAGCTATTGCCCAGAGTCACAGAGTGGGACCCATGATTAGACTAGGCACAGAGGCGAGAATGATCAGGTTCAGGGAAATTCAGTCCAAGAGCCGCCGAGGCGGGAATTGAACCCTGGTCCCGGCCCAGACCTCTGCATCAGGGTCTGCCGCTCTAACCATTGAGCCACGCTCGCCTACAAGATCACCTTCCACTTCCACCTCGGAAACAACAACGACATCAACTCCACCACCCTGATCGACAACCTGGACAATCTCGGCCTCAGACAACTCGTCACCCAACCCACCCACAATGCTGGTCACACGCTGAACCATGTCTTCTCCACAGGCACCCACATCACCTTCAACCACACCACTGAATTCCACTGGAATGACCACCACTGCATCCATTTCCCCTTCAAGGAATTAACCACGCACCACCGCACCCAACAGCTACCTCGCCACTGCTGGAGCTAAGTCACTGAAGAGCAGCTGATCACCACACTCACCCAAAACCCACACACCGACTACACCAACCCAGAAACTGCAGCCTGCCACCTCAGACAGTTGATCGACGACTGCGCCAACACCCTTGCCCCACTGCAGGAAACCTCCAACAACCACACCAGCAAGAGTGCCACCTGGTTCACCGACGCGCTCCAGAGCTCCAAACGTGCATGCCGGAAATTGGAGAAGATATGGCACCACGAGCGCACTCCGGACAACCACGCAGCCCACAAGGACGCCATCTGCAAATATTACCACCTCATCAGATTAGACAAGTGATCCTCCTTCAAAGAGCGGCTGGATGACAACGCACACAAGAGCAAGGAGCTCTTCAGCATCGTAAAGGAACTCTCCAACCCCAGCACCAACACCAACAACATACCTCCCTCACAAGAACTGTGCAACTCATTAGCCATCTTCTTCAAACGCAAGATCGCTGACATCCATGACAGCTTCAACATGAGACACACCCCAAATATGCCATATTCCACCTCTCCTGTGAACACCACCAGCGCCAACCGCCTGACCTCCTGGTCCAACATCAACAACGACAAGATCCACAAGGTCTTGACCTCCATCCACTCAGGCTCTCCGTCAGACCCGTGCCCACACCATGTATTATACGAAGCAGACGGTGCCACCAGACCCCAACTACGGAACAGCAACATTTCCGGTATGCTGGAAACACCCCAAAATTGACGCCCTCCTCAAGATGCCTAAAGGCAGACCCCAAGGACCTCAAGAACTCCCAGCCCATCTCCCTGCTCCCGTTCCCAGTGAAGCTCACCGAGAACAACATCAACATGCAACTGGTCCCCCACATGGGAGACAACAACATCCTGGACCCATCCCAGTACAGGTTCCAACGAGACCACAGTACCGAGACAGCCTTCATCGCCGCCACAGACGACAGCAGGCTCCAACTGGACCACGGCAAAACATCAGCCCTCATCGTCCTGGACCTGTCAGCCGCCTTTGACACGGTCTGCCAACACACTCTAAACACACGCCTGCTATGAGAAAGATTCCAAGAGAAGGCCCTTGACAAGACCACGTCCTTCCTCTCCAGCAGGACCCAGAGCGTCCAATTCCTGCCCTTCCAATCCAAGGACACCGACATCCTCTGTGGCATCCCCCAGGGCTCATCCCTCAGCCCGACGCTGTTCAACGTCTACATGGCCCCACTCGCACAAGTTACCCGCCAACACAACCTTAACATCATCTCCTACTCTGACGACACCCAGCTCATCCTCTCCCTCACCAAGGACCCGCACACCGCCAAAACCTACCTCCACGAGAGAATGAAGGCCGCCGCCGACTGGATGAGGAACAGCCATCTGTAGCTGAACTCGGACAAGACAGAGGTACTAATCCTCAGAGCCACCCCCTCAGCCTGGGACTACTCCTGGTGTCTGACCACACTGGGAATAGCACCGACACCCAGCAACCATGCACGCAACCTAGGATTCATCCTCAACTCCTCCCTCTCTATCTCTACACAGGTCAACACCGTCTCCTCCTCATGCTACAACACCCTCCACATGCTCTGCAGGATCTACAAGTGGATCCCGAGCTAGTAGAATGGTGACACAGGCCCTCGTCAGCAGCAGACTGGACTACGGCAACGCCCTCTACGCAGGAATCCCAGCCAAACACCTACGGCATCTACAACGCATCCAAAACGCCTACGCCCAACTTATCGTCCACGTCCCCCGCCACTGCCACATCACCCCTCACCTGAGAGACCTACACTGGCTAACCGTAGACAAGAGGATCACCTTGGGGCTCCTCACCCACCCACACAAAGCACTCCACATTGGCGGACCTGCCTACCTGAACAGCCGAACCAGATTCTACACCCTCACCCACCAGCTCCGCTCCGCCAGCCTCCCCCTCGCCACTGTCCCCCGCATTCAACTGACAACCTGCGGCAGCAGATCTTTATCCTACCTTGCCGCCATGACCTGGAACACCCTCCCTACCCTCCTATGGCAGACCCAAGACGTACTTGCCTTCAGGAGACTCCTCAAGGCCTGGCTCTTTGGCAGTAGCGGCACTCCCTCCCCTCAGCACCTTGAGACCCACAAGGGTAAGTAGCGCGCTTTACAAGTACTCTGATTGATTGATTGATTGATTGTGGTGCTCTGGCATTGTGATTTGACTATGTTTGCCTAGCTTTTCGGTGCACATTTGGGGTTCTGTCTGGGTTGCATGATATGACATGTGTTCACCAACATTGTAGTAGCTTTTTCATGAGGGAGATGCTGCTTCTACGACACAACAGTGCTTGCTGATATGCACTATTGTATTCAAATAGCAAAAGAGGCTTCTGGTGTGCACCTGGCCTACTATTTACATTAAATTAATCATATTGGCATGCCCCTCCTCAGTGCTTTGTGAGCTGCTACTAATGCATTGATTGCACTGGCGTCAATCCTGTCACTGTGGCCCTATGGGGCATATTCTCAACAAAGTGGGAAAGAGAGGCGGTAGCCATCTTGGCTTGACGCCTCTCTTCGCCACTTTGGAAACGCTAGCCTGCAGCATATTACCAAGGATATGGTGCAGCCTAGCGTTTCCCCCTGCCATGGTGGTAGTTTTTGCTACTTATCGCCGGCACAGGCAGCAGGGAGGTTTGTTTATGTTCAGGAAGGAGTTCCTTCATGCACATAAACAAAGAGTAAATGCTATTTTGTAAATTACATGTTTGATGCTTTAACAGATTTGCTATTTTTTAAAGTTGTTTGTTTATGTACAGGAAGGGACACCTTCCAGGACATGAACAGGCCGTGGCATTTTGGTTTTCCATGTGTGCTGCATGAGGCAGCACACATGGTAGAAACAAAAACGAGGAGATATGAAGCATTTCTCCTCGTTTCACCACCTTCAGGACAGGACTTGCCACCTGTTGTCACCAAGCTTGATAATAGTTGGCAGCGTCAAAGTGAATGGGTGTTGCAGTGGAACGCACACCACAACACCCACTGCACAGCCCCTTTCAGGATGAGTTTATTGTGAAAGTGGCCCTATTACAAAGGCAGCGTTAAAACAATTTACATGGCTTTGAGCACAGTTAATTGCCTTATCGCTGCTTTAAAAATAGGGCAATGCACATATTTCCACGTTATCGGCAGAAAAGTGCAAATGACGCAGCAATGAGGGGCTTGATAATATGCCCGTGTGTTGTGTGAGTTGCTGTTTGCGATTGGTGATATATCCCTATGCCAACATGCACAGGGGTATCCAGAACTTGTTGTACAGTTCATGAGGGTATGCAATACAATGACTTTCATAGTACATGTGTGCCACTGTGCCCATCCAGCCCCTTCCCCCGTCCCTGGTTGACGCTCACCCTGGTGTTGTTATGGGCTTTCCAAATCAGCACTATCCTGGCCTGCGACTTTAACTACAGTCTCCTCACTGATGACATGGGACACCTGCTCCTCCAGCTCATCCAGCTCCTCCTGTGGAGCTGGTCCGCCGCCTCCAGTCTCTCTTGCTGCCCTAAGGTTGGTTCCAAGTTTCTTCTTTGTCTTGCTCTTTGTATCGTGCCACCGCTTCTTGCACTCGTCCACTGTCCTCCTTCTCTCCCCCACAGCATTGACTTTGGTCATGATGTCCTGCCATATCTCCTTCTTCCTTGCCATGGTGACGGTGGAACTCACAAAGAGTTACTGCTGGTGTTGTGTCACCTCTTCAACCAGTACCTGGTTCTCCATTGGACTGAACTTGGGGTTCCTCTTCCTCTTGGCCTTTCCTTGGGTCTCTGCCTGGCCTTCCTGGGTGTTGTTTCTGCCCTCTGCACTTGTCCCTGCTTGCTCACCATCATCTACAGTGTTAGGCATTTTGCTTGGTAATTTTTTTGGCTTAGCGGGCGTTTTTCGGGTAGCTAACATGTTTTATGTAAGCCTGGGGCCTATTGGTTTGCGATATTTATCGCTGATTGGCCCAACATCCTTTTTTTCACGCTAGCGTGCGTCACGTTAGCGACGTCACACTAAATGTATCGCCTACTTTTATTGCATTGGATGGGAAATATCGCCAGCTAGCGACATATTGATAATACGTCGCTGCAGCGGCGATAAATAAAAAAAATTGAGCTAAATGAGTTTAGCGATAATTTTCGCCACTTGTTGGTAATATCCCCCAAGGTTTCTATGTATGACTTGTCTTTCAATATAATGATGGAAAATATATGCTAGAACAATATGAGGTTTTTAGCATTCTGTATTCAGATACTCTCATAATTAGTTATCAAATAGAATGTGATTAACAAAACAATCTGCATAAAACCATAAAGTATTTCTAAATAACAGACTTAATAAGACATGTAACCTGTATTACAGATCATGCAGAGCATGCAGAGCAGAGAACCACAAGTCAAATGTACAAAGATATTTTGCAAGTATAAAGTCTGAATTTCACAAAATTCCCGGTTTGTAACTGCAAAATATCTTTGTACCCTGTACAAAAGCAATTTTTCTAGTCTTAAAATGTATATCTGATTCCCAAACTGGCTTTTATGATCCTTTCTGAATTGCAAATATTCATGAGGAAGGAGATTTTGCAACCTCTGTAATTGTATATTATGTGATAAAGCAGGTCATTTACATTGCAAAATATAGCCCTGGTTGCTAACCAGTTGGTGTTGTTAATAGAGATGAATTTACGAAATTTTCAATTTTGCGGTAAAAAGAGTGCACTAGCCAAAAATATTGAAGTAAAGTGGCACAAGTACATCTGCTGAATTTGTGACTGAGCAATTTGCCACTAGTTACCAGATAATTTTGCACTGACAATTTTCAGTTGATACAAATGTTGTTCTTGAATTGACTAGTTAATGCAAACAATAATAAGTGCAGTGTATGTAGTCTGCCGAATCTCTTTATGAAAGTGCAAATATGATAGTAAAAAATATTTAGACCATATCACCAGAATATAGTGCATGAACAAACTCTTTGTTTAATACATAAATATTGGACCTCATTGAAAGGAAATGTGGGTTCCTAGAAGGAAAGGTTTGAGTGTAAGTGTCCTTGGCCAGACTGGGCATTTGCTTTCAGTATAATTAACAGTCAAATGTATTTTTTTGTTTTCTTGATCATCTAGATTTATGTGGCTGATTCTTCAGGGAACTATAATATCCTTATAGTAAGCAACTTCCAGAGTATCCTGTCAACTCAGTTTAATTATAATAGGAAAGAAAACAATTTCCCTGAAAAATAATCATCTTGGTATGGAGTTGTTCATTAACATTGACCTTCGGCTGTTTTTGTTTTCAATGAGCTGTAAAAATCTTAATGAATAAATAACCTTAAAGCTGAGTAGAATAGGCCTTTCCGGATTTGAAACTTGCTTTAATAACAGATTACTTTTACAAATTGAATGTGCATATTATTGATGCTCACCACATAAAAATCAAGACGTATGAATACTTTGAGTACCTGATATGAAAGTTCTTTAACTCTCCTTTCATATTTTTTAAAGCCTTTGATAGCCTCCACACTTCGTTTTTGTTCATTTTCAACTTAATTTTCCAATTAACAAATCTGAAATGAATATTGAAATGGAGGGGGAATGATCCAAGTTTTTATCATGTTTACTAGAGACATAATCCAATTGCAGAAATACTCACTCTGGCCTCTAGTTTCTGGAGCTGCTTCTTGCCACCCTTCAATGCCAGCTGTTCAGCCTCCTCCAGACGGTGCTGGAGGTCCTTCACTGTCTGATCTAAGTTCTTCTTCATCCTCTTCAGGGGGGCACTTGTGTCCTACTCCTTCTTCAGCTACTCGGCCATCATAGCAGCCAATTGAATCAGGCAAGAAATTAGAACAAAGAGATCCAACTACTTGCATTAAGACTTACGTCAGTGATGACTTTCTTAGTCTTCTCTTCTGCATTGCGTGCATCCTGAATGGCCTCTTCCACTTCTCTTTGAAGCTGGGCGATATCAGTTTCCAGTTTCTTCTTTGTGTTAATCAAGCTTGTGTTCTATTTAAAAAGTGGTAAAATTGTATTTTCTATAACTATCTAACTTCATTAAAAGGTACAAAATGCTAGTGTATCTAAAGTTAAAAAACTCTGATGATTGTAGGAGTTAATTAAGTAGCACAATATGTCAGCATGGGTAAAAGATTTGTAAGATTGTCAGTTTGTACTACACATTTTAAAATACAATTATACAGAATTATTGTGCTGTCTCATTAATTCATACATTGCTCTCCCTAGACACAATGGCTTCTAAGATGGTCACGATTGAGCTCATGAGTGTGTTCTCTAGCAGTCTGCCTACTGTAGCAACCAGGTCAAGAAAAAGTTTCTTGCCTATCTGACTTGTCTTTGTATCCATAAATACCTAATAATTGAAATGTTACAGAAAGTGCCTGACATATTTATTAATAAGTGGGTGCATTGAACGTTTGGGATGCACCTACCTATTCAATATTCAGATCTCCCTTTCAGTGAAAATGTTACATAATCATGTACATGCACTTAAGACTACAATAGGCTCTAAACCAGCTGAAATGGTATTCCAATATAATTGGTAAGGGCAGCCTAATAGTTAGATATTTATTTGATAATAAAATAAATATTATCCTTGTGATAGCTCCATTTCCAGTAAATTCGCTCTAATCATGTAAGGGAATGGGATGGTTTCACAATTTACAGTATGTCTGTCCATCTATCCGTGAGAACAATTTATACAATTGTCAACATTAAATGTCAGTTTCATTCAAGGGTACCTCAAAATGCTAAAAATAATTATGGTATGATTTGATTGTCGATGCAAAATCTGTTGATGTCTCCTCTGTGTGGTCTGAAACACAGCAGCTGGCTTGAGCAGCTGGCAGAGGTGAAGCCTACCATCAAAAATAAAAAGTGGCCCACACAAACAAGGGCTGCCTCAGTATTAGAAAAACAAGTTGGACATGATTTGGTTAAGAGTAGAAGTCGTACCCCTGCCCAAACTTAAAGTCCTATGGTTCCACTTAGTTAGATGTACTGCATTTATTATATATATAGTCCTGGAAACTCGAACCACTTCCTGATTCCGCCGACGGCGGATTAGGCGAGGAAAGAGACACAGACGTCCGAGGTTTGTGGGCAAAAATATGGTTTATTTCGAGTGACCCAATATATATATATATATATATATATATATATTTATATTTATATATAAATATTTATTCCCCCAAAAAAGCTATATATGTCCTTATCATTTATAATGCACTCCAGGACATTCTAAGTGTCTGCAAGGGAATATAATATACCGTCTTGTTTTCTGTAGCATGTTTCTCCTTCTCAACTTTGGCCAATATTAGTTCAAGGTTATCAATATCTTTCTTTAATTCAGAGCACTCATCCTCTAGCTTTCTCTTCTCTGCTGTTAGTTCAGCATTGGACTCTTTTTCGTCCTCTAGGCGTTCATTCAATTATTTTATTTAGGCTTCAAGTTGTATTTTTGTTTGATGAACTGGTCACACCGTTCTTCAGCATCTGTAAGATTCTGAGATTTCTACAGAGAAAATTGATGCAGGTTTCTCAGTTATTATTTACAGGTTATCTAATTGGCATTTACAAAATTTGGCATGAATTTCAAGATTTAGTTCATAAAAATATTTTTATATGTGCAAAGACTTTTACAATTTTTGTATTGACAAAGAACTGGATGTTTATAAATATAAATAAAATAATGAAGATCTAAATACAGTGCAATATTGATATGTGGTTAAAACTTAATACTGGAAAATCTCACTGGAACGTCGCATAAATATTTTGGGCCTATAATGTACAACAAAAAAACTTTTTTTTGCATAACCTCTACATATCATATGTAGTCACAGGATCTACATATATGTTAATGAATGATATCCACATAACCTCTGTGTTTCTTTCTCTTGATATTTTTGCTATTTGTCTCTCAGCTTTGCTTTACATCCCTTGTGACCCTTGCAATGGTAATGAGTAGGTTGCTGGGAATACATTATGCAGGTTGTTGATATGAAACATTACTTTCAGGCAACATCATGCTGCTCAGTATTAAGGGGTTTGCTGTGAATGCACTGGTCAACATGCAACCCCATGTTACTCATCAGTGATATGAATAAAAAGATTTAAACCATAAAGAGTGGAGACAAGAAAAGTATTCTTGCCATACAAGCAAGGCACCTTACGAGACATTTTTGGTATCTCCAAGTTGATTCCTCATTAACTGTAACTAGTCTTATGCCAATACCTATTAGTTTCTTGATCATTGCCTACGAAGTTTCTTACTTTCTGTGAAACTGAGCAAACATTATTCTCAGCTGCCTGCTGTATTAAAATATGTGGTAGCTTATTTGAATCCAGCAGGATAATAACTTTAAAGGTTCTGATACACATGGCTGAGTGTGAAAGCATGTAACATCTAATACACCATAAGCACAAACCTCAGTGTTGTTTTCCAAATACATGTAGTATTTGTTGGAAGTCGTCATTAGCTCATGCTTTTGCCAATGTAAGAACATAAAAAAACTGGATATAGTTGAGCTCCTGACTCTACAAAGTAATTTCCCTCTGCTGTATTCACTGAGAGAAGCAAGTTGTTCAAAACCAGTCTCATATTCATCAAGTCAAGAATGTCTCTCACTCTTTGAGTTGTAAGTATTATCACTAATTCCCCATGTATTGTTCCTTTTGTTCACACTCAATCTCAGGTTCAGCTGCTTGTTCCTGCTGCCAATTATAGGATTTGGTAGATGTGTGGTGGTGAGTCTGCAGCTCACCTGTGCCAGTTCAAGTCAGAAAGAGGTATTTTGGGGGGTATCAGTACCGAAAGGTCATCCCATAGGAGTGTCCATACCTTCCCCTTGTGAAGAGTGGTAATCACTTGGGAAATAGTCAGCAGAATGGTGGCAAGAGTCAGAACTGCGTCAATAGGGCCCAGGCGCATTTCATATGAATTATTCTGGTCAATCCCATTGCTGATTCTTCAAACCTTTCTGCCCTCGAAGTGAGTCTTATGGGTGCTTTGCCAGGGTAGCCAAGGGAAGATTGGTGGCATTTTATCCAAAACTGAGCCTTCTCTTTCTCATATCAAAGTTAAAAGTTCACACTGACCTAAAGACAATAAAAGTTTCGTTCCTGTGATGTCACCTCGAACCAGTCACACTGCTAAATATCTTTCTGCGCAGAAAAATGATTCTGGTGCAAATATATTGTGTTCCTGAAATTAGATCATTTAACATTTAAAGTTGTGATGATATTTTTACAGTCCACAAGAACAAAATCGATGTGCAGTGTTTATATAGATGTGTATCAACATAGTTTTATAATTCAGATTAACTATACGTACTGATTGAACTTGCGGATGAAGGTCGTTTTTTTCCTGAATTATTGAAGACATTTTTTCTTCCAGGTCTTTTCTTTTTGCAGCTGATTTAGCTAGAGCTTCTTTAGTTTTTTTCATAGTCTTCCTTCATATTGGCCATCTCCTTCTCCGATTCTGTGCTCCTTAACAGAGGTTTAATTTAGAAGTACAGCTTCATCCAAGGCCAGTGTTTGACATTCATGAACAATCTAACGTTATACTGTATTGTTATGTTATGTTATACCAATTTCTGTAGCGCGCTTATACCCTTAGGTGTCTAGGCGCTTATGGTCCGATGCTGTAAGATGGAAGCTAATTTTTTAAAAGCCAAGTTTTAAGGTGTTTCCTAAATTCAAACAGGGATGAAGTCTTCCTGAGAAAAAGCGGAAGAGAGTTCCATGTCCTGATAGTACTATGTCTGATACTCCTCCCCCCCAGTTCAACTTTTTGACTCTGGAGGTGGGCATTAGGAAAGCATTGCCGACTGTAATGGTCTGCTAGGAGTGTACCAGCTACAAATTTCCCAAAGCAATTGTGGGCCTTCTCTATAAAGTGCCTTGCGTGCGATACAAAGTGCCTTGAATTTCATGCGCTGGGTGACTGGTAGCCAATGTAACACTTGAATCCCAGCCCTAATGGACTGGTGTTTGGGAACGTCTAACACTAATCTGGCGGCAGCAGTTTGTACCGATTATAGTCATCTGAGTTGATTGGACTGCACGTTAATATATAAGGCACTGCAATAGTCCAACTTTGATAAAACCAGGGAAGTTAAAACTGTTTTTCTGGTCTTTTTAGGGATGGACAATAGGAATTGAATGCACTGTTTTGATGATAAAAAATGCAGAAGACACTACCTTGAAATCTGAGGTTTAAAATTAAGCTTTTCATCTATCATGACCCCCAAATCTTTAGCTTTTGCTACCTGTGTAGGACGGGGGCCCAGAGTACTTGGCCACCAAACTGGTGACCATAGAGGAAAAAGCTCTCCAAATAGCACCACCTCAGTTTTACTTGGTTTAACTTCAAGCAATGCCTACTCATCCAATTGCTTAAGGAGACGATACAGGCATAAAGTTTGATGGAGTAGTTTACATCATTTTGTATTGTTGAAATAACCAATTGGGTTTTGTCAGCATACAAGGTTGGGATTAGATCGAAACTTCTGATTAAAGGTGCTAGTTCAGACACATAAATATTAAAAAGCGTACGGCTCAATGAAGAGCCCTGTGGTACCCCACAAGGTAGGATAAAAGGTGCAGATTTAAAATCGCCTCATTGCAGTGTCTGAGTTCTATCTGCTAAAAACGATGTTAGAAGTGAAAGGGCCTTTCCTCCTAAACCTATGGTCTTTAGACGTTCTATAAATAAAGTGTGGTTCACGGTATCAAATGCCACGGACAGGTCAAGGAGGATCAGACCCACTGACCCTCCACCATCTAATGCGGTGCATATTTCCTCTGTGGTCTTCATCAGAGCTGTCTCAGTGCTGTGACATGACCTAAATCCAAACTGACTGTGGTCTAATATGTGGTTTTCTAAGATGTAAGTAGAAAGTTCCACATTTACGATTTTTTTCAAAACTTTTCACAGAAAGCGGAAGCCTCGTAACAGGTCGATAATTGGCCGCATCCTGTATATCTAGATTGTTTTTTTTCAATAACGGCAAAATAAAGGCCTGTTTCCAAAGTGTTGGAAATATTCCTTGTAAGAGCATCTGATTGCAGATGCCAGATAGCTGAGGACTAATAATATGGCTAATATTATGTAGAATCCACAGGGGTAGGGATCATCCGGAGAGCCAGATTTGGTCCTAAAAGGAAGGGTGGCAATTTGCTCTGGGGAGGTATGGCTAAAATTTAAGAGAGGCGTTACAATCTTAACTTCCTGTTCTATGACATTAGTGCTAGGTGTATACAAGGCAAATCGATCATACATTTGATCAACCTTTGATTTAAACGCCTGCGCTAGTGTGTTACAGAAATCTTGAGTGCAGTTTGCAGCGTCATCTTTTTTAACGGTTGTCAGGTTGTTTATGATCTATTGTGAACAGAGCTTTCCTGCAAGATAAAGGCTTTATCATTAACTCAAAATCAAAATCAAAATTATCTTTATTCGGTTTCCATAATTTTTAGAAAAACCATAAAAGTACAAATAAATCAATATGTTGCATAAGTTGGAATCAGCAAAAGTCATACAACAATCCATTTATATACTTATTAAATAGTTAAATAAAAAAAAATATGTAAACTTCATGATTCCAAATTAAATATACATATATATCAGCATCTAACCAAGATTGGGGTGGTGATTTATACAAAATTTCAAAACACAAGCTATAGATTTAGCGTGTGCCTCATTATCCAAAAATTGGAGCGCTAAAAAGGCTGGGCGGCAAGCTCGCAGCCCCATATATCTCAGTACGGGGACAATCCAACGTCTAGGTGGAATTTCATAGAATCTGCAAAACAGAAATAAATGGATTGAGGATTGTGGAGAAATAGTGTTGCATGGGCATGGTGGTAGGTTTCTTGACCAGTCATTCTGTTGCCGAAAGGAAATTGACCGGAAAAAGATATCGAATCTAAAACAAGTTAACAGAAATTTTTCATATTGGTTCAAGTTAGATGTTAGATACGATTGAATGGAAAAAGTAGTTTGAATGGCCAATGCATGCTGAACTGAGCTTTTCCCTATCTCAGTTGTTAGTCGTAACTGGCCTAGATGCAAGAGACTTAGGGACCGATTATGATGGCGGATGGACCTGAGTCCGTCCGCCACCATAGAGTAGGAGGGACCATCCGCAGGGGCAGCGGCAGTCCCTCCGTGCAGATTAGGATGTGACCGCCAGGGTGGCGGTCACATCCTCTATCTTTAACATTGCGGCGGGTGCAGCTTCAAGCTGCACCCGCCGCAATGTTAAAAATGCATGCACGGCATTTGGGTGCACAAAGCGGCAGGCACCGCGCGGTGCCTGCAGCTTTGTTCACGCAAATGCAAGGGGGTAACATAGGTACCCCCCATTTGCTTCCCCCACCCCTCCTTCACCCAGGGGGCCCGCAACGGGCCCCCGAAGTGAAGGTCCGTATGCTTTTCCACGGCGGAAGAGCTGCCGTTGAAAAGCATGTTTTTACCTACATCCTAATATGCCTGGTGGTGTCTGATAGACACCGCCAGCCATGTTAGAGCTTTTCCGCCGCGGTTGGAAGGCGAGCGCGGCGGAAAAGCCGCGGACAGATTGCATGACCCACCAGCCATCCTAATTTGGCGGTGGGTCTTTCAAGCATCCGCGGCGGTTTTCTTGCATCCTCCGGGCCGGCGGAAATCTGCAATCGTAATAGGCCCCTAAGTTTTTTCAGATCTTTCTTGGGAATCTCGGAGCTAGTTAATGGATGGTAAAAATATCTCTGGAGACCTAAATCGTTAAAAAAGGACTTCACATAGGCTAGCCATTTAATCTTATGCATATTGTCGAGCGTCATGCACTCCTGTAAAAGGCGTTGTGTTAAATCGCACTGGAACGTAGTCCAAATGCGGCGCCATAACATAATCGGTTGAATTTTTAAAACATCCGATATGTAATCCAGCCCCAATTCTATGTGGCAGCCATATGTTAAAGTACTTTGGGGGACCGCTAATAAATATCGCAAGAAAGAGTTCTCGACCCTCTGTAGTGCTTCCATTTTCAGATGTCCCCATAACCCCGAACCGTAACTAGCAACACTGACACATTTAGCCTGAAAGATCTTTAACATTTCTTGCGAGGATCTCTTCCCCAACTTCTGAGCAAATACCACCAATGCAGTGGTGGCCCTCAGAAATAAGAGTTTCCTTACATTTATGGCTATTGTCCATTTGGACTTGTTATCTATCAGAATCCCAAAGTAGAGATATGTTGCCGTGCACTCTAATACGATGTGATTAACAGAGATAGCTTTGATTTTATTTGGTCTGGGGCCAGCGTGCATGGCATAGGTCTTTTATATATTTACTTTAAGGTTCAGGGAGTTCATAAAAGTACAGTACTTATTTAGCGACCGCTGAAGCTGGAGGGGGGTTCTTGCCAGGATCACTGCGTCGTCGGCATATAGTAGCGCTGGTATAGGCTGACGACAAATTGTTGGCAGGTCCTGGCTCCCTTCCACCATCGCCACTTCAAGCCCATTTGTATATAATGTGAATAGGAAGGGGGCCAGAACACAGCCTTGACTGACCCCCCTCTCTATCCGAAAGGACTCAGTAAGTTCTCCCCCTGTTCCGTACCTGACTCTAGCCGATGCCCCGGAATAGAGTTCCCGTAGAAAATGTACCAACACAGGGTCCACCCCCATAGCTAGGATAATTGCCCACAGCTTAGTATGACTGACGCAGTCAAAGGCTGCAGTCAGGTCAACATAAACCATGTGCAAGTACCCTCCTTTTGCTTGAACATATTTCCCAATTAAGAGTGAAAGGTTCAAGGCCTGGTTCACTGTGCCCAACCCCTCACGAAACCCATATTGTAGATCGGAGATTACATTGTGATCTGTTGCCCAATCCTGGAGTTGATCTAGAAAGATACGTCCAACGATCTTTCCTAAAGAATCCAGAAGGGATATAGGCCAATAGCAATTTGGGCTATGACGGTTGCCCTTTTTAAAGATTGGCACCAAGATTGACATGGACCAGGAATCAACTAAGCCGGCCTCATTGGCTGCTTCCAACCCACTCATAAGCACTGGGGACCATAGATCTAATTTATATTTAAATAGATCCACGGGAACCCCATCCAGCCCTGGTGCTTTCCCTGATTTAGATGTTTTTAAGGCACTTAATACCTCTTTATGGGTAAAATTTAGCTGTATGCGGAAAAATGACTGAGTTGGATGAGGCTCCCTCTCTGTGCCCTCAACTTGCTCCAGAGTTGCATCTCCTATCTGACTTAACATTTTTGAAAAATGTTGAACCCAAGTATTCGCATCTACCGCTACGTCTAATTTCGGGGAATCGCTAGCTTGAAAGAGAAGGGGAGATTTAACTATTCTCCAAAATGTGGCACTATCCTTTATGGAACAACTATCATGTAGTTGCTTCCATAGGCCATTTTTAATCTATATTTTAAGTTTTTTTAAGGCCAAGTTATAGGCCTTTTGGAGTCTAATAATTTCTTCCTTATCCATGTTACTTTTACTCAGTGCGACTTTTAATGTTGAGTAAGTTTTTGTGCATTCTGAATTAAACCATCCCTTCTTAGCAGTCCCCTTTCCTATTTTCTTCCCGAGTAATTCTTCTTCAATAATTTTGGTAATAATTGTATAACTAGACAGTTTTTGCTCCGATGTAGAGTTAAGATCGAGACAAATTTCAAGAGAAGGCAAGGCTCGCTTGACCACGTTGGCCATTACTAGCTCTTGGTCTAGTTTCCCCATTTTAAGGAGAGGCCATTGAGTCTATTTAGTTATGTCAAACTTTTGGATATTAGGTGCAATGCAGTAGGAAACAAGTATAAAACCAATTGTGCTTGTAAGCACTCTCCCATAAAAAGTAGGAGAAAAAGGAACAGGGGGACTAACTAATTCATTTCCAAAACCTAACTCCAAAGAAATCATTATCTCGTTCATTCATATACCAACATTTGTATGCGTAAAATGAGTTAAACTATTTCCACCCTCATCCTGAATACCACAATTGTTAGTACTATTCTTTTTACAAAGTGACAAATTAAAATCTCCGCCCCAAATTAATGCAAACGAATAATTAATATGTTTTGAACGCAAATCTTGCACTAAAAAGGAAACCTCGTTTAAAACATCAATTAGGTCTCTAACTCCCGCAAATCCCCCTCCAGCCCCTCCCCAATTCCCTCCCCCAGAACAGGCCCTACAACGTTAGAACCCATCCAAACTACCACTCAACAGCTCCCTCTGTGCCCTCAAGGAGCTACACCCACCCAGACTTACGGAGGGTAAGCCCTCAGCTTCAGGAAATCGGACACCAATAGGTCTCCAACCTGCGTCCAACCCCGTAATGTCGCACCAGCCCCTTACTGGGCCTCCCATCTGTGAGGCCTTTTTCACCTATATTCCACAGCCCCCGCAGTTACCCTGATCCACGTTATTCCCATCCTGACCAGCTTGTTCCTCATCTAGCTCCCTCCCCGGGCCCCTCCCCCAATCAAAAGCACTCGCAGTGTCCAGCCAGTGTCTAAAGCACCCATCTATGATCTCGTCTGCCGTCCCAGCTGTCATGTGGCAGTTTCGTACTGCCAGCATCCGATCGACCATTGTCCTCTTCCAGGGACCCCCGTCCATGTCCATTCTCGCCGGAGAAGTGCCCCCCTTCCCTTGGAAAATAGCCGTAACAGCCTGCAGGGCAGCCAACCTTTCCTTCTCCGTTTGCGTCTCTGTTGGCTTCTGAACCACTGGTTGCCGTCACCGATTACGTCTCAGTCTGTGCGGGTGAGGTCCCTCCACTCCTTCACCCACGCCGCTCCCGGCTTCTCCAATACCCACTTTATACATCTGCAGCCAGTCCCAAACCTCCCCGGGCTGTCATGGAAGGACATCTTGCCATCCACTACAATCTTCAAGTGCGCCGGAAACATCAGATAGTATTGAATACCCTCATCCTGAAGTGCCCTCTTGACTGCCACAAACGACATTCAAGCGTATAGTCCGGGAACAAGGTAACCTTGCTATTGTCCACTATGTATGGGCCCGCCATACGTGCCTTTTTCAGTAGAAGGTCCCTATCTTTGTAGTGAAGAAGCTTGGCCCCCACCGACTCCGGAGGTCTCCCAGGGGCCAAGGGCCTGGCCGGCACTCTGCGGGCCCTCTCCAGGGTGAAGAGGGGCGACAGTCCCTCCGGCCCAACAGTCTCTTTCAACCATTCCTCCAAGTAGTTCACCATGAGGGTCCCCTCCACCCCTTTGGACAGCCCTACCACCCGGTTGTTGTTCCTTCGGTTTCTCTCTTCAGCATCCTCTGTCCGCTTCTCTAGTGTCTGCAGCCTATTTTAAAAATGTGCCATCTGCGTTACTAATGGAGCAAGGATTCGCATATGAAGCGACTTGCTTGTATTCAATTACATCGAAATAACGTTAACGAATTAACCAACATGTTTGTCTTACTAATTTGTCCCTTTTTCTTCATTACTGGGTATCCGAGTGAAGCTTGCTTATGTGTTTACTAATCCTAATACGCTTGCAAATAAAATGGCTGCTGCTACGCGGGAATTTCTACTGCACAAACGTCTGTCATACCCACTTGACATGATGTACTCGCAGCTTTAGAAGGAATCTGATGCTTCTGCGCACTAGAGCTAAAATAGCTGCTCTGTGTTCTCACAGCGAGAAGCTTGCACTGCTGCTTTTGTTAAGCTGTTCGTTCTGCTTAATCCTAATGCTATAGTTTATTATAAAGTAATGGGTATAGTGTAGGAATTCATGGAATACAGTGTATTCATTTATTCTGTGTTTTAAAACTGTTTATTTCCATTTCATGTTGCACTTTGAAACTTGGCCTTTCGTATAACGCTGTACACCATCTTGATTGAAACTGCGACTGCGCGAGATTCACAAGTCTCCAGAGCAGTGACCTTTGGATTTTAGCCAAGGAGCTGACTGACTGAGCAGATGCTCCTGGGAATCTCACCTAATAAACTCTGGAAAAATACATTGTATTGGCTGATTCCTTGCATAGAGGGAGTAGCGCAGGAGTTGCAACTGAACTGCGGGTGCTGGTCTTAATCCTTGGTGGTCCTGTCCTGCTCCAAATCTGGTCTACCCTGTCCTGTTTCCATATTGCACCTGCTGCCCTACTGGCAACTGCATTCCTTTGGGGTTCTTCTGTCCTTTCAACTGACCCGTGCCCATGGTTGGTCTTCACACCATTCTAGGTAAATATAAACCTTTGTGGGTAATTGTCATTATAATTTGCGTCCTTTTCTTTACCTTCCCGCAATCGGTAAAAGCTTTGATTACATATGTTCCTTTTCTTACCCTTCCCTTTAGTAAATGAAAATTGCATATTATGTTCCCTTTTTCCCTACCTCTTTGACAACTGCTTAAACTGTATCCTAGTGTGTTCCATTCCCCCCCTTTAGTTAAATTGAAAAGTCTGTTTCTCAAAATAGCATGTTCCTTGTTTTTCTTTCACTTTAATCCAAACTTGCTAAATGGTTGGCATAATATTTCTTTTGCATAGCTATACATTGTTTTGATGTTGGTTATTGATAGTTTAATTGCTTTTAATGTGTGGCTTATGACTTTTGATGATGATTAGAGAAAGAGTTTAAAACTTCCCCAAGTCTGTGGTTATTATATGAGTGTAAATGTTATGGTATTCTTGACTGTTTGCCTATTATTCTAAACTCCCTGATCTATTGTGGTCATAGGTACCAGTGACAAGGATTGGTAAGTCAATGGTATAGGAATTAGTAGTATTAAAATAGACTGGTAGTAGAGTGTAGGTTACCCGATTGAGTAAATATTGGTAAATTGAATCATGGGCCCAGGTGAGTATTGATAAAATTGTAGTTGGGTGACCTGCGCGCTTTATCAGTATACCATCGACTTCTGAGCTGGCTCCAAGACTTCTATGGCCGTCTCCGTTTGTTTCACACTATCGGCCAATTTTTTTGTGGTCTGCCCGGAGCAGCCCCAGGCCCTGTGTCACATGCGCAATGTCCAGCTGCAGGGCCTTCCTAGTGTCCATTATGGCCTTTAGTATTTGGTTGACCTGTTGCTGGAGCATCCCCTCCTGACGCACTTGCGGACCTTGCTGCACCTCTCCAGAGGCCACCTCCTCTTCCTGCTCCGCAGGCGCCCCGCCTGCTTTCCTCTCGGCTTACCCATATTCCCTCGGGTTGCCAACTCTGTAGAGCCTCCAGATAGCCTCTTAGTAGTCGCGGCCTCTCAGCAGAATAAAAGCATTTGTGCCACGCCCCAGGCACAAATCAGCCTGCTTCACACCGCTTCTGCACCATCGTGCAGAGTCACACCCCCAGTGGGGTTATCTTCCAAGGTCGGCCCGTCTCGGTGCTTCCACTGTCTCAGCCTTCGGATGTAACCACTCCCCAGCTGTGCGTAAGTGGCCCACCTCCAAAAATGGGCCCCAGCTGATGTCAGCTACTGCATCCCTCGCGTCACAGGTGTCCGCGGGCCCCCCACCTCAAGGGTCAGAGGCAGCAGGCCAGCCTTCCAACGCAATGTCCACCCTCGTCAATCCTTCAGCGCGGCAATGCAGCAGGTCGGCTGCTGGGATACTCCATCTGCTATTCATGCCAGCCCGTACCCTCTCCTGTGGTCCCGCTCAGCGTTTCTCCTGCCGATGCCATCCGCCTATGGTTCTATTTGCGGCCTCTGTCAGCCACTTGTTCACTTGTCCCCTCTGCTAGGGCACGACGACTTGCTAGGTACCCTCCTATTGCCAATCCTCCTTGCTCAGTGGTTTCCACTGTCAGATCCCCAGGAAAGGGAGGGAGGGACCCCCCAACAGGCTCCCTCAGCTCCTCACAATTGTCAGTACCCTTCAGGCAATGTAGGCTCCGCTATGGCGGGACTGCCTTCAAGCGCCCCTCCTCCCCATGGGTAGCCTCAGGCACTTACTGTCCAAGCATCTTTCCGGTTCCTCCACGGGGTGACACCTCTCATATATCACACCTCTGGGATAACACTCAGCCGCTGCTCTCCCCCACTGACCTCCAGCACCGTCATGGGTACATGTAATCCCAGAGCTCCAGCTCCTGTGCTGTCTCCCCAGTTTCCACTACTTGCTGCCTGTTCAATCGCCCCCTGGAACCGGTCTTCTCCAGGTCTCTCCAATTCACCTCCTGCCTCTTCACCCCAGTTTTTCTTCCAGCTCACCGCCATTATCTGTCCGCAGTTCCAGTCTGTTCACTCGTGGCCCATTGTCCTATCTCCCTCCAGGGCCCCCACAGTGCTGCCTGGCTGTCAAAATCACCCTCAGCGCCTCCCGCGCTGCTCACAGCTCACCGGGGTGCCCATTCTTCTCCCAGCCATGCCCGCTTGTCTACCCGAGTTGCCTTGATGCCACCAATGCCACCAATGCCACCAATGCCGCTCTCAGCAAGAAAGGGAGAGAGGGCGATGGGGGCACCAACCGCTACGCGCTCCCTCTCCTGGTCGCGCTACAGCTCAATCTGCTCCTGCAGGCCCCCAGCCGGCTTCCCAGGTACCACAATGGCAGCGCTATCCACCAGCACTGCCCGCGGCCTCAGCTCGCCTCCGCCGCGGGATCAACGCCGGCCGCTCCTGCCATCTTTTTACCGTGCTGCAGCCTTCGAGGTCATCAGCACTCCAGGCGGGTCGAGTTCCATTGTCCTCATCCTCCCTCGGCAACGCTCATTCCGAGCCTGAGAGAGGGTTGTCCTGCGTACCCAATAGCCTTTGTTATTCCTCATTGGCCGCAACGCCCCCTTAGCCAGCCGGGGCCCGGTGCCCTTGTACCGCCATTTTGGGTCCGCTCCTCCGTTCTTTTGCCGTTCCGTGAACTCCCGGTCTGCCCCGCTGCAGGCTCATTATTCAACAAGCTGGTGCCTCTGGGCCCCCTCTGTGTCCTCCCGGGGATTCGGGGGCATCTTTCAGTGCCCTTATACAGGATTAATTACGGGGTTGGCGCCGAGCTCTCTGCTCACGCGTCTATTCCCATCAGCTTCGTGGCCATGCCCCCTGTCCTCTCCTATGGGACTGTGAGTGATGTGCTGCTGAATAAAAACTATATTCTCAAAGGTCAGGGTGACAAAATGCTAAATATCAACCAACGATTTTAAACGCATTGTTGATGTAAATTGTGAGTGCATTTTAGAGGGAACAAACTTTGCTCCAGAATGTCTACCTAATATGGGATCATGAGTTTGGTTACAATCACCACCAAAAATAATATAATCATCATCGTAAACATGCAATTTATCAGATACATTAGTCCAGAAAATCTTATCAACTGAAGGAGGGGCATATACGTTAAAAATAACTAAAGGAATGTTATCTATGAGAAGCTTAACAATAATCCAACGGCCTTCAGTATCAGATTCCTGTTGAACAAGGGAAACAAGTAATTTTTTATGACGTAGGATCACAACCCCATTTTTCTTACCTAAATCTGCAGAATTAAACACATGACCCACCCAACATCTTTTCAGCTTGGAAGCTTCATCCTCAGAAATATGTCATTCTTGAAGTAAAGGATTGTTAGTTTTTAATTACGCTAGATGAGATAGCACCCATTGCCTTTTGATAGGGCTGCTTGATCCTTTAATGTTCCAAGTCGTAACCTGAAATGTAATTTAATGATAAAAGCATAAACATGTAATATGCTTAAAAGCAAAACCAAAGTTAGAGAAAGATAAATATGAGGATGAAAAGTAGAAGAAATATAGTATCTGTTTTTTAGTAAAGAAGACATATGGGAGGAAGGAATAACGAAGATAAAATACAAAAGAAAGTGGAAAGTAGGAACCCTAAAAAAATAATACCAATGAAAGAGAGATAAGATAGAGAACAAAAAGACATTACATGTCATACAAATGACCACTGAAAAACATACCTACAACACAAGACAAATTTTGGGATGGCTACACCAGAAGACGACGACAACATCATCGGAATTCCACTGAACGCCAAAGGAACCATGGGGAAGACATTGCCATATAGGGGAGACCATAAGGGAAGTGAATGACGGGAAAAAACTACCCCTGTATAAGAATGGAAGAAAACATTATAGATAAGAAAATACATTCGAAGAGAGGGAAAAGAGAGAAAATAGGTAAAACATCCTAATGCAGTGAACACTACAAAAATACAAGCAAATCAACGATCAAGGAATTACATAGACAAGAAACAGTCAGATGTGGCGAAGCAAAATAACAAATCAAGTAGATTTTGAAGTATCCATAGCAACAGCTCCATGTTGATGAAGGAATTCCTGCAATACGGCTTGATCATCGGATGTGGTAGTCTTTTCCTTAAAGGTGGCCTTGAAAAGGCAGGGATGGATTAGTCCAAATCTGGCATTTATAGAACGCAATTGAGGGCGAAGATCAAGAATTTTTTTTCCGACGATCAGCTGTAACTTTAGCCACATCTTGAGAGAAAAATAGATGATGACCATCCCAAGAAATTTGTTTTTGGGAATTGACTGCAGACAAAACTTGTAGAAGGTCTGTATATTGCAAGAAAAACATGATGACTCCACAAAGTTTTGCAGAAATCTTGGGACCAAGTCACTGACAAGGGCCTTGAGGTCCTGGAGGAAGAGTCAAAGCTATGTGGGTGCCTTCAGGCCACATATTTTAGGCTAATTTTAATTTTGCGTGCAAATATTAATAGCTTTCATTCATCTGTTCTTTTTGGTTATGTCGCCGTAAGTGGGAAAAGTATGCCCAGACTTGGGTACCTTGCTCACTTTGCCACTGGATTCAAACTAGTCTGGCTGATATGGGGTTATACCCTGGAACCGGTCCTAGGAGGCTTATTTCCGGTCCAGTGAGGACCAGGCAGGAGCAGGGTTAAGATTGAGTTGCAAGTGTCTGGGTGCAAACTGGGATGGCATGGTGGGCAAAGAAGCAATGGATTAAACCCAGATCTGTTGACTGAGGCTGAACACTTGCATTGTTTAGCATTCTGCCTATCATCTGTTCTTTTAACATTTCTCTTTACAGAAACAGGAGAAATTTGAATTTCTCCTCGTTGTTTAGTCTTTCCATGTGTGGGGCATTCTGCAGCACACATAAAAGGAGCAACACACCATTATTGATTGATTATGTGCAGGAAGGGCAACCTTCCTGCACATAAACAATCATCCCTCCAGCACAGGCACCCTTACAACATGGCGGCAGGGTGCCGGCGCTGGCACTAGGCAGCATTTTTTGTGCCAGCGCTAGGGGAAACACTTGGGTGCACTGTATTCTTGTGAATACAGGGCATCCCTGTGTTTAAAAGGTCAGAGCGCAGCACTGCCAAATTTGGCACAGCTCCATGCTCCAAAACGTTTTTGTAAATATGCTCCCTTGTATCCAACAACAATCTAATGTATTTATCCTCCTATTGCAAATATCACAAAACAATATTTTCCCAGTCCAAAAGCCCTTGTCTTTTTAGCATGTATTCAGGAATCATCTGACTGTACTGTGCAATTGAACAGCCGCGGGCCGTGGAGGGAGTTACGGTGGGGCAGGGAGGCGGGGAGGGGGAGGGGCAGGGTGGAGAGGGCTAAAAACCGGCATATGGATAATTACAGGTAAGTAAACAATTTCAATAATAAAACGAATTTCGTAGCGCGCCCTGCATTGCAAAATGCGATGCAGTGCGCGCTATGAAATTCGTTTTAGTAATTAAATTGTTTACTTACCTGTAATTATCCAGGTGCCGGTTTTTAGCTCTCTCCACCCTGCCCCTCCCCCTCCCCGCCTCCCTGCCCCACCGTAACTCCCTCCACGGCCCGCGGCTGCAATTGAACCAGCAGCAGTAAAGCTCTACCCAAATCAAGAAGGATCTAAAAGAGCATAAAATATATCCACATTACAAACATATACCAGAACAAGCTGTGAAAAGATGTAAATATTGAAGGACACAGTGGAAAACATTCATATATTCCTTTGAGAAACTCGCCGGCTGGGCAGTCAAACACACAGAAGATATTTGGAGGAATGCATGCAAATAGTCTGAATCACTGGCTGTCGACTGTTGGGCAGTCACCAACAGACCAATTAACAGAGGTAAACAGGCATCAACTTTTGCTGACCTTTGGTAGGTAGTACTAAGGGCCTGATTACCAACTTGGCAGACAGGGTTACTCAGTCACAAACATGACAGATATCCTGTACGCCGCATTACAATTCCATTACAATTCCAGTATATCCCATGGAATTCACCCGTACTGTGGATGGGGTATCCCTCACGTTTGTGACGCAGTATCCCATCCCCAAGATCGTAATCAGGTCCTAAGATACTAAGTGACCTATACGGCTGTTGTTCCTAAACAAGCCTTTAAAACAACTGTGAAAAGAAGCCTATTTTGGACATGGCCTGCCTAGTACTTCATGCCTGATTTTGCTGGCTTTAGGATTCTGTGTGCTTTACCACTGCTTAACAGTAACAAAACACATGTAACTTCCTTCATAAAACATGCGCTGTACTTTGGAATTTAGTCTATCTAACTTTCCTATTAGTCCACTGTAAAGTGCGCCTATAATGCACCTATTATGTGGAAGGTTAAATGTCATAAGTGTGCTTCAGTGTGTACACCTACATATGAGACCAAAATATGTATTTTAGGAGCACTGCAGTGTTCTGGCCAGGCTGCAATATAAATGGCCTCCTATAATGCTTAGAATAGAAAAATGCCTTTGTCATGTACGAAAAGTCTATGTTTATGTTTTCATAGATCACTTCAAAAGGCTTCCCTTTCAGTCCACAGGGCAAGATGCTAATATATAAAAATTGGGCATACCGCACATTGGTGCTAAATACAGACATGGCTGGTGGCAGGTGAGTTCCCCCATCTTGAAACAAAGGCTTTAGGCTAGTTTTATGGTAGTGCAAATAGGAAGTGATGCAAGAGGAGGTGGGGGGGCTGTGAGAAAAAGCAAAGAATAGGTGGTAGAATTTCCCCAGTCATTGGGTAGTGCACAGGATAAATTCAAACTCAACCACCACCTCAAAAGAATATTCCTGGACCTCGGAAGACTGGAAAAAGCCCTGCTGGCAGGAAACCCCTAACTCCTGCTGAAAGAGAATTCATCCAAGGCCTCGAGGACTACTGTGTCCTTCTGGCACCTGGAGACTTGAACTATTCTCCAAGGGTCCAGTGGCTGGCCTGTGTGGAGTAGGTCTACAGTCAGCCACTGGAATCCTGCATGAGCAATCATTTTACTGGTAATAATTGGTAATCCACCTGAGATACATCCATTCCAGGGTAGACCATTGCTGCTGGGAATGCTGAGCTATGGGCGCTACACTGTTAGCAAAGGGAATTAAAACGTATATTTACCTGCCACTTCTGGAGTTGTCTTCTCTGCAGTGATGCTAATCAACAATGATCCCCGCACCATTGTCAGAATCGCCACGCTGCCCCAACTACTGTCATTCTGAGTGCTGAGTTACTGGGACTCGGCACTGCAGTAAAGAGTTATATCAACACACAAGGATCTATTTCTAAACATGATGTTCCACTGTTATATGGGTTTTCATCGTTGTCTGTGCTCAGATTTTATTGGGATGTTTTTGTGGATATTTTGATGTCTACTTTTCATGTTAATTTTGGGCAATATCATAACATATAATTAGTCTACGCAATGTAGTTTGTGATATAATAAGGATATATGGAATTGGCATTTGGAGCAAATCATTGGATTTGTTTATGTATAATTGTAAGGATTATATATGTATAATGAAACATTCCATTTATTGTGTCAATGAGTTAAAGGGCCAGCTTACATCAATACGGCAATTGGCCTATGGCAAAGGTGGAGTCAAGTAACTAAGGTGGATGTCAGGCCTGTTTGCGTTACTGCGTTCCCCGCTCTGTGACAACCCAATCTCCATGGCGTCCCTATGTGGCAACTATCTTAGCAATTTAAACAAATGGCACAATTACAGGATTATCCTCCAAACCTACTGATCCTCTGGAAGTGTTTTAACCGGATAAAAAAGAAGAGAAATTGATTGGGCATGCACCTTAAGAAATAGTAAATGATATTTAATTTCCCATTTTATAGCTCATACTGCAAACTAATCTGCAAGGCAACAAACAGAAGCACCCTCTCACTGTGTGCATGTTCCAGTTTGTACAAAGGAGAAACTCTTATTCACTTTCACGTAGCATTTTATTTAGGGTGAAGGGAGTGACTCCTCCACACCTTCACTTAATTGACAGCAGTGGAAAAAGGCGTTGATTGAGGCATACTTGGTAGCCACTGCTGGTGATGTTTTGACCTAAAGAAAAGTGGTATTGGTGAAAATTTGGACCAGCGAGCACATCTATTTTGAAAACTGTAACAGAAGGGGTTATGTTTTGCACTCTGCATAAGTGACACTGCACAGCTCATTGACTAGATGCTACTGTCTTAAAAGCTCTTGAAAAAAGCTTCAGTCATTGCAAGAATGTATTTCTTGAGTGGCTTAAGCTTTTACAATGTACACAATTACTATGTGAAACAGTGAATGATTTTGTTACATCATTAAGAATACTTGCTGCTACATGTGACTACATATATCTAAACTGTAGAATAATACTGGTGAAGATTAAATTATCAGGTGGCAGTTGCACAATCAAGCCAGACCTAAAAATCTATTAGGTAAATGACTGCCCTCTTCAGTAGCGGCCCGTGGAGGGAGTGGTGTGGGGCGTTGAGGTGGGGCAGGGTGGGGCAGGGTGGAAGGTAGTAAACTACGGCAAACGGCTGCAGGGAGATAGGTAACTAAATGAATAAAGAAAACAACTTACATTGCGCGCGCTGCAATGCCATCGATGATGCAGCGCGTGCAGTGTTATTCATTTTCTTTATTTATTTAGTTACCTATCTCCCTGTGGCCGTTTGCCATAGTTTACTACACCCCACCCTGCCCCTCCCCCATCTCCACCCCACCGCCCGCACCACTCTCTCCACGGGGCGCGACTGCCCTCTTCCGATTGTGTTGTTGTCAGAGAAAACAACATAACTTCTCTAGTTACATAGCTTTGCAATGTCATGTATGCGCCACTGAAAGTTAAAGCTCAAGCCGCTGGACCAATAAACACAATGGGGCAGATTTATGAAGGCCTTGCGCCGCCGGTGCGTAACTTTTTCCCATGTTAAAAGTGACGCACCGGCGGCGCAAGGCCTTCATAAATCTGTCCCAATGTTCATAGCTGTGAGAAGCACATTGTATGGAAGCACTTTACTTCAGCCCAGTCAAAATGTGTGCTCCTGCTCCAAACATGAGGTCAGACCCAAAGTCCTTCTCTTGGTGATTCTCTCATATATGTCTGGCAACAGCGTTAGTGTCAATCCAGACCTTAAAAATACAATTATTAGGGATGAATTGACAGACAGAAGAATGGCAAAAGCTTCAGGAAAATGTATTGTCTCTGAACGATCCTGATCTGAAACTGCATTGCACTCATCTCGAAGAATAGAAATGTCAAATATGCACATGAGGGAGATGTTGACACTCGTTGATGTGTGCACCAACAATGAGGTTAAACATTGATACAAAATGACTATTGGAAGAATGCAGTATGTTTGTTGCATAGAGAACACAGGAAGGAATAAAATAAAATCACAGGGTTATTTTACCAAGATTTAGTTGTGGCAGCAAGGCAAAAGTAAGGAAGGCAAAACGCTGTCCAGCATGGCTACGAGTATGTAAAATGCATAGCAAAAAGGCTCACTTTGGCCACTCATGAAAATCTGCTGATAATGACAGAAACAATAAGAGCAAAGTAGTGGAACTAGGGGATCAGTACAAGAGCATTAGAGAGTGAAGGCTAATTATTGCTAGTAATTGATGCACGAGCAAATGGCATTTCATCTATCACAGAGAAGAGGTGCAAGTAAAATACTGTGACATTTTCATTAACAGGAAACAATTTAAAGTCATGGCGGATTCATGTCCCCATATAACCTGATGTGGAAGTAAAGGAGTCGACCATCAATATTTTCACCTACAGGGGTTAAGGCATAGAAATTATGGGGGATTTCAAAGTGAATTTGATGTTTGAGGAGACAATGGGTAAAGGAATAGTGTCCAAAAGGCTTTAATTTACTATGTTGGGATGAGCAAGGGGAATTAAGCAGATGTACTGGTATTTAGATCTAAATTATTTACACTAACTCAAAATAAGGGGATCATAATATGCAATGCAGGTGGATCAAAGGATATTCCACTGCATCTACATATGTATTGGGGTTATGGCATAAATAAATATTGAACATAAATGTCAATCCAACAGCACACAAGCCTAGGAAAGTAATTTTAGATTTAAGAGACAAATTAGGAAGGAGATTTATAAGTTATGTGACCTGGGAATCAGAGAAGAGATTGAAAGCTCAGAATGGTTGGTCCGAGTAGTTTCACCTCCCAAGCTAGATAAATCATTCAAACTGTGTGGAGACTTGCCTGACCTGAACAGTGCTAACTGGGGGAAATCACCAATTTCTTCAAAAATACCACAGCATTTGGGCACTTTGAAGAATGCTACCTGGTTCACTTTCTTCGACATGTTGGTGAAGTGCCATCAAATAGAGTTGTCGAGTCACAACCTCACATTTTTTGTAAGACTGAAGGCTGCTTATTCGTATGTGAGGGAACGCATTTTGGTCTGACTTCTCTGTCATCCATTTTTCAAGCTGTGATGAGAATATTGCTCATGGGTGTGGTGGGGGTAGTATATTTCTAGGCAACACAGAGATTTTGAGAAGCAGTGGCATTAACATAAAATAAAGCCAATGTCATTTTGCTCATGATGGTGTAAATTACCTTGGCCATCAAAAAAGGGAACTTAACCCAAGTTAGAACTAATCGAGGCCATTGGGAAAACTCTCAAATTAGAAAACAAGGACCAACTGAGGCCATTATTAGTAGTGGAGTATTCAGAATTTCATTTTAGATAAAACAGCCCTTTTGAAATACATTTCTGAGAATGAATGAAAAATGTGTGTGGGTTATGCAGTTTAGAGTGCCATTTGAGCATATTAAAAGTGACATCATCTGACCCTGACCTTTCAAACCTTTTTACACTAAGGCTGTAAACATCACTACCGCTGATGCATTCAACCATCTGATTGGTGCCCTGTTGACACTAAGGAGAATCATCTTGATGATTGTGAGGAGCCAAGCTTTCGTTCTCTACCACTGAGAAGGAGACATTGAGTGGTGATGTCCAGTATTTTAGAACATTTGTATGGGGATTGATATGGATTTTATGCACAGGCTATAAGCCTGGTGTAGATCTGTTCAGCACTCGTAAGGATGGAAGAGCCATGCTGCAAATTGCCAAGAGACATTACCAACTGCAGGAATTCCTTTATCAGTTCGAATACATGCCAGGCTCAAAAAACTTTGCAACCAATTTCTTACATAGGGTACCTGCAGGAAGTGAATAATGGTATGTAGAAGAGAACATGGAAGTTGTATGTGTGGTCAGTCAGGTGTGTACCATAGTTGGTGAAGCATTGCAGTAAGTGGATTGGAAGAAGTGCATTGAGAATAATAAGTTACTTTATCACAAAAAAGAGTACCTTATTAGAAGGGTGGGTGTGGTATTCCTATGTCATCTAGAACCTTCTTATGTCACTCAGTAGAGTGTTAGGTTCTTGGAATGTTTTCCCTTGACGAGTGTCTGTTACTGCTAATCGGACGTTGAGGTGATCTCTTCCTACTTGTGGTTGTTAAGCTGTTTTCCTCCTGAATAAACCTGCTGAACCTACTTCTTGTGTAGCCTCCTTACTACACAATTATTGGCGACGAGGATGGGATCTTTGGTTTCCTATGTTCATTGCTTATGTGGATGTCCTAGAAAATGAGGATTGTTCAGCTAAAAGGAAACTTGCTCTTCTAAGACATTGTCTTGGTGGCGCAGGTATAAAAGAATTCGATAATTTACCACCTTTAGAAGACGCAGGTGATATGGATGTATTTAACAAAGCTTCCAAGCAAATGAAAATTCGTTTTGGCAGACGTATAAATACTGTTATGGAAAGATTCAAATTTTATTCTCGTGAACAGAAATCTGATGAAACCATCGAGGATTACGTTGCAGCTTTACGTTCACTTGCTTGCACCTGTTCTTTTGAAACCATATCTTATGAGCAGGTTCTCAGAGACCAAATCATGATGAAAACAAAAAGCAAAAAGATCCAAGAAAGACTTTGGTTGGGTACTGAGACTACTCTTGCTGCAGTTGTGAATATAGCTAAGGGTATAGAACATTCTGAAATGTTTGTATCTGAGATTAGAGGGAAAAGTCTTAAAATTAATGTCCCTGAAGTTGAAGTAGCCATTGTTAAATCTCATTCCAGTAATCCCATTTCAAACACCTTTATTCCCAAACCTGTTTTTAAGAAAGAAAACGTAAGAAATGCTAGTGATAATAGGAATTTTACCAAAAGAAGTACTATAGTTTGTTACAGATGTGGTAGTACTAACCATGTGGGTAACTACAAAGGTTGTCCTGCATGGGATAAGATTTGCATCAAATGCAAAAAGAAAGGGCATTTTGGCAATGTGTGCAAATCTGGTCAAAGAATTAATTACATTTCCCCTGAAGAAGAAGAAGTTTTAAATAGCTTAAATTGCATACTGTCCATTGATGAATGTATCCAAAATAATTTTCCTTCTTGCACTATTTTTATGGACAACAAACCAATTGAAATTTTTGTTGATTCTTGTGCATGGTACAGTATTATTGGTAAAGATATTTTCGAACGTCATTGGCACAAGAGGGAACTATTAAGTCCCGACATATATCCTGGTGGGTACACAGGTCGGAAAATCGCATTAGAGGGTTTCTTTTGGACCAATTTATTTTTTAAGAACTGGGATGTCTTAGCAAAAATTTATGTCGCTACCAAGGGTGTCTCCATCCTAGGTTGGCCTCATCAACGCTTGCTAGGTATTAAATTAGATCCAAATGCTGTCCCACCAGTTTATGTTGAGGAACCCCGGTTCGAAAAGCACATCACTGACTCTCTAGTTAACTTAACTTTGAATACTTCTAGTGATTCTGATTTCACCAAAAACATACTCAAGAAGTTTCCAGGAATTTTTAATGATAAGTTGGGAAAATACATTGATTTCAAGCACAAAATAGTTTTAAATGACAATGCTGTTCCTGTCAAGCATAAAGTGAGAAACGTTCCTTTGGCCTACAGATCCAAGTTAAAAGATATTCTAGATGATCTGGTAAAAAGGAGTATAATAGAGCCTATTGAATCTTCCCCTTGGGTTTCGCCCATTGTAATTTCTGTTAAAAGTTCAGGCGAACTTCGTTTATGTGCAGATTTGCGCAGTCTCAATAAGGAAATATGGATAGACAAACATCCTTTGCCTAATATACACGAGCTGATTTCCGCTTTGTCTGGTGCTACTGTATTCTCCTCAATTGATTTAGCTAGTGCCTACCACCAGGTGGAGTTAGATGAAGACTCAAGGAAACTAACTGCATTTGTCACCCCGGAGGGCATGTTTCAGTACTTACGCATGCCTTTCGGATTGGCAAGCGCAGCCTCCGTCTTCCAGCGCCTTATGAAAGAACTATTAATGGATTGCAAGGGGGCCATAGCTTTCCAAGACGACATTTTGATTTTTGGAAAGGACTATACTGAACATGATGAGAATCTAGCTTTGGTTTTGGGAAGAGTTCGGTCCAAGGGTCTTACCTTGAAATTTAACAAATGTAAATTCAGGCAAGACAAAGTAGAGTACCTGGGCCACGAAATATCTAGTTACGGAATCAAACCCAAAGTGAATCATGTTCAAAACATTGTTAATGCAGCTTCTCCCAACTCAAAAGAACAGTTACTTTCTTTTTTAGGTTTGACCGAATTTTATGGTAAATTTGTTAAAAATTACTCTGATATTGTACATCCTTTGAGGGTTCTCTTAAAAAAAAATGCAAAATTTATCTGGGGTAAAGAACAAGAAAATTCTTTTGCGATTTTGAAACAAAAAATTGTTGAGGCTCCGTTTTTGAAACCTTATTCTGTGGGCAAAGAATGTGTTGTTTATGTTGATGCAAGCAACATTGGGTTAGGGGCTGTTTTAATGCAAAAGGATAAATCTGGTGAGTTTGTTGTCTCGTATGCTTCTCGAGCTCTTCGTGACGCCGAGAAAAACTATTCTACCATTGAGCGGGAATTACTTGCCTGCACGTGGGCTGCCCAGCACTTCAGACAATTTTTGTGGGGCACAAAATTCCTTTTAAAAACTGATCATAAGCCTCTTATCGCTATGTTATCTGCTGGTGGTGGTAGAGTTCTTACTGCTAGGTTAGCGAGGCTAGCAGCCAAATTACAGGAATACCGTTGTGAGGTTGTGTACATTCCAGGACGTATGAACGTCCATGCGGATTGTATGTCACGTTTTCCAGCTAGTGTTGAAGTTGGTGACAGTGTTGATTGTGATGTTGCTTATTCACTTGCAGATGTCAACATTATTTCAGACCAGGAAAGTTCTTTAATCCTTTCTGAGAAGGACTGGGCAGAAGCTATGAAGAATGACTCTGTTTTGACCCAAGTTAGGCAATTCTTGATTAGAGGTTGGCCTGAAGAGAGGAAACTCTCTGGAGAGTTGGGGTCGTTTTATAAAGTTAAGGATGATCTTATGTTATGTCGAGACATTATTGTCAGATCAGATAAAATCATTCCTCCTTTCAGTTTGAGAGAAAGAATTTGCAAATTGGCTCATGAGGGACATATGGGCATGTCCACCACTAAAAGAAGGATCAGGGAACACTACTGGTGGCCTGGTATTGACGCCATGGTAGATAGTTGGGTCAGGAATTGTTCTCCGTGCTCCTTGAGCGACAAGTCTGCAAAGAGCATTTCTGTTGATACTACTCCCATTGAGTATGCTAATGGTCCTTGGCGAAGGTTAGCTATTGACATCATTGGACCGTTTAGCTATCAGTCTGGTAAGGTTATGTTTGCATTAGTTCTGATTGACTACTTCTCTAAGTGGCCCGAATTAAAGGTGGTTGAGAAAGTTTCTTCTGAGCATGTAATTGAGTTTCTTGACGAGATATTTTCTAGGGAAGGCTTACCTGAGGAACTTATCTCGGACAATGGTCCACAATTCATTAGCAATGAATTTGAGTGTTTTCTTAAGAATTGTGGTATTACCCACAAAAGGACCTCTAATTATTTTCCTCAGGCCAACGGCCAGGTTGAAAGGTTCAACAGAGTCATTAAGGAATCTTGCCAATTGGCTATCAAAAGCGGTCTGAAGTGGAAGAAAGCTCTTCAAGCAACCTTACTAACTTACCGGTTATCTCCCAATTCAGTTACTGGTTTTTCCCCTTTCGAACTATTGCGAGGGAGGAAACCAGGTTCTCGTCTTTTACCTTGGTGGTTAAAAGGCGATACTCCATATGAAGTGGACTTTAAGGCATTAAGAGATAAAATTGGGAAATACCAGGGTAGTATGATCCAACATTCTTCCAAAAAGAAGTACAATACCTGTAAAGTCAAAATTGGCGATCTTGTTCGTGTAAAAATGGGTGGGTTGTTCCATAAGAATGTGTCTAGATGGTCTGATCCTATCAAGGTCATTGAAATTTTCAGCAAAGCTGTCAGAGTCGAAGGTGGGAAAATTTGGAATTTCAGAAGGGTCTCCTTATGCAAACCTTGTGTTTCTTCTTCACAAAAAATTTCTTTCCCAGAGAAATTCGTCTCAGACAAGCTGGTTTCAGACTTTTGTTCAGACCATAATCTAGATGGTTTTTCTGGTATGCATGAAGTTTATGACAATTTAGAAAAGAAGACTGTAAATAATTCTGATGTTGTTATCAATCCTGATTCTCCACCTGCTCCATGCATTTCTCTTGACAATCAATCTAATGCAGAATGTGAAAATACCCTACTAAGACGCAGTGAGCGTGTTAAATGTGCTCCTTCAAAGTTTAAAGATTACGTTAGATCCTAAGTGTTTTTTTGTTTTTTCTCTCTTATTTTTTTTTTATGTTTTTTTTTTTAAAAGGGGGGAGGTGTGTGGTATTCCTATGTCATCTAGAACCTTCTTATGTCACTCAGTAGAGTGTTAGGTTCTTGGAATGTTTTCCCTTGACGAGTGTCTGTTACTGCTAATCGGACGTTGAGGTGATCTCTTCCTACTTGTGGTTGTTAAGCTGTTTTCCTCCTGAATAAACCTGCTGAACCTACTTCTTGTGTAGCCTCCTTACTACAGTGGGCAAGTTTAAGGAATTTGGAATGGTAGTTAGGCCTTTTGGACAATTGGGAATTCGAGCTGATATATTCCAAAGAGCTAATTAGGAGATTGGGATTGTTGGTACTACAGGAAGACATAAAACACACAGATCTCGGACACGCACATGTGGGACCTGAAGGCATTCGGGCCATGAAAAATAGGAATCACAAGATGTTTTGATGTCTAGACTGGGTGAAATCATAGAGGGGTGTGAGTGCATATTTAACTGTCAAAACTCGGGTGAGTGCACCATCTCCTAATACTCCTAATACTCGAGTGGAAGCACCAATGGAAGAATGGAGCAAGGTGGCAATAGACATTTTCAGTCCCTTTGGAATGTTAGGAAAATGTGATGATGATTGAGTCTTTAATTGTAATGATTAATTATATGTCCAAATGGTCTGCTGTAAAATGTGTAAAGAACTTTTCCACAAACCTCATCAACAAGTGTATTCCGGATATTTTTGGTAGACAGGGGTATTTGGATGAGTTGGTCACCAACAATAGTATGCAGTCAATGTCTATAGAAATAAAAGAGTACTTTGGGCCTGATTCACAAAGGTGATCTTACACTTTTGTGAAATTTACTATTTTTTGAATAGCAATAGGATAAAACCTGTTAAGTAATCCTTATTCCGCTTGTAATGGTTTGGTTGAACGAGTATATCAGTTGCAATTGGCCATCATCAATAAGTTGGGAGAAGAAAAAAACGTGCAAATTATTTATTGTGTACAAAGAGAATGACTGTATGTTATTAAGAGGATAGAATTATTCACATTGCTGTAGAGAGAAAGATTAGAGAAATACCTGGAGCCTGATATACAAAGTCCTTATGCATTTGTAAGCACTGTGATTCACAAAATCACACGGTTTGTGATAAAAAAAAGCTGTTTTATATGTTCTGATCCTGCTTATTGAGTCAGAAAAGCCCTTTTGACTTGCAAAATGTTGTTTGCAATCCGTTTTGAAATACAATTAGGAAAGAGCGAGAAAGGAGCAACACCAAATTCAGAGTTGAAATGGTATGCAAATAGTTTGTAGTCGCAAAATAATTCACTAAGTAGACCTATCCCTTTCTGAATTTTGACGCCACCCTCGAGGGCGTAGGCAGTGGGACCACTACTTGCTCCCCTAATGTTTTCTCCTTTTTTGGTCTCCCCTATGCAGCGCACATGCGCTGCATAGGAGACCTTTACCTAGCGATTCAGTTTTGGCCCCAAAAACGTGCATGCGTTGTATTGCTTTCATGGCAACGTGTGCACGTTTACTGATTCCCTTGCGGGAAGTGAGCTTTGAAACCATCTGTTTGTAATTAACAGATGGTTTCAAACCTCGCTCCGCTAGGGAAACAGTCACAGGACCCCTCCTCTCTCCCCTCCACTGGCTGACTCCTCCTGTCCTCGTCAGCGCGAGCCGCGTGTGCTTGTTTCAATAGCCGTGGAGCGGTAATCCACACTTGCTGATCTCTCTAAATCACAGCCTGATGGTGATGGGCTGCACGAGCCTTTAATTCGTTCTTAGAGGCCGCGTAACGGAGTGCAAAGTAAACAAAGATGCATTTCAACCTCCAACCTGATAATTTCCTCTGAAGTCGGAATTTTCCAACAAACAGTCGGGGTCTGGGAGATAATTCGATCAAGACCACCTTTAATCAAAGGCTTGCGGGAGAGGTTAGGGCGCGAGGAAGGCTACACCACGCGGCCATTATCTCTAGGGAAACACGATGACAGCTTCTTTTTACAACACCAATGCTTCATCACTCCACCGCATCCATTTGTGATGACAATGCCTCTTGAGAACGGCGACACTGCCCCCATTCAAGCCACACTGCCCATGAGCTCACAGACTGGACGCTTTCCTCCTTTCAGCACGAGTCGCCGAGGGCTGCCAGCCAGGCAGATGTTGCGAGTGTCCACTCATCCCTGGTATGGAACCAGGCCTCATGCATATTCAGAATGTGTGCCGTGAAAGCGCTGCCCGGCGGAGGCTGCGCGTGAACAGATGCGGTCCCTCCCTACTATTGCACTCACTGGAGTGGGAATAGTAACTTTTACCTCTCCGCTAACCCACATTTTTCCTACTGTTGCACTAATTGGAGTGGGAATAGTAATTTTTACCTCTCCGCTATCCAATACTTTCCCTGGTGTTGCATTCACTGGAGTGGGAATACTAATGTTTACCCTTCTGCTATTCAGCACTTTTTCTACTGTTGCACTCACTGGAGTGGGAATAGTAATTTTTACCCTTTCGCTAACCAGCACTTTCCCTACTGTTACACTCACAGGAGTGGGAATAGTAATTTTTACCTCTTTGCTATCCAGCACTTTCCCTCCTGTTGCACTCATTGGTATGGGAACAGTCATTTTTATCTCTCCGCTATCCAATACTTTCCCTACTGTTGCACACACTGGAGTGGGAATAGTAAATTTTACCCCTCCGCTATCCAAAACTTTCTCTACAGTTGCACTCTTTGGAGTGGGAATAGTAATTTTTACCCCTCTGCTATCCAACACTTTCCCTACTGTTGCACTCATTGCGGTTGCAATAGTACATTTAATTATTTTGCTATCCAACATTTTCCCTACTGTTGTATTTATTGTATTGCAAAATGTACGTTTTAATTTTGTTTTAATAGTATAATGTTTAATTATTTATAGAAGTTTTTTTTAAATGTTAAATTATTGATGTATGTATATATTTTATTTTTATATAATTTAAAAAAAATTAAATTAAATAATGATAACAGTAATTTTAAAGTAAATATATTTATATGTTTAAATTAATATGTTTGCATATTTATATTTTTTAATTGTTTAATTGTTATATTTAGTTAAAATATATATTTAATGTAATTCATTTTGATAAAGATCATATTCATATTTATATATGTATTATATTTTTTATTTCATTCATATTTTTAAATTGATATTTTTTAATTCTATATTCTTAACTTCGATATTTTTAATTCAATATTTTTGTACTTAACTGTTTAAGTATAGGGAGTCGATACTTTTACTATCTATATTTTTTCCCGATATTTATACCATCAACATTTTTACCATCGATATTCTATCAGTGAACCTTTCTTTCCTTCTCTTGTTTTTACTCTTTCTTTTTTTCTGTCCTTCTTACTTTCTGCTTCTTTAATACTTGCTGTTAGACCTGGCATCCTAGGCGTGAGTTTCCCCTGTATTTTCGCCTTTGCCTCCTGTGTTTTAACTGTGTGTTGGACTTTGTTTTTGCTTGTCTAGATAATTTGGGCATTTTGCCACTGCTGTTCAGTGCCAAAGTGCAAGTGCTCCCTCTGTAAATTGTTGTCTTGGCTTAGTGTTTCCAAAATTGGCTTATTTGGTTTACTGTTCCTAGTACAGTGCAGTGTGTGTGTGCCCAAGGCATGTAAACCAAATACTGCAAGTAGGCTTGCAGCACTGATTGTGCCACCCACACAAGCAGCCTTGAAAAATGGTCTCAGGCCTGCCACTGCAGTGTCTGTGCGCAGTTTGGAACTGCCATGTCGACCTGGCAAGTGCATCCAATTGCCAGGCCCTAACCTTTTCTTGTCTTACATGTGAGTCACCCCTAGGTAGGCCCAATGTACCCTTGTGGGCAGGGTGCAGTGTATCTGAAAGGTAGGATATGCCCTGATGTGTGTGGCATGTCCTGATTGTGAAATACTGCCAATTTTGGTTATTTATAACATCTTATAAATATAACTTTCCATGGGGATAAGGTAGGAAGGCAGAGTTTGATATGCCTGAACTCAGAAGACAAAGATGCATCTTTTAGTGAGGATGATGTTTACATTCTGTGTTGGAAAATACCACTTTTAGAAAGTGGGCATTTTCTTGCTTAAAAAAAGATTGTGTTCTTTTTATTAACAAAATTTTTTTTTAATTAAAGATGTTTGTGATTTTGGGCACTATCATTACATTGTATAACTATTGTTTTTAATGATTTGTAATAAATTGTATACTTTTATAATACAGACACTGTTGAGGTTTCTTTTTAGTTTGTTTATCAAATGATTTCTCACATTTATGTTTTGGCAATCGGGCTTCCTGAGATTAATGGGTAATACATTGAAAGGTTGTGAGTAGTATAGTGATCTTGGGACTTCCTCTGTTCCTTCATTTTCTTGCTTAGCCATCCTGTGTGCCTCTGCTAGGGTTGTCTATTGACTGTCTGGCTTTGAAGTGACAGAGGTTAGGGACATGCAGCTGACTCTGTGACCAAGTTCGTCACTGGTTCTGTGTCCTGGCTCCTGAAGGTATCGCAGAAGGCACTGCTGCACTTTGAACTGCATCCCTGGTCTCACCGCCGCCGCTGGGCGACCGTCAATGAGCCGCTGCTTGCACTGCGTCCTATGGGCACTCACACTGTCGCTGCCCACCCGAACCTCACATGCACTGTGGCCTGCCAGCACCGCATCGAGCACCGCCTCACTCTGCATCTTAGCCTTGGTCTCACCAACGCTGTTGGATTACCGACAGAGCCACTGCCTGCACCACGCTGTGAGGGCACCTCACTCTGCACCGCTTCACTTCACAACACAACTGCAACGGTTGCCCTGACTGCCTGTTACCAAAGGGATCAGCCGCAACGAGAAAGGTACTGTCTACAAGTCGGTCAACACTACAGCTGACCCATACCGACGCGAGTGGCTGGAACTGTTAGACTGTTGTTTTCAGCATTGCAGTAGCCCCGGACAGAGCTACTGACTCCGAAGACCTGTGTTTTTGAGATATCTCTACAATTTTACCTTGCAAATACTTATTTTTCCAATATAGTATCTTGTCGTTTTTGGTCTTGTTGGTTTAAATAAAGATTTGCTACTTATCTAAACTGGGGTGGAGTCCATTTGCAGTGTTTTCACTAAGTTACCGTATGCATGCACAAATGCTTCACACACTGCCTCTGAGATAAGCCTGCCTGCTCGTGCCAAGCTACCAAGGGGGTGAGCAGGGGTTATTTTAGAAGTGTACCCACCTTACCCTTACTGGGAAGAAGGGTCCCTACTTGGACAAAGGTGCAAACCATTGACACTAGAGACCCTAATTTCTAACACTTGCCTTGTTTAATTCCTTCTTTCCTTCAGGCCTTTTCCTTTCTCTTTCTTTCCTTCTCTCTCCTTCTCTCCTTCCTTCTTTCTTATCTTCCTTCTGTCTTTCTTCCCTCCCCTTTCTATCTTTCAGTTACTTCTCTCTTCTTCTCTCCTCTTTTCATCTCTTTTAATTTTTTATTGTTGGAGTTTTGTATAGTGCAAACTCAACCCGAAGGTATCAGAGCAATTTAGATGAGCACCAGCTCTGTTACAGATGGACACATTAATTTTGTTAGGCACGGGGAGCTTAAGTGATTTGCCCAGAATCACAGGATGTTGAGCATCCCTGCCAAGAATCAAACCCTGTTCCCCAGCTTCGAGGTCAACTACTTTAGCTGTTAGGCCACATCCTTTACTTTCCTTCTTTAATTCTCTCTTTTTAAAGTATAGCCTGTGAAAGTGTAGGGCACATAAATCAGAAAAATATTCTGCTCAAAATGACTTGAAAATCCTTGTAGCTGTGCCTAAATAAATCAAAGCCGATGCATTTGATTTAGAAGCTGTATCACAAGCATCCTTACAAATAGAGCTACTCCTATTTAAGAAAACACTGGGACAAGTGCGTCCTTAAACAAGCATTGGCAACATCAATAGGTCTCACCTATGAAACTGATTGGCTTTGCCAATGGTTTTAAGCCATGCTTCACAACATCCCCGATGCTCTGCAACATAGCTAAAGAATTAAAACAGAAAAAGTTTTTGGCACAGCTGAAAAAAAGATTTAAAAAGTGAGAACGTAATTTTGTTGATGTGCATCTAAAGTGTTTTTTAAAGGGGCAAAGCAACAGAGGGGGTGGAAGAAATGGGGCAGGCTGAAGCAACATCGGGAGGTGGAAGCAACAGGGAGGGCATGAGTGGAGGCGGAATCAATACAGGGACACTGGGACTCCGGACATGGCACTAATATGGGAGAGTGAATGGTGGAGAGCAACAAATAGAAAGAGCGAAGCAAAGCGCAAGGAAGAGCAAAGGGGTGAAAGAGTGTAACGTAAGGCTGTAGAGAAGGCACACTAGTGTTAAATCAATCCCAGCATGCATGTTATCCATCCAAAATAGTGGAGACTGAGGGGCATATTTACAAGGATTTAACGCCGCCGCAGCGTACATTTTTTGACAATATGGTGGCTTTTTTTCCCCATATTTACAAGTTGCTGCAAAGCCAAGTTAGCTGCATTTTTAAAGCATTAACGTCAATTTCTCACAGCACCACCTTGCTTTGCGTGACTTAGTAAAAATGAGATGCAAGGTAGGCGTTCCTGCAAAAAAAATCTCCTGCAAAACAAACAACGCAATATTTACAGGGATTTCCTTGTACGTCGCTAAAAATGAAAAACTGCCCCTAGTCACATTAGCAGCAGTTTTTTACCACATGGATTTACCTTGTCCTTAAAATTACGCTAACACACTGCGTCAAAAGAAAAGGGCAGTAATTCGCAGTATCTATAAGATACAGCGCATTTCTGCCCTTTCCCCCAACGCTGGTGCACAATAGACAGCCATGTGCTAATGCTATGGTGCAAGGGTGCCTGCATTGAGGGGCTGATGGATTTTTTTGTGGGAAGGACATCTTCATTGTCTGCACTTTTTCAATCAGGGCGCCCAGTGTGACAATGTTAGTTGGCGCCCCCCCCAATGACCCCTCCACCATGGATTCTGTCACCAGCACCCTTTAACAGTGACCAAGTCTCCATAACCACTCCCTCTCAGATGCATTGAATTAGTTATATAGCGCCACTCATACCAGTAAAGGATGTCAGAGCACTTTGCATCACACACACATTACACAGAGACAATCAAACATAGGTGTGTAAATTAGCTTATAGGAAATGTTACATAAGCCAAAGGACTAAAAGTGTAGGAGTCACATGTCATCCATAGTGGTAGGCCGTATAGTTTAGGAGTGCTTAGTGTGGAGAAGCACAAACTCAGAGTATAAAAAAAACAGCAGAGTTGGAAGGTTTCTTTAATAATAAGAATAGATTTCTACCCAAATGAACCCTTCTTGCAACATTAATCTATGCTCTAATGTATACTTTGTAGTCTGCATCCAGCTCTATGATGAAAGTTCATACCTCACTGTTCTATATTATCTCTTTAAGTTATAAATTCAAGTAATAAATGGATGTCTCTTTTAAAAACAGTAACCTGCTGATCTATTTACATTATATGCACTCTGAAATCTACATGGTACACACTCTTTCCAGCAGGCATATTAACCCTCTGTACTACCTTCACGTAAGTCAAAACATCAACTATACAAAACTCCAATCTCTCTCCAGGAAGAACATTATTCACAGGAGTAAACTTGACATTTTTGTGAAGCCTGCTAATTGCCGAGGAAAGGAACTCGGCAGCAGGTGCTTTAAAAACATAATAAACTTGCAAACACGGTGCCCCCAGGTAGCCATCACCCAGTGCAGTGGCACTGGTTGCACCACCCTAGAGCCAGGCCCTGTTTGCAATGTACAGTTTACACCATGGATGCATATTTATATTATATGAAGAGCAATATAGTTTCTATCAAGAAGCAAAGTATTGTGTCTTAACTAATATTTGTTTGAATATATATCAACATAACACAAATCCTCATACCATAAAACTGAATACCTTGAAGTTATACTATAGGTATTCTTGAAATGAGTCCCACGGTACAACGGTTTTTTTCAGTGGCGACTGGTAGGGAATGGTGGTGGAGGGGGATTTGAATACATATATTTTTTTTTAAAACTTACATTTTCCGACAGCTGCGTCTCTCCAATTTTCTGCTCTTTCTGACTCGAGGTCTGGACAAAGCTGCAGGAAGCAAAAGGCACCCAGGCTCTCCTGAGCCAATCACAACATTGCAAACAGATTGGTCTGAGCGGCGTGGACCGGCGCTTAGATCGGGACAGGAAACCTGTGCATATTCTCCACCAGGCTGTCCATTACAGACTGGTGGGGAAGATGCAAAGTGCGCATGACTGCTTGGCCAGACAAAACGAGAGGCCAAGCAGTCATGGGCACTAAGGGGCCCATTACGATGCCGGACGGAAAAGGCTTTCCTTCCGCCGTGCTCGCAGCAAAAATCCACCCCCATGACCCTAAGCATCTCCGTCGGTCAAATTATGATGCAATGCAAGGAAAATCCTACCACGGCGGACGGAACTCATAAATGACCGTCCGCCATGCTCGGAAAAGTTGCAAATCCGACCGCGGTGGAGGGGGAAAGCAGTTTAAGGGACTAAAAAGGCCGTTCCTGCCGCGGAATGACCGCATGGCCAATTACAATGAAACCGTGGAGCTGGAGGGCGGAGCATTGCGTTCCGAATTCCTTGTCGCGCATAGACCATATGAATGGCGGTAGTAACAAACTGAACAGCGATGCACGAAGTGTGCCTGCACTCGACTCTGCCCTCAATCACATCACACACGCCACAATGATACACCCCAAATGGGCATTGGCAATGTAAGCCATGCCCAGCATGGAAGAAACACCTGAAGGACATCACACACGTGAACATACCCACATACCACAGCATAAAATCAACCCCTTCCTGGACCAGCATCGTTTGCACACCAGAAGCTGACACCGGACACCATTTATGCACACAGCACAACATCACATACACCCATCTCCACGCAACACCACTTCCCACCCACACACCAGACACACTTCACACTGTTAGACCTGACATCATTGGCATGAGTCTCCCTTCCATTTTTGACGGATTGCCTCCTCTGTTTTGACATGTTTTTGCTACTTTTATGCTTTGGGCACTGTGCCACTGCTAATCAGTGCCACAGTGCAAGTGCTCCCTATGTTAAATTGATGTACTAATTGGTTACTCCATGATTGGTTTATTTGATTTATCTGTCAGCCCCTAGTACAGTGCACCATGTGTGTAATTTAGTCATTGTGGTCAACAATGTCCTAGGAATTTTGTATCAAAGCATAATGCCTGTTTGTGTGATTCATCTGTCCGCCCCTAGTACAGTGCATCATGTGTGCCCAGGGCTTGTAAATCAAATGCTGCTGGTGGGCTTGCAGCACTGGTTGTGCCACCCGCAGAAGCAGGTTGTAAAGTGTGTCTCAGGCCTGCCATTGCGCAATCGATACATCGGTAAACTATCCTGCCCAGACAATCCTGTTAAACTTTGTACGTATTAGGGGGTTAGGGGTTTTCCCCTGTCATGGGCAGGAAATAAACTAGAATTATATTGCTCAAACCTACCGTGAGTAAGGGATCAGGAACTTTCACCCCTTATCTTCCAAAAACCTGTCAACATTATGGGGTCAGTACATCATGACTGTGTGGTGATTTAGCGTGACAGGCAGTGCCATCTTCACCTTTATGAGGTACATAAAAACATGGACTGTATATACATGCACACATGGCTGAGAATGGCAGATGATGTCATCCAGGCGATGAATTTTTGTTACACATGCGCACTCCTATGATGTGTGTAGGACGTTTACAGGCAATGGCAGCTAGGCCCAGTGCATGCCACACCAGTACGTGTGCTGGAAGTGCTAGGGTTACCAGTGTGTCTGAGTTGCAGAGAATGGACACCTCGAATTGTCAGCCTACATCACTGGTCCTTCAGAAGCTGGCCCATGGCCACAAATTCGCTAAGCACATAGCAAGAGGTACACAGGCAGTGTTAACAGGTTGTTAGTTTCATTACACACCATTAGTACAGTGTGAGAGGCCTTGGTGTTTTTGGCTCCTTGGCTCATTTGAGGCCAGGCTGGCCACGAGGCATGACAAAGAATGTCATTTCACTCTCCTTTTCTTGGACAATCGATGTGTGTGCAGACTTAAATCAAAGGTCACAGTTTATGATGCCTTCACTGGGTGCACACATCACTTTCGGCTGATGTCTTGGGGCATGTGATGCAATTTGCATGGTGTCAATGCAAATGCCTGATGTGTTTACAGGCACGGTAGCTGGTGTCCACATTGAAAACACACATTGGCCTTAATTGAGTGGTGCAAGATTGCGGACGGCGCTTCCTGGCCAACGCGGCCTGGCACCGCCTATGCGAAAGCTCCATCTGGTCAATGGGAGCCGCCAGCAGATTACAGTTTTGAATGTTGCAGGGTGCGCACCCTGCATCTGCGGGGCACGGCATTGGCCCCACTTGCCTTTAGAACCCCTGAGGGTGTCACTCATGTGAATTTGAGTGGACCTCGTACATTGCAGTTGTCAGGTTGCCACATACATCATGGAGCCGGCCCGGCCTGCACGCTTGCTGGGAGTTGTAGTTGTACAGGGGTTGCATGCTTGGAGATGTTTTGGACATACCTATGCTGTAGAGCGCAGCGGCGTCTTATCTGCCGGAGGTGCACCAGGTAGAGCAGCTGAAAGGCCTGTAGCGCTGGATCCATGGCGGCTCAGCTGGTGTAGATGTGTTCTGCGTTGGCTTATCCTTTCCGTAGTTGTGTTTCCGCCATCCACGATGTGGTGGTTTTTACGCCACGGTGGGAATGGCTGTTTGTTACATCGTAATCTGGTTGGTGGACAAAACATGTTTATGCACCCCGGTCTTTTTCTATAGGCTTCGTCCGCCACCCTTGCATCTTGAGAAAACGTGGGAGCCTGAAAGACGGCTTTGGACGGACAATGGCCTCTGTTGCTCCATTGTAATATGGTGGTTCCAATATACACATCAGGGGCGGAAAAAAATACGTTTTCTGCCAACACTACGGATGGGCTTCCATCCAGCATCATAATGAGCCCCTTAGTATTCACAGTCCATTCCTCCTCCCACCCTGAGCCAGCAGCTCTGCACTACCCTAACCCAGCCCGCAGCAACCAAAAATAAAACAATAATAACCTTGTTATTTTCCCCTTTTGACTGCTCTAAGAGCATTGGTGGTGACGCTCCTTTGCCTTAGAAGAGGATCTACTGTTTCTTTTATTATACTGACATACGGTACCGATCTGATGCCACTGATATGTACACCATGACTCAAGCACAGTTGGCTGAAAGAGCACACACCAGGGACGGCATAAAAAGAGGGCAAAATTCATGGTCACGTATGAAGATGCATATAAAAGAAGTGAGAAATATGTACATGGTTATCAGGAAAAATCAAAGTCAGGTTCCAAAAGCCCGAAAAGACAACAGAGAAGGATATGGTAAACGCTTGCAATGATGAGAGGTGTGCAAAATTGCAGTAATATGACATTTCTTTGTTAATTTAATTTAATAAAATTATGTGATTTAATGAAGGATGCGATTAATTTAGATAGTGGGAGAAAGCATCTGAGAAAAACATAGAAAACTTAGAACACAGCTCATTACTTTTCAATATTTGTTTCAGCAAAGTAGTGTATTAGGGAATTCCCTACGAGGTGGCAGGATTTTGTCAACAGTCCTGGTAATACATTCTAAAGGGCATCACCATCTCTAATACGCAAATGTGAACTAAAAGGGCACATCATGTTCTGAGACACTGAGCTGTCACAAGTTTAAATGGTACAATGGACAAGGTGCTATAGGACATTAACACAAGTAACACCAATACACTCTTAACACACTCCTGCACTCTTCCTACCGACATGAGTTGGCAGAAAGAATGAGATTAAGCCACCTGTGGAGATATCCATGGTGAGCATCCACAATCGACAAAACACAAGCCAAAGGAACATGAATTATCGGTAGAATATGACTGAGGCTAAACAGTCTACATAAGATGTGATGATAGAAAGCCAGATAAGATATAGAGGGTTAGAAAGGGTAAAACCCATTCAATATTGTTTATCGCCAAGGTTATGAGAGGCATATCATACATCACATGGGCTGAAGCTGAGGGTTGTAAGACTGGATCACCCATAGATTAGAGCACCCTCCAGTAGTGCAACCTATTAATAGTATTGATGCCAGTTTATTGAACATTTTTAGGTCTGGGCTAGAGACAGTCTAGCTGTCTCTCCGTCTCTCCAGACTTCTTTCGATCACATACAAATGTATAATAAAACATTGATACTTAGAAAAAGGCTTTTGGCCTCTTTCAGCAGCCAACTGCTGCAATACTTGTCATTCACAGTTCAGCATACATAGAGTGAGCAATGGGTCTGCTCTCTTTAGCTTTTGGCTTTGTTGTGTGATTCACATTTTAGGTCAGCCCTCATGGCAGCCTTTCCAGTAAATGCCTTGTCAAGCAATGTGAGAGATGGCACTTTGGCATATTACTGTATCGGTATCAGTACATATATCCAGAAGAGGTATTCAAAATGAGGAAATGAGACCCTCTCCAGTGACAACAATGCACACTGTACGCTAGCCCTCCAGTGAGCTGCTTGCGAGAGACGTGTAGTCACTCTGCAAACAGATGATCAAGGCATCAATGGAAACAAGCACTGGCAAAGTCATTAGGTGTTACCTATTCAAGAGTTATTGGCTTTTACAATGCTGTTTAGCCATTTTGTGTTGTTTGTAGCATGGCTACCTATAGCAAGTAAGTAAGTAAGTTTATTGGCATAGTTAATTAAAACCATTGCAAAAGGTTACACTATAAAATTCATAATCCGTGGTTAAAAACATTTTAAGAATTAGAATAAAATACTGCATTGTGATAATACATGGTCAAATTACGGTATTTGGAGCAGTCAATGGGTCACGCGTGCTTGGATATCATGGCGAGATTGTCTCTGCTTGTTTCGGTTAACTTCCTGGCATAGCTCCTTGTCCACTTCCGGTAGCTGTTTTACACGCAGTCAGAGAAGAGACTTTAGCCCCGTTTTTTTGTTCGGCCATCCTTAGATATTTTACCAGTCTGCAATTTAATTGGATGTTCTCTGGGTTAAAGCAGGCCAGCACTGCTTGCCTTCTGGTGCGGATCCCTTTCTGGTTGAATTAATCTTTTAGAAATTGAGACCGTACTTGACGCAGTTCTTCACATAGGCAAATTACGTGCAGAATGTCACCATTCTTGTTGTTACACAGTCTGCAGGCAGCTTGGCCTTTGGTCCTCAACCATGGTGGTAAATGTTGAGTACATGGAAGCATCCCCAGTCTGTACCTTAGGAAGTTCATTTTTGTCACCCTCGAGTAAGGCTGATTGAAATATGGTTGTGGGGTGAGCGATTTGTACGAGCTGAGGGTCATCCAGGCGTGGGATCTTTTCGAGAAGGCTGCCTTGTCATTAAGTAAGGAGGATAGTTTTATGTTTTTCCAGACCAATTTTTTTAAATTAAGTTGGCCGAGTTGCGCCTCCCATAGTCCAGACAATTTGGTGGAATCTAAGGCTGATTTAAGGTAGTTTCTTGCTTGGGAAAACTCCCTATGTTGTAAGTCTTGCCAAAGCAGATAGTTCAAGGTGTCTGGATTGGCCTTGCTTATCTTATGCCAGCATATGATGTAAGCCCCGTATCTAGCCAAGACGTGTTGTTGGAGGCCAAACTCCAGCCATATTTGTGCTGCTGACGTGTAAGACGGAAGACAAAACATAGTTCGATAGGCTTTGACCAACGTCCTATCCAGCTCTTTAGCATGGCTACCTATAGGTTTTTTCTAACACAACATTTCTAACATAACTGAAAGGCACTGTGTAAGCCAATAGCTCTTGCATAGGTGAGACCTACTGGCTTTGCAAATCCTTGTTTATATCCCTGCATGCTCCAAACCACTGTTACGGAGGAAGAGGGTACGGAACTTGCAGGGGACTTTTTTTATTACACCACTGGTGATGCAATGTTATTCGGAGTGTAATTTCAACTGAGGTAAACCAAGACTACAACCATCAGAATCCAGTGCTCTCTGAATGATAGGCCGCAACTGGGATCTGACTACACACACTTTAAATTTACTGCACCGATCATTCACACTGCGATGAGCTACAGCCTCCTGCCCTTCCAGTCAAAATTTAATTTAGGGAAATAAAACTTGCGCTGATTCCATATTCAGAATTATACATGAATTACCTGTTGCTCCCACTTGCAAGAGGGAATATGGGTGTGTCCGCCAGCTTCGCAGGCTGATCCAGTGAGAGTAGCCAGCAGTCTAGGTCGAGGAGCAGAGCTCAGAGGTACATCCCACGTCGGACAGGATGGGGCATCCAAGAACACATCGGAAACGGTAAAAGTGTGAAAAAGGCCGCTTTAATGAAACAGATGCACACATTTTAAACCATAAACCTGTCACCAAGCCATACATACTAAATATTAAACCCTGTGTCACTTAACACATTATAACTATCCATCCTCCTCACCCTCCCCGAAGTAACCCTTCCAATGACCAAAAGCCAATCACAACTCTCCTCCCTCAAACTTCACACACCCAACAATTGTGTATTTACCACTGTTACCTTCTTGTTGCATTCGAACTCCCCCCTCACCCGCATCCTCAACTGGGTCTCAACGTGACCAAACATTTCCTGCAATAACACTTTTTACTTGTTTAACAAATGGCCACTAGAAAAACTCCAAGGGGCAGATTTATGAGTTCTGGCGCATCTCTGCAAATCAGCAGGGATGCGCCAGAACTGATGCGTCACGCAATTCCCTCCTTGCGGCACCACAGATGCGCCGCATTTACAATGCGGCGCACCATGGTGCAAGGAAGGGCAGATGCGTGACGCATCTTGTGGTGTACGGGCGGCGCATTGCTGGAGTAGCGTCGCAAGTGCGACGCAACTCCTGCAATGTACAGAGGCCACCCATACATAACGTGGTGCATCACTCCTTACGCCTGCTTCAAGCAGGCGTAAGGATTTGACCCAGCAGCGTCGTAAAACTGACTCAGTGAAATCTTGTAGATTTCACTGCGTCAGTTTTACGGGGCTTTCCTACGAGGGAACGCCCACCCTGCGACAGAACGCCCACATGAAACCTGACGCAGGTTTCATGTGGCGCAGGGCTTTACAACGTGACTCATCTGCCTAGATGCGTCACGTTGTAAATAGGTCGCAGGGATGCGCCACGTTTCCGCACCGTTGCGTGGCGCAAGTCCGACATAAATCTGCCCCCAATAGTTTTTCTGTCTCCCAACGAACCTCGCTCCTCCCCCAAGGGATTGGTATACCCATATCCTGAAAAGCAAGTGCAATAAATCTGCTAAAACGCTCCTCACTTGCATCAAGTACAACTACATTCCAAACACTGAAAGATGCATGCCGTCATACTGAAAAGAACGTCACTGAACCATATTTTATGTTTGTATGTTCCAGAAAAACTATTAAGTATGGGCGGATTTAGCGAATCTGGCGTACGCGAACTTGCGTATTTACGGATTCGCAAACCGCAAGATCCGCGAACTCTCGCGAATTTGCGGATTTTTGTGTTTTTTGTGTTCGCAAGGGTTCGCAAGGATGTGTACCAGTTCGCAATTGCGAACTTACTTGTCGGCTCGCAACGGCCGCGACTATGTTGTTTCTACGTCTGGTTCATCATCACAGGTTCACAGCACCCTCTGTTTCACCACTGCCACCCTCTGGTACACCCATGCCACCCTCTGGTACATCCTCACTGCCACCCTCTGGTTGGTTTATCACTGTAAATTATGGGGGTGAAAAAAAGCAATCACACCTACCCTGCTTCAACTGCCATGAATTAATTTGGGGTTGATAATGTGTCAGTGATTTTGAAACTTCCAGTCTGGCTGGCACCTGCTTCCTTCCTTATCTGTAATTTGCTTTCTGTTGCAGTGCAATTTTTTTTTCACAGGACATTTATGGCCTACTTGTAGCTATTCTATGAGCCTGCTGTTTGGGTCAGAGCAGGGTCATAGAATAGTTGCAAATAGGCAACTGAACTCTGGAGGGGCCCCTCAGGAAGCACTAGAGTGAATGGTTACTAATGTTAAGATTGAACTTTTGCACCTGCTGATTGCTTTCAGTTCTGCAAAAATCGTTTTTCTGCAATTTCGCGCGATTTGCGGGGCGCGAATCCGTGCGAGATCGATTTCGGAAGTCGCGAATTCGTGCGAATACACGATTTGGTTTTTTTGCGGCGTGTATGTTCGTGTGATTTTGTGCGTGTTCGCAAGGCGCTTGTAGCGCTACGTTTGCGAAGTTACCCTAGCGGCCGTACATGGGCGCGGCCATCTTGTTTGCGTGACGTAATTCCGTTTCCGGCCGCTATGTGTAATCTCGCAAAGTGTGCGGCTCGCTAGTACAATTTCGTGCGTGATCGCGAGGAAAATCTCGCGCGAATTTACCCACGCGGTCGTGAACGGGCGCGGCCATCTTGTTTCTCATTCATTGCTATGGTTCTGGGCATGCTCTCTGTATCCTTTCCTAATCTCTGCCATCCTTTGCTTTTTTGAAGTTTTTTTTTATCTATTTTACTTATTATCTATCCCTCTATTTTTCTAGCTCTATATTTTTGTGTTTTCTGCTACTTTTTGTTAATTTTGAACTACTTTTTTAAACGCTTTTCTTTTCTTCTTCCCTGTCCTATTTCTTCTTTCTTATTTTGCTTCCTTTCTGCCCAGACCATGGCAAAGGAAGCCGGGAAGAAGCCCGCAAAGGGGAAGGGTCCCGCACCCCGTCCCTGGCTCCCGTGCGGGCGTTTGAGGGGGGAGACAGTGATAGCTCGGGAGATTTTTACTGCAGAGGAGGTGGCCGCACTAATATTTCACGTCCAGCGCCGCCTCCCCAAGACCATCATGGGAGGCGGCAAGATCGCAACCGGCTACGGCGTCTGGGAGCACCGGAAGCGGTGGGAGAAGGTGTGCCGGGCCATGTTTAAACTCTCTGGGGTCCGGCGCACTTATAACCAGGCCACCCACCGCTGGACGGATGTCATGGACCGGGAACGCGACTTGCTGGACGTGCTTGGCGTAGAGATCCCCGGGCTTGGTGAGTAGTAGTAGCTATTTCTAGCTATTTCATCACTACTCTGTTTTATCCGGCTCTGTTATTTGCAAATGTTTGTTTTTTACCAAGAGCAATAATGCTGCCGATTACATTGTAGGTAAATTATATTTCAAAATCTTCTATGCATTTCAGGTGCACTGCTCTCCTTCTCAGTAGCCTTGCTACTATGCTTATTTGTTTTGTATTTTGTGTTCATTTCATTGGCCTGAGAAATTATGTATGAGTGTAGTGTAAAGAACTGCGTAATGCTAGACACTAAGGGTCATATTTTCAATTACCGGCGCATCCCTGCAAAGTAGCAGGGATGCGCCAGTAATTGTGCGCCATGCCACCACCACCCATGGGCCCAAAACGTCACAGAAGCCTTACGCATCTGTGCCGTAAAGGCGGCGCATTGCTGGAGTTGCGTGCCAATGATGGCGCAGCTCCAGCAATGCTCTGGGGTGCCCTATCTCCCCAATGCTGCATCAAGCCGTACGTCGGCTTCAAGCAGGCGCAGGGTTTGAGTCACGCATCATTGTCCTAAAAGTGACTGATTGACATCTTGTAGATTTCCCTCAGCCACTTTTAGGATTCGTTCCTGCGCAGGAACGCCCTCCCTTGCGCCGGAACACCCCCTGATGGCGCAGGGCTTTACAACGTGATGCATCTCCCATATGCGTCACTTTGTTAATATACGCCGCACCATGGCGCCTCTTTTGTTCTGCCGCTGCGTCACAAAAGTCATGCAACAATGGAGCAAAAGAGCCGCAAGGGGCTTCAAAATCAGCCCCTACAGACTCAAGTCCAGTCCTTCCTTTAGACACATGGCTATAAGAAGAAATAGTGGTGGTGGTCGGTGGATTTATAGTTTGAGTATTCACTGATCTGCAAGCACGATGGACTTTGTCTGTCACTTCGCGTGCTGCGGACTGCTGCCTGCCAGGCCAAGGCAAACCTTTTTAGTAGTCTGTTTAGTGAGTTACATAGGAACTTTCAAAGTCAACGGTCCGCAAATCAAGCAATACTAATAACGTAGTATACCACATGAGATCGGTCAATATATCCCTTGGAATAGTTGTCTATCTATTTGCTATTTCGCCAAAATATTTTGTATTGTTATTTTGAAATGTTTGATTTGGTTGACAAATATCATCCATGTTTTCTGGTCTTTCTTTCTTTCATGTTGTACATCAGCTTCCCCCAGGGGCAAGAGGAGGACACAGGAGGAGGAGGAGGGTGCTGTTCAGGATGCAGGCCAGGATCAGGCAGACGAGGGCTCCTTTGCTGGCCCCAGTAAGTTTTAATTTTAATATAGAGTACCTATTTTTTCCTAGCGTTCCTCATTCGATTTTTTCTAAATCGTCTTTGATCTTCTTGTAGACTGGATCTAAATTCTTATCCTGCCTCGACTATGACTCCCTGTGGTATTACTAGATTATTCTTATTAGTCTGTCTGTGTAGCTAACTAAGATTGCACATTTGGCAATTCCATTGGACTCCCATTCTAGTCAGCAATAGCTCTATGCACTGAGTGCAGTCCTCTGGGATTGTCCATAATGTCTTTTCAAGTCTTCGAAATGTTTATGCTTTGACAATTGCCAACAATAAAAAGGTGAATGACCACCAAGAAAGAATAAGATAATACTTTACTTTTGCTTTGGATACTAGGACAATCCATTCTACTACTGTTGCAGGGACAAATCTGCACAACAGAACTATGGACTCGAAATAATGCAATAAATTATTACATTGTATTTAGTTTTTTTCATATTTCTTTATTCCTCCTAGACCAAATATTATATAGTAAGTGAGTGGTGTATTCTAACATTCTTAAATGTACTTTGTAGGTGGAACATCTGGTGGCGGGGCCAGCGCGGAGGTGGTGGTGTTGGACGAGGACTCTGGGGAGGAGGCGGTGCAAGTGCCGGACGTTCCTGTGAGGGTTCACACGGTGGTGGCGGGAAGAGGTAAGCTATATATTCCTTACTTATTGAGATTGAAGACTGCATAGTGTGCTTTCTGCACGGGTGTATTATAAACCAACCAGGTAGTAGCCTCCTCTAAATGTACTTCGACTTAGCTGTGAAGTTTTTGGCGAGAAGAATCCCAATAAGATCTGAGATGAACTTGATGGATGGGATGAACGAAAAGTGAAAGAAGGGTGTAAGTAAGTGTGGAAGGACGAGAAATTTAATGATGGCTGGCAAAGAAGAATGATATGTGTTTGCTTGGTCCCCGAGGTGGCTGGGAAGGAAAGAAAATGGTATGGTGCATGGCTGGGTGAATGATGAAGCAAGGATGGGTGGAAGGAGAACAGCCTGGGTGGGTGAAACAGAAACTGTATGTGTGCATATACTTTGAATGGATGGATGCCTGGATCATGGTATTATCTGACTCTTAGATAGCATATGTGTATCTAGAGAGAGTAGACGGTCACTGGATGAACTAAGTGTTACCTTGAAGAGCATGTAACACCGCACCCGCACGTCCGTTCCAGTGTAGGAAAGGCAAGGAAAAGAAGTTGTAATTTTGTCCAAATATTACCATGAATAGTAGCAGTAGTTTGTATTGCAACTGCAAGCACAGCATATATCCGGTTCTTACGGTGGACACTCCCTACCTCTCTTAATAACTTTAGTTTAGTAGTAGTACGTCATTCATGTGTGGGTGTATCACTGTTCACTCAATAATAAGCAAAGCACCTAAAGTCATCCCATATGTCATCAAATACATCCCATGTGAAGTGATAGATAATCAAATTATTTAGCTTCTTCATTTTCCTTTTCTAGTACTCATTTGCACTGTAGGGTGAAAGCTAAATTAATTAAGCAGTAGCCCTTGTAACAGAGTATTCTCAGTGCCACCCGTAATAGAAAAGGAAGAGCTTCACCACCTGCATGTACTGGACCGGTACAGTAAGGCAAGTCTGTCTCACTCATCATGGTGTGCGTCTGTTTTTCTCGGGTGCAAGTTCACTGCGCTGGCATTATGCCGGCTTGCATAAGATAACGTACCAATTTTCCTAAACAAGAGAGAAGAAGAAGAATAAGACTGGTGGACTGTCATAGTCGACTGTAATGGAAGTCCATAGTGCTCGTAGAATTAGTTCCTTAAACTCCCACGAATGTTAGAGCAAGGATGAAGAAGTGGGAGGTTAGATAGATACTGTCCTCAATAGCTATGTACTGTGCTTTCAATTTGCTACTTGTACTGTGACACAACTTTGTGCTCAATCACTTTGTTTTATTAATCTTAAGGAGCATTGGTTACAGACTATGTCTTTCTTTCTTCATATAGTTGCTCCTTCCAAATCAACTAGACCATCACGGAGGGAGCAGGCTCGAATGGCCCGGCAAGGGAGGCTGGATGCCACTGTCGCCGAATATCAGCGGCTGGTGGCCCTGGAGGAGGAGGACACGCAGTCAACCGGTACGACAACAACAACATCTACTGGGACAGCTGCATCCTCCTCCGTGCCCCCACGGGCTGCCAGCCAGCGCAGTGCTCCAGCGGTACGGAGCCGGGCTACCAAAGCCAACCGCCACCGCCGAGCAGCAAAGACACCAGCTGCCCCCCACAGGAGTTGCAAGGCACGCCAGCGCCGCTTATCCCTAAGAGTGTCCTACCTGGAGCAGAAGGTCCATACCTACAAGAACTTGGTGGAGGGCCTCCGCTTCGACCAATGTACCCTCCGCAAGGAGTATGATGCCCTGGCCGCTAAAGTCAACAGCACCCTCCCGTAATGTAGTGTCCCTTGCCCCTTTTTTAGAGACTTTTGGGGGTGGGAATTGGGAGTTGGGTTGTGGGACTTTTGAAGGACAATCGTTGGGGTTAGGGAGGGTCTTGCGGGAGATTATTTTGTTAGGGCTACTAAAATATACTTTTTGAAACTTTATCTGACCATACCTGTTTTTTACTGCTTTTGAGTCTGGTGGGTGGGGGTTTAACAGTAAGTTTGTTTTCCTGAGGAGTCCTAGGACTTTAGTAGTACTACCGTCAATCTCTCGTCTATTACTAATACTCCATTATACTACCTCCCACCAAACGCTTATCTCACCTGTAATTTGTGTTTGAAAGTAGGGCTAGTCCCAGGGCTGGCTCCACAGGAAATGGCGATTAAGGTTGGCAATCCTGGGCGGATGAAATGTCCTCATTGCGGTGGTACTAGTGGTGTGACACAGTGGCAGTTGCATGCATATGGAAAAAAAGAAAATGAAACCTGGTTTGTCCTTACTATAGCATTACAACGGTACGATAGAGAATATAGGAGGTGACAGTTCACTAGAACAGTGCCACACAGAGCCTAACAAATAGTAAAGTAGAAAGTATAACTAGTACTTGTGTTGAATTTCTTTGACATTGGCTACTACTACAAGAAATAGTACTGAAGCTAGCTGAGTAAGTCTAGAATATATCCTCGGATTCCTTCACCAGCCTGTTGCTATGACCTTATCCTCCCCAGTGTGTGGAATTATTGATGTCATTTAGTCACACATCAAGCAAAACCACACAGCCCGGGGGGAGACGGTTAGGGTTTGGAAAATGGATGGGAATGGGGTTTCTTTTTGGGTAGGTTTTGTTGAGAGAAAAAAAAAAGCACAGCATTGACAAACAAGAATTGAAGATAAAGAAATCTTTGGGTACAAAGCTAACTATAAATCTTTTAAGTGACATAAATGAAGTGCATGCCCTACTGCATGCATTGTTACTGAAAAGTAAGTAGTACTAGAATGCGACAGTACAGGGCTGCAGCGTTTTCACTTGCCTATCTCTGCACTCAGAGAAACACTTCTTACATTAAATGAGGTTTAAAAATTAGCCGAAGTAAAACCTATAGAATGGCTGTAGGGATCAATTTAGAAGCAGAGAGAGATCCAAGAAATGCAGTCACACTCAGAGAAGAAAACAATGGATACTGTATCTGTATGTTGTTGTAGTTGTCCTGTTGAATTTGGTAAGTAAGTTGCATGCAGCAAACAATTCCTCTTATTAGCGGCACTCCTCCATTCCAGCTGACGCTGCGTCCAGCAATGTTGGTGACCAGAAGACACCCTGTCCACTGCCTGCCTGGCGGATGCTGAATTGCGGCTCGCTAATGTGAAGCCTGACTCCATCCTTTTTTCCCCATTGCACAGACTGAAACCCGGCCTAACGAGCCCTAAGTTAAGAATAGTGGCAAAGGCTTTCTTTAACTATGCCAAATCCCCCCTACCCCACCATACTACTGCTTTTGAATCTGGTGGGTGGTGGTTTAACAGTAAGTTTGTTTCCCTGAAACTTAAGTCTGTGTCATTTTCTTCCTTTAAGTGTAAATGGCTAAATCTTTTCAACACTAAGTGCCTCTCACAGAGTAAGTGATCCCCCCTTTCCCACCATGGATTTTCTTCAAGTCGCTTGCAACAAAAATTACACATTCCCACGAGTGCTCTAAAACCCCAGAACTCAGTTGCAAAAACCAAGAACACCCCAAAACACATGCAATCCTGCTGCTAGGGCTAACCCTAACGAACCCTAAGTTACAAAAAGTACCAAAACCTTTTTCATCATGGATGTTGTTAAAAGCAGTTTTATCCGGTATTAGACCTTCCCAGCAATGGCCCCAGAGCCGTCAACCCAGGCGAAAACAAGTAGAAGACCCCCAAACAGCCAAAAAGCAAAAGTACAAAAATGTGGACTTAGTCACTTTTCTGAAAACTTGCAAAATCACTCCGCGCACGCTCTGCAGCTAGGCCCTAACTCCCCTCTGCCTCCATGGATTTCCTTCAAACCTCTTGCTATCTAAACTATCCATACCCAGTAGTGCTCCCAGGCCCCGAAACCCACCCACAAACACCAGGAAGGCCCCCAAACAGGCCCCCGAAAACGCTACATTGAGCAAAATGTCAGAAAATGCAAAACCTTTTTCATCATGGATGTTGTTAAAAGCAGTTTTATCCGGTATTAGACCTTCCCAGCAATGGCCCCAGAGCCGTCAACCCAGGCGAAAACAAGTAGAAGACCCCCAAACTGCCAAAAAGCAAAAGTACAAAAATGTGGACTTAGTCACTTTTCTGAAAATTTGCCAAATCCCTCAGCGCGCGCTCTGCAGCTAGGCCCTAACTCCCCTCTGCCTCCATGGATTTCCTTCAAACCTCTTGCTATCTAAACTATTCATACCCAGTAGTGCTCCCAGACCCCGAAACCCACCCACAAACACCAGGAAGGCCCCCAAACAGGCCCCCGAAAACGCTACATTGAGCAAAATGTCAGAAAATGCAAAACCTTTTTCATCATGGATGTTGTTAAAAGCAGTTTTATCCGGTCTTAGACTTCCCAGCAATAGCCCCAGAGCCGTCAACCCAGGCGAAAACAAGTAGAAGACCCCCAAACAGCCAAAAAGCAAAAGTACAGGTGAATAAAGTTTTAATTATATTAACTTGTGCAAAACAAAGAAAGACAGAAACACAGGAATAAAAGTCAATAAGTACGAAAAAGAAAATGTCTGAATTCATTGGCTCATTTTCAGGCCTCGGTGTCAGGGAAGAAGAGTTCGTCCTCATACTCTGCGAAATCATCAGGCAGGAATAGGTCAGTGTCACCTAACGCAGAAGAAATTCCCTCATCTAAGTTGCTGTCCTCCTCGTCAAAGTTCTCCACGTTTCCTCCACTTTGCTGAATTTTCGCTCGGACCTTTTCAGAACCATAACCAATCTCAGCTAGCCAATCCTCTTCATCACCCGATATTTCTGTTGTGTCTGGTGCAGATGATGCGGTTGCCGGTGTCTTTAACGGCTGAGAGGTCTCTTCTGCCACAGCCACAGGTGCAGAAGTGGAGTCTTCTGACTGGGGATGGCCTGCTGATGCTGATGTACTGCCTTTTCCTTCAATTTGCTTCCGTTCTTTTTCAAACCTGATGGCTGACCAGGCTACCCAACGTTTATACTTTGTAGCATCTTCATCACTAAAAGGAAATAATGCAGAGCCTGCCAGCGCCTTTTTGTAGCGTGGATGCAGAATAGTAGCACAAATGTAATGCTGTTCTGAGTGGATCTTTTGAAGACGTTCATCGCCACGTAGACGCTCTAATAATTTCTCCGCGAAAAGAAAAGCGTCTTGCTTTTCTTCATCGTTTTGAAACTTTGAAGACACCGCCTTCAGTTTGTGCTCCAGCATGCGCAACAATGGGATAGCTTTTCCCAAATTACAGTCCTCCCTGCTGACTGCACGCGTGAAGAACTCAAAAGGACGAAGCATGTCTGTCAGGCTTTTAACTAGCTCCCATTGCGCCGCATTTAACCTCAGGTCCTCCTTCACAGCTGTACCCATTGTTAAGAAATACTGATCGAGTACCGTAAACTGCTCATACAGACGCTCAAGCATGTAGAAGGTTGAGTTCCAACGTGTTGGCACCTCCTGGATGAGTGCTTTCACTGGCATTCGACGTTCATGTAGCAGGCTCCTCAGATGCTTCCAGGCCTTAAAAGAATGGCTGAAATGGTTGCACATTTTTCGGCAGGTGACCACTAACTGGGAGGCTGGACTTTCTTTCTCCAAGAATTTTTTAACAACCAGGCTTATACAGTGTGCCAAACACGGCACTCTGAAATAGTCACCCAGTTCCATGGCCTTAACTACATTGGCGCCCTTATCCGTGGAAACATAACCAATGGCGCGTTTTTTTGGAGACAGCCAGTGAAAAACCTTTGTGTTGAATTCATTCAAAATGTTTTCTGCTGTATGACGTCTCTCCAAGCCAAACATGGCTAGTGTTGCATGTTTCCGAGCAGCTTTAAAAACTTGGTCCAGGTCAGCACCTGCGTTTAGCTTTGCTTTAACCCCTGAAAAAGAGACCCAGTGTGCAGTGATGCACATGTAATCAGTACCTGCGCCACTGGTCCACATGTCTGTTGTGAGATGTATAGTGTGAACAGGACTCTTCTGCAAAGCTGCCCCAATCACCTCCAGCACATCTTCATGTAGTGCTGGGACCGCAACTCTGGCAAAATAGTACCGGCTAGGAACCTTCCATTTAGGGCAGAGCGCTGCCACTAATTCGAGAAAACCAACCCCTTCCACAAAAGAAAAAGGGAGAAGATCCAGCGCTAGCATTTTAGCCAGCTTAGTGTTATACAGACGCACCATTGGGTGGTTGCGGTCATATGGCGCGTCTGAAAACAACATTGTTTTAACGTTGCCCTGGACCATTTTACGGGACGAAGATGACTTCTTCGACCCAGTTACGCTCGCTGATGAACTTTTTCGCATTGGTGTCTCACTCTGTCCCACACTCTTAGTGTGGGTCCCAGGGGTACTGGGTGTAAGTGAAGTGTCTTCCTCCTCGTCATCATCATCAGATGGAACATCAACATTTTCTCGACTTGCAATTCGGGCTTCCTTGATCTGCTTTAGGTGCGCCAACCATTGGACAGTGTGCTGTCTCTTAAGATGACCTCTCTGGCCTCCAGTCCCATAGTTGGTACCAAGCTTACCACGACTAACTGCAAGCTTACAAATGCTACAAATGGCTATGTTTTCACTTTTTGTGCTAACACTAAAGAAGTCCCAAACTGCGGACTTGAAATGTCTGTGGGGGCCGGAGGAGGCGATACTGGTGGTGGTCATGCTGCTAATGCCAGATGAAGTGGAGGATGTGTATTGCTGAACTTTACTCTGTTGTGCACTTTCACCACCACTAATTGAGGTCGAGGTGGATGGAGGTCCCTTCTGGCGAGTAAGAAATATGGAAGCGGTACGTTGTGGTGTACTAGTTAACATCAATGATTCTGGTGTTCCCATTGCCTCCTCGTCGACTTCATCATCACGCCAGCAGCTTGTCGGGCTAGGGTCAAAATGTCTGTTTGCTGCATGCCCGCTGGGGCTTCAGTGACGTTAGTGATGATGACTGCGTCGTCGTCGTGAGAGTCTTCAGCAGCAGGAGTATACGCCACTTCTTGTTGAGCGTCATCACACTCCATAACTTTGAGAGTTTCGACGACCTTCCTTTTACGCTTAGCTACCTTTGTCAGATCATGGTGTGCCTCCTCAACCTCACTCTCAGACGGCAGTGGTGCTGGTTCCCAAGTAAGATCCATATCATCAGAAGGAGGTGGGCTTAAAGAAGATGTAGACACCAACACCCTTGATCTTTTCCTTGCTCGGGATGTGGACGACAATGAATGATCATCAGGAGGAGTGGCTTCCTCGAATGATACCTCGGCTTGATTGTCGATTTCCAGATGTGCCCCTACTTCTGGAGGAACAACTATTGTGGCCACTTGTTGTGCCCCTCCATGCACCCCTGCTTGCTCCTCTCCTTGCGCCGCCTCTCCTTCCACATGTACTTGGGCTTGTACTTGCACATGTGATTGTTGTTGCGGCTGTGGTTGTTCAACACTCGTCAGATGAGCTACAACAACCTGTGTTGATTGAGGGACATTGCTGCTGCTTTCTTGCGATGAGCCAACATCACTGGTCGATGGTGATTGAAGAACTATACTGGCTGCCTCTGAAGCACTCAAGGGCTTGGACCTAAGTTGGCGTGGTGGTGGTGGCACTGAGCCCAATGGAGCGGAGGTGCTGCTCCCAGCTTGGTCCCCAGCAGATCCCGCTGCTGCTGCAGGCGTACTTTTTTTTATCCCAAAAAATGTGGCGGTCGTCATCACACCACTCTCCTTGGTAAGTGGTGCCACTTCCTTCTTCTGCTCCTTACTGGCAACTTTCTTGCTAGAGGAGCTACGGGCAAGTTTTTTTGGGGCCATCTTCTTCAGATGTCACTCTGAACAGCAGGCCGCAGTTGCACAAGTTGCAGAGTTGTCTGTGGCCACACGTGACGTTGTGCTGCACACACCGCAGCAGGACTTCTTCCTGGCACTGGTGGTTCTCTTGTGCACCTACAAGCAATGGAAGACAGAGGAACATCAGTTATACGCCCCAAAAAAGTGACAAAAACCACAAAATTCAGCACAATCCCAGCCCATCCATGGCCTGAATGGTGTTTAAATTCAAGAAGACACCCCACAGAAAGACTAGGCCCATGCAACACTCACCACCCCTGGGCAAAGGGCCCCACCAGCAGCCCCAAAAAAAGACAAAAAACACAAAATTCAGCACAATCCCAGCCCATCCATGGCCTGAATGGTGTTTAAATTCAAGAAGACACCCCACAGAAAGACTAGGCCCATGCAACACTCACCACCCCTGGGCATAATGGATGAAAAGTAGGCAAAATAAGTGCAGGCCTCAGACACTGCCTCTCTTCAAAATAGCCCCTTGCACCCCAAGCACATGTTGCCTGTACCAGCAGCACTCAAGATGGCCACCACCACCAACCACATGGCCAGTCCACATCAACAGTACACCCCAAAATAAAACGAAAAACACACAAAAATCACCACAATCCAATGCCATCCAGGATGTTTACATTAAAGAGAGTGAGACCCCACAAGCAGACTCAGTCCATGCACCACCACCCCTGGGCAAAGGGCCCCACCAGCAGCCCCAAAAAAACGACAAAAAACACAAAATTCAGCACAATCCCAGCCCATCCATGGCCTGAATGGTGTTTAAATTCAAGAAGACACCCCACAGAAAGACTAGGCCCATGCAACACTCACCACCCCTGGGCAAAGGGCCCCACCAGCAGCCCCAAAAAAACGACAAAAAACACAAAATTCAGCACAATCCCAGCCCATCCATGGCCTGAATGGTGTTTAAATTCAAGAACACACCCCACAGAAAGACTAGGCCTATGCAACACTCATCACCCCTGGGCATAATGGATGAAAAGTAGGCAAAATAAGTGCAGGCCTCAGACACTGCCTCTCTTCAAAATGGCCCCTTGCACCCCAAGCACATGTTGCCTGTACCAGCAGCACTCAAGATGGCCACCACCACCAACCACATGGCCAGTCCACATCAACAGTACACCCCAAAATAAAACGAAAAACACACAAAAATCACCACAATCCAATGCCATCCAGGATGTTTACATTAAAGAGAGTGAGACTCCACAAGCAGACTCAGTCCATGCACCACCACCCCTGGGCAAAGGGCCCCACCAGCAGCCCCAAAAAAACGACAAAAAACACAAAATTCAGCACAATCCCAGCCCATCCATGGCCTGAATGGTGTTTAAATTCAAGAAGACACCCCACAGAAAGACTAGGCCCATGCAACACTCACCACCCCTGGGCATAATGGATGAAAAGTAGGCAAAATAAGTGCAGGCCTCAGACACTGCCTCTCTTCAAAATGGCCCCTTGCACCCCAAGGACATGTTGCCTGTACCAGCAGCACTCAAGATGGCCACCACCACCAACCACATGGCCAGTCCACATCAACAGTACACCCCAAAATAAAACGAAAAACACACAAAAATCACCACAATCCAATGCCATCCAGGATGTTTACATTAAAGAGAGTGAGACCCCACAAGCAGACTCAGTCCATGCACCACCACCCCTGGGCAAAGGGCCCCACCAGCAGCCCCCAAAAAACGACAAAAAACACAAAATTCAGCACAATCCCAGCCCATCCATGGCCTGAATGGTGTTTAAATTCAAGAAGACACCCCACAGAAAGACTAGGCCCATGCAACACTCACCACCACTGGGCAAAAGGCCCCACCAGCAGCCCCAAAAAACGACAAAAAACACAAAATTCAGCACAATCCCAGCCCATCCATGGCCTGAATGGTGTTTAAATTCAAGAAGACACCCCACAGAAAGACTAGGCCCATGCAACACTCACCACCCCTGGGCATAATGGATGAAAAGTAGGCAAAATAAGTGCAGGCCTCAGACACTGCCTCTCTTCAAAATGGCCCCTTGCACCCCAAGCACATGTTGCCTGTACCAGCAGCACTCAAGATGGCCACCACCACCAACCACATGGCCAGTCCACATCAACAGTATACCCCAAAATAAAACGAAAAACACACAAAAATCACCACAATCCAATGCCATCCAGGATGTTTACATTAAAGAGAGTGAGAACCCACAAGCAGACTCAGACCATGCACCACCAGCCCTGGGCAAAGGGCCCCACCAGCAGCCTCAAAAAAACGACAAACAACACAAAATTCTGCACAATCCCAGCCCATCCATGGCCTGAATGGTGTTTAAATTCAAGAAGACACCCCACAGAAAGACTAGGCCCATGCAACACTCACCACCCCTGGGCAAAGGGCCTCACCATCAGCCCCAAAAAAACGACAAAAAACACAAAATTCAGCACAATCCCAGCCCATCCATGGCCTGAATGGTGTTTAAATTCAAGAAGACACCCCACAGAAAGACTAGGCCCATGCAACACTCACCACCCCTGGGCAAAGGGCCCCACCAGAAGCCCCAAAAAAACGACAAAAAACACAAAATTCAGCACAATCCCAGCCCATCCATGGCCTGAATGGTGTTTAAATTCAAGAAGACACCCCACAGAAAGACTAGGCCCATGCAACACTCACCACCCCTGGGCATAATGGATCAAAAGTAGGCAAAATGAGTGCAGGCCTCAGACACTGCCTCTCTTCAAAATGGCCCCTTGCACCCCAAGCACATGTTGCCTGTACCAGCAGCACTCAAGATGGCCACCACCACCAACCACATGGCCAGTCCACATCAACAGTACACCCCAAAATAAAACGAAAAACACACAAAAATAAGCACAATCCAATGCCATCCAGGATGTTTACATTAAAGAGAGTGAGACCCCACAAGCAGACTCAGTCCATGCACCACCACCCCTGGGCAAAGGGCCCCACCAGCAGCCCCAAAAAAACGACAAAATACACAAAATTCAGCACAATCCCAGCCCATCCATGGCCTGAATGGTGTTTAAATTCAAGAAGACACCCCACAGAAAGACTAGGCCCATGCAACACTCACCACCCCTGGGCAAAGGGCCCCACCAGCAGCCCCAAAAAAACGACAAAAAACACAAAATTCAGCACAATCCCAGCCCATCCATGGCCTGAATGGTGTTTAAATTCAAGAAGACACCCCACAGAAAGACTAGGCCCATGCAACGCTCACCACCCCTGGGCAAAGGGCCCCACCAGCAGCCCCAAAAAAACGACAAAAAACACAAAATTCAGCACAATCCCAGCCCATCCATGGCCTGAATGGTGTTTAAATTCAAGAAGACACCCCACAGAAAGACTAGGCCCATGCAACACTCACCACCCCTGGGCATAATGGATGAAAAGTAGGCAAAATAAGTGCAGGCCTCAGACACTGCCTCTCTTCAAAATGGCCCCTTGCACCCCAAGCACATGTTGCCTGTACCAGCAGCACTCAAGATGGCCACCACCACCAACCACATGGCCAGTCCACATCAACAGTACACCCCAAAATAAAACGAAAAACACACAAAAATCACCACAATCCAATGCCATCCAGGATGTTTACATTAAAGAGAGTGAGACCCCACAAGCAGACTCAGTCCATGCACCACCACCCCTGGGCAAAGGGCCCCACCAGCAGCCCCCAAAAAACAACAAAAAACACAATATTCAGCACAATCCCAGCCCATTCATGGCCTGAATGGTGATTAAATTCAAGAAGACACCCCACAGAAAGACTATGCCCATGCAACACTCACCACCCCTGGGCAAAGGGCCCCACCAGCAGCCCCAAAAAACGACAAAAAACACAAAATTCAGCACAATCCCAGCCCATCCATGGCCTGAATGGTGTTTAAATTCAAGAAGACACCCCGCAGAAAGACTAGGCCCATGCAACACTCACCACCCCTGGGCATAATGGATGAAAAGTAGGCAAAATAAGTGCAGGCCTCAGACACTGCCTCTCTTCAAAATGGCCCCTTGCACCCCAAGCACATGTTGCCTGTACCAGCAGCACTCAAGATGGCCACCACCACCAACCACATGGCCAGTCCACATCAACAGTATACCCCAAAATCAAACGAAAAACACACAAAAATCACCACAATCCAATGCCATCCAGGATGTTTACATTAAAGAGAGTGAGACCCCACAAGCAGACTCAGTCCATGCACCACCACCCCTGGGCAAAGGGCCCCACCAGCAGCCCCAAAAAAACGACAAAAAACACAAAATTCAGCACAATCCCAGCCCATCCATGGCCTGAATGGTGTTTAAATTCAAGAAGACACCCCACAGAAAGACTAGGCCCATGCAACACTCACCACCCCTGGGCAAAGGGCCCCACCAGCAGCCCCAAAAAAACGACAAAAAACACAAAATTCAGCACAATCCCAGCCCATCCATGGCCTGAATGGTGTTTAAATTCAAGAACACACCCCACAGAAAGACTAGGCCTATGCAACACTCACCACCCCTGGGCATAATGGATGAAAAGTAGGCAAAATAAGTGCAGGCCTCAGACACTGCCTCTCTTCAAAATGGCCCCTTGCACCCCAAGCACATGTTGCCTGTACCAGCAGCACTCAAGATGGCCACCACCACCAACCACATGGCCAGTCCACATCAACAGTACACCCCAAAATAAAACGAAAAACACACAAAAATCACCACAATCCAATGCCATCCAGGATGTTTACATTAAAGAGAGTGAGACTCCACAAGCAGACTCAGTCCATGCACCACCACCCCTGGGCAAAGGGCCCCACCAGCAGCCCCAAAAAAACGACAAAAAACACAAAATTCAGCACAATCCCAGCCCATCCATGGCCTGAATGGTGTTTAAATTCAAGAAGACACCCCACAGAAAGACTAGGCCCATGCAACACTCACCACCCCTGGGCATAATGGATGAAAAGTAGGCAAAATAAGTGCAGGCCTCAGACACTGCCTCTCTTCAAAATGGCCCCTTGCACCCCAAGGACATGTTGCCTGTACCAGCAGCACTCAAGATGGCCACCACCACCAACCACATGGCCAGTCCACATCAACAGTACACCCCAAAATAAAACGAAAAACACACAAAAATCACCACAATCCAATGCCATCCAGGATGTTTACATTAAAGAGAGTGAGACCCCACAAGCAGACTCAGTCCATGCACCACCACCCCTGGGCAAAGGGCCCCACCAGCAGCCCCCAAAAAACGACAAAAAACACAAAATTCAGCACAATCCCAGCCCATCCATGGCCTGAATGGTGTTTAAATTCAAGAAGACACCCCACAGAAAGACTAGGCCCATGCAACACTCACCACCACTGGGCAAAAGGCCCCACCAGCAGCCCCAAAAAACGACAAAAAACACAAAATTCAGCACAATCCCAGCCCATCCATGGCCTGAATGGTGTTTAAATTCAAGAAGACACCCCACAGAAAGACTAGGCCCATGCAACACTCACCACCCCTGGGCATAATGGATGAAAAGTAGGCAAAATAAGTGCAGGCCTCAGACACTGCCTCTCTTCAAAATGGCCCCTTGCACCCCAAGCACATGTTGCCTGTACCAGCAGCACTCAAGATGGCCACCACCACCAACCACATGGCCAGTCCACATCAACAGTATACCCCAAAATAAAACGAAAAACACACAAAAATCACCACAATCCAATGCCATCCAGGATGTTTACATTAAAGAGAGTGAGAACCCACAAGCAGACTCAGACCATGCACCACCAGCCCTGGGCAAAGGGCCCCACCAGCAGCCTCAAAAAAACGACAAACAACACAAAATTCTGCACAATCCCAGCCCATCCATGGCCTGAATGGTGTTTAAATTCAAGAAGACACCCCACAGAAAGACTAGGCCCATGCAACACTCACCACCCCTGGGCAAAGGGCCTCACCATCAGCCCCAAAAAAACGACAAAAAACACAAAATTCAGCACAATCCCAGCCCATCCATGGCCTGAATGGTGTTTAAATTCAAGAAGACACCCCACAGAAAGACTAGGCCCATGCAACACTCACCACCCCTGGGCAAAGGGCCCCACCAGAAGCCCCAAAAAAACGACAAAAAACACAAAATTCAGCACAATCCCAGCCCATCCATGGCCTGAATGGTGTTTAAATTCAAGAAGACACCCCACAGAAAGACTAGGCCCATGCAACACTCACCACCCCTGGGCATAATGGATCAAAAGTAGGCAAAATGAGTGCAGGCCTCAGACACTGCCTCTCTTCAAAATGGCCCCTTGCACCCCAAGCACATGTTGCCTGTACCAGCAGCACTCAAGATGGCCACCACCACCAACCACATGGCCAGTCCACATCAACAGTACACCCCAAAATAAAACGAAAAACACACAAAAATAAGCACAATCCAATGCCATCCAGGATGTTTACATTAAAGAGAGTGAGACCCCACAAGCAGACTCAGTCCATGCACCACCACCCCTGGGCAAAGGGCCCCACCAGCAGCCCCAAAAAAACGACAAAATACACAAAATTCAGCACAATCCCAGCCCATCCATGGCCTGAATGGTGTTTAAATTCAAGAAGACACCCCACAGAAAGACTAGGCCCATGCAACACTCACCACCCCTGGGCAAAGGGCCCCACCAGCAGCCCCAAAAAAACGACAAAAAACACAAAATTCAGCACAATCCCAGCCCATCCATGGCCTGAATGGTGTTTAAATTCAAGAAGACACCCCACAGAAAGACTAGGCCCATGCAACGCTCACCACCCCTGGGCAAAGGGCCCCACCAGCAGCCCCAAAAAAACGACAAAAAACACAAAATTCAGCACAATCCCAGCCCATCCATGGCCTGAATGGTGTTTAAATTCAAGAAGACACCCCACAGAAAGACTAGGCCCATGCAACACTCACCACCCCTGGGCATAATGGATGAAAAGTAGGCAAAATAAGTGCAGGCCTCAGACACTGCCTCTCTTCAAAATGGCCCCTTGCACCCCAAGCACATGTTGCCTGTACCAGCAGCACTCAAGATGGCCACCACCACCAACCACATGGCCAGTCCACATCAACAGTACACCCCAAAATAAAACGAAAAACACACAAAAATCACCACAATCCAATGCCATCCAGGATGTTTACATTAAAGAGAGTGAGACCCCACAAGCAGACTCAGTCCATGCACCACCACCCCTGGGCAAAGGGCCCCACCAGCAGCCCCCAAAAAACAACAAAAAACACAATATTCAGCACAATCCCAGCCCATTCATGGCCTGAATGGTGATTAAATTCAAGAAGACACCCCACAGAAAGACTATGCCCATGCAACACTCACCACCCCTGGGCAAAGGGCCCCACCAGCAGCCCCAAAAAACGACAAAAAACACAAAATTCAGCACAATCCCAGCCCATCCATGGCCTGAATGGTGTTTAAATTCAAGAAGACACCCCGCAGAAAGACTAGGCCCATGCAACACTCACCACCCCTGGGCATAATGGATGAAAAGTAGGCAAAATAAGTGCAGGCCTCAGACACTGCCTCTCTTCAAAATGGCCCCTTGCACCCCAAGCACATGTTGCCTGTACCAGCAGCACTCAAGATGGCCACCACCACCAACCACATGGCCAGTCCACATCAACAGTATACCCCAAAATCAAACGAAAAACACACAAAAATCACCACAATCCAATGCCATCCAGGATGTTTACATTAAAGAGAGTGAGACCCCACAAGCAGACTCAGTCCATGCACCACCACCCCTGGGCAAAGGGCCCCACCAGCAGCCCCAAAAAAACGACAAAAAACACAAAATTCAGCACAATCCCAGCCCATCCATGGCCTGAATGGTGTTTAAATTCAAGAAGACACCCCACAGAAAGACTAGGCCCATGCAACACTCACCACCCCTGGGCAAAGGGCCCCACCAGCAGCCCCAAAAAAACGACAAAAAACACAAAATTCAGCACAATCCCAGCCCATCCATGGCCTGAATGGTGTTTAAATTCAAGAACACACCCCACAGAAAGACTAGGCCTATGCAACACTCACCACCCCTGGGCATAATGGATGAAAAGTAGGCAAAATAAGTGCAGGCCTCAGACACTGCCTCTCTTCAAAATGGCCCCTTGCACCCCAAGCACATGTTGCCTGTACCAGCAGCACTCAAGATGGCCACCACCACCAACCACATGGCCAGTCCACATCAACAGTACACCCCAAAATAAAACGAAAAACACACAAAAATCACCACAATCCAATGCCATCCAGGATGTTTACATTAAAGAGAGTGAGACTCCACAAGCAGACTCAGTCCATGCACCACCACCCCTGGGCAAAGGGCCCCACCAGCAGCCCCAAAAAAACGACAAAAAACACAAAATTCAGCACAATCCCAGCCCATCCATGGCCTGAATGGTGTTTAAATTCAAGAAGACACCCCACAGAAAGACTAGGCCCATGCAACACTCACCACCCCTGGGCATAATGGATGAAAAGTAGGCAAAATAAGTGCAGGCCTCAGACACTGCCTCTCTTCAAAATGGCCCCTTGCACCCCAAGGACATGTTGCCTGTACCAGCAGCACTCAAGATGGCCACCACCACCAACCACATGGCCAGTCCACATCAACAGTACACCCCAAAATAAAACGAAAAACACACAAAAATCACCACAATCCAATGCCATCCAGGATGTTTACATTAAAGAGAGTGAGACCCCACAAGCAGACTCAGTCCATGCACCACCACCCCTGGGCAAAGGGCCCCACCAGCAGCCCCCAAAAAACGACAAAAAACACAAAATTCAGCACAATCCCAGCCCATCCATGGCCTGAATGGTGTTTAAATTCAAGAAGACACCCCACAGAAAGACTAGGCCCATGCAACACTCACCACCACTGGGCAAAAGGCCCCACCAGCAGCCCCAAAAAACGACAAAAAACACAAAATTCAGCACAATCCCAGCCCATCCATGGCCTGAATGGTGTTTAAATTCAAGAAGACACCCCACAGAAAGACTAGGCCCATGCAACACTCACCACCCCTGGGCATAATGGATGAAAAGTAGGCAAAATAAGTGCAGGCCTCAGACACTGCCTCTCTTCAAAATGGCCCCTTGCACCCCAAGCACATGTTGCCTGTACCAGCAGCACTCAAGATGGCCACCACCACCAACCACATGGCCAGTCCACATCAACAGTATACCCCAAAATAAAACGAAAAACACACAAAAATCACCACAATCCAATGCCATCCAGGATGTTTACATTAAAGAGAGTGAGAACCCACAAGCAGACTCAGACCATGCACCACCAGCCCTGGGCAAAGGGCCCCACCAGCAGCCTCAAAAAAACGACAAACAACACAAAATTCTGCACAATCCCAGCCCATCCATGGCCTGAATGGTGTTTAAATTCAAGAAGACACCCCACAGAAAGACTAGGCCCATGCAACACTCACCACCCCTGGGCAAAGGGCCTCACCAGCAGCCCCAAAAAAACAACAAAAAACACAAAATTCAGCACAATCCCAGCCCATCCATGGCCTGAATGGTGTTTAAATTCAAGAAGACACCCCACAGAAAGACTAGGCCCATGCAACACTCACCACCCCTGGGCAAAGGGCCCCACCAGCAGCCCCAAAAAAACGACAAAAAACACAAAATTCAGCACAATCCCAGCCCATCCATGGCCTGAATGGTGTTTAAATTCAAGAAGACACCCCACAGAAAGACTAGGCCCATGCAACACTCACCACCCCTGGGCATAATGGATGAAAAGTAGGCAAAATGAGTGCAGGCCTCAGACACTGCCTCTCTTCAAAATGGCCCCTTGCACCCCAAGCACATGTTGCCTGTACCAGCAGCACTCAAGATGGCCACCACCACCAACCACATGGCCAGTCCACATCAACAGTACACCCCAAAATAAAACGAAAAACACACAAAAATAAGCACAATCCAATGCCATCCAGGATGTTTACATTAAAGAGAGTGAGACCCCACAAGCAGACTCAGTCCATGCACCACCACCCCTGGGCAAAGGGCCCCACCAGCAGCCCCAAAAAAACGACAAAATACACAAAATTCAGCTCAATCCCAGCCCATCCATGGCCTGAATGGTGTTTAAATTCAAGAAGACACCCCACAGAAAGACTAGGCCCATGCAACACTCACCACCCCTGGGCATAATGGATGAAAAGTAGGCAAAATAAGTGCAGGCCTCAGACACTGCCTCTCTTCAAAATGGCCCCTTGCACCCCAAGCACATGTTGCCTGTACCAGCAGCACTCAAGATGGCCACCACCACCAACCACATGGCCAGTCCACATCAACAGTATACCCCAAAATAAAACGAAAAACACACAAAAATCACCACAATCCAATGCCATCCAGGATGTTTACATTAAAGAGAGTGAGAACCCACAAGCAGACTCAGACCATGCACCACCAGCCCTGGGCAAAGGGCCCCACCAGCAGCCTCAAAAAAACGACAAACAACACAAAATTCTGCACAATCCCAGCCCATCCATGGCCTGAATGGTGTTTAAATTCAAGAAGACACCCCACAGAAAGACTAGGCCCATGCAACACTCACCACCCCTGGGCAAAGGGCCTCACCAGCAGCCCCAAAAAAACGACAAAAAACACAAAATTCAGCACAATCCCAGCCCATCCATGGCCTGAATGGTGTTTAAATTCAAGAAGACACCCCACAGAAAGACTAGGCCCATGCAACACTCACCACCCCTGGGCAAAGGGCCCCACCAGCAGCCCCAAAAAAACGACAAAAAACACAAAATTCAGCACAATCCCAGCCCATCCATGGCCTGAATGGTGTTTAAATTCAAGAAGACACCCCACAGAAAGACTAGGCCCATGCAACACTCACCACCCCTGGGCATAATGGATGAAAAGTAGGCAAAATGAGTGCAGGCCTCAGACACTGCCTCTCTTCAAAATGGCCCCTTGCACCCCAAGCACATGTTGCCTGTACCAGCAGCACTCAAGATGGCCACCACCACCAACCACATGGCCAGTCCACATCAACAGTACACCCCAAAATAAAACGAAAAACACACAAAAATAAGCACAATCCAATGCCATCCAGGATGTTTACATTAAAGAGAGTGAGACCCCACAAGCAGACTCAGTCCATGCACCACCACCCCTGGGCAAAGGGCCCCACCAGCAGCCCCAAAAAAACGACAAAATACACAAAATTCAGCTCAATCCCAGCCCATCCATGGCCTGAATGGTGTTTAAATTCAAGAAGACACCCCACAGAAAGACTAGGCCCATGCAACACTCACCACCCCTGGGCAAAGGGCCCCACCAGCAGCCCCAAAAAAACGACAAAAAACACAAAATTCAGCACAATCCCAGCCCATCCATGGCCTGAATGGTGTTTAAATTCAAGAAGACACCCCACAGAAAGACTAGGCCCATGCAACGCTCACCACCGCTGGGCAAAGGGCCCCACCAGCAGCCCCAAAAAAACGACAAAAAACACAAAATTCAGCACAATCCCAGCCCATCCATGGCCTGAATGGTGTTTAAATTCAAGAAGACACCCCACAGAAAGACTAGGCCCATGCAACACTCACCACCCCTGGGCATAATTGATGAAAAGTAGGCAAAATAAGTGCAGGCCTCAGACACTGCCTCTCTTCAAAATGGCCCCTTGCACCCCAAGCACATGTTGCCTGTACCAGCAGCACTCAAGATGGCCACCACCACCAACCACATGGCCAGTCCACATCAACAGTACACCCCAAAATAAAACGAAAAACACACAAAAATCACCACAATCCAATGCCATCCAGGATGTTTACATTAAAGAGAGTGAGACCCCACAAGCAGACTCAGTCCATGCACCACCACCCCTGGGCAAAGGGCCCCACCAGCAGCCCCCAAAAAACGACAAAAAACACAATATTCAGCACAATCCCAGCCCATTCATGGCCTGAATGGTGATTAAATTCAAGAAGACACCCCACAGAAAGACTATGCCCATGCAACACTCACCACCCCTGGGCAAAGGGCCCCACCAGCAGCCCCAAAAAACGACAAAAAACACAAAATTCAGCACAATCCCAGCCCATCCATGGCCTGAATGGTGTTTAAATTCAAGAAGACACCCCGCAGAAAGACTAGGCCCATGCAACACTCACCACCCCTGGGCATAATGGATGAAAAGTAGGCAAAATAAGTGCAGGCCTCAGACACTGCCTCTCTTCAAAATGGCCCCTTGCACCCCAAGCACATGTTGCCTGTACCAGCAGCACTCAAGATGGCCACCACCACCAACCACATGGCCAGTCCACATCAACAGTATACCCCAAAATCAAACGAAAAACACACAAAAATAAGCACAATCCAATGCCATCCAGGATGTTTACATTAAAGAGAGTGAGACCCCACAAGCAGACTCAGTCCATGCACCACCACCCCTGGGCAAAGGGCCCCACCAGCAGCCCCCAAAAAACGACAAAATACACAAAATTCAGCTCAATCCCAGCCCATCCATGGCCTGAATGGTGTTTAAATTCAAGAAGACACCCCACAGAAAGACTAGGCCCATGCAACACTCACCACCCCTGGGCATAATGGATGAAAAGTAGGCAAAATAAGTGCAGGCCTCAGACACTGCCTCTCTTCAAAATGGCCCCTTGCACCCCAAGCACATGTTGCCTGTACCAGCAGCACTCAAGATGGCCACCACCACCAACCACATGGCCAGTCCACATCAACAGTATACCCCAAAATAAAACGAAAAACACACAAAAATCACGACAATCCAATGCCATCCAGGATGTTTACATTAAAGAGAGTGAGAACCCACAAGCAGACTCAGACCATGCACCACCAGCCCTGGGCAAAGGGCCCCACCAGCAGCCTCAAAAAAACGACAAACAACACAAAATTCTGCACAATCCCAGCCCATCCATGGCCTGAATGGTGTTTAAATTCAAGAAGACACCCCACAGAAAGACTAGGCCCATGCAACACTCACCACCCCTGGGCAAAGGGCCTCACCAGCAGCCCCAAAAAAACGACAAAAAACACAAAATTCAGCACAATCCCAGCCCATCCATGGCCTGAATGGTGTTTAAATTCAAGAAGACACCCCACAGAAAGACTAGGCCCATGCAACACTCACCACCCCTGGGCAAAGGGCCCCACCAGCAGCCCCAAAAAAACGACAAAAAACACAAAATTCAGCACAATCCCAGCCCATCCATGGCCTGAATGGTGTTTAAATTCAAGAAGACACCCCACAGAAAGACTAGGCCCATGCAACACTCACCACCCCTGGGCATAATGGATGAAAAGTAGGCAAAATGAGTGCAGGCCTCAGACACTGCCTCTCTTCAAAATGGCCCCTTGCACCCCAAGCACATGTTGCCTGTACCAGCAGCACTCAAGATGGCCACCACCACCAACCACATGGCCAGTCCACATCAACAGTACACCCCAAAATAAAACGAAAAACACACAAAAATAAGCACAATCCAATGCCATCCAGGATGTTTACATTAAAGAGAGTGAGACCCCACAAGCAGACTCAGTCCATGCACCACCACCCCTGGGCAAAGGGCCCCACCAGCAGCCCCAAAAAAACGACAAAATACACAAAATTCAGCTCAATCCCAGCCCATCCATGGCCTGAATGGTGTTTAAATTCAAGAAGACACCCCACAGAAAGACTAGGCCCATGCAACACTCACCACCCCTGGGCATAATGGATGAAAAGTAGGCAAAATAAGTGCAGGCCTCAGACACTGCCTCTCTTCAAAATGGCCCCTTGCACCCCAAGCACATGTTGCCTGTACCAGCAGCACTCAAGATGGCCACCACCACCAACCACATGGCCAGTCCACATCAACAGTATACCCCAAAATAAAACGAAAAACACACAAAAATCACCACAATCCAATGCCATCCAGGATGTTTACATTAAAGAGAGTGAGAACCCACAAGCAGACTCAGACCATGCACCACCAGCCCTGGGCAAAGGGCCCCACCAGCAGCCTCAAAAAAACGACAAACAACACAAAATTCTGCACAATCCCAGCCCATCCATGGCCTGAATGGTGTTTAAATTCAAGAAGACACCCCACAGAAAGACTAGGCCCATGCAACACTCACCACCCCTGGGCAAAGGGCCTCACCAGCAGCCCCAAAAAAACGACAAAAAACACAAAATTCAGCACAATCCCAGCCCATCCATGGCCTGAATGGTGTTTAAATTCAAGAAGACACCCCACAGAAAGACTAGGCCCATGCAACACTCACCACCCCTGGGCAAAGGGCCCCACCAGCAGCCCCAAAAAAACGACAAAAAACACAAAATTCAGCACAATCCCAGCCCATCCATGGCCTGAATGGTGTTTAAATTCAAGAAGACACCCCACAGAAAGACTAGGCCCATGCAACACTCACCACCCCTGGGCATAATGGATGAAAAGTAGGCAAAATGAGTGCAGGCCTCAGACACTGCCTCTCTTCAAAATGGCCCCTTGCACCCCAAGCACATGTTGCCTGTACCAGCAGCACTCAAGATGGCCACCACCACCAACCACATGGCCAGTCCACATCAACAGTACACCCCAAAATAAAACGAAAAACACACAAAAATAAGCACAATCCAATGCCATCCAGGATGTTTACATTAAAGAGAGTGAGACCCCACAAGCAGACTCAGTCCATGCACCACCACCCCTGGGCAAAGGGCCCCACCAGCAGCCCCAAAAAAACGACAAAATACACAAAATTCAGCTCAATCCCAGCCCATCCATGGCCTGAATGGTGTTTAAATTCAAGAAGACACCCCACAGAAAGACTAGGCCCATGCAACACTCACCACCCCTGGGCAAAGGGCCCCACCAGCAGCCCCAAAAAAACGACAAAAAACACAAAATTCAGCACAATCCCAGCCCATCCATGGCCTGAATGGTGTTTAAATTCAAGAAGACACCCCACAGAAAGACTAGGCCCATGCAACGCTCACCACCCCTGGGCAAAGGGCCCCACCAGCAGCCCCAAAAAAACGACAAAAAACACAAAATTCAGCACAATCCCAGCCCATCCATGGCCTGAATGGTGTTTAAATTCAAGAAGACACCCCACAGAAAGACTAGGCCCATGCAACACTCACCACCCCTGGGCATAATTGATGAAAAGTAGGCAAAATAAGTGCAGGCCTCAGACACTGCCTCTCTTCAAAATGGCCCCTTGCACCCCAAGCACATGTTGCCTGTACCAGCAGCACTCAAGATGGCCACCACCACCAACCACATGGCCAGTCCACATCAACAGTACACCCCAAAATAAAACGAAAAACACACAAAAATCACCACAATCCAATGCCATCCAGGATGTTTACATTAAAGAGAGTGAGACCCCACAAGCAGACTCAGTCCATGCACCACCACCCCTGGGCAAAGGGCCCCACCAGCAGCCCCCAAAAAACGACAAAAAACACAATATTCAGCACAATCCCAGCCCATTCATGGCCTGAATGGTGATTAAATTCAAGAAGACACCCCACAGAAAGACTATGCCCATGCAACACTCACCACCCCTGGGCAAAGGGCCCCACCAGCAGCCCCAAAAAACGACAAAAAACACAAAATTCAGCACAATCCCAGCCCATCCATGGCCTGAATGGTGTTTAAATTCAAGAAGACACCCCGCAGAAAGACTAGGCCCATGCAACACTCACCACCCCTGGGCATAATGGATGAAAAGTAGGCAAAATAAGTGCAGGCCTCAGACACTGCCTCTCTTCAAAATGGCCCCTTGCACCCCAAGCACATGTTGCCTGTACCAGCAGCACTCAAGATGGCCACCACCACCAACCACATGGCCAGTCCACATCAACAGTATACCCCAAAATCAAACGAAAAACACACAAAAATCACCACAATCCAATGCCATCCAGGATGTTTACATTAAAGAGAGTGAGAACCCACAAGCAGACTCAGTCCATGCACCACCACCCCTGGGCAAAGGGCCCCACCAGCAGCCTAAAAAAACCGACAAAAAACACAAAATTCAGCACAATCCCAGCCCATCCATGGCCTGAATGGTGTTTAAATTCAAGAAGACACCCCACAGAAAGACTAGGCCCATGCAACACTCACCACCCCAGGGCAAAGGGCCCCACCAGCAGCCCCAAAAAAACGACAAAAAACACAAAATTCAGCACAATCCTAGCCCATCCATGGCCTGAATGGTGTTTAAATTCAAGAATACACCCCACATAAAGACTAGGCCCATGCAACACTCACCACCCCTGGGCAAAGGGCCCCACCAGCAGCCCCCAAAAAACGACAAAAAACACAAAATTCAGCACAATCCCAGCCCATCCATGGCCTGAATGGTGTTTAAATTCAAGAAGACACCCCACAGAAAGACTAGGCCCATGCAACACTCACCACCCCTGGGCAAAGGGCCCCACCAGCAGCCCCAAAAAAACGACAAAAAACACAAAATTCAGCACAATCCAGCCCATCCATGGCCTGAATGGTGTTTAAATTCAAGAAGACACCCCACAGAAAGACTAGGCCCATGCAACACTCATCACCCCTGGGCATAATGGATGAAAAGTAGGCAAAATGAGTGCAGGCCTCAGACACTGCCTCTCTTCAAAATGGCCCCTTGCACCCCAAGCACATGTTGCCTGTACCAGCAGCACTCAAGATGGCCACCACCACCAACCACATGGCCAGTCCACATCAACAGTAAACCCCAAAATAAAACGAAAAACACACAAAAATCACCACAATCCAATGCCATCCAGGATGTTTACATTAAAGAGAGTGAGACCCCACAAGCAGACTCAGTCCATGCACCACCACCCCTTGGCAAAGGGCCCCACCAGCAGCCCCAAAAAAACGACAAAATACACAAAATTCAGCACAATCCCAGCCCATCCATGGCCTGAATGGTGTTTAAATTCAAGAAGACACCCCACAGAAAGACTAGGCCCATGCAACACTCACCACCCCTGGGCAAAGGGCCCCACCAGCAGCCCCAAAAAAAATGACAAAAAACACAAAATTCAGCACAATCCCAGCCCATCCATGGCCTGAATGGTGTTTAAATTCAAGAAGACACCCCACAGAAAGACTAGGCCCATGCAACACTCACCACCCCTGGGCAAAGGGCCCCACCAGCAGCCCCAAAAAAACGACAAAAAACACAAAATTCAGCACAATCCCAGCCCATCCATGGCCTGAATGGTGTTTAAACTCAAGAAGACACCCCACAGAAAGACTAGGCCCATGCAACACTCACCACCCCTGGGCATAATGGATGAAAAGTAGGCAAAATAAGTGCAGGCCTCACACACTGCCTCTCTTCAAAATGGCCCCTTGCACCCCAAGCACATGTTGCCTGTACCAGCAGCACTCAAGATGGCCACCACCACCAACCACATGGCCAGTCCACATCAACAGTATACCCCAAAATCAAACGAAAAACACACAAAAATCACCACAATCCAATGCCATCCAGGATGTTTACATTAAAGAGAGTGAGAACCCACAAGCAGACTCAGTCCATGCACCACCACCCCTGGGCAAAGGGCCCCACCAGCAGCCTAAAAAAACCGACAAAAAACACAAAATTCAGCACAATCCCAGCCCATCCATGGCCTGAATGGTGTTTAAATTCAAGAAGACACCCCACAGAAAGACTAGGCCCATGCAACACTCACCACCCCAGGGCAAAGGGCCCCACCAGCAGCCCCAAAAAAACGACAAAAAACACAAAATTCAGCACAATCCTAGCCCATCCATGGCCTGAATGGTGTTTAAATTCAAGAATACACCCCACAGAAAGACTAGGCCCATGCAACACTCACCATCCCTGGGCAAAGGGCCCCACCAGCAGCCCCCAAAAAACGACAAAAAACACAAAATTCAGCACAATCCCAGCCCATCCATGGCCTGAATGGTGTTTAAATTCAAGAAGACACCCCACAGAAAGACTAGGCCCATGCAACACTCACCACCCCTGGGCAAAGGGCCCCACCAGCAGCCCCAAAAAAACGACAAAAAACACAAAATTCAGCACAATCCAGCCCATCCATGGCCTGAATGGTGTTTAAATTCAAGAAGACACCCCACAGAAAGACTAGGCCCATGCAACACTCACCACCCCTGGGCATAATGGATGAAAAGTAGGCAAAATGAGTGCAGGCCTCAGACACTGCCTCTCTTCAAAATGGCCCCTTGCACCCCAAGCACATGTTGCCTGTACCAGCAGCACTCAAGATGGCCACCACCACCAACCACATGGCCAGTCCACATCAACAGTAAACCCCAAAATAAAACGAAAAACACACAAAAATCACCACAATCCAATGCCATCCAGGATGTTTACATTAAAGAGAGTGAGACCCCACAAGCAGACTCAGTCCATGCACCACCACCCCTTGGCAAAGGGCCCCACCAGCAGCCCCAAAAAAACGACAAAATACACAAAATTCAGCACAATCCCAGCCCATCCATGGCCTGAATGGTGTTTAAATTCAAGAAGACACCCCACAGAAAGACTAGGCCCATGCAACACTCACCACCCCTGGGCAAAGGGCCCCACCAGCAGCCCCAAAAAAAATGACAAAAAACACAAAATTCAGCACAATCCCAGCCCATCCATGGCCTGAATGGTGTTTAAATTCAAGAAGACACCCCACAGAAAGACTAGGCCCATGCAACACTCACCACCCCTGGGCAAAGGGCCCCACCAGCAGCCCCAAAAAAACGACAAAAAACACAAAATTCAGCACAATCCCAGCCCATCCATGGCCTGAATGGTGTTTAAATTCAAGAAGACACCCCACAGAAAGACTAGGCCCATGCAACACTCACCACCCCTGGGAATAATGGATGAAAAGTAGGCAAAATAAGTGCAGGCCTCACACACTGCCTCTCTTCAAAATGGCCCCTTGCACCCCAAGCACATGTTGCCTGTACCAGCAGCACTCAAGATGGCCACCACCACCAACCACATGGCCAGTCCACATCAACAGTATACCCCAAAATAAAACGAAAAACACACAAAAATCACCACAATCTAATGCCATCCAGGATGTTTACATTAAAGAGAGTGAGAACCCACAAGCAGACTCAGTCCATGCACCACCACCCCTGGGCAAAGGGCCCCACCAGCAGCCTCAAAAAAACGACAAAAAACACAAAATTCAGCACAATCCCAGCCCATCCATGGCCTGAATGGTGTTTAAATTCAAGAAGACACCCCACAGAAAGACTAGGCCCATGCAACACTCACCACCCCTGGGCAAAAGGCCCCACCAGCAGCCCCAAAAAACGACAAAAAACACAAAATTCAGCACAATCCCAGCCCATCCATGGCCTGAATGGTGTTTAAATTCAAGAAGACACCCCACAGAAAGACTAGGCCCATGCAACACTCACCACCCCTGGGCATAATGGATGAAAAGTAGGCAAAATGAGTGCAGGCCTCAGACACTGCCTCTCTTCAAAATGGCCCCTTGCACCCCAAGCACATGTTGCCTGTACCAGCAGCACTCAAGATGGCCACCACCACCAACCACATGGCCAGTCCACATCAACAGTACACCCCAAAATAAAACGAAAAACACACAACACAAAAATCACCACAATCCAATGCCATCCAGGATGTTTACATTAAAGAGAGTGAGACCCCACAAGCAGACTCAGTCCATGCACCACCACCCCTGGGCAAAGGGCCCCACCAGCAGCCCCAAAAAAACGACAAAATACACAAAATTCAGCACAATCCCAGCCCATCCATGGCCTGAATGGTGTTTAAATTCAAGAAGACACCCCACAGAAAGACTAGGCCCATGCAACACTCACCACCCCTGGGCAAAGGGCCCCACCAGCAGCCCCAAAAAAACGACAAAAAACACAAAATTCAGCACAATCCCAGCCCATCCATGGCCTGAATGGTGTTTAAATTCAAGAAGACACCCCACAGAAAGACTAGGCCCATGCAACACTCACCACCCCTGGGCATAATGGATAAAAAGTAGGCAAAATAAGTGCAGGCCTCAGACACTGCCTCTCTTCAAAATAGCCCCTTGCACCCCAAGCACATGTTGCCTGTACCAGCAGCACTCAAGATGGCCACCACCACCAACCACATGGCCAGTCCACATCAACAGTACACCCCAAAATAAAACGAAAAACACACAAAAATCACCACAATCCAATGCCATCCAGGATGTTTACATTAAAGAGAGTGAGACCCCACAAGCAGACTCAGTCAATGCACCACCACCCCTGGGCAAAGGGCCCCACCAGCAGCCCCCAAAAAACGACAAAAAACACAATATTCAGCACAATCCCAGCCCATTCATGGCCTGAATGGTGATTAAATTCAAGAAGACACCCCACAGAAAGACTATGCCCATGCAACACTCACCACCCCTGGGCAAAGGGCCCCACCAGCAGCCCCAAAAAACGACAAAAAACACAAAATTCAGCACAATCCCAGCCCATCCATGGCCTGAATGGTGTTTAAATTCAAGAAGACACCCCACAGAAAGACTAGGCCCATGCAACACTCACCACCCCAGGGCAAAGGGCCCCACCAGCAGCCCCAAAAAAACGACAAAAAACACAAAATTCAGCACAATCCTAGCCCATCCATGGCCTGAATGGTGTTTAAATTCAAGAATACACCCCACAGAAAGACTAGGCCCATGCAACACTCACCACCCCTGGGCAAAGGGCCCCACCAGCAGCCCCCAAAAAACGACAAAAAACACAAAATTCAGCACAATCCCAGCCCATCCATGGCCTGAATGGTGTTTAAATTCAAGAAGACACCCCACAGAAAGACTAGGCCCATGCAACACTCACCACCCCTGGGCAAAGGGCCCCACCAGCAGCCCCAAAAAAACGACAAAAAACACAAAATTCAGCACAATCCCAGCCCATCCATGGCCTGAATGGTGTTTAAATTCAAGAAGACACCCCACAGAAAGACTAGGCCCATGCAACACTCACCACCCCTGGGCATAATGGATGAAAAGTAGGCAAAATAAGTGCAGGCCTCAGACACTGCCTCTCTTCAAAATGGCCCCTTGCACCCCAAGCACATGTTGCCTGTACCAGCAGCACTCAAGATGGCCACCACCACCAACCACATGGCCAGTCCACATCAACAGTACACCCCAAAATAAAACGAAAAACACACAAAAATCACCACAATCCAATGCCATCCAGGATGTTTACATTAAAGAGAGTGAGACCCCACAAGCAGACTCTGTCCATGCACCACCACCCCTGGGCAAAGGGCCCCACCAGCAGCCCCCAAAAAACGACAAAAAACACAATATTCAGCACAATCCCAGCCCATTCATGGCCTGAATGGTGATTAAATTCAAGAAGACACCCCACAGAAAGACTATGCCCATGCAACACTCACCACCCCTGGGCAAAGGGCCCCACCAGCAGCCCCAAAAAACGACAAAAAACACAAAATTCAGCACAATCCCAGCCCATCCATGGCCTGAATGGTGTTTAAATTCAAGAAGACACCCCGCAGAAAGACTAGGCCCATGCAACACTCACCACCCCTGGGCATAATGGATGAAAAGTAGGCAAAATAAGTGCAGGCCTCAGACACTGCCTCTCTTCAAAATGGCCCCTTGCACCCCAAGCAAATGTTGCCTGTACCAGCAGCACTCAAGATGGCCACCACCACCAACCACATGGCCAGTCCACATCAACAGTATACCCCAAAATCAAACGAAAAACACACAAAAATCACCACAATCCAATGCCATCCAGGATGTTTACATTAAAGAGAGTGAGAACCCACAAGCAGACTCAGTCCATGCACCACCACCCCTGGGCAAAGGGCCCCACCAGCAGCCTAAAAAAAACGACAAAAAACACAAAATTCAGCACAATCCCAGCCCATCCATGGCCTGAATGGTGTTTAAATTCAAGAAGACACCCCACAGAAAGACTAGGCCCATGCAACACTCACCACCCCAGGGCAAAGGGCCCCACCAGCAGCCCCAAAAAAACGAAAAAAAACACAAAATTCAGCACAATCCTAGCCCATCCATGGCCTGAATGGTGTTTAAATTCAAGAATACACCCCACAGAAAGACTAGGCCCATGCAACACTCACCACCCCTGGGCAAAGGGCCCCACCAGCAGCCCCCAAAAAACGACAAAAAACACAAAATTCAGCACAATCCCAGCCCATCCATGGCCTGAATGGTGTTTAAATTCAAGAAGACACCCCACAGAAAGACTAGGCCCATGCAACACTCACCACCCCTGGGCAAAGGGCCCCACCAGCAGCCCCAAAAAAACGACAAAAAACACAAAATTCAGCACAATCCAGCCCATCCATGGCCTGAATGGTGTTTAAATTCAAGAAGACACCCCACAGAAAGACTAGGCCCATGCAACACTCACCACCCCTGGGCATAATGGATGAAAAGTAGGCAAAATGAGTGCAGGCCTCAGACACTGCCTCTCTTCAAAATGGCCCCTTGCACCCCAAGCACATGTTGCCTGTACCAGCAGCACTCAAGATGGCCACCACCACCAACCACATGGCCAGTCCACATCAACAGTACACCCCAAAATAAAACGAAAAACACACAAAAATCACCACAATCCAATGCCATCCAGGATGTTTACATTAAAGAGAGTGAGACCCCACAAGCAGACTCAGTCCATGCACCACCACCCCTTGGCAAAGGGCCCCACCAGCAGCCCCAAAAAAACGACAACATACACAAAATTCAGCACAATCCCAGCCCATCCATGGCCTGAATGGTGTTTAAATTCAAGAAGACACCCCACAGAAAGACTAGGCCCATGCAACACTCACCACCCCTGGGCAAAGGGCCCCACCAGCAGCCCCAAAAAAACGACAAAAAACACAAAATTCAGCACAATCCCAGCCCATCCATGGCCTGAATGGTGTTTAAATTCAAGAAGACACCCCACAGAAAGACTAGGCCCATGCAACACTCACCACCCCTGGGCAAAGGGCCCCACCAGCAGCCCCAAAAAAACGACAAAAAACACAAAATTCAGCACAATCCCAGCCCATCCATGGCCTGAATGGTGTTTAAATTCAAGAAGACACCCCACAGAAAGACTAGGCCCATGCAACACTCACCACCCCTGGGCATAATGGATGAAAAGTAGGCAAAATAAGTGCAGGCCTCAGACACTGCCTCTCTTCAAAATGGCCCCTTGCACCCCAAGCACATGTTGCCTGTACCAGCAGCACTCAAGATGGCCACCACCACCAACCACATGGCCAGTCCACATCAACAGTACACCCCAAAATAAAACGAGAAACACACAAAAATCACCACAATCCAAGCCATCCAGGATGTTTACATTAAAGAGAGTGAGACCCCACAAGCAGACTCAGTCCATGCACCACCACCCCTGGGCAAAGGGCCCCACCAGCAGCCCCAAAAAAACGAAAAAAACACAAAATTCAGCACAATCCCAGCCCATCCATGGCCTGAATGGTGTTTAAATTCAAGAAGACACCCCACAGAAAGACTAGGCCCATGCAACACTCACCACCCCTGGGCAAAAGGCCCCACCAGCAGCCCCAAAAAACGACAAAAAACACAAAATTCAGCACAATCCCAGCCCATCCATGGCCTGAATGGTGTTTAAATTCAAGAAGACACCCCACAGAAAGACTAGGCCCATGCAACACTCACCACCCCTGGGCATAATGGATGAAAAGTAGGCAAAATAAGTGCAGGCCTCAGACACTGCCTCTCTTCAAAATGGCCCCTTGCACCCCAAGCACATGTTGCCTGTACCAGCAGCACTCAAGATGGCCACCACCACCAACCACATGGCCAGTCCACATCAACAGTACACCCCAAAATAAAACGAAAAACACACAAAAATCACCACAATCCAATGCCATCCAGGATGTTTACATTAAAGAGAGTGAGACCCCACAAGCAGACTCAGTCCATGCACCACCACCCCTTGGCAAAGGGCCCCACCAGCAGCCCCAAAAAAATGACAAAATACACAAAATTCAGCACAATCCCAGCCCATCCATGGCCTGAATGGTGTTTAAATTCAAGAAGACACCCCACAGAAAGACTAGGCCCATGCAACACTCACCACCCCTGGGCAAAGGGCCCCACCAGCAGCCCCCAAAAAAACGACAAAAAATACAAAATTCAGCACAATCCCAGCCCATCCATGGCCTGAATGGTGTTTAAATTCAAGAAGACACCCCACAGAAAGACTAGGCCCATGCAACACTCACCACCCCTGGGCAAAGGGCCCCACCAGCAGCCCCAAAAAACGACAAAAACACAAAATTCAGCACAATCCCAGCCCATCCATGGCCTGAATGGTGTTTAAATTCAAGAAGACACCCCACAGAAAGACTAGGCCCATGCAACACTCACCACCCCTGGGCATAATGGATGAAAAGTAGGCAAAATAAGTGCAGGCCTCAGACACTGCCTCTCTTCAAAATGGCCCCTTGCACCCCAAGCACATGTTGCCTGTACCAGCAGCACTCAAGATGGCCACCACCACCAACCACATGGCCAGTCCACATCAACAGTATACCCCAAAATAAAACGAAAAACACAAAAAAATCACCACAAATCAATGCCATCGAGGATGTTTACATTAAAGAGAGTGAGAACCCACAAGCAGACTCAGTCCATGCACCACCACCCCTGGGCAAAGGGCCCCACCAGCAGCCTCAAAAAAACGACAACAAACACAAAATTCAGCACAATCCCAGCCCATCCATGGCCTGAATGGTGTTTAAATTCAAGAATACACCCCACAGAAAGACTAGGCCCATGCAACACTCACCACCCCTGGGCAAAGGGCCCCACCAGCAGCCCCAAAAAAACGACAAAAAACACAAAATTCAGCACAATCCCAGCCCATCCATGGCCTGAATGGTGTTTAAATTCAAGAAGACACCCCACAGAAAGACTAGGCCCATGCAACACTCACCACCCCTGGGCAAAGGGCCCCACCAGCAGCCCCAAAAAAACGACAAAAAACACAAAATTCAGCACAATCCCAGCCCATCCATGGCCTGAATGGTGTTTAAATTCAAGAAGACACCCCACAGAAAGACTAGGCCCATGCAACACTCACCACCCCTGGGCATAATGGATGAAAAGTAGGCAAAATAAGTGCAGGCCTCAGACACTGCCTCTCTTCAAAATGGCCCCTTGCACCCCAAGCACATGTTGCCTGTACCAGCAGCACTCAAGATGGCCACCACCACCAACCACATGGCCAGTCCACATCAACAGTACACCCCAAAATAAAACGAAAAACACACAAAAATCACCACAATCCAATGCCATCCAGGATGTTTACATTAAAGAGAGTGAGACCCCACAAGCAGACTCAGTCCATGCACCACCACCCCTTGGCAAAGGGCCCCACCAGCAGCCCCAAAAAAACGACAAAATACACAAAATTCAGCACAATCCCAGCCCATCCATGGCCTGAATGGTGTTTAAATTCAAGAAGACACCCCACAGAAAGACTAGGCCCATGCAACACTCACCACCCCTGGGCAAAGGGCCCCACCAGCAGCCCCAAAAAAACGACAAAAAACACAAAATTCAGCACAATCCCAGCCCATCCATGGCCTGAATGGTGTTTAAATTCAAGAAGACACCCCACAGAAAGACTAGGCCCATGCAACACTCACCACCCCTGGGCAAAGGGCCCCACCAGCAGCCCCAAAAAAACGACAAAAAACACAAAATTCAGCACAATCCCAGCCCATCCATGGCCTGAATGGTGTTTAAATTCAAGAAGACACCCCACAGAAAGACTAGGCCCATGCAACACTCACCGCCCCTGGGCATAATGGATGAAAAGTAGGCAAAATAAGTGCAGGCCTCAGACACTGCCTCTCTTCAAAATGGCCCCTTGCACCCCAAGCACATGTTGCCTGTACCAGCAGCACTCAAGATGGCCACCACCACCAACCACATGGCCAGTCCACATCAACAGTATACCCCAAAATAAAATGCAAAACACACAAAAATCACCACAATCCAATGCCATCCAGGATGTTTACATTAAAGAGAGTGAGAACCCACAAGCAGACTCAGTCCATGCACCACCACCCCTGGGCAAAGGGCCCCACCAGCAGCCTCAAAAAAACGACAAAAAACACAAAATTCAGCACAATCCCAGCCCATCCATGGCCTGAATGGTGTTTAAATTCAAGAAGACACCCCACAGAAAGACTAGGCCCATGCAACACTCACCACCCCTGGGCAAAAGGCCCCACCAGCAGCCCCAAAAAACGACAAAAAACACAAAATTCAGCACAATCCCAGCCCATCCATGGCCTGAATGGTGTTTAAATTCAAGAAGACACCCCACAGAAAGACTAGGCCCATGCAACACTCACCACCCCTGGGCATAATGGATGAAAAGTAGGCAAAATAAGTGCAGGCCTCAGACACTGCCTCTCTTCAAAATGGCCCCTTGCACCCCAAGCACATGTTGCCTGTACCAGCAGCACTCAAGATGGCCACCACCACCAACCACATGGCCAGTCCACATCAACAGTATACCCCAAAATAAAATGAAAAACACACAAAAATCACCACAATCCAATGCCATCCAGGATGTTTACATTAAAGAGAGTGAGAACCCACAAGCAGACTCAGTCCATGCACCACCACCCCTGGGCAAAGGGCCCCACCAGCAGCCTAAAAAAACGACAAAAAACACAAAATTCAGCACAATCCCAGCCCATCCATTGCCTGAATGGTGTTTAAATTCAAGAAGACACCCCACAGAAAGACTAGGCCCATGCAACACTCACCACCCCTGGGCAAAAGGCCCCACCAGCAGCCCCAAAAAACGACAAAAAACACAAAATTCAGCACAATCCCAGCCCATCCATGGCCTGAATGGTGTTTAAATTCAAGAAGACACCCCACAGAAAGACTAGGCCCATGCAACACTCACCACCCCTGGGCATAATGGATGAAAAGTAGGCAAAATAAGTGCAGGCCTCAGAAACTGCCTCTCTTCAAAATGGCCCCTTGCACCCCAAGCACATGTTGCCTGTACCAGCAGCACTCAAGATGGCCACCACCACCAACCACATGGCCAGTCCACATCAACAGTACACCCCAAAATAAAACGAAAAACACACAAAAATCACCACAATCCAATGCCATCCAGGATGTTTACATTAAAGAGAGTGAGACCCCACAAGCAGACTCAGTCCATGCACCACCACCCCTTGGCAAAGGGCCCCACCAGCAGCCCCAAAAAAACGACAAAATACACAAAATTCAGCACAATCCCAGCCCATCCATGGCCTGAATGGTGTTTAAATTCAAGAAGGCACCCCACAGAAAGACTAGGCCCATGCAACACTCACCACCCCTGGGCAAAGGGCCCCACCAGCAGCCCCCAAAAAAACGACAAAAAACACAAAATTCAGCACAATCCCAGCCCATCCATGGCCTGAATGGTGTTTAAATTCAAGAAGACACCCCACAGAAAGACTAGGCCCATGCAACACTCACCACCCCTGGGCAAAGGGCCCCACCAGCAGCCCCAAAAAAACGACAAAAAACACAAAATTCAGCACAATCCCAGCCCATCCATGGCCTGAATGGTGTTTAAATTCAAGAAGACACCCCACAGAAAGACTAGGCCCATGCAACACTCACCACCCCTGGGCATAATGGATGAAAAGTAGGCAAAATAAGTGCAGGCCTCAGACACTGCCTCTCTTCAAAATGGCCCCTTGCACCCCAAGCACATGTTGCCTGTACCAGCAGCACTCAAGATGGCCACCACCACCAACCACATGGCCAGTCCACATCAACAGTACACCCCAAAATAAAATGAAAAACACACAAAAATCACCACAATCCAATGCCATCCAGGATGTTTACATTAAAGAGAGTGAGACCCCACAAGCAGACTCAGTCCATGCACCACCACCCCTGGGCAAAGGGCCCCACCAGCAGCCCCAAAAAAACGACAAAAAACACAAAGTTCAGCACAATCCCAGCCCATCCATGGACTGAATGGTGTTTAAATTCAAGAAGACACCCCACAGAAAGACTAGGCCCATGCAACACTCACCACCCCTGGGCAAAGGGCCCCACCAGCAGCCCCAAAAAAACGACAAAAAACACAAAATTCAGCACAATCCCAGCCCATCCATGGCCTGAATGGTGTTTAAATTCAAGAAGACACCCCACAGAAAGACTAGGCCCATGCAACACTCACCACCCCTGCGCATAATGGATGAAAAGTAGGCAAAATAAGTGCAGGCCTCAGACACTGCCTCTCTTCAAAATGGCCGCTTGCACCCCAAGCACATGTTGCCTGTACCAGCAGCACTCAAGATGGCCACCACCACCAACCACATGGCCAGTCCACATCAACAGTACACCCCAAAATAAAACGAAAAACACACAAACATCACCACAATCTAATGCCATCAGGATGTTTACATTAAAGAGAGTGAGACCCCACAAGCAGACTCAGTCCATGCACCACCACCCCTGGGCAAAGGGCCCCACCAGCAGCCCCAAAAAAACGACAAAAAACACAAAATTCAGCACAATCCCAGCCCATCCATGGCCTCAATGGTGTTTAAATTCAACAAAACAGTTGTATCATGCACCCATAACCAACCCTGGTCCTACTGGATACTGTGGCTATCCACAATATATTTTATTTAATCGTCTGAAAAAGTTCCAAAATTGTAGTTGCAGCAACTGTAATGCCCCAAACAAACTTACTTGTGAAAGTTGATTTCTAATCCAAAAGTGATCCAAAGAAAGTCAAAAAGGCCTCAAATCCAAATATCCAGCAGCACCCACAAAAAGTAATCCTTCCAGGTCAAGGTCCAAATGAAAGTGACCAGCACATGAAGAAAGCACTGGGAGGAGCCTGCTGGACAGGAACAGGAAGTTGGAGACTGTGGGGCACTTCCTTCCTCCCCCCCCCCAAAAATGGACTCCTTGCAAAAAAAAAGGGCATGCAAATGTCAACCTGAGGAGTGATTCTGATAAAAATCATCATTTTCTGAAGGTTTATGCTGTTTGCTGGTGGATTTCTTGTGCAGAATTGCAAAATCTCTATTTCGCGAGTGCGAGATTGTTCCTGTCCGCCGCAACTACGTGTTCGCAATTGCGAACTCTCGCGAGGCGTGCTCTGCAAGGTGGCAAGCCGCGATTACGTATTCGCGGGCGCCAAACTCCCGCGGGATCCCGCAGCAAGATCCAAAATGGCGCAGCACTCGCAAAATATGATCAAGAAAAACAACTCGGCAAACGCTGAATGACGATAAGTGAACGCCGTGCACCACGCCGCGCGCCGCAATATTGTATCACCAAGCAAAAAATCCGCCGCGTGCGAATTCACGGATTTTCGGCAAATTCGCGAGAGTTCGCGGATTGCGAATTTGCCGAAAATCCGCAAAATCCGCGAGCGGAACGGATTTTACGCCCATGCTTAAAAACTATCCCTTTGGACTTGCAAAATTTCCATAGCTCCGTGTTCCCTTTCTTTCTTACCCTGTCAATAGCACCCAGCTTCACCTCCCCACATCATGCTCTTCATGGTAAAAACTCTGTTCATACAATGATTGTCCCAGACCACAACATCTCCTTCAGGTCATCTTTGATACTCTTCAAAACTGTTAGACCCTTCAATTTTACTAAGTCATTCTTCCCCAAATGTATAAGTAGCACATCTTTTGCAGAGGCAACATTTTGACAGCAAATTAAGCCTGGGCAGCAACTCATATTATCTCATTCCCCATTTGCCGAACCACTTCTGCCATAACCTGAAACCCAAGCTGTTTTCTGCCTCCCCTGGTCTCTACATGGCAAGATGCCCATTTGATGAAATAGTGCCCATGTATCCACTCCTCTATGTGTCCTCTCCCCGGGCCAACAACACAACCTAGAATAGATACAACAAAATTAATGCATGCTCTGCAATGCTCTTCCCAGCCTCGAGTATCTAACAGCAATCCAATCTCCACCTGCCCAAACGTCTGATGTTCACTGTGTTATGTTTCATATAGGTACCCTAATGAATATGTGCACCCTCTACCCTCTTCTTCCATGGATATCCAGTATGGAATGAATGTGACCCAAACTCCTGTGCCAGGTAGCCCAATTCTGTTACAGCCTTCCTCAGGATCCCAGGCACCTGCACCGCCAAACACCTGGCCACAGCCACATGCCTGGAAACCTTACCTAAATCCTGCCCTTGTCCCCACAATCTCTTCCACCATGATCATGGGCAAAGCAAAGTGTTCAGGTAAGCCCTTAAATAAACACAAAGGCCCCATCCTGACTGATCTGTCTTGGATTTAGATAGCCAAACCTGTCACACAATTGCACATCTTGGCACCTACTGCCCTCACTTGCTTTTGACCCCATCACTTCTGTCACCTTGAAAGCCCTGAAGGACAACTGGACCATTATTACTAAGAACCTCAAAGTCACGTATCAGCCCCTGCAAATTTGTGGAAGTATTGTAATCAACCCCTTGAAAATACAGAGCATCACAGGCCACCTTACTTTATTTCCATTTCCTCGTTCTCTCTCCCTTCCTAAATCCATCGTCTCATTTCCACAGCAGAAGGTTTATAGCCCCATAGCAAGTTCCAATAGAAAAGCTATACCCGCTAACATAGCCACCATTGTGAAGGTCAATAAACCTATCTCAATTAATGACATAATGTATTTGGCTCCCTCAGTCCTTCTGGCTACTTCATCTCACCACCTCTGACTCCAGAAAAGTCTACCACACGTGTCTATGCACCAGCCAAGTAGACTCTGACAGGGAGCTGAGGATAAGCTGCATCACCTGATCTTGCCCACCAACCACAAATCAACCGGTATCACCATCTATCTCTCCTCCACCCATGGAACCTCTGCCACTGAAAACAAGAAAGAGCATCAGCAAATTAATCGTCCTCTCCTGCAATGTGTCTTGCTCTATATGTCACGTTTGATCTCAGGCATTCCAAAGCAAAAACCCGCAGCAACTGCCAAACCTTTGAATATATTGTGGACTTATTGTTTACGATGTTCATCACAGCCCAATTATCTACACTGAACATGACCCACTGGTTGGTAAAATGTCACCCCCAAAGGCAAACTTCCACCACCAAGGGAAAAATTTTCAGAAAGACTATGCTTAACCCCCCTCTCTTCAAGCCATCTGGCCACTCATCTGCACACCACTGACCTTGCCAAAAAATGCCAAAACTGTGCCCCCAGCTACGTCTCAGAAAAGCTCCAATCACCCCTGCTTTCAAGTGCACCCTTTGATTCACCTGCAATTCTCCTGCCAGTGCCATGCCCAAGAGCCAACAGAACATCCTACCAGCACGTACCACCCTACAAGTGAAATTAAATTGCCCCCAAAAGCACTAGAATGTCTTTCACATGTGTTCAGACTTCAATAACATCCTTTCCAACAAGTCTGACAATTTCTGTTGGTTATTCTCAAAAAAGCCTGATCCTGATACAATAGGAGTCCAACTCAATGCCTAGGAAAGTAATCACCACCACTAGCCCCACCAACTTCTCCTGCACCAATGGGACCCAACACCCTTCATCAACTTCTGAAACACACACAAAGCTTCTTTACATTCCTCGGACGCAGCGGAACCCACAATTAAGAAATTGTCCAGTTGATATGTCATGATCTCCTTCCCCAATGAGTAGGCAAGCAGCATTTCTAGAAAAGAGCTGAAAATGTTTAAAAAAAAACTAAAAAGAAACAGAACAACCTAGCAGCAAAGGAGCAATATTCCACAAACTGCATGCCCAACAATTCGTAATCATATGGGTGAACAGGAAGCAAACTAAAAGCAGACTTGATGTCGCATTTTGCCATCAATGTCCCTAGGCCATACTTGTTGACCAGTGCTATGGTCATGTCCATGGAAGCATAGTGACATTTATTACATAGCTCTGAGATAAATCATTAACTGCAGTCCATGCGTCCAAGACAAGTGTTGTTTTATGATGAATTATTCGGGCTCCTTCTTGGGGATGACTCTAAGTGGAGACACCCTTAAATTTGCTATCAGCCAATCCTAAAATGGCTTTCCATGCACCCGTTGTACAGTTCTTTCAAAACCTTCCTCCAAACCAACTCTTCATGCCCCTGGAAAGAATTCAAATTTTCCCCCCATCTCCTTTCCTGCTCCTCATACCGTAAAGCAAAACCATGCTTAAAACCTTCCAACATCAAAACCTTCTCCCTTTCTGTGCCTGTAGGCACAGAAAGGGAGAGTTTGATTGGTTCAGATGCTCTGTCCATCACCACCCCCTTTTGTACCGCTTTGTTCACCATAAGTTGGCAGGGTATGCTCAGACGTGAATCCCTTGCTCACTTTGCCACTGGATTCAAACAAGCCTGGCTGAAGACGGCTGAAATGCCAGAAACCGGTCATAGGAAGCTTGTTTCCGGTCCAAGGAAGGCATGGCTTGGCAGTTCGGGCTGGACTGTTCCCATGAGGCACAGGGTCAGACTGATTTGCATATGGCCATGTCTGAACTGGGGTGGCAGAGTGGGCTAAAGAACGTCGATGGATTAAACCCGGATCTTTTGACTGGGTGTGAGTGTTTAATTAATTCAGATGCTCCGTCCATCACCACCCCCTTTTGTACTGCTTTTGTTCGCCATAAGTTGGCAGGGTATACTCAGACGTGAGTCCCTTGCTCACTTTGCCACTGGATTCAAGCAACCTGGCTGAAGATGGCTGAAATGCCAGAAACCGGTCCTAGGAAGCTTGTTTCCGGTCCAGGGAAGGCATGGCTTGGCAGTTCGGGCTGGACTGTTCCCATGAGGCACAGGGTCAGACTGATTTGCATATGGCCATGTCTGAACTGGGGTGGCAGAGTGGGCTAAAGAACGGTGATGGATTAAACCCAGATCTTTTGACTGGGTGTGAGTGTTTGATTGGTTCAGATACTCTGTCCATCACCACCCCCTTTTGTACCGTTTTGTTTGCCATAAGTTGGCAGGGTATGCTCAGACATGAGTCCCTTGCTCACTTTGCCACTGGATTCAAGCAAGCCTGGCGGAAGACGGGTGAAATGCCAGAAACCGGTCCTAGGAAGCTTGTTTCCGGTCCAAGGAAGGCATGGTTTGGCAGTTCGGGCTGGACTGTTCCCATGAGGCACAGGGTCAGACTGATTTGCTTATGGCCATGTCTGAACTGGGGTGGCAGATTGGGCTAAAGAACGGTGATGGATTAAACCCAGATCTTTTGACTGGGTGTGAGTGCTTGATTGGTTCAGAAGCTCCGTCAATCACCACACCCTGTTGTACCGCTAGGGGTGTGTTTAGCCAGCTCTTACCTCCTGGAAAATCAGCCATTATGGATTTGGGAGATTTGATGCAGTCTGGGAAAAATAATTCCACACTCTACAGGATGTGGCCATAACTTTGAGGAGTTACCCTGCTCCCATTGGTCAGAAGTGACCTCCTGTACGACCCAGAGAACTTGGAATAAGTTTCTGAGAGGGGCAGAGCCCTCCAGATCTGCTGCTTGAAACTGAGGAGAACCAGAAGTGTCTGTCTGTGCTGAAGATTTTGAAGTGCATTTCCAATGGTCAGGACTCTGAGTTTGCGCCTTTTTGCACCATTGGAAACTACAGCCCTGTGGATCAAACCTGCTTCAAAAGGACTAAAGAGTGGACTCCATGAAAGCTACAGGTTAACAGAGATCACCTGGACATCCCCAAACAGAATTTCCAGCCTGAAGTACCAGTGGAGTACCAGTGGATTTGTAAGGGTTTTGTTCAAGTGGATTGCGGAATTGAAGTTTCACACTTTCAAGGACCCTCTTGGAGATTCCAGAACCTAGGATTGTGTGTTGGATACTTTGGGACCCGCAAGCAGAACTTCAGGAAGGATTTCTAACTTGACCCCGCCTGCTGGAGAAGGTGGCACAACACAGTGGTGAGATTCTCCGGAACAATTTCTAATGGTGTGTTTCTGTCAAAGAAAATGATATGACTAAAAGGGGCACTGTTGGTTTCTACGTACTAGAAAGTGACTAATCTTTAAACAATTTGAACCCACCAGAGTCTGGATGTTTTTCAGGTTGCATCTAAGATGCCCTCTGAGTGCATTTTTCATTAAATCCCACACTGGCATCAATAAATCAGGGGGTGTGAAGCGCAGCTACTCATCCGGAGGGGTCTCAAGGCGCTCGGGAAGGGGAGCATCGGTGTGGGTTTATTGTGCTAAGAAGTTTGATACCAAACTTCCCAGTTTTCAGTCAAGCCATTATGGTGCTGTGGAGCTCGTAATGACAAACTCCCGGCACCATAGACTCTTAACGGCATTACTGTACTTACAATGTCTGAGAATTGGTCTATACAAGGGGTTGTAACTGGGCGCACAGCTGTTTATATGTTGCTTTGAATTTTGTAAGGTGCTCCAGAGTATCGCCTTCTGACTGGAGGCGTAAATAATATGAGGGGGTAGCACTCTCAATATTGAGAAGTGTCCTCCGGGCTCCTCAAATGTCCTTACATGAAGGTTTCTTGTCGAGTTGAGTATAAAGATAATAGTCAAGTTCAAAAAATAATAATGTTCAAGTATTTAATCAGATATTTTTTCCGTGTTCTCGTTGTAATCACAAGTGTACATTGCATGATATCATCATAATTCGTTAAATGCACTCAAACTTTCCAATGCATTTCGGCATTACAATCATGCCTTCGTCAGGGAACAAGTTCTGTTGACAAAGAGGAAACAATAATGGTCTAAGTATTGAATAAAAGGATAAGTTACTTGTATTAACATGGTAAAGTGTTCGTGCTATAAAGGCTGGGGTCAGTGGACGTGTGATTCAGAGCGAAAGCGAGTGAAGTGCTCCAACATGCCTAATAAATATCGTGGAAAAATATACTAGTAACGTGTCGTTGCGGTCCCATTACCCTACTAAGGTAGATGGCAGTCTCGGGGAAAGGCGCGCTGCGCGACGGGTGTTAGTAAAAGGGTTAAGAGTAAAGGATGTTATTCAGCGCAATGCTTATACTCAGCAAGAGCTTAAGTAACAAAAAAGTAAACGCGCAGCTTACCGTTAACGTGCAAACGGGTTCCGTGTTGTGTGTACCTGGGTTCTCATGCCGGGATTAGAGAAGGCTGGACCCCGGAAGTGTTAAAACGGGAGGTTACACAGAGGGGTGGAGCTCAATTCTTAAAGGTACAGAGTGTATTAGTCCCAAGTGAATATTTAGTTAAAAGAACGCGATCAAAAAATGACTAAAAACTAAACCTTATGTTGCCAACTGAAATGGAGAGAACAGGGTGTGTCGAAAAATGAACCTGCGGTGTTTCAAATGATAAATCAAATAATGGTTTCAAACAATAAATGTAAGATCGTGAATCTAAGGGTCAACATACATGACAACAACAAGTGCATATAATAAAGTAGAACATTGAAAACCAAAAGGTAAACATGAAGTCCAAAGGACGTTGTAACTAATAGTGTAATCAATACTGATGATGTGACTTTAAAGGTGACTGAGCTAGTCACTTAGTGCGTTGAGGGAGCATTAGGCTGGGAAAACAGTCTATTAAAGATAACATAGATATTCCACCCGATCATTGAGACCGTGTGGTTTCATGCTGCACAGGGTAAAAATCCAAAAATTCTCTCTTTTCAGTAGTTCAATGTGATTGTCTCTGCCTTCTTTTTTGATAACTGTTTCCAGAGCACAATATCTTAATTGACTGATTCCATGTCCTGCTTCAAGGAAATCTTGTGCCACCGTGGATTTGAGTTGTTTAGTCCTAATATTAGATTTATGTTCATTGAGACGTGTTTTTAGTTTTCTCTCTGTTTGTCCAACATAAATCTTCCCACAGGGACATTTTAGCATGTAGATAGCATTAGAGGTGTCACATGTCGCTGTTGCTCTAACCTTGATTTTATTGCCCTTCATGGGGTGGTTTATGGTAGTGCCTTGAATAACACTGTTACAGTGATTGCAGTTTCTGCATGGAATTGTTCCTTTGAACTCGGTGATTGTGGGTTTGGGAGACTTAAGGACTTCTCCTAAATTTTTTGCTCTGGTGTAGGCAAAGATTGTTTGGTCATCAAAAATGTTGTTGAAGTCAGGTTCTATTCTAAGAATCTCCCAATGCTTTTTGATGATCTGCTTGAACTTGTTGCTGGATGTCGAGTATTTCGACACGACAGTGATGGAATCTCTTTTTGATGTAGTTGTACTGGATAGTAGATCGTTTCTGGATTTGGTTTCACAACGTTGTTTGGCCTGCTTGAGGACTGGGTCAGGGTACCCTCGAGATTTGAATCTCTGTATGGTGGTTTGAACTTCCTTCTCAAAATGGTCAGTGTCAGAGGTAATCCTTTTTGCCCTGATGAGTTGGCTGTATGGTAAGTGATTTTTCAAAGGTTGAGGGTGAAAATTCGAGTAATGTAGGGTGTTGTTCCTATCAGTAGTTTTGCGGAATAAATTGGTCTTGAATCCTGTAGTAGTTTTAGTGACTTTGACGTCAAGAAATGTTATGGAATCAGTTTGGATTTCATGGGTGAATTGGATCCGTTGATCAATGTTGTTGAGTTCAAATAATTGTTGCTGCAGAATGTCTCGTGGACCTTGCCAGATCAGGAAAATGTCATCAATGAACCTCACAAACATTTTAAGGTGGTCTTTCCATTCTATCTTGTTGAGGATGTTGTCTTCTTCAAATCTGTGCATAAAAATTTTAGCATATGCTGGTGCTGCTGAATTGCCCATGGACGTTCCAGTCATTTGTTGGTACCAACTGTCTTTCCAGGTGAAGTAACTGTGGAACAATGTAAATTGCAACAGTTCCATTAAAAAAAGTTTTAGGTCATTTTTTAATTCAGTTCTCAACAAGCAGTATTCAATGGCTTCTATGCCCATAGAGTGGGGGATGGAGGTGTATAGGGATGATACATCCACTGTGCATAGTAACAGTTGACCATGATCATCTAGTGACACTTGGTTAAGTTTTATGAGAACTTCCGGGGTCCAGCCTTCTCTAATCCCGGCATGAGAACCCAGGTACACACAACACGGAACCCGTTTGCACGTTAACGGTAGGCTGCGCGTTTTCTTTTTTGTTACTTAAGCTCTTGCTGAGTATAAGCATTGCGCTGAATAACATCCTTTACTCTTAACCCTTTTACTAACACCCGTCGCGCAGCGCGCCTTTCCCCGAGACTGCCATCTACCTTAGTAGGGTAATGGGACCGCAACGACACGTTACTAGTATATTTTTCCACGATATTTATTAGGCATGTTGGAGCACTTCACTCGCTTTCGCTCTGAATCACACGTCCACTGACCCCAGCCTTTATAGCACGAACACTTCACCATGTTAATACAAGTAACTTATCCTTTTATTCAATACTTAGACCATTATTGTTTCCTCTTTGTCAACAGAACTTGTTCCCTGACGAAGGCATGATTGTAATGCCGAAATGCATTGGAAAGTTTGAGTGCATTTAACGAATTATGATGATATCATGCAATGTACACTTGTGATTACAACGAGATACACGGAAAAAATATCTGATTAAATACTTGAACATTATTATTTTTTGAACTCCACTATTATCTTTATACTCAACTCGACAAGAAACCTTCATGTAAGGACATTTGAGGAGCCCGGAGGACACTTCTCATGAGAATTGGTCTAGACACTGTAGGGGAGCAGGGCTCATGCACCTGCACCCTCACCCTGGTATAGTGCACCCAGCTAGAGGGGTGGCTGCCCTATTCCAGAGTAGTGGGTTGGAGGCATGGCAAACAAGTATGTGTGCCATGTCGACTCTTCACTTTGTTTTGTACCAAAACATGCGGCCTGCAATGGCAGTGTGTGTGTGTAAAGGTACAAGGCCTCTAGGGGTGGCACAATAAGTGCTGCAGCCCTTAAAGGTCTTCCCTGGCCACAGTACCCTTGCTACCCATGGTACCTTTTAGAAGGGACTGACAAGTGGCTAGAGAGGTACCAATTGGGGGTGCAAGGTACAGTTTTGGGAAGGAACACAGGCCCTGGGAACCTGATTGGCAGTAGTCTAACAAAAAGTGGGGCGGTTACTGAAACCGAAACTCAGCTTCTTACAGTGCCCAACTGCGACAACCACTAACAGCGCTCCAGCTTAACTGGCCTCTGCACCTTTATCCAATGGATTCTGCCCCCCTTACTCCTGCCTCTATCGCTGCTGCCTTACCACTGCCCCCCTGCAATGCCCTGGTGGCCAAAATTGCTACCCTGAGACCCACACTGGGTGAGCATGTGCTTCCTGCCACACTTTGAGCATTCATGGTGGTGTTTGTAGTATTCCTGCTAGCACTGACCCCCTGTTATATGCCCAGCATGCGTCTGCAGACCATCTCTGCTCATTTCCTGATGTACACTCCCCTGCTTGGGTAAGGAGCCCCTGAAAGGGCTCATATATCACCGGCCACCCACTTGTCGTATAAGTGGATGGAGCTGGCCACTCAGGTGTCATGGTTTGGAGGAACAGCTCATTGTCCAGCTGTCCCCAGACCTTGTCTGCATCTTCCGCCAACTGGCTCAAAAATCCTTATCCTACCACATGCAGGTCTAGCCTCCAAAAGTTATCTGTGCTTTTCTCATTACAGCGATGTACTTGAACAATACAACGCAGCATTCAGGGAATTTTTCACAATAAATGTTGGAGTATATCAGAATTGCCACTATCCAATAGTCTATATTAACCTGCATCTTTGGCCAGCAGGACAGCTCAGATTCCTCCTCCTTGGATCCCTCCTTTCCCCATATCTTCCTGTGCAACAGCTTAAAAGCCTCGACAGACCACCCTTTCCGTATGTGTTCCTTAGTCTGCATCCTTAAATGGGCCCCAAGGGTTTCGGAATCCCTATATTTGGGAGTTTCAAAGGCTTGATCCCCTTGCTCTGCACAGATTATCACTGCAACAGGCGACAGGCAAAGCCCTGTGCCTATTGTGTCCTTCGCCTTCACCAACGCTGACTGCACCTCAAGTCTGTCTCTCCCATGACAGCCCTCAGTGTAAAGTTACTTACCTGGCCTCAAGGTCAGGGCACACCCAAAAGTCATCCATCCTGAAGCCGAGTAACGACATCGCATCCATTTGAATGAACTCTGCCTTTGTAATTCCGGAGTGATCAAAAGATGTCTGTGGCACACCAAAACTTCACCCTGGTTAATAGTGCAGTGCCTATGATACAAATCATGAGGTGCCATACACCAGTCTCTTTCAAGCACTGTGCCTTCCACATTCTCCCCCTCATCAACTTCATCTTCACCATAATCCAATATCAGTTCCTCCTCACATTCATCCACTCCGATGTCCACACTTGTGCCAGGCACTTCAGCATCACTCGCACAACCATCTCCGAATTGCTCTTCGTAAAGGTTCTGGTAAGAATCCCAATCCTGAAAGGCGGACGCCGAACCCCATCCTTACCGCCACTATGCCTGGTTAACCATTGTCCCAGAGGTGCCTGCAAAGACACAAGCTTTGTCTTTTTGGACAGGGGTGGTGGGACACACTAGACCCACCTGACTTCCTGTTCTTCGCAAACTGCGCACCACCTGCTTCAATCACCTGGATGATGCCCAACTGCCCCTTACCTACAGTGCCATGATCAACCAGGGCTGCCTCTTGCTCCCATACCCACTTCTCAGCCCTCCCCTGCTTCCTTCCTCCCCTGACCCCACCTGTCATAGAGCATGATCTCCCACCTTGTCAAACAAGCTGTCTGAATTGAGCAGCCCCTCACCTTACTTATCACCTTCCTAGATGCCTTACTCCCACTTCAAAAGCTTTTGCCCAAAATGTGGTGGCAGAATGTCCGTACGAGCACCTGCGAGACCATACAGCACGTTGCAATCATGGCCATGTTGCTGTTCCACGTGCTGGAATCGTGTGCCCTCTCTTTTCTTCCCCTGCTCCTGAGCCTGGGCAGACTAGGAAAATCAAGCGGAAGGCCCATCGCTTCATAAGCTCCGCCCACAATAACCACCTCCACATGGCACAGAAGCATAACCACACTTCCTGCTGTAACCAGCCGGGGCAGACCCAGCAGGTAATGTCACTCCTGTCCGTGCCTCCTCCACCCCATCACTCGCTCCAGGCAGCACTGCAGCCTCTAGGAGTGCCCCATCTGGATTCTGCCAGAGAGGGCCACTCTCAATCACAGAGGCTGCCCCCAAAGTGGGCCTTGAGGGCCGGCGCCATAACTGACACCGAGCCCCGGAACGAACTTTTTTGGGACGCACTGATGCACCGAGAAGTAAACGCACCAGATACCCCTGCAGCGGCCGCCAGAAAGGCACCAACACCCCACAACCAATGGGGGCCCGGGCGGGATACAAATCCCCCAATGGGGGGAACCCGCAAGCAAAGCGGGAAAGACTTGGGCGGGATATAAGCGCTGCTCCCCCAGGGAAGCTCCTATCTTCGTGCTCCCCTAGCAGCAGCGGCGCTATGGGGAGACTGGTTGGTACGTAGGCACACCGGAGGGCGGTGTGACGGATTGGGACCACTCACTTTGGGATGTCTCATGGTTGGGTGAGTTGGCCTACCAAGAGGGGGAATCAATCGGAGACTGCACAAAATACTCTAACAAGGTAGCAAGTTGCAGTCTAACTCCGGGACACCATCTACCCTCCCCCTCGTGCAAAGAGAGCACAAATCCAACCAGACAAAAAGAGAAATGACCCAGAAGGGACTAGTAACAAGGCAAGCCTGCAAATGAGCTAACCAACAAACTGTCAGTCTAATTTGCTAAAGGACAATGTACATATGATTTATGGCAGGGATGATGTATGACAAAATGCATATGGTTTATGACGCAAATATGACAGTTCGCCATGGATGATTTATGACCATGTTATACAAGTATGACAAGTATACACATGTATTCATTATACAACTGCGGCCAACAAATGTCCACCACAAGACACTATGGCGTGTTGGCTTATTTCATTATGAGGAACACAGTGAGAGAATGTTGCATGTACTCGGGAGTGTGCGCAGTGCGGGGGTTATGGGCCCCACACCCACCACAATCTGAGCTCTAAGCGCCTAGCCCGCTCAACTACAGTCACCAGCACAAACCCACTCCTACTCCTCTCCCCACAGGGGGCCTCTAGATTTGAAAAGCCTTTTTCTCCAATGAGAGGCAGCGCTTCATGGCATATCTTCCCTGGAGGTTCAGCCTGACTTGCTCGCACCCACAACCCCTCCCATCCTTCCTGCTGTCTTTTGGGCATGCTTTCGCTTTGGCATGGGGGGCAAGCCAGGTAAAACAGCCACCCCCGCTGACTTCCTCTACGGCCTCGGCCCACGGGGTACGCATGCCTCCTGCAGTTCCCCCGGCATCAAGATATCAGCCCTGCCTGCCTTCTCCAACAGTAGAAGAGCATCTATAACTTTTTGGAGCATAACACCCGCCATTTGAAAAAACCTTTACTCCTACCCCATACCTCTGACTGGACGACAAATCTGTCCCTGCAAAACTGGTGTGTGTCACAACTTACAGAAAATGGCGACCTATGGTCACATGCAGGGCTTTAAGTGGGATGAAAAAACTAGGGGGTCTCTCAAAGGGACATGGCCAATGTAATTAAGGGTGTGGCTTAAAAACACATAAGCTAAAAATCTGTGCTTAGCATAGTGTGCCGCCCGAAGTGTATTTTGCGTTTTTTGTCATTGCATCCAGATATATGATACAACAAATAACATCATACCTACAGCAAGTCAGAATTACTGGCTTTGTCAATGGTTGTTAGCTGCTTAAGATAAATCAGCAGCAACTATGCCTTGTATATAATACTGAAAAAGCTTTCACTTACAGCCCTGGTTTTGAAAAGAGACGGGAAATCTAGAGAGAAAATGGCTCTCTTTAAAGGATTTCCCTTCCCCTACAACGCTCACCTGGCATGACATCACACCATAACATCTCCACTTGTAAGAAGTGAGCAGTGTGAGCACGCGCACATCAATGTGCCAGCTATCACTGCAGTCCAGAAAAAAATTGGACCGTCTGTGCCAGGGCCCAAAACAGAGCCTGATAGAGACCAGTTCCGAGGCCTCCTTTAAAAAACTACCGGTGCTCAGCACCAGTGAGACCCGGTCCACTTAAAGTCCTGCCCACATGTCCTTGAGCTTATGCCCACAAGCTTCGCCCCCATGCTCCCAAGCCAATGCCTACTCCATCAGTCCCTGGACTCTACCACCTGTCCGCAGATCCGGGGCGGGGGGGGGGTTAGTCATGCTACCCACAGACCCAAAGCCCCCATATTTAATGACCAAGGCGGACATCTGGGAACAGCGAAGTGGTGGGCTGGCTGTAGAGGACACACCCACCATGTTATAGGAGAAAGAAAGGGGATGAACTGGCAAGCTACCAGAGAGGGGAAATGCTGATTGTTGAATAACACATGGCTAATACTACTAATGAAGCACAATTGCATTAATTGCCAGTAATTTGTCTCTTAACTAATCTGTATCCCGTTGAAGATACATAGCCCTTAGTGACAGGGAGTGTTGGACCAATATGCGACACACCGAATACAAGGTTCATTACACATACCACGTGGGCTGCAGTAGCTATGTGATTGTTTGCTCCTTGGTAAGGTATTTGTTAGAATCTGTATATTGAGTAACTATGTCTATGCTTTGTGGTAGTGGTTCAGTATGTCCTGTAACTCCAAGAGTCACATTATTGTTTTAGTTTTGAGCTATGGGGTGTTTACGTATTGTGCTATATTGATATTTTGAGTGTCTGTTACAGCTAGGTTTTGCTTTAGTGTTCGAGCATGTCGAATTATGGTCAAGTTATAATATTGCTCATATATATAGCGCGGGGACACACTGTTCTTTGTGTAGCCAGGCGCTTTATCAATGATTTATTATTATTATATATATGGTGGTATTGTACACATAGGCGAAAACACAGGCACTCTTGTGGAGCGCTTGAAAACAAAAAAAGAATTAGCTACAGTAACGGGAGAAGTGGAAGGACACTATTACTTGATCGATGCTCCGAGAGAGGGCCAAACACAAGAGGAGGATATGACGCATGCATGCCTTGACAAACGAAAATAAAGCAAATTAGATCGATGTTTATGCTAACCATTGGTAAACTGTAGGTGGGCTGTAAGCACACTTGATTGTAAACATTATTTTTGGAAGAGACAGAATAGCTGAGACTTAAAAATGAAATATCAGCATTTCTTGACTCATGCTAACCAATTGCCTTACGCCCAATGTAAGATGGCTATCTTATTCTCTGCACTCCAAATCACAAGTAACTATTCGGAATGCTGTCCTCAAGTGGGCTTATTCCTCCAATTGGTATTTTTTTAATTTTAATTACAACCTAAATCAAAAGACTTCCTTTGGATTGTTTTTTTTTATCAAGCCATATTTCTGAAATATAGATAAGGATTGCCCTCCGATGCACTGTATCCCATTAAGTGTATCTTTGTTTCCCAATAATTCTTCATTTATATCATCAACCTTGCGTGATACATGAAATAGACAAAATATACATATCTATGTAAATCTTTCCCAATTTCTCAGACATTGTCAACAAAACAAGCATTTCTAGCTTATATTTGTAATTAACGACCAATGTGCATGTATTTTATATATAATATGTAAGGTGATAATATGAAGGGCAAGGTTACGGTAGGGACAAATGTTTATGTGTTGGGTCACAATAGTTTGGCATTTGTGATGATGCAATACAATTCAGATGTGGCACTCTCTCTTTTTATTTTGACATAATGTGAAGCATTGAATTTCTGAAAATGCATGGCCGATACAGTAAGAATAATCTATGATATACTGAAGCCTCTTGCCTTGTTACGTCAAATAACACACAATTATTGATCAATTTATTTTATTGAAATCTGAGGGATAATGTATGGATTCACCCATGCTGAGAGTCTAAGCCTTTGATCTATTATGTCACATGTTTCTTTGACACGCATGTTAAACCTACTGAGCTAACTTACTGTTAGGTGGAGTTTTAACAAAACGCTATATTAGAATTAATTTCATTTGTGCTTTCTTTTTTTTTTCAAATTCGTAATACTATCACAGGAGTAAACAGGCATCACATGAACATGCCATTTGGTGGGTAGTTTGGCACCATTTCCGTACATAAAATTAATTCCTTATGTCAGCTGATCTTTTTTGCTTTTTTAAAGGTTAGAAATAAAAGGGCAATCAGTTGAAAGATCTAAATGAGAGCAGGATTGTCAGTAATTTCGCATTTATGCAGAAATTAATGTAGCGATAGCCACACCTGGGTACACATATAATAAGCGCATCTTCATTGTTTGCGCCAGACGCACTTTTAAAAAGGTGCGCCCGGCCTAAACAATGAAAATGCTCCCTATTATGATCAACGTGCTGTCCCCAGGGCAGACGTGAATCCTGGGGGGGCAGACTGTGCATTCAGGTGAAAAATGGAGCGGCTGCTTTACAACCGCTCCGTGTTTTCACAGTGCAGGCGGCAACCGGTCTGCACTTTTGAAGGGTAATAGAGATCCTCTTCCAGAAGGGTGCAGTTAGTGAGTTAGTGACTCCAACCGCTGGCAAGGGTATGTCTGGGGGGTCCATGGGACCCTCTTTGCCCCCCCAGAGGGCTGCCAGCAGGGGGTGCACTGGCTGTGCACCACCTTTTAGGTGGTACACTGTCAGGGATCCTCCTGAGGGCTTCTTTGCCTCCGCGCCTGTAATAAGGTGCAGGTGCAAAGGCACAGGGATTCCCTCATTTGCCTGGGGCTTTAATGAAAAGGGGGGCCCTCGGCCCCCCCGCACGCATGGCGGCGCGGCGACCGTCGCCCCCCCTTTCCCCTTTGTGGTCATTCGGCGGTGGGGGCGTGCCCTGGGGGCGCGGCCCACCGCCGATTGGCCGGCGGCCTTCCTGACCCGGATCCAGGGTAGTGGGTCCGGGTCAGGGGGGGCGGGCGATAGGAGGGGCCGGCCGGCCCCTCGGGAATAAGAGGTGGGGAGCGCCCAGGAGACCCCCTTGTCCCTGGACGCTCCCTCGCTGAACGTTGTGCCCCGCGCTCGGGGCTTCTTTGTTTTGGTAATTTTGTCCGCTTTTCTTTTTCAGGTGCCTGGAGGCGTTTTGGTTTTTGGATCCCTTTGTGAGCGGCTGGAGAGCGTCGACGCAGCGAGCAGACCCCCGCGCTCGGGGCGTCTGGGTTTCTGTGATTTTGTCCGCTTTCTTTTTCAGGTTTCTGGAGGCGTTCTTTGGTTGAGCCCCTTCGTGACCGGCTGGAGAGCGTCGACGCAGCGGGCGGAGGCCGCCGGCTCAGGAGGCCAGCTCGGGCATGGTTCTTCCAGAGCACCGCACCGCTTCGGGATCAGGACCGGCTGGAGAGCGGCGCCCATCGGGGACAGGGAGAACAGGTCGGTGTTTCTGCGTGGAGGGGCCGGCAGGCGACGAGGTATTTGTTGGCGGGACCTGGGGGCGGCCCGATTGTGCACGGTGGGAAATGTGGAGGACCCTGATTGTCCGAGGCCGGATTTGCACTGTGGGTCGTTTTTTGATTATTTGTTGGCGGGACCTGGGGGCGGCCCGATTGTGCACGGTGGGAAATGTGGATGACCCTGATTGTCCGAGGCCGGATTTGCACTGTGGGTCGTCTGTTCGGCAAGTGGTGCAGACTCGTCTGCAGTCATGAATGACCATGCTGAGCTCAGGCGGGTGTCAGGAAGAAATGATTGGTACAAGCCTCAGAAATATTCTGTCGTTTCGGGTGCGGATTCGAAGTTGCAGAGTTGGGTTTAACCGGTGTCTCTGTGAACCAGGTGGACAGATTGTGGTTACTTTATGACGTGGCCGTGTGCCCAAGCACATAAAGGCCCAGGCTTAATGATATGTTGTGCACAGCATCCTTTTGTATGGACCCGCACTGAACGTTGATAGGATTGCATCACTGAAACAGGTTTTGTGTAGAACAATGTGAAACCCCTCTTCATCTTAAGGAAGTAGGTATCTCGCATATAATTAATTCTCTAGGGCAATCTATAATTTCCATGAGAATAAACATATTATACATTTAAACCCTGGGGAAATACATAATATATTTCTACTGGAGCATCTGCCTTAAGGGAGGAATCCACGTTCGCATGCTGGGCTGGATCCAGTGCTATTGGTCCCAGACCCATGAGTTTACATTAGACACAAATATCTTTCGCGCCCAATTTTAAACTTTACAGCTCAGCATGAATGTGTACGAATGCATGGGATCTGTTATACACACAAATTCTTAAACAACTTGGTTGTCTGTGATAACGAAGATGTTCTTGTTTACTTTATCAGTCACAGATCGTTTTTAAAAATAGCTCATGGAATTCAGATACCAACTGTAGACATCTGTATGTATTTAGCAAGTCTCAGGCTATAACATTAGCAAAGGGTTTAATGTGTCCAATGCACTTGCTGCAGAGGTCCACGCACAACCTTTGAGCACAAGATTGAATTATGACTAACTGGGTTAAAGGGTGAATATGCCTGTTTTAGAACAATGTTTGTAATTATAGGTCACAGGATTTTATCCTAGCGAGATCGCGCTGTGAGTTAGTGACTTCTTACAGCAGTCACGTGTACCCTGCAAGCCCCATGTTCATATCCTGGTAAAATCGTCCAGTGGATTATGCATTCACTGTAAACATCTACATGTAACTTGTGAGACATAGGTTTAAAACACAGAAGATTTTAACTCAAGGTAGAACATTGTCATTGTGGGTTGAATCACACACATAGACAAAGACACCTAAACGGTAAATGCTCTGATCTACGTTTATTTATTGGCCTACTTGTAATACGACATGAAGTGTGTATTCTCGTAGAAATTGAAGGGTAGGTGGGAAAGATCCCTGAATAGGACGATTAAGGACCCAGATTTGCGTAGAGTATTGGAGTCTCCCAAATGGATCTCCGGTAGTGTCCGTCTCAGATACCTTCAATTCAACTATGTACGTATGACACATATGACCCCCCCCTTTTTTGCCTTTTAGCATCATGACATCGCAGGATCGACCCCCTGGTTTGACACCCCCTTCCCCCCTCAGCAGGCTCCTGGTTGCTGTTAGTCACCCAGGGAGAATGAGTAGATAATACACAATGAAAACAGTGTTCTTAAAGTGCCGTTACGGGGACAGTAAATCTGTTCTGCTTACACTGGTCGCAAAGTCGGCATTTTTAAGATATGTGGTAAGGTTAGAGCATCTGCTGCTGAGAACTTTGTGAGTCCAGTACACGTCAACGAGAGTATTGGTAGAATAACTCTGGGGGGTTACCACATTTCCTGGAGGAATATAGGTTTTATCCAATCCCAGGGGTTACTGTTTCTCCTACACAGTTCTTCTATGTAGGTAGGTAAGTGGGTAACTCCTCTTTTAGCAGGGGAGAGGAGTTGGCCTAACGGATAGGGCGTTCAACTTCAGACCTGGGGATCTGGGTTCGAGTGTCGCTAACGACACAAAAATGTGTTGCTGCATGAAATGAAATACACTCAGGTACTGGAAGCGATAGTATAAAAAACAGAGATCCTTTTGTTGTTTGCAGTTCATAAATCACAACCCTTCTAACATTGCACAGTGACCTAGGAAGGACGTGTGTCTCCTGCATCATGTACCCCTCACTATCTCATGCGGGCCCACTGGCGTTATGGGATTCTGCTGCCACTGCAATTTTTCGCATAGTACTTGATTGGCTACATTTGCCACATATTACAACTTCTCCTGCATAATTTACAAGTTGCCCTTAGCTCGAACTGAACAAGACTTACTAGAAACGCAGGTCCCTAGGAAGCAGAATGCAATTTACACAAGCTGACAGTTCACCTGTCAAATGCATGTTGTGGGTTGGGGTGTTAAATTAATGCTTATAAGATAAGACCTCTTATCCAGGTAGTGTTAAGATGTGAACATGTGACAGAGTAAAGAACTGGTACTAACCCAAAAATGTGCCGCATTATGCTGCATAATTTAGCAAACCCTGCTACTTATATTTAATCCGTCAATGCCGCATAATTTGAGTGGCCCTGGTCTTAAGTAATACACACTGTTCATCGGTTTACACACATAATCTAATTTTTCAATGTATGAGGCGTCCGTGTAATGTGAAGTACTCTCACACCCGGCACTGTGTGCCTTTGTTTCGCCTCCATGGTATTTACATCTAGGTGTGAGGCTCCCAGCCAAGATACTTTAGGGAAGGCACCACACAATGAGGACGGTCTGGATAGCAGGGTTATACGGCTGCTTTCCTAGTAGTAACGGCTGTATTGGGGGGCCAACTATACAAACAATGTTGGGTAGGCATCCCACCAAGGCCCCACAATTTTTAGCGTTTTCAAAGGAATACACTATATTATAATGGAACAGGGCACGTATCAGAAGCAGAACACACACTTGCAAAAGTTTTATCCAGGTCAAGGTTGCTGCTTATTTATCTTACGTGAGGAACAGCCATTGACTTGAGTCAAATTTTGACCCTCTAGAATTACTATCATTGGTGTCTGCTGAGGGGATAGTTAGAATAATAGTCGAACGGTTCACGAATAGGGTATTCCCCCTTCTCTTGGGGTCCTCCTGGGGATTAATACACATCTAAGGGTATGGCTTGGCAAGACCGAGAAAGCCAGTTTCCCAGGCACCACATTCCGTTGCAAGCCAAAGCAGCAAGTCACACTAGGGACGTATTTCATTGTAAAAGTAATGGGCATCGGAGGTGATGTTCATTGTTCTAAGGGGGGGGACATTGCACCAGTCCAGTTGACTATCCATTGATGACAGGTAACGTCAACATTAGTAGTGAGCTATCTTATCGGTAGCGGTTTGGCGTGCTGCCTTCAGGCTAAGTCTTGAGGGAATGTAGAGCAGCTTGTTTTACCAGTCTATAATCTCATGAATGAGTAAATGGAAAAGAACAGGTGTATAACCTATATATGTATTAGTCCTAAAACACATCCCTTAATTCCTTTTCCGAGGCTAAAGGCCTGAAATTACAGCCAGTAAACTTATTGAACATACAAGTAAATTGGCACAATATACGTTGAGCCTATGATGAGATTAGAGGCGAATAATTACGGTGTGTAAACTTATATAGCACACAGTGATTTAGCACCATATACGTTGAGCTCTAGGGGTGTACCAAAGCTATATATTAATAATATGGTAGGGGAACCACGAATGGCATTGAGACAGGGCCTAGGGCCGGTAGAGAGACTACTTGGGGTCCTGATAACTATACACACCCTGATGTCACACCTAAAAGGTGCCCAAGAGCCTAGTTGCGGCATCACATAGGTCTGGGGAGGCATGTGATCTTGTCCGGTTGGCTAGGACGATATTTCCCAGAAGCCAAGGTGGTGAGCGGAAAGGGTCCTTGGGCCAGCTTATGGCCTGGCGGGGTTGGGGCTGTGCTAAATCTTTTAGCTAAAGACTGTGGTGCTGCACTGTTAAGTAGACTGTCTTGTTTTTACACATAGATCCTATGCATAAAGACGTGGGTAGGAAACCGGGATTAAGAGGCAATGTCCTCGCCTACGGCACAACTTTCTTGGGTAACAATGATTGTAAAAATAGGAAGCCAATGTTACAGCCTACCATGGTTAGGGCGGCGCTGATCCTATGCTTAACGACATAGATGCTGCACTAGCAAAGAGACAAAAGGAGGCTATGCTTAACATTTACTGTCGACGTGTTAATGTGTAGTAATATGGCACTAAGATTATCTAAAAGTTGGCAACTGATGGTACTGTAAGTCTGACGCGTGTACAGCAGGTATTGCCGGAAGCACTAATGGTGTGTATCTATCTTTCCCATTTATGTATGACCGGGTCCATGGTGGATACCTGGAGTGCTCCACATCACAACTGCTGCAACAGGTGGACAGCCCAAGGGGGGCTTACGTCAGTCACGGCGGGGTCCATGGCGGATATCTGAGGAGTGCTCCACACCGCAACATCAGCAGCGGGTGGACGTCAAAAAGGAAGCATACGTCGAGAAAGAGGACACCAAGTGCCCAAGTATTGCTGGCAGGTGTAAGTGCTACCCATTCCTTAAGGTGGAAGTGGGAATTGTCACCCAGGTTTTCGTGGTCTTTTCCGTTTTCTTGCAGTCTCTCAAACCTGTCACGCAGGGGTGGAACTCAGCACTAGAAATAGGGGAGCTACAATGTGCCAGCACAAACAACAGGCTGGACACAGGACAGGGAAGAGTCGGTTTGAGGGTCTGTGCCATGGTCAGTTCAGGAATTTCTTTCAGGGACTGTTAGCTCAGCAGCCCGACCCCCTGTCAGTGGTGATACTTCACCTGGGGGGGACAGAATTGGCTAAACTGGTGAGACAAATACTCATTGGGTTCATCTCCACTGTGGGTGGGTCTTCAGGATTTGCACGGGTGGCACAGTAGTAGGGTCTCAACTTATCCGGTGGGGGCAGGAACTCGGTCAGGGCGTGGAATCACTCGGTAAAGAGGATCAACACACAGAGGGACGAATTATTGCAAGCCCCCCTCGGTTGCAGATGATCCAACATGGGTGTATTTGTTCTACATGGTGAGGGGAGTCCATTTGACGGAGAAAGGAAGGGTCCTGAGGTCTGATGATGTCAGGGCTTGGTTAGAAGGTTTTGCTAAAGTGAGAACTTTTTAGGGTAGGTCTAGGCAGGGGGAGGCCAGATCGTCGGTTAACAATGCTGGCCTGTGGCGGTAAGGTCATTATCGGTGAGCACATATTTGAGGTCTGAGGGGGCGGGCATCATCCTATGGAGGTACCCGCCCAGGGGGAGGGGCCTGCGGGCCACTCCCAAAACTCCAGGGGCAAGGTAATGGATGCTGCAAAGCAAAGGAGTGCGGGTAGGAGTAGTTCACGCTTTCCTTAGGCTGGTAGCCACCCCGCGCGCGTGGACTCATGACGCCACCGGCGCAGAGTAAGGGCCCTCCTTTAGTGGGTAAATGGAGTTCAGGGCGTAGACCGGGCAATTCCCGGGGTAACACTGCGCATGCGCACGTCTCTAGGGAAGGCGCAGCTTGTAGGACCTGACACCGGTAGTGACCCTGCCATATGGCCAGAAATGTACAAAAATCAAGATTAGGATGTTTAGTCTAAGTTAGGAAACAACATGTATTAGAGTTTTGTTAAGGTCAGGCTCTCAAACTTGTTGATACGAATTGTGTAACTAAATGTCCTGCTGATTTTTGTATTCATTGTTGATTATGCAATTAAAAGCCTTTTTTAATTTCATACTTTAATAAATACGGCCGGGCGACTAGCGCCCGCCTTCCAAAAAGTAAAGACGTCTCGTGTCCACGTTCCTGGGTGTTGGGTGCCGGATTGGGGGGGAGGCGGCAGCTAGTCGCTGACCATGTGAAAAGGGGGGGCCCTCGGCCCCCCCGCACGCATGGCGGCGCGGCGACCGTCGCCCCCCCTTTCCCCTTTGTGGTCATTCGGCGGTGGGGGCGTGCCCTGGGGGCGCGGCCCACCGCCGATTGGCCGGCGGCCTTCCTGACCCGGATCCAGGGTAGTGGGTCCGGGTCAGGGGGGGCGGGCGATAGGAGGGGCCGGCCGGCCCCTCGGGAATAAGAGGTGGGGAGCGCCCAGGAGACCCCCTTGTCCCTGGACGCTCCCTCGCTGAACGTTGTACCCCGCGCTCGGGGCTTCTTTGTTTTCCCACCCACCATCCCTGGAACAAAAGTCTTGTAGCAATTTTTTATGTCTGGTTGAATGGTAAGTTTTGAAGGTACGGTCCACAGGTCTCACAGGGTAGTAGAGATGGATCTGTTGGTATATTTTGTGATGCTTTTGTTTAGGAATTTTTTCCCCTTTTTAGCAAACCATGTGTGAAGTGAATTGTATTTGATGCCATGTGTCTTTAGGCCTTTTTTCCCTTTGTAGCTATACGTTGATACTGTTATTTATTAGCCAGTGTAGCTGTCCTTTAGAATTTTTTCCCATAGGTCGTCGTATTTATTAGGTATGGGGCATGCGGTAAGGTCATTATCGGTGAGCACATATTTGAGGTCTGAGGGGGCGGGCATCATCCTATGGAGGTTCCCGCCCAGGGGGAGGGGCCTGCGGGCCACTCCCAAAACTCCAGGGGCAAGGTAATGGATGCTGCAAAGCAAAGGAGTGCGGGTAGGAGTAGTTCACGCTTTCCTTAGGCTGGTAGCCACCCCGCGCGCGTGGACTCATGACGCCACCGGCGCAGAGTAAGGGCCCTCCTTTAGTGGGTAAATGGAGTTCAGGGCGTAGACCGGGCAATTCCCGGGGTAACACTGCGCATGCGCACGTCTCTAGGGGAGGCGCAGCTTGTAGGACCTGACACCGGTAGTGACCCTGCCATATGGCCAGAAATGTACAAAAATCAAGATTAGGATGTTTAGTCTAAGTTAGGAAACAACATGTATTAGAGTTTTGTTAAGGTCAGGCTCTCAAACTTGTTGATATGAATTGTGTAACTAAATGTCCTGCTGATTTTTGTATTCATTGTTGATTATGCAATTAAAAGCCTTTTTTAATTTCATACTTTAATAAATACGGCCGGGCGACTAGCACCCGCCTTCCAAAAAGTAAAGACGTCTCGTGTCCACGTTCCTGGGTGTTGGGTGCCGGATTGGGGGGGAGGCGGCAGCTAGTCGCTGACCATGTTGCTATATGTATTATAGAAGGGGCCGCACAAGTGTCCGCGGCCCCTTCTGTAATACCACAGTGCTCCGGGGGTAAGCAAAGCGAGCACAAACACCTATTGCGCATTAGGGCACTTCCTGGAATACGGCCCCTGAAGTGTTTGAGAGACTGGTTTCCAGCCAGCAGTGGTGTCCTCTCCCTAGGAAACTTAGGAAGTGTATGCACTGAGAGGCTGAGCTGTCTGCCTTGTAGAAGCCTGAAGGGGACCAAGCAGAAGAGCACTAGTAAAAGGCATGCCTGTGCACCACACAACTTCTGCTAATAATTAGCAGGGTTACCTGACCTATAACCTTGGGCTGTGTGTGGCTTTCTGCAGCACACATAACAGGAGCAAATCACCATTAATTATTGTTTCCCTTCCTGCACAACAACAATCCTCCGTGCAACGCAGACACCCTTGCACCATTGTGCAAAGGTGTCTGCGTTGGTGCACAGCAGCTGTTTGTGTGCCGGTACAGGGGTGAGTGCAGGAATGCACCCCAGTCTTGTAAATACAGCACATTCCCTCACCTAGACAATGAATCAGCTCGGCACAGCAAAATTGCTTGCAGCACCTTTGTCTTGTAAATATGCCCCTGAGTTGGTTGTTCAGCCTGCCACTCATCCCACTGAATATTCGTATATTATGTTTTGACTCCTTCAATGAATCAGGTTCCGGAAGAATGGGCCAAAATGCATCCATCACCTTCACAGCAGAGAAATACATTCTAAAAAACATAAGCTTTACGTTGTGTACTCAATTTTCAATAAAACAATCCTATTTTGTTCCACATCAACCTATAGAAATGCACACACATTGTGGGATTACTGCACCCATAACGATTGTGAGAACTCAATGAGAAAGACCTTCATGGAGTTAAGTGTGCCTAAACAATTTTGGCTCCCAAAAACAGAGTGCATAGACTAGAAACCTGAAGGGTGTCTGACCAAGAAGGCAGCCATTCCCTAGTATCATCTGGGGAAGGTAACAATAACACGGACAGGTTAAATTTTCTCTGTATCCCAGTTAAGAATTCAAAATAATGAGGGCCGGACTGGCCGTAGTGGCACGGGTGTTTCCCTGGTGGGCCAGAGGAGTGGGCGCCGCTTTGGTACCCATGAGGGCAAGATTTGTTACTGGGTGGCGGTTTCGAAGCAGTGCACCAATATCAGCCCTCAGTAAAATAAGCGGGAGCGGAGCTTCTCACTAGCATTACTCCCTCCGCTCCGGGGGCCGGTTTGAGCAGCAATCTGGCAGGCCTGGTTGCTGTTCCCAGTCCGGCTGTGAAAATAACCACATCTGCTTGATGTCTCAAACTCCAACTCCTGACACCTCCGCTTCTTACTGGCATTTTTGTTATTCTGTGAGGTCATTGGAATTCACAACCTGTTAGTTCCTAAATATAACACATGTAGCAACCATGCAGGAAGTCATATACATTGAAACCAGCATTGAAACCAACATGGCCAATTCTAATGCAATCAGTCTGCTATAGGTAGTCCTTATAAGAAGCACTGCAACCTCCATTTGCTGGATTGGTGCAGTGTTCATGCCTCTATTCTTTCACCTGCCTCTCCAAAAATGTCCGCAAATGTTATCAATTATGAGATCAAATCTGGACTAAAGCAGAAATGCCTATTTTGGGTGATGAGGGGATGCTTTCTTCTTACATACTATCTGTCCTTTTGGGCAGCCATCTGTAATGCTACAGGCATTGAAATACATTGTGAGATCATGTGTTGACCATTGACTATATGTTGCTTTAACTACATTTTGTGAGTACGGTTTCATCTTCTGTCTGTCTGACCCTTCCTTTCAGCTACAAACACAAGAAGGCCCCAGGTTGCTTGCGCACACAAATAAATGTTTATGTTTGTCACTTCACCGAGTGGGAGAGATAAGTTGCTAGAGCAGACAAGTGTGGGTTGCGTACAATGCCCAAGGATGAGAAAGTGAAGAATTCTGCCTCAGCTCTCATTGGAGCCTGGCCAGCTCTGTTGAGTGACGTTGACGCAGAGTGCAGCCAGTACCTACAGTGCAGATGAAGGGAGGGGGAGCTCCTAGATGCATCTCTCTGTGTTAGTAAAGAGTATAAAGACAGAGACCTCTTGGCGTTTTGACAGGAACTCTTTTAAGAGTGGACGCACTGACTTAAGCCCTTGCCTGGCTGAAGAGCTCCTGCGGAGACTGTCAACAGGTACCCCAGTCGTGCTGGAAGAATGATGAAAAACAGTTAGCCAGTGATTCATTCCAAGTTCTAATTTCCTTATTCTTGTGTACATGCAGTTATCTTTCTATGCATTTATTCTTGTGTAAATGCAGTCATCTTTCTATGCCTATATTTTTGTGTATTTACATTACCTATATGCATTTATTTTATATGTACATTATTGTCATTGGACATAAGGGAACTTGCTGCACTAAATATTTCCCTTTACTTGGTAAATGAGTGCAGAGCTCTGTTTATGTTGTATTTTTTGTATTTTAAAGGGTGTAGAGTTCTAGTTTGAAGAGTATTCACGTTGTGTCCTGGTGTTTTGAAGTGTTGCTCAAGTGTTCTGAATAGAAAGCAAGACACCATATTTTTTAAGAATGACTTAGTTTTGCATTTTAATGTTAAGGCTCCCCCTGACTGCACTGGGATGCTTCACATGAAGCTGAATAGGATACATTTTGCTCTGCCCATAAATAACTATAAAATAGGAGAGAAAAATAAATGTTATAGGGGTGTAAACCTCTGCTTCCCCTGAAAACTCAAAGACCATTGTGAGAGGTTCCATCCACAATGCATTAGAATATTGTGTCCCTACTTCCCACTCAAACATCAGGTCTGAGAACAAAAACAGCCCTTGTTTTTCATGAGCCCTGACCTACACAGTATTCATGTGACACGCGTCATCATCGAACTTACATCCAATGTGATTGTTGAATTCAGGTCAGCACAGGAGGGCAGAAACAGGGAAACCTAAGGAAGTTATGTAAGCGCCTGTTGTAAGCCAGAGTCCCAGTCCCGCACTACTGTCAACAAGTGCGAGACCCAGGGCTCCCCACTCAACGTTAGGCCAAGTAAGGACACCGTTTGAGATAGCCCTGCTCACCCCCTTGGTAGCTTGGCACAAGCAGCCTGGCCTATCTCCAAGGCACGTGTACATCACAAATGGACTCCACACAAGTTTGATAAAAACGAGTATAAACTTTATACAAAAATATATACGATCAGACCACATGATACATAAGCCAACATAGAATAAAGGGTAATATTAGTTCCAGCTGGCTGGTAGGTTCAAATCCCAACTACCGCTTTCAAAATGCTATGCTGGTCGTAATGCTAGAATCACACACATTGCAATGGACAAACAATAGTGCACTGCGTAACAATACAATGCTGTGCAGGGCAAAGGAGAAATAATACAATGTGTAACAATAAACCCCGGTACCTTGCAATGGGAGAAATAATGCAATGAGTACCGCTGAAATCATGTACTGCGCAATGAAGGAATATGCAATGCGTCACACCCCAATCACATATTTTGCAATGAAGAAATAATTCAATGCGGACCGCTACAATCATGTACCTTGCAATTAAGGAATAATGCAATGCGTAACTACAATCATGTACTTTGCAATTAAGAAATAATACAATGTGGGCCGCTACAATCTTGTACTTTGTAATGGAGAAATAATGCAATGCGTAGTGCTACACTTGTGTACTTCATTATGCAGAAATAAGGTCAGGTGTCAAAAGACAGTCCGGCAGTTCATTAGCAGAAATATTGGCAATGTGTATCACGACAATCAGCCTCTTCGGTAACAGTTGCCCCCCCCACACATATCAACAATGACATAAAGTACAGTTTCTTACTCGGGCCCAGTACTTCCACTCCTTTTATCAGTACGGGCCCCAATCTGAGCCAAAGCAAAGTCTCACGTCGTCAGAAGGATTGAGAGGCTGAGAGAGTGTTTCTCCTAGTCCGCACCCCGCCCAGGTAGTAATCCACTTTACCTGGGGGCCCGACCCCACTCTCCTATCCTCCTTCAGCAACTGGGCCTTACATGCAGAACTTTCTCAATGGGCCTCAGCGGCTCGGCCTGGCAGCTCAGCTCCTCCGGGACTGCTGGTCTGGGCCCGACTGTTACGAAGGTCTTAGGCAGCCGCAGGACACACATACCCCAAACCCCTGAGATTACTTGTACTCCGGGTGCACGTTCACCACCGCACCCTCCGGGCCCTTTTCTGGCACTAAGCCACACACACAACGCTGACAGGACTCCATGTTGACTCCGAGTGCATGCTCACCAGGCACTCCTTTCTGCTGTTTCAGTTGGCACCAGGACATGCACGCCGCGCTGCAGAGACTCACTTTTTTCCCGTGCACACGATGATCAGCCGATCACCTCCACAGTCCCCGGTTGCACCAAAGCACGCACACTGCTTCACTGAGACTTACTCCAACTCTGGTGCACCAATATCCAGGTGCTCTTCAACAATGCCTTTGGCTGCATTCCAGTGCCCCAATATCCAGGCGCTCTTCACCAATGCCTTTGGTCGCACCACAACATGCTTACCATGTCTGAGCCTCACTTCTCCTCCGGTGCACTCGATGACCAGGCGCTCTTCACCAACGCCTCCGATGCACCCTGCACACACCCTGCGAGTCCGAGACTCACCCCACTTCCGATGCACACGTTGGTCAGGCCCTCCTCTCCAACGCCTCTTGTGCACCATGACACGCACCCTGTGTGTCCGAGACTCACTCCACCACTGATGCACAGGCTGACCAGGTGCTCTTCACCAATGCCTCCTGTGCATTACAACATGCACCAAGCACGTCCGAGTCTCACTCCTCCTTCGTGTGTTCACGATCATAGTGCACACCTTCCCAGGGTCTCAAGCTGCCACAACACGCCCCCACAGCATCGCTTGAAACTTCTCTGGAAATGTTTATGCTCCTGTGTTTCCAAACAGGGTGCCAGCTCACCTCGGGCCTTTGGGGTAACAAGACACAGCACAAAGCACAGTCTTTGTCTAGCAGGGGGACCCAGCGCACCAAGCACAGTCCCAACAACCTCTTCCTTGGTTAAAACAGCAAACTGCAGACCAGCCCCAGATCACGAAGCAAGGGTTGGTCTTTCCCCAGCAGTCTCTTCAGTTGTTGCTGCCTTAGCAGCGGTTCCTCTTGACCATGTAATAGGTCTAAGCCTTTTCAGTCTCAATCCATTTCTGTTCCATTCCAATATTCAGGGATCCCAGCTCTCATAGTTATACTCCTAAATGTCTTTGAAGTTCATTGTGCTCAGGGGTCCCTGACCCATGCCTAAATCAGTTCTGGGTGTCTCTCTCCCAGTGTCAACTTTCTCCCTTTGATACTGGGGGTCTGGATCCCTAATCACTCAGTAGGAGACGGGTCAATTGTTTTATAGCAGTAACCTAGGCCTCTTCACCTCCCGGGGCTTCTCCTTGCCTCCTCTCCATTTTCAGGTCAGCCTTGTGCCATCTAAACCCCTCCCTTGGGTCAGGACCCTCCCCAGCTCCTCTCACCTCTCAGACAGTCAATCTACATTCAGCAGAGACATACAGAAATGCTTAAATCACAAAACTCAGCCACTTTCTAAAAGAGTGGTTTCTGAACGCACAGTAACACAGCACTTTCATAGAAAGATGTGTTATGAAACTGTACTCATACATACTAAACGTCACCTCCCCATTATAAACTTATAGGAAACTAGGCTACCAAAACACAATACCCAGCCTCCCCCATTCTGTCCTATGGGCAGAATGGCCTTTCACCAGTGAACATTAAATACAGTGCTTTTTACTGTCAGGAAATAGCACACACCTCAGTATATGTCCTGCCTTTTACTTACACTGCACCCTGCCCAGGGGTTACTTGGGACCTACCACAGGGGTGCCCAACATGTATGAAAAAGGAAAAGTAAGGCCTGACAAATGGTTGCACTTGTAAGGACAACATGCTAACTTAGCAAACTGCACGCAGGCCCTACACTGCAGGCCTGAGTTCCCTTCTCCACAAGCCTTTGCATTACAAGCCCTGGCACACACAGTGCACATCACTAGGGACTTTACTAGTAAGGCAAACATACCAATCATGGCCAACCAATTACCATTACACTTTACATAGGGAACACTTGTAATTTGACACTGATCAGCAGTGGAAAAGTACCCAAAGCATCTAAATTGGCAACTCTATGTCAGGAAAACGGTCTAGGGGGAAAGCAAATAGTTTAGGGAACTTTAGCTAAAAAGGCCAAGCCCTACGGCGCCCCTAAAAGATTTTTCAGGAGAGGGAAACTCAGTCCAATTCTCAGCAGAAGAAGGGTGATTTTAACTGAAATTCAGCACTGGGCATAAAAGTGAACCACATAGAAATGTTCTCAAAACACTCCTGGGCCTGTGAACATTAGAAGGACTACCCTGTTGTCTAATACCTAAAGGAAAAATGGGACTGCTTATTTTTAACCCAGGTCCCCAGATATGAATCCAAAGGTCAGTTGGTTGTCCTCCTGTTTGAGGTATAAGGATACAACACACTTCCAGAGGCCATTTCCACACAACTTACCAGCTGGCCAATGCCAACTAGACCTACCTTGGTCCCTGTTGCTGGCCTCCGTTGGAGTGAGTCCTAACGGTCAAGTGGAGCCTACTCCTGTCTTTGGCTGATGTTAGAATGTACTTCTAGTTTCCCCCAATGGCAAAGTCTAAGACTTAAAAACTTGTTGCCAACTTTCTGCCTGGAGAACCCATGTAGAGTGTGGTCACAGTCGAAGCTGCAGCCATCGATGTTGAATCACCACTTGCACTCACCGTGCTTGTTTGCCATGCAGAAGGAGCTCTGACATAAAAGTTTCCAAGTCTGAAGGTATTGGACATGTAGAGGCCTTCCGGGTACAGATTTCACCCACTCTGAGCTTTCCTTCCTTTAGTCAATGACCACACCGGGACCCCGCTCATCAGAAACCTACCGTCGTTAAGACCCAAGTCGGACCCAGCTTGCAGTTTTTGCTGCCAATGAATCATCGACGACAACTTTTTCTCTACAAAACTTCCTAAGTCAGAAGATAAGGTTTCCATTGGGACCAACATAGCCCTGTATCTGACCCACACTGCATTTTAACTTTTGATTTTGACCCGGGTTAGTGTGACCAGATAACTAAGGTTGGCAATTTGAGCTTTTCCGTGCTATTTTTAATTCAAACTTCAAAAATTCATATCTTTGGTTCTACTTATTGGATGTTTAGTTTTGGGTCTTTTTATTTATTTGATATTCTCTATTTTGCTAAATTGGTTTGGGATTTTTCTTTTGTTGGGTTTTCACTTAATTACTGTTTAAGTACTCAGTAAATAATTTACACATTGCCTCTAAACTAAGCCTGACTTCTTTCTTCCTGGATACCAGAGGGTTAAGCACCATTTTATTTACTGATTTAAGTCATTCTCTCTGACGAGTATTGTGATTACAATTTGATGTGGGTTCTCAAACCCCTCAACTAATACTTACACCTCTGAACTTGATAGTTGGACTCTGTAGGTGGTTATCTACCCTTTCTGACATGTGCAGTTTCTGTAGTCTAATTTATGAATTGCAGGTTGCCTCCTGCCTACAGTACCTTTGTACGGTAAGCACTGGACTACTGATGGTCTGGTGCCATGTAATAAAAGGTGTTTGAAGGACAGGAGAAGGACTGTTGCATCATAGCTGTTCAATCAAAAAAGTTTATTGTTTGTATTTTTTTACCCTCCCCAGCTCCTGGATCTCTTTTCTCTTCCAAATGACATATCTCCACTGCCTTTTCTGTCTACAAACCTGGCCACCCTTCATTTGCTCATCTCTCTATTGACTGTGCATCTCTTCAGTGTTCTATCTCTCTGCATCATTTGCATCTCTTCACTGTCCTATTTCTGTACAAGTTCTGCAGCACTTGACTGTCCAATCTCTTTACATTACCCACTTCTCTTCACTGCCGCATCACTTTACTGTCCCATCTCCCCAAAGCACCTGCTCATTTCTCTTCACTTTCACACTGTTCTACATCCCATGCATCACTTAAGTGTCTGCTTTCATTATAGCTCCAGCAGCTCCTCTCTGCCAAAGCTCTCTACAGCACCAGCAACTCTTCATTGCATCCTCACCCCACATCACCTGTATCCCATCATTGATCCTTTTTCCAGAGCCTCAGAGTCTCTTCAGTTTCACATACCATCTGTACAAATGCTGCAACTTTGTCCTGCCCCAAATGTCCACAACCTTATGCTTCTCTTCTCTGCCCCATCTCTGCAAAGGTGTCTACATTATACCACTGATCTATCTCTCCATAGCCCCAGCATCTCTCTATACTCCCTATTCATTTTTGGACATCTCCTGTTATTGTCACATTTTACCATAGCCTTTGCATTTCTTAACTAATTCATCTCTCAACAGCATTCTTTGCATCTTTTCACTGCCCTTCATTTCAACAGCAGCCTGACATGTCTTCATTACTCTGTTTCTCCCCCGAAATGCAGTTTACTGCCGCCCCATTATTTACTCACAACCGCTTATCTCCCACTAATGTTTCCCAACCCCATTTTCTCTCCACTGCAGCCTCATCTCTCCAAAAAGCATCTGATCAATCGTTTTGTTTTCGCAAACCCAAGCTCTCAACAGAAGTATTGTAACTAATTACAGTTTCAGCATCTCCTCACAGCCTCAGCATATTTCTCAACATAATCCTGAGTTTACAGGACAACATGGCGGCTGTGCTGCAGGCAGAGCACTAGAGAGCATGTGAGCGCGCACAACATGGTGTAATTGAACGCACCCGGCATATGCAGAATTAATGTGCCTCACCGTGTTGGCTTTGGTATCAGCGGAGGCCACAGAGGGGCTGTTGAGCAGGGACAGGAACGTCAGAGACTCGTACTAGTTCATGGGCGCCCTGGAGCTCAGGAAGAGCCACAGGGCGGCAGCGTGAGGTCTCCTGCTGGTCAGTGGGAAGCAGTGTCAGCACATACGCTGCACTTGCGGTTCCTGGAGTGCTGAAGGATTCTCTGGCTGCTGGGGAGAGTGCTGAATGCCACAAATAAGAGCTATTGGTTGGTGGAAGGAAGGAAGAAAGGCTGGAGAAACAGTCCAGGTACGGGAAAACAAAATCTTGGTAAGTTCAAAACTTTGCAAAAGGAGAAGGTTGCTAATATAACGGAGGGCGGTAAAAAACAACTCCCTGAGCAGCTCTTAAATACTCCCCCAATTTGTTTGACTTCTGAGCAAAGTGTGAAAGGAACTTACCACCGAACCCAGGTGTGTAGATCCAAGGAGAAGTCTAGGAAGGAGGCGTAAAGGAAAGGGAGAATGCAAAGAAGGAATTCCATTTTAGACCGTAAAGCAAAAATTACTCACTCGTTGAGGTCCTTTTTTAAGGTCTTACCCCCCAGTGGTGACTCTCCGAGAGCAAGAAACAGGTGCTGTAGAGAGGGTGGGGGGACAAACTAGTTTTATCAATGATGGCAGCGGAGGGGAGTACATCTAGCCCAGAGTGGCCTAATCAAGAACCAGCTTTAAATGGCTCTAGTTTAGAGAACGCTGGGCCCCAAGTGGATGATCCTACACAAGATAAGGGTAAGCAGAAATGTCCACCAGATATGGCCTTAAAAACACTAGGGAAAGAAAAAACAAATGTAGAGGCTCCAGTTGGCTCCTTAGAGACTATGTTTTCTTTGCTCACTGTTGATATTAGAAAGGGTTTCGCTGTATCTGAAGCAAATCAGGATGAAATACGCAGTTTCTGTGAGGCCCTTGAGAAACAGATTGATATTCTGTTTGTAAGGACGCGAAAGCTTGAGACCACGGTGGTGGAGTAAGAGAAGATCTGAGCAATAGTAAAATGGAACTACAGGTGCTATGGTGGGATCAGCAAGAATTGCAGGAGAAACTGGCGCAGCTGGAGAATAACTCAACAAGAAATAACTATAGGATATTTAATGCCCCTGAAGGGAAGGAAGGAGACAAACTAAAAGCTTTTGTAGTCTCCCTTATAAAGGCAACGGTTCAGATTGATGAGAGTGAGGTGGATATTGCAAAATATATTCAACAAGTACATAGAGATCCCTTCAGAAAAAATCCAAAAAGGGTTAAGCCACAGAAGATTCTCCTTAAGTTTAAGACATACGCTCTAAAGGGAAAAATTATTTCATGTGCATTAAAATTGAAGACATTAAGGGGGAAAGACTTTTCTTTTAAAAAAGTAGAAGCGACAGCACAGCTTACATTTCCTGCATCCCTTACAGTTATGCACAATAATACAATGCATGAGTTAAGAAGTCAAAAAGCAGCAGATGACCTATTAGAGGCCATCAAGAAAGGAGGAGCTGGAAACTAGCAGATGATATGTGTACAAGTGGAGCTGTAGGACAGGGTGTGCCCTGTTTTTTCTTAAGAATTGAAAGGGGGGTAAAGGTGGCCATATGAATTTGTTTATGTTCTGGTGGTGGATGCCTGTGGTGCTGGGAAGGAAAATTGGCCTAACATAATGTCCAGAAGGAAGTATGGGTGGGTTCTCCAAGGGAGGGTGAGGGTATAAGGGAGGGGTACACTCGATGGAGGGCATGTGGGAAAAACACTATACAAATGTCCTCAAAAACCTCTGCGAGATATAAGGCATTTAGAAGAGATATATGTGCTCAAACGGAGGGTAGGGAGAAAAAAGCAGGAAAGTGTTGATTCAGGTACTAACATGGAATATCAATATAGGGAGGAGGGTCAAGATACTACAATATCTTAGAGATTCTCCTGCCCATATTTTTATCCTGCAAGAGTCACATGGGGTGAAAAAGGAATAAGTTGAGCTATTTCAAAAACAAAGATGGATACAACAGATGGTATGTACGGATTAGATTGTGAATATAAGAGGGGTAGCAATAGTGGTGAAAAAATATGGATAATGCATACAAGGGTGGATAAGGGCGGCAGGTAGATCATAGCAAAAATAAAAATAGGTGATAGATTACTAACATTAGCAGGATATTATGGTCCAAACTTGGATGACTGTGAGCCACTAAAAACTGTGTTCACCAATCTGTTAGATCTTTCAGGGCCCGTAATTGTGGCTGGAGACTTTAACGTGATAATGAATCAGAATGTAGATAAACCAAATAAAAGCAAAACTATACCTACTCCCAAATCACATGCATTTTTTAAATGTATGATGAAACATGCTCTTTGCGAATTGTGGAGAGAGAGGGTCGGCTGCTTGCAGGGTGCCTCATTTCATAATAAGAAATATGGACATAGATCGAGGATAGCCTACTTTTTAGTAGATGGAGACTTAGACAGGATAACCTAGACATTAGGATTAAAACAGCCCATCTATCAGACCATTCAGCAGTAGCATTAACAATCAGGGATACTAGCAGGTTTTCAGAAAGGAAGTGGACACTAGGACGTACCAGACTAGTGGATACAGAAGTAACTGAAGCTCTGAAAATAGAAGTAGGAGAATTCCTTAAGATCAATAGTAGCTCTGCTCCCATTGGGATAATATGGGACACACTCAAAGTCTTTATTAGAGATAAGATTTCAAGTGCAGTTTGCTACAAAATTAAACAACTCAGGAGTGAGGTGTCTCGTTAGAGGATGAAATGGAAAAGTTAGAGACTGAAATAAAAATAGATCTAGCAGATGATAGTAGGATTTTGGCAGAGACAAAACTGCATTAACTAAAAAACCAAATGGAAGAAATCCTCCAAACTCAGATTAAAAAAAAAAGGATGCTAGTAAGTTAAGCCCATTTTGAGTATGAGAAGGGAGCAGGGAAGCTATTAGCTTAGAAGATTAAGGTAGGCCAAAATAGAAATCGGATTAAGGAAATCAAGGATGGGCAATCAGGTGCAATGCTGACCAGTGAGATTGAGATAGAAGAGGCATTTAAGGACTACTTCCGGGATCTATATTCGAAAGAGGGAACAGTACTAGAAGAGGAGGTTAATGGTTGGTTAGCAAGCTCTATTAAACCCTTGGACTCACCTCAGAAAAAGTTTCTAAACAAGGACATCACAGAGGAGGAGGTCAGAATGGCCGTACAGTCAAGTAAGGGGGACAAAGCCGCAGGACCCAATGGCATAACAGCAAAGCTTTATAAAATGATAGGGGAGATGTTAAACTCATATATGACAACAATGATCAGGGAGATTTAGCTCTTTTCTGTCCAATAGTAGTTTATGACTTGAGCATCTCTCCAGAGTTGTATTTATCAACAGCCCCAGTGTCAGTTTACAATCACACTACAGAAGGAGCGACCTCCTGTTCTGGTTTTCTTGATGTGTGGTACCGTAGCGAGGGAAAGCTGGGCTGAGCGGAGGGATCTTTGGGGTCCGTTGAAAGAGAGGCGGTAGTTCATCTAGACGGGGCCGGTGTTATGGAGGGCTTGTGGGCGTGGGTGAGAAGCTTGAAGGTGATTCTCTTTTCTACAGGGAGTCAGTGTAGTGTCTGCAGGTGTTGGGTGGCGCATTAGTTTGAGAACTAGTCTGAGGGTGGTGTTTTGGGGAGAGTTTCTTGTTGATCCCGGCGTAGAGTGCATTGCCATAGTCCAGTCTGCTGCTGATGAGGGCGTGGGTGATGGTTTTCCTGTGTTCGAGGGGTATCCAGTAGAGAGTTTTACGTAGGAGACCGAAGGTGTGAAAACAGGAAGGGGTGACAGCGTTGATCTGGCGGTCCATTTTGAGTTCTGAGTCCAGGATAATTCCAAGGTTGCGTGCGTAGTCCATGGGTGGGGGTGGGTTCCGAGGGCAGGGGGCCACCAGGTATCGTTACAGGCATCACAATATGGGCCTAAGATGAGTACTTCGGTTTTGTCTGTGTTCATTTGTAGGTAGCTCTTCTTCATCCACCTGGCGACAGCTTCCATTCCTTCTTGAAAGTTGAGTTTCAAGATGTGGGGTTCATTGGATAGTAAGAGGATGAGTTGTGTGTCTTCTGCGTACGATACGATGTTGAGTCCGGGTGCTTTGACGATGGAAGCGGAGAGGGGCCTCTCCCTATCCAACGAGCCCAACACCGCCAGACGCAACTTTCGAGAAGGCATGGAAGCCGTCGCCAAATGGATGAAAAACAGCTGCCTACAACTAAACACCAACAAAACAGAAGTACTCATCATGGGCCCAAACCCCGACGCCTGGAGTGACACCTGGTGGCCCACCGCCCTCGGAAACCCGCCAACCCCCACAGACCACGCACGCAACCTGGGAATCATCCTGGACTCCGAGCTCAAAATGGACCACCAGATCAACTCTGTCTCATCTTCCTGCTTCCACACCCTCCGCCTCCTTCGTAAGACCTTCAAATGGATCCCCCTCGAACACCGAAAGACAGTCACTCACGCCCTGGTCACCAGCAGACTCGACTACGGCAACGCACTCTACGCCGGAATAAACAAAAACCTCATCCGCAAGCTACAGAACATCCAGAACGCCGCCGCAAGACTGGTCCTCAACCTGCCAAAACACTGCCACATCTCCCAGCACCTGCGCACACTCCACTGGCTCCCCGTCGAGGCGAGAATCACCTTTAAGATGCTCACCCACGCACACAAGGCCCTCCACGGCACCGGACCAGCATACCTGAACAGTCGACTCAAATTCCACGCACCCCAAAGGACCCTACGATCAGCCCAGCTTTCCTACGCTGTGGTCCCCCGCACCAGAAAGACCAGATCGGGAGGCCGCTCCTTCTCCTTCCTCGCGGCCAAAGCATGGAACGCCCTTCCGCTCCACCTCAGACAGACAACATCGCTCCCCATCTTCGCAAGAAACCTCAAAACCTGGCTCTTCGACAGACCCCCTCCTTGATGGAATGGAACCATGCACACCCCGAACCCCCCCCCCCACCCCTAGCGCCTTGAGACCCTTACGGGTGAGTAGTCGCGCTTTAACAAACTCCTGATTGATTGATTGATAGTTGTTGAACCGGGTGGGGCTGATGTAGGATCCTTGGGGATTGCGTAGGTTGTTGGCGTGGGCTTCGAAATGAAGGGAAGTCTGATCCGCTAAACTTTTGGCCAGGCCCATGCTGGCATTCTAAAAAATATTAGGACAGCTGCAAGTGGGAGTAGAGCAGATATAGCAAGTGAGTCATCCTAGTCACAATTTGTACTTTCTGAAACAGAAAAATTTTGGGAAGTTCAAATTTTCCATGGGAGCATGGTCCAAAGCTGAGGGAAACAACCTTTACAACGCAACTTTTACAACGCACTACCATTACAACAAAACTTTTATAACGCAACATCCATTGCATCGCATGCCATTACAACGCAACCATTACAATGCATGACACTACAACGCATACCATTACAACGCATACCATTACAACGCATACCATTACAACGCATACCATTGCCATCCAACATTTACCCTACTGTTGCACCCCCTGGAGTTAGAATAATAATTTTTACCCCTACACTATCCAACACTTACCCTACTGTTGCACCCCCTGGAGTTAGAATAGTAATTGTTACCCCTACACTATCCAATACTTACCATACATGCAATGTAATGTTATGTGTTGTAATGGTATGCGTTGTAAAGGTAGTATGCGTTGTAATGGAATGCGTTGTAAAGGTAGTTTTTAAAAATTCGTTGTAATGGCTTGCGTTGTAATGGAATGCGTTGTAATGGATGTTGCGTTGTAAAAAATGCATTGTAAAGGTATGCGTTGTAAAAGTATGCGATGTAACGTCATACAACCAAAGCTGTTGCAGGTGAGAGTCCATCGCAGCCAGATATGTCATGGCATACTCTTGTTGAACTCATTGGTTTTGACAGAGCAATACTCAATGTCATAGCTGCTAGTGTCATTTTACTGCTGATATAGATTTGACACCTCATTCCTGTTTCAAGGTTGAAAAAATTATTAAATGTCACTCCTGGAAATGTTTTTCAGGTCCTCAGGCTGGCTTCTAGGCACCAGATCTCTCTGCAGTCAAGGATATTGCAGGGTCAAGTCCTCTGTGGTGAAGTGTGCCCTTTTGAATTCCAGAACTCTTCTGCTTTTTCTGTCTATGGAGCAGGTAATCAAGAGATCAGCCACCTGAACCTTGGAGAGAAGTTCAAGTCACTGGGTGCAAGTAGGAGGCAGGGGATTTTAATTTCTTTTCTTCCAGCACGGTCTTTTTTCTTCAGCTGTTGCCTATCTAGAGCATCCAGAGCACGATCCAGTGATTGGAATATTTTCCTACTTATTCCCGTCTACGTCTTTCTTTGTACCTAGCTCCTATTGCAGCACCTCCACTTTGCTTTACTGTACACATTCTCATAATCCATATAACTATAATGACTAATCCCTTCCTCCATCAGAAGAGGTTCTGACTCTCCATAAACCACTCTCCTTTTAAGAGTAGGTATCTTCCCTTTGTTAGGGTCAAAAACTGTTTTCCTCTTGCTGGGACTGGAGCTAGCCTAAGAGTTTAGGAGAACACAGGGAATGAATGGGAGCAGATCCTGCTATCCCAATTTGGCACCTGCAAGTGAAAAGAGGCAGTGTGAAGGCTATCCCTTCTCCATACTATTACTGTCTCATTTGATAGTGGTTAATTCCTGTGAAGTGGGCAGTTTTAGACAACACCCAGGCATTTCTGTACCCAAAGCCAGGGCTATTTTCCTCTAACGAATGAGGTAACTCCAGCTAGCTGAGATAAGTAAAAAAAAGTATTATAAGCCAGTTTTGGATAGGCACCACAAAGTACATTCATGTAAAGTTACTTGTACACTAAACATAGCAAAACACTACTTTCCTCATAAAATCCATTTTTACCATTTCAGAATTAGTGGAGCATCACTTTGAATATTTTTTCTAGAACTTTCCCAGGTGGAAAAAGAGTTTTATTTATACCAAGGCTACTTCATAGAGAATGTAGCTTGACCTACAGAGTGAAAACAGCATTTGACTATTTACTCACTGGAAAGGCACATGTGACATTTGTATACATTAACCCCTTCCATGCTTGTGACGGAACCGTTCCGTCATCAGTCACGGCTGAGCTGTGCTGATGACGGAACGGTTCCGTCACGACCGCGCCCTGTTCTGGAATGTCCAGCACAGGGGCGGAATCGGCGCCGCACGGAAGCGGTTAAGCACCTAGCCCTCTGGGTTTCAAGCCATGCTTTAGGGGTAAATTACCAATATATGAAAATATTGTTTTTCTACATGACCACACATGACAAGACATTTTCTTGTCTTTTTGTAGCTGTAGGGCAGCCTAGCCAGAGCACAATGGTGCTTTCTGGAGTCATATATATATATATATATATATATGTTTGTGACATATGTTGGTGGCGTATAAATGCACAACAGTCCACTTACTACATGTAGGTTCCAGGCTCTTGGTGCAATTTCTGTGGCAACTAACAATGGACAAAACTGAAAGTTAAATAAGAGTGGGCGACCCATTTAACAAGCTAGTTTTTGCTTTAGATTCAGGTTATGCTAATGGGTTGTTGGCTACCCCTGTTCCCATGTCACATACTTTCAACAGGAGAGGGTTAGCAACTACCAAAGACTTTATTTTAGCCTCACGTTCGCACGCGCACATGTCCCTCTCTATTACCATGGGGGAAAATGCCCTGAGCGACCACTTCCCCCTTTCCTTATTGGTTAAGTTACCCATCTTGAGACCCAAAATTTCTAACAAGACTACACAAGCATTAGAAAATATCGAACTGGACAAAACAAATGGATACACCTTAAGGTGGGTGAAAGTAGATCCTGACACCCTGGCTAAAAATGTGGTTACGAATTGTAAGTCCTCAATCGACACCTGCTTAAATGTTTTAGCGCCCGATGCTAACATTGTGCGCTCCTTTTATGAAATTTCCAAGGAGGTTAATAATCTGCTAACTATTCAGTATCGTAAGATTAAGAAAAATCATGGGTGGTTCGAAAGGAAATGCACCTAAGCTTATTCTAAGATAGGGACAACGACGCTCCTTTCCTGGTCTAGGGACAACGACGCTCCTTTCCTGGCAGGCAGGAGGGTACCGGCTATCATGTTCGCCGATGATACCCTCCTGCTTTCCAAATCACCGATGGGGATCCAGCGGATCCTAGATGGATTTGGTCTTTTCTGCAGACAACATGGTCTTGAGATCAATACAGAGCAGACCAAGTTCATGATATTCAACCCCTCCCCTAAAACTAGACCTAACCCATCCTTGGGCTCAGCAAGACTGGAAAGGGTTAAAGCCTTCCAGTATTTGGGTGTAACCCTACATGAGAATTTATCTTGGGGCCCTCAAATAGTAAGATCCCGGCTAAAGCTTTGTCAATTGTCTGGTGCAATTTTGAAGGTTGCAAACACTTCTACTTTCAAACCTATTGGCCCGGCAATAGAAATGTATAAAACTCAAGCCAAAGCGGCCGCTTCTTATGGTAGTGAGCTATGGGGGCATAAAGCAGGGAAAGAACTTCTTAGTGTAGAAAATAATTTCCTCAGACGTCTCCTAGCTCTCCCCCGTGGCACACCCCTGCTCCCCTTGAGATTAGATTTGGGTCTCCCCTCTATAGCTGAGGATCTGGAACTAAAGCCTTTACGATTCTGGCACAGGCTTTGGACCACCAGCGAGCTTGCTCATTATAGGCAAGACCTCATTCATGTAATGAACTTGAACAAGCGTGATAAAATTCCTTGGTTGGTCTTCATTAAGAAAGAACTGTATCGCCTGAGACTCCAGGAGTTATGGGAGGTTCCCGAACAAGGTTGCCAAAGGGTCTCCCGCAAAAGACTGGTGGAAATACACAAGGAAAAAAGTTTATTTACTCAGGTGTCCTCACCCAAAACCGGCATCTTAACAGACCGGTTTTTGGATTCCAAAAATTCTTATCAACTTGAAGGTTTTATTTTCCCCATTTTAGCACGAAAACTGTTCATCCAATGGAGGTTGGGCACACTGCCTATTAAAACTAATCATGATGAGGAGGAAATTCATGTCCTGTTCTTTTACCCAGCCTACAATAGACCAAGGAAATATTGGCTTGTGCCATTATGTAGGAACTTGGGCATAAGGAGCCATTTGAACTCTTACAGAATACTGAAAACTAGTACTCTGCCTTACATAGTCTTTGCAGTTGCCAAATACATAATGGCCATGTGGCTGATAAGGAATAAACTTCTAAAAGACTGAACATTGATATGAACTGTAATGTACTCCCTCTCATGAATAGACTTCTAAGGAATCTGGGGGCATATTACAAACGTTAAGCGATATTTATCGCTAACGATGCTTAGCAACAAATTTTTTAACGCTAAGCATCGTCAGAAATTATCGCAGATAAACCTTGCTAATATCAAGGTTTATCGCAAATGCGATAAAAAACGGCCGCAATGCATGAATATCGCTGAAAAGTCAGCGATATTCATGCATTACCGAGCTAATGCTCTTAGCCATGTTATCCACCTCCCATTGGATAACATGGCTAAGAACTGCTCAGGGCAGGTGTTAGTTTTTGGAGATATTCGCGCTTAGCGCGAATATCTCCAAAAGTTGGTAATAGGAGATAGCGATGTTAGCGACTGTTTCCAGTCGCTAACATCTTGGCACGCCCACTTTGCATGTCATTAGTGATAAATATCACTGACATGCAAAGTGGGGCCCAAGATGGTCGCTATCTCCTACTAGCTGTCGCTAACTGGTGATAGCGACAGCTAGGTAATAGGGAGATAATTTTATCTCCGCTTTCTTGGCATTAAAAGCCAAAAAAGCGGAGATAAACCCCCTTGATAATATGCCCCTTAATTTTTATGCAATGTCCTTCACATAAGGGAATGGTCTTTTTAATGTTTTTAATGTTGAATGTTTTTATTGTATCTTTTATGGTCTAATAGACCGAAATAAAGAATTTTTGGATTGGATTGGATTATTCTAAGATAAACAAGCATTTACAATGCAATGGTCTCGGCATCATTAAAGGTAGAGCTATTGGCATTGCTCATGACATTTCTTTTTTCTTTAAATCATAAATAAATGGCATTGTCATTTACATTGCCAATACACAGCACTCTGCACTCAACAGCACACAGCACTCTGCACTCAACAGCACACACCACTCTGCACCTGCACTCACTGCTCTGCACACTCACTACTCTGCACTCACTACTCTGCAATCTGCACTCACTACTCTGCATTCTGCACTCACTACTCTGCACTCACACCCTGCACTCACTACTCTGCACTTACTACTTTGCACTCACTACTCTGCACTCACTACTCTGCACTCACTACTCTGCGCTCACTACTCTGCACTCACTACTCTGCACTCACTACTCTGCACTCACTACTCACAACTCTGCACTCACAACTCTGCACTGACAACTTTGCACTCACTACTCTGCACTCACAACTCTGCACTCACTACTCTGCACTCACTACTCTGCTCTCACTACTCTGCACTCACTACTCTGCACTCACTACTCTGCACTCTCTACTCTGCACTCACTACTCTACACACTCACAACTCTGCACTCACAACTCTGCACTCACTACTCTGCACTTTGCACTCACTACTCTGCACTCACTACTCTGCACTTTGCACTCAATACTCTGCACTCAATACTGTGCACTCAATACTCTGCACTCTGCACTCAATACTCTGCACTCTGCACTCAATACTCTGCACTCTGCACTCAATACTCTGCACTATGCACTCACTACTCTGCACTCACTACTCTGCACTCACTACTCTGCACTCACTACTCTGCACTCACTACTCTGCACTCACTACTCTGCACTCACTACTCTACACACTCACTACTCTGCACTCACTACTCTGCACTCTCTACTCTGCACTCACTACTCTGCACTCACTACTCTGCACTCACAACTCTGCACTCAATACTCTGCACTCTGCACTCACTACTCTGCACTCACTACTCTGCACTCACTACTCTGCACTCACAACTCTACACTCACTACTCTGCACTCACTACTCACTACTCTGCACTCACTACTCTGCACTCACTACTCTGCACTCACTACTCTGCACTCACTACTCTGCACTCACTACTCTGCACTCTGCACTCACAACTTTGAACTCACTACTGTGCACTCACTACTCTGCACTTACTACTCTGCACTCTGCACTCTGCACTCACTACTCTGCACTCACTACTCTCCACTCACTACTCTGCACTCACTACTCTTCACTCACGACTCTGCACTCTGCACTCTGCACTCACTACTCTGCACTCTGCACTCACTACTCTGCACTCTGCACTCACTACTCTGCACTCACTACTCTGCACTCACTACTCGGCACTCACTACTTGGCACTCACTACTCGGCACTCACTACTCGGCATTCTGCACTCACTACTCGGCACTCTGCACTCACTACTCTGCACTCACTACTCTGCACTCACTTCTCTGCACTCACGCTCTGCACTCACTACTCTGCACTCACTACTCTGCACTCACAACTCTGCACTCAGTACTCTGCACTCACTACTCTGCACTCACTACTCTGCACTCACTACTCTGCACTCTGCACTCACTACTCTGCACTCTGCACTCACTACTCTGCACTCACTACTCTGCACTCACTACTCTGCACTCTGCACTCACTACTCTGCACTCACTACTCTGCACTCACTTCTCTGCACTCACTACTCTGCACTCACTACTCTGCACTCTGCACTCACTACTGTGCACTCTGCCCTCACTACTCTTCACTCTGCACTCACTACTCTGCACTCACTACTCTGCACTCTGCACTCACTACTCTGCACTCTGCACTCACTACTCTGCACTCTGCACTCACTACTCTGCACTCTGCACTCGCACTCTGCACTCACACTCTGCACTCACACTCTGCACTCACACTCTGCACTCACACTCTGCACTCACTACTCTGCATTCACTACTCTGCACTCACTACTCTGCACTCACTACTCTGCACTCTGCACTCACTACTTTGCACTCACAACTCTGCACTCACTACTCTGCACTCTGCACTCACTACTCTGCACTCACTACTCTGCCCTCACTACTCTGCACTCACTACTCTGCCCTCACTAGTCTGCACTCTGCACTCACTACTCTGCACTCACTACTCTGCACTCACTACTCTGCACTCACTACTCTGCACTCTGTGCTCACTACTCTGCACTCTGCACTCACTACTCTGCACTCTGCACTCACTACTCTGCACTCTACACTCTGCACTCACTACTCTGCACTCACTACTCTGCACTCTGCACTCACTACTCTGCACTCTGCACTTACTACTCTGCACTCTGCACTCACTACTCTGCACTCTGCACTCACTACTCTGCACTCTGCACTCACTATTCTGCACTCACTACTCTGCACTCACTACTCTGCACTCTGCACTCACTACTCTGCACTCACTACTCTGCACTCTGCACTCTGCACTCACTACTCTGCGCTCACTACTCTGCACTCACTACTCTGCACTCTGCACTCACAACTCTGCACTCACAACTTTGCACTCACTACTCTGCACTCACTACTCTGCACTCACTACTCTGCACTCACTACTCTGCACTCTGCACTCACTACTCTGCACTCACTACTCTGCACTCACTACTCTGCACTCACTACTCTGCACTCACTACTCTGCACTCACTACTCTGCACTCACTACTCTGCACTCTGCACTCACTACTCTGCACTCACTACTCTGCACTCACTAATCTGCACTCTGCACTCACTACTCTGCACTCTGCACTCACTACTCTGCACTCACTACTCTGCACTCACTACTCTGCACTCTGCTCTCACTACTCTGCACTCTGCACTCACTACTCTGCACTCTGCACTCACTACTCTGCACTCACTACTCTGCACTCACTACTCTGCACTCACTACTCTGCACTCTGCTCTCACAACTCTGCACTCACAACTTTGCACTCACTACTCTGCACTCACTACTCTACACTCACTACTCTGCACTCACTACTCTGCACTCTGCACTCACTACTCTGCACTCACTACTCTGCACTCTGCACTCACTACTCTGCACTCACTACTCTGCACTCACTACTCTGTACTCTGCACTCACAACTTTGCACTCACTACTCTGCACTCACTACTCTGCACTCACTACTCTGCACTCTGCACTCACTACTCTGCACTCACTACTCTGCACTCTGCACTCAGTACTCTGCACTCAGTACTCTGCACTCTGCCCTCACTACTCTGCACTCACTACTCTGTACTCTGCACTCACTACTCTGCACACTCACTCTGCACTCTGCACACTCACTCTGCACTCACACTCTGCACTCACTACTCTGCACTCATGGAATCTTCCACCACACTTTCTAAAACTCTATAGTCCGAAGCATAATAGGCACAGGACCAAAAGAAGGGTAGACATTTGCTTAAAATAATCTTATTGTATTTATGAGAAGCAAAAGCGAGACTGTGAAATGTGCTGAATATCAGTTTGTTACGAATCAACAGAGTGGAGTTAGAGAACCAAGAAATAGTAATTTAGAATCCGGGTTAGAAGGAGTAGTAATCACAAGCTGAGGATCAACGGGCGCGAAACAGCGTGGTGGGCGCGCACGAGACGCAGCATGGGCGTGCACATCAGCTGAAGATCGCCGGAGAAGACACCGAGTCTGCCTGCTGCCGTGACTGACCCGCTGCGGAGGGAAAGAGCCCGGTGAGTGGGGGTAGAGGGTGGGCGGCAGAGAGGGAGTGGGCAGAGATGGAGGGTGTGTGTGTGTGTGTGTGTGTGTGTGTGTGTGTATGTGTGTGTGCGTGTGTGCGTGCGTGTGTCTGTCTGTGTGTGTGTGTCTGGCGTGTGCCTGCCTGCCTGCCTGCCTGTGTGTGTGTGTGTCCACAGACCCTGGTAGGCTCGTGCACCGCTCTGTCTTCCCTTGAGAGCGAACTCGGCGACAATAGGTCTCGATGCCGAGACCTAAAAAGGAACTGCATAAGCAGCCCAGATCATTACTCAGAGTCAGACAGGCTAGATCAGAACATAGAGGGGCGGTCTTAGAGAGGAAGCGTACTTTACGTAATGAAGCATGGTACTCCCTTCATAGTGCGGCGTAATTGAAGGATAGTGCTGCCTTTTGGAAAGTTCTGAGGGCCCCTTTTCTGTCTTCTAATGATGGCCCATCTGTAGACATAGCCATTTCTGAAGAAACTTGGATTACCCACTTTTCCGGGTTGTATAGTGACCAAGGAAACCAGGGGTCGACATTGACTGACACTACTAGTGACAATTACGACCGGGTCGATCTTAAAATTACTAGAGCCAAACAGGGTAGCCTGTTCTGTGCTTTTGTGGAACTCACCGCGCCTTTGGCTCTGTAAGACATGAAAGGCTGTGGGAGGTCCTTGAGGCAGCAGCAGCGGTGGATCCCCATATTATTGTTTTTTTAAGACGCTTATATAGTGGAGCTGTTGCAAGTATGCTGTACTGTTAGACGGAGACCTGGAGGGTCGGCCGAGCACAGTGATCGCACAGACAGGTAACTTCCCCCCCACAGATGGACACCACACAAAGATCAGGGTAACACCTTTTATAGGCACTTCTGGTAGTAGAGTGGTACGGTACAAGGCGATCAGGACACGATGATCCTCTCAATTCTAGTCTCTAGTAAGGGAAGGGGGTAGCGGGGCAGTCTTGGTACCTACGGGTACTGAGGTGTAACGGTGATAGCTCACAATCCTCGAGCTCGGTGTTCGGATGGGTCGGACCACGGCAGCGCCTGCAGGTCCCGAAGAGGTCGTAGGTGGCAACGGGCCGCGGCAGTGCCAGCAGGTCCCAACGAGGATGAAGGTTACAACGGGCCGCGGCAGCGCCAGCAGGTCCCACGAGCATGCAGGTTGCAACGGGCCGCGGCAGCGCCAGCAGGTCCCATGAGGATGAAGGTTGCAGAGGGCCGCGGCAGCGCCAGCAGGTCCCACGAGGATGAAGGTTGCAGAGGGCCGCGGCAGCGCCAGCAGGCAGGACAATGGTTCACAAGGCAGGGCTGTGGCAGCGCCAGCAGTCCGTCAAGGATGAGTTCTTCTCGGTGTCTCTCGACTCCAGGATACAACTGCCTTCCTGTCCTGGGGCTGCCTCAGTTATAGGTCTGGCGCCCTTTGATGTCCGGACCCTCGCTCTTGGAGGTCGGGAGGTCTGGGATGAGGGAGTCCAGACACCCAGCAGGGGGGTGGAGCCAGCGCCCGAGGAGGCTGGGGGTGCTCGGCACCTGGCGGGGGAGAGCCATCGACACTTCGTACTCCCATTGACCTGCCAAGTGGTCCGTTCACCTCCTGGGTGGAGGGTGGTGCCGGGATGTCGGGGCCTGGCCAGGCCCAGGGTTGGGGTCGGGCTGAGGCCGCGCGGCCGCGTGGTGCCGTGTCCAAGATGGCGGCTGGGCCGGGCAATGGTGCTGACGGTGGCCCGGGCCCTGTCCTGCGGGGAGGGAGCGAGCCCTTCATGTGGCCTGTCCAACATGCGTCCCCCCCAGCTGAAGGCGGGGAGAGTCACCCATCTTCTTGGGGACTTTCCTCGTCGAGGCGGAAAAAGCGGGACAGGCCGTCCGCGTTGGCGTGGTCTTGGCCAGGGCGATGTTCCACAGTGAAGTCCATCCCCTGCAGGGAGATGGACCATCGCAATAGTTTGGGGTTCTCCCCCCGCATCTGCATGAGCCATTGCAGGGGCCGATGGTCCGTCTGTACCCGGAAATGGGTTCCGAAGAGGTACGGCCGGAGCTTCTTGAGGGCCCATACCACAGCGAAGGCCTCTCGCTCAATGGTGCTCCAGCGCTGTTCTCGGGGCAGTAGGCGTCTGCTGATGAAGGCCACCGGTTGGTCCACCCCTTCGGTGTTCAGTTGGGAGAGGACGGCCCCAATACCATGGTCGGAGGCATCGGTCTGCACGATGAACTCGCGGCTGTAGTCGGGGGCCTGGAGTACAGGAGCGGTGCACATGGCGGCCTTCAGCGTCTCGAAGGCTGCTTGACAGTCGGGCGTCCAGTTGACTCTCTTTGGGCTGTTCTTGGACGTGAGTTCCGTGAGGGGCCCCACAATGCTGCCATAGTCCCTCACAAACCGCCGGTAGTATCCGGTGAGCCCCAGGAAGGCTCGGACCTCTGTTTGTGTCTCGGGGGGTTGCCAGGACTGGATGGCAGCTACCTTGAGTTGGAGGGGAGCCACCAGACCGCTCCCCACTTGGTGTCAGAGGTAGGTTACGGACCCCTGGCCGATTTGGCACTTGCTGGCCTTTATGGTGAGGCCGGCCTGTTGGAGGGCCTGCAGGACCTCTCGGAGGTGGTGGAGGTGGTCTGCCCAGTGGCGGCTGTATACCGCGATGTCGTCCAGGTAGGCGGCGCTGAATTCTTCGAGGCCCGCCAATACCTGGTTCACCAGTCTTTGAAAGGTGGCTGGAGCGTTCTTCATGCCGAAGGGCATCACTCTGAAGTGGTAGTGTCCGTCCGGGGTGGAGAAAGCGGAACGTTCTTGGGCCCTGGGGGTGAGGCCGATCTGCCAGTAGCCCGCTGTCAGGTCAAAGATGCTTAGGTAGCGGGCTGCCCCCATGCGGTCGACCAGTTCATCTGCGCGGGGGATAGGGTGAGCGTCGGTTCGGGTGACCGCGTTCAGCCCCCGATAGTCGATGCAGAATCGGAGCTCAGGTGTGGTGCCCGGTGCCGCGGCCTTGGGGACCAGGACGACCGGGCTGGCCCAGGGACTGTCTGAAGGTTCGATGACTCCGAGGGCGAGCATCTTGGAGACTTCTTCTTGGATGCATGTACGTACCCGATCCGGTACTCGGTACGCCCGGTGTCGGACAGGAGGACTGTCCCCCGTGTCCACGTCGTGCAGGCACCAGGAGGTGACTCCGGGTGCGAGGGAGAACAGATTTGCGAACGGCAGCAGGAGGGCCCGGCAATCTTGACGCTGCTCTGGGGTCAGGGCCTCGGAGAGTCGGACCCCGTCCACCGAGCCATCCCTTTCCCGAGTCCTCAGTAGGTCAGGGAGGGGCTCGGAGTCTCCTTCCGTACCACTGTCGGTAGCCATCAGCAGGCTGAGTTCTGAGCGCATGAAGTGGGGTTTGAGCCTGTTGGCATGGAGGACCCGGAGGGGGTTCCCGGGGGACTCCAGGTCGATGAGATAGGTGACGGGACTCTTGCGCTCGATCACCTTGAAGGGCCCCGTCCATTTGTCTTGCAAGGCACACGGTTCGATGGGGGAAATCACCCATACCTGCTGACCCGGTTCAAACTCGATGGAGGAGGCATGTTGGTCGTACCACTTCTTCATGTCCTCTTGACTGGCCTCTAGATTGGCTTTAGCGAATTCCCTGAATTTCCGGGTCTGATTGCGGAGGGTCAGGAGGTATTTGTAGACGTCCGGGGGGGTCTTTAGGGGGGCCATCTCCCATTCCTCCTTCACTAGGCTGAGAGGCCCGCGAACGGGGTGTCCGTACAGGAGTTCGAAGGGGCTGAAGCCGAGGGACTTCTGGGGGACTTCTCGGTAGGCGAAGAGGAGGCACGGTAGTAGCACGTCCCACTGGCGGCGTAGGGGTTCTTCCAGCCCCATGATCATCCCCTTGAGGGTGCGGTTGAACCGCTCGACTAGTCCGTTCCCCTGGGGGTGATAGGGGGTGGTGAAGCGGTAAGTGACTCCGCACTGCTGCCAGAGGGATTTCATATACTTTGAAATAAAGTTCGTACCCCTGTCGCTGACGACTTCCCGGGGGAAGCCCACTCGAGAGAAGATCCCCATCAAGGCTCGACCCACTACTGGGGCTGTTATAGTACGAAGGGGGACCGCCTCAGGATAGCGGGTAGCGTGGTCCACCAGGACCAGGATGAAGCGATGCCCCTGGGCTGTTCGGGGGTCCAGGGGCCCCACAATGTCTATTCCCACCCTTTCGAACGGGGTGGTCACCACGGGGAATGGTTGTAGGGGTGCCTTGAGTTTGCGGCCGCTCTTCCCGCTGGCCTGGCAGGTCGGGCAGGACCGGCAATGGTTGGATACGTCATTTCTCATTTTGGGCCAAAAAAAGTGAGTCACCAGGCGGTGGTAGGTCTTGTCTTGGCCCAGGTGCCCGGCCAGGGGGACATCATGGGCTAGGTTCAACAGGAAGTCTCTGAAGTGGAGGGGCACCACCAGCACTCGCCCGGCCCCCAGTTCTGCGATTTTCTGTTCGCTGTACAAGAGGTCATTGTCCCAATAAACCCAGTGGGCCCCGGTGGTGTCTCCTTGGCTCTGGGCGAGCGCTTGCTGTCGCAATCCCTCGAGGGAGGGGCAGGTCTTTTGCTCCTGCCGGAATTGTTCCTGGGTGGGCCCCCCTTCTTGGCGCCACTGAGCCAGGTCGGGAAGCTCGGGGGGCTGTGTGGACCCTTCTGGGGTGGGGTCCGGGTGGTCGGTCTGGAGGAAGTCTTCTTCTGAAGTGATCGAGGGCGGAGGTGCTGCCCATTCTGGTTCTTCTGGTCTAGGGATGGTGCGGGTGGCCATGGACCGGGTGGTTACGCACGCCCAGTCCGGGAGACCCAACATCCCCAGATGCTCTCTTCTTTCCACAGCGGCCCACGGGGAGCTCTCGAGATCGTTCCCCAGGAGGCAGTCTACGGGGGCATCGTCACGGACAGTTACTTTCAGCATGCCGGACACTCCTCCCCATTCGAAGGGGACGCAGGCCATCCGACACAGGCTCTCCGAGTTATCTGCCGATCGGACGGGGCAAAGTACGTTTGGTAGGATTTGTTCTGGGGTCACCAGGTGACAGCGGACGGCCGTCACACTGGCCCCGGTGTCACGCAGGGCCTCGGCCTTGCGCCCATTGATGCTCACCCATTGGCTGTACTTCCGAGTGTTGGCGGGCAGGGGAGTCCGCGGGACTATGTCTCTTCCTCCTAGGCATGCCAGGGTCATGGCGGCGGGTTCCCACTCGAACTGCTCCGACTCATAGGTCTCCGTGTCTTCGGAGACTTGTTCTTCTCCCAGGGCGGCGGCCGCCATCTGGCGGGGCCCGGGGGCCTGGTTTTTCGGGTAGGTCGGGTCACTGGCATAGTGGCCGACTCGCTGGCATCGATGACACGTCACGTTAGCTCGGAACCCCGGGCGCATCGGGGGGTTTCCCCGGCCTGCTGGGGCCGGGGTGGCGTTAGTGGGTGCGGCCGGGACGGCGTCTCTGCCCCGGCCCGGGCCTCCTCCTCCTCCTCGGGGACGATGATGACCTTGGTTGGTTCTGTTCTGCTCATTCGGCCCACTCCGGGCCACTCGGGTGCTCTCCCACCGGTCAGCCTCGGTGGCGAGCTGCCGGGGTTCAGTCAATTTACTGTCGAGGAGGTGCTGCCTGAGCTCGACGAAGCAGTTGTTGGAGAGGTGCTCCCACACAATGATATTGAAGAGTTGTTCGTAAGTGGTTACGTTGTTACCCTTGATCCACCCCTCGAAGGCTCGGCTGAAATAGTTCACGTATTCCAACCACGTCGTACCTGGGATCCGGGTGCAGTTGCGGAACCTCTGGCGGTACATTTCGGGTGTAAGCCCATATCGACTGAGGAGGGCGGCCTTCATGTGGTCATAGGACGTCATTTGATGGTCCGGAAGCTGCAGCAGGGCATCACGACCCTCGTTGACGAATCTCCCCCATAGACCGGCTCCCCAGTCACTTCGAGCGACCCGGTGGGCGGTCATGGCAATCTCATAGGCCTTGAACCACTGCTGTATGTCGTCATTCCGGTGATATTCTCGGACCACATCCTTGGGGATGTGGACCTTCTGCTCGGTAGGACCCGGGGAGTGCGGTTGCTCGGGCACCCCTAGGTTTTTGTTCAGTTTGCGTATTTCTATCTCCGCTAGTTTGCACTCGTGCTCGTATGCCAGTCTTTTTTCTTCGAGGTCTCTCTGTCTCTGTTTTTCCTCTCGCTCTTCTCTGAGCCGTAAGTGTTCTAAGTTTATTTTTTGTTCCGCCAGTTTCAATTCTCCGTCTAATCTGAGTCGTGCCAAGTCTAACTCGTGTAATCTATTTTTTTCCCGCTCTTGGACCTCTTCACGGGAAGGGCCTGTTCTCCGTTCCTCCGTCCGGGTGGTGTTGACTTCCGGGGCTGCGGGGTCCCGGGGGGTTGCGGTATTTGTCTCTGCCCAGGCCTCTAGGGCGTTTTTGAAGTCTTCTTTTGTGCTTAGCCCGGTGGTAGCAATGCCTAAGTCCATGCAAAATTGTTTGAGCTCTCGGTGGTTGTATTCTTCCAGCTTTTCCATCTGGAACTTCTCCGCCGATCCGCTCTCTTTGGTCGTCATTGTGGTTTTAGTCGTAGGGTGAGTTACTGTCTGTACGGTACGCGTTGGTTCGGATCGCGCCGCTAGCCACCAATGTTAGACGGAGACCTGGAGGGTCGGCCGAGCACAGTGATCGCACAGACAGGTAACTTCCCCCCCACAGATGGACACCACACAAAGATCAGGGTAACACCTTTTATAGGCACTTCTGGTAGTAGAGTGGTACGGTACAAGGCGATCAGGACACGATGATCCTCTCAATTCTAGTCTCTAGTAAGGGAAGGGGGTAGCGGGGCAGTCTTGGTACCTACGGGTACTGAGGTGTAACGGTGATAGCTCACAATCCTCGAGCTCGGTGTTCGGATGGGTCGGACCGCGGCAGCGCCTGCAGGTCCCGAAGAGGTCGTAGGTGGCAACGGGCCGCGGCAGCGCCAGCAGGTCCCAACGAGGATGAAGGTTACAACGGGCCGCGGCAGCGCCAGCAGGTCCCACGAGCATGCAGGTTGCAACGGGCCGCGGCAGCGCCAGCAGGTCCCACGAGGATGGAGGTTACTACGGGCCGCGGCAGCGCCAGCAGGTCCCAACGAGGACGAAGGTTGCAGAGGGCCGCGGCAGCGCCAGCAGGTCCCACGAGGATGAAGGTTGCAGAGGGCCGTGGCAGCGCCAGCAGGTCCCACGAGGATGAAGGTTGCAGAGGGCCGCGGCAGCGCCAGCAGGCAGGACAATGGTTCACAAGGCAGGGCTGTGGCAGCGCCAGCAGTCCGTCAAGGATGAGTTCTTCTCGGTGTCTCTCGACTCCAGGATACAACTGCCTTCCTGTCCTGGGGCTGCCTCAGTTATAGGTCTGGCGCCCTTTGATGTCCGGACCCTCGCTCTTGGAGGTCGGGAGGTCTGGGATGAGGGAGTCCAGACACCCAGCAGGGGGGTGGAGCCAGCGCCCGAGGAGGCTGGGGGTGCTCGGCACCTGGCGGGGGAGAGCCATCGACACTTCGTACTCCCATTGACCTGCCAAGTGGTCCGTTCACCTCCTGGGTGGAGGGTGGTGCCGGGATGTCGGGGCCTGGCCAGGCCCAGGGTTGGGGTCGGGCTGAGGCCGCGCGGCCGCGTGGTGCCGTGTCCAAGATGGCGGCTGGGCCGGGCAATGGTGCTGACGGTGGCCCGGGCCCTGTCCTGCGGGGAGGGAGCGAGCCCTTCATGTGGCCTGTCCAACATGTACGGTCTGGGTGGGAGTGTTCTAAGACTTTTCCTATTAGGAGAGACAGCAGAAAAGGCTGTGTCCCCTTCCTTTTTAACCTTTACATTAACGGACTAGGTGAAGTACTAGTATCGAAGAGTAAACATTTTCCCTGAGCCGGAGGCCGTCCCATACCGTCACTCCTTTATGCGCATGATGCTGTGATAATGGCTTGCACCCAAAATGGCCTCCAGAGGGTCTTGGATAGTTTTAGCGAGTTTATGACAGACGATGGTCCTAATATAAACATCTCAAAGACCTTTGAGCTGGGTCTCCCTTACATCGCTGATCTTATAAAACTAGAGCCAATACTTCTGTGGCACAGAGTTTGGTGTAAATAGGGAGATCCTGCAAGATAGCTTGAGTGTGGAAGGGGCGCTAACGATTCCCTGGATCAAGTTTGTATATGATTTCATGAACAATTTGGGACATCCAGAGTTTTTCCCTGATCCAACCACTCTGCTGGCAATTCCAAATAAGACTTTAAGATAAGAGGGTCTCCATTTATTGGAATCCAGCAGAATGGCAGGGGAAGTTTCCAAAATTAGTGTAAGGCAACATCAGTTGCTAATCACAACCCCGGGATTGGACCATACCTAATTTTTGTACCCGAGACATTTGATAGATTTCTTCAAACAAGATTTAGGCTGGGTAATGTCCACAGATTAATGTCTTGGTCGACAATGAATAATTGGTCCCATGTACTGCCTCTATGTCCATGTGATAATACCTGTGAACAATCTACAATTCACCTAGTCCTGTTTTACAAATTTTATATTGACCCAAGGAAAATTTGGATAATTCCATTCTTAAGAAATTCAGGTTTACGGCAGTGTTGCCCAGCCCTGATTTTACTCCAGCTACTGGAAAATGAGCACATAGCATGGAGAGTACCTATGTTTTTATAGAAGGCGTTTTATCTTAGTAAACGTATTACAATCATTGAGCCGTAAAATGCATATGTTCCTCCGTGGGTACGTGATTTTATTGCAGTAAAATTAATTGGAATTATTGAAATCTTGTATTCTTGTACTCATCAAGTAGAATTTTAAAATCTTTTGTTATTTTTGCAAAATTAACATGCAATGTAATCGATTTTATGTGCTTTCATGACTGCTTAAAAAACAGCCGAATAAACCTTTATTTGAAAAAAAATATAACTCAACTGGGCAAAACTCATTTACAGTACCAGAGCACATACATTATGACACAGTGCACAGCCATAACACCAATAAAAATGATGTCCTGCTGAAACGTCTAGGTAGGGTGGCAGTGAGGAAAGGTAACATTGATACACTATATATTTATCTGTGTTTTAAGTGCTCTGTACCAAAATAGCAAAGCTTCAGCACGTTCTGAAACTACAGAATTGTCATGTAGCCTCTTAAATAGAAAACCTTAATACAAAACACGAAGGAATGTGATAGCATTCATCTTTTAAATACAAAATGTGCTAAACATTACGAACTGAGGGGCATATTATCAAGGGGGTTTATCTCCGCTTTTTTGGCTTTAAAAGCCAAGAAAGCGGAGATAAAATGATCCCCCTATTACCTAGCTGTCGCTAACACCAGTTAGCGACAGCTAGTAGGAGATAGCGACCATCTTGGGCCCCACTTTGCATGTCAGTGATATTTATCACTAATGACATGCAAAGTGGGCGTGCCAAGATGTTAGCGACTGGACGCTATCTCCTATTACCAACTTTTGGAGATATTCGCGCTAAGCGCGAATATCTCCAAAAGCTAACACCTGCCCTGAGCAGTTCTTAGCCATGTTATCCAATGGGAGGAGGATAACATGGCTAAGAGCATTAGCTCGGTAATGCATGAATATCGCTGACTTTTCAGCGATATTCATGCATTGCGGCCGTTTTTTATCGCATTTGCGATAAACCTTGGTAATACCAAGGTTTATCTGCGATAAAAATCGACGCAGCTCAGCGGTAAATTTTTGTCTCTAACCAAGCAATAGCGATAATTATCGCTATTGCTTGGTAATATGCCCCTGTGTTCTTAAAATCGATTTTTTTGCAGTACTTTGACAGTAGCGCAAATATATAAGTAAGTGAGTGGTTTTGCCTTTGGTATTCGTTATGTATTCTGGGTTCTTATTTCGGCCCTTCTTGGCTTAATGACTTTACAATCGTGTTTCATATTTAGGTGATGATACCATAGATGCAGTGGGCTACGCAAAACTTAAACTGCCAGGAGATTTACTCAAATGTCAATGTACAATTCCCTTTACCACCCACTGTAAAACCTGTCAATTTTTCGTAAACAAATTATCTGAACATTTGGTTATCTCCAGCCACATCCAAAAAATAACAGCCAAAAACAATGAATTATAAAGTTTGCTTCACATTTATTACCCTTTACACTTGTGTGTACATGACAAGATTTACAGTATAAACACAAAGAAGTTCATATTCTATGCACTTCTTCTGCTTCTAACGGTCAGGCCTTCTCATTATTCAGCTTTCTGGAATGCAAATAACAATACAATAATTAAGGATAGTAAGCATCCATTTCAATAAAGAATAATAACGCTAAGTGATAAATAATTCAATTAATGTGCAAGAACCCTTTTGAGATAGCAGTTCTTCAGTCTTGTAATCAGAGGGTAGTAAAGGATGTGCTAAATGATAACTCCGTCATCAGTGATAATCTGTCATTCTGCCCCCTTACACCCCAAACTCTGTGACATGTGGAATGGCTGATATCTATTTATTATGGCAGCAGCATATGCAGATATGGAATCAAATACTAGTTTATACTAAGATTAGACCGTTAAAGTGTGATATTCTGGATTCCATGCTCCCTGCGAAACAACCCGTGTGGCCCTTGGTGCTGGCATTGCCAGTGTATGCATGCTTCCTAAAGCATTGTCTATGGATTTATTGGTGCATGCAACCCAGTGGAATACAAAGCCGCTGTTCATGTGCAAGTCCTCCAGGCCACACGTGCTTTTTCTCTAATTCAACAGAATACCCAAAGCCCAGCTCTTACCTTGCCCATGCCAATGTCGCGGCTCTTCACTCTCATCTTGTTGACCTGAGACTCTGCAATGTCTGCGCGCTCTGAAGCCTCCTCCAGCTCATGCTGAGTCTTTCTGAATCTAGACAGGTGGGTGTTTGACTGTTCCTCCTGAAACCGGTACAACATAGTGTTCTGTTAATGCAGTCTGAGTAAGTGTAACTCATTATCAGCTTAGAATGTTTCAGTGTATGACTTCCCATTTACTCACTAGTTCCATCATTCACATCTAAACAATACTGAGTGTAACAAAGAAGATGCCCGAGCACTAAAGGTGTGAATGCACCTACATGACTGATCTCAGATTAACATATGTAATAACACATCAACCCATATATGAGTACATACACTTACATTGGTTTTCTACATCGTAGCTGATCAGACCCCACACACTTACTAGGGCAAAAACGTTTGCCTTGAAACTGGTCCTTTGTACATCTTTATAAAATGGTACATTTCATAGTTTCAATTCTACTGTATGCCTCTAAATCACATTTACCATCAATTTTATATACGAGTATGGACAAACTGAAAGGACGTATGTTCTCCTATAAGAAAGGTAATTCCTTAGAATGTTCCAGACTCTGATATTTTCCTTCCTCTCTTATTCTTGATCCAGAATGGAAACACCAGTGTGGTAAGCTTAATTGCGGTTCACTATTGTTTCTTCCTACAACGATCTAAGTTAGCTTTTTCTACCCCAGTGCTCTAGAAAAGGCTTGCCAGTGCATTATCACACGACTCCTCTTAATACTAACACTGTTAGGTTTAGTAGGTGGCATAACTGGAATACATATTTTTCCATGACTCATTTTGAAAAAAAATATTTTCAAAATATTTGACTGAAATGATTGCAATAAGCTCTCAGCTTGTCAAGGACGATACAATCCTATGGTATATAGTGAGTTGGAATTCGTATAAAATACTTACAGCATCCTCTACTTGTCTCTTGTATGCTTTCACCTTCAACTGCAACTTGTCCACCAAGTCCTGGAGTCTAAGGACATTCTTTTTATCCTCTTCAGACTGTAAGTAAAAGCACAGTTCGTCATTCCATGTGAAAAAATGACAACATTGTGTTATTATTGCCCAACAAAGCTCCCAAAACCCAGTCCACCGTAGTTACCTGGTAGGTGACCTCCTTGAGGCGCCTCTCATACTTGCGCATTCCCTTAATGGCTTCTGCTCCGCGCTTCTGTTCTGCCTCAAGTTCATTCTCCAGTTCATGCACCTGCAGGATGACATTTTTTGTGAAATTACTATTTCATTTAGTGCTCTTGAACAGTTCTTCTGCTTTGACAAATTTTCAAAATGTTATTCTAGTCTTCATTCTTGTTAACATCTGGCCAACTTGTCAGGACTGGTTGTATGTTTAAGGACATCTTTGACAGGTTTACATGACCAGACATATCCTGTTGAGCTGTATGGCAATGTCTATGCATGGCACTTTCATTCACTAGCTAGAGACCATATGAGAAAACGTTTTTCTATATTTGTGAGTTTACTCCATTATTTGGAGCTAATTTCCAAATATTTTGAAATGTATAAAAAAACTTGAGAAGATGTGATAGGTACAGCTACTGAGGATTACTTATATGCATCAGAATGAGTAAATGTAGCAGATGTATATTTACACAAATATTTAGGTAGCCACTATTTATGGCTCACATTTTCCTTATTACCCACTCACCCTGAGAAGAGAATACTTTTTCTCCAGGGAGAAACCCATTTCTTGCCCACCCCGGGGTGTACATCTCATCAATTGACACACTGACTGCAGATTTACCCCTGTCCTTGACAAGAATAATAGTAAGTCGTATTTAGACAGGCAATGTACCAAATGCCTGTGAAGTTCTCCCTAATTTTGAATCCATCAACACCCACTCTCTGCTCCTGTGAGGACATTTACTCATGCCATTTAATGTGCCTGTGTAATTTCATTTGTGAGTACAAATGCACATTCTGTGAAAAACAGCTATGAATTTACAGTCAAACCCCTCAAAGTATTATAGGGAAGACTTACTTTCCCTCTGCCTTGGTTATATTCCGATTTAGCCAGCATTTCTACTTATATTGATAGTTTACATATGTTTGTGATAATGTTGTACAGATATTGATAATGTTGTAACGAGATTGTGCAAGTATTACTCATATGTGTATAGAATAAATATTTTGATGAGGAGACATTGAAAAGAATGAAGGATCAAGTGGTGCCCCAAACTGAGTATGTATTGTGCTATTAATGGCATAGGCATCAGAGGTCTATACCCTGGCTTCCAGTTTCTGAAGCTGCTTCTTGCCACCCTTCAACGCCAGCTGCTCAGCCTCATCCAGGCGGTGCTGCAGGTCCTTCACTGTCTGATCCAAGTTCTTCTTCATCCTCTCGAGGTGGGCACTTGTGTCCTGTTCCTTCTTCAGCTCCTCAGCCATCATGGCTGCCTGTGTATGGAAAGCAAAAGCCATAATAAGCAAGTGCCACCTCTTTTGTAATACAAGTTTCACTGAAAAATGAAGTGTGTTGTACACAATTTCATTATGCATATATAATGTTAAGCTACTTGCTTTAACTCTTAAGTTCTGAGAAGTAGATGGAAGTGAAAGAGTGAACAGTTTACCCAACTGTCAACTGGAGTTCGTGATAGTATCTTAATTGAACTGAGTTAGACTATCATAAGCAAAAATATTGTCTGATACGAATATCATCTACAGAAATATCAACCCATTGTGGATTTTCCATTATTTATTACAATTGGCTAATATTTTTATCACAATGTATAGGAAACAATTTTTCTGTCAAATGATATTTTAGTTGCGATATTCTGGTACCTTAAGAATTTTTTAGATGGAAACATCTTAGCAATACCTGCTGGGATATCAGCAGTGACCATGAGTACATCTACTGCACTAGCTCTGAGACAGTGAAGCTGAAAATGTGTTTCGGCTGCATTAAAACTCTTCTTATGCCTGAGTGGGGACCACATTTAACACATCTTATGCACAGCAATGAGATTACATCTATCTTTCAATAGCCTTTTTTGAAAAACTGTGATGTCACCGCGAAACCCTTGCAGGGGTTGACTAAAGTACACCGCTGTGGCCAAGAGTCATCATCCATTGCTCAGAGGAATGAGGAGTAGGCCTTACTCCTCAGTCCTTCCAGCAGGAATGCTCTCTTTACTGAGGGTTTTCCTAAAAGCCAGATGCAACTGACAAAAGAGGAGCTCGGAGAAATAACGGGTTTCTTCTTTTGCTACCTCATCTGGTCATCTTTATAATTCTGCCTACACTTTGGGATTTTTCAAGCTTTCACACTGAAAACGCACCTTAGGGAAGTTTAATCAATAAAATGAAGATGAATCAGTGTAAGTACCATGAACCCAACTGCCATGATATTGCAACGGAGACTAGGAACTCACTGGTAAAAACGTCTGGTGTGGCCCTTAATGCTGCTAAAGTACTGTCACTGAAAGACGTCATGTTTTTCCAAACTGTACATTGAGTATGTACTGGGATTATTATCTGAGAAGCCACTTTCAGTATAATGTTTACATCTGGATGCCCTGCTACGGTGCCTAATTTGTTAAAGAATAGGGGCTGTGATAAAGTTTTGTTCAGAAGTAGGCACCCAGCTTTATCAAATGTCAAAGATGCCACATGCCAAGGCTGCCTAATCCGGATCCACCTCATGTCTCCTTCATCCACCACAGACACTCTCTGCCCATATATGTAGCACTTTCTGGCTCTTTTCTCATCCTTGCTTTCTTTGTCGATGATTTCCACCTTTTTGTTCCTTTCCGCCTGTAACCCGAGACTAAATTAAGCACTACTCTGCTGAAAATAAACTGCTTTGCAAATTTAAAGTTAATAACTTGGTAGAGGTAGGTGCCCTACTTGAATTAAGTTTACTTTTGGAGCCACCCCGGTGATGCATTTCCATTCATGCCCTTCACCGACCTGAAACAAGTTTAAAAAGAAATCCTGATTCCCAATTGAATTACAATATTACTAAAGACAACAAGTACTTACATCTGTGATTGCCTTTTTCGCCTTTTCTTCTGCATTTCTTGCCTCCTGGATGCTTTCTTCTACTTCACTCTGTAGCTGAGAAATATCCGTCTCCATCTTCTTCTTCGTATTGATGAGACTGGTGTTCTGGGAAGTAAAGGGGTCATTGTCAATTGAAGCATTAATATTAAAGCAAAGCGCATGAGCAAACATGTCAGCACCGAGAAACTTTCAGTATACCTGAGTGTGTAGCAGCTGCACCCTCTCAGTGACATCGAGAAGTTCCTGTTCAGCCACTTTGCGGCCACGCTCAGTCTGTTCCAGAGCAGCTCTCATCTCCTCAATTTCTGCAGCCATCAGATTGCTTCTTCGCTCAACCATGGCCACCTGTTCTTTCAAATCTTCATTGCTTCGAAGAGCATCATCCAGGTGAATTTGGGCATCCTTTGTGGAATGGAATAAACAGAGTGTGATTTGCAATCTATTGACAGTTGGTAGTACAGCTCAGAAAAAGTAAAGACAGCCAATTGGATCATTTACCTTGAGTTGCGCTTGCACATTCCTGAGCTGTTTCTGTGCTTCAGCTGCCTGGCGGTTGGCATGTCCCAACTGAATTTCCATCTCATTGAGATCTCCTTCCATCTTCTTCTTTAGCCTGAGGGCATCATTCCTGCTCCTGATCTCAGAATCCAAAGTGCTTTGTAGGGATTCCATGGCCCTCTGGCTATTACGCTTGATTTGATCGATTTCCTCGTCTTTCTCTGCAATCTTTCTATCAATCTCAGATTTCACCTGGTTCAGCTCGAGTTGTACACGCAGGATTTTAGCTTCTTCATGTTCTAAGGATGCCTGAAAACATTAAGAAGTATTGCAGCACTTAAATTAATCTCTACATAAAAACATAAATAGTTTTGGCCAATATGGCCTTAACTGTATGTACTTGCCTCAGCTTCTTCCAAGGCAGATTGGAGTTCGGATTTCTCTTGCTCAGTTTGTTTCTTAGCTTTTTCCAGTTCATGAATACTTTTGCTGCCTTCCGCAATTTGTTCGGTTAGGTCAGATATCTCCTCTATAAATTTGAAAAACCATGCGTTGTATCTGGCATGTCAGTATTAAAATTAGCCATTCGGTACATAGTATGGAGCACTAATTACACAATATATTATTAAGATAAACAGTTGTGATTTGTTATCGATATATGCTAGAAAATCATGAGTATTCCAGTTATTTGAAAAGTCAATAGAAGACAAAAAGGCTTTCTTCTCTACGGCCGCCTTGAAATATCATGACAATCTAAGGATATTAACGTGTATAAGCTGAACCCTTACTTTTTGAAAACATGAATCTCATCATGATGATACAGCACCCCAACATTGTAACATGCCTGGGACTTCTTCTCAGTACAGTTTTTCACCCCCATTTACCTCATTGAAGTGCTGGAGACTGCTTCTAAAACTACCACGCGTATTAATAATAATTTGCATTCCACTTAAAGGTATATACACCACCTTTGTGACATATATGAACCCATATTTCCACTTGCAATACAAAAAACGCATAATCCACTGAGGTTTCCTTCTAAGGCTGCTTCCTAATACCATTATAAAACATCTGCCGTACCCTACACTCCATCTGATATTACTGCACTCAGCTCTCTCAAAGTACAAGAGTTGTCTTTTAATGCTTCAAAATCCTATTGTTATCATGTACATAAGAGTCTATAATCTTAAAAATAGAGCACCAGTCTTATAGTTTTACAACACAGTCTGAGTCTATCTGACCAAATATTCATAAACGGTATGCTATCCTATCAGAGGATATTCCAAGTTGACTTTACAATATAGATGCACATTCTATCAGAGTCTGTGCCATTTGATCCTTATACTATAAAAGCGCTCTATCATGAGGCACCACCATATACTCATCATGATGATGTCATTATGAGGAGGCTAGAGCAGCCCACTGTAATGATGTGCATGAGGATCTCAATGAGGTCAGAACACCTTACCCCATTGACACTACTGACATAATTTCTCGTCCAAACCGCAATCCACAAAAGCAGGGGTCCCTCAAGGTTCTATCATTCGCCCATGCTTTTCAACATCTACATGAAGTCTTTACCAGTACTGATCAATAAATTTCACCTCACATTCTACAACTATGCAGATGACACGTAAATACTCCTTCAACTGGAATGCCCGAAAGACATTGGAAAATCACCAATTTTCAGCTGCCTCAGAGCCATGGATCAGTGGATGACTTGGAGCCATCTCAAATTGAATGCTTGAAAAACTGAAATACTCACGTGTGGCGATTGGAAAAATTACAACCCGCTTGCCGCATGGCCTGATGAACTGGGATCACTGCCTAAAGTATCGAAGGAAGTAAGAAACCTCGGAATGACCATAGACTCCAAGCTGTCGATGAATGTCCAAGTGGATAAACTAGCAAGATCAAGCTTTGCTACTATAAAAACGCTGCGACGAATTTTCCCTCATTTGGGAATTCCACACAAGGTCCAAGCTACCATCTCCCTTGTTCTATCCAAACTCGATTACGCCAATAACCTCTTCCACGGATCACCTTTAACAACCATGAAAAGACTACAACGGATTCAGAACTCGGCTGCCAGACTACTCTTGCATATCAAACCACGAGACCACATCTCCCCTGCCTTGAAAGCCCTGCATTGGTTAACGGTTGCCAGAAGATCCACGTTCAAGCTGCTTTGTATTACCCACAAAGCAATACATGGAATAGGACCACTCTTCATCAGGAATAAAATCACCAAACACATTCAACAAAGGAACCTCTGCTCTACAGGAGCATCTCGCCTCAAAATCCCACCATACAAGAAAAAAAACATGGGTGGCTCTTCCTTCTCTGTTCAAGCAGCCAAACTATGGAACTCTTTACCCCCCAACATAAGATCCACCGACAACCACCTTATCTTCAGAAAACTACTCAAGATCTGGCTCTTCCCCACATAAGCACCATACGGAAACAGACATTTACAGCATATCCCTCTGTATATAAGCATTTGTTTTCACTATAGATGTGTACCTATCTTTGTGTATTACTTTATAAAACATGTAACATACTTATGTTGTTTAGAGAAAATAAAAAATAAAATAATAATAACAATATTAATAATAATATTCATCTTTGGTCTACATGTACATACTTCTATTGTGCATCTATGTACCTTCCATGTACTTGGATCTGTGTGTCTGTTACTTTTCTCCTGAAAAAACATATCCAATGCACTACCCTATTTCTCATCCTGTGCCTCTATCAATATATTTAATCTAAATATACTTACTTCCTTTATGTATCTATATACTTTCAATGTACTTATGGATCTATATATTTATCACTTTCTTCTAATTTAGCATTTCCAATGCACTAGCCTATTTCTCAGCCTATACTTCGCTCAATATATCTTCTAGCCCGACCTTCTGACGCATCTCAAACTTCTTTCTACTACTCCTTCTAATGCACTACCCTATCTCTCATCCTATACATCTATCAATATATCCTCTACATCCACTCTCTCATTTATCCCAAACCCCATAGCACTACTATGATCGCCAAAATAACCCTTTCTAGACTTTCTCCTGCTCTACCCCTCCTTGCATTATCTGACATCTCTTTTTACTACACCGATCCCCTAAAACAAACCTTTCTAAATTCTCCCCTCTGACTCCTTCCCTCCAAAACTCCTTTTTACTCATCCAAAAGCCTCTCCCTACTGCTAAGACCTAAAAAAAAAGAAAAATCCTTCACTCTTTTATCCCGCAACTATCCTTTTTCAATCAAAATTAACAGACTAACATGTTCACTTCTCAAATTCCATATTCCATATTTAACTATACTAATATACTGCCCAAATAACTGAATAACATATCTACTACTCAAATTACTTTATATTTATACTATACTAATTTTCAACACTAATCCTTTATGGGTTCCGGAGTGGCGTGCTACTCGCCAGAAAAGCGCTTCAATACCCATCAGGGGTAACAAGTGCTATATGAATGCATATCTTTCTTCCCCTTTTATCCATCCGCTATCCTTCTCACTCCAAGTAACAGACTAATATCCACCACTGAAATTACCTCATATTTCACCATATTAATTCACCACTAATCCTTTATAGGCTTCCTGAATAGCATACGTGAACAAGCGAGCGATAAATAAATACAAACCTTTGTCCTACTCTATCCTTCTGCTATCATTCCAAATCCAAATAACTGACTAACCTATCCACCACATAATATGTACTTGCATGTTTCACTATACTAATTCAACACTAATCCTCTAAGGGTCCCGGAGTAGCGTGCTACCCGCCGAAAAAGCGCTTTGACGCCTCGTCAGGGGTAGTAAGCGTTATATAAATGCAATTACAATGCAATACAATAGAATAGTTTATTAAGTAGGGAGTAGCATCAGCAATGTCCCATCCATAATGGCAGTCAGCAGATACATGACTGACCACATTCTACAGCTCTGTAACATTCTAAGCAAGCATTCTACATTCTACAACCCACATGTACTAACCAAGGATACCACACTTTCATTTTAAGTATGTTTGTAACCCCTATATGAGTAGACGATACTGTATTATACCAAACAACCCAAATAGGATGAGGAAAAGTCTGAAAGAGTAATGAAATGTATTTGTGCACTTAGCTTTAAAAACGTACATCTATAAAATATGTATTTATGCCTACAAAGCAAGGACACCCTGGCTGAATCCAGCACTTACGCTGAAGGTTTTTATTTTCTCTCTTGAGAGTCTCAAGCTGGTCCAAGGATTCCTCATAGGCATTCTTCATTTTGAACAGTTCTGTGCTCAAGGACCGCGTCTCTTTCAGAGAGGCTTCAAGTTCAGCCTGGGCTTCATCATGCTTTTGTTTCCATTCTGCCAGAACCTATGGAATCATACCATTTACAAGTTATAGAACACATGTTAATCTTCCGTTACACTTGAATCTTAACAGAGTTTCTCTCAGAATATCTGTTATCTCTCAGACGAAAAGTCAAATAATTGTTCTATTTTCTACCCAAATCACCCAAATTCCATCTGTGTGCTCCTGAGCTCTCCTGAACTTTTGCTTCTATTGTGCATACAACATTGTATGTCACGTTACAACATGTAATTCCATATTTTGCCTCCACTTGTATTTTTTAGGATTGGGCAGAAGGGCCTGATTTGTCTTTTCATTGCATCGGAAAACTAGTGTATGAGTTCACTGCCTTCAAGGTCTAGATGTCAGAAGGATACACAATTCCACAATCCTCATATTCTCTCACGAGTTTTGATTATTATGCCATAGACCAGTCCCATAATGTCACCCTTCGAAACTGCATGTGCTTGAGTGAATATTTACCCTCGCAAACAGTGGTAAATAGCCAAGTGTGCCAAGAGTGCAAAGGGGTTGCATATTCGCTGTGTTACCTGAGTTAGCATTCCTAAATGCTGAAGGATAAGGTGTCCACTAAAATGACATTCCAGTCTATGGAAATGAGTGTGTTAAGACTTCTTTCTAACGCATTTAGTAAAGCACCACATTATTTGAAACAGTTATAAAATGTGGTACTCTCTTCCATCAGTAAGAGCACATTTATAGTTCCTTGTTTCTGATGTGTTGTTAAGAAGAGGGATGCTTTCTTGTTTAGATGTCCACTTTTGTGGACAGCTAGACGTCAGATCCTCTCCTCTGAAACTTTTTCTACAAGAATACACGACCTCCATTCTATATTCAGGCCATCTGGTATTCTTAAATATGTCCATCTTGAAGTCTGAAGTCATGACAATGAACATTAAGGGTCTGTTGGTCCCTTCTAGAGGTAGAGCCAGAATAGCTTATTGTCTGTAATGTGGCATGAAAAGCTAGAAGTTGGTGCTTATTTACAATTTAGTCCTGAACATCTTCTTAAATTACACAGCAAACTCAGGATTATGACATATTAGGATCTGATTTATAAACTAAAATGTAAATTCAATGTTTCTGGTTTGCATAAAGGAAAATAAGCTTGGGGGTGTTTTTCTAAATTACAGTTCAATATTGGACCTCCCCCAATTGCAAAGAAGAGAATTTGAAACTTTGTGTTTTTTAACTAACAAACAGAAAACGATGTGTCCCACCTAAAACAATGTGTTTACAGAAAATAACTTTTTCCTATAGATCTTCCTAAATACACTGCTAACGTTTTTGAGGAATTCAGTAATGTAAAATTTAAGATATTCCACAAAGGTTTTCCCAAATCACCTTATCAAAGTTCTTCTGCTTCTTGTCTAGAGCTGCACAGGCTGAATTTGACCTCTCTACGTCAATCATAAGATCTTCAACTTCATTCTGAAGTCTCTGCTTTGTCTTTTCCAATGAGGCACATTTAGAATTAACTGCTTCAATTAGTTCTTCTGCATCCTGTAGTCGCTGAGCAAGCTTCTTCCTAATGTGGATAAGAAGATATGGACTGTATTCTGGTGCATTTGTTTCATGATTTGTATACATAAATCCCCTGAACCAAAAAGTTATTTCAAAACAGTGAAAGACACAAGACATTTTTTTAAATGTGCAGTATTTGGCTCTAGACTGACCGCTATCAAATCATTGAAGGCATAAGACCTACATAGGGAGTTGTTGGATTTTTAATATCAGAGTTTATTTTAAAAATGTTCTGAGAGTATTTCACTGACCAAGATCATTTCTCAAATTTTTACATTGTAGTAATACATTAAAATATTTTCAGTTTACAAAAATAAGTTTTCAACCATCAGAAATGGTGCCGGTCCTTCATGCGTCTTATGTGTTTGTTGACATAAATATCTGTCAATAAATCAACTTAAGATTTAAAAAGGCTGGTGTGACACCTGCGCTATCAAGACCTCAGAAGTTCCTTTGCAGAAAAAATAGCTCTTATGATTGAGAACAATATCTTAAATATAATGTTTTAAAGCATCCCAAGAAGAAATGTTAAAGCCAGGCCTGAAATAGCCATTTATTATATCCAGAATCATAAATGTAAGTAACTGTCATAAGTTTTACAAAGGTCAAACACCTTTGCTTAAATCACGAACATTTTACTTATGTTTAACTCTCGCATGCCCTAATCCAGTGATACACAAGACAATACTAGACATACATAAAACATATTTGTTTGAATATGGGTCCTGAAAATAAAGTCTGTTAACATTGGATACAAATCAAAAAGACTTTTTATGACGCAAATAATAAGCTCCCTGTGTGTCTCTGGTTTGTATCAGCTGTATATTAATAACTATGCCAATGGGCAAAAATGTTTGCACCGAACCCAGCATGACGATTCTTTGAGCATCACTCAGATACTCATATGCAAACGGAATTACCAAACATTTGTTTGACTGGATTTCAAAGATCATTCCGGCATCTACAGATTTCCTCTAGTGCAATTGTTTGTAATTATGAAAGTGCTGTCGCTTTTCTCGACAATAAATCAACTGATTTTCTGTAAATACATATAGAAATAGGAATGCAAGCAGTTGCAAATGTCACAGAAACCTACTTGGCCTCTTCCAGCTCCTCGGTGCGCTGGATGGCGTCTGTCTCATACTTGGTCCTCCACTGAGCAACTTCTCCATTGGCTTTGGACAGGGCTCGCTGCAGCTCAGCCTTGGCCTCCTGCTCCTCTTCATATTGTTCACGCAGTAAGTCGCAGTCATGACGCGCAGATTGTAAACCATGCGCAAGTGCATTCTTAGCCTAACATATATGACATAAAATATTTATTTGGATCAAAATGTTTAAGTGAGTCACCCCCATGGTTCTGGGGTGAATTGACAAAATTGTGTAGTACAAGTCAACAATTAAAGGCTTGGAAATGTCAACATGTTCAACATGTAGTAGCTGACATCAACCTCTACTTACCACAGTCAGGATCATAAAATGGACAAACAAATACATTTCAACAATTAAAACATCAAAATACGCATTACAGGGATAGGTGCCATTTTCCACCAATTACATATTCAAATGTGATTACATTTTATAAGTGAATATAATGCCAGAAATACACTCAAAAGCAGTGTATAATCATTTTAAAAAGCCTATTGCCTCATTAATAAGTGTGGGCAATGGAGTCTGACAAATGCTGAGCATTGTGAAAGAATTTGTTCAAAAGGTACTAAAAGCTTTCTAGCACCAAGGCAACTACTATTGTAGACATGCAGGGTGCTCTCTTCCCTCAGTAAAAGTCATGGAGATCAGAAGCCAAACTGTGAAAAAAATACCCAATTACATTTACTTCATTCAATTTTATGATATTCAACATTTCACCACTGTGTGCTAGCCATGAAGCGCCATAAAAGATCAGTCACTGACTACAGAAAATTAGCTTGGCTGCCCTATAAATGATGGGAGTGCAAAACCCCGTATTGGGTGCACTTCATGAGCATTTTGGCTGTGCATTTTGGCTGTGCACCTTGTTTTCAGGATCAAAAACATCACTTGCCTGCTCACTCAAATAGTTCACACTTGTGCCGGAGATACTGTAGTGCATATATGCTTGGATCTGCCTTTACCTTCTCCTCTCTGTCTGCGTTTAAATGACCCAAAGTCATTGTGGGGGGCACATGTATGTGGTGCTTATAGGTTATGGCAATGAAATGCTGAACAAGTATTCACCAATAATTAGCTACTAGGTCTTTCATGTGTGTTTCACATTTTTCCACACTACTTTTGCTTAAACGTATTCCAATTCGAAGAAGAAAGCGAAGTGGACCAGAGTTTTAATTAAGGTTGTCAATCACAAAGAGCAGCTCACTCCCTGATACACATGGAATTGCAAGGATTAGCTCAAACGCACAAAAATATGTATCAACATTAAATAAGGTTACTGTGCATAGAATGAGAATACAGATAAGAGCAACGTATGCTGTTTTACATCAATTACCTTTAGTTCTTCTTCCAAGTGTCTTTTCAGCTCTTCTAGTTGCTGGGTGAAGGCTTGCTTACCTCTACTTAACTGAGATATTAAAGACTCTTTCTCATCTAGAAGCCGAGAATATTCGCCTACAACCAGATTTATCACAAAATCAGCTCTTTTTACCCATGTTCCAACAGTTTAATTGTGCATATAATATAGAAATGTACACTACACGTGCCCTTTGTGTACTTACCATTCTCTGTTGACAGGCGAGCTTTCTGGGTATTTAAATCATTAATTTGGCGCTGATGTTCTTCATCTTTTGACTTAAGTTCAGAAAATTGGTCTTCCAGAGTTCTGCACATTTTTTCCAGATTAGCCTTTGTTTTGAAGCAAAATGAGAAGAGTTTAGATAAACATGTTGCAAAACTATAGCTGCAACTCATGATACTCCCTGGGATTGAGAAACAAAATAATTACCTTGGTTTTAGAGACAGACTCCATGTTACTTGCGAGGTCATCAATCTCCATCTTCAGTTCACTCTTCTCCTTCTCTAGTTTCTGCTTGACTCTCTGCAAATTGTCGATTTGCTCCCCAAGTTCTGCTGCACTGTCTGCATGCTTTTTGCGCAGAGTGGCTGCTGTTGCCTCATGCTGCAAAGTTGACTCTTCCAGGTCACGGCGCATTTTCTGGAACTCTGCCTCTCGCTTTTTGTTCATCTCAATCTGAACTGAGGTGGCCCCACCGGCCTCCTCCAGCCTCTCACTAATCTCTTCAAGTTCCCTGGAAAAATCTGATCTCTGCTTCTCTGTTTTAGCTCGAGACGCTCGTTCTGCTTCTATCTCCTCTTCAAGTTCTTCAATACGAGCCTAGAATAAGCATTTTAAATATTACCCACTGTTGTATAGCCATAAGCTGCCTCTGCTTCAAACTGGCATTTGAAATTAACAAATACTCCATCAAACTCGACAGAGCTAGTTGATAGATCTCTAAAAACCTAAAACTTTAATCTGAAAAAGAGGTAAAAATGGTTATTCAGAATTTCACAGAAGCATATATACACCATTTTACACACACACATACACTCATACAGACATAAAATGTTGATATTTATTCTGCTTATTAATTTGCAATATTTTTCCATGTTTGATTGAAGGTTGGGGTAAATATTGCCCCTCTCACTTGAATAATATAAATGTATGTAAGCATGTATACATAGAATTACCTGTAATTCCTTAATTTTCTTCTGTGATTGAGCCCCTAGAATCTGTTCATCTTCAATCCGGCTTAGGAACTGGCTAATCTCAAACTCCTTTCTGTTTTAGGGGAAAACAAATACACATATTGATTGTGTCAAAGAAAACATGTTGTCTAAGGATGTTTATCCATCGCAACCCTGATTATCTTCCGAATCATAAATGTGCCATTACTCCCCTTGAAAAGGTCTGAGACTCAGGTGGTATTTTCACACCAATATTTTCCACCATAACAAGTGATATATTCCTTTAAACGAGGTAGACTATGATAAATTCACCATCTGTCAGACTCTAGGCTTTGCCATTTATTATAGAACCCTCAATCACCACCACCACAGAGCAATGACAATGGCTATCATATTTATTTCCCGTTGTCTTTGTTGAAGCAACATTATATTATTTATGTTTTTACTTTTTGTTCTTTTCGTCCAGTTGCTGCTTGTCATTTTCCATATCCATTAGAGACTCCTGGGCAAGTTTGAGGTCACCTTCAAGCTTCCTTTTTGCTCTTTCAAGGTCCATGCGCAGCTTCTTCTCTTGTTCCAGAGACCCCTCAAGCTAACAAAACAGAAAAAACACAAACTATCATTATTCTGGCCTACATGATATGGATTTTTGCCAACTGCCACTATTAGTACAGTAGTAGTCTTACATCATCCACTTGCTGCTCCAGTTTAGATTTCGCTTTTGTTAGGGTATTGACTTTATCTTCCTCAGCTTGGAGATCATCCAGCGTTTGCTGATGGGCTTCTTGAAGAGCCTTTTTCTCCTTGGTGAGCTTGGCAATGCTTTCATCCAGGCCAGCCATTTCTTCAGTAAGATTTTTAACCTAAATATGATTGAAAGATTTGCATATGTATCCATATTTTAAAATAAAAGTGATGTATGTCTTTTATTTACTTTTTCTGTGCATGCTTCCCACAACTCCTTAAAACAATTGTACCTATAATTGTGCATAGACAATGTATTCTATCTTTAGCAATTAAGCAAAAAGTAGCAGCATGTTATTTTAACTGAAAGGGCAAGATAAGTTTAGGCTACCAGCATACATTTTTGAAATATCCAATTTAATACATCATTGCATGCCAGTCTCTCTCACAGGTAAATTATGGTGACATATTTAGTTTGTTAGTTTTATGATCAACTGAGGGACACGTGGTGGCACAATGGGCGTAATGCATAGGCAAAGGAACTTGATATTTTAATGTTAAATTGAATCTATTTACTGAGGACACCAACCCAATGATTAAATTGTGAACCACATAAAAATCTTGTCTAGATATCACCAATCTGCCAGATAATTTCTGATGATATAAATAACCTGTCCAGGCCCAATATATGTATGTGGAAGAGAATGGAAACTGTGGCATCAACATAGCCCAAGGAAAGGTCAAAGACATGGCCCAAGTAAATATCGATGACGGTTCTGCATTTCAGCAGTAAGACAAAGGAGAATTTCATGTGTCATTTCTCTTTAAAACAATGTGTCCACATTTCTGTATCACACAGTGTTCAAAGGTTGGACACCTTCTGATGAAGCATCTGCTCAGTATGACATACCTTATTCTCCGTGGCATGTTTCTCCTTTTCCACCTTGGCCAGTGTCAGTTCAAGGTCATCAATATCTTTTTTCAGTTCAGAGCACTCGTCCTCAAGCTTCCTTTTCTTGGCTGTTAGCTCAGCATTGGATTCTTCTTCATCCTCAAGCCTTTCAGTCACTTCCTTGATTTTAGCTTCAAGACCAATCTTACTTTTAATGAGTTGATCACACCTCTCCTCAGCATCAGACAGATTTTCCGATTCCTTATATAGGTAAAACAGAAATTTAAAACATCAGATTCAAAATGTAATGCTATATGCCAAAAATCTAAAGTATCAAACATAACATTTTATGTGGTTGCTTATGCCTTTTGGTGGATGCTGAAGCAACAGATATAAGTACTCATGTTGTGGTGAAAATTGTTAAAATTAGCCTCTGCCTTAACCATACTATCTTTTCTAATCATGTCCCTCCTTACTTGGCACAGGTATTTACCTAACTCTACCTTCCTGAGATTAAATTAGCTGGCACTTTATGATAACATCCCTACTATTGCCTACAATTCACAACATAACCTCTCACAGTTGACACTGAGCCTGCTCCATTCTCAAAGGAGAAAGAATATTCAGGTGTCATCTTGTATTTTCTTCCTATATGTATGTAATGCCATGTGCCAGAAGCATCAAGCAAGTTAGGCCATTTTACTGTAAGAATTTTTTTTATGCCACAAAACTGCAAAGGAGGGCAAATGGGAGCTCATATTACCTTAATGTGCATTGAATGAGCTTTTGTTCTTTTCTCAGATATATAGATTTTCCATGTAACACCCTCCATCTTCATACATGCGTATCACAGATACATATGAAAATAATCTTGAGGGAGATAAGACTTTCACACTCTGACTCAACTGATTCAATATGCATTTTGAACAGCTCAGTACTTGAAAAATCAATTATATCAAGTAATTTCCAATTAGTGCTAACTGTTACATAAATCTTGACTTGGAAATTCACTAGGAGTTGTAATGGAATTCCGTAATGCAATGCATTAGAACAATTGAAATGGCACTGAATAAGTACGGCAGAAGAAAGCTGGGGTGAATTGACAAAATCACTCTCAACAATATTGTTGAACATAAATGCTGTGTCCTAATTACTATTTGCAAAAATCTTATCTAATCGGGTGGAGATTTTCTATTATTTAATCAAGTGGAGAGATATGTTTCTAAACAATATTTTTGTCAGAATATATTTGGTCCATGATATTCTGGTACCATACCGAAAGCTGTAGGGCCAATGTACCAAGTCAAAACACGTGCTGAATAACAAAGTACTGGAGAAGTAAACTGAAAGGTCAGTATATACATGGAGCTGCTAAGAGAACATCATCGTTTACAAATCTGCATTGAGATCGCATCTCCAATTGAACTTAATGTGTGCATTGTTCCTAAGACATATTAGCCCAATTAGACTAAAAGTCTCCTACTATCAACTAAAATGCCATGTGGCTAATCACTTGGTTGGTATGCAAAGTATCACTTTAAAGACTACATTTAAAGTTGCAAAGTAGAAGCTCCAAAGATTGAAGCCCTTGCCAATTGATGTCAAATAATCCTTGAAAATATTTGTCAGTCAAAGGCATATGCTGAGTTTTTTCTATTTAAATTAATTTATAAACATATCCTTCATTTAAAAGTACTCGAATGAATGTCAGTGGGCTTGGGTTAATTTGAGATTTAGAGGCACATCAAGATTAGCTTTTTACAGTTACTTACAGACTGGACATGGAGAAGCAGATCATTCTTTTCCTGCATAACTGCAACCATTTTCTCTTCCAGTTCTTTCCTTTTAGCCTCAGATTTAGCCAGATTTTCTTTGGTTTTCTCAAATTCTTCCTTCATGTTGGCCATCTCCTTCTCAGATTCTGCACTCTTCAGGAGCGGCTTAATCTTGAAGTACAGCTTCATCCATGACCAATGTTTGACATTCATGAATGAGCGGATGTTGTACTGAATGGTGAAGATGGACTCCCTGAGAGTTAATAACATAAATTGGTAGGTATTCAGATAAAAACAACAGGAATAACACATTATTGTTAAACCTTTATGTTCACAGTAATATAATGCACTTAAAAGGTATGTAAAGTTACATTTACACAACAAGTCACCTTCTCAAAGTACTGTTTATATTAGTTTCCCTTTTCTGATTTCCCTAGATTACCACACTGTTCTAATCTAACACAGTAATATGAGAAACAAGAGAATAAACATCCTTCAATAGTCAATCCATATGACTTCTATTTTATGTTACCGACATGGGCAAATGCTTTTCTGAAAACTTCATCCTTACCTAGTGTACTCAGTCCATATATAATTTTCTTGTTACTCCTGACTTCCCAGTCATTTAAACTGTTGCCTTTTTCCATGGGAAGAAGGTGAACACAGGTTATGTTCTCACACTGTTTTACCTAAGGACTAACAGGTTAATGTCTGATGGAAGGATACAACCCAAGGAAATCACTGATAGAAAGTGTGCAGAATAGAAGGAAAATGTATGGAAATGTATGAAGTATTGGGAAATAATGTAATTTATCTGCATATATGGAACAGGTGCATAGCAGGAATTCAGTCAATGAGAGCACCACCTTCTCATGCCAGTACACATTCTTAGTGTTCAATACATAAAGTGACTTGTACTGTGATCCACACTTTGGAATGAACTAGGAATCTAACTTACCTCAAATTAACAGTTCAAAGCTAAATTTTACTTTAATATTTGCTTTTCATGTTTGAAATCTTAGAACGGCTAATTTCAGGGTTACCAGATTGTGTCTTAGAAATATCATACAGTCCTTTATTTTTTTAAGTTTTATATAGCGCAAACTTGTCCCAAAGGTATCAGAGCACTTTACGCTAGCGCCAGTTGTTTTAGAGATGGACATATTCATTTTTGTTAGGCACAAGGAGATTAAGTGATTTGCCCAGAACCACAAGAGGTTGAGCATCCATGCCAAGACTCGAACCCGGTTCCCCAGCTTCAAGGTCAACAGCTCTAGGCATTAGGCCACATAAATCCTCAGTTATTCATTCAGCCTCCTGTATTTCCCATTTATAGCATTTAAAGCACACAAGTGATGGATTGGGACAGAATGAATGCAAGGTAGCCATTCCTAAGATTGAAACCAAAGGTATCTTAAACCATTTGCCTGTATTAACTGTCCTCGTATTTGTCCAACAAGTAAAATTTACACTTTCTATACAGCATTGAAATTGATTGTAGATTGTTAGGAAAGATTTTGGAAGTGACCTTTGATGATCGGAAATTAAATGTTTACTATATCTCTGTTTTTCTACTATATCGATTTAATAAATGTAGTTGCGTTTTGAGATGAGGGCTCAGGGAGTATGGCAGCCATGATAGGGTGTATAACCTAAGCATTGGGACATGTGGGGGGGCGCTCTAAAATAAATAGGAATGTTATTGCTAATGTCTTTCCTTTGAAGGCTGATTTTGTGAGATAAACTGATCTTTGTTTAAAGGTGTCTCACTTATGGAATTATCCAGATTAAGGACACACTTACAAAGATGCAGATTGAATCAGTGATCCTAAGTATTGTATCATGTATTACATTTAATTTCCTTTTACCTAAACATGCAATCTGTATATGTTTTGCATGTCAGTATCACATGGAATTGATGTTGCCATTGTAATATTAGTGACTCCTGATTTAGTGGATGCAAAATACATTACAATACATTAGATTTGACATAGTGCTTGGTTACATGCAGGAGAAATGTTTTCACAATATCACTCAGTTCTCACCTCCTTTGCATCATCTTTTGAAATTCTACTCTCATGAGGAAGCCACGGCACATAGCCTGAGTGCGAGTTATCAACTGGGCTAAGCGTTCATCTCTCATCTCTTCAAGGGTACCCAAAATGCCAGCTTTAAAGAAAACCTATTGTGCAGAGTGAAAGGTTGGGTAACAGCATATACAAAATGCAGAAACCATAACAATAGTAAGTATGTACGTAATTGGCATTTGAAATTGAAACTTGCCAAGGCATCAATTTCACCAATTAATATACATATTGGTAAGTTGTTTAAAAACGTAATTTTACACAATGTGATGCAATAATTGTGTGCAGCAGATATACAAGCACAAAAGGCACAGAGAATAGTGATGTGTAAGTAATGTAAGTTACCAACAAGAAAGCAAGTTGTGCCTTTGGTTTTTTTATTGTGACACAATCATCCCATAGCATCAGTACCCAACGTGTTTTCACCATGTTGGGTGCACCATTCTCCTGCCCATAATTATCAGGCAAACAGATTCTAAAGAGAATTGAAATTCATCTAGCAAGTAAAAGAATTGCAGTCTCTTGCATGGTGTTTGGAAGGGTATGTTTCTCCAATGGCCAGATAATGTTTTGTAAAATCTGTACCTCTATGGGGCCATTTTCTAATGACATAAATGTCAGCAATCTATTGCCCACTAAAGAAGATATTTAACACATTCATAGTTGTTTAGTGACATTAGCTGATGTTACAGATAACTTTGGTTGACTTCTAATCTAGCTAGTTTCTAAAACAAGATGATATGAAGAAGTACATCACTGATATTTCAAACCCTGAGCAATGTAGATCGATGATTGAGGACTGTGTTTCTAATTACATGATTTATAAATAAATGAACACATATTTAAGATATGTGTCAGCAACATATTTTCAATTTAGGCACATGTGGGTATCTGCTTCTAATATATTATTATATAACAAAATAAAAAAACAAAAGTATCATAACATTTAGTATTTATTGCAGCATAAATATATATATTCAGAGAATATGCGATAAAACATTAATAAAAGCTATTTACCTTTGTATGCCCAAATTTGTACTGAGTATGGTCAATATCTATAGATCCAAGAAGCTTCTCTGAAGCTTTCTTACTGTCAATGAACTGACCTTCGGGAATTGCACTTGCATTTAAAATCTTGTACCTGAAATAAAGTAAAAGAGAGAACAATGCTTTGTTCATAAATGATGGAGTGGATTAGCCAGATCATATCAGCACTAATCTGCATTCTGATGAATAAAGATGTATGACTTGCTAGACCCTGTGCTTCCCCCTTCATGTTTGGAGAGGGTATAACCATAACCTTGACCAGCCTGGCCACCGTGAACTCTTTAAATCCATAAACATCAATGAATACCCACTTAACACACTTTTGATTAATGTGATTAAAACACTGTGTAGAATGAAGATATTATCTACTCAACTGGAACAATATATACCATCTCATCATCGGCCAAGATGATAATCTCCACAGCCCTACATCACTGATCCTAACTAGTACTCCAGAACAAGGAATACAGGCATGTTTGCACATTTTAATTATATATTCCCACTTAGGTTAGACACACGCTCTAATTGTGATCATGAAATTATTCTTTTCCAAATTCTCAATCCATTTTTGAGTTATCAAAAATTTTGCTTTGCTTGCTAATAGATCAATAGATGAACGCACCCTTTTGAGATTTCTATAGACTTTTCATATAGACTTTTTCTATTAGTATTTGATTTTTGATTAATGCTTGATCAAAAAGTTGTCAAGGTTTTCCTTTTAACATATTTTCTTGTAGGTATCACACCTGGGGGAAGTTGCACTTTTGTCTCAGAAGTTTCTCCTTACAATATAAATGTGACTTAATTCTTTGCTGTCTTAATATTCAATTGATGCTGGCATTAAATAGGTGTCAGTATAAAACCCACCTAGATTGAACATTAGAAGTGACATGTGAAAATAGCAGAGAAATGCAATGATAAACAAAGGTGATATTTATGTAACATATACCGTTGCTTGAAGTCAGCATATAGAATTCTGCTTGGGAATCCTTTTCGGCAAATTCTAATACCTTCCAACACTCCGTTACACCTCAGCTGGTGGATAACCAAATGGTGATCCATGGCGCCTTACAGAAATCCAAACAAAAAATAGCTTTAAAACTAAAAGTGCACATTTAAACATGTACCAAATTGTATATATCAGCGCCATTTACATTGTAGACACATAAATCATCATTTTATAAATATTCTGTCATATTGATAAATCGTAAGCCCATGATGTAGAGCCCGGTTCACAGAGCCATTTTGACCATGAGCGTGTGTTATTCATATATACCCTTTGATGCAAAATAGTTACATATGCTATACACAAAAGGATACTAAGCAACTGTAAGTTCATTTATTCCTCTGTAATTGTACACCGACTGACTGTATGAATGAAGGATTTATAGCCTTCCATAAAATCTCTCAAAGTCTTCTCACTACCAATTGGCAATTTAAATGTTCTCTTACCAGGCGTCTTTGTTTCATTGGGAATGAGACAACGCACAAAGTGGGGGTGGGTGCTTCTCAGGTTGGACATCAGTTTGTTCAAGTTTTCCTGTGGTTTAAGCATTGAAAATGGTTGCATTAATTTCGCTATATATTCAAACAAAAATAAATAAATCTGTGAATGTGGCTTACCCTGAACAGAGCTGACACAGTCTGGAAAGAACCACCCTTCTTCTTGCCGGCCTTTTTGCCAGCGGTATCTTAATTGAAAAGAGGAACAAGGTAAAAGTACTGACATGATAATTTATGGCTGTAAACATGAGCAAACAGATAAAAAAGTATGACATACTGTGTCCCATTAAGCAGGCAAAAAGCAACACCATAGTGTCACAGTGGTCGTTTTTAGTGTCAAGTTTTCTGTTTCTTTATTTTTGCTCCATTCTTTATTATGAAACTTTGCTGATATATTTCTAAGGACTTCACTGATTGTGGCATCATTGTGTGCAATAACACCCACAAAAATGGAGATACCATGGAATTCGATATTACTCTTGTGCAGTATTACCTAACCATTCTCAGTGCCGTAGTTCGGAAAGAGGGATCACACAGTAATTCCACAAGTGTTCACCCTTTTAGAGATGCCATACTCAGTATATTGGTTTTTTACCCATGCACATTCCAGCATTGCTGCCGTTTATTCTGCAAAATCTGTGTGGCCAGCATTGTTGGAGTTTATTGAGCAAAATATGTGTGGTAAAAAAAATCCATGGTCAATGTAACCTTTGTGCACAAGTTTTAATTGTGATTCAAGCTCATTCTTATAGCAGCCTTCAGAATGACAACCAATGTGTCTGATAAAGTGTGAGAACACATCAGTGATATCTACCAAATTCTGCCCCTTACTGCCTTAAGCAGTATTGTCATTTGGGCATATGTGTATGGGGGAGGGAGGGAAAGGTGATCTTTCCCACATTTAGGGTCTCATTACAAGTACACCGGTCCCAAGTGGGCTTTTTTGGTTCAGTGCGCTGAATAAATGAATATAATGTTAACCATTACCGCCTGCTCTTGAAAATAAATGAACTTCCAAGTTGTCCATTCTTTTAATAATTGCAAAGCATCCTTCAAAGAAATGGTTCACTTCATAGCAGTGCATTCGTGATATGACACTTCACCTGTTAGATTTTGTGAAATTGTAATTTGTTATATTGCATTGGGCAGGATTCTTGTATTATATATAATTATATGAGATGTTCACTATGACCTGCAACTATTTAACATACAATCTAGCCCCTTCGGTGATGCAGCAAGGACCTTCACTGGTCAGCAGCATAATATATTCTGACTGTAACAATTACATGCTGCAAGTTCTTCGGAGCTTGCTAGGTGAGACCTGCTAAATTCCTTCTTTTCATCCACACAGGAGAACTGAGATAGATAGATAGATAGATAGATAGATAGATAGATAGATAGATAGATAGATAGATAGATAGATAGATAGATAGATAGATAGATAGATAGATAGATAGATAGACAGACAGATATTTCATCTAATGTTATACCTTCAGCACCATAAGAAGTATAGAGGAAGGACAAAAGCTTCACTGATGCTTTCTGGTACAGTTGAATAACAGAGTCATTCAGTGGATCCTTGTTCTTTTCAAGCCAGCCAGTGATGTTGTAGTCCACTGTGCCAGCATAGTGCACAAGTGCAAAGTGGGCTTCCGCTTTGCCTTTCACAGGCTTGGGCTTCTGGAAGTTGTTGCACTTGCCCAGATGCTGGTCATAGAGCTTGTTTTTGAAAGAAGTGTCTGATGCCTTGGGAAACATGCACTCCTCTTCCAGGATGGAGAAGATGCCCATGGGCTGAAGGATGAGAAAATATAAATGTAGTGGTTAGGCATCAGATATACTTGAATAAATAGCATGACAAAAGAGCTTAGTAAAGGGAACTTCCTGTAATTTGTAAGAGGGAGTGTGGAGTTGTAGGGCAACAGTAATCTTTATTACCATGTATAATGAATTAACAGTATAATGTCAGTGCCCATATGGGAAGCTACGGCCACTGATCTATAATGAACAGATATAAGTGCTAAACAGGACTGAATGAGGCAACATTGCAGTGTGCTGGATAGTATGCTTGACAGGTAGTTTGTGCCATTGTATCAATAGACAATTGTACAACTTTGCTTTTCTTTCTGTGGTATATTTTATTAATGAATGGTTTACTCATTTCTAGATTGTTTTATTTCTAGATTTTGGGTTAGGTGTAACAGTCACGGTACTGATCATTTTTTCTTTGTTTAATGGTCATATTGTTACACAATGGAGTTAATGTAGTACAAGCTTAATAGCATCAACTATGCAAGGGGTGGCAGCGCCTCTTATTAACATTAAAGGATCCATCACTTTAGATGTCTAGCAAAGAACACAATAGAGCTCTAGCAGAGTAACTACATCACTTTACCTTCTCAATAAGCTCAATGCAGGCAGCCAAGTCCATCCCAAAGTCAATGAACTCCCACTCAATCCCCTCTTTCTTGTACTCTTCCTGTTCCAGGACGAACATGTGGTGGTTGAAGAATTGTTGCAATTTTTCATTGGTGAAGTTGATGCACAGCTGTTCCAGTGTGTTGAACTGAACAACCAAGAGGCAACACGTGTTTGTGAGTAGAAGTATAAGAAAAGTACTCATCTTCAAATTCCTTAGGTTACAGATCTGTCTCACAATATTTCTATTCCACTTACATCAAAGATCTCAAACCCAGCAATGTCCAAGACGCCAATGAAGTGCTGTCTTGATTGTTTGGTGTCCAGCTGCTGGTTGATGCGAACAACCATCCACAAGAACATCTTCTCATAGACTGACTTAGCCAACGCGCCAACATTGTTGTAAACCTTAGTAGAAATATTATTTTAATGAGTACGCACATTTTTTCATTGCTAGTGCTCAACAGACAAACACTGACAAAACTACTGTACCTGTGCAACAGTTTGGCCTTTGGTCACATACTCATTCCCGACCTTCACCCTTGGGTAGCAGAGAGCCTTAAGCAGATCTGCTGAATTTAGACCCATCAGGTAAGCAATCTTGTCAGCGACTGCAATCATAAAAATACACTTATTGAGGATATTTGGAACAGTCAAAATAATTGCACGTAACCGAGAATTATCACAAATTATCGGTAATATTCAAAAACACACGTAAACATGCTACCAGTCCTAAATAATGCTAAATACAAAACAAACCTGGAACTGTGAGAGAGATTCTTTTACATATGGTGTATGAGTGTCCTGCAATGTACCTCTTTCACATACACTTTTCCAGCAAAATAAGGAGGGCATAACAGACTTGCCTCTGGTATTCACAGTCATAACTTTATGAGTTTAATCCAAACTTGGGCTACCACTTGCTTTTTCTTCTGACAATGGAAAGTCAAGAGGAAAAGTTGTACGACATAATTTATCCTTGTAACCTTTTGATGAAAATAGGGATTAAGCTATGAAAGGTTTTGCATATTTTTTATCACGACAGTCCCATTCCATACCATTCATAAAATCCATATTTCTTCTGAAAAGCAAGCCTTGGCATTTATGTTTCTTTTGTTTGTTTAAAAGCAAGGACTCCAGCTGAACATGTGTGTATTCACTCTATTTTTCTGTTATCTATTTTCCTGTCAATTCCGCTATCAGTAGTTACCATTGAGCAGAAGACAGCAAAGAATGCGATTGAAAATCTTGATTGCGTAGGTGTGGTGCTCTATTTTAATGCCAGCTTTTGATTTGGCAAAATTAACATTTTTGTGCCGGGAGTTCCGACAACACATGTGTAAATCCAATACCAAGTGAACTGGAAACGTCAGAACAGTGTAACATTTACCTTCAGTGCCATCTGGCTCCGCCTGCTCCTCTCTTTGCTTCTGCTTGAACTTCATGTTCCCATGGTGCATGACTGCACCAGTCAGTTTGTAGATGCCCACTTTCTCATCTGTGTTGAAGCCCAGGATGTCAATGGCACTCTGTACGTTAAACACAGTTTCATTAAAGACATGCCGGGAGGGTCAGGATGCAGTGCACAACTTAGAAAGAGAACACTTGGATGTTAAATTTAATGCTTTACAGTAGATTGCTTCTTTCAATAATGTGGGTCTACAGTGCACATGTACTGTTTATTACCCAACATTATGTGATTGTCTTATATGAATGAGATCGTCCACTTTGAACTGTGTGTTTGTTTGCAGTGTTATTGAAGAATAAGCATGTTTACATGCCAGACTAAAGAACTACACAGGAATTCAAAAGGCCACAGATGAAGATTATATCCAGCAGTGTTAATGCTGCATAAGCAAGTGTGAATCTGGTAAGGTTTGTTAAAGGGTTTCTGAGAAACGGGCCTGGCGAGACTCGCCTGGTGTGAAATTTCAACATTTCCTCTTACAGTGTTTTGCATCATTGGGACTTGGAAACCTAATCACAGGTTGGCCTCATTTTTTAGAATGTTTTTCCCAAGCAAAGCAGGATTAATTTTTTTTTGCTGAGTTTTATATAGCGCGAACTAGAACAGAACCGAATCAGTTATCAGAGCGCTTTACATAGCACCAGTTACGTTACATGAGGACACACTTTCATTTTAGGCACGGGGAGATTAAGTGATTTGCCCAGAATCACAGGGGTTTTTTTTTGGCGTCGTTACCGAGACTCGAACCAAGTTCCCCAGGTCCGAGGTCGAGCGCCTTAGCCGTTAGGCCAACCCCTCTCCCAAGCTCCCTAACCTCTAGTTAGGTCTGCATTTAGACAACCATAGAATGGGGAATTCCAGTCGAGTTTTCAGAAAGGCCTAAAAACTTACAACAACTCTACTGTCACTTGTTATATGTACATTGATACTCCTGATTTAATGTTACTATCCTCTGGAACTTAGAGGTCAAGCAGGGGCTCATAAACATTTTAGAAAAGGTATGTCAACGTTAACACTTACATCAGTAGCCATTAATTCCTCCTGGTCATCGATACTGGCTACAGTAATTTCACCTTGGCTCACATATCCAAAGTCATACGGATTGGTTGTAATCAGTAGCATATCTACAAGAGATGTGGTGATGTTTAGTATTAATCAAAGTGGATAATGAAGAGTGTTTTCAATTTTAGATTTCATGGATGGAGCCATGCAGACTCATACTTACCAATAAGCTCTGGTTTCTTGTTACACATGACCTGGTAAAAGATGTGGTAGCTTCTTTCTGCTTTTAGCTGGAATGTTACTCTGGATTTTTCCAGAAGATCTGCCAAATTTAAGAAATATTAAAGGCATTATTGTTTTCATCCTTGTCATTGAACTGTAAATTTGCCACTCTACTACCTTGTTATAACTTACAGGTTTCAATATCAGCTGAGGCCAGTTTTCCTGTAGCCCCAAAGTGAATCCTGATGAATTTACCCTGTGAAATAATGATAAATACATGTCGCATTGAAACGTCCACTATGGTACAGTGATATCAAGTGCTTTTTCATCTGCTTTGGAACGACACATAATAATATATTTCAAAGCAAGGTATTAAAAAATTACTCATGTGATGACAGGTAATGCACAACAAGACAAATAGAAAATATAGACCCCTGTCACTAGCCTTCACAAAAGGCACAGCAACAGAACCTGGCCAAAATGAAATATAAACATGTCAGCTCACGCCTGTGCTGACAGCAAGTGAAGCCGATATCATGCAAATGCTCTGCATACTTGATTCATAATGTGTGGTTCTTCTGCTTACAGGGTTTTCCCCTTATTAGAATACAAAACTGCTAAAAAAACATGCTGTTTTGCCTGCGCTCTAGTAACCAAGGTCCCCACTACAAAAGATCATTGATTATTCCCAGATACACTCTTGTATATGAAGCATTGTGTGTTGTTTGAAGATGTATGCCTGCTATGCTCAACGTAGGGTAGAATTCCTGGTAGTTTTCGATCAATGTTGGGAGGTTTTCCCTAAATCCCTCAAGCTATTTCAAGGTGGGCAATTGATGGATAGGGAGCATGAGGTAGATAATTGGGTCCTCCACTTTGAAGTGGGGATTCTGATGTAAATGCTGTCTTTTCACTATGTCCCTTTCTATGTCCTCTTCTCACCTTATCCAGTGCATCAACATACACTGTGATGTGGAAATGTGTGTGATTCGGGGGCTGTAGTGAACTACAGGCAAGACTTATGGTCTAAAGGCAGGGAGATGTAAGCCTAACTCTTCCCACACAGTTTTGCGTAATTCTCCATATAGGTGTGAACAGTAGTTCCCATCTAGGTCATAATATAAAATAAAGATATGGGCCTTTTGATGATTACAATTGTGTAAAACACAGTCTTGCAATAATAAGATATCTGCTTTTCCTAATTACATTTAACAGCTTGACCTAAAGAATACACATAACAGTAGACAATGAAATATCAATTGTATGTGACACCTGATTAAGAGGATGGGGTACACATTTAACTCCTGATATATATATATATGCGCACACATATCTATATGCATATGTTTGTATGCGCCTCGCCAGATAATGGTATTGTGAAACAGGATTTTATCAAACTTTTTACTGCTCTTTCTCATTTTAGACAAATCTTTCATTAAATATGAATGAAACTTAAAAACAGTAGGAGTAACAGTAAGAGTCAAGGTGGATCCTAGAAATATAGATATGGGATAGATGGAGCGAAAAGGAGAAAAAGTGAGTGTAAAGGTAAAATAAAGGCAAGAGAAAGTAGATGGGGCAAGGAAGAGAGAGGATAAAGTAAAAAAGGATTATATGTATAGACAGGGAAAGAGAGCTCAAGAGCTATCGGGAGGAGAAGAGAAAGTGAACAAATAAATAATTTAAGTGTGAGAAAGAGGTGAGTGGCCTGTTTCTTTAACTAAAAGATGTGATGAACGTCCATAGTCTTAAATATATACTCTGACTCAAAGAATTGAGGGGCTTTCCACAGCTAAATCACTTTGTGAGGGCCTTTCCTATGTATAATTTATTCTCTAACTCAGAGTCTGAGGGTTCCATCCCTCTGAATGATTTTCTCAGAGAAGAGTTAACTAAAGCATTTGCTGATGTTACTTGAAAATGACTGAAATAAGCTATGGAGAGAAAATTGCTCAGTCATAAACTTACAAAACGTGATGAGTTGTCATTTCTCACAGTCTTAGCATTACCGAAGGCTTCCAGCAGTGGGTTAGCTGAGATGATTTGATCTTCTAGGGTGCCCTACAAGAAAAACATTTTAGAATTGTGAATTGCCATTTTGAATATTCCACTGTGTAATAATGTCTATATTTTTTTGAAGAGCAGTGTAGAAAGTAATTTGCAATAAAGTAAAATCTGATTCTAGATCCTCATCTTCTAAAAATGTTAACTATGATCAAAGGGCTGTCATATTGGTCCATAGAAGGTTAAGGAGTGCAAACTCAACATCATTTGCAGATCATGGATTTCTAAAAATGACTCTGCTGAGTCTTGTAGTATATGATCTTACTCACTTCTATACCTGTGTCTGACTCACTCAATATGGACTCTCCCTGCAACATGTGAGTTACACAGTAACGAGTGCGGACCCATGAAGAGAACATGGACTAAGTCAAGTTTATAATGTCCATTTCCATTACCCAGTGGGTATTACAGTATTATGCTGTGTTAAGAACATCAGAATGGGAAATAAAGCAGTATCATTGTATGTTTCTGCGGTATATTTCGGTGGGAAACTTGGGATCATATAGATTCCTCCACCTAAATTCTATAGATCATGTGAGTAATAATTACCACACTACCTGGAATCCAGATTCTGGACAAAACTATCTTTTGTACAAAAATCAGAATTTCCTTAGGACTCAGAAGGAGGACTAAAACTTGGGTTGAGCCAAGTAAGCTGAAGGACAAATAACAGTGACAATATGAGTATGATTAAATACATCTATTCTAAATATATTAATCATTAAAAACATTGTTGAGGGATATATTTATTAAAATAGAATACGTAATTCCTAGGGGTATCTGCTGAGACTGGGCTTAACTAGATTACTATGAAGGCTCATGACTTTTCTACCAAACTCTTCACTTATCTGTAGTCAGCAAAGGAGACATTGGTAGAGGTGTATACCTTCCATATCTCTTATGTATGGTGAGTGTTCACAGAGCTCACAATGACCAACTGAAACCTAACCTCTGGCTTACAGTTATTCCCGCCCTGGTTCACTTAGCATGCTCAAGCCAATTTTAACTATAATGTGCCAACATAAAGGCTTTAAACTCTGAAAAGAGACTAATTGAGCATAAATTGGTCCTGAGAGGAAACAGAAATGTGAGCGTAAAGTTTCACACATAACCTGCTGTTGCAGAAGGCCCAGCTGCAACAGCTCTGATGTAGTTAAGTGTTCCCCATATGGTGATTCCCTCAAACATATTGAAAATGTCCAAAGTAGCCACACCAGGGGCAGGACAAAGAATGGGGTATTATTGCTGCCCACACTTTCTTCTGAAGGAGCAAGATGGATTTATCTACCTCACTTGAATGTTGTAATGATGCAATATTTTATAATCAGTTATTAGCAGAATGACACAACTATTCTAGTTCAATGTCCTCATGAAAGGACATTTAGCAAGGTTCCTCTGCTTTACCTGAATCTTTCCAGGTTGTGGCTCCTGTTTCTTCTTGTCAGAAGAGGCTGCAATTGATGCAAAGTACTGGATGACACGTTTCGTGTTCACAGTCTTTCCTGCACCAGATTCTCCGCTGTGGAATACAAAGAAGGCTATGAAAAAAACATGCAATTCAATAACGCAGCCTATTTAGTTATATTAATGAAAGCACACTTACGTGATAAGGATTGACTGATTTTCTCGGTCTATGGTTGGAAACAATTAGGAATAGTCAATTAAAATGCAGAACAACGCAAAGATTTGCAACAGAAAATATTTCTTCTAAAGAAGAATTCATCGAAAAGTTATTTTTTGGCAGACAAATAGACATAGCAGTCATCTGACTCTCTATTCAGGTATTTACCCCAGCTTACTTATGCTTGATACTCTTGTATGCCTGTATGCATTAGTTGCTGCAAGAAATTCCTGGAAGTGTCTGTATCTAAGCAAAGATTCAGCCTATGGTCTGGGAGATTACTTACCAGTTAACATGGACTGATAGGCATTGTCAGAGATGGAGAAGATGTGTGGCGGGGCCTCTTGACGCTTCTTGCCTCTGTAGCCACTCACCACTTCTGGGTTGTACACCGGCAGCCACTTGTAGGGGTTGACAGTTACACAGAATAGACCTGAATAGGTCTGAGGGAAAACAGAGAAGAATGCATTGGTGTACATTGGTTGGGGCAAGGTAGTGAGTGACACATAAAAAAGAATGTGACAGTACAGGTGCACAAAATATGGCAAAACCCTTTTGGAAGCATGTTTGAGGAGAAATTAGTATGTGTGTTTGTGTATGATTGTGTGTAAACATAAATACGTCTGCTTGCTGTAAGAATGATGCCCTTAAATCAGGTAGCCTTGTAGAGACTCTGAAACATGCCCACAAAATGAAAAGAAATAAATGCATGAAACCTGTTTGTTCTGCGCTGTGATCTCTACTGTGAGCCATGAATGCAGAAATTAAAAGGATCACTAAGGGCCTTACATCAGTGAGGGGCTGGCAGTTAGAAAAACATTTACTGAGGTAATGAGTAGGGGCAGATGGCGGTAGAAAAAGTGCAGAGCATCGCCTAAGGAATTGGTGTAAGTGTCTTAAAACTTTAAGTGCTGTTAGACGGTTGTAAAGGAGATGGGTTGAACACTTCCAACAATGAACAGGTCATGGGATCCAATCTAAGTCACTGGCTATAGAAACAGTGTCTGTAGATGGATCAGTGACGGACAATGCAAATTGAAGAGTAAACTTAGATCAAATGTCTGGAGCTGAATAGCTTGTTTCACACTACAAAGTATCATTAGACTTACGTAGATCATCCATGCTGCATAGCGCTCTTTGAGGTTATACAATACGGTTGCTTCATTCAGGTGAGTCATCATAGCCATGTCCTCAATTTTATCATACTTTGGGGGATTCATCGGGAAGACTTGATCATCCTTCACGGTGAGTGTCTGTGAGTAAGAAGAAACAGTTAAAGGTTTGCCAGACTGTGTGCGGAGAATCATACCTTTAGTGGGTCAGCAACTGTGTCCAGTGTTACTTACTAGACCACTTTGTGTCTTCACAGTGACTTTGCCACTTTCTCTACTTTGGATGACACCCTTCAGGTACATCTCCTTTGGCTCCATCACAAAATATGATGTTTTTGCATCAAAAGGACGATTCTGGTCCTCAATTCTTTCCTTCTCAGTCTTCCTGAGAAACTGGGCAGCCACCCCAAAGATGGCCATCTCAGCATCTGAACTCATGGTTGCAGAGTTCCTGTCAAAGAGAAATAGTTTTCAATAAAAATTCATTATGCATTTAACTATTTATCCTTGTGACTTAGAATATGCATATCTGAATGTATATCCATCTGTCTCTCTATCTTTTATTCTGTACATCAGCCTATCTACACGCCAATCTAGCTATACATCATTCTACCTACTTTTTTTAGCTATCTATGTCAGAAAAGTGTAGGAAATGCACCCTAACATATTTTCTAAAAGAGAATTTATAACAGGGAAGTGACCACCTTTTAGTTGCGAACCTGCTATGTGAGACATTTGTTTAACATCTGTTGAGATTTAATCATCACGTGCTATATATAAATTAGCATACCCATCTATGCCCACCAATATGACGCTGGGTAGTTATAGTGTAACACTTTCATTTACCTGTAAGGTAGCATATTGGTACAACAGAAAACAGAGAAAGAAAGAAATATGTAAACATAAAGCACACGTTTTCCTCTGTCTATCTAAATAAATATATGTATATATATATATATATATATATATTTATATATGTATATATATATATATATATATATATATATTTTTTTTTATATATATTTTTTTTTTGTTGATTATAAGAAAAAGATTTATTATATTTTAGTTAGAAGTAGGTAAGTAAATAGCTGAGCCCCACCAGGAGCGCAGCATCCTTGTCGCTCAGCCAATATCTTCAACTGACCCTCAATCCCACTCAAAACATTCCCAACATTCAACATGACCTCACAAACTGTCTCAGCAGCAGGAACTCGGAAAGCTGGGGAGGAGGCATTAAGTTACAACAGTACCATACATTTTTAATGTTATTTTATTAGCTAACCTTAGATCTATCAATCAGACGTTAATGGATAAGACCAGAGCTCATTAATCATGTAAAGATATCCAGATATTTCCCAGGTACAGGTCAAATGGACGAATCCCTGTCGGTATTAAAGGAGTGAGGTGAAATTAGGAATGGAGGTTCGAGGTTTAAGAAAATGCCTAAGAGTTGGCTGCTTTAAGATTTTATTGCTCAGTGGGTGTCTTCTTCTCAGGCGCCGAGAGATCCCCCTGGGGATGATTCGTCACACCATACAAATGAGTAAATAAATACAGGTGCGACAATGCAAGTTTTTACACATGTGAGGTCTAGTGTTCTGCAAGTACTCTTTCCATGATTAACCCCCAGCATTAGAACACTTTGTAGACAGAGTATAGGAGGGAGAACGGTAAGCAGGGGTCACCAAAGGTAGCTGCACACGTAGCAATCAATGCTTGGATTTTTAGCATATTGAAAATAGCTCTGAGCACATTTGAATTCATTTTACTGATTGACAGCTCCCATGTGGTATTCTTGGCTGTCTGGCACTTCTGTCGTCTTGCAGTCGGAGTCGGAATCACATAATTTAGGCTTGGTGTGCAAGTAATTCCCTAGTTGGTTCAAAATGTTTAAACATCGGTTAATGTTCAGTGATGGACCATCCCCTGCATAGCTATGCTCTGTTTCGCACTCTCACACTAGCGCTTCCGGTATGTCTTTACTTTACGTCCTCATTCTGTATAGAAGACAGTATGAGGTACAGTTGCACAAGCAGTCTTGGGATGGCTGAGTCAACAATGTGAGTGCTTCATTGCACCAGATTAGGCAGTTAGGTGCATGTGTTTGCCTTCAAACACTTTTAGCCACCGCCTTTCCATGTCACATGCCTATCAAAACCTTTACAATATTTAGCAAGAATACTATTCACAAGTTCCTAAGTGCAGCAAGAAAGGTAAGACAAGATCTGCATCTAGGAAGGAGGCTTCATGGAGTTCATGGTCTGTGACATGTGCAAAATGTAATTTGGACCATGGTCCTTAGAACTTACATTGTTTCTTTCTACAGTTCTGCGTCTTCAGATAGCATGCTGTCTTAAAGAGCCTTCTCAGTATTCCCAAAACCCATCATGAAAAACTCTCCTCTCTCTTTCTAATGAGTGCCCCTCCTTACGTTTCATCATTTGCATGTCACCTCTTTTTTTAGATCAGCCTGCTTTAAGTCACATGTATAGAACAACAAACAATGTGTCTCGGCACTCTTAACCTCTTCGACGCTCATGACGAGCTGAGCTCTTCATGAGCCACGGCGCTCCGGTGCTCATGACGAGCTCAGCTCGCCAGGGCCCGTAGAACACTCAGGTGCGGGGAGAATTCCCCCGCTGTGCTGAGTGTTCCACGGGAGCCAATGCACCTGTGACGAGCTCAGCTCGTCATGAGCACCGGAGCGCCGTAGCTCATGACGAGCTGAGCTCGTCATGAGCATGGGGGCACTGTGCGCGCCCCCAGAACAACGGGGGAATAACCCCCGCAGCGAAGGAGTTAATGTCCATAATTCAGTCTATGCTGGTAAGCAAAAATAGTCTAGACTTTTTCTTTGACACTGCCCACAATACATTGAAGATATCAATAAGTCATTTGTAGGGTAATTTATCAAAGCATTAATTTTTTTTTCTTTTTTATTATCTAGTAATAATACTTCACATAATAATCATAAAGTCCGAAAAAACAAGTTCCATAGAGCATACTAACAAATATATATTGTCTGCGTCAATAGTGGACGTAATCCCAATGTGTCCTCAATGGGTTTTTTTTAGGGAAGATGGCAGCGGACACGTGTTTTGTTACACCCTGTAACTTTTGTAATAGTTCTCAATGTTTTTTTTTTCTTCCCTCAAAAAAAAACATGGTGGACACATTGGGATCCCGTCCATTATTGACGCAGACAGTATATATTTGTTATTATTCTTTATGGAACTTTTTTTTGGGACATTTTCATTAATATGTGAAGTATTATTACTAGATAATATAAAAAAATTAAAATGCATGTTTGCCTTAATATTGCTACATTTATACCAATTGCCATCATTTAATTCCAGAATTTCAAAAATCACATCCTCTTTTACTTTAAAAGGTATGCCTGCAACCTAACATTATAAAATCCCTTCTATCCGTTAATCCCATCATCCAATTGCAAGACATCACATACTCTTCCCAACTGATAATCATACATAACTCCTGTTTATTTAAATGATTACAAAGAAACTGGAGTAAATCCATGGAAGGGTTTTCTTTGAAAACACAATGTTAATCCTAATAACCACTAGATTAACTAATAACCTTGGATTCCGGAGGAGCATGCTGTCCAGTGTAAACCTCTTCAAAGCCTCATCAGGGGTAGTAAGTGCAATATAAATTCAACTACAATAAAACACCATATATAACCCTCCCTGCCCCAAATAATGCCATAAAACTCACTGGACTGGATAGTAGTTCATACAGTCGGAATAACAATTGCCTTATGATGCTTAACACTTTCACATTCTCATGACACAAAACTGCCATGTTAGGTCTTACGTTCAGTGGTGTATCAGTTCACAGCAATAAACCACCCATCGCCAACGTAATAGGCATGAAATAACTGAAGAGATCTGCCAAACGCTGCTGGCCAACAGAGGACTTTAATTTAGTCCACCACTTCAGGTCCGGACAGGTTACATACTGTGACAACTTCTTGACATCTCACAATGACAATCAGAAATGGGATGATATTAACAAAGTCTTTCCCAGAAGATCTCTCAAATATTTCTCCCTCAAACCTATTCCTGCCCTGGACCATAAGCTTTAAAAATAATCTCTCACACTGAACAACCAATGAAGTTACTAGTTAGGTTCCTATTCGGTGATCCAGCCATGCATGCAGGTGGGACTGCGCACTGAGGAACCCGTGCAATGTGAGAAGCATCTTCTAAGAGTTACTGTAACCGAATATGAGGACCTTGGGACTAGTAACAATGGTTAGTGGTGCATGAACCACAGGGAGTCAGATTGTTTTCAGGTCATTTCTGCTACTCCTTCGCCTGCTGCCAGAGATCAATACATTATCGATTAATCCTAGCACCTGTGCTTGGAGGTAGAGTGCTCGAATCACGCCCTACGGTTGTTAGTCATACCACCACGGTGTGTCGGTGAAATCCTAAACTGAATGCTGCTTCATTTTAATTGACTTTCTAAAAACTTTTAAAAAGTAAGCATTGTGTTTATTACGAGCACTTCTTTTCAACATTTTTATCCCCGAGGTTCTGTACATCACATTTTATAAATTATAAATGTCCTTTTTTTGTACCGTGGATGGAAGACTACCTTGTCAAGCCTTTAGAAAGCATTTCAAAGTTCACAGAAGTTCCAACCTATCAAACTGATTCTGGGTTTTTCTATTGTGTTCCTGTTTTCGAATCCCAAGCAGACCTGTATGTACTCCGATATTAAGGGTTTCTGCGATGAACACAAGGCCCATAACTAGTGCAGCGTCAAACAGCTGGCTAGCTGGCTTACTTTCTTCTCCTGTGTTATCTGGCTGGTTATGCCAGAATGAACTATTATCATATACTCTTTTCTTTTTGTTGTCCTGGATAAACCATTATACAACTTGTAATCCCTTTCTCTTGCGTTTGCATTCTAATTCGACAGAGAGCGAGACAATTGCACTTGCCCATTATCAATATTTGCCCCCATTCAGACACCAAACCAGGCTGTATTTTGAAAATACCACTTACCTATGCCGCCTCCCAGATGTAAAAAACAATAGAAGAACGAACCGGGCACCCCGAAGGCTGAAAGACAAGAGAGGTGTTTGTAGGCCCGGCTGCTCGTGGTTAGCGTTCGGTGCGCGCGCCACGACGCTAAGAAACCCCGGCATTGTGCGCAATAAAAGGGAAACAAACAGAACATCCTGGCATCTATCGCTCGGCTGGTCTGAATGGCCTGCTGAGCGCGCCTCCGGGATCGCTTACAGCACCAGAGGGCACAGCTGGTGTCTGCTTACTTTGGACAAGCTCTCCACATAACGGAGAGCGAAACAAATAATTTCCGTATGCATAGATGACATCGGGTAAAAGCGGAATAGGTGTAGGGTCGGGCCAGGCTTTCTATGTAACAGCAATTGTAGGGGACGCATCTCTCGTACGTCTCAACGCCATGTCCTCACTTACCTCTGGTCTGTGAGCCAGTGACGGATTAAGGACAACGGTGGACCTGGGTCGCTTTTATAGTCAGGGATACGCCAACACAGCGTGGTCGGCGGCCATATTAGGGTAATCATTTAATGCGACTCTGAATGTCAAATGTCAAATTCTATTGGCTATAATTTTCCAGCCTTGGTGAGAAATAATTGGCTGACACATGCATGTTATGTCCTGGGGTGAATTCCTTTGGTTCCTATTCTCCACGAAGTGACAACTTACACCGGGCTCTTCCACAGTGCTCCTAGACAAGAACACAACTTTAGTATATGAGAAAGGGATGCAGCCAGCTACACATAATGCACAAGAGTCTAAGAAATACATTAGAATTATGTTCAAACCGAATTCTATTTTAACATAGCAGTTATTCTTACAGATATTATTTTTACACACTCTTTGATATTGTGCAAACAAGTTGATGATGTAACATAATCTAGCACCTAACCGCAAGTGGGTTCAGGCCATACACAACGTGAAGAAAAAATACCTCCTCCACATGATACCTTAGCAAAAGGCCAAAGCCTTATGAAGTCAGGGTTATATGGGGCTGCTTTATGAAATATAAGAGCACGGTTCACATGAGGAGGGTGGAGACTTGTATCTGCTTCGGTATTTTGCTTGCTAGTTTTATCAAAACATGAGGAGTATAGTTTCTTTTGAATGCAGCTTTGCTTTAAATTGCATTCATATAGGAGGAAAAAGCACCTCAAAGCGAATCTGCCAACGTTGAACCTAATTCAGAAAGGTAAAGTTAGACCAAAAGTCTAACTCATACCAAAAGTCTATCTTTACTATTTTTCGGTTTTCACAAAGGTAAGTTACTACTAGTAACTTTACTACTAGAAAAATTGCTACTAGTAAATATTCATATTCAATCCCACACAAAGAATTCCCCCATGTGATCAAGGCTTTTGCCGAAAAACGCCTGTGCTGATTTATGGAATAAATAAATTTGCATTGGATCACTTGTGTTTAACAGTTATATGTGTTTGCTCATATATGTATATATATATATATATATATATATATTCACTGAAAAAACCATAGGTTATAGACCATATATAGTTAGGAATTAGCATTTACAAAACCTTGAAAATTCACTGAAAAAACCATAGGTTATAGACCATATATAGTTAGGAATTAGCATTTAGAAAACCTTATTTTACTCACACAAAACCATTGAAATTCCATATATAGTTAGTTGCACTAACTATATATCGCGCACCCGCAATCCACTGCTGATGATGTCACATATTACATCATTCATGACATGGTCAGTGACATCACTGATGACATCACTGATGACATCTCAAGTGACATCACTGATGATATCTCATTTGACATCAATGGTCACATCAATGATGATATCATTAATGTGACAATACAATGCATCTCCTCACACTTTAATATAACCTCTGTTACACCCAGTGTTAAATACAGAGTATAATTTTTGAAACCATTGACACACCAATACTAGTTACTACATACGCACTCACTGATTCCTACGTCTACACACACATTCACTCATTCACCCATACAATCATTCATACATACAATCACTCATCTTTACAACACTATCATATGCACTCATACACCTATACAGACACTCACACTCTGCCACTCATCCATGGAGTTACTCACACACCTAGTCAGTCCTGTAAAGAATCAATCACAGTTCCATTTTCTAATCTACACAGTTAAACATAGAGTACCTTACATTTTCAAACATATACTAACACATACTTACTCTCTTATAGAATCACTGATACAAGTACACATTGATCTGCACAGAGTCACACACCTCCCAGCCAGCCATACACACACTCAGTCTCCCATACAAATACTTGTGCAACCAATCAATAACCCATATAGCTACTTATATAGCTACTGATCAACACATGCAGCAGCTTGCACAACAACAGACATGCTGATGCACACTTTCAGACAGTTTAGTCACTAACCCGTGCATTTAGTAAGACGCATTTAATCACTCACTCATGCAGTCAATCACGCACCTACTAAAACCTTCATTCAGACACTTATACATCCACTCATTCTTCAATATGTAAAACATATTTAAACTTTACAGAAACACATAATCACTGGATGTTGTCATCAGTGATGTCATTTGAGATGTCATCAGTGATGTCATCAGTGATGTCATCAGTGATGTCACTGACCATGTCATGAATGATGTAATATGTGACATCATCAGCAGTGGATTGCGGGTGCGCGATATATAGTTAGTGCAACTAACTATATATGGAATCTCAATGGTTTTGTGTGAGTAAAATAAGGTTTTCTAAATGCTAATTCCTAACTATATATGGTCTATAACCTATGGTTTTTTCAGTGAATTACCTACTGGCGGTCGCCAGTAGGTATATATAGTTAGGATTTTTTCTCTATGGGTTTTTTGAAAATTCTATGTCTAATAACTTTGGCGTTTGTGGACGGAATTGGCTGAAATTTTCAGGAAAATGGCACATTTTGTTTCTGAGCAGCCCTTGAAAATTTGGGGGGGGTTCGTCAAGGGGGGGCCGAGAAAAAAGGGGGTCCCAAAACGTGTTTTTAACATTGAGTTTTCCATAGGGCGGTTGGCCTCACTTTTAGCCCGAACGGCTGAATGGATTTGCACGAAACTTGGCAAAATTGTAGGGACTGGTAGCCCGATGTGCCTTTTGTAGGTCTCAATATATGTGCTCCAGTGGATTTTGAGAAATTAACGTTTAAATAAAGATATATATCTGTAACAGCGGACCAGGCAGCGCTCCGGTTCGCGTACTTTACGCGCAACGGAGCTTTGTGAAGCGAAGCTGATTGGTTCTCCGGCGTCTGTCAACATTCCAAAAAGTCCGTAGCGGCCGCCATCTTGTCTCTCGGTAGGATCGAGAGACAAGAGGAGGTCAAAACAAAGGGGGAAATAACTATAAGGGGGCATAGTAGATCCTCGCTGACCCCCTAGGTTTGATGTGGAGGTTTTAAAAGGGCCCCGCGGGGCAAAAAAAAAAATAATAATAATAATCGAACGGCTGAATGGATTTGCACGAAACTTGGCAAAATATTAGGGACTGGTAGCCCGATGTGCCTTTGCTAGGTCTCAATATATGTGCTCCAGTGGATTTTGAGAAATTAACGTTCAAAAAAAGATATATATCTGTAACAGCGCTCCGCTTCGCGTAACGGAGGTTTGCGAAGCTGATTGGTCATTCTGTCACTGGGCTATAGTTGGGCTACATCTGGCTGATATTTGGGCTACATTTGTTTTTTTGTGTGTCTGGCGGCCATCTTTGGGCTACATTGGGCTACATTGGGCTTCATTGGGCTACATTGGGCTACATTTGGGCTCCAACATATATATAGGCCAATGTAGCCCAATATATATTTTTCAAAGTTAATTTTCTTAAAAACCACTATAGCATATATCTTGAGACATAGCAAAGGCACATCGGGCTACCAGTCCCTACAATTTTGCCAAGTTTCGTGGAAATCCATTCAGCCGTTCGAGCTAAAAGTGAGTCCAACCGCCCTATGGAAATGAAGGAAATGAATGGGTAATTTGTAATTAGCAAATAGCTAATCGCAAACTAGGAATGGTAAAGAATCGCTATTTATTCCTTAAAGTTCGCTATTTAGGAAATGCAAAAAACTTTGATGATACATATGGCGGTTCATCTCTAACAAGATAAGAAGCATAGGGATACATTTATGATGACTGGCGCATCACCAGGGATGTGTTAGTCATTCTGTGCCGCTGTTCCGTCACCTATGGTGTGCTGCATTTACAATGCGGCGCATCATGGGGCAAAAACAGCACAGATGCGTGATGTATCTGTGCCGTAAAGGTGGCGCATTGCTGGAGTTGTATCGCAAGTGTGATGAAGCTCCAGCAAGGGTCGGGGGTGCCCCTGTCGCAGGGTTTCTGTTCTCACAAAGAACTGTGGACAGAGGATTGGAACCTCGGCGAATTAGGGTGTCCCAAAACTCACGTTAGTAATCAAAAACTCCTTAGCAAGCTAGGTACAGTGTCACATTGGATATAACAAACTCTCAATGTTTAGCCAATCCAGAATATGAACTTATAGTACCTCAGGATACGTGGAACTCATGAACAGTCGGTCGTTATATATTTCTTAGAAACCAGAACATGGAGTTAAGAAGAACACATGTGTATTTGAAATGTTTATTTACTAATGCCGTCTTCTCAGGCGTAGTATCTTAGATAATAGAAGTACACATATTATCAGTAGCAAAATTACCAGCATAGTTACTAGTACATAAAAAGCGAATGGTGACAGTATGTTAACATGCTGTAAATGAATAAGAGTTAGCAACACTTATAAGCAGCCGCGGGCCGTGGAGGGAGTTACGGTGGGGCAGGGAGGCGGGGAGGGTGAGGGGCAAGGTAGAGAGGGCTCCACCCTGCTTCTCCCCCTCCCCGCCTCCCTGCCTCACCGTAACTCCCTCCACGGCCCGCGGCTGCTTATATCTCACCCTCCCTAATACACATATTATATTATTTGCTAAGAAGGTCTCTTTGTGTTGGTTTAGGGCGTGCCCATACTTTAGTGTCTTAGATTTGAAGGAATCACATCAGCATACACCAGCTCTCTCTTCATGTGAACCGCATCAACTGTTGTGTATGTGTGTTCGGCAAAGCAATATAAAACCCGCCTCATGCCCAGAATTGGCAGAAGTTGCACTTATGTTATGAGTATGAAGTCGTGGAGATCAGACCTCATAACAATTCTGTATCGTGTTGTTCTTGAAACTTTAGCACTCGCTGTACAGATATAGTTTAACAAGCAAAGCAGATAGTAGAGCAATAACATATTATTCTCATGTAAACCACGATGAACTACTAGGTGGAAAGCTAAAGCAACAACTAAGTGTCGTGTGCAGAAGTTGCAAAAAAGGAAAAATGGCGTTTAAACCGGTAATGAGCCCATGCTAACTTAACACGGTGTAAAGATATCCAGGACCTAGATGACACCTCCCCATGATCCGGAAACGAACTGAATAAGATAATAGAAGTGCCATCTCATGAGAGCAGATTGCAAGTTTATATGTGGACGGTCCGCAAGGTAAAGCATTAAAAACTAGGAAAATGTAATGCTAAAGAAAAATAAAACAGCCAAGTACTTTATCGAGTCTTAAGCCAATAGGCAAGGTAAATAATAAAAACTTGACAAATAAGTCAATGAATTGTCAATGAAATGCTAGTACTCAGCATATCAACCATGAAAAAGGTCTATGACATAACTGTGTATGCAAAATAAGCTGCAACAGCCTCCAATAGGAAGTCACCGTCTTCATCCGAAAACAGTTCAGCCATCCAATTTAAAAGCGGAAAAGAACATACGTGCTCTCCCAGCACCGGATCCTCTATCACCATCAGAGGACAGCTCGGTGGGTTTTCAAGAAAGCTCTGTTCCAAGAAAGACTGTGCTGCCGCCAGTAAATTCCAGGGACCAAGTAGTCCATGCATCAATGCCACAGCCATAATCCTTTCGCCAGGACAAACCAACTCGTGAGTAATGATAGGAGTCATCAGCTGATTAAAGTCGACGTCAGGAGAAACCGGTCCGCAGAGACACAAATCAATGGCCCAATCGAAATCACAGGTCAGGCAGTGAAATACAGGCTGGACACAGGTGAAGTAGGAGAATCGAAAAGATAATCCATATGCCGTGCTTAATATCGCCAACGGCATTGTGCCATAATATTCTAGCATGCGATTGCGGAACAGTGTCAGCAGCTGCAGGGTGGGAGGTTGCATAGGAGGGACATCCATATTTAAAAATGTAAAAAAGCACAAGAGCGTCCGCTGGTAATGCAAGTAAAAATGCCAATCCACGAACCGGAGTGGAGAAAATAGAATGAAAGGAAGCAGGGATGACTCCAAAGATTTTCTCAAATGAAGTCACGAGACCACTGGTAACAACTTTAAAAAAGTGCGCCAGGGTCTTTGTGGAGGATGCGTTAAAGATAGTCGGAACCATCTTGCTGAAATTGAAAGGCAAATCTGAATTAAAAGTATTCCTTTTATCGTAACAGTAAGTGAACGGGTTATTTGCTGCAGAAATGTTCTATTTCCTCCCACACATGAACATAGGGAGTTTTCAATCTGGCCACAAATACCAACCTTGGGACAGATTTCAACGGCATGGCAAGAATAAGAGCTCTTTTGTCTCAGAGAGAGGTGGCCTTGAGTTCGGCCCGTGAAACTTTCGTGCTTCACATAGCGAACACCCGTACAGAGGTGCAGACCCTTTTCAATTAACTCAGAAAAATCTTCATTATTGAGCATCAAATAACTACCATTTTCCAACAACTTGAACGTGGGGATGATAGCAGGAACTGGCGTGCCTTGCAACACGCAAGCCATATTTGGTCGGTGTTTGTTGCATGAACCGTGTAACTGTATGTGCCTACACATTAGTGAATGATCTGGCGTCTCAGTGCATTCCTCTCCATTCAGATAAACTTCTTGATCATCTTTGAAACATCTGTATGTGTATGGAAGCGACCAGACCTCATGAAGAAAAGCACTACCTAAAGGTTCATAACGACCTATTGGTATATATTTCATACAATTTGAAAACTTATATAAAGCAAAAGGCAGCGTTATTAAACCGTGGATAAGGCACGTTGCCAAAAAACCCGCAATCCTCTGCTGATGATGTCACTGAGCATGTCATGAATGATGTGATATGTGACATCATCAGCAGTGGATTACGGGTAATAGTATCTCTAGTTTACTCCCCTATAGCTGTCTTTCTTTTAACATAAGTGTCTGTTTCCTTCCCTTATACTTACTGTTTTTGGTTCGCTTCTAGTTCGCGTACCGGCGAGCGAACTGGGAAGCGAACTAAGAGAAATAGAGGTTGGCACAGTTCCAAATATTGTACCAATTTTTTAATAACGGGGAGGTAGTTCTGAAAAGAATTTTTTTTTTTATTGTTTTTGTTGTTTTATATTTTTTTTATTATTTTTCGGAAATTTTTTTTACTTTTTTTGAATTTTTCTGAAGTTTTATATTTTTTGGGGTTTTTCTTGGAGGGGGCAATGAAAACGATTCATTGTAAAGGGCTCAACAGGAGCAACAAAACAAAAAAAGAAGTATTTAATATTTTGGGCGTTTCGTACAAACTTGCATATGATAGTCAATAGCTCTGTTGATCAGAGTGATGCTTTTTTCTCCGTAGGAAATGAATCCATCGCAAAATACGCAGGTGTGTTTTACTTCACCAAATTTCATTTGTATATTTGGCACCATCTCCCTGCCCTCTGGTCCCGTTACTTCCGGTACAACAGATCTTCTGGCCATAATAGGGAGATTATCTAGGTAGTTCCGAAACTGTGCAGCACTGTAGTTGTTAGGCTGCCACCTAGTCATATGGCGATGCATTGTGTAGTTTCCGAAACTGTATTTTTTCTCGGTTCCTCTGGACAGTCTATCTTGACATATAAGGCAAGTTACGTATCTTGCATTTACTTTTTTCTGACCTTTGGGAATTTTAAAAAATTGCCAAATGAAGTTTTCTTTCCGGTGAGACGTCCTGGGCTGCTCAGGCAAAAACTGCCTCTCTTCGTGCTCGTCGTCCTGTTCCTCTTCTTCTTCTTCTTGTTGAATTATAACTTGAGCAGGTGGTCCACTCTTCCTTGGATGTGGTGGAGGTGGTGGGGAAGCACCAGCTGAAGCTACTAAAGAAGCCATTGCTCAGTGATCACAAAGGGTCTTTCTCTCACAATGATGAAAGTCAGAGTGAGGAAAGAAGGAGGGATTTTCATCATTTGGGAAAAACAAGAGTTCTCAACCAATCAAAAGTGTTCATTTTAGATTATATGACCTAGTCTTACATCATTAGGAAACCAAAAGTGAAATGAACCAATGAAAAGTGTTATTACCAAGTCACATGACTTGCTGTGTTTACGTTAAGCGCTTTGCAGGGCCTCCCGGTTTGCTTCCAGAAACCTGCGCTTTGCGACTCGCTTCGCGTACCAGTTCGCTAACGTAGCACGTCATATGACGTATCACGCGACAACGTGAAACGTCATGCGGACGGGAGGCGTCACGATGTTGTTTTCTAACGCGGCACTTGCGGTAAAGAAACGTTTACCGGCTCGCGGTCTATTTCGCGGCATCAAGGTCAGCTAACGGGAAGCTTCCCGATTCGCGAAGCGGGAACGAAGAAAAAAAAATATTAAAAAAAAAAATTATTCATAAACATATAAAATATATTTTTGGATTTAAAGAAGAATACATTTTACAGCTACAGATATTAGCTGTTAAAAAACCAATGAAATTCACAGAAAAAACCATAGGTTATAGACCATATATAGTTAGGAATTAGCATTTACAAAACCTTGAAAATTCACTGAAAAAACCACAGGTTATAGACCATATATAGTTAGGAATTAGCATTTAGAAAACCTTATTTTACTCACACAAAACCATTGAAATTCCATATATAGTTAGTTGCACTAACTATATATCGTGCACCCGCAATCCACTGCTGATGATGTCACATATTACATCATTCATGACATGGTCAGTGACATCACTGATGACATCACTGATGACATCTCAAATGACATCACTGATGACATCACTGATGACATCTCATTTGACATCAATGACCACATCACTGATGATATCATTCATGTGACAATACAATGCATCTCCTCACATTTTAATATAACCTCTGTTTCACCCAGTGTTAAAAAGAGAGTATAATTTTTGAAACCATTGACACACCAATACTAGTTACTACATACGCACTCACTGATTGCTACGTCTACACACACCTTCACTCATTCACCCATACAATCATTCATACATACAATCACTCATCTTTACAACACTATCATATGCACTCATACACCTATACAGACACTCACAGTCTGCCACTCATCCATGGAGTTACTCACACACCTAGTCAGTCCTGTAAAGAATCAATGACACTTCCATTTTCTTGTCTATACAGTTAAACATAGAGCACCTTACATTTTCAAACATATACTAACACATACTTACCTTCTTATACAATCATTGATACAAGTACAGATTGATCTGCACAGAGTCACACACCTCCCAGCTAGCCACACACACACTCAGTCTCCCATACAAATACTTGGGCAATCAATCAATAACCCATATAGTTACTCATATAGCTACTGATCAACACATGCAGCAGTTTACAGAACAACAGACATAATGATGCACAAATTAAGACAGTTTAGTCACTAACCCATGCAGTCAGTGAGACACATTTAATCACTCACTCATACAGTCAGTCATGCACCTACTAAATCCTTCGTCCAGACACTTACACATCCACTCATTCTTCAATATGTAAGACATATTTAAACTTTATAGAAACAAAAAATCACTGGATGTTGTTATCAGTGATGTCATCAGTGATGTCATTTGAGATGTCATCAGTGAAGTCATCAGTGATGTCACTGACCATGTCATGAATGATGTAATATGTGACATCATCAGCAGTGGATTGCGGGTGCACGATATATAGTTAGTGCAACTAACTATATATGGAATTTCAATGGTTTTGTGTGAGTAAAATAAGGTTTTCTAAATGCTAATTCCTAACTATATATGGTCTATAACCTGTGGTTTTTTCAGTGAATATATATATAGATAGATAGATATATATATTAACTAAAAAAAACATAGGTTTCACAATCGTTATAGTTAGGAATTAGCATTTAAAAAACCTTTCAAATTCACTGAAAAAACCATAGGTTTCACACTCGTTATAGTTAGGGATTAGCATTTAAAAAACCTTTCAAATTCACTGAAAAAACCATAGGTTTCACACCAGTTATAGTTAGCTGAACATTTTACTCATACAAAACCATTGGAATTCCCACGTTATAGTTAGTTGGCCTCACTATAACTCGCGCGCCCGCAATCCACTGCTGATGATGTCACATATTACATCATTCATGACATGGTCAGTGACATCACTGATGACATCACTGATGACATCTCAAATGACATCACCGATGACATCACTGATGACATCTCAAATGACATCACTGATGACATCACTGATGACATCATCCAGTAAATGTGTGTTGTTCCTGAAAATTAAAAATTAAAAATGTGGTTAACATATTGTAGAATGAGTGTATGTATAAGTGTTTGGATAATGGATTTAGTAGGTGTATGACTGACTGTATGAGTGGGAGATTAAATGTGTCTTACTGAATGCATGGGTTAGTGACTAAACTGTCTGAATGTGTGCATCATTATGTCTGTTGTTGTGTAAGCTGCTGCATGTGTTGATCAGTAGCTATATGAGTGGCTATATGGGTTATTGATTGGTTGTCCAAGTATTTGTATATGAGGGTGAGTGTGTGTGTGGGTGGCTGGGAGGTGTGTGACTCTGCATATATGTGTGAGCAGTTGATTCACTTGGTATATGTGTTCAACAGTGCATGTGGAAAGAGCTGTATGGGTGGTTGACTGTCTGCATGGGTGTGATGGTGAGTGAATAGCTATCTCAGTGCTCCATGTCCAAGTAAGTGCATATGTAAAAACACAGTGCATGTGAGAGTTGGCATATATAAATGACTAAACATGAGAGTCTGTGATTGCGTAAGTGACTGTATGGATCAATGAATACTTGTATCAGTGATTGTAAAAGAGAGTAAGTATGTGTTAGTATATGTTTGAATAAGTAAGGTTTAGTGTGTATAACTGTGTAGTTGAGGAAATGGGAGTGTGATTGATTCTTTGCATAACTGACTAGGTGTTTGAGTAACTTTGTGGATGAGTGTCTGCATGTGAGTGTCTGTATAGGTGTATGAGTGGATATGATAGTGTTCAATTGATGAGTGACTGTATGTATGAGTGATTGTATGGATGAATGAGTGGATGTGTGTGTAGACCTAGGAATCAGTGAGTGCGTATGTAGTTACGGGTATTGGTGTGTCAATAATTTCAGGAATGGTAGTTTGTATTTAACACTGGGTGTATCAAAGGTTAGATTAGAGTGTGAGGAGGTGCATCGTATTATCACATGGATGATGTCATCAGTGATGTCATCAGTGATGTCATTTGAGATGTCATCAGTGATGTCATTTGAGATGTCATCAGTGATGTCACTGACCATGTCATGAATGATGTAATATGTGAAATCATCAGCAGTGGATTGCGGGCGCGCGAGTTATAGTGAGTCCAACTAACTATAACGTGGGAATTTCAATGGTTTTGTATGAGTAAAATGTTCAGCTAACTATAACTGGTGTGAAACCTATGGTTTTTCAGTGAATTTGAAAGGTTTTTTAAATGCTAATTCCTAACTATAACAAGTGTGAAACCTATGGTTTTTTCAGTGAATTTCAAAGGTTTTTTAAATGCTAATTCCTAACTATAACGATTGTGAAACCTATGTTTTTTTTTGTGAATTTCAAAGGTTTTTTAAAAACTAATTCCTAACTATAACGTTTGTGAAACCTATGGTTTTTTCAGTGAATTTCATAGCTTTTTTTAAAAGCTAATTCCTTTGTATATCGACTTTGTAACCAACGATTTTTTTTTATTAGCTGTTTTTTACAACAATTAATTATATATATATATTTTTTTAATGATTTGTTCAATGTATATATATATTTTTTTTTACATTTTTGCCTGGTGCGCTCAGGGTGCGCGCACCGGTAAGCTTACCGGTAACATTTTGTCTTGGAGCGCTCAGGGTGCACGCACCGGTAAGTTCTCCCGAGAGCGCACCGAGAGCCCTATTTCTGCGTTCGTAAAAAAAAATATGTATGAAAAGTAAATAATAATGCAAGACATTTAGTACCATACTTATAAAAGCAGTATTTTTGATTTACGAAATGAAAATGATTTAGCATTTCCGTAAAGCTATCAAAACATCACTCAGGCGCGCCGCGTAAGCGCCCCCGGAAGCGCCTACGTTCCCACTGCGTAAGCGCCCCCGGAAGCGCTCCGGTGCGCGCAGCGTAAGCGCGTCAAGTCATGTGACCTTAAAATAACTCTTTTCATTGGTTGCTAACAGTTTTTTTTACAAAGAATGAAATCCCCACCCATTTCCTTCACTTCTTCTTTCACTTTTGTGACTGCAAGACCTGTCTTTTTGCTCTTGAATCTTTGTTGGATTATCATGGCTGCCAGAGCATCCAGCAGCGGTGATGACACAGAGGGATTTATAGATGTAGAGGTTCCTCAGCCTAGAGTTAAGGAGCATTTTATCTGGACATTTTTTGATGTTCCTGAGGGACATAAGAAGGTAAATGCTCCAAAGGTGGAGTGTAAGATCTGCCATACTGTGCTTTCCAGAGGAGACCCCACAAGGAAGTACAGTTATGGTAATTCTTCCATGACTCGCCACGTGCAGAGAAGGCATCCCCAGAACTATGCCCGGGAGAGTGTCAGGGCTCTGGCACGAGAGGCTCCCAGGGATGGTGCCTCTACTTCAACCGGAGGACCAACTACATCGGTGAGGGGGCGACCAGAAGAGCTGATCCCTAATATTCAGCCTGCTTTTAATGAAGCCGTAATTAAATGCAGACAATGTGATCAGCTACTTTGTTATGGGGAACAAAGTGTTATGCTCATGGTTTGAGCATTAGAGAACCACCGCTGCCGTTCCCAGTCCTAATTTAGATTTTTTTTTTGTGCTCCTGTTGAGCAGTTTCCCATTCCCTGTTTTTGTTTTTGTTCAAAAAAAAGGAAAAAAGAAGAAAAAAAAAGTTCTTTTCAGAACTACCTCCAATTCTCATCAAAGAGCTGTGGGGCATATTACCAACGTTAAGCGATATTTATCGCTAACGATGCTTAGCAACGAATTTTTTAACGCTAAGCATCGTCAGAAATTATCGCAGATAAACCTTGCTATTATCAAGGTTTATCGCAAATGCGATAAAAAACGGCCGCAATGCATGAATATCGCTGAAAAGTGAGCGATATTCATGCATTACCGAGCTAATGCTCTTAGCCATGTTATCCACCTCCCATTGGATAACATGGCTAAGAACTGCTCAGGGCAGGTGTTAGTTTTTGGAGATATTCGCGCTTAGCGCGAATATCTCCAAAAGTTGGTAATAGGAGATAGCGATGTTAGCGACTGTTTCCAGTCTCTAACATCTTGGCACGCCCACTTTGCATGTCATTAGTGATAAATATCACTGACATGCAAAGTGGGGCCCAAGATGGTCGCTATCTCCTACTAGCTGTTGCTAACTGGTGTTAGCGACAGCTAGGTAATAGGGAGATAATTTTATTTCCGCTTTCTTGGCTTTTAAAGCCAAAAAAGCGGAGATAAACACCCTTGATAATATGCCCCTGTATTCTTAAAAAAATGAAAAAGAGTAACTGAAGTGGAGTGCAGTGAGAGAGGAGAGGAAAATGAGTGAGAAAGCAAAGAAAGGGACGAGAGGGAAAGGAAAGTGAAGTAGGGGGACTGAAAGAAGGTGAGTGTGGGGAAGGAGAGTGAGGAGAAGGAGAGTGAACATGGGGAATGTGGATAAGTGAAGAAAATGTAGTAAAAGAACGGTGGTGTGGAAGGGTAAGAAAAGAACAGTGATGTTTAGGAAAGAGTGGAGATACAGACTGGATAAAGACAATTGAGTGTGAGACCAGGTGGTCCACTCTTCCTTGGATGTGGTGGAGGTGGTGGGGAAGCACCAGCTGAAGCTACTAAAGAAGCCATTGCTCAGTGATCACAAAGGGTCTTTCTCTCACAATGATGAAAGTCAGAGTGAGGAAAGAAGGAGGGATTTTCATCATTTGGGAAAAACAAGAGTTCTCAACCAATCAAAAGTGTTCATTTTAGATTATATGACCTAGTCTTACATCATTAGGAAACCAAAAGTGAAATGAACCAATGAAAAGTGTTATTACCAAGTCACATGACTTGCTGTGTTTACGTTAAGCGCTTTGCAGGGCCTCCCGGTTTGCTTCCAGAAACCTGCGCTTTGCGACTCGCTTCGCGTACCAGTTCGCTAACGTAGCACGTCATATGACGTATCACGCGACAACGTGAAACGTCATGCGGACGGGAGGCGTCACGATGTTGTTTTCTAACGCGGCACTTGCGGTAAAGAAACGTTTACCGGCTCGCGGTCTATTTCGCGGCATCAAGGTCAGCTAACGGGAAGCTTCCAGATTCGCGAAGCGGGAACGAAGAAAAAAAAAAATTAAAAAAAAAAATTATTCATAAACATATAAAATATATTTTTGGATTTAAAGAAGAATACATTTTACAGCTACAGATATTAGCTGTTAAAAAACCAATGAAATTCACAGAAAAAACTATAGGTTATAGACTATATATAGTTAGGAATTAGCATTTACAAAACCTTGAAAATTCACTGAAAAAACCACAGGTTATAGACCATATATAGTTAGGAATTAGCATTTAGAAAACCTTATTTTACTCACACAAAACCATTGAAATTCCATATATAGTTAGTTGCACTAACTATATATCGTGCACCCGCAATCCACTGCTGATGATGTCACATATTACATCATTCATGACATGGTCAGTGACATCACTGATGACATCACTGATGACATCTCAAATGACATCACTGATGACATCACTGATGACATCTCATTTGACATCAATGACCACATCACTGATGATATCATTCATGTGACAATACAATGCATCTCCTCACATTTTAATATAACCTCTGTTTCACCCAGTGTTAAAAAGAGAGTATAATTTTTGAAACCATTGACACACCAATACTAGTTACTACATACGCACTCACTGATTGCTACGTCTACACACACCTTCACTCATTCACCCATACAATCATTCATACATACAATCACTCATCTTTACAACACTATCATATGCACTCATACACCTATACAGACACTCACAGTCTGCCACTCATCCATGGAGTTACTCACACACCTAGTCAGTCCTGTAAAGAATCAATGACACTTCCATTTTCTTGTCTATACAGTTAAACATAGAGCACCTTACATTTTCAAACATATACTAACACATACTTACCTTCTTATACAATCATTGATACAAGTACAGATTGATCTGCACAGAGTCACACACCTCCCAGCTAGCCACACACACACTCAGTCTCCCATACAAATACTTGGGCAATCAATCAATAACCCATATAGTTACTCATATAGCTACTGATCAACACATGCAGCAGTTTACAGAACAACAGACATAATGATGCACAAATTAAGACAGTTTAGTCACTAACCCATGCAGTCAGTGAGACACATTTAATCACTCACTCATACAGTCAGTCATGCACCTACTAAATCCTTCGTCCAGACACTTACACATCCACTCATTCTTCAATATGTAAGACATATTTAAACTTTATAGAAACAAAAAATCACTGGATGTTGTTATCAGTGATGTCATCAGTGATGTCATTTGAGATGTCATCAGTGATGTCATCAGTGATGTCACTGACCATGTCATGAATGATGTAATATGTGACATCATCAGCAGTGGATTGCGGGTGCACGATATATAGTTAGTGCAACTAACTATATATGGAATTTCAATGGTTTTGTGTGAGTAAAATAAGGTTTTCTAAATGCTAATTCCTAACTATATATGGTCTATAACCTGTGGTTTTTTCAGTGAATATATATATAGATAGATATATATATATATTAACTAAAAAAAACATAGGTTTCACAATCGTTATAGTTAGGAATTAGCATTTAAAAAACCTTTCAAATTCACTGAAAAAACCATAGGTTTCACACTCGTTATAGTTAGGGATTAGCATTTAAAAAACCTTTCAAATTCACTGAAAAAACCATAGGTTTCACACCAGTTATAGTTAGCTGAACATTTTACTCATACAAAACCATTGGAATTCCCACGTTATAGTTAGTTGGCCTCACTATAACTCGCGCGCCCGCAATCCACTGCTGATGATGTCACATATTACATCATTCATGACATGGTCAGTGACATCACTGATGACATCACTGATGACATCTCAAATGACATCACCGATGACATCACTGATGACATCTCAAATGACATCACTGATGACATCACTGATGACATCATCCAGTAAATGTGTGTTGTTCCTGAAAATTAAAAATTAAAAATGTGGTTAACATATTGTAGAATGAGTGTATGTATAAGTGTTTGGATAATGGATTTAGTAGGTGTATGACTGACTGTATGAGTGGGAGATTAAATGTGTCTTACTGAATGCATGGGTTAGTGACTAAACTGTCTGAATGTGTGCATCATTATGTCTGTTGTTGTGTAAGCTGCTGCATGTGTTGATCAGTAGCTATATGAGTGGCTATATGGGTTATTGATTGGTTGTCCAAGTATTTGTATATGAGGGTGAGTGTGTGTGTGGGTGGCTGGGAGGTGTGTGACTCTGCATATATGTGTGAGCAGTTGATTCACTTGGTATATGTGTTCAACAGTGCATGTGGAAAGAGCTGTATGGGTGGTTGACTGTCTGCATGGGTGTGATGGTGAGTGAATAGCTATCTCAGTGCTCCATGTCCAAGTAAGTGCATATGTAAAAACACAGTGCATGTGAGAGTTGGCATATATAAATGACTAAACATGAGAGTCTGTGATTGCGTAAGTGACTGTATGGATCAATGAATACTTGTATCAGTGATTGTAAAAGAGAGTAAGTATGTGTTAGTATATGTTTGAATAAGTAAGGTTTAGTGTGTATAACTGTGTAGTTGAGGAAATGGGAGTGTGATTGATTCTTTGCATAACTGACTAGGTGTTTGAGTAACTTTGTGGATGAGTGTCTGCATGTGAGTGTCTGTATAGGTGTATGAGTGGATATGATAGTGTTCAATTGATGAGTGACTGTATGTATGAGTGATTGTATGGATGAATGAGTGGATGTGTGTGTAGACCTAGGAATCAGTGAGTGCGTATGTAGTTACGGGTATTGGTGTGTCAATAATTTCAGGAATGGTAGTTTGTATTTAACACTGGGTGTATCAAAGGTTAGATTAGAGTGTGAGGAGGTGCATCGTATTATCACATGGATGATGTCATCAGTGATGTCATCAGTGATGTCATTTGAGATGTCATCAGTGATGTCATTTGAGATGTCATCAGTGATGTCACTGACCATGTCATGAATGATGTAATATGTGAAATCATCAGCAGTGGATTGCGGGCGCGCGAGTTATAGTGAGTCCAACTAACTATAACGTGGGAATTTCAATGGTTTTGTATGAGTAAAATGTTCAGCTAACTATAACTGGTGTGAAACCTATGGTTTTTCAGTGAATTTGAAAGGTTTTTTAAATGCTAATTCCTAACTATAACAAGTGTGAAACCTATGGTTTTTTCAGTGAATTTCAAAGGTTTTTTAAATGCTAATTCCTAACTATAACGATTGTGAAACCTATGTTTTTTTTTGTGAATTTCAAAGGTTTTTTAAAAACTAATTCCTAACTATAACGTTTGTGAAACCTATGGTTTTTTCAGTGAATTTCATAGTTTTTTTAAAAGCTAATTCCTTTGTATATCGACTTTGTAACCAACGATTTTTTTTTATTAGCTGTTTTTTACAACAATTAATTATATATATATATTTTTTTAATGATTTGTTCAATGTATATATATATATTTTTTTACATTTTTGCCTGGTGCGCTCAGGGTGCACGCACCGGTAAGCTTACCGGTAACATTTTGTCTTGGAGCGCTCAGGGTGCACGCACCGGTAAGTTCTCCCGAGAGCGCACCGAGAGCCCTATTTCTGCGTTCGTAAAAAAAAATATGTATGAAAAGTAAATAATAATGCAAGACATTTAGTACCATACTTATAAAAGCAGTATTTTTGATTTACGAAATGAAAATGATTTAGCATTTCCGTAAAGCTATCAAAACATCACTCAGGCGCGCCGCGTAAGCGCCCCCGGAAGCGCCTACGTTCCCACTGCGTAAGCGCCCCCGGAAGCGCTCCGGTGCGCGCAGCGTAAGCGCGTCAAGTCATGTGACCTTAAAATAACTCTTTTCATTGGTTGCTAACAGTTTTTTTTACAAAGAATGAAATCCCCACCCATTTCCTTCACTTCTTCTTTCACTTTTGTGACTGCAAGACCTGTCTTTTTGCTCTTGAATCTTTGTTGGATTATCATGGCTGCCAGAGCATCCAGCAGCGGTGATGACACAGAGGGATTTATAGATGTAGAGGTTCCTCAGCCTAGAGTTAAGGAGCATTTTATCTGGACATTTTTTGATGTTCCTGAGGGACATAAGAAGGTAAATGCTCCAAAGGTGGAGTGTAAGATCTGCCATACTGTGCTTTCCAGAGGAGACCCCACAAGGAAGTACAGTTATGGTAATTCTTCCATGACTCGCCACGTGCAGAGAAGGCATCCCCAGAACTATGCCCGGGAGAGTGTCAGGGCTCTGGCACGAGAGGCTCCCAGGGATGGTGCCTCTACTTCAACCGGAGGACCAACTACATCGGTGAGGGGGCGACCAGAAGAGCTGATCCCTAATATTCAGCCTGCTTTTAATGAAGCCGTAATTAAATGCAGACAATGTGATCAGCTACTTTGTTATGGGGAACAAAGTGTTATGCTCATGGTTTGAGCATTAGAGAACCACCGCTGCCGTTCCCAGTCCTAATTTAGATTTTTTTTTTGTGCTCCTGTTGAGCAGTTTCCCATTCCCTGTTTTTGTTTTTGTTCAAAAAAAAGGAAAAAAGAAGAAAAAAAAAGTTCTTTTCAGAACTACCTCCAATTCTCATCAAAGAGCTGTGGGGCATATTACCAACGTTAAGCGATATTTATCGCTAACGATGCTTAGCAACGAATTTTTTAACGCTAAGCATCGTCAGAAATTATCGCAGATAAACCTTGCTATTATCAAGGTTTATCGCAAATGCGATAAAAAACGGCCGCAATGCATGAATATCGCTGAAAAGTGAGCGATATTCATGCATTACCGAGCTAATGCTCTTAGCCATGTTATCCACCTCCCATTGGATAACATGGCTAAGAACTGCTCAGGGCAGGTGTTAGTTTTTGGAGATATTCGCGCTTAGCGCGAATATCTCCAAAAGTTGGTAATAGGAGATAGCGATGTTAGCGACTGTTTCCAGTCTCTAACATCTTGGCACGCCCACTTTGCATGTCATTAGTGATAAATATCACTGACATGCAAAGTGGGGCCCAAGATGGTCGCTATCTCCTACTAGCTGTTGCTAACTGGTGTTAGCGACAGCTAGGTAATAGGGAGATAATTTTATTTCCGCTTTCTTGGCTTTTAAAGCCAAAAAAGCGGAGATAAACACCCTTGATAATATGCCCCTGTATTCTTAAAAAAATGAAAAAGAGTAACTGAAGTGGAGTGCAGTGAGAGAGGAGAGGAAAATGAGTGAGAAAGCAAAGAAAGGGACGAGAGGGAAAGGAAAGTGAAGTAGGGGGACTGAAAGAAGGTGAGTGTGGGGAAGGAGAGTGAGGAGAAGGAGAGTGAACATGGGGAATGTGGATAAGTGAAGAAAATGTAGTAAAAGAACGGTGGTGTGGAAGGGTAAGAAAAGAACAGTGATGTTTAGGAAAGAGTGGAGATACAGACTGGATAAAGACAATTGAGTGTGAGACAAGGTGAGAAAGGCAGTGAAGAAACAGAGAAAGTGAAAGAAAAAGTAAGAGTAGAAGACTGAAGGCCTCATTTGTGAGGCCATGCGTCACTTTTACGCCGCCGGTGCGTCACTTTTTGCGACCCACCAGTGCTGTAAAAAATGCACCTTGTTGAGTCATATTTACAAAGTGACGCATCTAGGTAGATGCGTCACTTTGTAAACCCCTGCGCCACATTATACCTGCGCCAGGTGTAATGTATGCAAAGGGGGCGTATTGACGCAAGAAGGGGTCGTAGAAGTGACGCAGTGAAATCTCTGAGATTTCACTCCGTCACTTTTAGGACACCGTTGCGTCAAAATCTTGCACCTGACTCACAGCAGGCGTAAGACTGACACAGGCCCTTTCACATGGGGCTGGCCCCATGTGAAAGGATGTATTGCTGGAGTTGTGTCACTTTTGTGACACACTCCAGCAATGCATCACTTTTGCGCTTACAGATACGTCAGAAATACTGACATATCTGCAACTCCTTGCGACATAATGCGTCATACATTAAATATGACGCATGAGTAGAAGACTGAAGGCTTCATTTATGAGGCCATGCGTCACTTTTACGCCACCGGTGCGTCACTTTTTGTGATGCACCAGTGCTGTAAAAAATGCACCTTATTGAGTCATATTTACAAAGTGACGCATCTAGGTAGATGCGTCACTTTGTAAACCTCTGCGCCACATTATACCTGCACCAGCTGTAATGTATGCAAAGGGGGCGTATTGACATAAGGAAGGGTCATAGAAGTGACGCAGTGAAATCTATGAGATTTCACTGCGTCACTTTTACGACGCTGTTGCATCTAAATCTTGCGCCTGCCTCACAGCAGGCGTAAGACTGACGCAGGCCCTTTCACACGGGACTGGCCCCATGTGAAAGGATGCATTGCTGGAGTTGCATCATTTTTGTGACACACTCCAGCAATGCATCACTTTCCTCTAAACACTCTACTTATTTTTTTACTCTATTTTTTTACACAGTTTTTCCCCCTGGTGCGCTCATGGTGCGCGTACCGGAGCGCGCACCCGGGAACGCACCCAGCGCTTACCCCGCGAAAATTTCAAAACAAAAAAATGTTTTTTTGCCCTTCAGGGTCCTTCTAGGCCCCCCTCAGAAAACCTAGGAGGTCATGGGGTGTCTACTCTGCCCCCTTTTAATTATTTCCCCCTTTCTTTTTCACCTCTTGTGTCTCGATTCTACCGAGACACAAGATGGCGGACTCTCCGGACTGTTTAGAATGTTGACAGACACCCGACAGCCAATCAGCTTTCCGTTCGCGCACTCCTGTAACGCGCCGGGTGCGCTCCCCGGTACGCGCACCTGTGAGCGCTCGGAGAGCGCCTATAGATATATATGTGCTTTTGAAGTTAATTTTCAAAAAACCACTGGAGCAATTTTCAGCAAATATAGCAAAGGCACATCTGCGTACCAGTCCCTAAAATGTTGGCAAGTTTGGCGTAATTCCGTTCAGCGGGTCGGGCTGTAGACTTGTCAGACCGTCCTATGGAAATTAACATGGGGAAAACACGTTTTGAGACCCCCCTTTTTTCTCAGCCCCCACTTCACGAATCCCCCCGAAACTTTCAGGGAAGGAGCGGAGCGGAGCTGGCCAAAATTTTGGAAAATTACACACAAATTCCTCAACCGGCGCCAGAGTTATTCCCAATAGAATGTTGCAGATTTCCTATGGTAGCCAATCCTAACTATAACTACCTACTGGCGACTGCCAGTAGGTAATATATATATATATATATATATATATATATATATATATATATATATATATATATATATATATATATATATATATATATATATATATATATATATATATATATATATATATATACACTAGCAGCCCGTCCCGACGTTGTCTGGGTATGAAATAGAATGTGTGTAATGTGTGTATTTGGCAAGGGCAATTTATTTTAAAATCTCGCGGTAGACAACATTTTTTGTTTCTTCAGAATAGGGACGGAGAAGCTGCAACCCTGGTTGATGTTAGCAGGCGCGTGTAATTGGTGTAGTGATCCGCCGCCTGAGCCCAGCTACAGCCCTGGTTGATGTTAGCAGGCGTGTGTAATGTCGTTGAATGAGAGAGTTATCAGCTGCGGGTAAATCCGTTTGATGAGAGAGTTGAGTGACAGCGAGTAGGAGAGGCTGCAGTAATTGTCCCCGCAGACACGCTCATTTGCGTGTTCCCCCGCTTGAGGCCCACATGCAGGCCTGTTTGATGTTAGCAGGCGCGTGTTCCCGTGCTTGTGGCCCAGCTGCAGTCCTGGTTGATGTTATCAGGCGCGTGTAATTAGTGTACTGATCCGCCGCCTGAGCCCGGCTAGAGCCCTGGTTGATGGTAGCAGGCGCGTGTAATTTCGTTGAATGAGAGAGTTCAGTAACAGCGCGCAGGAGAGGCTCCAGTAACGTTACTTACCAGGCCTCCAGTTGAACGTGTTTGTCACACCCCCAGCACACGGCCACAGCAGACGATCTTCTGAATAATGTACGACCCACATGGCATGAAGGGCGGAACGTAGCACACGCCCCCAGCATTTCTCACGCCCCCAGCGTGCCCCTTGATGCCGCGCAATTGCGTTCACATGGCATGAAGGCCCGACACACGCCCCCAGCATTTCTCATGCCCCCAGCGTGTCACGCCCCCGGCGTGCCCCTTGATGCTGCGCAGCAACGTAATTGGCGCTTGTATGTACGACTCACATGGCATGAAGGGTGGACACACGCCCCCAGCGTTTGTCACGCCCCCAGCACATCCCCACAGCCCACGATGTGATGGCAGTACCACACGCCCCCAGCGTTAGTCACGCCCCCAGCCCACGCCCACAGCACAATGCAGACACGCCCACAAGGGAGTACTTTGCCCGCACGGTTCTTTTACCTTTTAAATGTATAGAGAAATTGGCCTAACGGCTAAGGCGCTCGACCTCGGACCTGGGGATCTGGGTTTGAGTCTTGGTAACGACGCCAAACATCCTGTGATTCTGGGCAATTCACTTAATCTCCCCGTGCCTTACAAAAATGAATGTGTGTCCTCATGTAACGTAACTGGTGCTATGTAAAGCGCTCTGATACCTGATTCAGTTCGGGTCCAGTTTGCGCTATATAAAACTCTGCAAAAAAAAAATATATATGGTGGCCGTCTGCATAGCTTATGTCCTTCTGCTGCAACTGCCCTTTCCAATGCTGTATTGGGTGTTGTGATTGGTGCTGTGGTTACTGAGATTACCCGCCTCAAAGGTTTGGGCTCTCTCTTTATAATATTAGTATGGATATAGGTTGTATGACAGTACAACGTGGGCTATTACCACGCATGCCATTACAACGCTGTTTTTACAACGCAAGTTGTTACAATGACTTGCGCTGTAAGGGCTGGATAGTGGAATAGTTTAATTTTCTATTCCAACTCCAGCCCACGTTACAATATGGAAGGTGTTGGAATAGAAAATTAAACTATTCCTTGTCCAACAGCGCCCTCCAGAGCAAGTCGTTAAAACGACTTGCGTTGTAAAAGCAGCATGGTAATGGCAGCGCGTGGTAATGCCCGCGTTGTAAGGCCGTTCCCCATATATATATATATATCTATATATATGTGTGTGTGTGTATATAATATATAAATATATATATTGAAACCAGGTCATGTCCACAAGTTGCTGCAGCACTAGTATTCAGGAACGGACCACACCACAGAGAAGCCAAGAGTTTAAAGTGTGTTTATTTTCCTCCAAAACATGGCGCGTTTCGACCAGGTCGCCCCGGTCTTGATCACATGACATGCATCAAGTCCTGCGTGATTTATATACTCATTTCACAATAGTTTACCTCCGTTTTTAGAGATCATAGAGGTAAAAGACAGACTCCTAAGTGGAAACAGCTTATATATTAAAACAAGTACCAAGATATATTGTGATACTGCCACAAAAATTGCGATATTGTAAATAAAATAACATTTACTATATTTTTTTAACTATTTTATTTAAACATAATGATTGTGCAGTCATGACTGATACTGTAATATTTCAAAAAACTCATTTCCACTTAATTAAAAAAACATATTATTAGTGCATAAATGTGCAAAACATCTGCAATACAGGGCAAGTGCCCAAAATCAACTTGCAACAATGTCTGTCTGATGATATTAATTCCAGCATGATACATATTGTGAAAGCGAGTAAATAACACCAATTAAGTGCAATATCTTATCGATTTAACTATTGAAGTCATAGAAGATTCGATAAGATTAGAAAAAATTGTAAAAACATTGAAGTTAATCTGACGGATGCAATTGTTATAATCTCTAGACTTGATATAGACTATAAAGCCATACATTAAATGTCCATTGAGCAAACAAACATCTTAAATTAATCAGTATACATCAAATCGTAATAAAGTGGAATTTTACAATATATATTCCAAAAGAGTGCAAAATTTGCTACCACTAGATTCCAATACCACACAGACACCAGATAAAAGCCAGTTAAACCCGAGAACTAGTAAAACCAGTTAAAATCTAGATAAAAGTGAGGCTAAAATCCAATAAATACTCAGACCATACACTCAAGAAGAATACAAAATTATCATAAATATTGAATATATCACATGAATATATCAAAGTATCAAAAATATCAAAAATATATACAATAATATGTACAAAATACCTCCAAATTCATAGAAAAGTTTTATAGAAAAGTTTTTTACATTCAAGAAATTGGTTGAATTCATCATTTAGCAGCAGATAGAGTGCAAAGATAGGAACATTTCGATCCATACAGACATATATATCCGCACACAAATATAAACTTCATGATTTAATGATATCTTAAAAAGAATCATAAACAATTCATTAAAAATTATACATATCTTCTCCTGTATTAAGTCCATTTGGCATTTTAGTGTCTAACCTAATAATATATTGACTCTCAAGTTCGCGTAACTTCTTCTCTCTGTTACCTCCTCGTATTGATTTTGAAACTGCATCTACCACGAAGTAACTGAGATCATTAAGATTATTCTGGTGCACTATTTTGAAATGACGGGCGACCGGATATGATGGATCCGAATCAACAATCGCCCGTAAGTGCTGCAAAATGCGGTTAAACACAGGAAGTTTTGTGCTACCTACATATTGTAGTTTGCATGTACGTGTGAGCACATAGACTACATGATCAGTCTTACATGAATACAATCCTTGTATTTTGTACAGTGTGGGAGAGAAGGCATCAACAAACTCATACTTGTTTATTCCAAATTTGCAAGCCCTGCACGAGCTGCATTTGAAAAAACCCTTTCTACAAGTCAGCCAGTTACTAGTCTCGCTTACTTCTGGACTAGTTCTAACCAGAGCATCCCTCATCGAGGGTGCTCTTCTGAAAGGTATAGCTGGATAAACATCTAATTGTGGGGCTGAAGTAATATCAGTTTTCAAGATTGGCCAATGCTTGTTGACTATTTTTCTAACTTGCTTCTCCTGATTACTATATGTAGTAATGAGTCTAACTACTGATTTTTTTGTTTTTCACACACTGTGTGGGAATATCCATTTCCACATTCACCTCACTTGTAGTTTCCAACTGATGTGCCTGGTCATGTATTTTTCCAAAGGCAGTCTGGAGATCATCTGAACTATAATCTCTGGCCTTAAATCTTCCTATTGATTCAGATAGGCATGTATCCAAATCTTCCTTCTTGCTGCAAATTCTTTGAATTCTTAAAAATCCCCCATAAGGGATGCTCCTGATTAGGTGTCTGGGATGGGCACTGCTTGCTGGCATGCAATACAGAGTTGCCTGCAGTGACCTTTTTATGTAATTTAGTGTGGATGGTATTTGTTTCCACAAAGATTCCCACCTCTAAAAATTCCACTTTTGTATTGGTCATATTAGCCGTAAACTGCAGATTTTGGGAGTTTTCGTTAATATCAGCTACAAATTTTAATGCTGATTCTTTTGTACCTTTCCATATTACACACACGTCGTCTATAAATCTCCACCATTTGACGACGTGGTTAGAGACAATGTCTGCGTGGGTGTGCCCGAGGACATGCTTCTCCCACCAGCCTACATGTAAACATGCATAGCTAGGGGAGAAGCATGCCCCCATCGCTACACCTCTCAATTGTTGGAATATTTCCTTATTGAAAAGGAAAAAATTAATGGTGAGACATAGTTCTGTCATCCTCAACAACATTTTATTGTGTTGATAAAAACGTACTTCTCTATTGTAAAGGAATTGGTTGATGGCATTCCTTCCATCTTGATGGTTGATACTTGTATAAAGAGAACAGATGTCCATTACTAAAAAGCAATAGCCCTCTTCCCAAGTAACCTCCCTCAATTTCTCCCAAAAAATGCTGGTATCCCTAACATAGGAAGGCAGATTTTCAACATAACCATGGAGAGAAAAATCAACATATTTAGACATGGATTCTAACAGGCTTCCAATTGCAGAAATTATGGGACGGCCAGGGACTGGAGTCGTTTGTTTATGTACTTTTGGAATGAAATAAAGGGTGGGAGTAATAGGGTATTCAGTTTTCAAAAAATTGTGTTCATCCTTGCTAATTAAACCATCCTGCTTCCACTGTGCTAACTCTTTAAAGACCTTTTCTTTGACTTTTGCTAAATCACTGAAGGAGGCTTTTTTATAGCAACAAATGTTGCTTAGATGTTTTTTAGCTTCCTCCATGTATGCTTTACGTTGCCAGAGAACAATATTCCCGCCCTTGTCAGCCTTATTTACAATTATATTTTTATATGCACTGATTTTTTTCATAAGACGAGAATATTGCTGTTCTATATGCTGTCTATGTTTGATCTTTTGCATACATGACTTGTTAAGGGCTTTAAGGTCTTCAACAATACCATCCCCAAATATATCTATGGCATCTCTCGCCATCATGGGGATGAATGTAGAAGGTGGGCGGAAAGGAGTAAGGGCATCCCTGGTACTGGTAATGCCCATACCCTGAATGTCTTCTTGAGTTTGAATGGGCTCCTCATTACTAGATCCTGCTAATGTACTCACAGTTCGTAACATGGGAACATCAGACACTTGAAAACGTAGACTAGGTTGATTCTCTATGTTGATAGATAAAGCTTTTTCATTAGCATTGTTCAATTTATGGTATTTTAAAAGCTTCAATTTTCTAATGAACTTAAAATATCAACACGAGATTGAACATATTTGAAACTTGATTTCGGACTAAATGAAAGTCCTAAAGACAAAAGTTGCAATTCAGCAGCACTCAGTTCAATGTCAGTCAAATTTATCACAGTATTGGCAGTTGAACTGTTGTTGATTATGGGATTTGGTTCCCCATCCCTCTTCTTTTCTTCTTGTAGCCTCCGCACTTTACGCCTCTGTTTCCGCTGTTTGTTCCACCTGCTACACTTTGATTCTGGGGTATCCTTGGCCTCAAAGTTTGCCTGCGGTCCTCAATCATAAACCCCAATTCCTCTGAGGGGCTATAGCTGGATAAAGCTTGTATTTGATTTGATTCACCTCTATCATCGGACTCCGCACTGCTGACCACTGAACTGACCTCCGTGTCAGATGACACCACATCATCTTGGCTGACATTTACTTGTACTTGTTGTGCTTTGCCACCAATTGCTTGTCATTTGACTGTATCAAAACACTTTGAGAAAGTAAAAATGCGTCCTGTCTCATAATCTGTCTTGTCACGGGCAATTTTTGTCACCTTCTGATTTTTAATTACTTTCTCATGTTTCTCCAAACATTTTTTAATGTCCTCTCTTGTTTTTTTTACCAAATCCTTTTGATTAAGAGCATCAAGTTCCAAATTAAGCTCATCAATTTGAGTCACCACTTCATGTCTATCGATTTCCGCATACTTAATCAATATGCACACCATAATCATCGATGCATCTAAGTTGGTAGTTGCCCATTCTTGTAACATTAAGGGGTTGAGGTTCTCAAAAGATGGAGCTATAAGAACCCTCAACCCCCTAGGTACTCTGCCCACCTCCTTGTATTTCTCCAATAACTTCTTTTCCCACCATTTGGTGAGTTCAGTACGCTCAATGGTTAGAGCAGCAGACCCTGATGCAGAGGTTTTGGCCGGGACCATGGTTCAATTCTCCGCCTCGGCGGGTCTTGGGCTCAAAATTCCACGGACCTGATAATTCTTGCCTCGGTGCCCATTCCAATCATGGAGTCCCACTCTGCAACTCTGGGCAATAGCTTGCTTAATCTCCACAACGGCCCCCACAACGCTAAGGATGCCTGGCCTCCACCTTGGGGGTGCCAAGGAGTGGACACCTTACAGGGAAAGCCAGGATGGGTTCCACAGCGGTATTCGTACAAGCGCCTTGAGACCCTTGCGGGTGAGTAGTGTGCTATACAAGTATCAATTTACAATTTTATTTTATTTTTATGCTGCAATTTTTCACGCCTTTTCAACATTGTTTTAACATCATTTCCGTCATTAGTATCACCCTTCACACTATTTTGTTTTGCTGTTTGTGAAGGCAAATTTGAGAATAGTAGATCCACCACTTCCTCACGGTTCCGAAGCACGTCTGTTGCCGACGCCATTGCGACTAATGAGAAATATTTGTAATGCACTGTGAATCTTTATTGCTAATAACCCAAATCGTTACCGAATCTTGTTTCAGGGTTATAGCTTCTTCGTAACCAAGAAACCAAGTCCTGTCCACAAGTTGCTGCAGCACTAGTATTCAGGAACGGACCACACTACAGAGAAGCGAAGAGTTTAAAGTGCATTTATTTTCCTCCACAACATGACGCGTTTCGACAGGTTTGCCCCGGTCTTGATCACATGACATGCATCAAATCCCGCGTGATATATATACTCAATTCACAATAGTTTCCCCTCCATTTTTAGAGATCATAGAGGTAAAAGACAGACTCCTAAGTGGAAACAGCTTATATATTAAAACCAGTACCAAGATATATTGTAATGCTGCCACAAAAATTGCGTTATTGTAAATAAAATAACATTTACTATATTTTATAACTATTTCATTTAAACATAATGATTGTGCAGTCATGACTGATACTGTAATATTTCAAAAAACTAATTTCCACTTAATTAAAAAACTATATTATTACTGCATAGATGTGCAAAAAATCTGCAATAATATATTATATATGCACTCGGGGCGCAAGGTGTCATCAATTCTATTGTGCAACATCAGCAACCTGTTCATGGAACACGTTTCAGCCGTCCATGCGGCCTTTGTCCACCTACAGAAATGGCGGTTCAAATTTATTCAAATTACTTGTGCAAGGATCCAGCCAAGATTTTTGTAAAAACAAAGCACAGGCTGGCGATCTTCATTCATTTTTGGCCCGCACGGACCCCTGCAGGCCTGAGGACCACCACCTCCCAGGTGCACATACATTATTTTAAAAACAACGTGGGGGAGGATCTACACCCTCCCCCGCAACCCCAGGGACCGCCACCTTCCCTGAACAATAAATGTAAATTCGGGGCCGGGGAGCCACAAGGCTCCCCGCTGCCCTTGGGACTGCTACCTCCCCGGGGCATAAGCAGAATAATTAAGGAGGTCCGTTGCCGACCCCCAGCCATGGGGACCACCACCTCCCTGGGGCTACATGAAAGAAAGGAGGGGCACTTGGCCTGCCCTGTAGAGCCCTAAATGGCCCTGGAGACCATCACCCTCCCTCCCCTAAGGCCGACTCCAGCAATGTCCCTCGGTGCCAACCCCTGAGACATTGCAGTTTGCCATAGCAAACACTGCCCTGAGTAAGCGATAGCAGAACATGCTCTCGCTTACTCAAATCAGAGCAGAATTGCTTTTGGACAGAGGGAGCTGCATATCAGCAGCTCCCTCTGTCCAATAGCAATGCTGGCTCCCACCGGAGGCGGGGAGCCAACAGGAACCACAGGGGTCTTGAGCTTCCCCGTGGTCTCCAAAGTGAGAAACTGGGTGCCCTGGATGGGACCAGGGAATCCAGTATTATGGCTAGGCCTGCATGGCCAAAAACCGGCCCTGGGAAGGGAGACCACGCAGCCCCCTGTCCTTTGATTAAATATATATATTTTTTTAACTCTGGGCATGGTCTCTGAAGACCCTTCAGCAATCCAACTGTGTGGGACTTACTGGAGATAACAGATGAGGTAGTTGGCCCCCAAAGACCTTCTGGAGCCAAGAAGACTACATCCCAACCATCAATGCACCACATGGCACGTTGGCAGAGTAGTTGAGAAAGGAGGCATGGCCTCCAAAGACTTCAAAGCAATCACGCTGTGTGGGACTTACTTTAGGAATTGTTGGCCCCCAAGGATGTCCTTCTGGGCCAACTACTCCTCCTGTTACCTTCAGTAAGTCCCATACTGTGGGATTGGTGAGAGGTCTTTGTGGCCTACTCCCTTTCTCTACCAATCTGCAAACACACCTCCTGGTGCACTACTAGTTGGGGGATAAAGTCCCCTGCTGCTGAGGTTCCTTTGTGGCGAACAACCCCTCCCATTACCGATAGTAAGTCATGCTCAGCGTTATTACTAAGAGGTCTTTGGAGGCCACACCCCCTTTCTCCACCACTCTGCAAACAACATTACTACTTTAAAAAAACATTGAAATTCACTGACAAAAACAAAGGTTACTGAGACTTTATAGTTAGGAAATAAACAAAAAAACTTAGAAATTCACTGGAAAAACAATGGTTACAGGAACGTTATAATTAGGCTCATGTTTCACTCATACAAAACCAGTGAAATTCAGCAGTTATAGTTAGCTCAGCTAACGATAACTCACGCTCCCATTGCATTTCTTATGATCTCACATATTACTGATGACGTGGTCAATGACATCTCAAATGACTTTACTGATGACATCATCCAGTGACTGTATTTTTTAAAACGTGTATGAGTATTAAATATATATACCAAGGTGTATTTGTGAATCAGTGTATGTATGAGTGCCTGTATGGATGATTCAGCAGGTGTATGGCATGACTGACTGTATAAGTGATTGAGTAGGTGTCTCAGTGAATGTATGGGTGTGTGACTGGTTGTGTGAATGTTTGGATCAGTCTCTTTGTTGGTGTTTTAATATATACTCAAGGAGTCATTACTGAATGGGGTAAGAGATATTCTAAGGAAGAGCGAGTGGAAGAGCTAGCACTGTAAAATAAAATGGTATGGTTGGGGAGACAGCTAGCAGATTCCACGTTGCCTATTGATGAGCGCAGGCTGCAGTAACAACTAGAGAGCTGTAAACAAGAGGCAAGAGTCCAAGTAGTACTCAAGCAACAAGAGAGACAGGAAGCTAACAATCTGCACCTACTACTTAGAGGCATGAAATTGCATTTGAAGTTACCACTGGATTATTTGCATCCTACAAGTTGTGTGCATGTAGCGCCCATTGCAGATTGTGCTTTACGTCCTCTGGCTCACATCCATGTACTGCTAGAGACCAATTATCCATGAGATCGTATAACAGAGGTTAAAGATGTTGATGAACCCATGGAACCACAGTTGTTGTTGACATCCACCCCTGTATTCTCTGGCTTAGGTTTGGTGTATTCTCAACAGTTGTGAAAACTGATTCTGCAGGCATTGCATCTATGGGTGGGCGAAGAATTCAGCTGTTACAGTGGAGTTAGTGGAGTTTTGTCTACTCCGCCCTGCGTTCCAAAAAACTCAGTGAAGCAGAGTTTTTTCTCTTGCTTGGCTCACCAACGTTAAGTTGGCGAGCGCAAGCGAGAGAAATCACTTGCTAGACCAACTCCAAGCAAGATTTTTCAACGGGGCATTCACGGCAAGTCACGGCAAGATCAGGGCCGGACTGACTACCAGGCGTTTTGGAATTCTGCCGAGCTGGGGGCTCACTGCGGTGGGGGGCGATTTCGTTCATTGAGACCTGCTTGTACTTGGAAATAATTAAAGCAAAACGAATTTTGTTCAGTACACGCAGGTCCCCATCAACGAATTCCATAATGCCCAGTAGCCAGTCCGGCCCTGGGCAGGATGCTACTGCTTGTGTTGAGAAAGCTGCTGCTTCTGTTGAGGAAGCATCTACTCGATTGGCAGAAAAAAGGAGCGCCCTCTGGCGCTATGTGTGATGCCGGTTGCATTGATTTTGCAGCACAAGAGAAAACTCCAGGGGTTAAAAATCAGCATGTACATCGCGACGTACTGGACTCCACTACTCGTGGAACTCTGCATAGTGCGGCAGAGTTTTTTCTGCACTTCGTAGAGCTCTAGGTAGTCCAAGGACTCCACCCAGGTCTAATTGTATTCTTATTTCGGGCAGAAATGTTTGCCATTGTTCCATGCCTATCAGAGCACCTATAAAAGTATTCTTCTGAGTGAGCGAAAGCCTGGATTACTGATAGTTGTTGACAAATCTGAGATTCGAAGCAAACACAGGTTCTGTTCACACAAGATTCTGCCTACACAAATGAAGACTAAGAAAGGAGCCAATCATCAAGGTAGGGAAATATTTGAATACCTTGTTAATGTGAACATGCAACAACTGGTGCCATTACCTTTGTAAACAATCTGGATGAAGAGGACAGCCAAATGGTAAGCCTCTGAACTAATAATAATAGTACTGTATTGCAAAACGTATTTACTGCTAGCACCAACTGAATTAGAATATGGAAATATGCATGCTGTAGGTTAAGTGTTCTAGACAGTACCCTTGGATATCAGTGAGATTATAGACTGTGAGGGTACCATTCTAAAATCTGTATACAAAGGGGGAACTGAGGGGCTTTTTCCTCTAATATAAGAGTGGGAGGTACAGCATAAATGCCCCAGAGTAAGTATCAGAAGTAAAGGTTAAGCTGTTCCTCAGTGATTAAATATCAGAGTCAGGGAAACACTACCAACTTGACCTTGACGGTTCAAAGTTGGGAGTCCACATATTGGATTTTAAAGCCCTCACACACCCTTTCAGGTGTCATGCTTCATCATCCGGGCTGCTCCTTGTTGGTTCGGTGGTGCAATACCCAACGGGCTCCCATAGTAGGGGCCAGAAATGCGTGGATGTATATGATGAATAAGTGAGTTAAAATAGGGCTCGAAGTAACCATTCTGAAATCTGTGTAATGAACTAATTTATTGACTTTTTAAATTTCAATAGCAGTCTTTATTAGCTTCCCAACTTTGGTACCAAATAATTATTGAATATATACCACAAACGTTTTGCGACCATGGAACTGTAATTACTGCTCTTCTTAGTAGTCACGCTTGCATTCCACCCATCATGACTTTCGTTTTGACTTCTGATCTGAGTATTGCGGTTGTGCTAAGCCAATGCTCTGTCAGTTGGAATGCAAAGTCTGTAGAATAGCCATCTTTTACAATGTTTAATACCCATTTGTCTTTTATTAGTGCATGTTATTGTAGATGAACTTTATGTATCCATCCTCCTACTGCACTGTCCATATAGTCAGGACTTGGAATGTTGCTGAAACCTACTTGGCAGTGTCTGGACTTTAACAGACACTGCTGCTCCACTGGACCCTGCCTCAAAATATTGGTAAATGTATTGTCTTGTCTTTTTCTGGAATAAAACACTTCAATTGAACTGCATTTCAAAGAGTTTGGCCCCAGAAAATTTTTGAGTTAGATCAATCTTCCAAAGCCTGCCTTTGACGCTTCTCATAGTGAATCAAATGTAGAATCCAGCAAGAATTGGGCTAATATTTCCATCTAGACTAGAATGTCTGTTGGATTATTAATCTCTTACATGCAGTTATACAAGGGCTAAAAGTGTTTTAAGAAGGCTTGCAAAGCATGAACCATATACACGTACGGAATCTTACAGAAAATTGCTATGCAGCATATTCCTACTTAAAAATGACTTCCAATTCCACACTTAAGGAAATTATGCTTCATTTGAGGTTAAAGTGGAAGAGGAAGTCATAGTTGCCAGAATCAAATTCACGTAAATTATCTGTGTGAATTTTTACTCAAATCCTTCTAATGTATACATTTTAGATAGAAGCATTGAAAATGTTTTTAATCAATATTCTTCCACTTGTAAACACCTTCAGCGCGGCGCGAATATTCGCGCTATGCTGAAGGTTCTAAAAAACGGGTGTGGTCATGACGGAACGGTTCCATAATCAGCACAGCTCAACCGAAGCTGATGACGGAACCGTTCCGTCATAAGCATCGAAGGGGTTAAATACTATATTCTAACGATCTAATGCAACGAACGGCGTTCTGTTTGTAAAGCAGTTCACAGTGTAAACAATTCTCTTCAACTTGTTGGGGATTCTCTTAGAATTCAGCACTTCCCTTGTATGAGACAACAGCTCCTGAAATTGCCTTTCTTGCATTTATTTTCCTTTCGGACCCTCATCTAAGGCCTCATCAAATTCACTGTCAAAGTTCTGCCTCTTTTCCAGTGGTTCCATCGAGACAACATTAACTTCGTTTTTTGTTGATGCCTCAATATAGAAACTCTTGATATAGAAACTATTTCTTCCATCTCAAGGTCAGTATCTGGGTCTGTAATGTTTTGCTTTACAGGACTTTTTTCGTGCTCCCTGGTGCACTATTTGACATCCTCACTGAAATGGCTTGTTTTTATCAACCAACTCGCTTCTCACAAGAATAGAGTTGCAGCTGAAAGTGTATTGATGATTACCCTAATTAATCCATGCACATCTAAAAGCACTGCATAAAACTGGGAATGTCGTACTATCAGTGGCTTGCACATGGTACAACGATACACACCAATCTCCTCATCCTAGGTACACACCACAGCAGGGTGAGCATAACCACATCTTCTTCACTGTTTGCTCAGCATGACAACGAAAGTAATACAATCCATTGGAAGATAGGGGTGCAGCATAGACCACTGACCATTTTGTATAGTGTGAAAAAGGCTGCTTTATTAAAACAAGTGCACAATAAAACTTGATCCTTGGCAAACCGATTTCCAAAGCTAAAACCTCGCTAGCATACAATTAACTATCTAATATCCTACCCCTGTCCCTACCGTCCCACCCACATGCCCCACCCTGCAAGTATCTCATGGTTATTGAAGTACATTTTAACATTTTGAACCTTAACTTTCCCCTACAGCCTATGAATGGAAGTATTATGCTCTAGGCTACTAAACCTCTTAACCTTGAACTTCTTGCCTGCCCTCCATTTCCCCATGTTTCATCAGTGGCTAATGTAACCTCCTGCAAAACTTTCCACGCCAACAAGATGCACCTGTCTCAAGCAACAATTGTACAACAATACCACCCCCCCCCCCCTTTTGCACTTGTCCCAACAACGGAGCGAAAATCAAAGAAATAACACTAGGAAACATAAAGACTCACACAAGCTTTTTTTACGGGGGTGGAATGAACCCACAGACTCCCTGCCATCAGCCACCAGGTCACCAAAAACCTAAAATGGTGCAGGGAGACCAAAAGCAACTCCCCATATAGCCTTGTTGGGCTACATTGAGCTCCCTAATAGCAAAATTCTAGTTGTAAGACTGCACCCTCTCTGAAAAACCCCAGTGGGGCAGACCTCCCTGTGGTTGGCTGCCCCTGAATCTCCCATTGACAGATAGGGGTGCAGCCTAGACCACTGAACATTTTATATAGTGGGAAAAGGGCCCCTAAATTGCTGTGTATCTTCTCCATGTGTTTTATTTATATACCACGTCATTTCCATAAAGGTCACAGGAGTGTTCTGACTTTCAGTTAGTTCCTGGGAGCCCTACATGTGCATGTTTTAAAGGGTGTTGGCTGCATTTAGATTCAAGGGAAACATTGGGTGTACTGCATGTGGAATGTACGTTGGTGGAAATATAAATCAGCTTAATAGCACATGGCCTAAAGCATTTCGGAGTAGTGTATGGGTATACACTGCTGTGTATGCAGGTAGTTATCACTTCTTTCATTGATTCTAGTATAAATAATATTATTTATGGTGCTTGTCTGTTTCAAGGGTTTAACAACTTAATTGTTTGTGGATGATTGTGGGAGTAAGTTGCAAATCCCCAAAGGTTTTGACCCATTCAGTGTAGTTCTTGTTCAAGACCTTCTGTTAGACCTGGCATCTTTTGGCATGATTTCCCCAGTCTTTTTGCTGCTGACCTCCTGTTTTTGACTGTGTGCTGCATTTCTTTGTCTGCGGTTTAAGACTCTAGGTACTTTACCACTGCTGACCAGTGCTAAAGTGCATACACTCTCTGTCTAAATTGGATTGGTGATTGGTTTATCCATGATTGACACATTTGATTTACTAGTAAGTCCCTGGTAAAGTGCACTAAGTGTGCCTAGGGCCCGTAAATCAAATGCTACTAGTGGGCCTGTAAATATGTCCTAGACCTCCCAATGCAGTGTCTGTGTATGCAGTTTCAAACTGCCATTGCGACTTGGCAAAGTGAATCCACTTGCCATGCCCAAACCTTCCCTATTACTACATGTATGTAACCTTTAAGGTGGGCCCAAGGTAGCCCCATGGGCAGGATGCAGTGAATATAAAAGGTAAAGGTAAGACATGCACTGGTGTGTTTTTACATGTTGTAATAGTGGAATAATGCAAATGTTGTTTTCCACTCTTGCAAGGACTATCTGTCCTGTAGGGTAACATGGGAATTGCCTTGAAATATCTTTTAAGTGTAGTTTCCCATTTCGAGCAGTTAGGGATTTGGAGCTTGACGTCTCTGAACTCTAAATTTAAAAATATATCTATTGGTGAAGTTGGTTTTTAAATTGCTTGTTTAGAAATGCCACTTTTAGAAAGTGAAAGGCACACAAATTATGGACAGAATGCAGAGCAATTCAAGCATTCACTTTCAGTCAATAGATCAGTGGTAAATCCAATGGTTCTTTTGCTCACCATGCTTCCCCAGTTTAGACCCAGCCATATGTATATCAGTCTGGATCCTGTGCCTCATGGGAACAGTCCACACCAAACTGCCAAGCCAGGTCCCTTCTGGACCGGAAACAAGCATCCTGGGACCGGTTTCAGGGCATCCCCCCATATCAGCCAGGCTACTTTGAATTCAGAGGCACAGTGAGCCCGGGACCGATGTCTGGGCATACCTGGCGCACTTAGGGCGAGAAAGCAAAAGACGCATAGAAAATGGATGGAATGCGGAGCAAACCAAGCATTCACCCCCAGTCAATGGATCTGGGTTAAATCCATTGTTCTTTTGCTTACCATGCCCCCCAGTTTAGTCCCAGCCATATGCAAATCAGTCCTGACCCTATGCCTCATAGGAACAGTCCATACCGAACTGCCAAGCCAGGTCCTCCCTGGACTGGAAACAAGCATCCTGGGACCGGTAAAACCCCAAACCCGGTCTAGGATGCTTGTTTCCAGACCAGGGAGAAGCCTGGCCTGGCAGTTCAGGCTGGTCTGTTCCCATGGGGCACAGGGTCAAGACTGATTTGCATATGGCTGGGTTTAAACTGCAATGGCATGGGGAGCAAAAAAACGTTGTAGGGGTTATCTTAGCTCTGTAACTCCCTTACCCTGACTAGAGTTAGGGCCCGTACTTGGATAGAGTGCAAACCACTGCCAACTAGGGACCCCATTTCTAACACCCTCTATGAACAAATGATTGGGCTTTTGATCCAGGTAATCCATGGTGGCACAACCAGGATCCTCTTACTCTGCCAGTGGTTCATATGATTTGTCATTACATAATGTTAAGAAATGACATCCAGCTGAAAGGATTGAGGACAGCTTTTAGCTCCATGTTGACAAAAGCCTCCTGTGGAGCATACCAGAACCTACAGTGAGCTCAGCGGCCACTCATTGTTTACCATTTGTTGATTTTATTGTTACTATTGACTCGGTTACTTACCGGTAATGTTCATTACTACGAGTCATAGTCTCCCTCGTCCCGTAACCATGGAGCACCCAGTGATCCGGACACATCATTCACCCAATCAAAAAGGTCCTCACCCAAGATGGTCGCCCGGCAGGAAGTACCTGCCACCTGACCTCTAAGGGTGGGACCTATACAGGAAATATCCTGAAATACAAAGCAAAATCCATTGATCGTCCCCCCACCAGCAAGGGCGGGCAGGAGGGAATAAGACTGTGACGAGGGAGACTATGACTCAGAGTAATGAACATTACCGGTAAGTAACAGAGTTATTACCTATCTCGTCCATCTCCCTCGTCACAGTAACCATGGAGCGTATACCCAAGCGAAAGACGAAAAGGGAACAGACACCAAGATGCCAGAAAAATACAAATTTTAATCAATGCAGACAACAAACACAATCAGTGGACAGCTGCAAGGACAGCGGAACCAAAATCCCCAGACAAAACCTCCCCCATCCTGAACCGATAATGGGAAACAAAAGTGTGAGGGGAGGACCAGGTAGCCGCAGCACAAATCTCCTTAAGGGAAGCCCCCTTGAAAGAACCCCAGGAGGAAGCCAAACCCCAGGTAGATCGACTCTGAACAACCAGGGGAAGGGACACACCCGCATGGCGGTAGGCCAGAGAGACAGTGGAATGCACCGAACGGGAAAGAGTGGCCGTGGTAGAGCAATGACCCGGCCGGGCAACACCAAAGGTAACAATCAAAAAATCCACCTGGCGAAAGGAGGCAGTGCGTTCCAGGTAGATCACCAGAGCCCTGGTCAAATACAGGGAATGAAGCTGAATTTCCTCATCAGTAGAAGGGGAAGGGAAAATGGCAGGCAGGACAATGTCCTGAGACAAATGAAAAGCCGAGGGAACCTTGGGAAGAAAAGCCAGGTCAGGACGGAGGACCACTTTGTCAGGAAAAAAACGTAAGAAGGGAGAATGACAAAGCAAGGCCCCAAGTTCCCCCAAACGACGGCCAGAAGTAATGGCCACCAGAAAGCAAACTTTCAGGATCAGAAACTCCAGAGAGACCGAAGACAGAGGCTCAAAGGGAGAATCCTGCAAGGCATGAAGGACCAAGGGAAGATCCCAGGGAGGGACAGGAACAGCAACGACAGGCCACTTAAGAAAGAAACTGTGCAGAAGGCGCGAAGCCAAGGCCTCATATGGAATGAGAGAGGACCCACGGAGAGCCTTAATGGCGGACTAATGGCTGCGGAGAGTAGAGATGAACAGACCAAGCAAAAACCCATCCCGGAGGAGCTCAACAACAGAACCCCTTCACAGGAATCAGGGAGAAAACCCCGGGAAGAACACCAAACTGAAAAATTCTGCCAGTGGCGCTCGTGGATCCTGAGGGTACTGCCTTTACGAGAATTCTGGATAGAAAACGCCACAGGGAGACTAGCCTTCGCCTTTCAATTTCCAAACCCCCAATGCCAACTGGGTGAGAGCCTGACGAGACAGGTGAGGAAAGCGGAGAGGAGCAGGTGACAGCGGGAACCGCCAAGGAGGAGCAACCGTCAGACGTAGAAGGAGGGGATACCAAGACTGGCGAGGCCAAAGGGGAGCCACCAAAAGCACCAACACCCTCTCTGACCTGATCTTTGCCAGAACCCTGCTGAGAAGGGGGAAAGGATGAAAGGCATATAGAAGACCCTGGGGCCAAGGGAAACTCAGTGCATCCACACCCCACGCACCCACGCAAGAAGAGCATCCTGAGGGGACGCAAAGAGATCCAACCAGGGCCTCCCGAACCTCTCCGACAGCTCCCGAAAAACCAGAGGAGACAGGGACAGAGATACAGAAGAGGGAAGAATGCGGCTCAGCTGATCCACACGCTCATTCTCCCTCCCCGGCAGATAGATAGCCGTCAGACCCAGCAGATTGACCTCCATCCAAGACCCAATCTGATCCGCCAGGAGAGCCAAAAGAGGAGAGCGAGTGCCCCCCAAATGGTTCAAGAATGCACAAGCCACCTTATTGTCCATCCTGACCTGAACCCACAAGTCTTGCAGATGAGAGCAAAGTGCACAAGAGCTTTTAAGACAGCAGCCAGTTCTTTCCAGTTCGAGGACATCCAGCTCTCTGCGGGGGACCAAGCACCCTGGGCTGAGAAAGACCCGAGGGAGGCCCCCCATCCCCAAGGGCTGGCAGCGGTGGTCAGGGTACAGGGAAGAGGAGGATCCAGGGGAACACCCCTCGCCAGGTTTTCCAGCACCAACCACCACTGCAGCAGGAGAGACACAGCAGGAGTCACAGGAACAGAGGCCTCGTAGTCCAGGGACATCGGATCCCAGTGGGCCAGAAGGTGATACACCAGATGGTAGAGGTGTCTGCGAGCCCAAGGGACCAGGAAGAGGGAGGCAGACATGGCCCCCTGAACCTGCAACCAGATCCGTGCTGAGGCTGAAGAGCTTGACAGAAGGGAGGTCAGATGAGACCGGAGACGGAGCTGGTGTTCTGGAGGTAGAAACACCAACCCCAACCTGGTGTTGAAGAGAGCACCGATGAACTAAAGCTCCTGCGAAGGGATAAGGTGGGACTTGCTGACATTCACCAGGTACCCATGAGACTCCAGGCAAAGCCGGACCAGCGCCACATCCTCCAGGGCCTTAAAGGTTGTACCAAAACTTTCACACCTACCCCCTCAATTGATCCCCACACCCTCTCAAGCATTCTCCAACAACCTGGCCAGCTACTTCTTTGACAAAGTAAATAACATATATACCGAATTTTCTGACAATGTCAAAGAAAATCCTCCTACCCTACACACCATCAAGCCCCAACCCATTTTTAGCAGTTTCACAAAACCAATTCCACTCTTGTCGCTAATGCAATGACCACCATCAAATCAGGCTCCCCCAATGACCCCTGTCCTCCAGCTATTCTCCTCCCAGTAATCAACATTGTAGCACCTCAACTCACAGATATTTTTAATTCTATGTAATTACAGGGGTCTATCCCTCAATCTGGAAAGACACCCTCCTCAAACCCCAGCTGAAAAAAACCCATCTTGACACTGAAGACACAACAAATTACAGACCCATTGCCAGTCTGCCTTATGCGGCTAAACTAGTGGAGAAACTGATGAACATTCAAATCTCCCAGTACATCGAAGACCATTCCCTCCTGGACGACACCCAGTTTGGTTTGCGGAAACACCACAGCACCGAGACGGCACTCATCAAAGCCACCGATGAGATAAGAGCCATCCTTGATCAAGGAGGAGCAGCTGTGCTCATCCTGTTAGATCTAACTGCCGCCTTTGACACGGTCGATCATAACATCCTGATCGACCGTGTCAACGCTATAGGCATCAAGGCTGAAGCCAAAGATCTTCTCGCTTCATTCCTCTCCAATCATACCCAGATGGTCCAGCTGGGAAATTTCATCTCTGCACAGATGACATTACCCTGTGGCGTCCCTCAAGGCTCATCCCTCAGTCCCAAAATATGCAATATCTATGTGGCAGACTTAGCTAGAGTCATTAAGGACTGTGGGATGAGCCTAACATCTTACGCAGATGACACCCAACTGGTCCTGGCCATAAAGGATAATGGAGAAAAAATAGCAGCCGATTTTCAGTGCGGCATGCTAGCCATTAGTCACTGGATTACCACAATCTGCCTCAAATTAAACTCCGATAAAAGAGAGGTAATGACATTCGGCAAACTCAACCCCGTCTGGCCCGGGTCTTGGTGGCCTCCCGATCTAGCCCCCTCCCCCTCATCCAGTCACAAAGGTCAAAAACCTGGGAATACTCCTCGACGATAAGCTAACTTTTACAGCTCACGTAAATTCCATTGTGTCCACGTCTTTTTTCAAACTTAAATCCATAAAAAAGATTGTTCTGTTTCTTCCCCCTAATTCAGGTAAAACTTTGGTTACAGCTTTCATCATGTCCGCCCTGGATTACTGTAATGGACTTCTTGTCAATGCCCAGCACAAAGTCATTAAAAAATTACACTCCATACAGAACAGCGCAGCTAGAATGCTTTCAGGCCCCCTCAAGTTTAAACCCATCGCCCAAGTCATCAAAGGCTATCATTGGCTCCCTGTCAAAAACCGGATAAAGTTTAAAGCTCTTGTATTGCGTATAAAGCCTCTTGCAAACAAGGACCCCGCTTTCTACGGAATTCCCTTGCATTCCACGTTCCCAACAGATCACTACGATCTATGAACGCTCTTCAAATGGCAGTACCACGTACCAGGACTGTCTCCTGGGGCGATCGCCGATTTACTGTGTCAACAGCCAAACTCTGGAATTCCTTGGAACATGATATAAGATCCTACCCTACCCTGACCATCTTCAGGAGAAAAATTTAAAACCTGGCTGTTTAATCAATAATCATCTTTCCTACCCCTCGGGCATTTGTTCGCGCTTTATAAATTGCATAAATAAATAAATAAATAAGAAAAGACGAGGAAAAGATTAACTAATCGTCCAGGTAAGGAAACAACAGCAAGCCCTGAGCATGCAGAAGACCCACCAGGGGAGCCAGGACCTTACTAAAAAACCTAGGGGCAGAAGCCAACCCAAAGCAAAGTACACAAAACTGGAAGTGTTGTCCCAGGGCAAAGAATCGCAAATAACGCTGGGAGAGGGGAGGCACAGGGGTGTGGTAATAAGCATCCAAAAGGTCCAGAGAGGACAGGAAGGCCCCAGAGGCTGACAAGTGGCAGGATCCTTTGCAAATTCACCATTTTGAACCTCTGGTAAGGCACATAGAGGTTCACGGTCTTGAGGTCCAAGATGGGGCGAAAGTCCCCAGATGGTTTCGGCACCAGGAACATCAGGGAGTAGCAACCCTGTCCCATCTCCGGCACAGGAACAGGCACAATGTCACCCTTCTGGAGAAGATCCTGGATCCCCTGACGTAACCCCAACAACCTCAGAGGATTCTGAAGAGTGGGGACAAAAAGATCTGGTGGAGGAGAAAAGACGAGGATAGAATACCCTTCTACCACCAGGCGAAGAACCCAGGGATCGGTGACTTCGAGAGCCCAGGCGGAAGAGAACAGGCCAATCCGGCCGCCCACCCTAAGATAGTCAGGACTTGGCAGAGGCATCGGGAAGGGCATGGCCAGTAGGGGGTTGCTTGGACTTGGCAGAGAAGGGGGTGCCATGGCCATGACCCCTCCTGCGAAAGGGCTGGGAGGAACCCATCGCAGCAGATGGGAGATGCCCAAAAGCACGCCTGTAACCAAAACCACGCCCCCTCAGAGGCGGTCGCAGAGGAGTCAGGAGCTTACGATCCTCCACAGACTTCTTAAGGAGATCCTCAAGCCTAGATCCAAACAACCTGGAACCATCAAAGGGCAAATGGGAAAGAAGGGCTTTCTGCGAAGCATCCACCTTCCAGGAGCGCATCCAAATATTCCGGCAAGCAGAAATAATGGAGCTAGAAATGGCAGCTGCAGCAGACAAAGAGTCAAAAGAGATGTCCGATAACAAACGAACCTGCTGTTCCATAAGGGACAGACGGGGATTAACATCCTCCCCCTTCTGGAGGGCCACAGACAGGATCTGGAAATCATGGAGCAGAGACTGCACAACATATGAGGCATAGGCCCCCGCCCAGATTGAAAAGTTAGCAGCGGAGTAGGCCCGCCTAGCCGCACCGTCCACCTTCGTATCCACTGGGTCACTGGGCGAGGCATCCTCAGAAATGATAGACCCACTGGATGCCAGACCCACCATGAAAGAATGCACCTTAACACTATGAGGAAATTCAGACAGAAAGTCCTGGAGAGGATATTTCTTGGCGAGGAACAGTGGGAAACCAGCCTTTTCAACATCAGCCCACTCACGAGACAGAAGACCCCTAACCGCCTTGTGAACAGGAAGGCCGTCAGGCTCCCTACCGCGGTACTGGGAGAAATAATCATAATCCTCAGCCAGTGGAGCAACAGAAGGGAAAGCCAAATTATCCTTCAAGTGCGTCAGGACCTCCTTCAACTCAGCGCCCTTAACAAAACGGCCATGCTGCTCATCATCCGAGCCATCAGAATCAGGGACAGGCAGAGAAGAACCAGCAGGTAGCAAAGGCACCGGCACATCACAAGCCACCAAGGCAGAAGACACAGCATTATCAATCATGGACTGGAGCACATCAAGGTCCAAACCCACCGGCCGCTGTGTCACAGGATCAGAATCTGAGCCAGAAGACCGGCGAGGACGCTTTCCCAAGTGTTTACCCTCCATACTGAAATTAAACACAACCAGAAGAAGGAGGGGAAAATCTTAAATAGGGAGGGAATTCCATTGCCCAGCAACCGGCCCCACCCCCTAACCTACAAAGCGTCACAGAAACTGCCCTGCGAGGACATCAGGAGCAGGAAAAGCAGACGCCAAGGAGCCCAGGTAAGCCCATGCCTCACTTCAGTCAAGAGGCCCCACAGCCGCACCCCAGACGCTCAGCGTGGGAAGCGGCAAAGTGACAAAAGGAATACCGCTGCGCCCAGTGCCTAGCGAGGGGGCAGCAGCGTCATTAGATTTAAACAAAGAATACCCCAGCGCCCAGCGTGGGTGCAGCAGCGGCACTAGATTTAAACAAAGAATACCGCTGCACCCAGTGCCAAGTGTGGTCCAGCAGCGGTATTAGATTCAAACAAAGAATACCGCTGCACACAGCGCCCAGCGTGGGTGCATCAATAGGCAAAGAATACCGTTGCACCCAGCACTCAGTGGGGGTGCAGCAGCGGCATAATCAATAAGCAAAGAATACCGCTGCACCCAGCGCTCAGCGTGGGTGCAGCAGAGACATAAGAAAGAAGAAAGCAACCGCTCCCCTCACTCAGTGCGATAGCGGATCCAGCAAAACCGCCGCACCAGGAAGTGCAGAGGCGCAGAAAAACAGGGACGCTAAAGCAGACCCCGAAAATGCCCCCCCAAAAAATTAATTACATACTTACTGAGCCGGTGATCGAAACCGCCTCGCAACATAGATGGAAAGGGTGTTCCAGCCGGAACACAGAGAAAAAAACTGGATATTTCCTGTATAGGTCCCACCCTTATAGGTCAGGTGGTAGGTACTTCCTGCCGGGCGACCATCTTGGGTGTGGACCTTTTTGATTGGGTGAATGCAGTGTCCGGATCACTGGGTGCTCCATGGTTACTGTGACGAGGGAGACAGATAAGGTAGGTAATGTTCGCTTCTTATTCTAAGGCTTGCCTTCCAGCGCTTGTATTGCCCGTGTTCGCATTTAGGAATGTTTCAGAAGTCCACATGAACTCATTTTTTTCAAACTCTTGCCCTTGTGTGCTGTTTCTTCCCCGGAAACTATCACAAACAAGGGGAAACCCGGTAAGCCAACGGCATCTGGGTAAATAACATATTATCCAAAAAAAATGATGCCTTAGGTCTAATTAATTTCAAAAAGGGGGTGGTGATGGACAGAGTATCTGAGTTGATCAGAACACTCCTACCCAGTCAACAGATCAGGGCTTGATCCATCACCGTTTTTTAGCTCACTGCACCATCCCAGTTCAGAACCTGGCTATATGCAAATTAGTCTGTCCCTGGCCCAGTGCATCATGGGAACAGGGCAGACCAAACTACCAAGCCAATTCTTCACTGGAAAGGAAACAAGCTTATTCCGTCGTAGTTAGTGTTCTCCAACCGATTTGTAACAAACGAACGACGAAGAACTTTTCCAGATGTACTGATAAATAGCGAACAAAAGTGTAGGCTCCTATTTTCAAAGTAATTAGTATTGTCCAAAAAGCCTCTGAGGGTGTTCTGATGGGCGCTCTCTCTAGTATAAGTGGACCAAACTCAAACTGGATACACCGGAGAAACTAAATTTCTTTTCCTTTATTTCACGAGTATTTTAGCTGTGAAGTAGCGCTTGTTCGCTGTGGTATTCAGTCACACGCCATGTGAGATCCGTGGCGTCTAGACGTACATCTGGAGAAGTTCTTCGTCGTTCGTTTGTTACAAATCGGTTGGAGTACACTAACTACGACGGATTATCATTAGCCCTTGTCCTGATGAGGCCAGTAGCCAATGGGCTGAAACGCGTCGACACCCATGAAAATACACCAGTGTTAAAACATCTTACGTTGTGAAAATACATATTTAAAAAGAGTTTAATAAGAAGACAGGTTGAAACAATATAGACCTTCCTTGCTCTTTTTTGATTTCTGGTTAGATCTTGTTTCATAGGAATGCTTAGTTGCACATGTTTATAGCATCCTTATTTTCAAAAAAATTTTGGGCTAACATATTTGAAAGAGATACAAAAAAGTTAATATATGTGTATATATATATATATGTGTAAAAAGTAATGTGTGTATATATATGTTTGGTTTGTCATTGTACCTAAATATGGGTTTGTAAATCAACAAGCCATTGTGGTAAAAAATTTCTAATTGGCAAAAAATAAAGTACAAGTCAGAAATTTGTGTTATGTTCGGGATTGGGTATGGAGGAAGATAAATGAGGTAGAATTTGTTTCGTGAACATGATTAGTTTCTTCCCCGGATACACTCCCCACATTCTGTGTGGCTCCCTCTTCCCTCCACTTCCTCACTCCATCATTCAACAAACCCAAGTGCTCCGTGTTTCTCTCTCCTCTATAAAACTCAGCTCTTCTTTTTTACATTTAAAGTTAATCTTCCCATGTTCTACAGTATTTAAATTGGTATTTTAAAACTATTCTGGCTGCTGGTGAACTTCGCTTTAAGAAATGCACTTTTGCGCAACTGAAATGTTTTTTTTCTTTACCACTCACGTCATCACTCCTGTGCACATGGCAGCAAGACACATACACGCTTATGTGCATAGCATGTAATTGTATTGGTTTTTTTTGTGCAGCCTCGGCAAAAAGCATTTGCAAAGCAAATACGTGACATTGGCGCAGCCTATTGCTGTTGCCCATATTTGCTTAAATATGTACTTAGGAAGACAAAGTTAGATGTGTTCACTTCACTTGCATTCTATCTATAATTCTGCTGGGAATTACATTCCACCCTTTCGATGGCTCATTAATCATTAACATTGTGAGAGCACTCTTGTAGTGTACCAGAATATGCGGCATTAATATCTCCTGCCAAGATCATTGTGTCCTAAATATCATTTACAAAAATACCGCACCATCAGAGTTAATAATAGAAAACCTGCAACCAATGTAGCAATAGTTGTGTAAGTGATATATATAGAGGTGATGGGATTTACGTCAGAGGATATTTTTGCCATCAATTTTCTGACACATAGCCAGGCTCTGAAGATGTTTCATTAAGATCAGGGTGCATGGTGCCCGACAACATAGAGGATCTATGTGAAAGGCCGACAAATGTATCAGTGCTGAGAAGCGAGATGCGATGTGACGTCAGCGTGGGTCAGTGCAGAGACTTAGATTATGACAAACTTTTCAGAACCAAGGGGTATAGTTTATCAGTGGGACACTGCTTCTCTGTAAAACAAATGTTTTTGCCTGCTTGACATGGAGTGTTTCTATCGGGCATGGTTTGCTGCTGTTGGGCGCTGCATAAGATATTGGACTATCTCACGAGTTTCCCTTTAGACCCGCCTTTGAAAACCTACCGCTTTCTATTAAAGGTTTCCAGATGACATCATGTCACGACGAACATGGATTCCCAGTAAAAGAAAACAAATGCATTCTGGGATCCGTGGTCTTCATTGATCCAATTGAACTACCACCGTTAACTAATTAGTTTCCTCTGTGACATTATGCCATCTGGTTTATGCGTTTGATATGTTGTGCTAGAAAATAACCTGGTTGGTCTTAATGTCTGAAAAATCATTTTATAAAAACAAATCCCTCAGTGGCCTGAACTCCAGCAGACGACTTCGCTATGCTCACTCTGTGCCATGTAGAGTTTACAGGAAAATATTGCCAGCGCTGCTTTTGGTTCACATGCACATGCCTTCTTTGGTTTAACAATGTTTGATCGCTCTCTCACGCTTGTGTAGTTGTTTGCTCAGTAGCACTGACTCTTTTCCAACTGCAAAACAAAAAATAATAATAATTGAGGGCAGGGTAATCTTTAATTTTTGCAAACTCGTGTTCCAGTGTGCAGATGAGTTTCTGCTGGCAGTATGCTGCTGTTAAGATTTTATCAAACAGAACTTTGACATATGTTCATGTGGTCATGACATGGATAGATTTGGGCATTGTATTGTACAGTTTACCTCTATATTGCATTAAGGCTCTGTTTGACCCCACATATTTGAGTTACCTTCTTGGTGTGTTTTATTAATATTGGCCAGGTGTACAAACAACCAAATGGTCGCAATTTGTGTATTAGTTTACCTAATGTCCATGGGAATTTTGTGAACTGACTTATGTACTAATGATGGAGCAAGGATTCGCATGTTACGTGACTTGCTTGAATTCATGAACCTCGAATAACATGTAACAGAGTAACCCAACATGTTTTGTCTTACTAACTTCCCTTTATTTTGACAATTGGGGTGTCCTAGCGAGGCTTGCCTATGTGTTTACTAAAACTTAATAACGCTTGTCATTAAAAATGGCCACTGCTTGGCAGGGTTCCTTCTGCGCATGCGCTAGTCACACTCACGTGACGTGACGTACTTGCAGTTCTGGTGGGAATCTTTGCGCTTGCGCATTAGCATTAAGATGGCCGCTTTGTGTCCTCACATGGTGAAGCTTGCGCTGCTGCTTTTGTGTTATTGTTAATTTGCATTAAAACATAATGCCATAGTTTATATAAAGTAAAGGGGTATAGAGTAGCTATTCATGGTATACAGTGTAATCATTTATTTCTGTGTTTTAATTTGTTTTCGCTTACTTTTCATGAACCGCGTTCTTGAGGGTCTGAGAAACACTCGTGATTCCATATTGAACAGCCTTTCTGCGCATGACAGTCTTTGGCCGGTGGCATTGAATCCCTGCCAACCAGAGGTCCCAGCCAAGATGTGCCTGGGAAGATGCACCTTCGCCTAGTAGAAGAAGCTGAACTGTCCTGCAAATGCAACAATTGTATTTTATTCATTGTATTCTGTAAAATATGTCATGGGAACCCCAAAATCGATAGGCGGTCCCAGAGTATGTTAATGCAGGCTTGTAGAAATGAAATGTGATTGGTGTGTTGACCTATCCTACTTGGGGACCAATCGAAATTAGGGATTCTGACACTTGCAACATTTGGGGGTTGGTACACTGACCCGAAAACAGTATAACTAGCCTAGGTTTAGCTAGAGAAATTGTCCGACTTGTCCGAATAGCTGACCTATCACTGACCCAACGCACTCAATAGGTGATTAATACAGAAGGCTGCGGAGCTCTCTGTCCGAAATTTCCATAGACTCAAGGGGTTTTTGCTGAGAAACCTTAAAGTGCTGGCGGAGCACTTTGCTGGGGAAATCGATAACCCAATCGGGGTTCTGGCTGATAGCTGCAGAGAGGGTGGAGCGCAGGCGTTTCTTCCAAACTGCGGGTGCTGGTCTTACCTTGGTGGTCCTGTCCTGATCCTATTCTGGATTTCCTGTCCTGTCTTGAGGTGTCCATTCTGCACCTGCCGTCCTACTGATGACTGTCCTTCCTTGGGGTCCCTCCCGTCCTTAACTGACCCGTGGCCAGGGTTGGTCTTCACACCATACTAGGTAAATATAGAGATGAGACATCTATTCTGCATCTCCTATTTTCCTTTCTTTGCTTTAATAAAGTCATACTCTTGCATATTTGATTTTCCATGTTTTTTTTCGCACCACTAAATGAGCAGGTCATATCTTATAATTGTTATTTTATTATATTCCATTGTCTTACCCATTCTTTAAGTACATTCCTTTTTAGTTCGTGATATATAGATGTTCCTTTTCTTTACCCATCCTTTAGTAAATTCAAGTAATTGCACTGTTTTATTAGTATGGTTTATTCTTACTTTACCTATGGTTCCTCTTCATGGGGAAATATTTCACTGTGAAATTCTAGTATGTTCCTTATTTTTCCCGTCTTTCAGACAACATACTGAGTTTAAACTCTGAAACCTATTTTAGTATGTTTACTGTTCTTACCTTCCTTTAGATTCGTAAATGGTTGGCTTGATTTACTTTCTATATGGATATGTGCTCTTTATAATTTTAGTTATTGATAGTTTAATTGTTGTAAACCTCATGCTTTCTGAGATTGAAGAAAACTAGATAAAGGTTTTAAAACTTCCAGAGTCTGTGATTATTTTATGAGTGCAAATATAAAAAGGTATTTTGGTGTCTGTCTTTCTTTTACAGCTAGCTCCCTGATCCATTGTGATCATAGGTACCCGTAACGGAGGAAGGGTAAGTTGGGTACAGTAGGAATAAATAGGAAGGAACAAGGGTTACTGATAGTGGAGTGTAAGGTCACCTGATTAATAAATATGGTAAATTGAAATTTATGGGCCCGATACCTATATGGTAAAATTGTTGGTTAGGTGACCTGCGCGCTCTATCAGTAATTTTCTGGTAGCAGAGGTAATGGTTAGGGACTAGTTAAAGTTAGGTAGGACTAGTTAAGATAGGTAAGTAGGTCGGATGCTGCTATAAAGATTTTTGCTGCTAAAACTGTGAACATTATATTGGTGCTAAATTGATAAATCACGTGAAATGTTTTTGCTTTGAAAATTATGAAATGTTTTAAATTGGTTTTTCTACTGTTATATTGATAAATGTACTAATCCACTCGTTAGTGATTGTTATATGTTTGTCTGGAATCCCCGGGAAAATTGAATAAATATCCCGGGTGGTGAGGAGAATCCACGCTGTACTGAGGTCATTGGCTTGAGGAAAATTGGTGCAGGTTAGGCAGAACTGGAAGCACTAATTAGGATTTTCTGAATGTATATTCGAATAATTGATAGCAACGAGTTCGCTGGCAAAACTTCTATTGTGATATAACCTAGTAAGGATCACACGGAAGGAGTAGCAGGTTCGTCGGAGCTTGGGTGATAGCAGAGGGGTTCACTAGTGAAACTTTAGACTTAGTATATATCCCGAAAAGAAGTGGATGAGTCAAAAGAAGTAGCAGGTTCTCCAATGCTTGAGTGAAGGGTAGGCAGAAGAGATCTATCCGTAGTGTATGAAAAGTAGACAGAAGAAGTTTACTTGCAGTAAAACGTATCTTTCCTTTCTAGACACTCGAGTACAGTGGCAAATGTGTTTACGTTGTTAATTTACTAAAGCACTTGCACTTTAAAAGAGAAATTAAGTTTCCGTTACCTTGTGAAGGAGGGAGTCAGTTGCGGAGCTGCTCTGACGTCAATCTGTGCAGAGCTGGTATTGGTCGAAACAGCGGGTGTGTAGCGGAGCTGGAATTGTAAAGGAGGGGTGAGCGCCGAAGCGTGAGAACCTGTCTCGCGAAAAAGCAGCGCACCCATTGGTCAAGATTATTTGAAACCGTGCATTTGATTGGTTGCACGAAAATAAAAGCCGCATTTGGATTGGGAGTGATTTTGTAAACAAAGTCGCTTTTAGGAAGTTATATGTGGCATACGTATAGGCCAGTGACTAGACCTGATCCAAGACATTTAGGGTTTGAAAACGATCAGTGGAAGGGTCATAACACCAGCATTATGTACGGAAAAAGAGAAAATTGACCCTTGTAAACAAAGTGAAGAATTATTTCAAGAAAGACAAACCTATTAAAACTAGAGAAGGTGTTGTCATTCCGCCACCAAATACTCCTTTCATCTTTCATGATGTTTGATAAGGGGTACCATTCATGTGTATGGTTGGAAAATTGGGCGGAATACATGAAAGATGATGGAATTTTGGCTTTTCCATTGGAAGGTACATTTAATGGCAGGGTTTTATTTAATTTGAGAACCTGAATGAATGATTTGCATCCCAGACCCAGATTGACGCAGTATGAAGCTTTAGAGAAATGGGAGATAGAGGCTTTTGAGAGAGACAAGCCCCGAATGGACAAAGGGTTAACCAAATGGTATCCAAAATTGAAGCAAGAAACCCGAGATAAAAGGATGAAACAATGGAGGCAGAATATGATAGTATAAGGACTGTATTATTTGGAGGACTTGTTCATGAAGAATCCACCTCCTTATAACGAAGGACCCAGATCCTCTAGTGTAGGGGATGCTTCACGAAGACCCCCTTATCAGGAAGGGACTAGATCTGTAAATGTAGGAGACGGCTGTCAAATACCTTCCTATAACGAGGGCCTGGGACCCATAGGTGCCAGAGATACCTGTCTAAGACCACCGTTTAGTGAAGAGTCAAGATACTCAGGTGAGAGAGACTTCTGTCCAAGACCTCCTTACGAGGGTGAGGCAAGACCCTTAAGCACAGGAAATCCGTTCTCAAGACCTAATTATGGTGAAGGACCAAGTATGACGCATCCCACTGCCCCGAGTTGTGCTCCAACTTTGACTCCACAGGTATTGCATGAGAATTCCTTGGAAAGGATATTGCAGGAAAAGGAGCGAGAGGCTCTAGCCAAACAAAGAACCGAAATAATTCAGAAAATCTCCCAGTTAAATACTAGCCCTGAAGCCTTGACAATCACAGTGACTATTGGACCAGTTGTTCCTTTGTATGGGGATAGACAGGGGAGTCCAAAGATTCCGATCATTACCCCAACTGAAGTGCAGCCAAGAAAAGAGCCCTTAATTGTAGATGATCAGACGAGTGAATGTGAATCTGAGGTTTCTTTGATGGATTTACCGATAAAGGACCCAGGAAGGAATTCGCAGAGGAGACATAATCCTTTTAATACAGGAGAAATTCAAATGGAATCAACTTCAGGTACTAAAAGTGTCACAGTAGTGACTCCTGAAGAGATTGAGAGATGGAGTCGAGAATTAGAGAGACAAACTCCTCAGTCAAAACCCTTAGATATTTACAAACTGAGAATAGAAATGGAAGAACTGATGGCCGGAAACGTGGGGTTAGACAGATTAAATACCTATTTCGAGGAAGAGCTTCTATTTATCTGTAAAAGTCTTACCCGTAATACCAGAGTGTTCCATGAGAAATTAACAGACACTGCCGCCAGTACGGGAATAGATATTGGGAAATCAAAGCCATTACAGAAACCCTACAGAGCAGAATTCTCAGACAAAGATCTAGAGAATATGAATGTGTCAGGAAAGAAGGTACAGATCAAGGAATTGTTGAACGTGTTACAAAAATGGGGAGATTTAGAGAAATGGAAAGCCAGGTGGGAAAAGAAAAAGGAAGAGAGTAGATCTAAACAAATGATTTCTGAGTTTGTTTTAAAGGAAGCTGACAAGCCAGAACAGTTATATCCTATGCAAGAAGTGCCAGGTGGAAAGTATGTGCATGTTCCATGGTCCAGACAGGATATTGTGTCCTTTACTAATGACTTTCCGAAATTACGAGAAAAACCCGTGGAGTGGTACCGACATTTAGAAAGGTTTGTGAAAGTACAAAAATGCCTGTGGAAAGATCTGGATGGGTTTTTCGATATAGTAGTTCCCGTAGATTTGTGGACAGAATGTAAAATTGCCATTGGTTGGCCTAGTGAGGAATACCCGAGGAACCCTACTACAGGAGCTCCTTCCGATGAGGTAATGGAAAAATACGATCAGGTAATGTTACACCTGAAGGGAAAGGTGCCTGCAAAGGAAACTGATTGGACCAGAATAGATAGAACTACACAGGAAAGAGATGAGACTGTGCATTCCTTTTATGAAAGACTGCTACAGGTGTTTAAAACATACAGCGGTATAGATAACATTGAGATTAAGGATATGACCCACTTCATTTACAGGTTTGTAAATGGTTTAAGACCTGAAATTTGCCAGTGGATCAAAGACAATAAAATCTGTTGCCAGTCTAAGAAAATAGATGAAGTCTTGCGATACGCAAAGTATTGCGAAGACGAGATGGCTGATAACCAAAAGGCTTTAGAGGAAAAGGTTATGTGGGCACAAGTCAAACTAGCTGAACAACAAGAAAACAATTGGGTAAAATGAATAATAATTCCCAAAATCAAGGTTCTGGGGGTGGAGGGATGCCCAAAGTGAAAATGAGCCGAGAGGAAGCCAAAAAGAATTTTCTCTGTCACGGGTGCGTACAGATAGGGCACTGGAGAGACGAGTGTCCATACGCACAGAATAATAACCCCCAAACCACTGATTTAAATCCACAGACGCAGAATGAAAAACCGAGAAAGAACCAGCAACAGGTAAAATTGAGTCAGTTGCCTCGTGCTCCTAGACCGAATTTTAAAGGAAAGGCACCGCAGGGTGAAGACATAGAAATTTGGGGAGGAAAAGAGGATAGAAATGCAGCAACTTTGCAATTTCTGTTGAATGATACTTTCCTCTGTGATGAACAATACTGACGGGGCCTGAGGGGGGAGGACGAGGAGTGCGTACTTGGCACCTCCTTGCCGGTAGACCAGTCAGGGCCATACATTGAAGGAAAGGTTGAAGGAAATGATGTCACCTTTCTGTTGGACACTGGGGCTACCCGTACTACTGTAAGAACAGCAGACGTTCCAAACCTACCCCTCTCGGTATAAGCCATCCAAGTAGTGGGTGTATCTAATCAATTGATTAGTACCCCAGTTACTGAGCCCATGGAAATTACAATAGGGAATTTCAGAGAAATGCATAGATTTGTTGTTTGTGATACCAGTCCGGTAAACCTATTAGGACGTGATTTGTTGTGCAAAATGAATTGTACCATCTTTTGCTCACCAAAGGGCGTCGAAATTCAAACCCCAGATGAAGATGGAATATACAAATTAATGTTAATAAGGCCTGACTCAGAAATTAAAAGACTGACAATACAAGACTTACCTGAAGAACTCCAACAGACAGTGAAACCAGAAGTATGGGACTTTACTGGAAAAGATGTAGGATTAATGGCAAATGTAGACCCAATTAAAATAGCTATAAAAGAAGATGCAGTTTACCCAAATACTAGACAATACAAAATGAGTGCAGAAGTGAAAGCAGGAGTTGCCATTGAAATAAAAAGTCTGTTAAAAGCGAACATCATACAAGAAGTGTTGAGTAGTCCATGTAACTCACCCATAATTGGAATCAAGAAACCTAGTGGTAAGTACAGAGTAGTGCAGAACCTGAGAAAGGTAAACAAAATCGTTGTTCCTTGCTGTCCTATTGTTCCGAACCCAGCAGTGATCCTGTACCAAATCCCATGGAATGCTGAGTGGTTCACCATGATTGACCTATGTCATGCATTCTTTTCGATCCCATTGCATCCAGACAGCAAATTTCTTTTCTCATTTGAATTCGACAGTCACATGTTCGTTTGGAATCGCGTCCCTCAGGGGTATACAGAAAGCCCCTCAATATTTAATCAGATTCTGAAAAAGTGCCTTGAATCTTTGGTCTTACCAGGAGAATCAGTTCTGGTGCAATATATAGACGACCTCTTGGTGGTGTCTAAAAGTCAGAAAGACTGTGTGACTGACACCATTGCTTTACTGAACCATTTAGGTGAAGGAGGACATAAAGTATCCCCTGACAAACTACAGTTCTGTACCAATTCAGTAAAATATCTGGGGCACCAGATAGAAAAGGGAGTCAGGAAAGTTACTTCAGAAAGAATCAGAATAATTCGTAACATGCAGTTACCAAACACTCAGAAAGAGATCAGAATGTTCCTTGGAGTTGTAGGATACTGCAGACAGTGGATTGTGGGATTTGCAGTTCTAGCAAAACCTTTGATAAAAATGACAAAGAGAGGAGCAAAGGACCCAGTAGAATGGGATGAGGAAGGCATGACAGCGTTTACAAAATTACGAGAATGTCTGTGTACCGCTCCTGCTTTGGGAATGCCTGATTATTCGAAAGAATTTGCACTGTTTTGTGATACACGAGACAATTGTGCACTGTCAGTCCTAACTCAAGAGCATGGTCTGACTAGACATCCAGTAGCATACTTCTCTGCTACTTTGGATCCAGTGGCTGCTGGATTACCCGGATGTCTGAAAGCAGTAGCTGCAACTTGCATGAGTCTTGAACAGAGCAAATCCATCATTATGGGACATCCTGTAACTGTGTATGTTCCACATGCAGTTGTAATTTTACTGACCCGAAATAAGACCCAGTATCTCACACCTAGTCGGCTGACTAAGTATGAGAGGATTCTTGTAGGTGCTGCAAATATAGTCATTACTCGGTGTAACATATTGAATCCAGCAACCTTATTACCTGAGTCACTGATTGCAAAAGCGAAGGGAGAGGTCGAGCATGACTGCATTGACCTGACTGAGTTTAGTACCAAACCACGCCCAGATATCAAAGAAATGCCCCTGACTGTAGAAGATTACGAACTGTTTGTAGATGGCTCATGTCTAAGACATGAAAATGGAGGCCTAAGTGCTGCCTATGCTGTAGTCACAGTATCCTGTGCAATAGAAGCATCTTATCTATTTGGAGTAAAGTCTGCACAAGTAGCCGAATTGGTTGCATTGGCAAGAGCCTGTAAAATTGGGAAAAATAAAAGAGTAACCGTATATACTGACAGTCAATATGGTTACGGGGTTGTGCATGACTTCGGCCAATTGTGGCTGCAAAGAGAGTTTCTGACTTCTTCAGGTACTCCTATCAGAAATGGGAAAGTGGTTCAGGAATTACTGGAAGCAATCCAGTTACCAAAAGAATTGGCAGTGGTCAAGTGTACTGCTCACAAATCTGGTGACGACAATGTGACAGTAGGTAATCGATATGCTGACCAAGTGGCCCAACATTGTGCCAGACATCGAATGTCTGTCAATATCAAATTGGGGGGATATGGAAACAGCTGCCAACTTATGGTGTTTGAGAATGTGCCTACATGGGAGGAATTGAGAGATTTACAGAATGCAGCGACACCAAAGGAAACGGGAAGATGGAGAAAGTTTGGTTGTCAACAGAGAAACGAGGATGGTGTCATTGTTGGCCCTGATGGTATGCCTGTGTTGCCTGACAGCCTGCTTGCTTCTATGGCCAGATTAATACATGGAAATGCACACATTGGTAGGGATGCCATGATTCGTGTTTTCCAACAGACATGGTTCAGCTCGAAGTTCAGGAAGGTAGCAGAGTCACTCTGCCAGAGGTGCTTGACATGTCAGCAATTCAACGCTGGGAAGAAAACAGTAGTTGCAATAGGTAAAATTGGGAAAGCAGGAGGTCCTTTTACAAGATTACAAATTGACTTCATTCAGTTACCCCTTTGTAAAGGAATGAGATATGTCCTTGTCATTGTCTGCCTATTTTCAAAGTGGGTAGAAGCTTACCCGGCCAAGAAGAATGATGCCATCACTGTAGCCAAGTTGTTACTGCGAGAACTAATACCTAGGTACGGGGTCCCAGTCACAATTGAATCAGATAGAGGTGGGCATTTCCAGAATAAAATAATTGGTCAGCTCTGTGAAGCATTCAGGATTACACAAAAGCTGCACTGTGCATATCGTCCAGAGGCTTCTGGAGTGGTGGAACAGATGAATGGCACTATCAAGTCGAGACTAGGAAAGATGTGTGAGTCTACTAGCATGAATTGGATAGAGGCTTTACCTCTTGTTCTGATGGGAATCCGAAGTATTCCAGACCGAAATACAGGCCTGAGTCCCCATGAGATCCTGATGGGAAGAGTGATGAGACAAGCATGGGTACCAGGACACAAACTGATAAGCATTTCTGATGATTTGGTACTAGAGTACTGCAAGCAACTGGGTGACCAAGTGCGTTCTATCTCTCACCAGATTGGGGAAGACGCCGTCGCCAGTCTAGCAACTCCAGTCCATAAATTGAAACCAGGTGATTGGGTGGTACTCAAGAAACAAACTTGTTCAAGTTGCCTTGCACCGAAGTGGGGAAAACCAAGACAAGTGATTCTGGTGACCACAACAGCGGCGAAGTGTGCCGGTGTGCCGAAGTGGATTCATGCTAGCCACACCAAGAAGGTGACCGAAGACGAGAAAACTGATGCTGAAGGTTGTCCAGCTGAGGGGTCTCCAGACTTTGGTCCTGAATTAGCTGATGACGAACAACCGAGCACCAGTCAAGATGAGTGGATACCTATAATCGACCTGACAGATGATCCCATAAGAACAAGAAGTCAAACCTATTCAGACAGAGAGTGGAATAGTGAGGAAGAGACAGGAATAGGAGGAGACAATCAGATTATCGAAATCCATGTCAAATCTGATGAAGAAGAAGATCAGATAGGGACAGAACAGGTGATTGACACACCTCCAAGAACTCCTGAGATCGAAAAGGGACAGACAAAAACAAGGGCGAAAGTTCAAGCGGAAGAAAATCAAAGGTTCGAAGTGCTTGAACAGGATCAGATAGAAATAGACGAATGTGTTCAGGATACAGAAATTGAAACGCCCAAAAATCAAATCCAGTATACACCTGAACAAGGCCAGCTTAGTGACCAGGCAGAAGAAACTGAAATAAGACCTGGTACTAGTCAGACAGAAAAGAAGAAAACAGAAACAGAAGTGCCACCACCAAACGAGAATAAGAGAGCATTAGAAGAAAGCCAAACCACAGTGCCAGCTAAAAGGTTCTAGAAAAAGAATAAAGAACCAAGGTACATTAAAAGACTGAGACTAAGATTGAAAACAGTTGAAGAAAAGCTTGAGCAAAGAAAGCAAAATTCCAGTAAAACAGAGAAAACTGGAGAAAACTTCAAACGAAGAAGTGACCGAATAAAAAGATTGAACGAAAAATATCAGGATCCTGAATGGACTTACTTGGAGTTGGAAGAATTTGAGGAACTTGAGATAACTGACGAAAGTGACGAAGAAGTGACGGCTGATCAGTCTGCCGAAGAAGAAGAACCAACCTGAAAGTTGCTCAGTGTAAGCTACCTGTGCAAAGTTACAAAGAGGGGTTGAGAAAAGCTTCTTTTGAGCAGAAATGTCTGATTCAAGTGTAAATGGAAGACCTAGACGTAATTGCTGTAAAACATGCTGTAAAGTATGTATATGTAGTGTAGCCTTAGTGTTAATATTATGGATAGGACTAACCATTACTATTCCTTATATGATGAACAAAAGTACTAATACTGACACCACAGAGACTGTGACGAAAAATGCAGAAGAAGTGACATCACAAAGTGTAGAAGGACAAGAGAAAGCACTTAGCATTAGACAAACTAAATTGAACTTAGAAGCACCAGATGAGGAAGGACTACATTATCACGGAATCAAGAACCAGACTCATTTAAACGTATTCGCTAACCTTTTAGTGCATTGTGTAGAAACCATGGAAATAGAAGACTGTTACGTTGGCATGAAGCTACCTACTTCTGTAGCTGAGGGATTGACATACCATCACTTGCCCCTAACATATGGAATTTCCTGTAGTATTTTAGCTAGTTTATTTTACAAAAGAGGACCGTTACAGTACTATTACTCTAACTCAGACGTGATATTTTCTGAACTTCCTATACGTGGAAATCTGAACCCTGTACATACAAAAAGTGATGTAACACATTATATGGGAGAATATTTTCTGACTATAGGTACCATAGATTTAGGTGAAGCACACAGAGATAACTTGACCTGTTCATTGCATGAACAAGAGAAAGTGTTCTTAAACATGGCAGAGAAAAGAAGAGAAAGTTTTCAAAGAAAAGCGAATGATAAAAGGCAGAAAACTCCTAAGTGGGCTGAAAACATGGGAAGCACCTCAAATGGTGGGGCTAGTCCTGCTTTGTTGCTGGATTTCGAGAGAAAAGGGAAACTTTGTCTTCACCGAGAAAAGAGTAGTTATTATAATAACATTTTCATTGGTTCCAGTCAATGTGAACACAATTACAAGGTAATTGGAGGTTGGGGTTTCAAAAATGGGTCAGAACCTGTGTTTCCCGGAATTTATTACATATGTGGAAACAAGGCTTATTTCAAATTGCCGGATCACTGGTATGGAAGCTGCTATTTTGGAATTGTCTTCCCGAAAATATACCATGTGAATGAAATTGCTGGAAGCAATGAAAACACTAACAGTTTAGTGCGTAGTAAAAGAGAAAGTGTAGGTGAAATAGTGGGTAGTATATTTAGTGCATTGATACCTGCAGTGGGAGTGGTTCTGAACACACACAGAATTTGCAAATTGTCAACAATAGTGGATCGGTTGTCTACTGACACTGCTAGTGGATTTCTGATGGTCAATACCGAAATGGTTGCGATCAGATCTATGGTTTTGCAGAACAGACTTGCTCTTGACACCTTATTAGCAAAAGAGGGCGGAGTCTGCCGAATGTTGAAAGCGCAATATTGTTGCACTTACATACCGGACAAAAGTGTGCAACTCAAAAGGTATGTGAGGAACATTACAAATTTGGAAAAGGAACTCAAACCACTGGAGGTTGATAGTACCTGGAAGAGACTTACTGATGGTCTCTCCACTGTAGGTCATTGGTTTTCTAATTTAGGTAAAGGTTTTTTGTTCAAGGTACTGATGCCAATTGCAGTAATAGGTTTTATTATACTCCTCATATTTGTCTGTTGCAAATGTCGCAAACACCAGAAGAAATATACCGTGAACAAAAGAGGCGTGAAACGGAGTGTGGATGAACTTGAATTAAAGGAACTGAATAATCAAATTTATAAAAGGGTGAAGAATTCTCACCCTAACAAAGATACGAAAGAGAAATTGAATCGAATGTTGGAGGAGATCGAATTGAGAAAGTTGTGAAAGTTGGCATCTGATTCCATTAGTTTTGTGATGATAATAAATATCATCAAAGAGGGGATTGATGGAGCAAGGATTCGCTAGTTACGCGACTTGCTTGAATTCATGAACCTCGAATAACATGTAACAGAGTAACCCAACATGTTTTGTCTTACTAACTTCCCTTTATTTTGACATTTGGGGTGTCCTAGCGAGGCTTGCCTATGTGTTTACTAAAACTTAATAACGCTTGTCATTAAAAATGGCCGCTGCTTGGCAGGGTTTCTTCTGCGCTTGCGTTAGTCACACTCACGTGACGTGACGTACTTGCAGTTCTGGTGGGAATCTTTGCGCTTGCGCATTAGCATTAAGATGGCCGCTTTGTGTCCTCACATAGTGAAGCTTGCGCTGCTGCTTTTGTGTTATTGTTAATTTGCATTAAAACATAATGCCATAGTTTATATAAAGTAAAGGGGTATAGAGTAGCTATTCATGGTATACAGTGTAATCATTTATTTCTGTGTTTTAATTTGTTTTCGCTTACTTTTCATGAACCGCGTTCTTGAGGGTCTGAGAAACACTCGTGATTCCATATTGAACAGCCTTTCTGCGCATGACAGTCTTTGTCCGGTGGCATTGAACCCCTGCCAACCAGAGGTCCCAGCCAAGATGTGCCTGGGAAGATGCACCTTCGCCTAGTAGAAGAAGCTGAACTGTCCTGCAAATGCAACAATTGTATTTTATTCATTGTATTCTGTAAAATATGTCATGGGAACCCCAAAATCGATAGGCGGTCCCAGAGTATGTTAATGCAGGCTTGTAGAAATGAAATGTGATTGGTGTGTTGACCTATCCTACTTGGGGACCAATCGAAATTAGGGATTCTAACACTTGCAACATTTGGGGGCTGGTACACTGACCCGAAAACAGTACAACTAGCCTAGGTTTAGCTAGAGAAATTGTCCGACTTGTCCGAATAGCTGACCTGTCACTGACCCAACGCACTCAATAGGTGATTAATACAGAAGGCTGCGGAGCTCTCTGTCCGAAATTTCCATAGACTCAAGGGGTTTTTGCTGAGAAACCTTAAAGTGCTGGCGGAGCACTTTGCTGGGGAAATCGATAACCCAATCGGGGTTCTGGCTGATAGCTGCAGAGAGGGTGGAGCACAGTCGTTTCTTCCAAACTGCGGGTGCTGGTCTTACCTTGGTGGTCCTGTCCTGACCCTATTCTGGATTTCCTGTCCTGTCCTGAGGTGTCCATTCTGCACCTGCTGTCCTACTGATGACTGTCCTTCCTTGAGGTCCCTCCCGTCCTTAACTGACCCGTGGCCAGGGTTGGTCTTCACACCATACTAGGTAAATATAGAGCTGAGACATCTATTCTGCATCTCCTATTTTCCTTTCTTTGCTTCAATAAAGTCATACTCTTGCATATTTGATTTTCCATGTTTTTTTTCGCACCACTAAATGAGCAGGTCATATCTTATAATTGTTATTTTATCATATTCCATTGTCTTACCCATTCTTTAAGTACATTCCTTTTTAGTTCGTGATATATAGATGTTCCTTTTCTTTACCCATCCTTTAGTAAATTCAAGTAATTGCACTGTTTTATTAGTATGGTTTATTCTTACTTTACCTATGGTTCCTCTTCATGGGGAAATATTTCACTGTGAAATTCTAGTATGTTCCTTATTTTTCCCGTCTTTCAGACAACATACTGAGTTTAAACTCTGAAACCTATTTTAGTATGTTTACTGTTCTTACCTTCCTTTAGATTCGTAAATGGTTGGCTTGATTTACTTTCTATATGGATATGTGCTCTTTATAATTTTAGTTATTGAGAGTTTAATTGTTGTAAACCTCATGCTTTCTGAGATTGAAGAAAACTAGATAAAGGTTTTAAAACTTCCAGAGTCTGTGATTATTTTATGAGTGCAAATATAAAAAGGTATTTTGGTGTCTGCCTTTCTTTTACAGCTAGCTCCCTGATCCATTGTGATCATAGGTACCCATAACGGTGAAATGGTAAGTTGGGTACAGTAGGAATAAATAGGAAGGAACAAGGGTTACTGGTAGTGGAGTGTAAGGTCACCTGATTAATAAATATGGTAAATTGAAATTTATGGGCCCGATACGTATATGGTAAAATTGTTGGTTAGGTGACCTGCGCGCTCTATCACTAATAGTTTGTGTCACAAATTACGGAATTTCAGTGGTTCGTAATTTGATACACTAAATGAATATTAATGAGGTAGATTGTAAATTGCTACTCAGTATGATTTGCTGCCATCACCAGTAGGGTGCCCCGCTTGAGTCAGCAGTGAACCATGTCTTAAAAAAAGCAAACTTTTAAAAACAAATATAGCCCATTTTCATTCCAGGAAAATGGGATGTGTATTTTCAAAACGGAAAATAAAGTTTTACACATGTTTTCGGTGTAAGCAATGATAATTTTGGAACATTTCTATTCCTAATTCACTTTTTGTCAACATTCACAAAGGGGAAATGGTCCCTTGGGCACCCCTACCAATTTGGGAATGGGTAACCACCTCCCTCGGGTCTTGGTAAAATAATGTTTTTCAACCATATTTTAGTCACAAAACATGAATGTGTACCATAACAATGGAATTGGAATTGATGCCCTAAACACACCTATGCCTAATATCGATTTGGTCTGCTTTCCTAAACCCATTTAACGATTCAGAAAACCTTTTCTGACTCATGAAATGGGATTACTACATTTGAAAAATAGTTTTAGTCTTCACAGATCCTCTGATTTGCAGAACCAGAGGAACGTTAAAACCCTTTGTACATCTGGCCCATTGGGTTGTAATAATTGGCATCTGCTTTACTATCTTTGTCCAAAGATTTGATTTGCTTTTGATCAACTAGGGCTGCCAGCTATCCTCTGCTCTTTCTATAGTCTAGACTTCCTTGGGCTAATGGAGTTTTTTCTTTCTGTAATTTGCTGATTGCATGCTTTCCTTTACTTCATAGTCAAGGCAATTCTCAATCCATGGCAGATTTGTGTGTTTTTCCTGTTGCCCTCTAATTGTTCTCCAGAGCTTCTTACCTAACTCTTTGCACCAGCAGTCTCAACATAGTTAATGAATATATGCTCCTTTAGATATAGACAAACATATCGATACCCCATTTCTAAACCAAGTTCAACTTTGTCATTACAAGATAGTATGTATTGATTCTGTGGCATTGACAGGATCATCAAACCGGAGTATAGTTTTTTACATTACTTCGGTTCCAAAGGGTATCTTCTCAAGCAATAATCCAGCTTTCTGAATCTTCATTGACTTTGAATAATTTGGTGGCACATCGTTGGACATTTCGAATTCTGATATCTACTTTTCAATATAAATCTGAGCCATCTTCTAAATAGAAATAATTAGTTTTATATGTGCAAACAAAATTCTGTGTTACCTTCAATAGCCCTTTAAATGAATTTGTAGGCACCCCCACTTTGCAAGAAGCTGAATTACATTGTTTACTTGTATTTAGTTCATTTTGGACAATCTTCTTCTCTTGTATAAAGTATAACTATTCCTACTTGCTGTGGTCAGCCCATTGGTCCTAATTACGAACATTGCCAAAAGCGTCCTAAAAATATATTTATTTATTTGGGTCTCTTGTATAAAGTATAACTATTCTTACTTGTTGTGGCCAGCCCATGGGTCCTAATGACGGACATTGCCAAAAGCTTCTTAAAAATATATTTATTTATTTGGTGTGTTTTATATGGTGGTATTTCTGACCTTTCGGTTATTTTATAGTTCAAAATAGGGAAAGATAAACAGATTATCAAAACAGAAAGTAGTGTAGGATGAGAATGCATTCAATCAGATAGGCCATGCTCTTCTAGTTGCTGTTCTGTGATCGCTGCCCCAGCTTTTTCTATTAGAAAACTAGTCTGAAAAGGTTGGTCATGAATTTTCTGATGTGTAGGTGGTTTGGGGTACTCAACTGAGCTAATAACTCCACAATACTTTTTGGACTTAGGGCTAGATGTAGGTAACTTCAATTTACCGACTCATAAATACCGAATTTTACCGATTCTGTATTTATGAATCGGTAAATTTGAAGGAGGGAGATGTAGGTGAATTTTATTTTTGAATTACCGAATCGTTAATATTAGGTATTTACCGAATCGGTAAATACCGATTCGGTATTGCCCATTGATTCCTATGGGCCTTGAAGGCCATAGGAATCAATGGGCAATACCAAATCGGTATTTACCGATTCGGTAAATACCGAATCCTGCAAGGGTGCAGGGGGTGTCACTTTGACACCCTCTAGCACCCCAAGTTCAGGCATGTGTGACATGTGGCACACATACATGCCCTAAGGGCATGTCTGTGTGTCACATTGCACAGGTGTGCATGCACACCTGAATTCGGTATTTTACCACCCAATGGGATTGGGTGGTAAAATACCGACTCTTAAGGGCCTGTGGCACTCTTAGGAGTGTCACCTACATATGGATTTACCGAATCGGTGAAATTACCGATTCGGTATTTTACAGAATCAGTATATTTACCGATTCTGTAATTTTACAGATTCTGTAAAATAATGGCCCCTACATCTCAATCACCAAATACCGGTCGGTAACGGCCGAAATCGGCCGTTACCGACCGGTATTTGCTCTCCTACATCTGGCCCTAGGTCTTTGTCGTACGCTGTTGATGAAGATAATAAATTGCTTATAGGGAATATTGGATCTTGCTGAATTAAATTTTCATTTTAAGAACTATGTATCGCCTAAAAGTATAGAAAGGAACAGTTTCTGTTTGAAAAGACTAATCTTTGATATTGGCAATCCCAATGAATGGTAAACGGAAATTGTTTATGGTTGTTTTATGTATAGGTATTTGTAGTGCATGGGCCTATCCAGAGAGCTTTGAAATATTATATATAAAAATTCTCTCTCTTTTCATTAATGTTCTAAAAGATACTTTAATATGGGGGAATAAATAAATAAATACATACATAAACAATAGTCTTTGTATACTTAGCTTCAGCATACACATGTATATTACACCAAGTAAATATTGCTGCTTCTATGTACCTATTTCTATATAGAGGGGCTTATGCCTGGTAGTAAATGGTTACTAAGGGGTCCATTAGGATGTCGGGCGGTGGAACCACCGCGGTGCTGGCGGGGCGGAAAAACGCCTTTTTCCGCCCCCCGAACAGCAGAACTCACAGCCGCCATATTAGTATAGTAAAACATAACTCATTTCCCGTCCACCACGGAGCGGCGCACACCGCCATCAAAGTGTGCCTGCCACCGTAGCGGTGGGAGCCAATCGAGACTCGTCCACACCGCTCCACAAATTAGGATGGCCCAAACAGGCAGATGCACCGCAGCGGAGACACCGCATAACCAGAGCCGGCGGAAAGTCGATAGTGGAGCGCGATCGCTGACACCCGGCCATGAACGCCATGGACCCAGCCCTCCACATGCATCCGGTCATGTACCTGCTACTGACCTTATTGAATTATAGGACAAATGAGTTTTAAAACTATAATTCCTCTTTTTGTCCGCCAACATTTTTTTCTTTTAATCGGAACAGTCTGGCCCCTTATTAAAATTTATACTGGGCACAGCCTGTTTCTTTTAACTCACTTACACTATCACTAATCACTACTTCACTTCACTTGAGAAAACCCAAAAAAATAGCTCTGCTGTAACACAGGCGTTGTAGCACACTGGGGGGACATTCGGTCACCCCAGTGGGAACCCAATGATGAAGCATGTCACCACTAGGTGGTGAGTGAGGGCTCTTTTAGAAAAAGTTTTTTTCTTTTTTCTTTCACCTTTCTGTGACTTGGGTTTTTTCCTACACATTGTTGTGTGCTCTATTTATACAGTCACTCGTTTGTTGTTGTTGTTGCCTGCTACTGCACTACCATCAACAGAGCCGCCGCAGACGACGCCGCAGGTGCGCAAATACACCAATACAACACACAACACACGGCCCGACACAGGGTCCAAGTCCACCATAGACACCCTGCTGGGGTCACAACACATCCACAAGGGCACCCCAATATCACCCACCTGCCAACAAGTCACCCCTCTGCATCCGGGACACATATCGACCTCGAACTATCAACAACTTACCGCTCCCGGTCACGTCACCGCCGCGGTCAACACATGCGCACAATGCAGAAGGCAGGGTCAGTCCAAGGCGTGGGCAGGGCACTGACACCACAGGGACACACCAGCCCCAACTACACATCAACACACACCATCAAGTCACATGCCATATGCCCATCCTGTACACCCTCATGCACATCAACAAGCACAGGTACAAGCAAGCACCATACACACCATGCACCACACAACAGACAACCAGGGAGACCGCCACTGCAGGAGTAGCTGACAAGGAACACACTACACCAGTGCCTCACACACTCAAGGCTGACAATACTTCCCAGCACATACACACTACCTGGGTGTAACCACAAACAGAACACACACACAGGGTAGCCTGAACAGATGCCTGCACAAAACTATACACAAACACCACAGGACATCAGGGGATGCACATTAAGCAATGCCAAGCACACAGACACACAACACTGTATGCACAACAGGCAGTGTGTGCGCAAAAAGCACAACAAATACACACAGACAGGACTGGCACAACCACAACACACACCACAAAGCAGCACAACACAAAAACAACAGCACACTCAGGAAGTGAAGCTACACCACAGCCAACACACAGACACCCAACACCACAACAACAGGATGCACTACTCTGGGATACAGCAGCACACCCAGCAATACCAGAGCACTGGGCAGCACACACAGCTCAAGTGCACATGGGCAAGCAAACTGATGAATACCACAAGAACATCACACATAAAACAATGGACCCATGTCCAGAGTGGAACAGCACACTTGGCCCAAAGACTCCACCACAAGGCACAGTCTCACAAATGAAGGGATGGGGAGGCACATACGCATGGAAACAAAGGGGACAGCTGACATCAAAATCAACTGATTTACATGTCAGTATCAGACATGTGAGGTGTGTCCAATACACAAATAGAGTGAATGCAGACCAACAATGTCTACGCACAATTGGGATGACATCACACCACACACCATGCCTTACAGGAGGAGAAAAGGCACCATGTGCCTGCAGTGTTAAAGAATGTCACACACAATGCCAGTGATGACCAGCAGGTCACACAGTCCACACAAACACACACAACACACATTGATGATCAAACAAATACAACACTGATGTGCAAGTCACACACTTTGCACACACATAAGTGACAAATACAACAAGGAGGAGTCACACAGAACTGCATGGACACACCAACACACTGCACAGTGCAAAACAGACAACTCACACAAAAGCATCAAATCATGTACACAGGCAGGACAATCAAAACCCAAGGCACACAACTCCTGGCTGACACATGTGTGTCTGTCAAAATCCAGGGGCACACACACAAACACAACAACTACAAAATCACACCCTTCCCACTGCACACCTCCTCACCACCCAAGCGCACACATAACATGTATGCCAGGGGACCAGGACTTCGGGCCAACACAGGATGTCCATACACATACACAGCTGGGCATATATACAGGAATAACACACATACATCATGACAGTGCGCAGCCAGCCTGCTAACCTGTGCACAGCATCACACCATGTGCTGGCAGTGTACCCCAAACTGACATAGCAACCAAGTAGCCAACAACAGAAAACCACTCAAAACATAACAGCATGACAGCTAAAAGAGCCAACACAGGTAACGCAAGTATCAGTGTCAGAATGGGCTGAAGCCCCTGTCAATAATTGTGATGCGGACAAAGAGCTTTGCAATGTCGAAGTGATACATAGAGTCAACTAAATGCACACACAAAAAGAACTTTAATTAGCAAGGACACCGACAAAAGACACAACAGGAGTAACTGTACTTATTCACATATTGCACAGATGTGAAAGTATAACAACTGTACACAACAACAAGGTACAAAAGCAAGATATCTTGCACAGGCAAAGTACAAACAGGAAGGCCAGTGTCCATGGCACAGGTGAGACTCCAACACAGCAGAGCAACAGGGCCAGTGTCCTGGGCACAGGTGAGAGTACAACACAGCAGAGCAACAGGGCCAGTGTCCAGGGCACAGGTGAGACTTCAACACAGCAGAGCAACAGGGCCAGTGTCCAGGGCCCAGGTGAGACTCCAACACAGCAGAGCAACAGGGCCAGTGTCCAGGACACAGGTGAGACTCCAACACAGCAGAGCAATAGGGTCAGTGTCCATGGCACAGGTGAGAGTACAACACAGCAGAGCAACAGTGCCAGTGTCCAGGGCACAGGTGAGAGTACAACACAGCAGAGCAACAGGGCCAGTGTCCATGGCACAGGTGAGACTTCAACACAGCAGAGCAGCAACAGGGCCAGTGTCCATGGCAGGTGTCCCAGCAAGTACATGAGAGGCTGCACAGGGGAGACTCCAACACAGCAGAGCAACAGGGCCAGTGTCCAGGGCACAGGTGAGACTTCAACACAGCAGAGCAACAGGGTCAGTGTCCATGGCACAGGTGAGAGTACAACACAGCAGAGCAACAGGGCCAGTGTCCAGGGCAGGTGGCCCAGCAAGTACATGAGAGGCTGCACAGGTGAGAGTACAACACAGCACAGCAACAGGGTCAGTGTCCAGGGCACAAGTGAGAGTACCACACAGCAGAGCAACAGGGTCAGTGTCCAGGGCACAGGTGAGAGTACAACACAGCAGAGCAACAGGGCCAGTGTCCAGGGCAGGTGGCCCAGCAAGTACATGAGAGGCTGCACAGGGGAGACTCCAACACAGCACAGCAACAGGGCCAGTGTCCAGGGCACGGGTGAGACTTCAACACAAGAGAGCAACAGGGCCAGTGTCCAGGGCAGGTGGCCCAGCAAGTACATGAGAGGTTGCACGGGGGTAACTAGTCATAATATCGATTCCAAAATATCGAATGCACAAAATATCGAGTCAAAAATATCGAGTATATGTAAATATCGACAGTAAGAATATCGAGGTAGAAAATATCGTAATATTTAAAGGTAAAAAAATATCGAGTACAAAAATATCGTGTCAAAAATATCGAGTAGTATTAATATCAATTTTTAGTAATAGTAAAAAATATCGAAAATGTAGAGAAGAAATGTAAATAATAAGTAAAAGAAATAATAAATTTTTTTAAAATTGTTAAAAAAAAAGAATAATGTTAACAAAATTATAGTAATAATAATTTAAATAAATTAAATATTTATTATATAAATATTGAAAAACATGAAATTGTTAAAATATTATTTTAATATTTAGATATTGCAAAAAAATAATAATAATAAATTTAAATACATTATTTAGGTATTTTAAATTAGTTAATAAATTTATTAAAAAGTTACACACATTTATAAATAAATAAATAAATATATTGGGAAATAATTTATAAAAATATAAAAATTTTATTTTTTTTAAAAATAATTAAAAATCAAAAATTTAAATATTTTAATATTTTTAAAAATAAAAAATAAATTAGTATATAAAAAATGTTTATTTTTGATTTGCAAATATAGAAATATATACAAATACAATTTATAAAAAATTAAAAAAAATATTAATTTATTTTAAATAATATTTAATTTTTTATAAAAAAATATTTTAAATTATTTTTCAGAATTAATAAATATTAAATTAGTAATTTCCTAATTAATTAATGTTTAAAATAATTTACAATATTTGTGTAAATTTAGATTTTTTATAAAAATTTTAAATTTTATTTAAAACATAAACATTACATTTTTAAATTTTAAAACAAATTTTATTTTTAAATTATTTTTAAAAACAATTAAAAATGTTAAGAAAAATTCTTATGTGGTAACATTTATATTGGATCCGTGTCCCCCACCTACCTTGATATATGCCTGACTGGATTAGGAATAGTAATTTATAATTGGTCAGTGTCCAGCACCTTCCCTGATATATGCCTGACTGGAGTTGGAATAGTAAATTATAATTGGTCAGTGTCCAGCACCTTCCCTGACATTTGTTTGACTGGAGTTAGAATAGTAATTTAAAATTGGTCAGTGTCCAGCACCTTCCCTGATATTTGCTTGACTGGAGTTGGAATAGTAACTTTTAATTGGTCAGTGTCCAGCACCTTCCCTGATATTTGCCTGACTGGAGTTGGAATAGTAAATTTTAATTGGTCAGTGTCCAGCACCTTCCCTGATATATGCCTGACTGGAGTTGGAAAAATAAAATATAATTGGTCAGTGTCCAGCACCTTCCATGATATATGTTTGAATGGAGTTGGAATAGTAAATTATAATTGGTCAGTGTCCAGCATCTTCCCTGATATTTGTCTGATTGGAGTTGTAATAGTTAATTATAATTGGTCAGTGTCCACCACCTTCCCTGATATATGCCTGACTGGAGTTGGAATAGTAAATTATAATTGGTCAGTGTCCACCACCTTCCCTGATCTATGCTTGACTGGAGTTGGAATAGTAAATTATAATTGGTCAGTGTCCAGCACCTTCCCTGATATTTGCCTGTCTGGAGTTGGAATAGTAAATTATAATTGGTCAGTGTCCAGCACCTTCCCTGATATATGCCTGACTGGAGTTGGAATAGTAAATTATAATTGGTCAGTGTCCACCACATTCCCTGATATATGCTTGACTGGAGTTGGAATAGTAAATTATAATTGGTCAGTGTCCAGCACCTTCCCTGATATTTGCCTGACTGGAGTTGGAATAGTAAATTATAATTGGTCAGTGTCCAGCACCTTCCCTGATAATTGCCTGACTGGAGTTGGAATAGTAAATTATAATTGGTCAGTGTCCAGCACCTTCCCTGATATTAGCTTGACTGGAGTTAGAATAGTAAATTGTAATTGGTCAGTGTCCAGCACCTTCCCTGATATTTGCTTGACTGGAGTTGGAATAGTAAATTATAATTGGTCAGTGTCCAGCACCTTCCCTGATATATGCCTGACTGGAGTTGGAATAGTAAATTATAATTGGTTTGTGTCCAGCACCTTCCCTGATATATGCTTGACTGGAGTTGGAATACTAAATTATAATTGGTCAGTGTCCAGCACCTTCCTTGATATTTGCCTGACTGGAGTAGGAATAGTTAATTATAATTGGTCAGTGTCCAGCACCTTCCCTGATATTTTCCTGACTGGATTTGGAATAGTAAATTATAATTGGTCAGTGTCCAGCACCTTCCCTGATATTAACTTGACTGGAGTTGGAATAGTAAATTATAATTGGTCAGTGTCTAGCACTTTCCCAGATATTTGCTTGAGTGGAGTTAGAATAGTAAATTGTAATTGGTCAGTGTACAGCACCATCCCTGATATTTGCTTGACTGGAGTTGGAATAGTAAATTATAATTGGTCAGTGTCCAGCACCTTCCCTGATATTTGCCTGACTGGAGTTGGAATAGTAAATTATAATTGGTCAGTATCCAGCACCTTCCCTGATGTATGCCTGACTGGAGTTGGAATAGTAAATTATAATTGGTCAGTGTCCAGCACCTTGACTGATATATGTTTGACTGGAGTTGGAATAGTAAATTACAATTGGTCAGTATCCAGCATCTTTCCTGATATATGCCTGACTGGAGTTGGAATAGTAAATTATAATTGGTCAGTGTCCAGCACCTTCCCTGATATATGCTTGACTGGAGTTGGAATAGTAAATTATCCTTGGTCAGTGTCCAGCACCTTCCCTGATATTTGCTTGACTGGAGTTGGAATAATAAATTATAATTGGTCAGTGTCCAGCACCTTCCCTGATATTTGCCTGACTGGAGTTGGAATATTAAATTATAATTGGTCAGTGTCCAGCACCTTCTCTGATATTTGCTTGATGGGAGTTGGAATAGTAAATTATAATTGGTCAGTGTCCAGCACCCTCCCAGAAATTTTAACATAACTGTTTCATAATCTTAGAAAAATAAGTACATATGGATGTTTTTAAAATGTTTATTGTCAACTTGTATTTATAACATGTACAGTACAATATTCCAAAAAAATAACATTTAATATAAGTAGTTAGGAAAATAGGATGTATTGAATTACATTTATTTTGATTTATAAATGTACATTTTCACAAAATATGTTTTTAACTGTATTTATACAAAAAATATGAAAAGTTTTCATAATTATATTTGGGTAACAATTAGTAATAATTAATACAAATTATAATCAATTTTTTTAACAGTCTGTTAAATATTTATTTAATAATGTTAATATTTATATATTCATAGGATTAACCCCTTGCATGCTCATGACGGAACGGTTCCGTCATCAGCGTCGGTGCTCCGGTGCTGATGACGGAACATTTCCGTCATGAGCCAATACGGTTTTAAACCCTTCAGCACTGCAGCGAAATTCGCGCAGCACTGAAGGGGTTAAATATACATGTTTGATATATAAATTATTATAAACTAATAAGAAAGGAAATATATGCTGTAAAGATTTAATACAAAAACACTGTAAGACACTTTGAATACTATTAAATACAATGTTCTTAATAAACAATAAATAAACATTAATTATTGGTATATGTATACTATTATTTTGGCAACAACATTATTCCTAATACTATATCAAATAGTAAAACAATGACGTACTTGGATATAATGCTTCGGATTAAATTTGAATTATTTACATACATTGTTAGAATAATTAATAATAATATTTAATATTTTATATTAATTATTAAAATTAATTTACAATTTTTAACTGATTCTAACATTTTTTACAAATTAAAAAAAAACATTCTTCTAATAGTAACTCAATGTTATAGTTGTAATTGTATTTATTTCCTATTGACATATTTAAATTAATATAATAATAGAAATAAATAATATTTAATATTTATTTATATTATTAATTTACAAATGCAATAAAAATCTATATTCTCTTAAATAAAGGAAAAAATATTTATAATAAATATAAATTAACATTAAATATTTAATATATATTTATTACAATGTTTATATATTTTTTGTAATATTAATATTAAATAATATTCTAAAAATATTATTTAATATTAATTAAGAAAAGATATCTAAGCTAATTATTTTGTAATTTGTGTTACAAAATTTACTCAGAAATTATAAGTGTGGGCATGTTTTTTATTTTTTATTAGAGCATTGTATTTAGTATGTGAACGTTTCTAATATGGTTTAAGGGTACTACTTTTTTACCGCGTAAGGTTATTTTGCTTCATTCAGGACTGGAGAAGCTCGCGGTTGGGAGCTGCGTCGCGTTGAGAAAGGTAAGGTGAATTTTACCTAATATTTCTTAGAGAGTAGTAGTGTTTGAGGGTATATTCGAAGTTTGTAGTGTTATTGTGTGTATGTAGTCGTGGTTTTGGTATGCTTTAGGTGAAACTTAGGTCTTACGGAGGCGTCGTGTATGTTTGAGACCTAGGGGTCCATTAGGATGACGGGCGGACTTTGTCTGCCCGCCATCCTGTCGTCGTAGGGGACGGCCGACCCTAAGGGCAGGAGTCCCGTGTTCAGCCTTAGGATGCGCCCGCCACAGTGGCGGGCGCATCCTGCATTCATTCCATTGTGGCGCAATGCCAGGAAGGCTTGTCGTGCACTTCCATGCACAGCATGGCAGGCACCGCGTGGTGCCTGCCATGCTGTACATGGAACTGCTGGGTGGTACCATAGGTACCCCCCATGTGCACCCCCCACCACCCCCGAGTCCTTGGGGGCCCGTAACGGGCCCACACAAGCAATCACCGCATGCCTTTCCGTGGCGGCATTGCCGCCACGGAAAAGCAGCTGCAGACAGGCATCCTAATATGGATGGCGGTGTCTGATAGACACCGCCACCATATGGTCCCATTACCGCCCCGGCCGCAATGCGACCGGGGCGGAAAAGCGGCGGACGGTGTTTTCGTCCGCCGCGGTCCCCCCCCGCCATCCTAATATGGCGGGGGGAATTCGCCCGACATCCTAATGGACCCCCTAGTGTTATTTTATGCTTAGGATATGTGTTTTTAAACGTTTTACATTAATTTTAATGTGTATTTTGAAATGTTTGGGGGTTTGTGTGGGTGGGTTACTTTATGTATGGTTTTTTACAGGTTCCGGAACATCGCAGTATTATTCCATGGAAGGATGCGGTTTTTTTTTTGGGAGAAAAGAGTGTATTACTCATTAATGTAATATTTTTACATCTCTCTCCTTTTTTCGTGATTTCCTGGAGCGATTTTTAATCTTTTTCACTATTTTTCGGGTTTTTATGGTTGTTCGTTTGGAATGGATTAGGAGAACATAGTGCGTTTCTTTTTAAACTAAGGGGTCCATTAGGATGGCGGACGGACTTTGTCCGCCCGCCACCCTAACGGAGATCGGGACCGCCGGCCATAAGGGCGGAGGTCCCGTTGTGGGTATTAGGATGTGCCCGCCACAGTGGCGGGCACATCCTATATGTTTTGCATTGTGGCTCTCTGCACCGCCCGCCACAATGCAAAACATATGCTGACGCATTTCAGGATGCAAAGCGGCAGGCACCGCGCGGTGCCTGCTGCTTTGCATATGTACATGTGGGGGGGTACCATAGGTACCCCCCATGTGCCCCCCGACAGTGATGGCAACCTGGGGGCCCTGCAGGGTGCCCCCACACCAATCTCCGCCTGCCTTTCCGTGGCGGCATTGCCGCCGCGAAAAAGGCCCCTACTTTGTGCCATGGTAATATGGCTGGCGGTGTCCATTGGACACCGCCACCATATTAATCTATTACCGCCGACCGTCCGCCGCTGTCCCCTCCGCCATCCTAATCTGGCGGAGGGGAAAACGAGAGTGCTTGTCGGGCGGATTGCCTCCGCCAGGGTGGCGGTGGCCACCGCCGCCCTGGCGGAGGCAATCCGCCCGCCATCCTAATGGACCCCTAAGTGTGTGTATGTTCATATTTTAAATGAATTCAACACACTTGGTTTAGTCCGGGTTTTCTGGAGCAAATTTTGGATTATTTTACTATTTTTCGTGTTTTCATTTTTGATTACATTTAATATTTCAGTATATATATTTTGTTGTTTGTTAGGTAACAAACAGTAAATAACAGTAAATAAAAGGGATATTGTAGTGATGGTATAATCCATGTATGGTATATAGCTGATAAAATGGTTTGGGACATGGTTTAAAAGTCCCATCCATCATCCATTGTTCGCATTGTTGTATTTTCCTTAAATTTGTTGCAGTTGCAAACATTATTATTCTGTTGGTGGGGCTTTCATTGTCAAAAAGTAAAACATTTTCATTACATTGGGGTCGGTTCCGATCCGGTAAAATAATCCGGCGTACGAATCGTATTCGTAGCCGATTCCGTACGAATGGGAAACTACCGTCCGACCAGCGAATTCCGATCCGTTACCGTTGATTTCCGTACGATTTGCCACGATCCGTACGAATGACATTCGTTTACCCGTACGAATAAGCCTCGGGCAGACCACCGTACGATTCGTAATCAGTCCGTACAAACTCACTATTCCGATTCGGAACGAAATGCCTGAGCGAGATTCTTACGGGCCAAAGTATTCACGCTTCAACATTGATTCGTACGGGACATTCGCCTCACTGCAAGCTCCACCAATACATACTACACGCACACCCGTCGGCCAAGCCTACGCGAACACCCCCACCCGCCAACGGCCCATACTACTCATTCGCACGCACAAGTACGACACGCACACCCCTCGGCCAAGCCTACCCGAACACCCCCACCCGCCAACGGCCCGTACCGCTCACTCACACGCACAAGTACAACACGCACACCCCTCGGCCAAGCCTACGCGAACACCCCCACCCGCCAACGGCCCGTACTACTCACTCGCACGCACAAGTACGACACGCACACCCCTCGGCCAAGCCTACGCGAACACCCCCACCCGCCAACGGTCCGTACTACTCACTCGCACGCACAAGTACGACACGCACACCCCCCCAACAAGCCTACGCGAACACCCCCACCCGCCAATGGCCCGTACCGCTCACTCGCACGCACAAGTACGACACGCACACCCCTCGGCCAAGCCTACGCGAACACCCCCACCCGCCAACGGCCGGTACTACTCACTCGCACGCACAAGTACGACACGCACACCCCTCGGCCAAGCCTATGCGAACACCCCCACCCGCCAACGGCCCGTACCGCTCACTCGCACGCACAAGTACGACACGCACACCCCTCGGCCAAGCCTACGCGAACACCCCCACCCGCCAACGGCCCGTACTACTCACTCGCACGCACAAGTACGACACGCACACCCCTCGGCCAAGCCTACGCGAACACCCCCACCCGCCAACGGCCCGTACCGCTCACTCGCACGCACAAGTACGACACGCACACACCCCCAACAAGCCTACGCGAACACCCCCACCCGCCAACGGCCCGTACCGCTCACTCGCACGCACAAGTACGACACGCACACCCCTCGGCCAAGCCTACGCGAACACCCCCTCCCGCCAACGGCCCGTACTACTCACTCGCACGCACAAGTACGACACGCACACCCCTCGGCCAAGCCTACGCGAACACCCCCACCCGCCAACGGCCCGTACCGCTCACTAGCACGCACAAGTACGACACGCACACCCCTCGGCCAAGCCTACGCGAACACCCCCACCCGCCAACGGTCCGTACTACTCACTCGCACGCACAAGTACGACATGCACACCCCCCAACAAGCCTACGCGAACACCCCCACCCGCCAACGGCCCGTACTACTCAAACGCACGCACAAGTACCGCAAGCACACATAACGCCAACACCAAAACGACCACAAGGACCTTGCTAACGAGTCGCACTACCACACTGAACATGTCTCCTGTGTACACACCTTTGACAATCAATGTCCTGGTCACAGCCAAGCAGCCAAACAGAGGACAACACCAACACCCACCCCAAATAACACCCACCCCAACAATTCAAATTAAGCCACACCCACCATTTGACCAATAAAAGGGACCACACATACAACCCATCATCCTTTGCAACATACCCATTCTTGCGAGGAAACAGAGAGCACACCAACAATTGCAGCCACATACCTTCACACATACACCCTATCACATCTACACCAACACCACCTCCTTCACAATCACAAACACACACCCTCATCCATACACACCATCACACCCTCAATCACATACACCTCACACCATGACCACACCCAAGAATCCAAAATTCACTAACCCGGAGATGGAGATACTTACTGATGAAGTCATCAGAGTCGAGCCGCAGCTGTTTGGCGCATTGGTCAGACAGACCAGCCTGGCAGAAAGAACACGCCTGTGGGAGAGGATTGTAGACCGGGTCAATGCTGTTGCACCCATCAGACGCAGCAGGGATGATTGCCAGTCCAGGTGGTACGATCTGCGGAGGATGGTGAAGAAAAAGATGGCACAGGATTACGCCAATGCACACCACACTGGAGGCGGTGGTCCCCGCAGACCTCCTGTATACCAGCCCTGGGAGGAGAAGGTCATGGTCCTACTGCCAGCGGTGGGAGTACATGGAATAGAAGGAGCCATTGAGTCTGGTGAGTGTACAAAAAACACAAGTTACATGGGTAGACTAACAACAGTGCCCAGCAGCATGGGGTGGGTGGCCATGACTCCAAGCAGTACACAACCAAATGGTGGTAGTTGCAAGGGGGAGGCACATAGGGTGCAATGTGTAGGGTAAGAGGCTGCTCTCATGCCATATGTCCCAGGGACACACACAAGCATAATGACCAATGCACAGGGATAGGTAAAGATCACACAAGATACTAGACCACAGCTTCTAAATATTTACTAATTGCTGACACACCTTACAGAGATGCATCATTTTGTGACAAAGTAAGGCAGTGTAGCAAGAGAGCAAGCACAATCTACCTGTCTCCATCCCTGTCTCGCCCTCTATCTCTGTCTCCCTCTGTCGCCCTCTCCCTCTCCCTCTGTCGCCCTCTCCCTCTGTCGCCCTCTCCCTCTGTCTCCCTCTCCCTCTGTCTCCCTCTGTGTCTGTCGCCATCTCCCTCTCCCTCTGTCGCCCTCTCCCTCTGTCTCCCTCTGTCTCCCTCTCCCTCTGTCTCCCTCTGTGTCTGTCGCCCTCTCCCTCTCCCTCTGTCGCCCTCTCCCTCTGTCTCCCTCTGTCTCCCTCTGTCTCCCTCTCCCTCTGTCTCCCTCTGTGTCTGTCGCCCTCTCCCTCTCCCTCTGTCGCCCTGTCCCTCTGTCTCCCTCTGTCTCCCTCTCCCTCTGTCTCCCTCTGTGTCTGTCGCCCTCTCCCTCTCCCTCTGTCGCCCTCTCCCTCTGTCTCCCTCTCCCTCTGTCGCCCTCTCCCTCTGTCTCCCTCTCCCTCTCCCTCTGTCTCCCTCTGTCTCCCTCTGTCTCCCTCTCCCTCTGTGTCTGTCGCCCTCTCCCCCTCCCTCTGTCGCCCTCTCCCTCTGTCGCCCTCTCCCTCTGTCTCCCTCTCCCTCTGTCGCCCTCTCCCTCTGTCGCCCTCTCCCTCTGTCTCCCTCTGTCTGCCTCTCCCTCTGTCGCCCTCTGTCTCCCTCTCCCTCTGTCTCCCTCTCCCTCTGTCGCCCTCTCCCTCTGTCTCCATCAGTCAGTGTTTGTCCCTCGGTCACCTCAACGCACATCCCTGGGGCACACACACAGTTGCACACAAGCACTGCACAGGCCTCACAAACTCCATAGAGCTGAATGTTAAGGGATGTCTCACAAGTACCAGCAAACATCTGCTATGTGCCTGTAAGACACCCACCATTTGCTGTCAACACTGTACTGTGTCAGGGCACACATCTCAGAAAGCTCTATAGTACACAATGGGCACGGGTGTAGGCAGCACAAGTCCCTCCTGTGCTCATTGCTAACACAAACATCAGGACAAGGTCACACATCCTGTGCACCAACACAAATCCAACATAATGGCAGCATGCCACATGAGGGGACAGCCAAATCATGAACAATGGACGCTTGCAATTCTCAAACAAAGTAATAGCATGGCCTGTTGTACACACCCCTTACAGAAACTCATCCCCGGGGGACAGGCGTTGTATTGCAACACTGTCCCAATTGCCATGTACCACAACAAAACACGTACTCATATGAATATGCATACAACTCTTACATGCACATAACAGAAGCTCCAGTCCATTGTGCCCCTCTAAAAAAGCTTGTGCCCCATATCATTACCTTTGTGGATGTACATAAGTACCAACATGGACATGGGTATTGACAAGGTGATGCGTCTCAGAGAAGTGCCAAGTTCTAAAGCCATGATCTACAAGTGGGTGTACAGGTCCAGCGGTGTTGGCATTGTTTGGCCAGCATGGAACAGCAAAAGACATCCAAAGTAGTAGCTGACATGCTAAATAATGATGCTCTGTCTCTTACATCAACATGCTGCATCTAAACTCTGTGCATGCTTGACGCACACATAAGAATTTTCACCGTATCCAGGATGTTGCGTGAAACTTACAAATGCTTTACACGTGTGGTGCCGGCAACACAAGACACAGCAATGGCTGTGTCAGTCATTGTCAAGAGATTGGAAGAATGTATATACCCCATCGTACTATTGTTTTTTCTACCACTAAATACACAACTGTACAATGTCAACAATGTATAGCTTGTGGAACAGTGATGCTGATAATGGATAACCAAACCACATGTCACTTGATATTGCCTTAACAGTGTCTCTCTCTCCCACACACAGGGCAACGTGCGGATCTCCCCCCCAGCCAGGGGGGCCAAGGATCCCAGTCCCAGGCTCAGCAGGACCCAGACCCCACCGCCAGCGCCGTCCCTCAACGCACTGTGGATGACCCCAACCAACCTGGCTCCTCTGGATCCCAAACCCCTGCAGCAACTGTACCAGCTACATCTCTGCCAACCACCGGACCTATTCCCACCACATCCCAGCAGACAGGTCAGAGCCCTGGCCATGATTCACAAGAGAGCCAGTCTGAAAATGAGGGACACCCTTTGTCGGGCGCCCCTGAGGTTGGTGACAACCTCCACCCTCCCAGCACTCGGGGGGCCCGTCGATCGGATGTGCCCACAAGCGCAGGCCGTGCTCATGTGGGTCAGGGTGGTGGGAGTGGCGCAAGGCGGAGGCGAGAATCTGGGCAGTCAGCTGCAGGGACCGGTATGGCTGAACTCGGTAACATCCTTGAGGCATACCGGCGGGACACCAGTGAGGTAAGCCAGCTTGCGGAGACCCTCAACCAGCTCAAAGAACAGCAGGCAGAGCAAATAGCCAGGCAAGACCTGCATTATGGACGGGTGGAGGCACACCAGGCTCAGCTCTTGATGGTGCATAGGGACATTGTCCATGTGCTACGTCAGATGGCTGCCAACATGCAGCCCCCTCCCTGTGTCACAAGGCCAGCAACATCACGGCAAAGTGCAACACCAGCCACAGGGAGGGAGGAGGAGGAACCCTCTGACGTAGCGTCCCATGCACCGTCCATGCCTGCACCTGAGGGTCCCCCAAGGAAGGTGGGTCGTCCACGCCGAAGACGTTGAGGGCCTGTGGCCCATGGACTTCTCCCAGGACACTGGACCTGGCATATAGCCCCTGGGTGCAACAGCATCCCCTATGAGACTCTCCCACATGGACTTGCTGGTCCCAGTCTGCCCAATGATGTCAGGCACTGTGGGCTGGACTCTGTTGACTGAAACAGTAAGGCATCTCATCTCCTGCAGTGAATTTTGGATTCCCCCCCTTTCTGTACAGCACCTATTCACGTTTCATGCACTAGAGCACCCAATAAATAATGTAAACATCATACGCATTTGGTGAGTAATCTTTGAAACAGCATACATGTATATGTGTCAGCAAATGTCATAAATGCAAGGTATACAACAAACAGCAGTCATCCACACACTTGGATCAGAATCTGAGTGAGGACACACATTGGTCAGAAATTTCCACAAACTACATACATGGATGGTAAGACACACCTGTGTGGGACAGTCAATGCTGGAGGGGGGATTGAATCCCAATACTGCTAGCACAGGCAGGCCCAGGAGAGTCACTTTGAGGAGTACATGTCAGTGTCACAAAAGTAGTAGTCCATGTAGGGAGTACCTACAACTGTGTCCTCAGGTATGTGAGCTACCATCAGCATGATGCATTACTGTGTATGTGATTAATGCCGCACAGGATTACGGTGGCAGGACAGACTGTGGGCAATGGGCTGGAGCACTCTAGACAAGCACACCTGATTAAGTGACCTACCCCTATGGAGCTACAAGTACTATACTACTGTAATGGGAGCAACACATACAGAAAAACGACACACATCAGACAAATACCAACCCCGGAACGGCCAAATCACACCACACCCAAGAGACAGGGTCATGGTGTGTGTCCCATGTGCCAACTTGACTGACTGTGACAGCAATGTTGAAGTGGTGTGAGCATGTTGTGTTCTGGCACGTGACTGTAAGCTAACAGTTTTCTGATCTAGTGGTGTTGACAAGCTAACACTGTACAATATTGTGCCTATGTAAGGTGTGTGTGTGTTGGACACGCCACATGACCTGGTGGTACGTAGACCCAATGTCATGTGAATCCGCATAGTCGTGCCAGTATGTGTTGCACACACACGCATAGCAGCAGCTATGGCTGAGTACAAAGCATTTTTATAGCACGAGGGTGAATGTCTGGTGTTGTCTGTGTGTAGGGTGGCCGGAGCATGCTCTATTAATGGATGGAAGGAGGGTCATCCTGTAGGTGTCTGTGTTCCTGGATAGTGTGTGCTGCATGTTGGCTGTGTATGCAGCTGCAGCAATGAGTGAATACATGACGGCAGGAGGGGTGTGACTAATTGCTAAACAAACACATAACACAAGGGCACCCGCAATGCACAAAGTGACATGTGGATGTGAAGGCAGGAGTGTCTGCCTCACTCAGGATCACTGACAACTAAATGGCACAGTAATCACCACACATCACAGTCAGTGGATCAGGGCCCTTACGGTCAAGTGGGGCACAAGACACACAGCGTCTGCAGGTGTATACAAGAGCTAGTATGTTCAAAGGAAAACTGCACCAACAAAGACATGTACCTCACACACAACATAGTATTCTAGCCTTCACCCACCCCATGCGTGTGGTCAATATACAGTTACACACCTAACAAGCATGAGGTAACTACGTTCAAAATAGTATATGTGCACATTAGACGGACATGTGTGTTGAGCCACAAGCAGGCACTATATTCTGTAGGAGTCAGACGTCATGCACAACATGATAATCTACATTGTGAGCCCATGGAGCTTTCACAATCATACATGTGCATTGTCAATAAGTCCAATTTACACTAATCATGATGTCACCTGTAATGCCGCTTTACGAATACCTACAAGGCTGTCAACGACTGGCCGTACCTTTCTTCATCAGACTGGTGTGATGCTCTAAGGGTTCCACCTCCAAATAGCCCATTGGTCTGAGTACAAACAACAGACACAAAAGGGTGATCAGGCGAGGGAAGGAGAGGATGGGAACTGCTGGGAGGGAGACCTGAAACAGAGGCAATTAAGCATTAGGACAACATTCTCATGTCACAGACACTTCAAAAACCTCATTAGCTACACTGTACCAGTCACACCTGTGAAGTGTACTGTCTGGTGACAAATAATGATGATTAATCATGCCATCACATCAGATACGATGCTGTGACACAGACACATAAAAACTGGGACAGTCTGTCATCCATTAGAGTCATGTGTAACGCTCACAAGTGAGCACCCATGCAAAAAGATCTATGTAGTATAAACACATTCCCAGGCACAGATTAGGTGGACCTCAGTAACAAATGGAAACATATGGAAATCCAACTACCGCTAACTCTAAAGTCTGTATATGATATTGGTTAGCCATAAGGGCCCTGTAGGCTAACTTGAGCAAATCCACTACAGCTGTTAGTATCACATATGATGAGGAAGCTAATGATCGACATGCAATGAAGGCACTCTGTAGCCAGTCTTTTGGTGTGTCAAGTATGCATCACAATGCTAAACATGATATGCATGTACAATAAATATTAAGTGCAAGTGATGTCCATCCAAGCTACATAATCAGACCCTACCATAGCACAGTAATGGTGCCGGCGACCAGAGATTCATGTGAATGACCGCACTCCACTGGTGCTACACAGAAATTCACATATGCATCTTTCACACTTTTTACTTTGTCATGCTAAACATACATGGCATCATGTGCATCTAAACATCACGGCTACTCACTGTGAAGGCTGGCGTAGCAGTATTCTCAACCTGCACTGAGGTAACGACATGACAGTGACATGATATACTGCTGCAAGGGGCAATGCATCCATGTTAACTGATTCACAGGACAGTTGTCTTAAGATGTGGAACATACACTGGGCAACACCAACACCACATGGTTTCATGGTAATCACACTGGACTGGCCCACAAGCTGGAGGTGAGGATCCAGTCACATTCTAATGCACACAGTGAGGCTGCAATCCCCCACAGAGTCCGTGGTTGTGACCTCTGACACAATGTCATGCCATGGTATGTGCAATGTTGCTGTGGCAATGTCTACACACATTGATGCATTCACCAGAGTATCAAAGTACAACAGATGACAGAAGGGGTGACTATCCTGTCATGGGAGTGGCCATACATGTCATGAGGTACATAATGGAGTAGCATGTATGCAAGATGACACCACATGCACATGAACATGTACCACACATTTCTACACATACCAACGCTAAACAGCCTCATATGAGTCCTTACCCAAATTGACTTCTCCACATGTTCAAGCATGCTCCGTTGATGTGGCTGACGTTGCAATCATAATGAGCAGTAGCAGGATGACCACGATGTACCCCAACGGACAACAGGCAGGGCGAGCTGTGGATGAGAGTGGCACACAAGGGGTCAAGTTCGGTATAATGTCATTTTGTCAATGTCTGTTGAATAGCCAGATGTAGTATGACACCTGTACATTCCAAGTGCACACATAGCACGTATGTGTGTAGCATTACAACTGAACATGTGACACAGCACAACACACATCCAAGTGATCTTGCTTACAGTCTGTTGCATACACAGCATGCTACCCATGCTACTCTATAGTCCATCTTTTACTTAAAAGATGAAAGGACTCACCATCATGAAAAGAAGTTGCGGATGAGGTGACCGCGGATATCATCTTCACCCTCCTTGTCACTGGCATCCTGGCCAAGGCCTTCATCCTCAACGGGCGGATGTTCCAGCTCATCAGGATCCAGGTAGAGTGGCACAGCCTTCTCCACTGCCATGTTGTGTAGCATGCAGCACACGCTGAAGATGTCACACACCTTGCGTGGGCTGTATTGGAGGGCTCCGCCTGTCTTGTCCAGGCACCTGAAGCGGCTCTTCAGGAGTCCAAAGGTCCGTTCGATCACCTGCCTGGTATTCACATGAGCATTGTTGTAACGCTGGTCTGCAGCTGTCCTGGGGTTGCGTAGCGGAGTCATTAGCCACGGCATGTTTGGATATCCAGCGTCTCCTGCAATTTGACATCATGAACAAGAGTGAATCATATGATGCAGATCATGAAGTTGTGACATACTGACATACAGAGCTCACAGTGTATACTCACCAACTAGACATGCCCGGTGGTTGTGCAGCTGCAGCATCATCTGTGGTACCCTGCTACGCCTCATGATGAAAGCATCGTGGCACGATCCTGGATAACGTGCACAAACATGTGAGATAATCATGTTGGCAAGACACACCACCAGGGCATTTATCGAGTGGTAGTGTTTCCTGTTGCGATACGCTTGCTCCTGAGCCTGTGGTGGGACAAGAGTAACATGTGTACCATCAATTGCACCAATTACCTGTGGCATACGGCCCAGGCCATAGAATTCCCCCTTGACATCTGTCAACTCTTCTGGAGTAGGGAATGTAATGAATTCATCAAGGTGGAGCAACATTGCTCCCAAAACATCACCCAATACCCGGCTAAACATGGTCTGAGACATCCCTCCCACATCAGCTATGGTAAATTGGAAGGTACCTGTGGCAAAGAAATGGAGGGCTGCCATCACCTTTACCTTGGGTGTCAGTGCACTTGGATACCTGTGGCGTGGTTGTAGGTGAGCCTCAAGCCTGCCTGTCAGGTCCTTGATCAACTGTCGGCCGAAGCGATATCGACGGATGCAGTTGCGCTCCCTCATGGCTTCCAAGTCAGGCAACGGCCTTTCCAGAGGGGGTGCCCTGCAAGACACAATTTTAAGGAAATGTCTACAACTGTCTGACTAAGACTATAACAATGTACATGGCACAAGCAACACTGCTTCAAATAATGTAGACAATTTGGAGTGTGGCGTGGGATACACACAGATGCCAGCTCCCACACACTCCTCCGTGGCGAAGGAAAATACCTGTAGTGTGTGGAATGGATGTGACATGCATACAAACGATCAGATGTAAAGGTCTTAGTGACCATGACCATGTATCATGTCAGTGAGACACGTCATGTCAATGTCAGTAGGAGGTTGTCTGCACACCCAGAGGGCAGACTGCAACACACACCACATGTGCAATCATTTGCACTGTTCAGCCTTAGTCATGTCGCGGTGTGTACTTTCAGTGACAATGACATGACCATCATCATACAGCATGATAATTACATTTGTCACTGATGGTCTGTGATGCCATCACACATGTGAACGGGTCATTAACACACGTGGCATGGTGTGTGTACATTAGTCACCCTGCCATCACAGCAAGGACACAACATAGATGCTCCTACAGCAGATGCACAGTACTTTCAAGGACTAGTTACTTACCTTTTGTAAACCAATATCTGTAAGGAACAGTAGGCAGTAGCAAAGTGTCACATTTCAATACATACATAGCTTAGGACTAATTAGCCTCCCTGGGTGGCATCGATCTGACCAGTGAGTGGTGGCTATCCAGGCCACACCGGAACAAAACCAGTGTTGTAGATTGGCATCCGACAAGGGCGTGGCCACGTTTTGGCCGTACCTACAACGCATACACTGGCAGCTGTTACACAAACATATCCCACAGAGAGTGTGGGTAGCAGGCAAAGATGCATGTCAAGTAGCTAAACATCACTCCCAGAGTCAGGGAGGATGATGACATCTTTGCGTAGTGCCTGTACCTCTTGGATACCCTCTACAGCGTAGCTAACGGGAATGTGTTCTGTGGTTTCGAGGGCTGCATGCAGATGCTTCCTGGGATGGGGTGGTAGGACAGGGAACATGGTCAGTCCGGGTAGGGCAGTGGGGGTCTGACAACGTGCCTATGTACAGACAAACATGCTGCGTGGCTGTACATGCTTGCCAATATACATACAGTACTCTCATCAAGATAGGCCTGCAGAGGCGCAGCGTAGCGTTAGTGTAGTTGAAGGACCTGAGTGACAAGTTGGTCCTCACCGCAGCAACAGGGAGATGAAGGGCCATGGTTCCAACCGCCCACATAAACACTACACTGAACGTTGCCCAATCAACCAAATATATCTTTTGAGTTGAGACATCAACTGTGTCTGGCTAGGTGTCCACAACACTCACATCCCCCAGTCCACCTGTCCTGTGGTCTTGGGACTGACACTCACGTGCCAGTGGGTCTTCTTGACCCTCCCAATACTCATTAGCGCCAATTGTAATGAGGTGTGGCCAGCTCATTGATGTTTACATTCCCATGCAGCATTAAGAGCGGTGTTCTGCCACACAGTTACCACGGCGGAGCCGTACAGTGTGTGGTATCGGGGCCAGCACCACCCCAGAATGGCGCCACGGCTGACACCTGGGGGAGATCTGGCAGTGAGGTTGTGAGTTGAACCAGCGGGGACCAGGATGAACATTCCGATCATGTCTGTCACAGCGGTTCTGGGACGTATATGCACCGCCTGCGTCCGTCACTCAGCGAGTGATGGCATCAGGGGCATATCAACAGAGGCGCAACTGCCCCCTGACGGGTACGGTGGGCCAGAAGCTGATGCGGAGTCAGTGGGCGGGGTGAGGGACATCATGGACATGAGGAAGTGCACTTACTCCTCCTGTGTCACATGCAGGGCTGGGACCGTAGGTCGTGGTGCTGGCTACGATGGCTGCTACTCTGATGGAGCCGTGTGGTCGCCGTCACCCTAATCCCATGCAGCATTGCACTTGCATCGTGGTTATTTGTTAATGCAATTACACATCTCTGACTTTTTTTTTTACCTGACTAGTTTGCCCTGGGGAATGATGTACTAATAAGGGGCTCACATGTCTCCACACCCACACACATGCACTGGTCCTACATCCCAACCATGAGCTATTGTGGTGCTGTGCCAACTGCTGGAGTCTGAGTGGCTTGTGGGACATATCACACCTGGATTCATATGTCAGGTCCCCGCAAGTGGAGCGTCTCTTGTTGTTGTGCCTGACGTGAAAACCGTGGAGACACAGACGGTGAGGGTCACTCACCAACATCATGCGTTTTCATTCCTCACAGGCTTTGTAAGTGACATCCCTATTGGCACGGTCTTGAGTATGACAATAAAAGGTAAATGTGCTGAAGTGTTAGTACAATGATTTAGGGTACAAAATGTGTAAGCTTTAACTTAGACCGGACCTGCGTTGGTGTTGAGAAACAAACAGAGGACCTGACGTGTGGACGCAGAGGTGACATATGACTACTCAGATAACGTCATCAGGGCACACACAACGCCAAGGATACTTGCAGAGCCAGAGGATTTACACACCAACACACAAGTGTACGGTATTACGGAAATTGCCATGTCCAGGATGACATGTGGGGATATTCTGAGGTGAGTAATACTTTACTGACCTGTTCATGGCATATGCTAACAGCATGCACAATGTAGCACATGGCACACACATGACGTGGTCACCAAGGGTCATGCTGTGCGGCTATGACACCTCTGTGACAGTGGGCATGTTCCTGTCATCATGTGCCAGTTCCCTGTACTGAATTGTGGCCCATTCGAGTGTTCATGTGCCTCGCTACATGTTGCAGACGTTAATTGTGTTGAAATTGTTGAATGCATGTGATGCACATGTGCATCATGAATGATGACATGTTGTGCAAGCTATTCACACATCAATTGAGGCACAGGGTCACAATCCCTGTGCTTCTTCAATGTCTACCAAACCTGGCACATACTGATGTATGTGTGCCATGCTGATGTATGCATCCACATGGTTGACATGAGTGTAGACTACATCCCTGCTGTGTGATTTCCTGGTGTGACTCTCCCAATGGTGACATGAAGGTGGACAGGGACGCAGCCTACACAATCGTTCACTTGACCATGTCTGACACAATGTACCCCAATGGTACGTGCCTGTGTACGCATCGTTTCCCTATCGCCTTTAGGCTCTACGCGAGCTAAGCGTACCCCAATGGTACGTGCGTGTGTATGCATCGTTTCCCTATCGCCTTTAGGCTCCACGCGAGCTAAGCGTACCCCAATGGTACGTGCGTGTGTACGCACGTTTCCCTATCGCCTTTCGGCTCCACGCGAGCTAAGCGTACCCCAATGGTACGTGCCTGTGTACGCACGTTTCCCTATCGCCTTTAGGCTCTACGCGAGCTAAGCGTACCCCAATGGTACGTGCGTGTGTACGCATCGTTTCCCTATCGCCTTTAGGCTCCACGCGAGCTAAGCGTACCCCAATGGTACGTGCCTGTGTACGCATCGTTTCCCTATCGCCTTTAGGCTCTACGCGAGCTAAGCGTACCCCAATGGTACATGCGTGTGTACGCATCGTTTCCCTATCGCCTTTAGGCTCCACGCGAGCTAAGCGTACCCCAATGGTACGTGCGTGTGTACGCACGTTTCCCTATCGCCTTTAGGCTCTACGCGAGCTAAGCGTACCCCAATGGTACGTGCGTGTGTATGCATCGTTTCCCTATCGCCTTTAGGCTCCACGCGAGCTAAGCGTACCCCAATGGTACGTGCCTGTGTACGCACGTTTCCCTATCGCCTTTAGGCTCTACGCGAGCTAAGCGTACCCCAATGGTACATGCGTGTGTATGCATCGTTTCCCTATCGCCTTTAGGCTCCACGCGAGCTAAGCGTACCCCAATGGTACATGCGTGTGAACGCATCGTTACACCATTCAATGTGTAGCATTGCCAATGGCAATGTCACCGTACTTGTGTGTGAATTTAAAAAAATGCATAGGCAACAACTAGGGGAACAGTGTACTGTTCAAAATGCAAGCAGGTTGTCATGGATACGGAGTGTTTTTCAACTCCTACAGGTGTCCTTGAAGAATCAGTTGGGCAAAAGTATACAATGTTGCGAAAGTTGTTGCTCAGCTCTGGCTCTATTTTCAAACCATGCATATGTGTGTCATGGGCTTAGGTGTGATGTGATTGGATGGAACATAGGATGCAAATTATGGTGGCCTATCACACACTACTCCTTGGACTCACAGACCCTCTGCAGCACAGATATAAGGCAGCATGTGGCTGTGGGGGGGCACTTGCCTGCACAACATTGGTGTGCTAACCACAGCTGCTGTCTCTGAATCCTCTGGACCCTGATTAGCTGAACATGGAGAGGGCACCTGCATTCACTGATGGTGAGAACAAGGCCCTGTTGGATGCCCTCCTGCCAAACTTCAGCAAGCTGTATGGAAGACCAGAGGATCAGGTGAGTGATTTGTGCAATACCTTGGAGTGTGCACCTGTTGTGTGTGTGACATCATTGCCACTGTGTAGTAATAGGGGATAGATGCAATGTTGTTGTGAGTGAGTGCCAGGGTGCACAGTGTTGTTAGAAGAGAGTTATTTGTCGCAGTGTGGTGTGTGACAGCATGTCACGTGCTGCATTGCACCCAGATATAGCATATATTGTTCAGTGAGTGCCATGCTCAAAGAGTGTTTTGCAGCCCTCATGTCATCTGTAGATTGTCAATGTCATGCAAAGCAGTTGTGTTTGCACACAGGCCACATACTCCTGGACAATGATGCAAAGGTGTGTGGCATACGATGCCCTGTTGTCATCATGTATTTTGTGCACATATGGGTGTCTTGGGAACATGCACCAAGTATACTGATGTTCTGTTACTTTACATTTGTGACAGGTATCTGCCTATGAGAAGGGTGAAATCTGGGTGGACATCGCCAGGGCTGTCCGGAGAGAGGGGGGACCTCGCAGGAGGCTTCGAAACATAAAGAAGAGGTGGCAGGACATCCGGTGCTGGAGCCGCCGCATCGCCCGAGTCCAGCTGAAGCTGGAAGCTCCACGCCGGCATGGCGGCAGCCGCCACCTCACCCCTACATGCTCCGGGTCCTGGAAGTGGTGTTCCCAGACCTCCATAGGCAGTTGCAGGAGGGACAGCAGCACGAAGGGGGTATGTACATGTCTGTTTGTAGTCATGTGTGTGTGAAATGGTACCTGAAGAACTCTAAGGCATGGTCACTCTCCCATAGTTTGAGTGGTGTGGTCAGACAGGCAGTTCATGCATTGGAATGTGATTGTCCCTCTGTCAGCAGCTGCTTCTTTACATGCCTTGCCCTACTACACATTAGAGTTTTGCTTTGGCTAATGCTTGTTTTTGACATGTACTCCGATGGTGCAGTGTCTCAGATTGCATCTTCCTTTGCACATCATCATGTTGTAGGGGGGTATGTGACACCTGTTCGTACCTCAAATGTAGCACCACATGTGCACTATGTCTGCCCTTCTTCATATTGTGGCACTGTTCTTGAGTCTCAGCAAGTTTTTTATGCAGAAGTCTGCCTCAGTGGCCTTTGTCCATGGTACACTTTCAAATTATCTTGTGTTAGCTACAGGTGCACAATGTACATGTGCTATATTTTGGGCTTCTGCATACTCACACTGGGCAGTGCGTGTGTGCATATTCTCTACATCTGTTGCATGTTCTTTGTACATAGTATTGATGGTCTGCCACACAATGTGACTTTGGATGTACAAAGCGGTGATGGCAGTGTGAGGTGATGGAACACTTGTTTCAGGTCCCAGGATGGCATCACATGGCAGTTCGGCCAGGACTTTTGTAATGTTGGACAGAGTCTAAGCGAATCAAACATGACCAGGTCTTGATTTGGGTGGCTGGGTTGGCTAATGAACTGTTATGCATCATCAGCTATCCTGTTGTCAGGCAGTGGATCATGATTGTGTCTCTCATACAAGTATTTGCCTTGCCTGTACCTTGTCTCCTACCATACATTGAGCGTTGTGTCTCTGACATTTGTCCACAAGTAGACTTGTCATTATGCAGAGTTCAGTGTCATGTGACTCATGATGCATGCCATGTTGAGGAATGAGGCCAAATGATTTGCAGCTGATATGTCTGATGTGTACAGGTGACTGATATGTTTTCATTCTTCTCCTTGCTCACAGCATCATCATCTGAATCTGGAGGGGACACAGGCGCGGACCAGGCGGAGGGACACACCGACAGTGCCACCTGCTTTGAGGTGTCAGAGGCAGGCAGTGGCACAGAGTGTGAGGAGAGTCTGCAGGCCGGACGACATGTGACTGACACATCGTACCATGCCGACGAATCCGAGACAGACTCTCAGGAGGGGGGGGAATATGCAGCAATGGTCACTCATACATCTTTGGCTGCCCTCCCCTCCTCCAGTCCCATCTCCAACCTCCCACTCCTTGGTGTGCCTAGGGTCCGTGCTAGCCCCCGTGTCTCCTTTGTTCCCGGCACCGCAGCCCCTGCCCCTGTGTCCCCTGCTGCCCTCAGTGCTGAGACAGTGGACCTACTCCGGCAAATTGCAGTAGGTCAGGCATCCATGCTGTCTGTCCTCCATGGACATACACAACTGATGACACAGGTGGTGTCGTTCATGGAGGGCATGTCATCAGCCATGTCTGATCTGCGTCGGAGTGTGGCTGCCATTGAATCAACACTGACGGCACCTCTCTACACCCAGCAGCATCTGTCACCCCCCTCCTTCAGAGCCATCCACCTCTGCCTCTCACATACCTACACAGCATACACGCACACGCCACAGGTCAGACACACCCAGCGCACACACACAGCATAAGAAGCTCAAAACTCCACGCACACAGTCTCAAGGGCAAGTAGGCACACCCACAGGGAGAGGGGAGACACCTCACACACGCATCCACACACCCAGTAGGACTGACTCACAGCCCTGTACCTCCACCCCCAATGTGTCCCCGGGTTCAGGTGGTAGTTTTTCCGCCCTGGCTGAGGTGTGCAGCCAGGTTTTTGAATCTACTTTCGGCGATGCCCCAACCAGTGTGGATGAATCCACTACACCTGCACCCACTCCACCTGTCCTTCCCTCTCCTGTCCATGCGGTGCCGGAGGATTCCACAGATGGTGCCCCCGTAGTCAGCACAGTTGATTAAACGCCATGTGCAGGCAGGTTTGGGTGAGATGACACCCATGAAGGCACAAACTATTGCTGAGACTCTATTGGACTGGCCATTGGCCTTTAATGAGCGAGGACTCTCATTTGCTTTTCTTTTGTGATTCCGCTGAATAAAGCTAATTTTTGCTTTTCAGATTTGTAGTTTGTGTGATGATGTCTGTGACTGCTGGGTGCCTGGGAGCTGGTGTCATGTTCACATTTAGGTCTACTAAAATGTGTCTATCTCCTGAGGGTAATGAGGTTGACAATGGTATGTTTATGATGTACGAGCTGGGCAGTGGTGGGCACTCTGATGCTGGGCAGTGGTGGGGACTCTGATGCTGGGCAGTGGTGGGGACTCTGATGCTGGGCAGTGGTGGGCACTCTGATGCTGGGCACTCTGATGCAGGGCAGTGGTGGGCACTCTGATGCTGGGCACTCTGATGCAGGGCAGTGGTGGGCACTCTGATGCTGGGCACTCTGATGCTGGCCAGTGGTGGTCACTCTGATGCTGGGCAGTGGTGGGCACTCTGATGCTGGGCAGTGGTGGGCACTCTGATGCTGGGCACTCTGATGCAGGGCAGTGGTGGGCACTCTGATGCTGGGCACTCTGATGCTGGCCAGTGGTGGGCACTCTGATGCTGGGCAGTGGTGGGCACTCTGATGCTGGGCACTCCGATGCTGGGCAGTGGTGGGCACTCTGATGCTGGGCACTCTGATGCAGGGCAGTGGTGGGCACTCTGATGCTGGGCACTCTGATGCAGGGCAGTGGTGGGCACTCTGATGCTGGGCACTCTGATGCTGGGCAGTGGTGGGCACTCTGATGCTGGGCACTCTGATGCAGGGCAGTGGTGGGCACTCTGATGCTGGGCACTCTGATGCAGGGCAGTGGTGGGCACTCTGATGCTGGGCACTCTGATGCAGGGCAGTGGTGGGCACTCTGATGCTGGGCACTCTGATGCTGGGCAGTGGTGGGCACTCCGATGCTGGGCAGTGGTGGGCACTCTGATGCTGGGCACTCTGATGCAGGGCAGTGGTGGGCACTCTGATGCTGGGCACTCTGATGCTGGGCAGTGGTGGGCACTCTGATGCTGGCCAGTGGTGGGCACTCTGATGCTGGGCAGTGGTGGGCAGTGGGGGGGGTTAGCCATACACACACTCTGATGCTGGGCACAGGTGGGCAGGGGGGGGGTTCTCAGACACACACTCTGATACTTACACATACAATTACTTAGCAGACGTATGTCCCACACGTCTATTGCACTGGTGTTGTGCGGTGACGTACCGTACCCCGAGCTGGATGACGTACATGCGGCACGTATAACACTGGTGGAGTGCGGTGACGTACCGTACCCCGAAGTGGATGACGTAGGTGCGGTACGTCTCCGTATTACACTAGTGATGTGCGGTGACGTTCCGTACCCCGTGGTCGATGACATAGGTGCGGGACGTCTCCGTATTACACTGGTGTTGTGCGGTGACGTACCGTACCACGAGCTGGATGACGTACATGCGGCACGTATAACACTGGTGGAGTGCGGTGACGTACCGTACCCCGAAGTGGATGACGTAGGTGCAGTACGTCTCCGTATTACACTAGTGATGTGCGGTGACGTTCCGTACCCCGTGGTCGATGACGTAGGTGCGGGACGTCTCCGTATTACACTGGTGTTGTGCGGTGATGTACCGTACCCCGAGCTGGATGACGTACATGCGGCACGTATAACACTGGTGGAGTGCGGTGACGTACCGTACCCCGAAGTGGATGACGTAGGTGCGGTACATCTCCGTATTACACTAGTGATGTGCGGTGACGTTCCGTACCCCGTGGTCGATGACGTAGGTGCGGGACGTCTCCGTATTACACTGGTGTTGTGCGGTGACGTACCCCACCCCGAGCTGGATGACGTACATGCGGCACGTATAACACTGGTGGAGTGCGGTGACGTACCGTACCCCGAAGTGGATGACGTAGGTGCGGTACGTCTCCGTATTACACTAGTGATGTGCGGTGACGTTCCGTACCCCGTGGTCAATGACATTGGTGCGGCCTCTATCCGTATTACACTAGTGATGTGCGGGAGTGTGTGGTGCAACGTACCCAGACATGACAGTCGTGCAATGGAGATGTGCCCGTGTGGCAACACGTACAGGTATGTTGGAGTTCGTTGAACTCACCTTCTGCGCCGTCGTCGGTTTCTAAATACGAGGTGGTGGGCGTACAGGATAGGGATGACACGGACGATGGCGTTCATGTCTTGCTTGTCGTGTACCGGGTGCCGGGTTTGCCGGAGTGTGGGTTTACGGTAGTTTAGAGCTCTCGTAGCAAAAGAGCCGTACGGTGTGTGTTCGACACGGATCGTACTTCCTGGGTCGGAAGGCGCGGTCTATTTACGTACGGACGCTGCGTGGTGCGTCAGCCGACTGCAATTCGTATGGATTTTCGATTTGTACGGTGTTTTTTACGAGTCGTACGGAGTGACGCTTTAATTTGGGATCGTACTTGCTGAATCGTACGGGGACGCCTACGGGTGCGATTCGTACGGGGAAAAACGCTCCGAACTGCAATTCGGAGAGCTTTTTACCGGATCGGAATCGACACCTATGTGTTACACTCATTTCTGGGGAAATTACAATTTCTTCAAAGGTTGTAGGGTTAGGTTGTGTTGTGGTAGTTAGTCTTTTTGTGCGTGCTATTGTGCGTTTAAGGGAGTCAATTGAGGGTAGTTGACCTGAAGCATGTGCAGAAATTTTTAACAGTTCTTCTTTTAGAATTTGTGTGGTAGGTTTGTCACTCCCTGTGCTAGCTGTTTTTATAGTTTCCAAAGCATCCCTTATCTCTATCTCTGTGACATTGGGTGGGTGATTGTGTTCCCTGGTAAATAATACATTTGTCTCTTCAGTAGTAGCCCTACCATAGCATTTGTTAGAATAGTATTTGGTACATTTCCAGAATACTTTTCTTCCTGTTTGTCTTTCTTGATTATAAACATACCCCATATAACATAACAACAATTTATTTTTCTGTGACATTACAAATTCTGCACCTTCAGTCATTTTGTATTAGAAAGAAACATGTTTAAATGTAAAATAATTTTGTTAGTGTTTTATACATTTATATTTCACTGTTTATACTTACAGTTGGTATAGCTTGTTTTGAGAAATGCAGAAACTGTGTTTTCAATTTATTTTTTGTCTGTTCTTCTTGTTTTCTTGTTGGTATGAAAAGTAAAAAAATATAAGCGATTTTTTAAAAAAGTATTGATTTTTTTCTAGGAGAAAGCTGTATTATATTTTGCTTTTTATGTTTTTTTATGAAATTATTAGATATACTTACTTGTTTAAATTGTTGAGTGTTTGTCTTTGGTGGAGTAGATGAAGGATGTAATGTGAATATCTGTAGAGAAGGTAGAATAAACAAGAAATGCTTATTAGTAAATAGATTTATAATTTTAGGGACTTTGAGGAAGTAAATACATATACTTACTTGTTTAAATTGTGTAGTGTTTGCTTTAGGTAGAGTAGATGTAGGATGTATTCTGAATATCTGTAGAGAAGATAGAATAAATATTAAATGGTGTTTTGAAAATAGCTTTAGCATTTTAGGGTCTTTTAGAAATTCTACAAATATACTTACTTTTTTTAATTGTGTAGGCTTTGCCTTTGGTATAGTAGATGTAGCATGTCTTTAGAATATCTGTAAGGAAGATAGAATAAACAAGAAATGCTGTTTAGAAAATAGCTTTAGTATTTTAGGAAATGTACACATATACTTACTTGTTTAACTTGTGTAGTCTTTAAATTTAGTGTAGTAGAAATAGGATGCTCTCTTGAATCGTCAGACCTCCCGAGGCTTCGCCGGGAGCAACAACGCTGCCGAGGTGCGGCGCAACGTTCATTTTATCTGTGCATTGGACACTTTTTACTTACCTGCTCCTCGCTCAGGGGTTGCGCTGAGGACATCGCGCACCCCTTGTCCTCCTGGGACTTCCTTGTTTGCCGCCACCAGAGCGCCCCACGCTCAGCGTTCCCTCCCCCTCTGACAGGCAGGTCACGAGGGCGGGGACGGGCATGTTTCACATCTTGGGCTGCTCTCTGGTTGGCGGGGCAGCTCCTCTGTCCCTCCCCCCCTGGCAATTTCTATCTGCCGGGCGAGTCCCGCCCCAGCTCTCTTGAATCGTCAGACCTCCCGAGGCTTCGCCGGGAGCAACAACGCTGCCGAGGTGCGGCGCAACGTTCATTTTATCTGTGCATTGGACACTTTTTACTTACCTGCTCCTCGCTCAGGGGTTGCGCTGAGGACATCGCGCACCCCTTGTCCTCCTGGGACTTCCTTGTTTGCCGCCACCAGAGCGCCCCACGCTCAGCGTTCCCTCCCCCTCTGACGGGCAGGTCACGAGGGCGGGGACGGGTGTGTCTCACATCTTGGGCTGCTCTCTAGTTGGCGGGGCAGCTCCTCTGTCCCTCCCCCCCTGGCAATTTCTATCTGCCGGGCGAGTCCCGCCCCAGCTCTCTTGAATCGTCAGACCTCCCGAGGCTTCGCCGGGAGTAACAACGCTGCCGAGGTGCGGCGCAACGTTCATTTTATCTGTGCATTGGACACTTTTTACTTACCTGCTCCTCGCTCAGGGGTTGCGCTGAGGACATTGCGCACCCCTTGTCCTCCTGGGACTTCCTTGTTTGCCGCCACCAGAGCGCCCCACGCTCAGCGTTCCCTCCCCCTCTGACGGGCAGGTCACGAGGGCGGGGACGGGCGTGTCTCACATCTTGGGCTGCTCTCTGGTTGGCGGGGCAGCTCCTCTGTCCCTCCACCCCCTGCCACGCCCTATTGTTCCCCTACTTATGGCACTAATATCCCGGCCGCGCAGCGGGCGCGACGAAGGCGCGCCGAAGTTGCGCCTAAGTTAAGCCCGTCTGCGCCCGTCCGCGACGGGCCGGGACCAGGGGCCACACCCCTTGCCCCTCTGTTGTCATATACGCCTGCACAACTCCTTGCCTGTTTCACTGAGGTGCCTCTTCCTCACACTCTCATGCAGCATCTTGTTGCATTAGATATTTATGTCCCCTACTCAGACCGTGTTGTGCTGCCACATTCAATTACTCCCTTGCCTACGTCGGACATCGACTCCCTCCCTATTGGTCCCTCATCTCCCCCTCATACTGCCTCTGCCTATCTCCTCAATACTCGCTCGGCAGGCAAACACCAACTTGACCTGTTTAACCTTCTTACTACAGACTCTCCAGATTTTCTGTTCCTTACGGAAACATGGTTTTCGGAGGCCTCCCTTCCCGACATCCTTGCCATCCTTCCCCATTCTTATTATGTCCTCCGGGCCGATCGCCCTGCAGACAAGATCGGGGGGGGTGTTGCCATGATTGTCCGCTCCACTATTCAATTTCAGCTTCTCCCCCAAGCACCCATCGCTGGAGTGGACTTCTTAGTCGCCCGCTCCTCCAATCTGCCTGCACCTCTCACTGTTGTCCTTGTCTATCGTCCTCCCCTGAACATGCCGCTATTTGTGGCCTCCCTGCAGGAACTCCTCGCCACGCTGGTGGTGAATAACTCCTCTGTTCTCCTGATGGGGGATTTTAACTACTGGCCTGGCGACCCCAGGGAGGACCCAGCATCCAAGGACTTCACGGCCACTCTCCTCTGCCTCAACCTGAAGTCCCATGTCTTGGTCCCTACCCACAATCTTGGACACATCTTGGACCAAGTTTGGTCATCTCAGGACATAGTTTCCTCTCCCAGCATCCTCCCATGCACATGGTCTGATCACTTTCTCATTTCCTTTTCTATTACTACTGGCCCCCCTCACAAGCCCTTTCGTCCCAAGAATGTCTACACCCGTAGTTGGAATCATGTTGACCTGGTCTCTCTCTCTCACTCCCTTGCTTCTTCTTCCCCAGACCTTACTGACATCTCCCTTGACTCTCAGGCTGTTGCAGTTGGTAATTGGCTCTCCTCCGCATGCGATCTAGTAGCCCCCCTTAAGTTAGTCAAGTCCATCCGCCCTCATGAGGCTCACCGTTGGTTTAGCCCGGAGCTTAAGACTCTCAAATTGGAGCTTAGACGCTCAGAGCGCCTTTGGCGCCGTGACTACTGCCCTGATCACAAGGCCAAATACAAACTACTTCTCAGGGAGTATAAGAAGGCCATCCTGACCACTAAGACCAAATACTTTTCCGAACAAGTGGCGCTCTCGGCTAACAAATCCAAAGAAATCTTCTCTTTGGTTAAGAACTTGGCCACCTCTGATCGTGCTTGCCCTCACTTCACTCCCTCCCAGGCCCTTTGCTCTTCCCTTAACAACTTCTTTATTGAGAAGATTGTTAATATTAAATCTAACATCCTGGTCACTCCTTTTACTCCTCTTCACTCTGCCCCCTCTGCGCCTAAATCTTCTTTTTCTTCTTTCCCTCCCCTCTCCTTGGACGTTTTTCTAGCTCTGCTCACTAAAATCAAGTCTGGCTCCCCCACTGACTGTGCCCCTGCCCGCATTCTCAAAACCCTTTTTTCCTCTTGCCCTGACACCCCTCTCTCTCTTCTTAATGCTTCTCTTTCCACCGGATTGGTCCCTTCTACATTTAAATCAGCTATTGTTTCTCCTATCCTCAAAAAACCTGGTCTTGATTCTTCTCTTCCCTCTAACTTCAGACCTATCTCTCTTCTTCCCTATCTTGCTAAAATTCTTGAATCTTATGTTACTTCTTGTTTTTCTGCTTATGTTGAACGGAACCAGCTACTGGCATCCCACCAAGCTGGTTTCCGCTCAGGTCACTCGACCGAAACCGTGGTGTTAGCCGTCCTTGACGAGCTTAAAGCCAAGGCTGATGTCAACTCTCCCCAAGCCTTGATCCTCCTCGACTTGTCCGCTGCGTTTGACACGGTCGACCATAACATCCTTTTGGACCGTGTCAGCGCAGCGGGCATACGAGGCACTGCCCTCTCTTGGATCACCTCCTTTCTGACAGGGCGCTCTCAAGCTGTTCACCTTCCCGGCTTTTCTGCTTCCTCCCTCCCGGTGCCCTGTGGGGTCCCCCAAGGTTCCTCCCTTTCTCCCCTTCTTTTCAATCTCTACATTCACCCTCTTATCTCTTCCCTTCTTGAGCTGGGGGTCTCTGTGTATAACTACGCCGACGACCTCCAGCTCGTCTTTGACCTTTCCTCCTCTTCTCACGCTTTATCCTTTTTTCACTCCACCATGGTCTTTATCTCTGGGTGGATGAGCGCCAACCACCTCAAGCTCAATCCAGATAAGACTGAGCTGGTCCTGATTGGCGGCTCATCCAGCCCCTGGTCCTCTGCTTTCTGGCCTCCCATTCTTGGCCCTTCCCCCACCCCCGTTCCTTCCGTTAAAACTCTGGGCATCAAGGTCAGACAGGACCTGTCCATGCATGGACAGGTCAGTGCCGTGGTGTCCTCCTGTTTTCTTTCCCTCCGGATGATCCGGAAAATCTCCCGTTTCTTTTCTCTTGACTCCCTTAAAATTATTATTTCTGCTCTTATCACTTCCCGCCTCGATTATGGCAATAGCTTGTTCGCTGGCATTCCTGCCTATGAAACCCGCCGCCTACAAGCTATCCAGAATCAGGCTGCCCGTCTTATCTTTCACTTGCCCAAATCCCATCACATCACTCCCGTCCTCAAATCCCTTCACTGGTTGCCCATCTTGCAGAGATCCCTGTTCAAATTGGGGTGCCTTGTTTATCGGGCCCTTGATCACTCTGGACCGGCTTTCATCAATTCTCTGATTTCCCTTCACACCCCTGCCCGCACTCTCCGTTCATCATCTTCTGCCCTCCTCACTGTTCCCCGCTTCCGCAAATCCCGCACTGGTGGAACCCGCTTTTCTGTTCTTGCTCCCCGGTTCTGGAACTCCCTTCCTCTTTCTATGCGTTCGATTCCTATCTTTTCTCATTTTCGTAAAGCGCTAAAAACTTTTCTTTTTGTCCAGGCCTACCCCCGCTAATCCTCCTGGCCCTGTCTGTCCAGTTCTTTAGAGCTCCCAGCGCCAGGAAGCCGTTTGGCCATCGCGCGCTTTACAAATATTTTCATTCATTCATTCATTCATTCATTCATTCATTCATTCATTCATTCATTCGATGTTTTCTGATTATCTGTAAAGAAGATAGAGTAAATAATGAATGGCTATTCCAAAATAGTTTTTAATAACAGCAGTTGGTGTATTAGAGAACATTTATATATACTTACAATCAGTAATTAGTGGTGAAGAAATAGGAGCAGGTTTTGTTATGTGTTTAGGAGATGTCTATATAAGAAATGTTGAATGAGAGAAATAAATGTTATTTAAACAGTTAAGAGATATAGTTAAATTTTTAGACTATTACTTGGGTATTCTATAAAAAAGTTTAACTTACTTGATTAATTTGGTAGCAATCTTCTTTTGTAATGTAGATTCATCAGGAACAATTTGGCCAAAGTGTTGCCTTCTTCTTTCTATAGAGTTAGCAGCAACAAATGGTAGTAGGCATGTACTTCTTTTATAGTGTGTATTTTTAGTGTTCTCTCATTTAATTGGATGTTTTAAGAAAGGGAGCATTTTATTGGCTAGTTTGAATTTTTTTACAATTAATTGGTTTGTTTGTTGATGTGGGAATGGTGATTTGTGAAGAGTTCTGCATTAAAGCTGGTTATTTATTTATTTTATTTTAAATATATTTAATAATAATGTGATAATATATGTAGAATGATTTAGAAATATTTATATATTAATTGCAATGTTTTCATGATATGTTGGAAAAATGTTAACACATTTAAAAGTCTTTAAGAAATGTTATTTAACGTGTTATATTTATTTTGGATTGTGTAATGTATTTTACACGAAGATTTATATTGTATTTTACACATTTAATGTTCATAATCCTAAGTCGATATTCAGAAGATGACGATATTTTTGTTGTCTATATATTTGCTGTCGATATTTTTGTAGTGTTATGTTTATTTTGCTTAAAAACGATATATTTGTAGTCGATATATTTGTTGTCTATATTACTGATGTCAATATTTTTTAGACTCGATATATTTTACTCGATATTTTTGTAGTTTGTTAAATAAGTATAGAAAATCGCTATTATTGCTGTCGATAAATTTTCAACGATATTTTGGCAACTTGATATATTGCCCGTTGATAATATTTCAGTGATCCTGCACAGGGGAGACTCCAACACAGCAGAGCAACAGGGCTAGTGTCCAGGGCAGGTGGCCCAGCAAGTACATGAGAGGCTTCACAGGCAAGGCCAGAACAGCAGTGAACGACAAGGCCAGTGGGCAGGGACAAGTCAGGGCATGAGAAGCTGGACTGTGAGTGTATATGACTGTACCATTTCATGGCCAGCAACACAACCAGGTGGCAAACGATGGTCAGGACTAGCACACCTCTATGAGAGACAGATGTATGAGGGGGACTAACACTCACATCTGGCTGTCAGGTTGACTTGGAGCAGGCTGTGTTTCGGGCTCAGCAGGAACACCTGACTGGGGAGACAGTGAAACAGGTGATGTAGGGCTATCAGTCATCAGGCAAGCTGGAGGGCTGCTTGGACCAGGTGGTATAGTGGCAGGTGGAGGTGGAGTCATACAGACCTGGGACATAGTGTGGGTGGGAGAGGTTGGAGGGGTGCCCTTCCACTTTTTGGGAATATGAAATGGCTTCCCTGTCTTGGGGTTAAGAATAGAATAGAATAGATGTGAACTTGTAAAGCGCGGTTTGCTGCCCGGAGGCGTCCAAGCGCTAGAGTAGCCAGAACCTACCAGAGAACAGCGGAGGAGGAAACTAGGGTTAAAGGGGGAAATTAAAAAGGAAGGTCTTTAATTGTTTACGAAACACAGAAAGGTTGGGATTGGCTCTGAGATGTAGTGGGAGGATGTTCCAAGTTCTGGACGCATTGTGGGCGAACGTCCTGCCGCCTGATCTGGATCTTTTTATTCTCTGAGCCACTGCTAGAAAGGTCTGGCTGGAGCGAAGGCATCTGTTGGGAATGTAGTGAGTAACTAGGTCGCAGGTAATGCTGGGGCCTGTGTCCCAGAAAGCTTGGTGGGCAATGCACATTGCCTGAAAAAGAACTCTCTGCCGAACCGGTAGCCAGTGAAGGCTAACCAGTCCGGCCCTCACTGATTGTCTACGAGGGATCTTGAGCAGTAAACGCGCTGCGCAGTTCTGCACTATCTGCAGTCGGCGCAGGGTGTACTCTGGGGCACCAAGATAGAGCACATTGTTAAAATCAAGGCGTGAGTGTATAAGACCTTGTATAGCCACCTGTTTGGCTTCCATGGGAAGGAGGAGAAAGATTTTATTTAACATCCTCATGATGCCAAAACAGGTGGCAGATAGTTTTGTGGCCTGAACGTTGAAGGACAGAGATCTGTCCAGCCACACTCCAAGGCTCTTAATATTGTTTTTGGGGGCTGGAGGGGGGCCCAGACACGGAGGCCACAAGGAGGGAGGAGGCCAAGATCTGAGGGGCCTAGGAGCATCAGCTCCGTTTTGTCCCCATTCAACTTGAGGGATGATGAGGACATCCAAGTCTTCACCCCCTCTAGGCATTCTCTAAGCCCACCTGGCGCAGGCCGGCTTGCCTCCTGCGCCAGTGAGACCACCAGCTGCGTGTCGTCCGCATAAGAGATGATCTTAACCTCGAATGGGCGGACGACCTCAGCAAGTGGTCTCATATACAGGTTGAAGAGTGCGGGGCTCAGAGAGGAGCCCTGCGGAACTCCGCACTTTAGAGGTCTGCTAGAGGACACGGACTCACCCTCAAAGACTCCAAAGGATCTGTCCTCCAGAAAGGATTTAAACCATAACCAGGCTTTGTCCTTAATCCCGGCGCAGGACAGACGGTCCAGCAGGGTGTCATGACTGACCATGTCAAATGCCGCACTTAGATCAAGGAGGATCACTGCCACTGATCCTCCTTGATCCAGGATTTTTCTGGCTTCCTCGGTGACCATGAGGAGAGCGGTCTCAGTCCCGTGTTTCGGTCTGAAGCCTGTCTGGGTGGGGTCTAGTAAGTGATGATTTTCCAGGAAGTTCACTAGCTGTTGATTGATATGTTTTTCTAAGACCTTGCTCACCCATGGGAGTAGGGAGATGGGACGGTAGTTACCCAAGTCAGACGGGTCTAAATTGGGTTTCTTGAGTAACGACCTGACCATGGCCTATTTCCAGACGGTCGGAACAGTGCTGGAGGTAATGGAAGCATTTAGTACCTTCCTAATAATAGGCAAGGTGATCTGGGGGGCAGTCATTATTATGTCAGGTGGAGCAGGATCATCCGGTGAGCCGGATTTGACACTGTGCGCTAGTGATTCAAGGGTAGTGGGATCTAGTAGGGGAAAATGGGTCAGGGTGGGTTGAGGAAGATAGGGGGGGGAGCCGGGGGGTTGTTTGGTTGGATTGAGGAGTTGATCTTTTTAGGGGGATAGGCCGAGTAAATACTGTTTACTTTCTGATAGAAGAACTCAGCAACGTTATTGCAATGAGTGACGGATTTTTCGGCACGCAGCGCAGGGGGGGGGATTCGTAAGCTTTTTGACGATCTGGAAAATCTCCTTAGGTTTAGACTTGGCGCGCTATATTCTATCGGAGAAATAGTTCGCCTGGGCGGCTTTTATTTGAGCTTTGTACTCGCCGATAGATTCTCGGTAGCGGGTTTTATTGTCTGCCGAGTCATCTAGACGCCAGCGTCTTTCCGACCTTCTACATAGACGTTTCTTGTCCCTGAGAGCCTGCGTGTACCAAGGGGCAGTTTTGTGGGAGCGCTTCAGCGTAGTCTTGCTCATTGGGAGTGTTGTGTCAAGGGTTTGAGTGACCCAGTTGACATAGGCCTGATTTGCTAGGACAGGATCCTCCTGATCACAGGGTTGAGAGCTGGCAAGTTTGATAGACCAGTTATCAACCTCGAGACGGGACCAGGCTCGCCTGAGTGTAGAAGTAGGGGCGGATGACACTGGTTTGAGCGATGTCCAGCTGATAGGGACCAGGAAGTGGTCTGTCCAAGGCAGAGGGATTAATGGTCCGGCTAAGAGATCGGGACAGTTGCTGAAAAGAGGGTCCAGCAGGTGGCCTTTAATGTGAGTAGGGGTAGTGACACGTTGGGTGAGTTGCAGGGCTGCTAGATCGTCTGCCAGGGTCGCGGCTGTGTGGTCAGAGGGAGAGTCGAAATGAAGATTAAAATCGCCTAGCAGAGTAAAATTAGAGGTGGTGCTGACTCTATCGGCTACACTTGAGGGTAGTTTTTCATGGAACTGCTTCGAGGGGCCGGGAGGGCGGTAAATAAGGGTACCAGAGAAGCAGCTGTTGGGCGAGAGTTCGATGTTAAAGCCAAGACTCTCACAGTCCGGGATGGTTTCAGAGGCAACTAGGCAGTGATATTGTTCCTTATAAATGATGGCCAGCCTCCTCCTCTCCCTTTAGGTCAGTCTTGCCGTGTGATTTGGAAACCTGACGGGAGAGCATCTACTACAGCGGGATCGGACTCAGAGGTAAGCCAGGTTTCTGTCAGGAACAATATGTCAGGAGTGTGTTCCTCTAATAAAAGTGCCATTTCAGCGCTGTGCTTTGGCAGGGAGCGACAGTTCAGTAGGAACATGCGAAAGTCGTGTGTGGGTTCAGGGCTAGGTTTGGGCTTAAGGGGGAGAAGGCAGTTGGGGCAGATTTGTGGCAGAGCATCGGCTTGAAAAATATGCCGAGCGCAAAAGCTGGCAGAGGGCCTAAGGCCATAGAGGGTTTCCATGTTGTAGCGTCTGTGCTCTAATGGCTGAGATGCAGGGGAGGTGGCCCAGGGCCCGGACTCGGTGCGGGCGAGTTAATGGGAACAGCTGATGACACAACAGGTACACACACCGACTGGCCCGCATCTGGTTCAGACACTGGCACTCCCGCTGGTGATGTGCTGGATCCTGCAGGATGCTTTGCCTGGCTACGCCTCTGGACCTCCTTACCCTGCTTGCCAGGTGTCCCACTTACAGTGTCCTCCTTTGCTTGGGATTGGTGTCACTACAACGCATGCTTTTACCACGCATGCCTTTACAACGCGGTTTTTACCACGCAGTCCATTACAACGCATAATGCTTTTAGGCGCTGGATAGTGAATTATTTAATTTACTATTCCAACTCCAGTCCCCGTGGATAGCAGGGAAGGTGTTGGATAGTATATTAAATACATTCCCTATCCTAGAGCGCCCCCCAGCGCATTGCGTTGTAATGGTTTGCGTGGTAAAAGTTGCGATGTAATGGTAGTGCGTTGTAAAAAATTCGTTGTAACCGTGCTACACCCTTTGCTTGTCTGCTAGGTGTCCCACTTACAGTGCCCTTCTTTGCGTGTCTGCTAGGTGTCCCACTTACAGTGCCCTCCTTTGCCTCTTTGCCTGGGCTGGCACCTACAGTGCCCTCCTCCACCTGCTTCACTGGGCTTGGAATTGGAGTTGATGTGGTGGGGGTAACTGGGCCTGTGCCCTTCCTAGGTGTACCCTTGCTATGCAACACCTCCTCAGTGGACACAGACACTGCACGCCTAGCTCTACGTGAAGTTTTAGGGACAGGAGAGTCCTTTGCTAGAGATGCTTCAGAGGTTTGTGAAGCTGATGTCTGTCTCATTGCTTTTTCGGCCTTGCTCTTCCCTGACGGGCTCTTGTCTATGCATTCTGGGCTGGCTGTGCTCTTCTGGAGGGATGGTGTCTGTAGGCGGGACTGCTTGGCTTGCATCTGCTTTGTGCTCCTTGTGCTGTATCGTCTCTGTGATGCATGTGAACCGTGGTCACTGTCCTCTGATGTGGCCACTGACTGGGGGTGGACAAAGGCACCTGAACAGGAATGTGAGGATGTGCCTGTTGAAGGGCAGACGTCACTGCGGCTGACAAACCCTGGACTGTACGGTGGAGCCCACCCACGTCAGAGTGTATTCCCTCCATGTAGGCAACCACCTGCCCCAATTTTTTGTCATGGTCGCTGAAGGCATTGAGCAGGGCGGTCTGGCCCACACAAAGCTGGCGCAGGAGCTCTACAAACTTAGCATTGATGTCAGCAGGGGGGACAGGTGCAGGCTCAGCGGTGCCATGTGTGAATGTAACACGTCCCCTCTTACGGACACGGGCAGCACCAAAGGAAGTGGATGGGAGGCTGGGCACCGGCCGTTGAGTGGCGGATGATGTAGCAGACTCCCCATCCCCTGTGCCTGACAACATGGATGCATCACCACTCGCATCATATTTTGTAGTACTCTGTGTCTCTGCCATGGATTCCTCCTGCATACTCCTGTCCCCTTCAGACGCGCTGGTGAGCTCTGTGTCACTGGCCTCCGGTGCAGCTGTAGTGCTACTTTCCCCTCCACTGGTTTCTGGCTCCGGTTCCTCCGTGCACACTGGCGATTCTACATGTGAGACAGATGCAGAGTTGTATAAATGACATCATCAGGACCAAGCTAATTAAACCATGCATACAGGGGATGCCCAAATCAACATGCTGAAAACCACACCCTGCATAAACATTGCAGCAACACACTACAAACACTACAACAGTGCCTGCAACACTGACTACCTGCCATGACTGAGCCATGTTCAGGCCACACAGCACAACACCTTGCCGGTGGATGAAGTGTACACACAACTTCACATGCCCACAACTATCATGCCCCAAAACTCAGTGACATTTACATGCCTCCAGGGAACCTGATGGGAGAACACACACACCTATTAGGACATGACAGTCCACAATGCCAAGTAGGCCATACTAAGCAACATGTGCTACTCAGGGGCACCTTGTACTCAGATGTGTGACCCTCGACAATCATGGTGCATGAAAAGTAGGAATACATGAACTCACACTCATATAGTGGACCCTTCTGTTCACCCCTTAATACATTTCCCACACCATCACAATGCAGAATGACCATGTGTATCCCAACACACCTGGCTATGTTAAAGCACAGCATGGATGATCAACCTTTTCATGAGCTGTTAGACACAATGCCTGACACTAGCACACACCCCTGCAGCCACTCACATGACACATCACTGCACCACACCATAAACATTAAATGGCTCACCGCTGCAACTGGCTCTGTACACATGCATTGACTCCCAGGCAAAGTCACCCTTACCAAATACTCACCCCTGCCTTGCTGCCCATGCGCCTTCAGACGTGCATCCAACTCCGGATTAGTCACAATATGCGGTACATCAGTGGTGTTAAGTTTCGCCGTGCCAGACGCCCAGTGCGTGGTAGCAGCCCCAAGGTCATCTCGGCCACTTTTTTTGCCAGCCGGCAGATGTCGTCCCACCTTTTGTGGCAGTGGGTGCGTCGTCTGTTGGATACCCCCCAGGGCCCGTACCTTGGCAGCAATGGCCCTCCACACGGCCTTACGCTGGTGTACCTTGAGCTGCAGGTATGTTGCACAGTGTCATGCTCCCACATCTATCACTACAGTAGCATTATGCAGAGTCTCGACCTATTGGAATCCCACAAATACCCAATGTGGGGGACACTGCACAAGGGCACTCTGCATGGGTCAAATAGTCATCATAGCATGCAGACATGAGGGCGTACAGGCTACATGCCAAACACACACACATGCAGGATGACTGCAATGAAAGCCCTCTGTGTGTCGCACACATCACCAGTCCCATGCATGTATGACCCCCCTGCCCAACAGCACACTCAATGAAAACTTACCACTACATTGGGGCCACCATACAGCCTCGGGTACTGTGCCAGCACCTCGTCCACTAGCACCTCCAGCTCCTCGATTGTGAATGGACTGGCACGGATCTTCTCTGTTCTTGCCATCCCTGTGGACATGTGATACCTGTGGTTGAAGTGAGTGAGTCCCAGGCGGCAGGCACTTCAGGCAGCAGCAGGAGAGGGTCCCAGGCAGCAGGCACTTCAGGCAGCAGCAGGAGAGGGTCCCAGGCAGCAGCAGGAGAGGGTCCCAGGCAGCAGCAGGAGAGGGTTCCAGGCAGCAGCAGGAGAGGGGGCCAGGAAGCAGGCACTTCAGGCAGCAGCAGGAGAGGGTACCAGGCAGCAGGCACTTCAGGCAGCAGCAGGAGAGGGTCCCAGGCAGCAGAAGGAGAGGGTCCCAGGCAGCAGGCACTTCAGGCATCAGCAGGAGAGGGTACCAGGCAGCAGCAGGAGATGGTCCCAGGCAGCAGGCACTTCAGGCAGCAGCAGGAGAGGGTCCCAGGCAGCAGGCTCTGTGAGCAGTGGACATGTTGGGTTCACTCCCACAGATTTATAGCCCCATGGGCTCATTTGTGAGGTGCCAAGCTGCAATTATTGGTTGTCCAGGTCTGCCTCATTCAAAAGCATCCAATGACGATTCCACGATTTTAAAACCTGCATCATGCCACCGCAATCGTCGCTCCCATTGGCTGTAGGCTATGCCCCATAGTGGTGATGCACCGCAGGGACCCGGGGTGCGCTACCGTGAGGGTGCATCTTTCAAACCCATCCAATGACCGGCTCCGCGGTGGCGGAGCACGCCTTCCGCGATTTTTAAACCTGCATCATGCCACCGCAATCGTCGCTCCCATTGGCTGTAGGCTATGCCCCATGGCGGTGAGGCACCACCACGGACAGGCGGTAGCAGCCATATATGTGGCACAGCATGCCCACCGCCAGCAACCCATGCCAATAGCTACCGCACTTGTGGACGGGGGTGGTGCTGGCGTCACACCGCCGTGGACAGGCGGTATTAACCGCCATATGTGTGGCACAGCATGCCCACCACCAGCAACCCTTGCCAATAGCTACAGCACTTGTGGACGGGGGTGGTGCTGGTGTCACACCACCGTGGACAGGCGGTATCAACCGCCATATGTGTGGCGCAGCATGCCCACCGCCAGCAACCCATGTCAATAGCTACCGCACTTGTGGACGGGGGTGGTGCTGGTGTCACACTGCCGCGGACAGGCGGTAGTTTCCGCAAATTTGATCACATGCAAGGGGAATTTGAACCGTGAACTCTGCATCAGTACACAGCAGCAACAGGTTTAATGGCACATCATTGTACACCCAATTGCATCTCTTGGTATCAGGCACAGGTGGTTGCATGCTATGTGTGACGCGCATTGCTCCGTGTTCCTGCATTGTCACTGATGCATTTGATGGGTGATGATGGTAGACAGTGTTAAGCTGGTCTTAATTATGTGTAACCAAGCACTGTGATGTGGGTCTGTGCTGACCTTGGCAAGGCTTGTCTCACTGTATGGTGTTGTTCCATACTTGTGCTACCATATCAGCCCACGCACACAAGTTTAACATCTACTGTGATCATTGTGCTCTTGATGTGCACCAGCTTCACATGATGCATTGAGGTGTGACAGGTAAAGCAGATGTTTGTGAGGCATTCATGGTCCTCTCACACAATTTTGTGGATGTTACTGGATGAGTTGTGCACATGTGGAATGTCCAGTTCAGGAACTGTGCTATATACATTGATATTTTGTTATGTCTGTGGGACATGTTTTAGGTAAATGGATTGGTGTCCCCCCAATTTATACACATGTAACCTTGTGTGTCACACATCTCACATGAAATTTATAATGTTTTACATAACACGATCCACGGTATGTGCTGGGTCAACTTACTGATGGTTGTCATTGACATGTGTCCATGTCCATCACACCTAGGAGGAGGCCAAATCTCATATGCCACCTGACAGTGCTGGGGGACATGGAGGATGTTGCGATAATCTGAAAACTCCGCCTCAACAGGGCGAGCCTCAAGACCATTTGTGACCAGTTGAAGCCCCACCTGCAGCATCGTCGCCACTACCCAACTGCCTTCACACCGACATACAAGGTGATGGTAGCCCTCCACTTTTTTGCTACTGGTTCCTTCCAGGAGACCGTGGCCGCCACTGCAGGGATGTCGCAACCCATGTTCAGCATGGTGCTGAGGGATGTTCTTGCAGCCATGATGTTATATAAAGATCAATACATACATTTCCCCAGGGGAGCTGAATTGCCAGGAGTGAAGGGTGACTACTATGCCCTTGGGCACATACCACATGTTGTAGGTGCCATCGATTGCACCCATGTAGGTCTGGTGGCGCCACAGGCCACTGAGCATATTTTTAGGAATCGGAAACATTATCATTCTATAAATGAGCAGGTGGTGTGCCTTGGGTTTTGCATGTGTGTGCAAAATTCCCTGGCTCTGCCCATGATTCTTACGTCATGAGGAACAGCATGGTGCCCCGTATGATGGCTAACCTGCATCCCGATCGTGCTTGCATTGTGGGTAAGTATGCCCTGTGATATGGCGTGAGGTGTGTTTGTGACTTGCTGCACTCAGCCTGTGCAACATTGCAATGTGTGTTTTTATTTCCTAGGTGACTCAGCATATCCCAGTCGACCCTGGCTGCTGAGTCCAGTGCGAAATCCCAGGACCCCGGCTGACGTAAGGTACAATGAGGCACATGGCAGGACCTGACGTGTCATTGAGCGGACTTTTGGGCTACTCAAGTCAAGATTCCGCTGCCTTGACCGGACTGGAGGAGCACTGGCATACTCGCCTGGGAAGGTCTGCAAGATCGTTGTGGCATGCTGTATGCTGCAAAATTTGGCCAGTCACAAGAGGATTCCCCTGCTCCTGGATGATGGAGAGGAACCAAGGCCCGCACCTGCCCAAGGACCTGAGTCCAGTGATGAGGACAGTGGAGAGGAGGAAAGAGTTGACATTCGTCAGCAGCTCATCAACCGCTACTTCACTTTAAGGTGTGTACAGATGTTCAACTTGTACATTATCTGTTGTGGTGGTTGTTGTTGCGCAGGGCTATCTGCGGATGGTAGAGACAAACACACGTTCAGTCACCTGTGTGTGGTAAATGTGACATTGACGTTCCATTTTGGGACGTATGCTGGACTCTATTTGTTCACGAGAATCACGTGGTGTCCCACAACTGCAAGTCCTCACGCTAAACTCAAGGACCACTATGTAGATATTATTGTGGATCTCATAGTGAACACAACTAGACCTGTCTGAGGTTGTTCATTAGAAGACAAAGAACGAGAGGTAAGAGGTTCCAATACCGCAAGATATTGACAATGGAAAATAAACGATTATAATTATAATTTTCTTTTTTTTTTTTACCGGTTATCCCAACACAATTTTAACACACACTATATGAATAAAGTTGTTCTCAAAAAAGTTAATGGTAAAAACCATATGCAGATTTTATTATTGATATCTCATAAAAATGTTGTGACTACAATTAATTAAAAACATAAGAAAGAATACATTTAGATTTGCTACACAATTCATAAAATACAAAATATAATACATAAAAAAGAATCAGAAATTGTCTACACGGCGTTTCGGCTTTTTTCTTATGAAAACACCTTCTTCAGGACAGATTCTAGGTTTTAAGAGAGCAACAGAATTACCGACCATTCATTTTTACAGTGTTAATCAATATACATACATTGTCCCATTTTTGCTTAATAAATGTACCACTATTGGGGTCTCAACCCCCACTCTTTTTTATATACATATACATGCTAGATACTTGCGCCCCTTAGTAGTCTGTTACCTCTCCCTTTGTCCTAAATGCCAGGCCTGTTGTTTTATGAACTTACTCCTATGCTTTTATAGTTATGCTAGAAGTCCAGGGTCTTACATACCTTGGAATTAAAAGTGTTTATTCTGAACTCAATAGTAGATTGGAGTTCTTGTTGCCTCAGAACCCCTTTTGATTATGTGGGTCTGTTGGCTGTCAGTGCTTCTTTGAGGATAATGGCAACTTGTCTGTAGGGATAAAAAGGAGAAAACAGTGTATTATCTGTTTCCTTAAGTTATCTACTTGTCCCTTGTGAATTTTGTATACCATTTGGAGATCTTTTATTACCTTGATCAATCATAAATGCGGCGTTACACACTGTTCAGGGGAGCCACCGTTTTGGAGGGGAATACGTCTTAATCGTATTTCTGTAAATAGAGTGGTGATTCTTTTTAATTCAGTAGTCTTTATACTATTGTTTACTGCACTTCTAATTATTCCATGTAGGACTCACCTTCCTTCAAGTGTGCGAATCGCTGCAAACAGAGACCTTCTTATGCTATGTTTTGTGGCACAATCAAAGACTCGGGGATGACCTCCTGTCTTTGTCCAGGTTCAAATTTGCTTCTGTAAAGAAATTTTTAGTATAATATTATCTCCCTGTCGTGCAATTCACTCAGGATTTGTGTCAATATGTGTTCTTTATTCACTTCTTCGTTTAAGATCTTTATCAATATTCCTTGGCTTACTGTGCTTGCTCGTTCAATTGTCATAATTGGGTTTTCTTTTATATAAAACGGAAAGGAATTTCCTTACTTCCTTGTCCCGTTGTCTTATGTTTAATGGGATTTTAAGTAAAAGTGTTTTCTTTAATAGTAAATACTACCCTTATCCTGTTCCCTTTTTAGCGTGCCATCTGAGTTGATTATTAGTGGCCCTATGATAGTTTAAAAACAGAGTGCCTTATTACTATTTATAAAGTGCCCTTTATTCGACTAAGGATCAACAACTGCGGGCATTCTCAGTTAGCCTAGTACATATAGTCGCCACATGCCTGCATAGGGTTAAGTCTTACTCTTCAGCCTCTGTCGCGCTATATGTATATTATATAGCTAATGATGGTTTCTCACAATTATCTATTCTCTCAGGAAACATTTATTACCCGACTAGAGCTTCGTTTTACTCACCAGTTGGATATATACCGGCTTCCCTGCTCCCTTCTCGAACAGCGTCGGCAAGTTCGTCTTCTTGTCGTCAGTAGAAGCGAATGGCGTTGGTGCTGTTTCCGCGTGTTTTATACTAGCAACCTGCTGGTTGTACGATAGTTCCGGCTCGGTAATTGGTCCCATTGTAACCAATCGGGAGCTCGTTACCCTGGCAATGGGAATGCAATATCTCTGTTGTATGTGCCGCCCATGGTACTCTGTGATTGGATAAGATCTCACCAATCCTCGCTCCGTTACCATAGAGACTTAGACGCACTTTTGAATATTTCTCTAACCGCGCGATGTGTGTTAATTATGCGTATGTTGTAGATATCGCTGTTATTAATTTCGATATATATTTTGATATAAATTTATACTTATAGCCTACCTCTGGCTGTGAGCCGTTGTATTTATAACAAATTTATTCATTCTGGAAAGTCCCACGCCTGCTCATTTTTTTAGTACGTCATTGGGGATGTTATGGACTTCGTGGTCCTATACACCATGTATTTGACGAGTGTGTGTATACCCACACCTGCTCATTATTTTGATACGTGATTGGGGATAATGCGGACTTCGTGGTTCTACCCACCTTGTATTTAGCGGATATGTGTATACCCCATTATAGATGGAAAACGATCTCTTCAGGAGATATATCTTTTTCGTTAAGCCTCTAATTCAGATGTAAGATGATATTATTTACCTATCTGGGCATGGGCTCCCGAAGTCTAATGATGGTAGCGGCTTACAATTTCTAAAAGTATCAATAGGTTAAGGGGTTTGCTATATGCATTTTGCGAGTGGCCTACTTTGTAAAGTCTGTTGTTCAAAGTTACTTTATAAAAGGGCCTATTTGAATACTATGGTTTAGTCATTTGTCTTTCAAATGCTCACAGGATGGGGGAAACGACTCTATCTGTTGGGGGGACCTCCATTAATTTTAAAGGGGAAAACCTGATTTGATGTGCTAACTCACTGCTCATTGCACTATTCGTTCCCAGTCTTCCTTTGATAGGGGTGCATTGTCAATACAAGGTTGTTTTGTACTGCTTGCTTCTTTATAGGTATGGACCAGACTATTACTGATGGTTCTGTTTCTCCTGTAGGAGAACATTGGTTTGGGCAATTTTTCATGTTTCTTATTGGTGACTAAATGCCAGTTCCTGTTCACGATGTTTTTAATTTTGTTGCTAACTTGGCTAAAGTTAGTCACAAAAATTATGGGTTGTACTTCATTAGTTGATGCTTCCTTCTTTTCAAATAGGTTATCCCGATTAAAGTATTTCGCTCGTTTATAAGCATGGCGGACCATGCGGCGCGGGTACCCTCTATCTAGGAATTTTTGTTTTAAGACTTGGGCATGTCTCTCGTAATCATTTGTGGTGGTACAATTCCTTTTAAACCTTAAAAATTGACCAAAGGGGATATTATTTTTCATAAGCATGGCGGACCATGCGGCGCGGGTACCCTCTATCTAGGAATTTTTGTTTTAAGACTTGGGCATGTCTCTCGTAATCATTTGTGGTGGTACAGTTCCTTTTCAACCTTAAAAATTGACCAAAGGGGATATTATTTTTCTGACAAGGCGGGTGATTGCTGTTGTCTATTTGTTCACACCTGCAGCCCATTGTCTTGTATGCCAGTAGTCTCTTCTGTATGTTTTGTGTAGTGTTCTGTCTGTGATGCCACAATGACCCCAGTGACTGTTGTTCTGTTGTGTCTCCCTAGGTGCTTTAGGATAATCCTGCCCTACATACTGTACATCATTTGGACACATCATGGACATTGTCAACACTGTAAATATTGCACTAAAAACGATACTGCACAGAATCTGGTGCGTCAGGTATTTTATTTAGAAAGTGGACATGTGGTTTGGGTGGGAATATTTACATGAAGGTGGGGAATGAGCAGTGAGTTGACAGTCATGGTAGATGAAATGCAAGAGTAGACACCACATGGATGTGGTGGCCCAGTCCAACAGACAAGTGCCATTGCCAAGGAAATGTGGTGAAAGACAGTCCAAACAGTCAATGCAGTGGGGAAGAAGTTTGCCATCAGGGCTGGCTCCGTGACTGGCGTGTGGCAGGTGCTTTGCCTCCGGAGACTCCCAGGCTCTTCTTTGGACGCCCCCATTGATCTTTTTGGCGGTGGGGGGCCTGCTCACTGGCCAGCGGCGTCAGAGGACTCGCCCCTCTCTGTTGGTGCAGGGGAGGATGGTGCACTGTCATCCTGCGGCACAACAGGAGGGGGCAGAGGTGTTGGTTGGGACACAGGCCTGTCCCTCTGCAACACCACTTGCTGGGCCATGAGGTCCACCATTTGACCTATACGTCTGTCGATGGACCTCATCAGCAGGATGAGCTCACTTAAAAGTTCGTCCGAGCCATTTTGTCCCTGGACCTGTTCATATGCACCGATGACTTGGGTGAGGTGGTCCAGGGATGGTGTGCCAACCTCCTGATGTCTGGGGGGGACCCTGGCCCTCCCACCTGCCCTGCAGCCACGGACCTGTTGCCTCGCCACGGTGGGTCCTCGCACACTCTCCCTGCCCTCCACAGTTGGTGGTGTGTCCTGGTCGTCCCCTTGGACAGGAAGGGTGCTGGTAGTGGTGGTGGGGGCCGAGGTGGCAGTGGTGGAGGCACAGGCCATGACTGTAGGGGTCTGCTGTGCAGTTGTTGGTGCAGCAGATGAGGTGGTGGGGAGGATGGGGTCCTGGGCCCCATTGGGCCTTGGCACACCAGATGGGCCGGCCTCGAGCTCATCGTCCAAACTGTCCTGGGAGTCTACATTCGAGAGTCCATGTACCGGGGGTGGAGACTGGCTCTGCTGGTTGATGTTGCCCGCAGCAGCAAGATCTTCATCACCTGTGGATTATATGGAAAATGGTCAGTTTTGGGCGATGTGCAGGGATTCTGTTAGCTGCATGTCATCTGCTGTCTGTACACTACACAATTGAGACAACTTTTGTATTCTTGGTACAGGCAATACTGGCTGTTATTACATGGTGCATGCCAACATCATGAATTCATAGATGTCCTGTGTCAATGCATTGCATGCAATTGGTGCCCTGTGTAGTATTGCAGGTCTCCCAGACAGAAACATCTAGAGCTGTGAGGATGGCTACCTACCTGTGAGTCTGTTTGATAAACAGTGCAATGGCTGACACATGCTCCAGGGTGGGGGAGGCCTCCATGCTGCTGGAGTGTGGGACAGGGGTCATGCTGGGAGTAGTGATACAGTCCTCCCACCCCCAAGCAGTCCTCTAATACAAGATGGCTATCTACCTGTGAGTCTGTTTGATAAACAGTGCAATGGCTGACACATGCTCCAGGGTGGGGGAAGCCTCCATGCTGCTGGAGTGTGAATAAGGGGCATTCTGGGAGTAGTGATACAGTCCTCCCACCCCCAAGCAGTCCTCCAATACAAGATGGCTACCTACCTGTAAGTCTGTTTGATAAACAGTGCAATGGCTGACACATGCTCCAGGTTGGGGGAGGCCTCCATGCTGCTGGGGTATGAATAAGGGGCATGCTGGGAGTGGTAGTGCAGGCCTCCCTCCCCCAAACAGGCCTCACAGCGAAGAAGGCTGGCTACCTGTTAGGTGAGAGTGAACAGTGCAATGGTGTTTGGGTTGTGAAAGGAAGTACTTATCAGTGTGTTGGTTGGCATTTGTTTGTACTTACCAGCCTCAGTTCCCCCAATTACTCCTGTGAGACTCTCAGGATGCAGTATGGCAAGCACCTTCTACTCCCATGGTGTGAATGTTTTCTGTGGGATGGGAAGGGCCACTGTCAGTCACGTTCGCCAGCTCCCAGTTCTTGCTCCTCTTCTCCTTGACAACTCTCTTGAGATCATGCCACCGCTTCATGATCTCCTTCTTGGATCGCGGGGTGGTCCCTACTGCATTGACCCTTTGGACTATCCTTTCCCACATTTGTGTCCTTGTGGCTAATGGTGTCTGTTGGACCAAACACTTGTGGTTCCACTCTCACTATCTCATTGACCATGACTGTCAACTCACCCTCTGTGAATTTTGGCATTTTCTGTGCTGCCATGGTGGTTGGTGTTTGCAGTGTTTGTGGGTGCAGGGGTGTGTGCGGTGGGTGTGGTGTTGAGGTGTGTTGTGTTCTGGGGGGGTTTTGGTGCTGGTGTGATGGTGGTGGTGGTGATGTTGGTGTGCTATGTTATTTTGCCTCTCCTCTCAGATCTGGTGAATGCCCTTCTCTTCTGGAGTGTTGCAGAGAATTGTGGTCAGCGAAGGACCTGTATTTATACTCAGCTGGGTGGGTGTGTCCAATTGGGCCTTTGCTATGAAGTGTATTGTGGGTGTTGTTCTAGGAGAATTTTTTATTTTTTACATTTTTTTTACATTGGTATGTGTTTTGTGTATTTGTGGGGCATGGCTACTTTGATTTGTGCTCAGTTAGGCATTGTTGCGGTGTTTTGGCTTTGTCCGCCATGTTTTTCATGTACCGTCCGCGGCGGTGGCTATGCTTCAGCTCTTCCGCTGTCTCTCCCATTCACTGCAGTGTGCGACCGCGGCGGTCGGAAACAGCGGTTCGTACCGCGGGACCATCGGGGAAATCCTAATTTCCCGTGCGGTGTCTCCGCTATGCTTGCGGAGGGGTGTAGCTTTTCCACGGCTTTTCTGACCGCAGCGGTCGGTTTTGACATCACCGCACGCGTCGGACGATTTTTGTTAGCCCGCTACTGCCATGGTCGGTCTTTTTTGGCAGTTGATCCTAATTTGACCGCCGGTTTATCCGCGGTCCCGGCGGGCGGTGGTTTTCCGCCTCCATTGCGGTAGGGGTGATTTCCCGCCCGCCATCCTAATGACCCCCTAAGTGTCATGTGTATACAAAAGATATGTGGGAACAATCTATATGCTAATTTCAGTTAGTTTGCTTAAAAATACTTCAATCTTTATTCCATCGCTCCCGTGTCTGACTCATCCCAAAGCTTTCTAACTAGTATGAACTTCTAGACATAATTTTCAAACTCCTCCCTACTTTTTATCCAATTCACCCAACTAGCCGGGGAATAGGTCCACTGCTTCCAATAACAACCCACAACTTCCTTTTTCCTAATCGACTTCATTATTTTATCCCTACTCAAAACACTACTAAATGCATGAGAAATCATGAACTCAGACTTAACAAATCTATGCCAAATAATCCAAAAGGTAAAAAAGAAGCACGTTACAAAACTACTGATATACCTATCAGCCTTTGAGTACTATTCATCCAAACATTTTGCCTTCCCACTTCCTGTTGTTCTGCATTTGTTTTTGTTGGCCTTACGACTATGTGCACGTTACCACTATTAACAGGTGCTAAAGTTCTTGTGCTCACTCCTGGAAACAACATAAAATTGGCTTACACCTGATTGGCAGATTTAATTTACTCATAAGTACCTAGTAAAGTGGTATAACATATACCCAGGACCACTAAATTAAATGCTACTAGTGGGCCTGCAGCACTTATTGTGCCACCCACTTAAGTAGCCTTTCAAAACATGTCTCAGGCCTGCCATTGCAGCCTCTGTGCAGTTTAAAGTGCCATTTCAACTTCAATCAATCAGTCATTTGTTAAGCGCACTACATACCCGCGAGGGTCTCAAGGTGTTGGGGTGGGAGGTGGGGGCCGCTACTGATCAAACAGCCAGGTCTTTAGTGTCCTCCTGAAGGTCAGCAGGTCTTGGGTCTGTCGTAGGCTCAGTGGGAGGGTGTTCCATGTCTTGGTGGCGAGGTGGGAGAAGGCTCTGCAGTCAGTGGTTGTTCTTCGGATGCGCGGGACGGTGGCGAGTGAGAGGTCGGCAGAGTGTAGCTGGCAGTTGGGGGTGTAGAAGGAGAGCCGTCTGTTGAAGTAGGCTGGGCCGGTCTTGTGGAGTGCCTTGTGTGCGTGGATGAGGAGCTTGAAGGATATCTTCTTGTTGACTGGGAGCCAGTGCAGGTTTCTCAGGTGGGGGGGTGATGTGGCCGTGTCGTGGTACATCAAGGATCAGTCGTGCCGAGGTGTTTTGGATGCGTTGTAGTCGATTGATGAGCTTGGTCGGGGCTCCCGCGTAAAGGGCGTTTCTGTAGTCGAGTCTGCTGCTGCCTGGGTGGCGGTCTTTCTTGTATCTGTCAGGATCCATCTGTAGATCTTGCGGAGCATGCGGAGGGTGTCGAAGCAGGAGGAGGCGACGGCGTTGACTTGCTTGGTCATTGAGAGCCTTGAGTCGAGGATGATTCCCAGGTTGCGTGCGTGGGCGGTGGGGATCGGGGCTGCCCCAGTGCCGTTGGCCACCAGGAGTCGTCCCAGGCAGACGGGTTGGAGCCGAGGATGAGGACCTCCATATTGTCTGAGTTCAGCTTCAGACCGCTGATCTTCTTCCAGTCGGCGACGGCCTTCATTCCTTCATGGAGGTTGGCTTTGGCGGTGATGGGGTCCTTGGTAAGGGAGAGGATCAGTTGAGTGTCTTTGGCGTAGGAGATTATGTTGAGGTTGTGCTGTCGGGCCACGTGTGCAAGCGGGGCCATGTAAATGTTGAACAGTGTTGGGCAGAGGGAGGATCCTTGGGGTATGCCGCAGGTGATCTCGGAGGCTTCGGAACGGAACAGGGAGAGGCGGACGCTCTGTGTTCTACTGGAGAGGAAGGAGGTAGTAAATGTAAATGTGGGTGCACTTGTAAAGCGCACTGCGACTCCATGGAGTATCCTGGCACTGAAGACCGCTGGGGAACCCGTCCTGGTTTTCCCTTTGAGATGGTCCCTTTCTGGGTATCTCCAAGGTGAAACCAGGCATCCCCGGCGTCTGTGGGGGGCCGTTGTAGAGATGAGGCAAGCTTAATGCCCAGAGTTGCCAAGTGTGTTTCCTGGTTAGAGTAGGTACCGAGGCGAGAATTATTGAGTCCGTTTTTGACCCTGGGCCATGACCCTGACGCGTCGGGAATTGAACCATGGTCCCGGGCCGTTCTCTGCTTACGGGTCTGCCGCCTCTAACCAGTGAGCCACACCACTCCACTCCATTCCGGAGCCTTGTCTCGGATCCCTGGGGCATGGAGGCGTGCACGTAATGTGCGGTGGCAGACGGTGTCGAAGGCGGCGGAGAGTTCTAGGAGGATGAGTGCTGCAGTCTCCTTATTGTAGCAGTGTCCTGATGTCGTCGGTGGCGGCGATGAGGGCGGTGTCGGTGCTGTGGTTGCTGTGGAACCCTGACTGGGAAGGGTCCAGGATTCTGTTCTCTTCGAGGTATCGGGTTAGCTGTCTGTTAACGATTTTCTCAATGACCTTGGCCGGGAAGGGGAGCAGAGAGATGGTGTGCTGAGGGTCTGTTGTGTTGCTGTCTGTTGGGGCTGTCTGAGTGTTGAAGCTGTTGTGGATGTCTGCTATCTTGCGGTGGAAGAAGGTGGCGAGGGAGTCGTACAGGGCTTGCGACGGCGGGATATCGTTGGTGTTGGAGCCGGGGTTGGAGAGTTCCTTCACGATGTTGAAGAGCTCCTTGCTGTCGTGTGCATTGTTGTCGAGGCGGTCTTTGAAGGAGGTCTTCTTGGCAACCCTGATGAGGTGGTGGTGGTTGCGGACGGCGTCCCTGTGTGCTGCGTGGCTGTCCCGAGTTTGTTCACTGTGCCATTTCTTCTCTAGTTTCCAGCAGGCTTGCTTGGAATCTAGGAGTTCTGCGTTGAAACAGCTGGCCCTCTTGCTGGTGTCTCTGTGGGGGGGTGTCTTCAGCGGGGCTAGAATGTTGGCCCAGTCCTCGATCTAGCATCTGAGGTTGTGGGCAGTGACTTCAGTGTTGGAGGGATCGGTGGGTGGGCTGAGAGCGAGGTTTGCATGTAGTTGGTCTTCAGTGATTTTGCTCCAGCGGCGGCGGGGGATCTGTTGGATGCGGTGGTGTGTGGTAGGCTTCTGGAAGGTGAAGTGGATGCAGCAGTGGTCGGTCCAGAGGATTTCGGTGGTGTGGCTGATACAGACGTGTGGGCTTGAGGAGAAGACAGGGTCGAGTGTGTGGCCGGCGAAGTGGGTGGGCATTGTGACTAGTTGTCTCAGTCTGAGGTTGGCGAGGTTATCGATCAGGGTTGTGGAGTTGTTGTTGTTCTCAAGGTGAAAGTTCAAGTCTCCGAGGAGGATGTAGTTGGGAGGTCAGGGCGTGCGTGCTGATGAAGTTGGCGATGGAGTCGCTGAACTGGGGGCGGGGACCGGGGGGTCGGTAGACGAGAGTGCCTCTGAGGGTGGAGCTGGGGTCTGTGTGGATCTGGAAATGCATGTGTTCGGCGGTGCTGTGCTTGTCATCGGTGCTAGTCAAGACCCTGATGCTGTTCTTGTGGACGATGGCGATTCCTCCTCCGACTCCGTTGGTGCTGTCTCTGCGGGTGATCTTGTAGCCGTCTGGGATGGCTATGGCTATTTCGGGTACGGAGGAGTTGTTCAACCAGGTCTCTGTCAGGAAGGTGACGTCCGGGGAGGTTGTGTTGAGCAGGTCCCAGAGCTCGACGGCGTGTTTGCGTGCGGACCGGGTGTTGAGTAGTATGCATTGGAGGTGGTTGAGGTCTTTCTTGGCGGGTGGTTCGTCGGCTCTGTGGCTGGTGTAGCTGCAGTTCCGGCAGGTGAAGGGACCGTGTGTGCATTTTGGGGCGGCCTTGAAGCAGTTTTGGGGCCATCCTGGGTTGAGAGCATGCAGAGTGCTGGCGTCGTATTGGCTGTGGTAGTCATGGCGGGTGCGGGCACCAGGGGTGCTGGCTTTGGGCTCAGTCTAGGCGAGGACGGCTCAGACGGGCTTGCCGCGCACCAGCGGTGCAACCATGCAGCAGCCAGCATGTATGGGGAGGTGGGAGGGAGGAGCAGCTGGGAGGCGGGAGGTGGTGGCAGCGAATGGCCAGTCAGGGTGGCGGAGCAGCAGGGGATGCAGCAGCGGGGGCCGTGAGGGGCGACGAAGGAAACAGAAGGCAAAAGGGCACAACAAGTGAGGGGGAAACAAGTGGCACAGAGGGCAGAAAGGTCACAAAAGGTCACAGAAAAACAGGGGAGACGAGTGGCACAGAAGGCAAAAGGTCACAAAAAAGGGCAGAAAGGTCACAAAAAGCGGGGGCAGCTAAGCAACAGAAGGCAAAATGGACAGAGAGACACGGGGCCGCGAGGGGAGCAGAAGGAAAAACCGGGCAGGGAGGCATGGGGGCAGCGAGGGGAACAGAGGGAGAGAACGGGCACAGACCACGTACAGACAGCGGGGGAAACAGACAACTGCAGTCACAGACACAACAATGAAAATGCAGTCACTACAAAATGAAAGAAAATACAGGCAATACAATGGAGGATGAGCAAACCTACGGCCTACCACTGGCCACCGGGATGAAGCGCTGGTGGTAGCCTGCGGGTGGAGGAGTGCCTTGAACTTGCACAGCAGTGGCAGCTGGGGCAGGGACACACAGGTGGTGCTGTGCGAAGGGGGAGCGACCTACCTGGAAGGGTCAAGGGTCGCTCTCCTCACCACGCAGCGGCCGGCCTATATGGGGAGGTGGGAGGAAGGAGCAGCTGGGAGACGGGAGGTGGGGGCAGCGAATGGGCAGTCAGGGGGTTGGGGCCACAGGGGACGCAGCGGCGAGGGGCGACGAAGGAAACAGGAGGCAAAAGGGTACAACAATTGAGGGGGAAACGAGTGGCACAGGAGGCAGAAAGGTCACAAAAAGGGAAAAAGGTCACAAATATACAGGGGGAAACAAGTGGCACAGAGGCACAAAGGTCCCAAGAAAGGGCAGAAAGGTCACAAAAAATGGGGGGGAAACGAGTGGCACAAAGGTCACAAGAAAGCAGTCACAGACACAACAATGAAAATGCAGTTACTACAAGAGGAGCAATGAAAGAAAATACAGGCAATACAATGGAGGATGAGCAAACCTACGGCCTACCAGTGGCCACCAGGGATGAGGCGCAGGTCGTAGCCTGTGGGTGGAGGAGGGCCTCGAACTTCCTCAGCAGCGGCAGCTGTGCCAGGGACACACAGGCGGTGCTGTGCGGAGGGGAAGCTACTACTCCCATTTTAGTACATATGCCACCCTTAAGGTAGGCCCAAAAGCAGCCAATAGGGCACTGTGAATTCTATTTAAAAAGGTGTGAGGAAAATTATATTTTGCCCTGTCGTGTGTCCCTACGTGTTCCCCATCGTATGTTATATGTGCATGATTAATATGCATATGTTCCCCCTTGACCGAATAAAGACGCAATTATAGTTGTGTCCAACGTTAGTATGCCAGTTATCCAGTCCTCCTGAAAGCAACAAGTATTAGGCCTATGTTGCCAACGTTCTACATTGTGCACGTTAAATTCATCGAGTTGTCCCCGTTTCTAGGCTTCATAAGGGCCCGGACACCAGATTCAAGTCTCAAGCCTCCTGAAGCACTGCTCCGAGAGAAGCAGCCCCCACCTGCATCCCTGACCCTTCACTTACTCTCTGCCAAGCAGCGCGGTGCCCGGCCCGGCCTGCCTGCCTGTCTGCCAAGAATATGTTATGCCTCTAGTTATCAGTTCAGCTCCCTGGCTTCACATTCCTAAGCTAACGAACCGCATAAACATCTTCAGCTATAGTCTAGTCTTTCTGTCTCCATGCAAGATAATTACTGAATTAATGTTCATAAAAGATTCATAGCACACGCAATACATGTAGAATATATGCATGCACCAGCCTTAGTGTCAAGTAGCCTTTGCCCTGATGACTTTTAGATTCAAGCAAACATGTACTCCAAACACGAGATACCAGATATGCTATAGGTACATGTCGTCCTGACATCCCAGACTTTAGTCTCCTCTTCTAGTGCAGAAGTCAGAGCCCCCAGCTCTCCCCAGTTACACGTCATGGCCCGTTTGCGCGCACCAGTAGGTTAAAGGTTCCAGCTGCCCAGGTAGCCCCCTCCATGTATCCACCCATTCATGACACTTCTGTGACGTTTACATCACATGTCTCCGTGCACGCCCTGTGCACGCCTTCTTTTCACGCCAATATGTTCTTATCTTCCGTTTGTCACTTGTTACGCCTACTGTATTCAATGTAATTATACTGTTTTACAATATATACTGTATGATGTTAATGAGACGTTGCAGCTGCCATTTCCATGCCATTCCATGCCATTCCCGTTTTCCTTGTGTCTGTCCCTTCCTGAACCTTTGCAGGTGATGGAACCCGATGGTCCATTGGCTCGAGCCATCTAATTAAAGCCTGTTTGACTCAGATTCCACGGATCCTGCCTCTTATTTATTGAGCTATCCTTTTCAGTTAATGTATAGAAAAATAGTACCGGTAATTATTTATTTATTTACCACATAAATGGCGCCCGAATAGGGACAAGCCCCTTCCCCACGCGCCGGCGATGTAACGCAGGCCCCCTGACCCTTCTACAGCCGTGACGGACCTCTACTGCGCACCTGCAGATATTTCTGCTTCAAGTCTCCCTCAGGCCTACGGAGGAGACGGAGACTGCGGTCCGGCATCCAGACGAGGCGGTGAGGAAGGCGGGTCGTCCCGACCAGAGCCCAAGCCGAGAGAGCAAGGTCCGAGGTATCCGGAGGCCCACCTGTAACCGAAGCCCGAAGCCCGAGGCGCATGCGTAGTGCGTAGTAACCAGACGTCGTAGCAGTCCAGTCCAGTCCGAGGCCTTCAGTTTGCTTCCCGGTGAGTACCGTTGCTGGGGGTATCTAGACGGGTTCATTAATTTGTCCCCGGTCCGACGGGTTTGGGTACACAGATCCGGTCCGACGTGTTCACCTAGGTGGGTACGGTATGACGTGTCTCTTTAGGAGACCGGTATGTTCTGTACTGTTTTAGCAGTGCATCCAGTAATTCTAGTAAGTCCGTTCTCGAGAAATTCAAGTATTGTGTTTTCAATGTATCAGGTAGTATCTGTTCGAACTGTTATTAATGTGTTCTTGATGTCGTGGTATGAATGATTGTTTCGCTATTCATTACTGTGTTTATTGTGTATTGTGTTCAAGTTCAAGTATGGTTCAAATATGCCTCTGTTTTCGAAGTTACGTCAGATAAAAACAAGAAAAGGGTTACTCGAAGAATCAGTTCCTGTCCCTCCCAGGGACAGTCCTGGACATTTCATGTATCATAAGCATGGCTTAGATGCCATACTGTATCTAGATTTATGGGTTGACTATACCAAACATCTCGAAGAGAAATATAGATGGCCTGTTTCAGGAACATGGGATGCCGAGTGCATCATTAGAGTAGAAGAAGCATTATGGAAAAAGAAAGCCAGACAATCCCAGAAAGATGCCATAGAACTATGGCGTAAAGAATCTCATAAAAGAACAGAGAAAGAATTCAGAAAAGCAGAATTAAGTAGGGAATCTTCTGAAAAAGCTCAAGAAAGGGAATTACTAGAAGAAGGTGAACGAGTTAGAGCAGAACAGTCAGACAGACAAAGAAATGCCCTTATTAAAGGTATGTATCCCCTTCTCGCCGAGGGTCTGCCGAAGGCGACCCCGGAAGCACCCTGTAATTTACCGCCACCATTGGTCCCGACTAAGCTACGTCACAAACCGACCGCAGCTGAAATTTTCCTTTCTTCCTATTTAGACGATACTGTCCCAGAATATGCTAATACGAATCCTACTCCGCCTGTTCAACTTCCACCTCCCGTTAATAATGTAATTACTGTGCCTCCAGCCATTGGTCCAGGGAATCCTGTTAATCCGCCAGTACCCCAGGACCAACCCACATTACGTATGCCTACTTTACCAGTCACTTCATCAGCACATTCAGTATTAACTGACGATTCCAGTTCAGGAGGAGCAGGGGGAGGTACTCCTATCACCCCGCCTCAAACAAAACGCCTGACGCTGAGAGACGCAGCGTTACAGCACACGCCAAAGGTAGCTACGTACGAAGCCCTCAAAAAGTTCCTTACCGATAGCAAATATGATTGTAGATATGATCCAGTGCCAGGTGAAGATCACATGATCTTGTATTCCGTACGTTTACGACGAGTTGCAGACTTTTTGATTACTATATCAGATATGAAAGAACATCTAGACAGAATATATCATTTTATCCGAACAGGGGAGAATCCAGAAAGTATTCACGAAGCTATGGCACACAGAAAAGTCGAGATTCAAAGCATGATTTTACAGTTCTTGATAAATTGTTTAATAAGAGAACAAGATCATCCTGATAAAGATAAAGACGAGATGAAAGTCTTGACAAGATGGAGCGACAATATAGCCGAAGGAAAACACAAGACACAAAATAGTATAGAAACCATGTACAGAAAGATCCGTAAAGAAATTATGGGTATACACGAGAGAGAGAAAGCAAGAATAGTAGCAGAGAAGGAGAATGATTCTTCAGACGAAGATATAGACAACGAGAATCCCACCAGAATAGCGTATGTAGGTAGAGCGAGACCGTCAGATAGACACACACGTCCAGACTACAAGAAAGCTTTTCCTCCCGTACCAGAACAGTGTTCTCTCGAACATTTATTCCAGATTACAGATAAAGTTCTGAAATTACGAATAGGTTACACTGAGCTTAGTACCATGCATGAACAAGAACTAGCCCGATCAGCAGTTCGATGGACTAGTGATTCTACCACGTTTTCAGACGAAATAGTGGCTCAAATGTTTCTGAAACTGCCCCCAGCCGAGCAGCGACTGGTGTGTATGTACATGATCCAACACCTCATTACACTGTATGAGAGTCAGCATTCTGATCCAGGTCCTTTATATAATGTATTGAACGAGTTACTCCTAAACAGATGGAAAGGTCTAGGTACCGATTTAATTAGTGTCATTTTAGAACAGCGCCACAAATACAGAACGTTCCTGAATCCACATTTTGTTCCTGTTCCACCCCCAGTAAGAAAGACATTCTATATAGACAGACAGAATCCGCTGCGAGAAGTGCATCCAGTTAAGGGAACGGGGGGTGAGCTCGAACGAGTATTTGTTTACACCCCTTTAACGAAGATAGAGCTACTAGAAATGAAAAAGTTAGTGCCCTGTCACGATAAAGATCCAGCAGGGTTCCACCGTGAATTAAAAGACATGCTCCGTATGGGAGAATACACGTATCCAGATATCATCAAAATGTTAAAGGTCCTGTTGCCTGCGGGCATATATGAAAAACTGAAAGAAAAAGAATGGGAGGTGGGAGAGAAAAAGATTGACTGGACCGCGTTAGAGAACGAAGATAATGCACGAGTCCCAGGTACTGGTCTTGGGGAAAAAGCTAAAGCATTGCCCGAGTTATTAATACAAGTCTTGCCAAGATTACTAGCCACGAAAAAGGAAGACTGGGATGCCATCTCAGCCTGTAAACAGAAACAAGACGAAGACACTAGTGATTTTTATTCCAGATTTGAGAAATGTTTCATTATTAATAGCGGTCTGAAAACAAGTAGTGAATCGTATCCACATCTTTTTGTTACCAAACTAGTTGAGAATTCTTTACCGCAGGTTAAAAATCGAGTACTGAAAGTCGAGAGTACCTGGCAAGCTAATACTCCGTCCCAAATGCTCCAGATGTTGCCGTATCACCAGAACAGAATCAGGGAAGAGCAAGAACACGAAAAGAGACGTATGAAAGACACGAAAATGAAAGTACTAGTTGCACAGTCTGTTCCAGCAGATGGTCAGAAGAGGGGTCCGAATCAGACCAGTCATTCTGCAGCTCCCGTTAAAGGGACATGCAATTACTGTAAACAGTCAGGTCATTATATAAATGAATGTGCAGTTCTGAAACACAACATAGCTACTGGTAAGACGAAAGAGAGACCGCGTCCTCCTAGACAAGAACATGTTCCGCAGAATACGCAACCACCGCAGAACGCACAACAGACAGTTACAGTACCGCAGCCTATAGCTGCCACACAACACGTTACACAACAGATGTACCAGTACGCACAGTCAGATTATCCAGAATATCAGCAGTATTCATGAAACAGCCTAGAGAGGGAGGTTGGCTTGCCTCTCATCGAGATTCCTGTAGATCAAGAGGGTCCCTATGTACACAGTCAAGTATTAGGGAAAGACAGAAAGTTTCTGATTGATACAGGGGCAAGTAGGACTACCATCAGTCATGACGAGGTTCCAGGGGCTCCACTCTCAGGCTCAAGAAATGTTTCCCTGGGATTTTCAGGAAAGCCTATTGTTAATGAAATATCGAAACCAGTTTCCCTAGAAGTTGGTCCATTGTCCCGAACTACAGACTTGTTACTTACGAAATCATGTCCTGAAAATTTACTTGGTATTAAAACATTGAAAGAATTAGGTGCAGTCATATGCTGTTCCCCAGAGGGAGTGAGATTGTTTTTACGTGATTTCAAAGGTCATACTGTGTTACATGATTTTGATCCAAGATTACTGAATGTACCACAGCATTTATGGGCACAAGGTCCAACTGATGTAGGTTGTATGCACATTACACCCTATCGTGTCACTCTGAAACAAGGTGTTGTTTTACCACGAATCCGACAGTACAAATTGCCACCCGAGGCTGTAGTAGCCTTATCCAAAATTATTGACGAGCTCATTGCTCAAGGAGTGGTTGTAGAAACTGACTCCAATATATGTAATTCTCCTATCATTCCGATTCTTAAATGTACTGATCCAAATGCACCTCCAGTTTATCGATTAGTGATTGATCTCCGAGAACTTAATAAATGTATCATACCTCAGTACCCAGTAGTTCCAGATATTTCTTCCCTATTGACTGCCATTGATTCCGAAGCAGCGTTCTTTACAGTTATTGATCTCAAGAACGCATTCTTTAGTGTTCCCATTCACCCAGACAGCCAGTTTCTTTTCGGTTTCTGTTTAAATGGAAGAAGCTATAAATTTACACGAGCTCCTCAAGGTTTCACAGAAAGTCCTAGTATTTACAGTCAAGCACTTAAAAGACAACTAGACAGTATTCACATGCCAACTGACACTGCCCTGCTCCAGTATGTCGATGATCTGTTAATCACAGCCCGTACAGAACGTGACTGCGAACGTGCGTCACTGACAGTCTTGTATTTTCTGGCCGAGATGGGGCACAAGGTGTCCCCTTCGAAACTGCAATTCTGTGTCCAACAAGTGGTATACCTTGGACACTTGTTGTCCAAGAGGGGTAGACAGTTGACACCAGACCGTATCCAGTTAATAGCACATCTTCCACAGCCCAAGACACAGAAGGAGGTGCGAGCTTTTATCGGCCTCACTTCTTACTGCAGACAATGGATCCCTCAGTATGCATATCTAGCCAAACCACTGATACAGTTAACGACACAGGAGGCAGCCACATCGACTGTCCTTCCTTGGACCCAGGAACATACACTTGTTTTTAATGAGTTAAAGAAAGCTTTATGCCAAGCACCTGTATTAGCGACACCAAACTACAGTAAGCCTTTTACACTTTTTGTCAATGAACGTGATGGTACAGCATTATCTGTTCTCACACAAGATCAAGCAGGCCAACACAAGCCTTGTGCTTATTTTTCTAGCACATTAGATCCGGTAGCCCAGGCTCTGCCTGCGTGCCTCAAGTCAGTTGCAGCCACAGCTCTAGCTATTAGACAAAGTGATTCCATAGTGTTAGGACACTCCCTGACAGTACAAGTTCCACACTCCGTGGAAGTTCTTTTAAATCGAACACAGACTCAACACTTGACAATTGCACGTTTAACAGGATATGAACTGACACTGTTTCAGCCACACATAGAAATCAGACGCTGCAACGTATTAAATCCTGCTACACTTTTACCTTCGATTACATCAAATCCTGCCACACATGACTGTGTGGAAGTTATTAACATCATGACTAAGCCAAGACAAGACTTGACAGACATTGCATTGCCTGACCCAGACCTGACACTCTATGTGGATGGTTCATGTATGAGAACGAGTACAGGAGAGTTAGTAGCCGCGTATGCAGTGACTACTGAAACTGAAGTTATAGAAACACATCGTATTGACACCCTGTCTGCTCAAGCAGCAGAGCTCATTGCTCTGACCCAAGCCTGTATACGAGCCAAGAACCTGAAAGTAAACATATATACAGATTCTCGTTACGCATTCGGAGTCGTACACGACTTTGGAGTACTCTGGCAAGAAAGAGGTTTCATGACTTCTCATGGAGCCAAGATTCAGCATGGCCCCCTCATTCAAGCTCTGTTAGAAGCGATACATTTACCGAAAGCCATTGCCATTATGAAGTGCAAAGCACATACGAAAGCTACTGACACCATTTCCCAAGGTAACGATCTAGCAGATCGAACAGCCAAACTTACAGCTCAGACTCCAGACATTCCAGTTAACACGACAAAGACAGATGTTCCAGTCCAGACGACTTGTATGACAGTTAAGGACCCTACACAAGATGTACTAGACATACAGACACATGCTACCCCAGACGAAATCAAGAAATGGTCTGAACAAGGAGGGGTCCAGACAGATCAGGGATGGTTGACGAAGGGAAAAGCCACATGGTTTCTCCTCGACTCTGTGGTTCAAGTCATTATTAACACCGCACATAGTCCAGCACATTTAGGAGAAAAAGCCATGTTAGACAGCATCCAGAACCTTTGGTTTAACAAGCATTTACGAGCAGCAGCCAAACAGAAAGTACGTACCTGCATGATATGTTGTCAGTTCAATCCAGGTAAAGGTGTCCCGGTGGAACAAGGTGGATTCCATCCTCCTGACCACCCTTTTGAAGTCCTCCAGATGGATTATATTCAGATGGATCGATGTCGAGGTTTCAAGTATGTCCTCGTAGTTGTATGCGCTTTGTCCAGGTGGACAGAAGCATATCCAGTCCCAGATTACACTGCCGCGACCACTGCCAGGCAGTTGGTTCGTGAGTATTTTCCTCGCTATGGTTTGCCCAGGGTCGTATATTCAGACAACGGCCAGCCATTCTCATCCGAACTTATGAAACAAGTATCTCTTCTGTTAGGGTACCAGTGGAAGTTCCACTGCGTACGACACCCCGAGGCAGCTGGCCTCGTCGAGAGACATAATCAGACTCTGAAAATACGCATTGCAAAGGTCTTTGCCGAGAAAGGCGTAGATTGGATGGTAGCACTGCCAGTCGCCCTTTTTTACATGAGAATGGTCGCTCACTCCCGTTCAGGTCTGTCACCTTTCGAGGTTGTTTTCGGTCGTCCCCCGAACATGTGGGGTACACCTATGCCACGTAAAATTACAGATGTTGACAGTAATATGCTGACAGATTACCTAGCTTCCTTGATGTCTGCACTACTCTCTTGTCGTTCACAGGTCGCGGCTGCTTTTCCAGACAACACCCAAGTGAAACCGCACGAGGTCGTTCCAGGTGATCTGGTTTTGATCCGGAATTTTGATCGTTCAAGTCCGCTGGAGCCCCGCTGGAAAGAGCCGAAACTAGTTCTGATGACCACAAGGACCACCGTCAAAGTGGAGGGCTGCAAGGGGTGGCTCCACTCCAGTCATATCAAACGATTCCATGGACTCCGTCCAAAGACTTTTTTCAAGGACTGCCCAGATACTGACTCTAAACTTCCCCTGTTAGAGAAAACTCCGCAGCAGGAGTATAAAATGAAATTGAGGTCTAGCAAGTCAGACAGTTTAATTGTTTAAGTCCCTCTCGGGTGAAGCGGTTAGACAGGTTCCTGACATGTATGAGATAGACCCCCATAGTGAGAGAGTTAGTCGAAACTCCAAGAAACTACGTTATTGTAAAAATCTGCGCAGCAGATGTGTGATCACTTTATTGTTTATGTTATTTCTGAGTCTTACGGTTACTTGCATAAGTTATGTTCTACATGTATTTTTTCCTCCTATTGATTCACATGTACATTTGTCTTCTAATGATACAGTAGAGCACACTTTTAGTGAACTACCTCCTCACGAGTTATCCTACAGACTTGCCATGCGCAACAATACTTTTATCCGAATGTTACACTATTCACACCAGACTAGCAATGCCACTAATTGTTGGGTGTGTGGTCGACTCCCCCCTTTCCAGATACCAAAGGGAGTTCTGCCACTCTTTCCCTATCCGTTTTCACACAATGGTTCGTGTGGAGCATGGTTTACGATAACATCATCCTCAGACGATAAGTCTCTTTTGAATAGAACATGTTTCCCAGACAAGGAAGGTCTTTCCCACAGAACAGGGTTAGATCTAGAAAATGAAGTATATGATCTAGGTAACTTTTCCTCTAATTTCATGGTTTTGAATGTTCAGTCTGAGACTACTCCAGACTTGCCTGCTATTACAGTCCTACCAGTGAAAGGCGAATTATGTGTTAGAAAGAATGGTTCAGTACATCTAGGACACAGTGATTGTAATACTGTGGTCGAGTATAGTGACAGTGGGAAGTCTACTCTCAAAGCCTCACGTCATTCGTATTTTGTATGTGGTCAGACCGCATATATACGTCTGCCCCTAGATTGGGATGGAACATGTTACATTGCCTTCCTACTGCCACCAGTTTTCCTAGCCCCATCCGATTATCACAGAAATACACATCTAGTACACGTCAGACATAGAAGGGAGATCGAGTCCCCAATTGTCGATCAAACTGAAACTGCATTAGAACAGTATACAGATTTCAATAAAGGTTTCTTTTTCTTCATAGGTCCTGTCCAGAATAGTAAGCTAATACGTAGGCTAACCAGAACCCTTGAAGCAGTAGTGAATGAGACTACTTCCGCTCTAGGTAACTTAACAGAAGAACAATCTGCTATCAGATTTGTCGTTCTTCAAAACCGCCTTGTTCTTGACGTCATACTGGCCGATAGGGGCGGGGCTTGTAGAGTCATCGGATCTAGTTGTTGCATTTTCATTCCTGATAACGCACCGTCTGTTTATTCAGCTATAACTAGACTTCATAAAATAGCCCATCAGTTTCACCAGAATCCAGGCACCTGGACATGGTCCGGTTGGCTCTGGAGTATAATATCTGCCTGGGGATGGAAAGTATTGTCGTTTCTAGGTATAGTAGTAATGATCATATTCAGTTGTTGTCTATGTTTACAATGTGGCCCTGCGATTTGCGGCTTGTGCGCTACCTCTTGTATTCCAGGTCCCAAGTCCCATTCCAAGAAGATAAGAGACGAGCAAATGATGCTCTATGAACAGATAGATGGTATCATGAATATTGATGTTTCCTGAAGGAAACGTAGGGAACAAGGAGGGAATGAGGAAAATTATATTTTGCCCTGTCGTGTGTCCCTACGTGTTCCCCATCGTATGTTATATGTGCATGATTAATATGCATATGTTCCCCCTTGACCGAATAAAGACGCAATTATAGTTGTGTCCAACGTTAGTATGCCAGTTATCCAGTCCTCCTGAAAGCAACAAGTATTAGGCCTATGTTGCCAACGTTCTACATTGTGCACGTTAAATTCATCGAGTTGTCCCCGTTTCTAGGCCTCATAAGGGCCCAGACACCAGATTCAAGTCTCAAGCCTCCTGAAGCACTGCTCCTAGAGAAGCAGCCCCCACCTGCATCCCTGACCCTTCACTTACTCTCTGCCAAGCAGCGCGGTGCCCGGCCCGGCCTGCCTGCCTGTCTGCCAAGAATATGTTATGCCTCTAGTTATCAGTTCAGCTCCCTGGCTTCACATTCCTAAGCTAACGAACCGCATAAACATCTTCAGCTATAGTCTAGTCTTTCTGTCTCCATGCAAGAGAATTACTGAATTAATGTTCATAAAAGATTCATAGCACATGCAAGACATGTAGAATATATGCATGCACCAGCCTTAGTGTCAAGTAGCCTTTGCCCTGATGACTTTTAGATTCAAGCAAACATGTACTCCAAACACGAGATACCAGATATGCTATAGGTACATGTCGTCCTGACATCCAAGACTTTAGTCTCCTCTTCTAGTGCAGAATTTAGAGCCCCCAGCTCTCCCCAGTTACACGTCATGGCCCGTTTGCGCGCACCAGTAGGTTAAAGGTTCCAGCTGCCCAGGTAGCCCCCTCCATGTATCCACCCATTCATGACACTTCTTTGACGTTTACATCACATGTCTCCGTGCACGCCCTGTGCACGCCTTCTTTTCACGCCCATATGTTCTTATCTTCCGTTTGTCACTTGTTACGCCTACTGTATTCAATGTAATTATACTGTTTTACTATATATACTGTATGATGTTAATGAGACGTTGCAGCTGCCATTTCCATGCCATTCCATGCCATTCCCCTTTTCCTTGTGTCTGTCCCTTCCTGAACCTTTGCAGGTGATGGAACCCGATGGTCCATTGGCTCGAGCCATCTAATTAAAGCCTGTTTGACTCAGATTCCACGGATCCTGCCTCTTATTTATTGAGCTATCCTTTTCAGTTAATGTATAGAAAAATAGTACCGGTAATTATTTATTTATTTACCACAGGTGGACAAATCCTGTTAGAGAAAAACTCACACATTCATTTTTAGCTACTGTGAGGCCTACCTCTTCCACAGGATAACAATGTGTTACCTTATTATCTTTGATAAGTGATAACTTTTGTTTTGTAACAGGCAGAAATATATTTATTGTTTGAAGAATAGTAAATGAAAATCCTCTCTAATAGTAAAGTTGAATTTTAAGTCATAACTCTTAAAATTGTACTTTTAAAAAGTCTTAACCATTTGGTGCTGTAGCTTGTATACTGGGCCACATAGTTAGGTGGATTTGGCAGTTGGCCTTCTCAAGAGGGCATTGCCTCATTTGCATGGGGGTGTGGCCTCATTCAAATTAGGGAATCCCTTTAACTCTGCACCAACGCCATAGTATAGATGCGGGCGCGGAGGCAAAGAAGCTGTCAGGAGGGACACTGACAGTGTTCCACCTAAAACGTGCTCAGGAGGGTAAAAATGGGTGCTATGGACCCCCAAGACATTCCCTTGCAGGTGGGTGCAGTCATTCACTGCACCCGCCTGATTGTGCCACCCACCCAGTTCTTTAAACATGGCTCACTCTTGCCATTGAAGAGCCTGTCTGTGCAATTTTATTATGCCATTTTGACCAGGCGAGTTAACCTAATTGAAAGGCCAAACCTTACAAATGTAACCCCTGAAGTAGTGCCTGGGCAACCCTATGGCAGGGTGTAATGTATTTAATATGTAGGACATTTACTTTTGAGTTTGACATGTCATTGTAGTCAAATGTGTTTTACACTACTGCAAGCCCTATCTCTTCCATAGGTGAACATGGGAACTGCCTTGTAACATTTTATAAGTGTAGTTTCCCATTGGGACAAGATAGGAAAATTAAGCTTGATGTCTCTGGATTCAAAACTGATGATGAAGTCGGATTTTAAATTGTTAGTCTGAAAATGCCACTTTTAGAAAGTTTTTAAATGATGGAGGGATGCACACCTTTTTTAACACATTTCTTGTCTTCTCCATTTTTATCTTTCCTTTATTGCCAATTGCGTGTAGATCGGTTGTTAGGCGTTTGCCCCACTGCCATTAGTCAAAATGTACGATGTTGATGAAGATGGGTCTTTAAATACAAGCACAGCAGTGACCCCCGAAGAAGGGCCTATGAACGGCCCGAAATGCATTGGGTTTTCATATGAAATAAAGACTGCTTGCGTTGAACTTTGCATTATCCATATTCTTACGAAAGGCCTGGATTGGCAGTCTGAATACTAGAAAATTGAAAATTGGCAGTTTTATCCGGTCTGTGGATTTGGATTAAATAGTGAAAAATAAATATTTAAGAGAAAGAAAAAAGATTACGGTGAAAAGTTGGAACATTATAAAGTAATGGTTAAAAATGTTGGTGAAAACATGCACGCCAGGGCGGCATGAAGCTGTGCGAATGGTTCTTTGGGGCTACTAAATGTAGTCCCATCACTTTTAGAAAGTTGGCATTTTCTTACTTTAACCATTCTGTGCATCTGCCTGTCTCTGAAAACACATCTGGGCTTTGTGCATTGCCTCTTAAGAGTCACACAAGGGGAGCTGGGATGTGACATCTGCATTATGATGGCCAATCACCAGGCTGATGGGCCATCCTGAGGTAGATTGGAAAGGAGGAGCTGACACTTGCACCTCAATAGGGCTGTGTCTGTCCCCATACAAAGGACTGTACATCTCCCTGTAGTGAGTCTGGAGTCAGGGCAGGAAATGAAGGGGCCTTGTGATCTTCAAATGCCTCCTCGATGTCTCCCCCACTTCAAAGGCACATTTGGGTATAAGTACTGGACCCCGGACACCACAAAATTAGAACTTTGCTGAAACCAATGCGATTCTGTCTGGAAGAGGAGCTGCTTTGATGTAGGAGGGATTGCCACTTTTTTACCTTCATTGCTGTGTTGGCCTGCTGCCTGCTGTTTGCTATGCTGTAGGGGGGCCTGCCACTTTGCTACCTGCTCTGCTGTGTTGGCCTGCTCCTTGTTAACTGGCAATGAGAGGGAATGGACCTGTTCTCCACATCCTTGAGCCTAAGTTTCTCCAAGGGATTGTTGGCTCGTCTCCTGTTTTCTGAAGTCTCAGAGTCACAAAAGACTTCTTGCAACTATGATGGTGCTGCTGGACTCTGCCATCTGTGAGTCCTACCCTTGCCTGAGGTGCCTCCTCGAGTAATGGGCCTCAAAAGAGGGAACTGCAGCTGTTTTCTGCACAAATCGATGCAATGCCCCCTTTATGCAGATCGGAACCGACGATGAGACCTCCAACACAATGCAAGGTTCGATAACGATGCAGCACCGATCCGAAGATGCTGCTGCGAAGCTCGACTTCAACGAAGCATCACTGAGTCATTGACAATGACTGTGAGGCTAGACGTTGACATGGCACCGATCCTTAGACTACCACTGCAAGGCTTGACTCCGATGCATCAACCCAACTGCGTGAATTGGACTCCACTCAGGGAGTCCTCACCCTGACAGTTGCTCAGTACAAGGCAGTGCTTAATTTGAGCTCGGCACTGCCACATAATGGTCAACATCGGCACTTTTGATAGTCTGCCAAATTGTGGTGCTGTTTGTCTAATTTAGAGATGAACACAACAGTTGTTTGTTAAGTCATTATACTTAAAAAAATAATATCTGTCTGCAAGCCATTCATAAAGCTTGCGGTGCCTAGAATAGTCTGAACTGTCACATTTGGAGGAGTGTGATGCCTAGCAGTTATGCTGGTACTATCATTGGCAGCACTGGCAGGTCAATGAGATGAGCAAGCTGGAGTTGGCTCCTGTCAAGGGCCCTGGCACTTGTTGTTTCACAAATTAAGCACTGGTACCAGGTACTTTTTCAGCTTGCCCTGCGTGGGTCCTGTAGTCGGCCTGCCCTCCATCGTGGTTGGCCTGAACTTTAGATTTACCCCAGTCTAGTGCGACCTCAAGTAACCTTTTAGTGCTATTGACTTTTAAACCCAGCTTTCTTTGTTTAATCCTTAACAATTCAGATCTCGATTTCTAATAACTGTTTTTTTGTTGTTTTGGTCTTGTTTTACTTTGATAAATATCTCTATTTTTCCAAAATGACGTGGAGTCTTTTTGTAGTGTATTGTTTTTCATTTTTGTGTTTAGATTATAGATACAAGAAATTGTTACGTCCTGATGAAGGTGGAATCTACTGTACACCGAAACGCCGCGTAGACTGTTTTTTAACCATTTGCAATTGTCTCATTAAATGGAGACAAGATCCTTTATCTTTTTAGATTGTAACCACTAGGGAGGCCCCAGGTTCATGATATATGAAGAACAATAAATCTTTCTTTTAACAAAAAATATTTTCTTAGATGTGATTTTATAATGCATTGTGATACCTAGAATTTTATTAGAATATTTCTTTGTTGCTAAATGTCTTTTTACCTACTTTAATACCTTATTCGTTGATATTTGCAAAGAAATAGACTCTGCAATAGAGAGGTTGTTTGTTGACGTAATATTGTGTGACAGGGTCTATGTCCTTTTAGTACTGTACATACCCCTTCCCTGTTAAGATTATAGGGGTACCTTCCTCCCTTTGTTGGTTCATATTCAATCAATCAATCAATCAAAACATTTGTAAAACGCACTGTACACCCATGAGGGTCTCAAAGCACTGGGGGGGGGGGGGCTGCTACTGCTTGAACAGCCATTTCTTGAGGAGTCTCCTGAAGGTCAGTAGGTCCTGGGTCTGCCGTAGGTCGACGGGGAAGGTGTTCCAGGTCTTGACGGCGAGGTGGGAGAATGACCTGCTGCCAGCAGTTGTTCTTCAGATGTGTGGGGCAGTGGCGAGGGCTAGGTCAACGGAGCTGGCGGTTCGGAGTGTTGACAGTGAGTCGTGTGTTGAGGTAGGCTGCTCCGGTGGTGTGGAGTGCATGTCTTGTGAGCGTGGGTGAGGAGCTTGAAGGTGAGCCTCTTGTTGACAGGGAGACAGTGCAGGTCTCTCAGGTGTTCTGTGATGTGGCTGTGCCAAGGGATGTCAAGGATGAGGCATGCAGAGGTGTTCTGTATGCGTTGGAGTCGCTTCTGGAGTTTGGTCCAGTTTGCTACTGACGAGGCCCTGGGTGACCGTCCTTCTGGTTTCAGTGGGGATCCATCTGTTGATCTTGCGGAACATGCGGAGGGTGTGACGGCGTTGACTTGCTGGGTCATTGATAGTGATGAGTCTAGGATGAATCCCAGGTTGCGTTTATGGTCGGTGGGTGTCTGTGCGGCTCCTAGTGTGGCCGGCCACCAGGAGTCATCCCAGGTGGAGTGAGTGGGTCTGAGGATGAGGACCTCTATCTTGTCTGAGTTCAGCTTCAGGTGGCTGTTCTTCATCCATTTGGCGACAGTCTTCATTCCTTCGTGGAGGTTGGTTTCTGCGGTGGTGGAGTCCTTGGTGATGGAGAGGATCAGCTGGGTGTTGGTGGCGTATGAGATAATGTTGAGGTTGTGCGATCGGACGATGCTGGCGAGTGGTGCTATGTTAAAGTTGAAGAGTGTCGGGCTAAGTGATGATCCTTGGGGTACGCTGCAGATGATCCTGGTGGCTTCCGAGTGGAAGGGGGGAGACGGACACTCTGCGTTCTGCCGGTGAGGAAGGAGGTGGTCCAGTCCAGGGCTTTGTCGCAGATCCCTGCTTTGTGGAGGCATGTGCACAGGGTGTGGTGGCAGATGGGATTGAAGGCGGCCGACAGGTCCAGGAGGTTGAGGGCCTATAAAATTGTAAGAAATTGGGTTATTGGTTGAGGATGGTGGAAGCCCGACTCAAATAATAAACACAATCCTTGGCAGGATGAACCACAAAAGTCACTAAATAAGCCTGTGCTGCATTGGAAGGCTGACACAAAAGCAGTTAGGCTTTAATTAGAGGAAATGTCTAAGTATGTATGCAGTACTCTAACAGCATTAAAGTAAAAGAAAGCATAGGGGTCCCACGGCAAGGAATTCTGTTCTAACATGTGTCCCCCCAGCAGAAAGCAGGGAGAACTACTCTACCTCATGGGAGGGTTAGGTTGAAAAAAATGGAAAGACCATCAGCTTTGGCATGGCCAGTCCCAGGGTGATATCCCACATGCAAAGTTGGTTCCCTGTAAGGAGACTGACCACCTCAAAAGTTTGTGATTCTCACCCCTCATCTGCATTAGCCATCAGAGGGGTCTAAGGTAAGTCTGAACCAGGAACTGTGTCCCAAACAAGTGTGGTCTCAACTTCTTCAGTGCTCAGATCACTGCAAGTGTCCTCCACCCTTGGTCCCTGGAAAGTAGCATCCTGCTGATGAAGGTTACAAGTTGGGTCAAACCCTCATCATTTAGCTGTGAGAGTACAGCCCCCAATGCCAGAATCTGATGCATCTGTCTACATGATGAATTCTTTGGAGAAGTTATATATCTTAACCACATGTGCCGTGCACATGGCCTACTTGAAGGTGTCAAATGCTTTCTGGTTTGCTCTGTCCAGATGCTGGCCATGAAAGTCAGGCCTGTCCTCTGCAGGACATGTAGAACTGCTATGGAGTGGTGCAGCTGGTCATCTCAGCTAGAGATAATGACTGCTATGTTATCCAAATAGACAGCACTGTAGTCGCCCAACCTAAGCAGGACTTGGTTAGCTAACCTCTGGAAGGTTGCAGCCACATTCTTTAACCCACAGGGCATCACTGTGAATTGGAAGTGGCCCTTTGGGATAGAGAATGCATACCACTCCTTGCCCCATTTGGTTAAGGCAATCTATCAGTACCCCGGTATCAATGCAAATGTACGCCTTGTATCACCCCCCAGGAAAGAATGAAACCTTCATAGACCAGCTAATGGAGATTATAACGGATAACAATAACACGCACTCCAACGACATATTCTTGGGCGACTTCAACTTGCACTGGGAAGACAAGAAAGACAAACAGATCCTCGCTCTAAAAGACTTCCTAAATGAGCTAAATATTTCCCAAGCTTGCACACAACCAACACATAAAAAAGGAGCAACGCTAGACTGGATATTATCAAGGAACAAGAACATATTGGTCCAATCCGTTACGCCATGCGACTGGTCGGATCACCATATCATCATCTTCCTAATTCCAACAATGGAAAGGAGAAAGACAGCACAGCCCGTTAAACGTAAAAAGTGGTCACGGGACACGAAGGAGCCAAATGTGGAGCGATTAGTGGAGGAATGTGAGAAGGACCTGAAGCCACCTAACAGCCTGAGGAATGTGAATGAGCTAACAGAACACTACACTACAACAGTAACAAAAATAGTTAACACCACCATGCCACTAAAAATTAAAAGAGTCTCCGAAAAAGACAAGAACCCATGGTTTAACGAGTCATTGAACGAGGATAGAAGGAAACTAAGAATGGCCGAAAGAAAATGGAGAGACTACCCGGCAACACCAGAACTTAAATCACTGAGAAAAATCAGAAACGAATACAACAAAAAGATCCTTAGATCCAAAAAAGAATATATTAGGTCAGAATTGGACAACGCCAAAAACAGACCACGGAAACTATTTGAAATTTTAAAACAGCAATCCAACAAACTAGCAAAATCGGCCCAAGAAACCACCAAAACGCAGCTAAGCTGTGAAGAATTCTCAGAGTTCTTCACTGAGAAGGCCAACAAGTTGGAAATAGAGCTCAAGACGGCAGCGGACAATCTGCACAAACAACCACTAAGTCTGACCATTGTCACACCGACACTCAACCACAATGAAGCAAAAAACAAAGCACACTGGGATACCTTCGAGCTATATAACCAGACCATCATAGCCGAAACACTAACGGAAATCAAACCGAATAACCACTATAATGACCCACTCCCTGCCAAATGTCTACAAAAAATAAACCACATCATCATCCCAATATGGACAAAAATAATAAACGCCTCCCTGTCACAAGGGAACCTTCCAGACTTCTTAAAAACGGGACAAGTTGTCCCCATCATCAAGAAGCCAACAGTGGACCCAGCAGATCCTAACAACTTTCGCCCAGTCACTAATATCCCACTAATGGCCAAACTAATCGAGAAATGCGTACAAAACCAACTGAGCCAACACATCGCAAATTTTAGGCTACTGGACGACTGTCAATCGGGATTCAGAACAGGACACAGCACGGAAACAGCAATCCTACATATCGTTGATGACGCAATACAGGCCCTTGACCGCAATAGGACGTGCTTACTAGTCCTTCATGACCTGTCATCGGCATTCGATACGGTAAATCATGAAAAATTACTTGAAAGACTGCACAACAGGATGGGAATGACGGGAACGGTGTTGAAATGGTTTGAATCCTTCCTTCATAACAGATCACAAAGATTTTGGGTCAATCAGACACTATCCACATCATGTCCGAACTCAATCGGAGTTCCCCAAGGATCGACACTATCACCCTCTCTTTTTAACTTGTACGTCGAACCTCTGACAGAAATCCTCCGAAACGCTAACATAGCCTATCACATGTACGAGGATATACATCAAGATAGAATCCCTGGAAGACATCAAGTTAATGAATGAGGCATTAAAAAAGGCACTAATTTGGCTTACAAGTAATCACCTGAAGCTCAATGCACAAAAAACGGAATTCCTATTGATCTCACCTCCTAAGAAATATTCTGAAGCGGAAGAATGGACCAAACTGATCACAGCGTTAAGTTGTACCCCTACGCTAGTAGACTCAGCGAAATCATTAGGAATCATATTAGACAAGAACCTTGACATGAAAGCGCACATAAACTCAATGGCAAAGAATGCTCGCTTTCACCTGAACTACCTAAGAGAAAGTGAAACCATTTATCTCTCCGGCAGATCTCAAACTAGCAATACAATCACTAGTAATCTCAAGGATTGAATACGGTTGCACAACCTTAGCAGGCCTTCCAAAAATATCCACGGCTCCGCTGAAAGCATGCCTCAATGCGGCTGCAAGACTTTTAACCGGATCAAGGAAATTCAACCGTATCTCCCCGCATCTAAAATCTTTAAATTGGCTACCGTACGAAGCCAGAATCCAATTCAAAATGGCATGCGTCACCCACAAAGCCCTTCATTACAGAACACCTAGTTACTTGGCCCAGAAGATCGAGCTGTCTGGAGGAGGAAGGCCGGTAAGGAGCGCCAATATGCTAATGCTGAAACCACCCATCTTCAGGAAAAAGAAAACATACAACAGAGCTTTCACAGGGGCAGCCCCCAGAATATGGGACTCGCTCCCGCCAAATATCAGAAAAATTACAAACACATCAACATTCAAACAAGAAACTAAGATCTTCCTAATGAGTAAGTTCCTGACATAATGAAGACACCACGAGAACTGGAGGTGATTGAGTCCCGGAACCGGGATGAAGAATACACTGTTTAAGAGAGGTGTGGCTCACTGGTTAGAGGCGGCAGACCTGTAAGCAGAGAACGGCCCGGGACCAGGGTTCAATTCCCGACGCGGCAGGGTCTTGGACCAGGGTCAACTGACTCGATAATTCTCGCCTCGGTGCCTACTCTAACAAGGGAACACACTCGGTAACTCTGGGCATTAAGCTTGCCTCATCTCTACAACGGCCCCCCACAGACGCCAGGGATGCCTGGTTTCACCCTGGAGATACCCAGAAAGGGACCATCTCACAGGGAAAACCAGGACGGGTTCCCCAGCGGTCTACAGCGCCAGGACACTCAGGTAGAGTAACAGTGCGCTTTACAAGTATCCAACATTTACATAAGAACGAAGTAGAACATTCTGAACAGGAATACAGACTATCCCTTACAAATCGTGGTATATATATATGCCAGGATATTTATTCGGTCTATACCTCTGCATCCCAGCAGGAAAGACTTATTATAGAGCTCTACACTTATCTACCTCAATCAATATATTAAGTTGCAATGTTATGTTTAAGGGAATTAGGCCTCGACACTTCTACCTCACTCAATATATTATAAGGCAATGTCTACGTTATGTAGGTACATTACCACAGAACAGCACTATCTATTCTAGGTTGTTCCTTTGCTATACCTCGACGAACACCTAACCTAGTTCATGACAATGGGAAATATTTACTGTATAACTCGACACTTATCTACCACTCATTAGAATATTGTAATACTATGTTATGTGAACTAAGCCACTCGACACTGATCTACCTCACTATGATAATATATGATAATGCTATGTTATGTGAATCACATATCGACAGAATGTATAGTTGTCTGTGAAGCGCTCTGATACCCAAGGGTCAAGTTCGCGCTATATAAAACTCTCTAAATAAAAAAAATAAAAAAAATACTCAGGAACATGATTTGCCACAAACGGTCAATGATCTTATCAGTTTGGAGGATAGGGTGTACATTGGTCCTGGTGACTGAGATGATCCTGCTGTAATCTACACAGAACCTGAGCTTTGGTGTTGTGCCCAAGGGGAGGCCCGGTGGCCTTGGATACTACAAACGCTGGACCGCCCCAAGGTCTGTTGGATTTCTCATCTTACCCCTAGCTCCAGCATTTTGGATTCCTCATGCTTAATACTGGCTCTCAATCTGTCAGACAGCCTGTGAATTTTATTTTTGACCAGCATGCTGTCCCCTGTGTTATTATCATGGGTACACCAAGTGGTGAGCTGTGGGATCAGTGGTAAAAGAGAGGTAAACTGCCACAGCAAGTGGTGACTGCCCCTCTGTCGCTCTGGGGTCAAGGGAGATAACAGCACCCTCTGTTAACCTATCTTACTCTCGGAAAGACATAAGATCAGAGATAAGATTGCTTTTCCCCTCCACAGCATAATCCATCACCAGGAGCATGGGTACCTCAGACGTCTCAAAGTGGGGATTGAGGTGGTTGACATATGGCACACTTAAGCGGTTTCCTAGATTTCCTGAGGTCCACCAGATAGGTTGCCTCCCCCTTCTGCTCCTTCACCTCATAGGGCCCAGTCCACTCGTCCTATAATGCGCAGGGCTGTATTGGCTGTATTACCTATACTTCTTTTCTGGCTTGGTACCACAGTGGCTATTTGATCGTACCAGTGTTTCATCACATCCTGGCTCGCTTCCAAGTTCTCAGTGGCTCTTTACAGAATCCCTTTATCTGAGACTGGGGTGCCACATATAGCTCATTTTATCCTAAGGTAGTTTGTTGGGTGCTTGCTCCCACTTCTCCTTGACAGGACTGAGAGGTCCACACAGAGGGTGGACAAACAGAAGGAAAATGGGACAGAACTCCTTCTCCCTTGAGGCACTTGCCTGTAAGCAAAGAGAAAGTATGGCAAGAGAACATCCCACCTTCACCTCATGGGTTCTTGAAGGCCTAGACTCATGTTCTTCAGAGTCTTGTTAAATCTTTCATGAAATCCATTCTTCTGGAGTTGGTATGGGGTGGAAAACCTGAGGTTTACCCAACACACATCCCACATGGACATCATGTAGGCAGATATGAAATTGGTACCTCAGTCAAATGCATCGTCCTTGGGAAAACACACAAGGGTAAATATCCCATCAGTGCCTTGGCCAGTGCAGGCGCAATCACCTTCCTCGGAGGAATGGTCTCCGGGTACCATGTGCATGGTTTAACAAGACCAGAATAAACCTGCTCCCTTGGGTAGTCTTGGGGTCCAAATGTCCAACAATGCCTATGACCAACCTCTCAAAATATGTGTAGTGGAAACAGGGGGTGCTTCTGCTTTGCCCCTGGATTCCCACTGGCCTTGCAGGTTAGACAGGATTTGCAGAAGGCATCTGATTGCCTTCTTATTCAATGGCAATAGAAGTGGGTAATCAATTGGTTAAAGTGTTTGTCCTGCCTCAGATTTCCTGTCAGGGGTATGTCATGAGCTATCTCCAGTAAGAAAGCCTTGTAGAACTGAGGGACCCCCAACACATGGATTGCTCTAGAGCCTTAGGCTCATTATACAGTAGACCATTCTCCCAATAGATAAGGTGATCCCCAGAGGTGTCACCAGCTACCTGGGCCTCTACCAGCCACCTTATGCCCTCCTTAGGCCCTCAAGAGTAAGGATTTCCCTCAGTTTGCTAGCCTACCAACACAGGTAGATCCCCCAGGGCAGCAATGACTTCCCAGTAGGTTCTGGGGTGTAACCCTCAGGGTAAGCCCCCTCCCAGACTATGGGAATCTCTGGGACGGGTTTCCTATGCCCTCTGCCCTTTCTCTCTTTGCCAGGTACCGAGCCATTTTCCAGGCATCTGTTTTTTTTGTATTACCTTGACGGGCTGCCATTAACTTTGTGATTAGGTACACCCACTCATGCATTCCCAACATCTCCAGGTGTGACTGGAGCCCCACCTCTTTCCAGGCTGTGTCCTTCATGTCATTCCATAACAGTCAGTCAATAGGCATGGCTGGACTCACAGCTACCTTTACAGTACCTGGAAGTCCCCCCACATGTAAAGGGGACTATAGAGCTACTCAATAGTGACTCACCTGGTTGTCTGAGGTGACACCCTGGTGGACTACATCATGGACGACCTGCTCTGAAGACACCAAATGACGCCAAGCAATAGTCGCACTGCCTTCTGGATCTCTGTGAGCTTCCAACCCTCTATACATTGTTTATGACCCACTGACTGTACGTTTTGGTATTAACAGGCACTTGGGTCTTTGACACCATCTCTTTGTCACCTAGGGACACCAGGGTAGCCTTTTTACCCTGTACACTGCTAACTGGAACAGCCTCCTCCCTGAGCACTACACTCACCATTCCCTGGAGAGACCCACCTGTGGGGGGCAGCACCCTTTCCTCCTGAAGGGCCTATATTAGTATCACTCATGGCACTTGGGAGTAAATTCGCCTAACTGCTTCCTCCTAGGGAAACTTAATTTCTTTTGTTCAGGATGGGACTGGGAATCATTTTCCTGAACACTTTTTGGGGGACCTTGAAAGCACTCTTTAGGTTTATCCTTGTCTCTCCCTCTTTCTCCCTCTTTGTCTATCCATCTTTATACTGGTGGGCACCCTTTTGATGATCCCTGCCAGTCACCTTCTTTGACACTCTGGAGCTAATCCAGAAGTCAGCCTTCTTTGCAAGCTTCTTGGGTACAGTGACCTTGGTGTCTATCAGGTGTTGGTGCAACTTTGTAAAGCAATTACAGAGCAGGTGTTCTCTTAAAACAAAGTTGCATCACCCATCAACATAACTCAGGTTGATTCCTTCCACCGTACCATTCAGTACCTTACCAGAGTATTCAGCAAAATCCAGCCAGTACTGGTGAGAAAGGACAGTTTGTGACTGTCCCTGAATCACTGGCAGTATGTCTCTGGGGTGACACCAAATTTGGTGATAAGGGCTGCGTTAATGGAGGTATAGGTCATCAGGTCAGCTACCTATAATACCAGTCGGATATCCCTTCCCACCACTGGATTGTGATTCCATAGACTAGCCTCCCAATTCTCCTCTGATATCCTATACATTCTCATGGCCGCCTCAAGGGTTGCAAACCACTTATCAATATCACCCCCCTCCTCCTTACTAGGTAGCAGGTCTTTATGAAAGTGGACCTTTTGTTTCCATTGGAAACTGCATTGTCTGTGCCACAGTTTCTGATGGACTCCGAGAGTTGTTTGGCTTTTAGGTCCAGTACCTTTTCACTCACTTCACAAGCTAGTAAGATGTTCTTCTCCTCTAAAGGGATTTCAGCCTGAGCCTCTATTTTGACTGAGGATCTCTATGCCTCAGCCGTTTTTTGCCTGGGAAATAACCTGGTGACCTACTGCTCGCGGCCCCAACCTGACCCCCATCACCCAGGCCAGAAATCTTGAAATCATCCGGGACAACAAACTGGACAGTTAGCCCACATAAAGACAGGCAGCTCTACCTGCTTCCACATCCTTAAAATGCTATGCAAGATTTTCAAATGGGTTCCAGAAAACACCAGAGAAACCATAAAACAGGCACTGGGGGCATATTATCAAGGACCGGTGTTAAAATTATCGGCGTTTTATTGGCAGGAAACTGCCGATAAAACGGCGATAATGGGCTTGATAATACACCCTTGTTAATTCCCATAGAAGCCCATGTTGACATAAGAACATGGGCTTCTATGAGAATTAACAAGGGCGTATTATCAAGCCCATTATGGCTGTTTTATCGGCGGTTTCCTGCTGATAAAACGCCGATAATTTTAACACCGGTCCTTGATAATATGCCTCCTGATTACTAGCAAGTTGGACTACGGCAACTCACTCTATGCAGAAACCACCAAGTGAATCCTGGACAGACTCCAAAACATCCAGAACCCAGCAGCAAGGCTTACCTTGCACAACCCACATCACCACACATCTCAGACACCACTACTAGCTCCCCATAAACAAACATACTCAGTATAAACTGCTCACTCACACATACAATGCACTACACAGCATTGGTCTAGCTTACCTCAACAATAGCATACATTTCCACGTATCTCCCAGACACCTCTTCCCGGCTGGATTCTCACTCCCACACATTCCCTGTATTCATAAGACCTTGGCAGCTGTTTCCCATACATGGAACAACCCCCCACAGACATCAGAACGTCTTTATTGCTTCCCAACTTCCGCAAGAAGCTGAAGACATGGATCTTTGAATTATTTTTGTCCTAGGAGACAGTTGCTTATCCACCTGCAAAATGCCTAGCAATCCTCATGGGTGCATGCCATACAAATAACATCTAACATAGCTTAATATTAGTTAACGGAGTCCTAATGTTCAGCAAGAACAATGGTGTAAAGGCAAAACATTCCAGGAAATGCCATGCCAAGAATGTCAGATCTAACATGAATATTCCTAACATGCACCATAATGTGATCGTTTCTCAGCCTAAGTAAACAGTAAACAGTTAATTCATGAATGGATTACAAACAAGTAAAAAGTAAGCAAACATTTCTAGTTCCATTACTGTTGTAAATGACAGCAGATAAAAAACATGTATCTTAGCTGGTAGTCTGACACTTTAAGAACATTTTATATTTCTTCCAGGTATTGCTATTGGCATGATGGTGCATTTCGACAGTTAATAATTCAACCTTCCTTCCATTAGCGGTGGGACTTGTCACATCCTTTCATTAAGCGTTCATGTCAGAGCTGATTACTTCATGAAATGAGATCCTGGAGGTCCCCTTCAACCTTTGTGACACAGAGAGCAGGTCACTCCAGTGTCTCTCAGTTGGGGGATATGGAGCACATTCACAAAGACAAGATCAGCTAGTATCATGAGTCAATCAGCTCCAGAGAGGGACGCAACTAGAAACCAAAGCATTTGATTTTTCCAGCGGAAGGTCTTCCATGAGGAAAACTGCTAGCGGTATTCAGCACTCTTGAGGCAGCAGTCTTGCAACCAGGTGAAGGGTGTCATTACCACTAAAAAATGCTCTACTCAAACAAAGTTAGGCATGGAACCACTAGGTAACAGGATGGATCACACACAGAAGCATCTTCCTGCAGCTGTTGATTTAATGTATCAATGTTATATAGTGTATTGATACTTTCTAATGAGAGTGCCAAGCCTTCGTCCATATTTTGTATTGATGCAAATAGGGTACCTTATGGTGATACATAACTGTACGAGTCACTCACTGGAGGTATTGACCACGAAACATATCATTTAAACAATATCTATGAAAACCCCAACACAAATGATTTGGAGGACGGCAGGATGAACATCAGTGGCATAAAAGAGTACCTCTTGACTGGGTAAAAATTCAGTTCAACATTGAGTCATATCAAGGGATGTTAGCATCCTCAAAACAAGAATTGCTATGGGCATTGTGGACCAATACTACACAGCGCTGGCTTATATGCACAAGTCTGTGTTTAATAGAGGTCCTTCCAGTGTCCCTCCGGCATTCCTTTCAATTTCCCACAAGTCCACTCAATGGATGTCCTTACTTTTTAATTGTAAATCTTTGCCCCACTGTCTCCCTAGCTAGCAGTGTAATCAGGTGAAGATTTCCTTTGCTGTCATTAAGCAGGGAATGATGATATTTTCATTTGGACACATACAAGTGACACTAAAGCTCCTTTAACAGCTGCACCAGGAAAAGATGGTTCTAGCCACATAGTGCCATAGGTAAACTGCCCTACATTAAAAATGCAGCAGTAATTTACGGGAACTTCCTGTTCACTCTTTATATAACAAAGTCCTGAAAGTTTTACTGTAAAATGATACCCTGTCGCATCTTCTTAAAAGTAGCGTAGTTTGGATCTCATATGGGCTCGGTGCCGAATTCATGCCTTGCGAGTCTGCCTAATATTAATATTAAGGGGTGCTTTATCCTTAGCTCCCAAAACCTACACAAGACAATGACTGGACTATTAACATGGAGTCTTCAGGTTCACTGACTTTGATGTTGAAAAAAGCTCTTGCAAACTTACTCTGCGAGCAATGTGATCAATTTTAGTTGAAATGAAAGCAAACATTTATAATTCTGTGAGATTTTTTTTTTATTTATTTGCTACTCTACAGGGTATTTACGGCTCACAAGGAATGTCACATTTTGCGAATTTCTTAGCGATCCATCAGCTTTCAAACTCTTTCATTCTTTACTTTTGCCAATCTTGTTAATCTCGCAGGATTTAACTCTGAGCTTGTTACCCTGCAATACCAGCGCGCTCTTCAGCCTCTTCCAACTCATGCTGAATCTTGCGATATTTGGAAAGGTTAGCATTGGATTGCTCCTCCTAAAAAGGAACCACATGTTAATGCAGTCTGTAAAATATGGTTTTCAATTCTGATCTACAGAGACGGAGCCTGAAAGCCATTGGCACAACAGTTCACACACGTCTACTGGGATTCCCACAATTTTTCAAGTAACATATTAATCTACTGGATACAGTTGAAGTTTTATTCCTATAAGGGATATGAGTCTGTACAAAGCCAAGATGGGAATACTGAGTCAAAACCTTTATAATCTCTAGGATTATAGAGGAGGGAAGTACTTCACAAGAAAAACCGGTTTCAACTAAATATATTACAAACAACGTTTTCTCAAGTATACATTCCTCATGCAGCGCAGAGCAGCAGCCGCAAATGTGCTGCGCTGCGTAAGAAGTAGAGAGCAGGAGAGGGAGTAATGTACTGAAATATGGCACTCTCCTCCCCTCTCCCTAGCTCTGGCACGGAACTTTGCTTCTTTGCACCACAGAGGCACCTTTGTGCCAAAGGGAAAGGGTGTCTCTGTGAGTCAAGCATAGGTTAGTAAATACTGTGCTTAGACTAATTTCAAACATTTTCCCACTTTGTATGTATACTTTACAGGCAGCACACATGCAAAGTCAGAAAATAAAGGCAAAAAAAACATTTCTCCTTCATAGTGCCTGGTTGAAGGGTACACTATTTTCTGATGCTAAACTCTGTCTACTTTATTTAGTAAATTGGGTTACCCGTCAGAAAAGTTGGGTGGTTGCATGGGGACACCCATGCAATACCCATGGTACGCCCCTTGGCGCTAGGTAATAAAAAGCAGTGCATATGTTACTTTCATATTATTTCCACCACAAAGCAAGTTTAGCGTTGCAAAGAAAATTTGATAAAAAGATTTCGTGCCGATTTGCGTCACTTTTGTGGTGCAAACACGGCATAACATTTTAGTATATCTTCCCGTCCGTGTCCATTTTTATGCATGCACAAATGTATACACATGGGAATAATACTTGAAAGTATCATGTTTATAAGGTGCGCTCCTGTTATTGTGCGTGAATTTCAAGACATTTGCAAATTAACTTAAACACAGATGTGAATAGAGGGTCTTTTAAAGTTTCAGAACATTAGTGTTATGGTATCAGGGAATATTTAGCCTCTGTTTCTGAGTAGTTTCATTAGAGTATTTACTAGATGGAGAATATCACTACTAGTCTCAATTTTGTAGAAGGCAATGAAACATGTTATGCAGATCAGCATTTCTCACGCCAACTTCAGTATGTGTTGACTTTCTCTTAGCATTTGACGGCAGTAAATGTCACTAGACAAGCAAAATCCATCTGGGTAAGTTGTGGGGGAGGGAAGGTGTTAATTAGTGAATGCGGTAAATACCCTGTGCAATAATTCCATCACAACTCTGTATCTACACAGTGATAAGATTTTTCCCCCTCCTCAAAGTGAGCGCTTCTGTGTAATTCGTAGTATTTAACATTCCCTTATTTTCACAAACACGTGTTCTGGTGTATTAATTTCAGCTGTCAGTGTAATATTAAATGAGAACCACTTAGAGCACAAGTTCGAGAAGGATTCTTGGTCAAATGAACACTGATAAATCAAGAATGAATGAAGCATGTCTAATAAATAGGATGTAAACTGTAAACAGTTGTTTTTAATTATTTAACTTTTATATTTTATTATTATTTTATATTTGTTTAGCAATTATATACCATGAAAATCAACTATCTCTCCAATGGAAAGTTAATCTGCCAATTTACATTCAGATGTGTATCTGCTAACTCTAATCCTGCTTCAAAGTCAGCAAGTTGCATCTTATGTTGTCTGAGATTACAAACATAATAAAAGTTTTTGTTCAAGTGGTGGCCAGGCTCAGTGACCCCCCCAAAAAAGTAACACATTGTTGAAACAAATTAAGACCATTGGGGGTTCTGGAGAGTAGGACAGCATCATCCACATGAAGTAAATCAGTAACCTTCCTGCCAACTAAGGGGACATCCAAGACTTTGTTAGACAGGGCTGTGCCTATTCCATTACTATATAGAAAAAACAAGAGCGGTGCCAGGACACAGACCTGGTGTGCCCGTGTCTTCAATATGAAACTGTCTGACAATTCACCTGCTGGGTCGTACCTAACTGAAGCTAGCAAATCATAATGCAATGCTCTTAGGAACTGCACCAGGTCTCTATCCACCCCTAAAGTAACCAGGACCTCCCACAATTTAGACCTTACGATGTTATTGAAGGTGCAGGAAACGTCCACGAAAGCCACCAGAAGGAGCCATGTTTACAATAGTATGTTCACTAATCTGCAAGTGCAAATTTAGGCATTGCTATGCCATGCCAAGCCCATCACAAACCCCATACTGCATCTCAAACAGAGTATATATCTCCCTAACCCAAGTTGGAAGATGTTCCAGTACACAACTCCCTCCGCCAGCTTCACTGCTGAATCCAGCCCCTAACAACATGGTGTTTGAGTTTTACACTATTTAAATATTGGTACGATAACACCAGTGTGCCATTAATGTGTGACCTGACTTGCTGATTGCAGTAAAGCAATAACACAAACATGGAACCCACAATTCTTGATGTGATTTATACAAATCCATGGGCACCCCATCCGGCCTTGTGGCCTTGTTTGAAGGACTCTTGTTGATTGCTTCTTTAATTCATCAAGGGTAAATTCTAGGGCTAATGTTATGTTATGTTATTTTTATTTATAACGTGCACGGCTACTCCGAGGAGTGTCCTGGCGCGAGCCTAGGAGAGAGTGAGCACCAGATTAAATGAAGAGAAATGTTTTCAGTTTTTTTTTTTAAACAGAATCGGATCCTGAATACACCGAAGAACAAACGAAAGCGAGTTCCAGGTTAAAGCGGCTTTCAGAGCAGGGGAGCTGCCACCCATCTTTTACAGACGAAAACGCGGAACATGCGCCAGAAGATGAGTGGAAGAGCGGGAAATGGGAAAGCCACCTCCTCCTCAGCATACTGATTAGAAATATATACACACAGACTTCTTTAAAATGATTACCCCAAGCTTCTTGCTGATTGTAGTGATTAGAGAATTAGGTTCAGTAGCAGTTTTGATGTTATTAGCCACTGACGAAAAATCCCTGGTATCTTTCAACCTGCATGCCATAACCAACTTGCAACAGGATTAATTTTGTAGCTCTTTATTCAGAGTCCATTGGGTGGCCTTGTACTCTATTCTACATCATTGAATTTTGAAGGTATCCATGGGCATTTCGTTCAGTGCCCCATGCAAATATGCTGAGGCCTTCCTGCAATGCTGGTGACACCTTTTAGCCTCATGGACTCCTGATCTACTGGGTTTCGTAAGCAGGCTACTCTTGACTAGACTCAACTGGACACATTGATTACCCGTGGTCCAGTGATCATTAATGAGAGTAAGGCACAGCAGCAGTTCCTCCAGAGGAGCGGATGTGCATTCCCCCCACACTCCTGCAGAAAGAGAGGAAAATAAAATGATAATAAGTTATTTTATTACCATTTTATTTTTAACTCTCTGCCTACTAGAGTGTAGGGCAGGGCCAGTGCATCATTGCTGACAAGTGATTGACAGCAATGAGCAGTGCCCCCCTGGCTAACTTGCTACAGCCAAACCGACATGCAGTTCAAACTCTCCAACCCAGCTGTCTTAGACTTCTGGGTTGGAGATCAGGCGCATGCCTCCAATGCCTATTGGAGAGGTGATGCAGCCTGCTCTAACCAATCCAGAAGCTTCACTCATGCAGGATAAGAGCCGCATCTGGATTGGATAAGGCAGTTGTCTATCTGATGTTGGATCGCACTCAGAGGACACAGGAGCAAGGGACTAGAGATACGTGGAGGACGTGCTGCAGGAGAAAGTATGTGAAACTTTTTCTTTTTAGTAATTTTTAATGTGAAGTACTGTTGTAATGTATGTATGTATGTTTGTTAAATGTATGTTATGCCCCCTATTGTTTTAAGTCACCAACCGCCACGGGTAAGGCAATCAGACACCAAGGAAAGATGATTCAAAGTTTCAACAAAGGGATTTTCAGGTCGTCATTTCTCCATGCCTGACACAGGCCTTGTGTCTTAACTGTTAAGGATTGTGTGGCCACACTCTTTTTGCCTTCACCCCTCCTCAGGATAAATAAATCAAGACTTAAGGGATTATGGTCACTATATAAGCTTACATCTATAACTGCCCTAAAAAACCAAGCTAGCAGTTCTCGGGTGGCAAACATATAGTCAATGACACAGTGGCACTCTCCCCTTTCAAAGGTAGCCTTAGCAGAATAGGCTGGGTCCCAAAGTTTACTGACGTTGATAAGATCAAACGATTTAATCAGTTGGAAGACAGCATGGGCCCTGTGGTCTCTGGACTGATTATACTACTAACTATACTAATGTTGTCAAACATGGTACACTCATTTCCCACCTGTGTTAATGCAACTTTAGTAATAAAATCCCCACCTAAAATAATTTGATAACCTTTGTGCAAAAATGCAAATTGGACTTCAAGGCAGAGAATAACATATTAAAATTGGCAATGTGGTGAGACTCAAATTATAGAAGATAATTAAGACAATATTCAAACTATTAGGCCATCTGGATAAAAAAGCTTTGAATCTGTTGCTACTGGAAGGGACCAGCCTATTTTTACACTCCAGAGGGACTTTAAACCCGGCCGATAATCCTGCCCTTCATCTGCTCGATAAACATGGGACCACAGAAACCGTGTGGGACTAATAACCATCCATATTAATAGTTTCATGGCCCATGTCTCCTGCAAAAAATAATATCATATTCACGTATGAAGTTACCCCAATCCTTGCAGCCCACTTTACTAGAACGGCCAGCAATATTTCAAAAGAGAATATTGACCTCATGGATGGGATTCACTGGGGTGGCTTGATTCACCTTGCTAGTTGGCAAGGAGTGTTCTTTGAAATTAACGACTGTCAAATCCCTAAAATTTGCCAAGTCAATGTGTGGGCAGGGCGGGACAACAGAAGGGCCCACTTCAATACTAACATCCTGGACATGGGTCATTTTGATCACATTACTAACGCTTAGTCAGTCGTTCTCTGACAAATCGCCCAAGGGGAGAAAGCAATTTTGAGTGGGAATATTGAAGGAAAATGACTGGGCAGACACAGGGCAGAGAAAACTCTCCCGTGTAGGTGAATTTGTGACCAACTCTCTTTAGTAGTAGCCAAGGGGCCAGATCACACTATTACCAAATTTGTTTTGACCTTGATAAGAGGCTGGATCACCTGCAACCCTAGCACTTCTAAAGGCAACAATAAAACAATCCCCCATGAATTCTTTATGCATCAGCCCAACTCACCCCACCCTTCTCACCATGAAAACATCAGTATAAATGTTTCCCAGGCACCTTCTGTTCTTCTGAATCCAATGAGTAGTCTTGTTGATTAACTTCACAGCTGAGTCACAGGGGCGTAGCATTGGGGCATTTGCCATAACTATGAAATAGGAACATGCTGCTGGGGGGAGATTGCAACAAGAGATGCATCCCATAGCCGTACCCACCTGATTGGGAGGTAAATGATGGTTTCCCATTGTCCTGGGGCCCCCAGCTTGTAATCTGGGCTCCTAGCTAAACCAGACTCAGGAGCTACACTTGACACACAAATGGGCAACTGCCTCTTCCCCTCAACCAGGAGCCGTGGCTCCTGAATGAGACTTGATTGCATTGGCCCAATTATGGAGCTACTCCCGCCTCAATGGGGCTTCACGGTCATTGGACACAATGGCAGTTGATAGCTACTATTTGGAAATTAGGACATTTTTATCTGGGCACCCACTGCCTTTTCAATATACACATCAGGTTTACCAGCTTGTTTGCAGCTGCCCATTCCATATTAGGGCTTTGCTTTCACTTAGCCATCCTGCTAACACTCCAAGTCAAACAACAGGCAGATAAGTGTCCCATGTGACATTTAATAGCTGCCAAACTATTTAATCTGCCTACATCATACAAACCTGGTTTCCTAGAGGGCAGTCAAAATAGCACTTCACAGTACCTTTAAGCCCTTCGATGGCATGGCGGCCCCCGGCCGTCATGCGTGACGGTGGGCGTGTGCAGAGGACGACCGGGGGCCGTTCCAATCCCGCCCACTAATTAAATCACCCACACAGGGCGAAAATATGCGCAGCGCCAAAGGGGCTAAAATACAGAACCAAGAGGGGTGGCTCAGCCTCCTCTGGGCTCAGACGGGAGTGACAAACAACACATACTGGGCCCGATACACAAAAGTAAACCAAGATGTTTAGTCTAAACTTATACCACACATCTAAGTTTACGACTTTGGGTATTCATAAAGGGCATTTACGAGTAGTATGTTTATATATGCCTTCAGGGCCGATCTCCGCTTAGACTCAGGACATAAAGATAACTTGCAAATTCCCTTTGTGAATTCCAACAGCCGTAAACTTAGACGTTTGGTCTAACTTAAGACCAAACGTCTAAGTTTACTTTTGTGAATTGGGCCCATACTCTCTAATCTAGTCCACAAGGGATCATTTGTTAAGGCGCCATGCATTGGGACTGCTATTGGTTCATTGTTTCTATCTTAGCCATTACAGGGACAGCTGTGGGCAGTATGTCTACTAGTTAAAGGCCAGGTCTAGGGTACCTGCTGGTGATTAAAACACTCATAAAGTAAGGACTGTGACAAAGAAAGCAGCTGATTGGGTAAAATACTACTACTTTGTTTCATATAGACTTCACCAATGGAAATCAAGTGTATCAACTTCCAAATCTCAGCTAATTAACTGAGCATTAGTTTATATGCGTCAAATAGTATTTCATCAGATCCTGGTTTTTTTTAACAGCGGCAGAATGTGTCACAAAACACTTTGAGAAAACTAGATCTGCCACTCATGTTCAAAACATGATTCATGGGATTCAAAAATAAGTTACAAATGACTGCACCAAAGCATCTGAAAAGTAATAACTGAATGGTAGTATACATCGAGGTCCACAATATCAACATTCAATAATATTGCATCCGTTACGTCAACCTAATACTATATTGTGAGCTACATATATATTTACCAGTCTTAATCCCTACCAAAATTTCGTTCGGTGAGAAGCATAAAAGGAGTTACAATATAGTGAAACTCCTGCAAGTGCAAAGTGAAAAGAGGGTACGAATTACATATGTTCAATTAGAACATTGTGGAAAAAGTAGCTATAGGATTTTATGTGCAGATTAGGCCTAGACCAAAGTTTAATTTCACCAAAGTAATTGGCTTCCTCTTGGTAATTTCACAAAAAAACTATATGTGAAATTACAGAGATTACAAAATTACACCACATCATACAATTTTGTTGAGAACTTTTACTGCAAGATGTACCATTGTGGTCTTTTTTTGACACAAGCACCCTTTCAGGTTGAATTTTACCTAATGTGGACAGTTCAGGGCATTTTGTAGGTGCAAAATTACAAATCTGAATGCGAACAGCAGTGTTTTGTACATGAACAGCAGTTCCTTTAACATAGGCAGGCAACCAAACATTTGAGGTAGATTTATTTACCGGAGTGGAATGTTCAGGTATTTGTTTTAGCACAAAACCACAAATCCAAATGCAAGCTGCAGTGTTTTAAATGTAGGCAACTGGATAACAATTTGAAATTACATTTTTGCATCAAATTTTTTCTCGAATGGGCCATTTAGGTAATTTTATGAGTGTGAAATGCGTTTTGCACAATTGTGTTCAATTTTGCATAATTTTGTGGTAATTTCAGGTATTACATTAGAGTTCCTACCCACACCTAGTAATTATGTTGTCGATTGGTGCACATTGAAGGGCATATTATCAAGGGCACTATCGGCGCTTTAGCGGGAAAAAATCCTGATAAAGCGGCAAAAAATCTATCGCCCTATTAGCAAGCTGTCGCTAACTACTGTTAGCGACAGTTTTCCGGCGATAGCGAGCAAAAAAACTATCGCCTTGCATGGAAGCGATAAATATCGCTAATGATATGCGAGGTAGGCGTACCCTCGCTAAATCTCACAAAAAAAAGTCGCTAACACATAAAAATTTGCGCTAAGGCCGCTTACCTGGAGAGGAATAAGAACTGTTAAAACCAGTGCTAAAAATGAAAAACTGGAGATAAAAAGGAGACCATATAAAGGGAGACCAGACCAGCTCAGCCACGCCACAAAGCTGAGGACCTGCAGATGCCATGGAAGCAGTAATCATTCAGCTCGGAGTCCCACAAAGGCAACAAGCTACACTGTCACCAACACCACTTCCTGGACCACCACCAAGGCAGCGCCAAAGACGACGGCGGCCAATGCGCAGACGAATCATCCTTGGAGACCTACAACCACAGGATGTCATAGCCCACTTCAGGCTCAAACGGACATCAATTGACTACCTGCTGAACCACATAGCCCACAGGCTGACACCACCAACCCAGCGGATAACTAATATCCCCCCACAAACAAAGCTGCTGGCTGTGCTGCATTTCCTGGCCTCAGGGACATTTCAACCCACAACATCCAGACTCAGAGGAGTCTCACAGGCAGCCTTTTCAAGATTTCTCCCTAATGTGTGGGATGGCATAATCAGCCTGATACCCCAGCAACTCTACTTCCCCAGCACTGTGCGGGAACAGCTTCTGGTCAAGCAGGGTTTCCATGCCATAGCTGGATTCCCACAAGTTCTGGCTGCTATAGACTGCACACATGTCCGATGATTGCCACCTCTGGACAGTGCACACATATATCGAAACCGAAAGCACACTCACTCAAATAATGTGCATGCCATAGTGGACCACCGTGGACTGTTCACAAATGTCATTGCCAAGTTCCCTGATTCGTACATCTACCAGCAGTCAGTCATTAACCAGCGCTTCCAGGATGGGTCATATGGGAATGCAGTCCTAGTTGGTAAGTAGCAATCCAACATACCACTTGCATCAGCATTACACACATGCAAAACAGAAATGTGCAAATGTCCATGTCACAATATCACATACAACATGTCAAACAACATCACCGCACACCAGACACATTAACACCATGAACTGTGGGAACTGCAGCTAGATACATCGACCAAACTCACTCTAAGTTGTACACCCCTGCCCCCCCAGCAAATGTTGCGAGAGGTGTGAAACATGCATTTGTGATGGAGAAACATCACTCACAAAGAAACTTGCAACACAAGTCCCACTGTGCATGTTTTGTGCTGGACAGGCAGGATGAATCCCACACCAGATTTGGACATGTTGCCATATAGTGTGCAAATGTAGTCCAGCTTCATGTCACTTACCGTCAGTGACTCAGTAGCACACAACAATGTGTGGAAAATTGTGAAGGCTGCATGGAGGATGCTGAGGCAGGCAAGGCAGATGCAGACCACCGGGTACGAATCACTGACAAATTTTCGATTTCACTAAAATAGACCTACACATATATCGTGTCTTAAATATAGATTACAATTACATCGACACCCTATACTTATTTATAAAATTACAAAAACATCGATCTAACTATATCGATATACAAAAATCTCGACTACACTAATTTCAACCACACTTATATCGAAATAAATAATATCGACAGTCATTATTATATATACCACAATACAAAAACATCGATTACCAAAATATAGACATCAAAAATATCGACATTATCTAAATATCGACTTCTCTAAATTATTCTAACAATTTTTAGAAACATTATACACATTAAATAAATTAACATTATACCCATATAACTAGGTATATACATACTAAACACTATTAAATAAATATATCTCTCTAAAATAATTATAATAAATGACTAAATCTATACAAACAATTAATACTAACATTTTTAATATATACACATATTTATTTAATAATATACATTTTTTAAAGCTATACTATTTAATTCTATTATTTATAAAATACTTACTAATTCACTAATTCTCTGGGTAAACATTTCACATTCTGCAAACTAGAATATTTAAATGAAAAAAATTCAAACTAACCAATAGAAACTCTTTTCTAGGTTTCTAACCAATCACAAACAAACATTAATTAAACATACCCTATATAAAGAGTTAAAATTAAAACTCAAAAACCAGCAGAAATTATTCAGCTTCAAGGAAAACTGCACTTATTTCTACTACCCTAAAGATTCTTCTTATACGAAAATACTACAAATCAACTAAAAGTAAGTAATCCTATGTTTCAGGATAAAATGTTACATTCAATGCAACCTACTGTTCATTGTAAATATCTAAAACTGCTTTTCTATCTATCTCTACATATTTCCTAAACAGAATCAACGTTAACAAACAGATGAACATTTTCTAGAAAACTACAACAACAAAGTTAAAAAGTAAGTCAAATAAATGTCCTCTTTAAACACTAAGGAAATGCTAATTCAATAGTAAAAATGTTATAACTATCTCATAAACTCCTACTTAAATGTCTAATAATTTTTTTTTTATTAAACACATGTTTTAAATACTGAAAATGTGAAATGCTTGTTTTAAAAAAAGCTACTTCTATTATAAATACTAAACTAAATATTCATCATACCATTATTGTTTTCCACAGATACCTTTACAAATTAAAGCTGCAACATAACACCAAAGATTCTACCATCAACAACTAAAATTTAAAACTAGGTAAGCATAGAACACATGCCCAAGTACTAATATTTGTCTTTTAAACACTCACAATGCTAATACTTGACTTTTTGTAAATTTAATACAGGTATTGTTTTAAACTGATATGTACATCAGATTAAATATACTAAACTTTTTCATAATAAAACATAGTACCTTACCAAATGTGTTATAAAAATACACATAAAAACATTCACTAAAATATGCTTCATTTTCTTTCCACAGACCACTACAATCTATTAAAGCATCAAGCAACAAATACATCTACTTTGAAAATCTACTACTTTACAATAGGTAAGTACCCAAAAATGTTACATACTTAATTAATTACTCTTCTAATAAAAAGACTGTTTCTAATATTATTTAATACACCTTTTCTAGATTTAAGAAACCAACAATGACAGAAGATGCAAGATTTATAACATCTCAGAAAGGGAATTTTTTGTTATGCTATATGGGGTATACTTATACTCAAGAAAAACAAAAAGACCTTAAAGTTAACTGGAAATGTACAAAGTATTACTCTAACAAATGCTATGGCCGTGCAACAACCAGAGAAAGTAGTGTAATTAATACCACTGAACATAACCATCCACCTAATCTCTCAGAAATAGAGGTTAGATCTACTCTTGAAAATATTAAGGAACTAAGCAGCACCTCTGACCTACCAACAAGTGTAATACTGAAGGAATTAATACCTAGAGTACCTAGAGAGGCAAGAGGTCAGTTACCAACTATAGCTGCTATAAAAAGAACCATAGCTAGAACCAAAAAATCTAGTAGACCAACAATAGCAACACCTAAAACTTTTGAAGAGGTCATAATTCCACCTGAGCTTACCATAACTCATAATGATGAACCTTTTATCTTCTACGACAACAACAACAACAACAACGATAAAAGAATAATAATGTTTGCTACAAACACCAACCTAAAAAAATTAACAGATAGTCAAACATGGATGATGGATGGCACTTTTAGCATATGCCCTAAACCATTCTATCAATTATATACTATACATGGGCAATTCCATAATACCTGCATACCATTCATCTATTGTTTGTTACCAAACAAACAAACTTCTACATACACAGAAATATTAAACAAAATAAAAGAAGAAACAAGAGACTTCTTTCCCTTAAAAATTATAATAGACTTTGAACAAGCAATGATTAATTCTATCCTTAAAACATATCCACACACATCCATACAAGGATGTTACTTCCATTTTAACCAATGTCTATGGAGACATTTGCAAAAATTAACACTTAGTGTTGAATATGCAACAAATATTACATTTGCATACCAAATAAAATACCTCATTGCCCTAGCATACGTGCCAATCACCAATGTGGCTGAACACTATAACCTTTTAATAGAAAGTCCTTTCTATACACAAAATGAACAAAAATTGGCTCCACTTTTGGATTATTTTGAGGACACCTGGGTGGGGAGACTACACAGGTCAGGCCACAGACGACAACCTAAATTCCTAATTCCTTGGTGGAATGTATATCTACCAACCCTAAACCAAGAAGCCAAAACAAACAACGCAGTGGAGGGTTGGCATAATGCCTTTCTATCTTCAACTGGCCGAACAACTCCTACACTACACAAACTACTAACAGCAATACAAAAAGAACAAAGTTTCCAAGAATTAAGAATACAGCAATCTGTCTTACAATTAAAGCCCAAACTATCAAGACAAACAGCCCAAATGTACCAATATTTACAACAACAAGTACAACTTTACCCCACAACAAGAGGACTTGAATACTTAAAAATGATAGCCAAAACACTCAACTGAAAATAATAATCCTAAAAAATTCTGTACATCTAAAAAATGCCTTAAATGTTACCAAAAACATCTTATTCACAAATTATAAGATTTTTTTTGTCTAATAATTATAAATATTTATACATTTTTAGCCAAAAAAAATATCTAACTCACCATAAATAGTTTTAAAATAGAACATTTCCCAACCCACAAAATTTAATAATATAAATGCATTTACCTTTTCACAACAACGTAATTAGAAAATCCAATGATTCATAACAATCCATGTAGCAATAAATCCACACCATAAAAAAAAGTGACCCAATAAATTGCAAAAATACAACTGTTCAAAATACATCCGAAATCCCAATAATTCGATAATTCTGAATCCATCAAAAACTCGAAAATGGTGTAAAATTTAAATAATCGCTCCAGGAAACCCGAAAAATAAACGAAGTGTAAAACACATATCAGTTACAACTGAAATGCACTTCTTAACAAAAAAAAAACGTAACAGCCCGGAAACGGAAAAGGCTGTTTCCAAAACCTACAAGAGAAAAATAAACATTCCCACCCACATAAAACTTAGAATAATACATTATTAATAACTAGAACATACATATTTCGAACCAAAAATAAATAAAAAGCCACAAACACAAGAACTCCAAGGCCGTTACTGAGAAAACGCTAAGAAAACGTAAAAACGTTAATACCTAACTACATACGAAGTTAACCCTAACATAATAGTCCACAAACAATAAATAACAAACTACTACCTTCAAAATTTACTTAAATTAGTTAAAATATAACAAATAGCACTCTTACCTTCTTAGACGTGGAGTAGCTTCCAACCGCGAGCTTGAATCTTCTAAAATGACCTAAAAAGACTAGGAGCGGTTACAAAATAAAAGACCCAAATGATAGTATTATCAAAATAATAGTGAAATAAATGTCAAATAAATTTGTTTTACTAGTAGAAAATTGTTAAAACTGTATAAATTATTTTTGTACATTTATGCTATGTATTATTATTTTTTCATAACAATATTATTCTAATATTATTTTTTTATTCTTACATTAATTATTAATATAGTTTAATATTTAATGTTATAATAAAGAAAAACATAATGTGTTTAAATTAGTGAAAATAAAAGTTTTTTTTCAGTATTTATATAAAAAATGTTACTAATATGTTTAATGTATTAATATTAATATTATAAAATTAATATTAATAAATTAAAAATATATAACAGATATTATAAATTAAAAAATGCATTGTATGATATTAACAATAATTATTATCTATGTTGTTATTTGAAAATATATCTACATATATAACATATATTGAAATTCACAATTTTATGTTACAAATGTATTAGTATGTCATTTAATAACAAATTTGATTTATTGTAATTTCTCTTAAAATGTATATACTCTATATATTATATTGATCAATGTTTTCTCATTTACTATATTATTTACATATACCAAAAATGTACTTTACTGGAAAAGTATCCAAATTCACAATTTTTTGTGACAATTTAGATGTATTTATTTGTTTAAATTGTATAAAATCATTATTTAACAACATTAACACTACGGTGAGATAGGACCATGGGGAATATTTAAAGACCAAACTCTGTGAACGGTCCCCAGGAGTATATGACAACAACAAGGTTCCAGAGGGTCTACACAAGAAGGTGTGAGCCTGCGGTAGCCAGAAAACTAGTCAGAACAAAAGGCCCTAGACTGACTTACAAAAAAATTCACTGTGACAACTCAGTGGATGGTCAAAAGTACCCATCAGTCACCACTCGAGACCGCCCTTCATCATTTGGGATTTTTTTGAAACCATCTATGCAAGTTGGTGATACTCAAAACCGAGGGGAGACTAGATGGTAAATAGTTCTCTCCCGTTGAGTGACAATAGTATGGTATACCACTATCTGTGACTGGTAAGTGGTAGAGGAGCGGTGTGACTGAGGGGGTGCAGTGCAAAAAGCCAAACGTGAAAACCTGAACCGACTCCCCAGTCGGTTCAGACGCCGGCGAAGGAGTAGCGACGGTTAGAGCGGTGCTTCACTCTATCCCTGAGCCACTGGCAGGTGGGGCGAGGTCTTCACGTCTCGCAGACTATGTGAAAGACACGAGCTGTGAGTTAGGACAAGACTCTTCACCTGGAGACTGCAGGTGATTTCATGTACTTGTCCTTTTACAAATTTCACTTATTATTTTGATTTGCAGTAGCAATTAATTATTATGAGGTCCTGAAGAAAGCAACGACCACTATGTCGATGAATTGCTGAAACATGTTGACCTAGTTCCACCCATAGACAGCGCATTTTTCAAACTGTCTCTACATAATAATGGTTTTTAGATTTGGTAAAGAGAGCATCATCTGAATAAAGTTTGAACTATGCTCCCTTATCCAATTTTAGACACTTTTTTGTAATATTTTTTCCCGTTTGGCTTTTTGCACTGCACCCCCTCAGTCACACCGCTCCTCTACCACTTACCAGTCACAGATAGTGGTATACCATACTATTGTCACTCAACGGGAGAGAACTATTTACCATCTAGTCTCCCCTCGGTTTTGAGTATCACCAACTTGCATAGATGGTTTCAAAAAAATCCCAAATGATGAAGGGCGGTCTCGAGTGGTGACTGATGGGTACTTTTGACCATTCACTGAGTTGTCAGAGTGAATTTTTGTGTAAGTCAGTCTAGGGCCTTTTGTTCTGACTAGTTTTCTGGCTACCGCAGGCTCACACCTTCTTGTGTAGACCCTCTGGAACCTTGTTGTTGTCATAAAATCATTATTTAAACACGTATTATTTGCTTTATGTACTATATGAACAAATAAAGAAAATTTTTGTTTAAAACTGTCATTTTGATCTACTACCCATTATTAAATAATAACTACTGATATATAAATTAAACATATTTTTTACTATATATATATATATAGATCTTATAATTTATTACATATATAATGAACTATTGTTATCAATTTACTATTCACCCATAAAATACAATTTATTTAAGTAGATGCTGGACACTGAACATAAAACATTTACTAATCCAAATCCAATATAAAGAATTAATACTAAACATTTAACCTATTTAATTTACTATTCCAACTCCAATCTACATTTAATTTAGGTAGGTGCTGGACACTGAACCTATTTAATTTACTATTCCAACTCCAATCTACATTTAATTAGGGTAGGTGCTAGACACTGAACCTATTTAATTAACTATTCCAACTCCAATCTACATTTAATTAGGGTAGGTGCTGGACACTGAACCTATTTAATTTACTATTCCAACTCCAAATTACATTTAATTAAGGTAGGTGCTGGACACTGTACCTATTTACTTTACTATTCCTACTCCAATCTACATTTAATTAGGGTAGGTGCTGGACACTGAACCTATTTAATTCACTATTCCAACTCCATTCTACATTTAATTAGGGTAGGTGCTGGACACTGAGCCTATTTAATTTACTATTCCAACTCCAATCTACATTTAATTAGGGTAGGTGCTGGACACTGAACCTATTTAATTTACTATTCCAACTCCAAACTACATTTAATTAGGGTAGGTGCTGGACAATGAACCTATTTAAATTACTATTCCAACTCCAATTTACATTTAATTAAGGTAGGTGCTGGACACTGAACCTATTTAATTTACTATTCCAACTCCAATCTACATTTAATTAGGGTAGGTGTTGGACACTGAACCTATTTAATTTACTATTCCAACTCCAATCTACATTTAATTAGGGTAGGTGCTGGACACTGAACCTATTTAATTAACTATTCCAACTCCAATCTACATTTAATTAGGGAAGGTGCTGGACACTGAACATATTTAATTTACTATTCCAACTCCAATCTACATTTAATTTAGGTAGGTGCTGGACACTGAACCTATTTAATTTACTATTCCAACTCCAATCTACATTTAATTAGGGTAGGTGCTGGACACTGAACCTATTTAATTAACTATTCCAACTCCAATCTACATTTAATTAGGGTAGGTGCTGGACACTGAACCTATTTAATTTACTATTCCAACTCGAAATTACATTTAATTAAGGTAGGTGCTGGACACTGAACCTATTTACTTTACGATTCCCACTCCAATCTACATTTAATTAGAGTAGGTGCTGGACACTGAACCTATTTAATTTACTATTCCAACTCCAATCTACATTTAATTAGGGTAGGTGCTGGACACTGAACCTATTTAATTTACTATTCCAACTCCAATCTACATTTAATTAGGGTAGGTGCTGGACACTGAACCTATTTAATTTACTATTCCAACACCAAACTACATTTAATTAGGGTAGGTGCTGGACAATGAACCTATTTAAATTACTATTCCAACTCCAATCTACATTTAATTAAGGTAGGTGCTGGACACTGAACCTATTTAATTTACTATTCCAACTCCAATCTACATTTAATTAGGGTAGGTGCTGGACACTGAACCTATTTAATTTACTATTCCAACTCCAGTCTACATTTAATTAGGGTAGGTGCTGGACACTGAACCTATTTAAATTACTATACCAACTCCAATCTACATTAATTAGGGTAGGTGCTGGACACTGAACCTATTTAATTTACTATTCCAACTCCAACCTACATTTAATTAGGGTAGGTGCTGGACTCTGAACCTATTTAATTTACTATTCCAACTCCAATCTACATTTAATTAGGGTAGGTGCTGGACGCTGAACCAATTTAATTTACTATTCCAACTCCAATCTACATTTAATTAGGGTAGGTGCTGGACACTGAACCTATTTAATTTACTATTCCAACTCCAATCTACATTTAATTAGGGTAGGTGCTGGACGCTGAACCAATTTAATTTACTATTCCAACTCCAATCTACATTTAATTTGTGTAGGTGCTGAACACTGAACCAATTTAATTTACTATTCCAACTCCAATCTACATTTAATTAGGGTAGGTGCTAGACGCTGAACCTATTTAATTAACTATTCCAACTCCATTCTACATTTAATTAGGGTAGGTGCTGGACACTGAACCTATTTAATTTACTATTCCAACTCCAAAATACATTTAATTAGGGTAGGTGCTGGACACTGAACCTATTTAATTTACTATTCCTACTCCAATCTACATTTAATTAGGGTAGGTGCTGGACAGTGAACCTATTTAATTAACTATTCCAACTCCAATCTACATTTAATTAGGGTAGGTGCTGGACACTGAACATATTTAATTTACTATTCCAACTCCAATCTACATTTAATTAGGGTAGGTGCTAGACGCTGAACCTATTTAATTAACTATTCCAACTCCATTCTACATTTAATTAGGGTAGGTGCTGGACACTGAACCTATTTAATTTACTATTCCAACTCCAAAATACATTTAATTAGGGTAGGTGCTGGACACTGAACCTATTTAATTTACTATTCCTACTCCAATCTACATTTAATTAGGGTAGGTGCTGGACAGTGAACCTATTTAATTAACTATTCCAACTCCAATCTACATTTAATTAGGGTAGGTGCTGGACACTGAACATATTTAATTTACTATTCCAACTCCAATCTACATTTAATTAGGGTAGGTGCTGGACACTGAACATATTTAATTTACTATTCCAACTCCAAACTACATTTAATTATGGTAGGTGCTGGACACTGAACCTATTTATTTTACTATTCCAACTCCAATCTACATTTAATTAGGGTAGGTGCTGGACACTGAACCTATTTAATTTACTATTCCAACTCCAAACTACATTTAATTAGGGTAGGTGCTGGACAATGAACCTATTTAAATTACTATTCCAACTCCAATCTACATTTAATTAAGGTAGGTGCTGGACACTGAACCTATTTAATTTACTATTCCAACTCCATTCTACATTTAATTAGGGTAGGTGCTGGACACTAATTTACTATTCCAACTCCAAACTACATTTAATTAGGGTAGGTGCTGGACACTGAACCTATTTATTTTACTATTCCAACTCCAATCTACATTTAATTAGGGTAGGTGCTGGACACTGAACCTATTTGATTTACTATTCCAACTCCAACCTACATTTAATTAGGGCAGGTGCTGGACACTGAACCTATTTAATTAACTATTCCAACTCCAATCTACATTTAATTAGGGTAGGCGCTGGACACTGAAACTATTTGATTAACTATTCCAACTCCAATCTACATTTAATTAGGGTAGGTGCTGGACACTGAACCTATTTAATTTACTATTCCAACTCCAAATTACATTTAATTAAGGTAGGTGCTGGACACCAAACCTATTTACTATTCCTATTCCAATCTACATTTAATTAGGGTAGGTGCTGGACACTGAACCTATTTAATTTACTATTCCAACTCCAATCTACATTTAATTAGGGTAGGTGCTGGACACTGAACCTATTTAATTTACTATTCCAACTCCAATCTACATTTAATTAGGGTAGGTGCTGGACACTGAACCTATTTAATTTACTATTCCAACTCCAAACTACATTTAATTAGGGTAGGTGCTGGAAAATGAGCCTATTTAAATTACTATTCCAACTCCAATCTACATTTAATTAAGGTAGGTGCTGGACACTGAACCTCTTTAATTTACTATTCCAACTCCAATCTACATTTAATTAGGGTAGGTGCTGGACACTGAACCTATTTAATTTACTATTCCAACTCCAATCTACATTTAATTAGGGTATGTGCTGGACACTGAACCTATTTAAATTACTATACCAACTCCAATCTACATTTAATTAGGGTAGGTGCTGGACACTGAACCTATTTAATTTACTATTCCAACTCCAATCTACATTTAATTAGGGTAGGTGCTGGACACTGAACCTATTTAATTTACTATTCCAACTCCAATCTACATTTAATTAGGGTAGGTGCTGGATACTGAACCAATTTAATTTACTATTCCAACTCCAATCTACATTTAATTTGGGTAGGTGCTGGACACTGAACCTATTTAATTTACTATTCCTACTCCAATCTACATTTAATTAGGGTAGGTGCTGGACACTGAAGCTATTTAATTAACTATTCCAACTCCAATCTACATTTAATTAGGGAAGGTGCTGGACACTGAACATATTTGATTTACTATTCCAACTCCAATCTACATTTAATTAGGGTAGGTGCTGGACACTGAACCTATTTAATTTACTATTCCAACTCGAAACTACATTTAATTAGGGTAGGTGCTGGACACTGAACCTATGTAATTTACTATTCCAAATCAAATTTATATTTAATTAGGGTAGGTGCTGGACACTGAACCTATTTAATTTACTATTCCAACTCCAATCTACATTTAATTAGGGTAGGTGCTAGACACTGAACCAATTTAATTTACTATTCCAACTCCAATCTACATTTAATTAGGGTAGGTGCTGGACACTGAACCTATTTAATTAACTATTCCAACTCCAATCTACATTTAATTAGAGTAGGTGCTGGACACAGAACCTATTTGATTTACTATTCCAACTCCAATCTACATTTAATTAGAGTAGGTGCTGGACACAGAACCTATTTGATTCACTATTCCAACTCCAATCTACATTTAATTAGGGTAGGTGCTGGACACTGAACCTATTTAATTAACTATTCCAACTCCAATCTACATTTAATTAGGGTAGGTGCTGGACACTGAACCTATTTAATTTACTATTCCAACTCCAAACTACATTTAATTAAGGTAGGTGCTGGACACTGAACCTATTTACTTTACTATTCCTACTCCAATCTACATTTAATTAGGGTAGGTGCTGGACACTGAACATATTTAATTTACTATTCCAACTCCAAACTACATTTAATTATGGTAGGTGCTGGACACTGAACCTATTTATTTTACTATTCCAACTCCAATCTACATTTAATTAGGGTAGGTGCTGGACACTGAACCTATTTAATTTACTATTCCAACTCCAAACTACATTTAATTAGGGTAGGTGCTGGACAATGAACCTATTTAAATTACTATTCCAACTCCAATCTACATTTAATTAAGGTAGGTGCTGGACACTGAACCTATTTAATTTACTATTCCAACTCCATTCTACATTTAATTAGGGTAGGTGCTGGACACTAATTTACTATTCCAACTCCAAACTACATTTAATTAGGGTAGGTGCTGGACACTGAACCTATTTATTTTACTATTCCAACTCCAATCTACATTTAATTAGGGTAGGTGCTGGACACTGAACCTATTTGATTTACTATTCCAACTCCAACCTACATTTAATTAGGGCAGGTGCTGGACACTGAACCTATTTAATTAACTATTCCAACTCCAATCTACATTTAATTAGGGTAGGCACTGGACACTGAACCTATTTGATTAACTATTCCAACTCCAATCTACATTTAATTAGGGTAGGTGCTGGACACTGAACCTATTTAATTTACTATTCCAACTCCAAACTACATTTAATTAGGGTAGGTGCTGGACAATGAGCCTATTTAAATTACTATTCCAACTCCAATCTACATTTAATTAAGGTAGGTGCTGGACACTGAACCTATTTAATTTACTATTCCAACTCCAATCTACATTTAATTAGGGTAGGTGCTGGACACTGAACCTATTTAATTTACTATTCCAACTCCAATCTACATTTAATTAGGGTATGTGCTGGACACTGATCCTATTTAAATTACTATACCAACTCCAATCTACATTTAATTAGGGTAGGTGCTGGACACTGAACCTATTTAATTTACTATTCCAACTCCAATCTACATTTAATTAGGGTAGGTGCTGGACACTGAACCTATTTAATTTACTATTCCAACTCCAATCTACATTTAATTAGGGTAGGTGCTGGACACTGAACCAATTTAATTTACTATTCCAACTCCAATCTACATTTAATTTGGGTAGGTGCTGGACACTGAACCTATTTAATTTACTATTCCTACTCCAATCTACATTTAATTAGGGTAGGTGCTGGACACTGAAGCTATTTAATTAACTATTCCAACTCCAATCTACATTTAATTAGGGAAGGTGCTGGACACTGAACATATTTGATTTACTATTCCAACTCCAATCTACATTTAATTAGGGTAGGTGCTGGACACTGAACCTATTTAATTTACTATTCCAACTCCAAACTACATTTAATTAGGGTAGGTGCTGGACACTGAACCTATGTAATTTACTATTCCAAATCAAATTTATATTTAATTAGAGTAGGTGCTGGACACTGAACCTATTTAATTTACTATTCCAACTCCAATCTACATTTAATTAGGGTAGGTGCTAGACACTGAACCAATTTAATTTACTATTCCAACTCCAATCTACATTTAATTAGGGTAGGTGCTGGACACTGAACCTATTTAATTAACTATTCCAACTCCAATCTACATTTAATTATGGTAGGTGCTGGACACTGAACCTATTTAATTTACTATTCCAACTCCAATCTACATTTAATTAGAGTAGGTGCTGGACACAGAACCTATTTGATTCACTATTCCAACTCCAATCTACATTTAATTAGGGTAGGTGCTGGACACTGAACCTATTTAATTAACTATTCCAACTCCAATCTACATTTAATTAGGGTAGGTGCTGGACACTGAACCTATTTAATTTACTATTCCAACTCCAAACTACATTTAATTAAGGTAGGTGCTGGACACTGAACCTATTTACTTTACTATTCCTACTCCAATCTACATTTAATTAGGGTAGGTGCTGGACACTGATCCTATTTAATTTACTATTCCAACTCCAATCTACATTTAATTAGGGTAGGTGCTGGACACTGAACCTATTTAATTTACCATTCCAACTCATATCTGCATTTAATTAGGGTAGGTGCTGGACACTGAACCTATTTAATTTACTATTCCAACTCCAAACTACATTTAATTAGGGTAGGTGCTGGACAATGAACCTATTTAAATTACTATTCCAACTCCAATCTACATTTAATTAGGGTAGGTGCTGGACACTGAACCTATTTAATTTACTATTCCAACTCCAATCTACATTTAATGAGGGTAGGTGCTGGACACTGAACCTATTTAATTTACTATTCCAACTCCAATCTACATTTAATTAGGGTATGTGCTGGACACTGAACCTATTTAAATTACTATACCAACTCCAATCTACATTTAATTAGGGTAGGTGCTGGACACTGAACCTATTTAATTTACTATTCCAACTCCAATCTACATTTAATTAGGGTAGGTGCTGGACACTGAACCTATTTAATTTACTATTCCAACGCCAATCTACATTTAATTAGGGTAGGTGCTGGACACTGAACCTATTTAATTTACTATTCCAACTCCAATCTACATTTAATTAGGGTAGGTGCTGGACACTGAACCTATTTAATTTACTATTCCAACTCCAATCTACATTTAATTAGGGTAGGTGCTGGACACTGAACCAATTTAATTTACTATTCCAACTCCAATCTACATTTAATTTGGGTAGGTGCTGGACACTGAACCTATTTAATTTACTATTCCAACTCCAATCTACATTTAATTAGGGTAGGTGCTGGACACTGAACCTATTTAATTTACTATTCCAACTCCAAACTACATTTAATTAGGGTAGGTGCTGGACACTGAACCTATGTAATTTACTATTCCAAATCAAATTTATATTTAATTAGGGTAGGCGCTGGACACTGAACCTATTTAATTTACTATTCCAACTCCAATCTACATTTAATTAGGGTAGGTGCTAGACACTGAACCTATTTAATTTACTATTCCAACTCCAATCTACATTTAATTAGGGTAGGTGCTGGACACTGAACCTATTTAATTAACTATTCCAACTCCAATCTACATTTAATTATGGTAGGTGCTGGACACTGAACCTATTTAATTTACTATTCCAACTCCAATCTACATTTAATTAGAGTAGGTGCTGGACACTGAACCTATTTAATTTACTATTCCAACTCCAATCTACATTTAATTAGGGTAGGTGCTGGACACTGAACCTATTTAATTAACTATTCCAACTCCAATCTACATTTAATTAGGGTAGGTGCTGGACACTGAACCTATTTAATTTACTATTCCAACTCCAACCTATATTTAATTAGGGTAGGTGCTGGACACTAAACCTATTTAATTTACTATTCCAACTCCAAACTACATTTAATTAGGGTAGGTGCTGGACACTGAACATATTTAATGTACTATTCCTACTCCAATCTACATTTAATTAGGGTAGGTGTTGGACACTGAACCTATGTAATCAACTATTCCAACTCCAATCTACATTTAATTAGGGTAGGTGCTGGACACTGAACATATTTAATTTACTATTCCAACTCCAATCTACATTTAATTAGGGTAGGTGCTGGACACTGAACCTATTTAATTTACTATTCCAACTCCAATCTACATTTAATTAGGGTAGGTGCTGGACGCTGAACCTATTTATTTTACTATTCCAACTCCAATCTATATTTAATTAGGGTAGGTGCTGGACACTGAACCTATTTAATTTACTATTTCAACTCCAATCTACATTTAATTAGGGTAGGTGCTGGACACTGAACCTATTTAATTTACTATTCCAACTCCAATCTATATTTAATTAGGGTAGGTGCTGGACACTGAACATATTTGATTTACTATTCCAACTCCAATCTACATTTAATTAGGGTAGGTGCTGGACACTGAACCTATTTAATTTACTATTCCAACTCCAAACTACATTTAATTAGGGTAGGTGCTGGACACTGAACCTATGTAATTTACTATTCCAAATCAAATTTATATTTAATTAGGGTAGGTGCTGGACACTGAACCTATTTAATTTACTATTCCAACTCCAATCTACATTTAATTAGGGTAGGTGCTAGACACTGAACCAATTTAATTTACTATTCCAACTCCAATCTACATTTAATTAGGGTAGGTGCTGGACACTGAACCTATTTAATTAACTATTCCAACTCCAATCTACATTTAATTATGGTAGGTGCTGGACACTGAACCTATTTAATTTACTATTCCAACTCCAATCTACATTTAATTAGAGTAGGTGCTGGACACAGAACCTATTTGATTCACTATTCCAACTCCAATCTACATTTAATTAGGGTAGGTGCTGGACACTGAACCTATTTAATTAACTATTCCAACTCCAATCTACATTTAATTAGGGTAGGTGCTGGACACTGAACCTATTTAATTTACTATTCCAACTCCAAACTACATTTAATTAAGGTAGGTGCTGGACACTGAACCTATTTACTTTACTATTCCTACTCCAATCTACATTTAATTAGGGTAGGTGCTGGACACTGATCCTATTTAATTTACTATTCCAACTCCAATCTACATTTAATTAGGGTAGGTGCTGGACACTGAACCTATTTAATTTACCATTCCAACTCATATCTGCATTTAATTAGGGTAGGTGCTGGACACTGAACCTATTTAATTTACTATTCCAACTCCAAACTACATTTAATTAGGGTAGGTGCTGGACAATGAACCTATTTAAATTACTATTCCAACTCCAATCTACATTTAATTAGGGTAGGTGCTGGACACTGAACCTATTTAATTTACTATTCCAACTCCAATCTACATTTAATGAGGGTAGGTGCTGGACACTGAACCTATTTAATTTACTATTCCAACTCCAATCTACATTTAATTAGGGTATGTGCTGGACACTGAACCTATTTAAATTACTATACCAACTCCAATCTACATTTAATTAGGGTAGGTGCTGGACACTGAACCTATTTAATTTACTATTCCAACTCCAATCTACATTTAATTAGGGTAGGTGCTGGACACTGAACCTATTTAATTTACTATTCCAACGCCAATCTACATTTAATTAGGGTAGGTGCTGGACACTGAACCTATTTAATTTACTATTCCAACTCCAATCTACATTTAATTAGGGTAGGTGCTGGACACTGAACCTATTTAATTTACTATTCCAACTCCAATCTACATTTAATTAGGGTAGGTGCTGGACACTGAACCAATTTAATTTACTATTCCAACTCCAATCTACATTTAATTTGGGTAGGTGCTGGACACTGAACCTATTTAATTTACTATTCCAACTCCAATCTACATTTAATTAGGGTAGGTGCTGGACACTGAACCTATTTAATTTACTATTCCAACTCCAAACTACATTTAATTAGGGTAGGTGCTGGACACTGAACCTATGTAATTTACTATTCCAAATCAAATTTATATTTAATTAGGGTAGGCGCTGGACACTGAACCTATTTAATTTACTATTCCAACTCCAATCTACATTTAATTAGGGTAGGTGCTAGACACTGAACCTATTTAATTTACTATTCCAACTCCAATCTACATTTAATTAGGGTAGGTGCTGGACACTGAACCTATTTAATTAACTATTCCAACTCCAATCTACATTTAATTATGGTAGGTGCTGGACACTGAACCTATTTAATTTACTATTCCAACTCCAATCTACATTTAATTAGAGTAGGTGCTGGACACTGAACCTATTTAATTTACTATTCCAACTCCAATCTACATTTAATTAGGGTAGGTGCTGGACACTGAACCTATTTAATTAACTATTCCAACTCCAATCTACATTTAATTAGGGTAGGTGCTGGACACTGAACCTATTTAATTTACTATTCCAACTCCAACCTATATTTAATTAGGGTAGGTGCTGGACACTAAACCTATTTAATTTACTATTCCAACTCCAAACTACATTTAATTAGGGTAGGTGCTGGACACTGAACATATTTAATGTACTATTCCTACTCCAATCTACATTTAATTAGGGTAGGTGTTGGACACTGAACCTATGTAATCAACTATTCCAACTCCAATCTACATTTAATTAGGGTAGGTGCTGGACACTGAACATATTTAATTTACTATTCCAACTCCAATCTACATTTAATTAGGGTAGGTGCTGGACACTGAACCTATTTAATTTACTATTCCAACTCCAATCTACATTTAATTAGGGTAGGTGCTGGACGCTGAACCTATTTATTTTACTATTCCAACTCCAATCTATATTTAATTAGGGTAGGTGCTGGACACTGAACCTATTTAATTTACTATTTCAACTCCAATCTACATTTAATTAGGGTAGGTGCTGGACACTGAACCTATTTAATTTACTATTCCAACTCCAATCTATATTTAATTAGGGTAGGTGCTGGACACTGAACGTATTTAATTTACTATTCCAACTCCAATCTACATTTAATTAGGGTAGGTGCTGGACACTGAACCTATTTAATTAACTATTCCAACTCCAATCTACATTTAATTAGGGTAGGTGCTGGACACTGAACATATTTAATTTACTATTCCAACTCCAATCTACATTTAATTAGGGTAGGTGCTGGACACTGAACATATTTAATTTACTATTCCAACTCCAATCTACATTTAATTAGGGTAGGTGCTGGACACTGAACCTATTTAATTTACTATTCCAACTCCAAACTATATTTAATTAGGGTAGGTGCTGGACACTGAACATATTTGATTTACTATTCCAACTCCAATCTACATTTAATTAGGGTAGGTGCTGGACACTGAACCTATTTAATTTACTATTCCAACTCCAAACTACATTTAATTAGGGTAGGTGCTGGACACTGAACCTATGTAATTTACTATTCCAAATCAAATTTATATTTAATTAGGGTAGGTGCTGGACACTGAACCTATTTAATTTACTATTCCAACTCCAATCTACATTTAATTAGGGTAGGTGCTGGACACTGAACCTATTTAATTAACTATTCCAACTCCAATCTACATTTAATTAGGGTAGGTGCTGGACACTGAACATATTTAATTTACTATTCCAACTCCAATCTACATTTAATTAGGGTAGGTGCTGGACACTGAACATATTTAATTTACTATTCCAACTCCAATCTACATTTAATTAGGGTAGGTGCTGGACACTGAACCTATTTAATTTACTATTCCAACTCCAATCTACATTTAATTAGGGTAGGTGCTGGACGCTGAACCTATTTATTTTACTATTCCAACTCCAATCTATATTTAATTAGGGTAGGTGCTGGACACTGAACCTATTTAATTTACTATTTCAACTCCAATCTACATTTAATTAGGGTAGGTGCTGGACACTGAACCTATTTAATTTACTATTCCAACTCCAATCTATATTTAATTAGGGTAGGTGCTGGACACTGAACATATTTGATTTACTATTCCAACTCCAATCTACATTTAATTAGGGTAGGTGCTGGACACTGAACCTATTTAATTTACTATTCCAACTCCAAACTACATTTAATTAGGGTAGGTGCTGGACACTGAACCTATGTAATTTACTATTCCAAATCAAATTTATATTTAATTAGGGTAGGTGCTGGACACTGAACCTATTTAATTTACTATTCCAACTCCAATCTACATTTAATTAGGGTAGGTGCTAGACACTGAACCAATTTAATTTACTATTCCAACTCCAATCTACATTTAATTAGGGTAGGTGCTGGACACTGAACCTATTTAATTAACTATTCCAACTCCAATCTACATTTAATTAGGGTAGGTGCTGGACACTGAACATATTTAATTTACTATTCCAACTCCAATCTACATTTAATTAGGGTAGGTGCTGGACACTGAACCTATTTAATTTACTATTCCAACTCCAAACTATATTTAATTAGGGTAGGTGCTGGACAATGAACCTATTTAAATTACTATTCCAACTCCAATCTACATTTAATTAATGTAGGTGCTGGACACTGAACCTATTTAATTTACTATTCCAACTCCATTCTACATTTAATTAGGGTAGGTGCTGGACACTAATTTACTATTCCAACTCCAAACTACATTTAATTAGGGTAGGTGCTGGACACTGAACCTATTTATTTTACTATTCCAACTCCAATCTACATTTAATTAGGGTAGGTGCTGGACACTGAACCTATTTGATTTACTATTCCAACTCCAACCTACATTTAATTAGGGCAGGTGCTGGACACTGAACCTATTTAATTAACTATTCCAACTCCAATCTACATTTAATTAGGGTAGGCGCTGGACACTGAACCTATTTAATTTACTATTCCAACTCCAAACTACATTTAATTAGGGTAGGTGCTGGACACTGAACCTATGTAATTTACTATTCCAAATCAAATTTATATTTAATTAGGGTAGGTGCTGGACACTGAACCTATTTAATTTACTATTCCAACTCCAATCTACATTTAATTAGGGTAGGTGCTAGACACTGAACCAATTTAATTTACTATTCCAACTCCAATCTACATTTAATTAGGGTAGGTGCTGGACACTGAACCTATTTAATTAACTATTCCAACTCCAATCTACATTTAATTATGGTAGGTGCTGGACACTGAACCTATTTAATTTACTATTCCAACTCCAATCTACATTTAATTAGAGTAGGTGCTGGACACAGAACCTATTTGATTCACTATTCCAACTCCAATCTACATTTAATTAGGGTAGGTGCTGGACACTGAACCTATTTAATTAACTATTCCAACTCCAATCTACATTTAATTAGGGTAGGTGCTGGACACTGAACCTATTTAATTTACTATTCCAACTCCAAACTACATTTAATTAAGGTAGGTGCTGGACACTGAACCTATTTACTTTACTATTCCTACTCCAATCTACATTTAATTAGGGTAGGTGCTAGACACTGATCCTATTTAATTTACTATTCCAACTCCAATCTACATTTAATTAGGGTAGGTGCTGGACACTGAACCTATTTAATTTACCATTCCAACTCATATCTGCATTTAATTAGGGTAGGTGCTGGACACTGAACCTATTTAATTTACTATTCCAACTCCAAACTACATTTAATTAGGGTAGGTGCTGGACAATGAACCTATTTAAATTACTATTCCAACTCCAATCTATATTTAATTAGGGTAGGTGCTGGACACTGAACCTATTTAATTTACTATTCCAACTCCAATCTACATTTAATGAGGGTAGGTGCTGGACACTGAACCTATTTAATTTACTATTCCAACTCCAATCTACATTTAATTAGGGTATGTGCTGGACACTGAACCTATTTAAATTACTATACCAACTCCAATCTACATTTAATTAGGGTAGGTGCTGGACACTGAACCTATTTAATTTACTATTCCAACTCCAATCTACATTTAATTAGGGTAGGTGCTGGACACTGAACCTATTTAATTTACTATTCCAACGCCAATCTACATTTAATTAGGGTAGGTGCTGGACACTGAACCTATTTAATTTACTATTCCAACTCCAATCTACATTTAATTAGGGTAGGTGCTGGACACTGAACCTATTTAATTTACTATTCCAACTCCAATCTACATTTAATTAGGGTAGGTGCTGGACACTGAACCAATTTAATTTACTATTCCAACTCCAATCTACATTTAATTTGGGTAGGTGCTGGACACTGAACCTATTTAATTTACTATTCCAACTCCAATCTACATTTAATTAGGGTAGGTGCTGGAGACTGAACCTATTTAATTTACTATTCCAACTCCAAACTACATTTAATTAGGGTAGGTGCTGGACACTGAACCTATGTAATTTACTATTCCAAATCAAATTTATATTTAATTAGGGTAGGCGCTGGACACTGAACCTATTTAATTTACTATTCCAACTCCAATCTACATTTAATTAGGGTAGGTGCTAGACACTGAACCTATTTAATTTACTATTCCAACTCCAATCTACATTTAATTAGGGTAGGTGCTGGACACTGAACCTATTTAATTAACTATTCCAACTCCAATCTACATTTAATTATGGTAGGTGCTGGACACTGAACCTATTTAATTTACTATTCCAACTCCAATCTACATTTAATTAGAGTAGGTGCTGGACACTGAACCTATTTAATTTACTATTCCAACTCCAATCTACATTTAATTAGGGTAGGTGCTGGACACTGAACCTATTTAATTAACTATTCCAACTCCAATCTACATTTAATTAGGGTAGGTGCTGGACACTGAACCTATTTAATTTACTATTCCAACTCCAACCTATATTTAATTAGGGTAGGTGCTGGACACTAAACCTATTTAATTTACTATTCCAACTCCAAACTACATTTAATTAGGGTAGGTGCTGGACACTGAACATATTTAATGTACTATTCCTACTCCAATCTACATTTAATTAGGGTAGGTGTTGGACACTGAACCTATGTAATCAACTATTCCAACTCCAATCTACATTTAATTAGGGTAGGTGCTGGACACTGAACATATTTAATTTACTATTCCAACTCCAATCTACATTTAATTAGGGTAGGTGCTCGACACTGAACCTATTTAATTTACTATTCCAACTCCAATCTACATTTAATTAGGGTAGGTGCTGGACGCTGAACCTATTTATTTTACTATTCCAACTCCAATCTATATTTAATTAGGGTAGGTGCTGGACACTGAACCTATTTAATTTACTATTTCAACTCCAATCTACATTTAATTAGGGTAGGTGCTGGACACTGAACCTATTTAATTTACTATTCCAACTCCAATCTATATTTAATTAGGGTAGGTGCTGGACACTGAACATATTTGATTTACTATTCCAACTCCAATCTACATTTAATTAGGGTAGGTGCTGGACACTGAACCTATTTAATTTACTATTCCAACTCCAAACTACATTTAATTAGGGTAGGTGCTGGACACTGAACCTATGTAATTTACTATTCCAAATCAAATTTATATTTAATTAGGGTAGGTGCTGGACACTGAACCTATTTAATTTACTATTCCAACTCCAATCTACATTTAATTAGGGTAGGTGCTAGACACTGAACCAATTTAATTTACTATTCCAACTCCAATCTACATTTAATTAGGGTAGGTGCTGGACACTGAACCTATTTAATTAACTATTCCAACTCCAATCTACATTTAATTATGGTAGGTGCTGGACACTGAACCTATTTAATTTACTATTCCAACTCCAATCTACATTTAATTAGAGTAGGTGCTGGACACAGAACCTATTTGATTCACTATTCCAACTCCAATCTACATTTAATTAGGGTAGGTGCTGGACACTGAACCTATTTAATTAACTATTCCAACTCCAATCTACATTTAATTAGGGTAGGTGCTGGACACTGAACCTATTTAATTTACTATTCCAACTCCAAACTACATTTAATTAAGGTAGGTGCTCGACACTGAACCTATTTACTTTACTATTCCTACTCCAATCTACATTTAATTAGGGTAGGTGCTGGACACTGATCCTATTTAATTTACTATTCCAACTCCAATCTACATTTAATTAGGGTAGGTGCTGGACACTGAACCTATTTAATTTACCATTCCAACTCATATCTGCATTTAATTAGGGTAGGTGCTGGACACTGAACCTATTTAATTTACTATTCCAACTCCAAACTACATTTAATTAGGGTAGGTGCTGGACAATGAACCTATTTAAATTACTATTCCAACTCCAATCTACATTTAATTAGGGTAGGTGCTGGACACTGAACCTATTTAATTTACTATTCCAACTCCAATCTACATTTAATGAGGGTAGGTGCTGGACACTGAACCTATTTAATTTACTATTCCAACTCCAATCTACATTTAATTAGGGTATGTGCTGGACACTGAACCTATTTAAATTACTATACCAACTCCAATCTACATTTAATTAGGGTAGGTGCTGGACACTGAACCTATTTAATTTACTATTCCAACTCCAATCTACATTTAATTAGGGTAGGTGCTGGACACTGAACCTATTTAATTTACTATTCCAACGCCAATCTACATTTAATTAGGGTAGGTGCTGGACACTGAACCTATTTAATTTACTATTCCAACTCCAATCTACATTTAATTAGGGTAGGTGCTGGACACTGAACCTATTTAATTTACTATTCCAACTCCAATCTACATTTAATTAGGGTAGGTGCTGGACACTGAACCAATTTAATTTACTATTCCAACTCCAATCTACATTTAATTTGGGTAGGTGCTGGACACTGAACCTATTTAATTTACTATTCCAACTCCAATCTACATTTAATTAGGGTAGGTGCTGGACACTGAACCTATTTAATTTACTATTCCAACTCCAAACTACATTTAATTAGGGTAGGTGCTGGACACTGAACCTATGTAATTTACTATTCCAAATCAAATTTATATTTAATTAGGGTAGGCGCTGGACACTGAACCTATTTAATTTACTATTCCAACTCCAATCTACATTTAATTAGGGTAGGTGCTAGACACTGAACCTATTTAATTTACTATTCCAACTCCAATCTACATTTAATTAGGGTAGGTGCTGGACACTGAACCTATTTAATTAACTATTCCAACTCCAATCTACATTTAATTATGGTAGGTGCTGGACACTGAACCTATTTAATTTACTATTCCAACTCCAATCTACATTTAATTAGAGTAGGTGCTGGACACTGAACCTATTTAATTTACTATTCCAACTCCAATCTACATTTAATTAGGGTAGGTGCTGGACACTGAACCTATTTAATTAACTATTCCAACTCCAATCTACATTTAATTAGGGTAGGTGCTGGACACTGAACCTATTTAATTTACTATTCCAACTCCAACCTATATTTAATTAGGGTAGGTGCTGGACACTAAACCTATTTAATTTACTATTCCAACTCCAAACTACATTTAATTAGGGTAGGTGCTGGACACTGAACATATTTAATGTACTATTCCTACTCCAATCTACATTTAATTAGGGTAGGTGTTGGACACTGAACCTATGTAATCAACTATTCCAACTCCAATCTACATTTAATTAGGGTAGGTGCTGGACACTGAACATATTTAATTTACTATTCCAACTCCAATCTACATTTAATTAGGGTAGGTGCTGGACACTGAACCTATTTAATTTACTATTCCAACTCCAATCTACATTTAATTAGGGTAGGTGCTGGACGCTGAACCTATTTATTTTACTATTCCAACTCCAATCTATATTTAATTAGGGTAGGTGCTGGACACTGAACCTATTTAATTTACTATTTCAACTCCAATCTACATTTAATTAGGGTAGGTGCTGGACACTGAACCTATTTAATTTACTATTCCAACTCCAATCTATATTTAATTAGGGTAGGTGCTGGACACTGAACGTATTTAATTTACTATTCCAACTCCAATCTACATTTAATTAGGGTAGGTGCTGGACACTGAACCTATTTAATTAACTATTCCAACTCCAATCTACATTTAATTAGGGTAGGTGCTGGACACTGAACATATTTAATTTACTATTCCAACTCCAATCTACATTTAATTAGGGTAGGTGCTGGACACTGAACCTATTTAATTTACTATTCCAACTCCAAACTATATTTAATTAGGGTAGGTGCTGGACAATGAACCTATTTAAATTACTATTCCAACTCCAATCTACATTTAATTAATGTAGGTGCTGGACACTGAACCTATTTAATTTACTATTCCAACTCCATTCTACATTTAATTAGGGTAGGTGCTGGACACTAATTTACTATTCCAACTCCAAACTACATTTAATTAGGGTAGGTGCTGGACACTGAACCTATTTATTTTACTATTCCAACTCCAATCTACATTTAATTAGGGTAGGTGCTGGACACTGAACCTATTTAATTAACTATTCCAACTCCAATCTACATTTAATTAGGGTAGGTGCTGGACACTGAACCTATTTAATTTACTATTCCAACTCCAAACTACATTTAATTAAGGTAGGTGCTGGACACTGAACCTATTTACTTTACTATTCCTACTCCAATCTACATTTAATTAGGGTAGGTGCTGGACACTGATCCTATTTAATTTACTATTCCAACTCCAATCTACATTTAATTAGGGTAGGTGCTGGACACTGAACCTATTTAATTTACCATTCCAACTCATATCTGCATTTAATTAGGGTAGGTGCTGGACACTGAACCTATTTAATTTACTATTCCAACTCCAAACTACATTTAATTAGGGTAGGTGCTGGACAATGAACCTATTTAAATTACTATTCCAACTCCAATCTACATTTAATTAGGGTAGGTGCTGGACACTGAACCTATTTAATTTACTATTCCAACTCCAATCTACATTTAATGAGGGTAGGTGCTGGACACTGAACCTATTTAATTTACTATTCCAACTCCAATCTACATTTAATTAGGGTATGTGCTGGACACTGAACCTATTTAAATTACTATACCAACTCCAATCTACATTTAATTAGGGTAGGTGCTGGACACTGAACCTATTTAATTTACTATTCCAACTCCAATCTACATTTAATTAGGGTAGGTGCTGGACACTGAACCTATTTAATTTACTATTCCAACGCCAATCTACATTTAATTAGGGTAGGTACTGGACACTGAACCTATTTAATTTACTATTCCAACTCCAATCTAGATTTAATTAGGGTAGGTGCTGGACACTGAACCTATTTAATTTACTATTCCAACTCCAATCTACATTTAATTAGGGTAGGTGCTGGACACTGAACCAATTTAATTTACTATTCCAACTCCAATCTACATTTAATTTGGGTAGGTGCTGGACACTGAACCTATTTAATTTACTATTCCAACTCCAATCTACATTTAATTAGGGTAGGTGCTGGACACTGAACCTATTTAATTTACTATTCCAACTCCAAACTACATTTAATTAGGGTAGGTGCTGGACACTGAACCTATGTAATTTACTATTCCAAATCAAATTTATATTTAATTAGGGTAGGCGCTGGACACTGAACCTATTTAATTTACTATTCCAACTCCAATCTACATTTAATTAGGGTAGGTGCTAGACACTGAACCTATTTAATTTACTATTCCAACTCCAATCTACATTTAATTAGGGTAGGTGCTGGACACTGAACCTATTTAATTAACTATTCCAACTCCAATCTACATTTAATTATGGTAGGTGCTGGACACTGAACCTATTTAATTTACTATTCCAACTCCAATCTACATTTAATTAGAGTAGGTGCTGGACACTGAACCTATTTAATTTACTATTCCAACTCCAATCTACATTTAATTAGGGTAGGTGCTGGACACTGAACCTATTTAATTAACTATTCCAACTCCAATCTACATTTAATTAGGGTAGGTGCTGGACACTGAACCTATTTAATTTACTATTCCAACTCCAACCTATATTTAATTAGGGTAGGTGCTGGACACTAAACCTATTTAATTTACTATTCCAACTCCAAACTACATTTAATTAGGGTAGGTGCTGGACACTGAACATATTTAATGTACTATTCCTACTCCAATCTACATTTAATTAGGGTAGGTGTTGGACACTGAACCTATGTAATCAACTATTCCAACTCCAATCTACATTTAATTAGGGTAGGTGCTGGACACTGAACATATTTAATTTACTATTCCAACTCCAATCTACATTTAATTAGGGTAGGTGCTGGACACTGAACCTATTTAATTTACTATTCCAACTCCAATCTACATTTAATTAGGGTAGGTGCTGGACGCTGAACCTATTTATTTTACTATTCCAACTCCAATCTATATTTAATTAGGGTAGGTGCTGGACACTGAACCTATTTAATTTACTATTTCAACTCCAATCTACATTTAATTAGGGTAGGTGCTGGACACTGAACCTATTTAATTTACTATTCCAACTCCAATCTATATTTAATTAGGGTAGGTGCTGGACACTGAACGTATTTAATTTACTATTCCAACTCCAATCTACATTTAATTAGGGTAGGTGCTGGACACTGAACCTATTTAATTAACTATTCCAACTCCAATCTACATTTAATTAGGGTAGGTGCTGGACACTGAACATATTTAATTTACTATTCCAACTCCAATCTACATTTAATTAGGGTAGGTGCTGGACACTGAACCTATTTAATTTACTATTCCAACTCCAAACTATATTTAATTAGGGTAGGTGCTGGACAATGAACCTATTTAAATTACTATTCCAACTCCAATCTACATTTAATTAATGTAGGTGCTGGACACTGAACCTATTTAATTTACTATTCCAACTCCATTCTACATTTAATTAGGGTAGGTGCTGGACACTAATTTACTATTCCAACTCCAAACTACATTTAATTAGGGTAGGTGCTGGACACTGAACCTATTTATTTTACTATTCCAACTCCAATCTACATTTAATTAGGGTAGGTGCTGGACACTGAACCTATTTGATTTACTATTCCAACTCCAACCTACATTTAATTAGGGCAGGTGCTGGACACTGAACCTATTTAATTAACTATTCCAACTCCAATCTACATTTAATTAGGGTAGGCGCTGGACACTGAACCTATTTGATTAACTATTCCAACTCCAATCTACATTTAATTAGGGTAGGTGCTGGACACTGAACCTATTTAATTTACTATTCCAACTCCAAATTACATTTAATTAAGGTAGGTGCTGGACACCAAACCTATTTACTATTCCTATTCCAATCTACATTTAATTAGGGTAGGTGCTGGACACTGAACCTATTTAATTTACTATTCCAACTCCAATCTACATTTAATTAGGGTAGGTGCTGGACACTGAACCTATTTAATTTACTATTCCAACTCCAATCTACATTTAATTAGGGTAGGTGCTGGACACTGAACCTATTTAATTTACTATTCCAACTCCAAACTACATTTAATTAGGGTAGGTGCTGGACAATGAGCCTATTTAAATTACTATTCCAACTCCAATCTACATTTAATTAAGGTAGGTGCTGGACACTGAACCTATTTAATTCACTATTCCAACTCCAATCTACATTTAATTAGGGTCGGTGCTGGACACTGAACCTATTTAATTTACTATTCCAACTCCAATCTACATTTAATTAGGGTATGTGCTGGACACTGAACCTATTTAAATTACTATACCAACTCCAATCTACATTTAATTAGGGTAGGTGCTGGACACTGAACCTATTTAATTTACTATTCCAACTCCAATCTACATTTAATTAGGGTAGGTGCTGGACACTGAACCCTTTTTAATTTACTATTCCAACTCCAATCTACATTTAATTAGGGTAGGTGCTGGACACTGAACCTATTTAATTTACTATTCCAACTCCAATCTACATTTAATTAGGGTAGGTGCTGGACACTGAACCTATTTAATTTACTATTCCAACTCCAAACTACATTTAATTAGGGTAGGTGCTGGACAATGAACCTATTTAAATTACTATTCCAACTCCAATCTACATTTAATTAATGTAGGTGCTGGACACTGAACCTATTTAATTTACTATTCCAACTCCATTCTACATTTAATTAGGGTAGGTGCTGGACACTAATTTACTATTCCAACTCCAAACTACATTTAATTAGGGTAGGTGCTGGCCACTGAACCTATTTATTTTACTATTCCAACTCCAATCTACATTTAATTAGGGTAGGTGCTGGACACTGAACCTATTTGATTTACTATTCCAACTCCAACCTACATTTAATTAGGGCAGGTGCTGGACACTGAACCTATTTAATTAACTATTCCAACTCCAATCTACATTTAATTAGGGTAGGCGCTGGACACTGAACCTATTTGATTAACTATTCCAACTCCAATCTACATTTAATTAGGGTAGGTGCTGGACACTGAACCTATTTAATTTACTATTCCAACTCCAAATTACATTTAATTAAGGTAGGTGCTGGACACCAAACCTATTTACTATTCCTATTCCAATCTACATTTAATTAGGGTAGGTGCTGGACACTGAACCTATTTAATTTACTATTCCAACTCCAATCTACATTTAATTAGGGTAGGTGCTGGACCCTAAACCTATTTAATTTACTATTCCAACTCCAATCTACATTTAATTAGGGTAGGTGCTGGACACTGAACCTATTTAATTTACTATTCCAACTCCAAACTACATTTAATTAGGGTAGGTGCTGGACAATGAGCCTATTTAAATTACTATTCCAACTCCAATCTACATTTAATTAAGGTAGGTTCTGGACACTGAACCTATTTAATTCACTATTCCAACTCCAATCTACATTTAATTAGGGTCGGTGCTGGACACTGAACCTATTTAATTTACTATTCCAACTCCAATCTACATTTAATTAGGGTATGTGCTGGACACTGAACCTATTTAAATTACTATACCAACTCCAATCTACATTTAATTAGGGTAGGTGCTGGACACTGAACCTATTTAATTTACTATTCCAACTCCAATCTACATTTAATTAGGGTAGGTGCTGGACACTGAACCTATTTAATTTACTATTCCAACTCCAATCTACATTTAATTAGGGTAGGTGCTGGACACTGAACCAATTTAATTTACTATTCCAACTCCAATCTACATTTAATTTGGGTAGGTGCTGGACACTGAACCTATTTAATTTACTATTCCTACTCCAATCTACAATTTATTAGGGTAGGTGCTGGACACTGAAGCTATTTAATTAACTATTCCAACTCCAATCTACATTTAATTAGGGAAGGTGCTGGACACTGAACATATTTGATTTACTATTCCAACTCCAATCTACATTTAATTAGGGTAGGTGCTGGACACTGAACCTATTTAATTTACTATTCCAACTCCAAACTACATTTAATTAGGGTAGGTGCTGGACACTGAACCTATGTAATTTACTATTCCAAATCAAATTTATATTTAATTAGGGTAGGTGCTGGACACTGAACCTATTTAATTTACTATTCCAACTCCAATCTACATTTAATTAGGGTAGGTGCTAGACACTGAACCTATTTATTTACTATTCCAACTCCAATCTACATTTAATTAGGGTAGGTGCTGGACACTGAACCTATTTAATTAACTATTCCAACTCCAATCTACATTTAATTATGGTAGGTGCTGGACACTGAACCTATTTAATTTACTATTCCAACTCCAATCTACATTTAATTAGAGTAGGTGCTGGACACAGAACCTATTTGATTCACTATTCCAACTCCAATCTACATTTAATTAGGGTAGGTGCTGGACACTGAACCTATTTAATTAACTATTCCAACTCCAATCTACATTTAATTAGGGTAGGTGCTGGACACTGAACCTATTTAATTTACTATTCCAACTTTAAACTACATTTAATTAAGGTAGGTGCTGGACACTGAACCTATTTACTTTACTATTCCTACTCCAATCTACATTTAATTAGGGTAGGTGCTGGACACTGATCCTATTTAATTTACTATTCCAACTCCAATCTACATTTAATTAGGGTAGGTGCTGGACACTGAACCTATTTAATTTACTATTCCAACTCATATCTACATTTAATTAGGGTAGGTGCTGGACACTGAACCTATTTAATTTACTATTCCAACTCCAAACTACATTTAATTAGGGTAGGTGCTGGACAATGAACCTATTTAAATTACTATTCCAACTCCAATCTACATTTAATTAGGGTAGGTGCTGGACACTGAACCTATTTAATTTACTATTCCAACTCCAATCTACATTTAATTAGGGTAGGTGCTGGACACTGAACCTATTTAATTTACTATTCCAACTCCAATCTACATTTAATTAGGGTATGTGCTGGACACTGAACCTATTTAAATTACTATACCAACTCCAATCTACATTTAATTAGGGTAGGTGCTGGACACTGAACCTATTTAATTTACTATTCCAACTCCAATCTACATTTAATTAGGGTAGGTGCTGGACACTGAACCTACTTAATTTACTATTCCAACGCCAATCTACATTTAATTAGGGTAGGTGCTGGACACTGAACCTATTTAATTTACTATTCCAACTCCAATCTACATTTAATTAGGGTAGGTGCTGGACACTGAACCTATTTAATTTACTATTCCAACTCCAATCTACATTTAATTAGGGTAGGTGCTGGACACTGAACCAATTTAATTTACTATTCCAACTCCAATCTACATTTAATTTGGGTAGGTGCTGGACACTGAACCTATTTAATTTACTATTCCAACTCCAATCTACATTTAATTAGGGTAGGTGCTGGACACTGAACCTATTTAATTTACTATTCCAAATCAAATTTATATTTAATTAGGGTAGGTGCTGGACACTGAACCTATTTAATTTACTATTCCAACGCCAATCTACATTTAATTAGGGTAGGTGCTGGACACTGAACCTATTTAATTTACTATTCCAACTCCAATCTACATTTAATTAGGGTAGGTGCTGGACACTGAACCTATTTAATTTACTATTCCAACTCCAATCTACATTTAATTAGGGTAGGTGCTGGACACTGAACCAATTTAATTTACTATTCCAACTCCAATCTACATTTAATTTGGGTAGGTGCTGGACACTGAACCTATTTAATTTACTATTCCAACTCCAAACTACATTTAATTAGGGTAGGTGCTGGACACTGAACCTATGTAATTTACTATTCCAAATCAAATTTATATTTAATTAGGGTAGGTGCTGGACACTGAACCTATTTAATTTACTATTCCAACTCCAATCTACATTTAATTAGGGTAGGTGCTAGACACTGAACCTATTTAATTTACTATTCCAACTCCAATCTACATTTAATTAGGGTAGGTGCTGGACACTGAACCTATTTAATTTACTATTCCAACTCCAATCTACATTTAATTAGGGTAGGTGCTAGACACTGAACCTATTTAATTTACTATTCCAACTCCAATCTACATTTAATTATGGTAGGTGCTGGACACTGAACCTATTTAATTTACTATTCCAACTCCAATCTACATTTAATTAGAGTAGGTGCTGGACACTGAACCTATTTAATTTACTATTCCAACTCCAATCTACATTTAATTAGGGTAGGTGCTGGACACTGAACCTATTTAATTAACTATTCCAACTCCAATCTACATTTAATTAGGGTAGGTGCTGGACACTGAACCTATTTAATTTACTATTCCAACTCCAACCTATATTTAATTAAGGTAGGTGCTGGACACTAAACCTATTTAATTTACTATTCCAACTCCAAACTACATTTAATTAGGGTAGGTGCTGGACACTGAACATATTTAATGTACTATTCCTACTCCAATCTACATTTAATTAGGGTAGGTGTTGGACACTGAACCTATGTAATCAACTATTCCAACTCCAATCTACATTTAATTAGGGTAGGTGCTGGACACTGAACATATTTAATTTACTATTCCAACTCCAATCTACATTTAATTAGGGTAGGTGCTGGACACTGAACCTATTTAATTTACTATTCCAACTCCAATCTACATTTAATTAGGGTAGGTGCTGGACGCTGAACCTATTTATTTTACTATTCCAACTCCAATCTATATTTAATTAGGGTAGGTGCTGGACACTGAACCTATTTAATTTACTATTTCAACTCCAATCTACATTTAATTAGGGTAGGTGCTGGACACTGAACCTATTTAATTTACTATTCCAACTCCAATCTATATTTAATTAGGGTAGGTGCTGGACACTGAACGTATTTAATTTACTATTCCAACTCCAATCTACATTTAATTAGGGTAGGTGCTGGACACTGAACCTATTTAATTTACTATTCCAACTCCAATTTACATTTAATTAGGGTAGGTGCTGGACACTGAACATATTTAATTTACTATTCCAACTCCAATCTACATTTAATTAGGGTAGGTGCTGGACACTGAACCTATTTAATTTACTATTCCAGCTCCAAACTACATTTAATTAGGGTAGGTGCTGGACACTGAACCTATTTATTTTACCATTCCAACACCAATCTACATTTAATTAGGGTAGGTGCTGGACACTGAACCTATTTAATTTACTATTCCAACTCCAACCTACATTTAATTAGGGTAGGTGCTGGACACTGAACCTATTTAATTTACTATTCCAACTCCAATCTACATTTAATTAGGTTAGGTGCTGGACACTGAACCTATTTAATTTACTATTCCAACTCCAATCTACATTTAATTAGTGTAGGTGCTGGACACTGAACCTATTTATTTACTATTCCTACTCCAATCTACATTTAATTAGGGTAGGTGCTGGACACTGAACCTATTTAATTAACTATTCCAACTCCAATCTACATTTAGATAGGGTAGGTGCTGGACACTTAACATATTTAATTTACTATACCAACTCCAATCTACATTTAATTAGAGTAGGTGCTGGACACTGAACCTATTTAATTTACTATTCCAACTCCAAACTACATTTAATTAGGGTAGGTGCTGGACACTGAACCTATTTATTTTACTATTCCAACTCCAATCTACATTTAATTAGGGTAGGTGCTGGACACTGAACCTATTTAATTTACTATTTCAACTCCAACCTACATTTAATTAGGGTAGGTGCTGGACACTGAACCTATTTAATTTACTATTCCAACTCCAATCTACATTTAGTTAGAGTAGGTGCTGGACACTGAACCTATTTAATTTACTATTCCAACTCCAATCTACATTTAGTTTGGGTAGGTGCTGGACACCGTACCTATTTAATTTACTATTCCAACTCCAATCTACATTTAATTAGGGTAGGTGCTGGACACTGAACCTATTTAATTTACTATTCCAACTCCAATCTACATTTAATTAGGGTAGGTGCTGGACACTGAACCTATTTAATTAACTATTCCAACTCCAATCTACATTTAATTATGGTAGGTGCTGGACACTGAACCTATTTAATTTACTATTCCAACTCCAATCTACATTTAATTAGAGTAGGTGCTGGACACTGAACCTATTTAATTTACTATTCCAACTCCAATCTACATTTAATTAGGGTAGGTGCTGGACACTGAACCTATTTAATTAACTATTCCAACTCCAATCTACATTTAATTAGGGTAGGTGCTGGACACTGAACCTATTTAATTTACTATTCCAACTCCAACCTATATTTAATTAGGGTAGGTGCTGGACACTAAACCTATTTAATTTACTATTCCAACTCCAAACTACATTTAATTAGGGTAGGTGCTGGACACTGAACATATTTAATGTACTATTCCTACTCCAATCTACATTTAATTAGGGTAGGTGTTGGACACTGAACCTATGTAATCAACTATTCCAGCTCCAAACTACATTTTATTAGGGTAGGTGCTGGACACTGAACCCATTTATTTTACCATTCCAACACCAATCTACATTTAATTAGGGTAGGTGCTGGACACTGAACCTATTTAATTTACTATTCCAACTCCAACCTACATTTAATTAGGGTAGGTGCTGGACACTGAACCTATTTAATTTACTATTCCAACTCCAATCTACATTTAATTAGGTTAGGTGCTGGACACTGAACCTATTTAATTTACTATTCCAACTCCAATCTACATTTAATTAGTGTAGGTGCTGGACACTGAACCTATTTATTTACTATTCCTACTCCAATCTACATTTAATTAGGGTAGGTGCTGGACACTGAACCTATTTAATTAACTATTCCAACTCCAATCTACATTTAGATAGGGTAGGTGCTGGACACTTAACATATTTAATTTACTATACCAACTCCAATCTACATTTAATTAGAGTAGGTGCTGGACACTGAACCTATTTAATTTACTATTCCAACTCCAAACTACATTTAATTAGGGTAGGTGCTGGACACTGAACCTATTTATTTTACTATTCCAACTCCAATCTACATTTAATTAGGGTAGGTGCTGGACACTGAACCTATTTAATTTACTATTCCAACTCCAACCTACATTTAATTAGGGTAGGTGCTGGACACTGAACCTATTTAATTTACTATTCCAACTCCAATCTACATTTAGTTAGAGTAGGTGCTGGACACTGAACCTATTTAATTTACTATTCCAACTCCAATCTACATTTAGTTTGGGTAGGTGCTGGACACCGTACCTATTTAATTTACTATTCCAACTCCAATCTACATTTAATTAGGGTAGGTGCTGGACACTGAACCTATTTAATTTACTATTCCAACTCCAATCTACATTTAATTAGGGTAGGTGCTGGACACTGAACCTATTTAATTAACTATTCCAACTCCAATCTACATTTAATTATGGTAGGTGCTGGACACTGAACCTATTTAATTTACTATTCCAACTCCAATCTACATTTAATTAGAGTAGGTGCTGGACACTGAACCTATTTAATTTACTATTCCAACTCCAATCTACATTTAATTAGGGTAGGTGCTGGACACTGAACCTATTTAATTAACTATTCCAACTCCAATCTACATTTAATTAGGGTAGGTGCTGGACACTGAACCTATTTAATTTACTATTCCAACTCCAATCTATATTTAATTAGGGTAGGTGCTGGCCACTAAACCTATTTAATTTACTATTCCAACTCCAAACTACATTTAATTAGGGTAGGTGCTGGACACTGAACATATTTAATGTACTATTCCTACTCCAATCTACATTTAATTAGGGTAGGTGTTGGACACTGAACCTATGTAATCAACTATTCCAACTCCAATCTACATTTAATTAGGGTAGGTGCTGGACACTGAACATATTTAATTTACTATTCCAACTCCAATCTACATTTAATTAGGGTAGGTGCTGGACACTGAACCTATTTAATTTACTATTCCAACTCCAATCTACATTTAATTAGGGTAGGTGCTGGACGCTGAACCTATTTATTTTACTATTCAAACTCCAATCTATATTTAATTAGGGTAGGTGCTGGACACTGAACCTATTTAATTTACTATTTCAACTCCAATCTACATTTAATTAGGGTAGGTGCTGGACACTGAACCTATTTAATTTACTATTCCAACTCCAATCTATATTTAATTAGGGTAGGTGCTGGACACTGAACGTATTTAATTTACTATTCCAACTCCAATCTACATTTAATTAGGGTAGGTGCTGGACACTGAACCTATTTAATTTACTATTCCAACTCCAATCTACATTTAATTTGGGTAGGTGCTGGACACTGAACCTATATAATTTACTATTCCAACTCCAATCTACATTTAATTAGGGTAGGTGCTGGACACTGAACCTATTTAATTAACTATTCCAACTCCAATCTATATTTAATTAGGGTAGGTGCTGGACACTAAACCTATTTAATTTACTATTCCAACTCCAAACTACATTTAATTAGGGTAGGTGCTGGAGACTGAACATATTTAATGTACTATTCCCACTCCAATCTACATTTAATTTGGGTAGGTGTTGGACACTGAACCTATGTAATCAACTATTCCAACTCCAATTTACATTTAATTAGGGTAGGTGCTGGACACTGAACATATTTAATTTACTATTCCAACTCCAATCTACATTTAATTAGGGTAGGTGCTGGACCCTGAACCTATTTACTTTACTATTCCTACTCCAATCTACATTTAATTAGGGTAGGTGCTGGACACTGAACATATTTAATTTACTATTCCAACTCCAAACTACATTTAATTATGGTAGGTGCTGGACACTGAACCTATTTATTTTACTATTCCAACTCCAATCTACATTTAATTAGGGTAGGTGCTGGACACTGAACCTATTTAATTTACTATTCCAACTCCAAACTACATTTAATTAGGGTAGGTGCTGGACAATGAACCTATTTAAATTACTATTCCAACTCCAATCTACATTTAATTAAGGTAGGTGCTGGACACTGAACCTATTTAATTTACTATTCCAACTCCATTCTACATTTAATTAGGGTAGGTGCTGGACACTAATTTACTATTCCAACTCCAAACTACATTTAATTAGGGTAGGTGCTGGACACTGAACCTATTTATTTTACTATTCCAACTCCAATCTACATTTAATTAGGGTAGGTGCTGGACACTGAACCTATTTGATTTACTATTCCAACTCCAACCTACATTTAATTAGGGCAGGTGCTGGACACTGAACCTATTTAATTAACTATTCCAACTCCAATCTACATTTAATTAGGGTAGGCGCTGGACACTGAACCTATTTGATTAACTATTCCAACTCCAATCTACATTTAATTAGGGTAGGTGCTGGACACTGAACCTATTTAATTTACTATTCCAACTCCAAATTACATTTAATTAAGGTAGGTGCTGGACACCAAACCTATTTACTATTCCTATTCCAATCTACATTTAATTAGGGTAGGTGCTGGACACTGAACCTATTTAATTTACTATTCCAACTCCAATCTACATTTAATTAGGGTAGGTGCTGGACACTGAACCTATTTAATTTACTATTCCAACTCCAATCTACATTTAATTAGGGTAGGTGCTGGACACTGAACCTATTTAATTTACTATTCCAACTCCAAACTACATTTAATTAGGGTAGGTGCTGGACAATGAGCCTATTTAAATTACTATTCCAACTCCAATCTACATTTAATTAAGGTAGGTGCTGGACACTGAACCTATTTAATTTACTATTCCAACTCCAATCTACATTTAATTAGGGTAGGTGCTGGACACTGAACCTATTTAATTTACTATTCCAACTCCAAACTACATTTAATTAAGGTAGGTGCTGGACACTGAACCTATTTACTTTACTATTCCTACTCCAATCTACATTTAATTAGGGTAGGTGCTGGACACTGAACATATTTAATTTACTATTCCAACTCCAAACTACATTTAATTATGGTAGGTGCTGGACACTGAACCTATTTATTTTACTATTCCAACTCCAATCTACATTTAATTAGGGTAGGTGCTGGACACTGAACCTATTTAATTTACTATTCCAACTCCAAACTACATTTAATTAGGGTAGGTGCTGGACAATGAACCTATTTAAATTACTATTCCAACTCCAATCTACATTTAATTAAGGTAGGTGCTGGACACTGAACCTATTTAATTTACTATTCCAACTCCATTCTACATTTAATTAGGGTAGGTGCTGGACACTAATTTACTATTCCAACTCCAAACTACATTTAATTAGGGTAGGTGCTGGACACTGAACCTATTTATTTTACTATTCCAACTCCAATCTACATTTAATTAGGGTAGGTGCTGGACACTGAACCTATTTGATTTACTATTCCAACTCCAACCTACATTTAATTAGGGCAGGTGCTGGACACTGAACCTATTTAATTAACTATTCCAACTCCAATCTACATTTAATTAGGGTAGGCGCTGGACACTGAACCTATTTGATTAACTATTCCAACTCCAATCTACATTTAATTAGGGTAGGTGCTGGACACTGAACCTATTTAATTTACTATTCCAACTCCAAATTACATTTAATTAAGGTAGGTGCTGGACACCAAACCTATTTACTATTCCTATTCCAATCTACATTTAATTAGGGTAGGTGCTGGACACTGAACCTATTTAATTTACTATTCCAACTCCAATCTACATTTAATTAGGGTAGGTGCTGGACACTGAACCTATTTAATTTACTATTCCAACTCCAATCTACATTTAATTAGGGTAGGTGCTGGACACTGAACCTATTTAATTTACTATTCCAACTCCAAACTACATTTAATTAGGGTAGGTGCTGGACAATGAGCCTATTTAAATTACTATTCCAACTCCAATCTACATTTAATTAAGGTAGGTGCTGGACACTGAACCTATTTAATTTACTATTCCAACTCCAATCTACATTTAATTAGGGTAGGTGCTGGACACTGAACCTATTTAATTTACTATTCCAACTCCAATCTACATTTAATTAGGGTATGTGCTGGACACTGATCCTATTTAAATTACTATACCAACTCCAATCTACATTTAATTAGGGTAGGTGCTGGACACTGAACCTATTTAATTTACTATTCCAACTCCAATCTACATTTAATTAGGGTAGGTGCTGGACACTGAACCTATTTAATTTACTATTCCAACTCCAATCTACATTTAATTAGGGTAGGTGCTGGACACTGAACCAATTTAATTTACTATTCCAACTCCAATCTACATTTAATTTGGGTAGGTGCTGGACACTGAACCTATTTAATGTACTATTCCTACTCCAATCTACATTTAATTAGGGTAGGTGCTGGACACTGAAGCTATTTAATTAACTATTCCAACTCCAATCTACATTTAATTAGGGAAGGTGCTGGACACTGAACATATTTGATTTACTATTCCAACTCCAATCTACATTTAATTAGGGTAGGTGCTGGACACTGAACCTATTTAATTTACTATTCCAACTCCAAACTACATTTAATTAGGGTAGGTGCTGGACACTGAACCTATGTAATTTACTATTCCAAATCAAATTTATATTTAATTAGGGTAGGTGCTGGACACTGAACCTATTTAATTTACTATTCCAACTCCAATCTACATTTAATTAGGGTAGGTGCTAGACATTGAACCAATTTAATTTACTATTCCAACTCCAATCTACATTTAATTAGGGTAGGTGCTGGACACTGAACCTATTTAATTAACTATTCCAACTCCAATCTACATTTAATTATGGTAGGTGCTGGACACTGAACCTATTTAATTTACTATTCCAACTCCAATCTACATTTAATTAGAGTAGGTGCTGGACACAGAACCTATTTGATTCACTATTCCAACTCCAATCTACATTTAATTAGGGTAGGTGCTGGACACTGAACCTATTTAATTAACTATTCCAACTCCAATCTACATTTAATTAGGGTAGGTGCTGGACACTGAACCTATTTAATTTACTATTCCAACTCCAAACTACATTTAATTAAGGTAGGTGCTGGACACTGAACCTATTTACTTTACTATTCCTACTCCAATCTACATTTAATTAGGGTAGGTGCTGGACACTGATCCTATTTAATTTACTATTCCAACTCCAATCTACATTTAATTAGGGTAGGTGCTGGACACTGAACCTATTTAATTTACCATTCCAACTCATATCTGCATTTAATTAGGGTAGGTGCTGGACACTGAACCTATTTAATTTACTATTCCAACTCCAAACTACATTTAATTAGGGTAGGTGCTGGACAATGAACCTATTTAAATTACTATTCCAACTCCAATCTACATTTAATTAGGGTAGGTGCTGGACACTGAACCTATTTAATTTACTATTCCAACTCCAATCTACATTTAATGAGGGTAGGTGCTGGACACTGAACCTATTTAATTTACTATTCCAACTCCAATCTACATTTAATTAGGGTATGTGCTGGACACTGAACCTATTTAAATTACTATACCAACTCCAATCTACATTTAATTAGGGTAGGTGCTGGACACTGAACCTATTTAATTTACTATTCCAACTCCAATCTACATTTAATTAGGGTAGGTGCTGGACACTGAACCTATTTAATTTACTATTCCAACGCCAATCTACATTTAATTAGGGTAGGTGCTGGACACTGAACCTATTTAATTTACTATTCCAACTCCAATCTACATTTAATTAGGGTAGGTGCTGGACACTGAACCTATTTAATTTACTATTCCAACTCCAATCTACATTTAATTAGGGTAGGTGCTGGACACTGAACCAATTTAATTTACTATTCCAACTCCAATCTACATTTAATTTGGGTAGGTGCTGGACACTGAACCTATTTAATTTACTATTCCAACTCCAATCTACATTTAATTAGGGTAGGTGCTGGACACTGAACCTATTTAATTTACTATTCCAACTCCAAACTACATTTAATTAGGGTAGGTGCTGGACACTGAACCTATGTAATTTACTATTCCAAATCAAATTTATATTTAATTAGGGTAGGCGCTGGACACTGAACCTATTTAATTTACTATTCCAACTCCAATCTACATTTAATTAGGGTAGGTGCTAGACACTGAACCTATTTAATTTACTATTCCAACTCCAATCTACATTTAATTAGGGTAGGTGCTGGACACTGAACCTATTTAATTAACTATTCCAACTCCAATCTACATTTAATTATGGTAGGTGCTGGACACTGAACCTATTTAATTTACTATTCCAACTCCAATCTACATTTAATTAGAGTAGGTGCTGGACACTGAACCTATTTAATTTACTATTCCAACTCCAATCTACATTTAATTAGGGTAGGTGCTGGACACTGAACCTATTTAATTAACTATTCCAACTCCAATCTACATTTAATTAGGGTAGGTGCTGGACACTGAACCTATTTAATTTACTATTCCAACTCCAACCTATATTTAATTAGGGTAGGTGCTGGACACTAAACCTATTTAATTTACTATTCCAACTCCAAACTACATTTAATTAGGGTAGGTGCTGGACACTGAACATATTTAATGTACTATTCCTACTCCAATCTACATTTAATTAGGGTAGGTGTTGGACACTGAACCTATGTAATCAACTATTCCAACTCCAATCTACATTTAATTAGGGTAGGTGCTGGACACTGAACATATTTAATTTACTATTCCAACTCCAATCTACATTTAATTAGGGTAGGTGCTGGACACTGAACCTATTTAATTTACTATTCCAACTCCAATCTACATTTAATTAGGGTAGGTGCTGGACGCTGAACCTATTTATTTTACTATTCCAACTCCAATCTATATTTAATTAGGGTAGGTGCTGGACACTGAACCTATTTAATTTACTATTTCAACTCCAATCTACATTTAATTAGGGTAGGTGCTGGACACTGAACCTATTTAATTTACTATTCCAACTCCAATCTATATTTAATTAGGGTAGGTGCTGGACACTGAACGTATTTAATTTACTATTCCAACTCCAATCTACATTTAATTAGGGTAGGTGCTGGACACTGAACCTATTTAATTAACTATTCCAACTCCAATCTACATTTAATTAGGGTAGGTGCTGGACACTGAACATATTTAATTTACTATTCCAACTCCAATCTACATTTAATTAGGGTAGGTGCTGGACACTGAACCTATTTAATTTACTATTCCAACTCCAAACTACATTTAATTAGGGTAGGTGCTGGACAATGAACCTATTTAAATTACTATTCCAACTCCAATCTACATTTAATTAATGTAGGTGCTGGACACTGAACCTATTTAATTTACTATTCCAACTCCATTCTACATTTAATTAGGGTAGGTGCTGGACACTAATTTACTATTCCAACTCCAAACTACATTTAATTAGGGTAGGTGCTGGACACTGAACCTATTTATTTTACTATTCCAACTCCAATCTACATTTAATTAGGGTAGGTGCTGGACACTGAACCTATTTGATTTACTATTCCAACTCCAACCTACATTTAATTAGGGCAGGTGCTGGACACTGAACCTATTTAAGTAACTATTCCAACTCCAATCTACATTTAATTAGGGTAGGCGCTGGACACTGAACCTATTTGATTAACTATTCCAACTCCAATCTACATTTAATTAGGGTAGGTGCTGGACACTGAACCTATTTAATTTACTATTCCAACTCCAAATTACATTTAATTAAGGTAGGTGCTGGACACCAAACCTATTTACTATTCCTATTCCAATCTACATTTAATTAGGGTAGGTGCTGGACACTGAACCTATTTAATTTACTATTCCAACTCCAATCTACATTTAATTAGGGTAGGTGCTGGACACTGAACCTATTTAATTTACTATTCCAACTCCAATCTACATTTAATTAGGGTAGGTGCTGGACACTGAACCTATTTAATTTACTATTCCAACTCCAAACTACATTTAATTAGGGTAGGTGCTGGACAATGAGCCTATTTAAATTACTATTCCAACTCCAATCTACATTTAATTAAGGTAGGTGCTGGACACTGAACCTATTTAATTCACTATTCCAACTCCAATCTACATTTAATTAGGGTCGGTGCTGGACACTGAACCTATTTAATTTACTATTCCAACTCCAATCTACATTTAATTAGGGTATGTGCTGGACACTGAACCTATTTAAATTACTATACCAACTCCAATCTACATTTAATTAGGGTAGGTGCTGGACACTGAACCTATTTAATTTACTATTCCATCTCCAATCTACATTTAATTAGGGTAGGTGCTGGACACTGAACCTATTTATTTACTATTCCAACTCCAATCTACATTTAATTAGGGTAGGTGCTGGACACTGAACCTATTTAATTTACTATTCCAACTCCAATCTACATTTAATTAGGGTAGGTGCTGGACACTGAACCTATTTAATTTACTATTCCAACTCCAAACTACATTTAATTAGGGTAGGTGCTGGACAATGAACCTATTTAAATTACTATTCCAACTCCAATCCACATTTAATTAATGTAGGTGCTGGACACTGAACCTATTTAATTTACTATTCCAACTCCATTCTACATTTAATTAGGGTAGGTGCTGGACACTAATTTACTATTCCAACTCCAAACTACATTTAATTAGGGTAGGTGCTGGACACTGAACCTATTTATTTTACTATTCCAACTCCAATCTACATTTAATTAGGGTAGGTGCTGGACACTGATCCTATTTAATTTACTATTCCAACTCCAATCTACATTTAATTAGGGTAGGTGCTGGACACTGAACCTATTTAATTTACCATTCCAACTCATATCTGCATTTAATTAGGGTAGGTGCTGGACACTGAACCTATTTAATTTACTATTCCAACTCCAAACTACATTTAATTAGGGTAGGTGCTGGACAATGAACCTATTTAAATTACTATTCCAACTCCAATCTACATTTAATTAGGGTAGGTGCTGGACACTGAACCTATTTAATTTACTATTCCAACTCCAATCTACATTTAATGAGGGTAGGTGCTGGACACTGAACCTATTTAATTTACTATTCCAACTCCAATCTACATTTAATTAGGGTATGTGCTGGACACTGAACCTATTTAAATTACTATACCAACTCCAATCTACATTTAATTAGGGTAGGTGCTGGACACTGAACCTATTTAATTTACTATTCCAACTCCAATCTACATTTAATTAGGGTAGGTGCTGGACACTGAACCTATTTAATTTACTATTCCAACGCCAATCTACATTTAATTAGGGTAGGTACTGGACACTGAACCTATTTAATTTACTATTCCAACTCCAATCTAGATTTAATTAGGGTAGGTGCTGGACACTGAACCTATTTAATTTACTATTCCAACTCCAATCTACATTTAATTAGGGTAGGTGCTGGACACTGAACCAATTTAATTTACTATTCCAACTCCAATCTACATTTAATTTGGGTAGGTGCTGGACACTGAACCTATTTAATTTACTATTCCAACTCCAATCTACATTTAATTAGGGTAGGTGCTGGACACTGAACCTATTTAATTTACTATTCCAACTCCAAACTACATTTAATTAGGGTAGGTGCTGGACACTGAACCTATGTAATTTACTATTCCAAATCAAATTTATATTTAATTAGGGTAGGCGCTGGACACTGAACCTATTTAATTTACTATTCCAACTCCAATCTACATTTAATTAGGGTAGGTGCTAGACACTGAACCTATTTAATTTACTATTCCAACTCCAATCTACATTTAATTAGGGTAGGTGCTGGACACTGAACCTATTTAATTAACTATTCCAACTCCAATCTACATTTAATTATGGTAGGTGCTGGACACTGAACCTATTTAATTTACTATTCCAACTCCAATCTACATTTAATTAGAGTAGGTGCTGGACACTGAACCTATTTAATTTACTATTCCAACTCCAATCTACATTTAATTAGGGTAGGTGCTGGACACTGAACCTATTTAATTAACTATTCCAACTCCAATCTACATTTAATTAGGGTAGGTGCTGGACACTGAACCTATTTAATTTACTATTCCAACTCCAACCTATATTTAATTAGGGTAGGTGCTGGACACTAAACCTATTTAATTTACTATTCCAACTCCAAACTACATTTAATTAGGGTAGGTGCTGGACACTGAACATATTTAATGTACTATTCCTACTCCAATCTACATTTAATTAGGGTAGGTGTTGGACACTGAACCTATGTAATCAACTATTCCAACTCCAATCTACATTTAATTAGGGTAGGTGCTGGACACTGAACATATTTAATTTACTATTCCAACTCCAATCTACATTTAATTAGGGTAGGTGCTGGACACTGAACCTATTTAATTTACTATTCCAACTCCAATCTACATTTAATTAGGGTAGGTGCTGGACGCTGAACCTATTTATTTTACTATTCCAACTCCAATCTATATTTAATTAGGGTAGGTGCTGGACACTGAACCTATTTAATTTACTATTTCAACTCCAATCTACATTTAATTAGGGTAGGTGCTGGACACTGAACCTATTTAATTTACTATTCCAACTCCAATCTATATTTAATTAGGGTAGGTGCTGGACACTGAACGTATTTAATTTACTATTCCAACTCCAATCTACATTTAATTAGGGTAGGTGCTGGACACTGAACCTATTTAATTAACTATTCCAACTCCAATCTACATTTAATTAGGGTAGGTGCTGGACACTGAACATATTTAATTTACTATTCCAACTCCAATCTACATTTAATTAGGGTAGGTGCTGGACACTGAACCTATTTAATTTACTATTCCAACTCCAAACTATATTTAATTAGGGTAGGTGCTGGACAATGAACCTATTTAAATTACTATTCCAACTCCAATCTACATTTAATTAATGTAGGTGCTGGACACTGAACCTATTTAATTTACTATTCCAACTCCATTCTACATTTAATTAGGGTAGGTGCTGGACACTAATTTACTATTCCAACTCCAAACTACATTTAATTAGGGTAGGTGCTGGACACTGAACCTATTTATTTTACTATTCCAACTCCAATCTACATTTAATTAGGGTAGGTGCTGGACACTGAACCTATTTGATTTACTATTCCAACTCCAACCTACATTTAATTAGGGCAGGTGCTAGACACTGAACCTATTTAATTAACTATTCCAACTCCAATCTACATTTAATTAGGGTAGGCGCTGGACACTGAACCTATTTGATTAACTATTCCAACTCCAATCTACATTTAATTAGGGTAGGTGCTGGACACTGAACCTATTTAATTTACTATTCCAACTCCAAACTACATTTAATTAGGGTAGGTGCTGGACAATGAACCTATTTAAATTACTATTCCAACTCCAATCTACATTTAATTAATGTAGGTGCTGGACACTGAACCTATTTAATTTACTATTCCAACTCCATTCTACATTTAATTAGGGTAGGTGCTGGACACTAATTTACTATTCCAACTCCAAACTACATTTAATTAGGGTAGGTGCTGGCCACTGAACCTATTTATTTTACTATTCCAACTCCAATCTACATTTAATTAGGGTAGGTGCTGGACACTGAACCTATTTAATTTACTATTCCAACTCCAAATTACATTTAATTAAGGTAGGTGCTGGACACCAAACCTATTTACTATTCCTATTCCAATCTACATTTAATTAGGGTAGGTGCTGGACACTGAACCTATTTAATTTACTATTCCAACTCCAATCTACATTTAATTAGGGTAGGTGCTGGACACTGAACCTATTTAATTTACTATTCCAACTCCAATCTACATTTAATTAGGGTAGGTGCTGGACACTGAACCTATTTAATTTACTATTCCAACTCCAAACTACATTTAATTAGGGTAGGTGCTGGACAATGAGCCTATTTAAATTACTATTCCAACTCCAATCTACATTTAATTAAGGTAGGTGCTGGACACTGAACCTATTTAATTCACTATTCCAACTCCAATCTACATTTAATTAGGGTAGGTGCTGGACACTGAACCTATTTAATTAACTATTCCAACTCCAATCTACATTTAGATAGGGTAGGTGCTGGACACTTAACATATTTAATTTACTATACCAACTCCAATCTACATTTAATTAGAGTAGGTGCTGGACACTGAACCTATTTAATTTACTATTCCAACTCCAAACTACATTTAATTAGGGTAGGTGCTGGACACTGAACCTATTTATTTTACTATTCCAACTCCAATCTCCATTTAATTAGGGTAGGTGCTGGACACTGAACCTATTTAATTTACTATTCCAACTCAAACCTACATTTAATTAGGGTAGGTGCTGGACACTGAACCTATTTAATTTACTATTCCAACTCCAATCTACATTTAGTTAGAGTAGGTGCTGGACACTGAACCTATTTAATTTACTATTCCAACTCCAATCTACATTTAGTTTGGGTAGGTGCTGGACACCGTACCTATTTAATTTACTATTCCAACTCCAATCTACATTTAATTAGGGTAGGTGCTGGACACTGAACCTATTTAATTTACTATTCCAACTCCAATCTACATTTAATTAGGGTAGGTGCTGGACACTGAACCTATTTAATTAACTATTCCAACTCCAATCTACATTTAATTATGGTAGGTGCTGGACACTGAACCTATTTAATTTACTATTCCAACTCCAATCTACATTTAATTAGAGTAGGTGCTGGACACTGAACCTATTTAATTTACTATTCCAACTCCAATCTACATTTAATTAGGGTAGGTGCTGGACACTGAACCTATTTAATTAACTATTCCAACTCCAATCTACATTTAATTAGGGTAGGTGCTGGACACTGAACCTATTTAATTTACTATTCCAACTCCAATCTATATTTAATTAGGGTAGGTGCTGGCCACTAAACCTATTTAATTTACTATTCCAACTCCAAACTACATTTAATTAGGGTAGGTGCTGGACACTGAACATATTTAATGTACTATTCCTACTCCAATCTACATTTAATTAGGGTAGGTGTTGGACACTGAACCTATGTAATCAACTATTCCAACTCCAATCTACATTTAATTAGGGTAGGTGCTGGACACTGAACATATTTAATTTACTATTCCAACTCCAATCTACATTTAATTAGGGTAGGTGCTGGACACTGAACCTATTTAATTTACTATTCCAACTCCAATCTACATTTAATTAGGGTAGGTGCTGGACGCTGAACCTATTTATTTTACTATTCAAACTCCAATCTATATTTAATTAGGGTAGGTGCTGGACACTGAACCTATTTAATTTACTATTTCAACTCCAATCTACATTTAATTAGGGTAGGTGCTGGACACTGAACCTATTTAATTTACTATTCCAACTCCAATCTATATTTAATTAGGGTAGGTGCTGGACACTGAACGTATTTAATTTACTATTCCAACTCCAATCTACATTTAATTAGGGTAGGTGCTGGACACTGAACCTATTTAATTTACTATTCCAACTCCAATCTACATTTAATTTGGGTAGGTGCTGGACACTGAACCTATATAATTTACTATTCCAACTCCAATCTACATTTAATTAGGGTAGGTGCTGGACACTGAACCTATTTAATTAACTATTCCAACTCCAATCTATATTTAATTAGGGTAGGTGCTGGACACTAAACCTATTTAATTTACTATTCCAACTCCAAACTACATTTAATTAGGGTAGGTGCTGGAGACTGAACATATTTAATGTACTATTCCCACTCCAATCTACATTTAATTTGGGTAGGTGTTGGACACTGAACCTATGTAATCAACTATTCCAACTCCAATTTACATTTAATTAGGGTAGGTGCTGGACACTGAACATATTTAATTTACTATTCCAACTCCAATCTACATTTAATTAGGGTAGGTGCTGGACCCTGAACCTATTTAATTTACTATTCCAGCTCCAAACTACATTTAATTAGGGTAGGTGCTGGACACTGAACCTATTTATTTTACCATTCCAACACCAATCTACATTTAATTAGGGTAGGTGCTGGACACTGAACCTATTTAATTTACTATTCCAACTCCAACCTACATTTAATTAGGGTAGGTGCTGGACACTGAACCTATTTAATTTACTATTCCAACTCCAATCTACATTTAATTAGGTTAGGTGCTGGACACTGAACCTATTTAATTTACTATTCCAACTCCAAACTACATTTAATTAAGGTAGGTGCTGGACACTGAACCTATTTACTTTACTATTCCTACTCCAATCTACATTTAATTAGGGTAGGTGCTGGACACTGAACATATTTAATTTACTATTCCAACTCCAAACTACATTTAATTATGGTAGGTGCTGGACACTGAACCTATTTATTTTACTATTCCAACTCCAATCTACATTTAATTAGGGTAGGTGCTGGACACTGAACCTATTTAATTTACTATTCCAACTCCAAACTACATTTAATTAGGGTAGGTGCTGGACAATGAACCTATTTAAATTACTATTCCAACTCCAATCTACATTTAATTAAGGTAGGTGCTGGACACTGAACCTATTTAATTTACTATTCCAACTCCATTCTACATTTAATTAGGGTAGGTGCTGGACACTAATTTACTATTCCAACTCCAAACTACATTTAATTAGGGTAGGTGCTGGACACTGAACCTATTTATTTTACTATTCCAACTCCAATCTACATTTAATTAGGGTAGGTGCTGGACACTGAACCTATTTGATTTACTATTCCAACTCCAACCTACATTTAATTAGGGCAGGTGCTGGACACTGAACCTATTTAATTAACTATTCCAACTCCAATCTACATTTAATTAGGGTAGGCGCTGGACACTGAACCTATTTGATTAACTATTCCAACTCCAATCTACATTTAATTAGGGTAGGTGCTGGACACTGAACCTATTTAATTTACTATTCCAACTCCAAATTACATTTAATTAAGGTAGGTGCTGGACACCAAACCTATTTACTATTCCTATTCCAATCTACATTTAATTAGGGTAGGTGCTGGACACTGAACCTATTTAATTTACTATTCCAACTCCAATCTACATTTAATTAGGGTAGGTGCTGGACACTGAGCCTATTTAAATTACTATTCCAACTCCAATCTACATTTAATTAAGGTAGGTGCTGGACACTGAACCTATTTAATTCACTATTCCAACTCCAATCTACATTTAATTAGGGTCGGTGCTGGACACTGAACCTATTTAATTTACTATTCCAACTCCAATCTACATTTAATTAGGGTATGTGCTGGACACTGAACCTATTTAAATTACTATACCAACTCCAATCTACATTTAATTAGGGTAGGTGCTGGACACTGAACCTATTTAATTTACTATTCCAACTCCAATCTACATTTAATTAGGGTAGGTGCTGGACACTGAACCTATTTAATTTACTATTCCAACTCCAATCTACATTTAATTAGGGTAGGTGCTGGACACTGAACCTATTTAATTTACTATTCCAACTCCAATCTACATTTAATTAGGGTAGGTGCTGGACACTGAACCTATTTAATTTACTATTCCAACTCCAAACTACATTTAATTAGGGTAGGTGCTGGACAATGAACCTATTTAAATTACTATTCCAACTCCAATCTACATTTAATTAATGTAGGTGCTGGACACTGAACCTATTTAATTTACTATTCCAACTCCATTCTACATTTAATTAGGGTAGGTGCTGGACACTAATTTACTATTCCAACTCCAAACTACATTTAATTAGGGTAGGTGCTGGCCACTGAACCTATTTATTTTACTATTCCAACTCCAATCTACATTTAATTAGGGTAGGTGCTGGACACTGAACCTATTTAATTTACTATTCCAACTCCAAATTACATTTAATTAAGGTAGGTGCTGGACACCAAACCTATTTACTATTCCTATTCCAATCTACATTTAATTAGGGTAGGTGCTGGACACTGAACCTATTTAATTTACTATTCCAACTCCAATCTACATTTAATTAGGGTAGGTGCTGGACACTGAACCTATTTAATTTACTATTCCAACTCCAATCTACATTTAATTAGGGTAGGTGCTGGACACTGAACCTATTTAATTTACTATTCCAACTCCAAACTACATTTAATTAGGGTAGGTGCTGGACAATGAGCCTATTTAAATTACTATTCCAACTCCAATCTACATTTAATTAAGGTAGGTGCTGGACACTGAACCTATTTAATTCACTATTCCAACTCCAATCTACATTTAATTAGGGTAGGTGCTGGACACTGAACCTATTTAATTAACTATTCCAACTCCAATCTACATTTAGATAGGGTAGGTGCTGGACACTTAACATATTTAATTTACTATACCAACTCCAATCTACATTTAATTAGAGTAGGTGCTGGACACTGAACCTATTTAATTTACTATTCCAACTCCAAACTACATTTAATTAGGGTAGGTGCTGGACACTGAACCTATTTATTTTACTATTCCAACTCCAATCTACATTTAATTAGGGTAGGTGCTGGACACTGAACCTATTTAATTTACTATTCCAACTCCAACCTACATTTAATTAGGGTAGGTGCTGGACACTGAACCTATTTAATTTACTATTCCAACTCCAATCTACATTTAGTTAGAGTAGGTGCTGGACACTGAACCTATTTAATTTACTATTCCAACTCCAATCTACATTTAGTTTGGGTAGGTGCTGGACACCGTACCTATTTAATTTACTATTCCAACTCCAATCTACATTTAATTAGGGTAGGTGCTGGACACTGAACCTATTTAATTTACTATTCCAACTCCAATCTACATTTAATTAGGGTAGGTGCTGGACACTGAACCTATTTAATTAACTATTCCAACTCCAATCTACATTTAATTATGGTAGGTGCTGGACACTGAACCTATTTAATTTACTATTCCAACTCCAATCTACATTTAATTAGAGTAGGTGCTGGACACTGAACCTATTTAATTTACTATTCCAACTCCAATCTACATTTAATTAGGGTAGGTGCTGGACACTGAACCTATTTAATTAACTATTCCAACTCCAATCTACATTTAATTAGGGTAGGTGCTGGACACTGAACCTATTTAATTTACTATTCCAACTCCAATCTATATTTAATTAGGGTAGGTGCTGGCCACTAAACCTATTTAATTTACTATTCCAACTCCAAACTACATTTAATTAGGGTAGGTGCTGGACACTGAACATATTTAATGTACTATTCCTACTCCAATCTACATTTAATTAGGGTAGGTGTTGGACACTGAACCTATGTAATCAACTATTCCAACTCCAATCTACATTTAATTAGGGTAGGTGCTGGACACTGAACATATTTAATTTACTATTCCAACTCCAATCTACATTTAATTAGGGTAGGTGCTGGACACTGAACCTATTTAATTTACTATTCCAACTCCAATCTACATTTAATTAGGGTAGGTGCTGGACGCTGAACCTATTTATTTTACTATTCAAACTCCAATCTATATTTAATTAGGGTAGGTGCTGGACACTGAACCTATTTAATTTACTATTTCAACTCCAATCTACATTTAATTAGGGTAGGTGCTGGACACTGAACCTATTTAATTTACTATTCCAACTCCAATCTATATTTAATTAGGGTAGGTGCTGGACACTGAACGTATTTAATTTACTATTCCAACTCCAATCTACATTTAATTAGGGTAGGTGCTGGACACTGAACCTATTTAATTTACTATTCCAACTCCAATCTACATTTAATTTGGGTAGGTGCTGGACACTGAACCTATATAATTTACTATTCCAACTCCAATCTACATTTAATTAGGGTAGGTGCTGGACACTGAACCTATTTAATTAACTATTCCAACTCCAATCTATATTTAATTAGGGTAGGTGCTGGACACTAAACCTATTTAATTTACTATTCCAACTCCAAACTACATTTAATTAGGGTAGGTGCTGGAGACTGAACATATTTAATGTACTATTCCCACTCCAATCTACATTTAATTTGGGTAGGTGTTGGACACTGAACCTATGTAATCAACTATTCCAACTCCAATTTACATTTAATTAGGGTAGGTGCTGGACACTGAACATATTTAATTTACTATTCCAACTCCAATCTACATTTAATTAGGGTAGGTGCTGGACCCTGAACCTATTTAATTTACTATTCCAGCTCCAAACTACATTTAATTAGGGTAGGTGCTGGACACTGAACCTATTTATTTTACCATTCCAACACCAATCTACATTTAATTAGGGTAGGTGCTGGACACTGAACCTATTTAATTTACTATTCCAACTCCAACCTACATTTAATTAGGGTAGGTGCTGGACACTGAACCTATTTAATTTACTATTCCAACTCCAATCTACATTTAATTAGGTTAGGTGCTGGACACTGAACCTATTTAATTTACTATTCCAACTCCAAACTACATTTAATTAAGGTAGGTGCTGGACACTGAACCTATTTACTTTACTATTCCTACTCCAATCTACATTTAATTAGGGTAGGTGCTGGACACTGAACATATTTAATTTACTATTCCAACTCCAAACTACATTTAATTATGGTAGGTGCTGGACACTGAACCTATTTATTTTACTATTCCAACTCCAATCTACATTTAATTAGGGTAGGTGCTGGACACTGAACCTATTTAATTTACTATTCCAACTCCAAACTACATTTAATTAGGGTAGGTGCTGGACAATGAACCTATTTAAATTACTATTCCAACTCCAATCTACATTTAATTAAGGTAGGTGCTGGACACTGAACCTATTTAATTTACTATTCCAACTCCATTCTACATTTAATTAGGGTAGGTGCTGGACACTAATTTACTATTCCAACTCCAAACTACATTTAATTAGGGTAGGTGCTGGACACTGAACCTATTTATTTTACTATTCCAACTCCAATCTACATTTAATTAGGGTAGGTGCTGGACACTGAACCTATTTGATTTACTATTCCAACTCCAACCTACATTTAATTAGGGCAGGTGCTGGACACTGAACCTATTTAATTAACTATTCCAACTCCAATCTACATTTAATTAGGGTAGGCGCTGGACACTGAACCTATTTGATTAACTATTCCAACTCCAATCTACATTTAATTAGGGTAGGTGCTGGACACTGAACCTATTTAATTTACTATTCCAACTCCAAATTACATTTAATTAAGGTAGGTGCTGGACACCAAACCTATTTACTATTCCTATTCCAATCTACATTTAATTAGGGTAGGTGCTGGACACTGAACCTATTTAATTTACTATTCCAACTCCAATCTACATTTAATTAGGGTAGGTGCTGGACACTGAACCTATTTAATTTACTATTCCAACTCCAATCTACATTTAATTAGGGTAGGTGCTGGACACTGAACCTATTTAATTTACTATTCCAACTCCAAACTACATTTAATTAGGGTAGGTGCTGGACAATGAGCTATTTAAATTACTATTCCAACTCCAATCTACATTTAATTAAGGTAGGTGCTGGACACTGAACCTATTTAATTTACTATTCCAACTCCAATCTACATTTAATTAGGGTAGGTGCTGGACACTGAACCTATTTAATTTACTATTCCAACTCCAATCTACATTTAATTAGGGTATGTGCTGGACACTGATCCTATTTAAATTACTATACCAACTCCAATCTACATTTAATTAGGGTAGGTGCTGGACACTGAACCTATTTAATTTACTATTCCAACTCCAATCTACATTTAATTAGGGTAGGTGCTGGACACTGAACCTATTTAATTTACTATTCCAACTCCAATCTACATTTAATTAGGGTAGGTGCTGGACACTGAACCAATTTAATTTACTATTCCAACTCCAATCTACATTTAATTTGGGTAGGTGCTGGACACTGAACCTATTTAATGTACTATTCCTACTCCAATCTACATTTAATTAGGGTAGGTGCTGGACACTGAAGCTATTTAATTAACTATTCCAACTCCAATCTACATTTAATTAGGGAAGGTGCTGGACACTGAACATATTTGATTTACTATTCCAACTCCAATCTACATTTAATTAGGGTAGGTGCTGGACACTGAACCTATTTAATTTACTATTCCAACTCCAAACTACATTTAATTAGGGTAGGTGCTGGACACTGAACCTATGTAATTTACTATTCCAAATCAAATTTATATTTAATTAGGGTAGGTGCTGGACACTGAACCTATTTAATTTACTATTCCAACTCCAATCTACATTTAATTAGGGTAGGTGCTAGACACTGAACCAATTTAATTTACTATTCCAACTCCAATCTACATTTAATTAGGGTAGGTGCTGGACACTGAACCTATTTAATTAACTATTCCAACTCCAATCTACATTTAATTATGGTAGGTGCTGGACACTGAACCTATTTAATTTACTATTCCAACTCCAATCTACATTTAATTAGAGTAGGTGCTGGACACAGAACCTATTTGATTCACTATTCCAACTCCAATCTACATTTAATTAGGGTAGGTGCTGGACACTGAACCTATTTAATTAACTATTCCAACTCCAATCTACATTTAATTAGGGTAGGTGCTGGACACTGAACCTATTTAATTTACTATTCCAACTCCAAACTACATTTAATTAAGGTAGGTGCTGGACACTGAACCTATTTACTTTACTATTCCTACTCCAATCTACATTTAATTAGGGTAGGTGCTGGACACTGATCCTATTTAATTTACTATTCCAACTCCAATCTACATTTAATTAGGGTAGGTGTTGGACACTGAACCTATTTAATTTACCATTCCAACTCATATCTGCATTTAATTAGGGTAGGTGCTGGACACTGAACCTATTTAATTTACTATTCCAACTCCAATCTACATTTAATGAGGGTAGGTGCTGGACACTGAACCTATTTAATTTACTATTCCAACTCCAATCTACATTTAATTAGGGTATGTGCTGGACACTGAACCTATTTAAATTACTATACCAACTCCAATCTACATTTAATTAGGGTAGGTGCTGGACACTGAACCTATTTAATTTACTATTCCAACTCCAATCTACATTTAATTAGGGTAGGTGCTGGACACTGAACCTATTTAATTTACTATTCCAACGCCAATCTACATTTAATTAGGGTAGGTGCTGGACACTGAACCTATTTAATTTACTATTCCAACTCCAATCTACATTTAATTAGGGTAGGTGCTGGACACTGAACCTATTTAATTTACTATTCCAACTCCAATCTACATTTAATTAGGGTAGGTGCTGGACACTGAACCAATTTAATTTACTATTCCAACTCCAATCTACATTTAATTTGGGTAGGTGCTGGACACTGAACCTATTTAATTTACTATTCCAACTCCAATCTACATTTAATTAGGGTAGGTGCTGGACACTGAACCTATTTAATTTACTATTCCAACTCCAAACTACATTTAATTAGGGTAGGTGCTGGACACTGAACCTATGTAATTTACTATTCCAAATCAAATTTATATTTAATTAGGGTAGGCGCTGGACACTGAACCTATTTAATTTACTATTCCAACTCCAATCTACATTTAATTAGGGTAGGTGCTAGACACTGAACCTATTTAATTTACTATTCCAACTCCAATCTACATTTAATTAGGGTAGGTGCTGGACACTGAACCTATTTAATTAACTATTCCAACTCCAATCTACATTTAATTATGGTAGGTGCTGGACACTGAACCTATTTAATTTACTATTCCAACTCCAATCTACATTTAATTAGAGTAGGTGCTGGACACTGAACCTATTTAATTTACTATTTCAACTCCAATCTACATTTAATTAGGGTAGGTGCTGGACACTGAACCTATTTAATTAACTATTCCAACTCCAATCTACATTTAATTAGGGTAGGTGCTGGACACTGAACCTATTTAATTTACTATTCCAACTCCAACCTATATTTAATTAGGGTAGGTGCTGGACACTAAACCTATTTAATTTACTATTCCAACTCCAAACTACATTTAATTAGGGTAGGTGCTGGACACTGAACATATTTAATGTACTATTCCTACTCCAATCTACATTTAATTAGGGTAGGTGTTGGACACTGAACCTATGTAATCAACTATTCCAACTCCAATCTACATTTAATTAGGGTAGGTGCTGGACACTGAACATATTTAATTTACTATTCCAACTCCAATCTACATTTAATTAGGGTAGGTGCTGGACACTGAACCTATTTAATTTACTATTCCAACTCCAATCTACATTTAATTAGGGTAGGTGCTGGACGCTGAACCTATTTATTTTACTATTCCAACTCCAATCTATATTTAATTAGGGTAGGTGCTGGACACTGAACCTATTTAATTTACTATTTCAACTCCAATCTACATTTAATTAGGGTAGGTGCTGGACACTGAACCTATTTAATTTACTATTCCAACTCCAATCTATATTTAATTAGGGTAGGTGCTGGACACTGAACGTATTTAATTTACTATTCCAACTCCAATCTACATTTAATTAGGGTAGGTGCTGGACACTGAACCTATTTAATTAACTATTCCAACTCCAATCTACATTTAATTAGGGTAGGTGCTGGACACTGAACATATTTAATTTACTATTCCAACTCCAATCTACATTTAATTAGGGTAGGTGCTGGACACTGAACCTATTTAATTTACTATTCCAACTCCAAACTACATTTAATTAGGGTAGGTGCTGGACAATGAACCTATTTAAATTACTATTCCAACTCCAATCTACATTTAATTAATGTAGGTGCTGGACACTGAACCTATTTAATTTACTATTCCAACTCCATTCTACATTTAATTAGGGTAGGTGCTGGACACTAATTTACTATTCCAACTCCAAACTACATTTAATTAGGGTAGGTGCTGGACACTGAACCTATTTATTTTACTATTCCAACTCCAATCTACATTTAATTAGGGTAGGTGCTGGACACTGAACCTATTTGATTTACTATTCCAACTCCAACCTACATTTAATTAGGGCAGGTGCTGGACACTGAACCTATTTAATTAACTATTCCAACTCCAATCTACATTTAATTAGGGTAGGCGCTGGACACTGAACCTATTTGATTAACTATTCCAACTCCAATCTACATTTAATTAGGGTAGGTGCTGGACACTGAACCTATTTAATTTACTATTCCAACTCCAAATTACATTTAATTAAGGTAGGTGCTGGACACCAAACCTATTTACTATTCCTATTCCAATCTACATTTAATTAGGGTAGGTGCTGGACACTGAACCTATTTAATTTACTATTCCAACTCCAATCTACATTTAATTAGGGTAGGTGCTGGACACTGAACCTATTTAATTTACTATTCCAACTCCAATCTACATTTAATTAGGGTAGGTGCTGGACACTGAACCTATTTAATTTACTATTCCAACTCCAAACTACATTTAATTAGGGTAGGTGCTGGACAATGAGCCTATTTAAATTACTATTCCAACTCCAATCTACATTTAATTAAGGTAGGTGCTGGACACTGAACCTATTTAATTCACTATTCCAACTCCAATCTACATTTAATTAGGGTCGGTGCTGGACACTGAACCTATTTAATTTACTATTCCAACTCCAATCTACATTTAATTAGGGTATGTGCTGGACACTGAACCTATTTAAATTACTATACCAACTCCAATCTACATTTAATTAGGGTAGGTGCTGGACACTGAACCTATTTAATTTACTATTCCATCTCCAATCTACATTTAATTAGGGTAGGTGCTGGACACTGAACCTATTTATTTACTATTCCAACTCCAATCTACATTTAATTAGGGTAGGTGCTGGACACTGAACCTATTTAATTTACTATTCCAACTCCAATCTACATTTAATTAGGGTAGGTGCTGGACACTGAACCTATTTAATTTACTATTCCAACTCCAAACTACATTTAATTAGGGTAGGTGCTGGACAATGAACCTATTTAAATTACTATTCCAACTCCAATCTACATTTAATTAATGTAGGTGCTGGACACTGAACCTATTTAATTTACTATTCCAACTCCATTCTACATTTAATTAGGGTAGGTGCTGGACACTAATTTACTATTCCAACTCCAAACTACATTTAATTAGGGTAGGTGCTGGACACTGAACCTATTTATTTTACTATTCCAACTCCAATCTACATTTAATTAGGGTAGGTGCTGGACACTGAACCTATTTGATTTACTATTCCAACTCCAACCTACATTTAATTAGGGCAGGTGCTGGACACTGAACCTATTTAATTAACTATTCCAACTCCAATCTACATTTAATTAGGGTAGGCGCTGGACACTGAACCTATTTGATTAACTATTCCAACTCCAATCTACATTTAATTAGGGTAGGTGCTGGACACTGAACCTATTTAATTTACTATTCCAACTCCAAATTACATTTAATTAAGGTAGGTGCTGGACACCAAACCTATTTACTATTCCTATTCCAATCTACATTTAATTAGGGTAGGTGCTGGACACTGAACCTATTTAATTTACTATTCCAACTCCAATCTACATTTAATTAGGGTAGGTGCTGGACCCTAAACCTATTTAATTTACTATTCCAACTCCAATCTACATTTAATTAGGGTAGGTGCTGGACACTGAACCTATTTAATTTACTATTCCAACTCCAAACTACATTTAATTAGGGTAGGTGCTGGACAATGAGCCTATTTAAATTACTATTCCAACTCCAATCTACATTTAATTAAGGTAGGTGCTGGACACTGAACCTATTTAATTCACTATTCCAACTCCAATCTACATTTAATTAGGGTCGGTGCTGGACACTGAACCTATTTAATTTACTATTCCAACTCCAATCTACATTTAATTAGGGTATGTGCTGGACACTGAACCTATTTAAATTACTATACCAACTCCAATCTACATTTAATTAGGGTAGGTGCTGGACACTGAACCTATTTAATTTACTATTCCAACTCCAATCTACATTTAATTAGGGTAGGTGCTGGACACTGAACCTATTTTATTTACTATTCCAACTCCAATCTACATTTAATTAGGGTAGGTGCTGGACACTGAACCAATTTAATTTACTATTCCAACTCCAATCTACATTTAATTTGGGTAGGTGCTGGACACTGAACCTATTTAATTTACTATTCCTACTCCAATCTACAATTTATTAGGGTAGGTGCTGGACACTGAAGCTATTTAATTAACTATTCCAACTCCAATCTACATTTAATTAGGGAAGGTGCTGGACACTGAACATATTTGATTTACTATTCCAACTCCAATCTACATTTAATTAGGGTAGGTGCTGGACACTGAACCTATTTAATTTACTATTCCAACTCCAAACTACATTTAATTAGGGTAGGTGCTGGACACTGAACCTATGTAATTTACTATTCCAAATCAAATTTATATTTAATTAGGGTAGGTGCTGGACACTGAACCTATTTAATTTACTATTCCAACTCCAATCTACATTTAATTAGGGTAGGTGCTAGACACTGAACCTATTTATTTACTATTCCAACTCCAATCTACATTTAATTAGGGTAGGTGCTGGACACTGAACCTATTTAATTAACTATTCCAACTCCAATCTACATTTAATTATGGTAGGTGCTGGACACTGAACCTATTTAATTTACTATTCCAACTCCAATCTACATTTAATTAGAGTAGGTGCTGGACACAGAACCTATTTGATTCACTATTCCAACTCCAATCTACATTTAATTAGGGTAGGTGCTGGACACTGAACCTATTTAATTAACTATTCCAACTCCAATCTACATTTAATTAGGGTAGGTGCTGGACACTGAACCTATTTAATTTACTATTCCAACTCCAAACTACATTTAATTAAGGTAGGTGCTGGACACTGAACCTATTTACTTTACTATTCCTACTCCAATCTACATTTAATTAGGGTAGGTGCTGGACACTGATCCTATTTAATGTACTATTCCAACTCCAATCTACATTTAATTAGGGTAGGTGCTGGACACTGAACCTATTTAATTTACTATTCCAACTCATATCTACATTTAATTAGGGTAGGTGCTGGACACTGAACCTATTTAATTTACTATTCCAACTCCAAACTACATTTAATTAGGGTAGGTGCTGGACAATGAACCTATTTAAATTACTATTCCAACTCCAATCTACATTTAATTAGGGTAGGTGCTGGACACTGAACCTATTTAATTTACTATTCCAACTCCAATCTACATTTAATTAGGGTAGGTGCTGGACACTGAACCTATTTAATTTACTATTCCAACTCCAATCTACATTTAATTAGGGTATGTGCTGGACACTGAACCTATTTAAATTACTATACCAACTCCAATCTACATTTAATTAGGGTAGGTGCTGGACACTGAACCTATTTAATTTACTATTCCAACTCCAATCTACATTTAATTAGAGTAGGTGCTGGACACTGAACCTATTTAATTTACTATTCCAACGCCAATCTACATTTAATTAGGGTAGGTGCTGGACACTGAACCTATTTAATTTACTATTCCAACTCCAATCTACATTTAATTAGGGTAGGTGCTGGACACTGAACCTATTTAATTTACTATTCCAACTCCAATCTACATTTAATTAGGGTAGGTGCTGGACACTGAACCAATTTAATTTACTATTCCAACTCCAATCTACATTTAATTTGGGTAGGTGCTGGACACTGAACCTATTTAATTTACTATTCCAACTCCAATCTACATTTAATTAGGGTAGGTGCTGGACACTGAACCTATTTAATTTACTATTCCAAATCAAATTTATATTTAATTAGGGTAGGTGCTGGACACTGAACCTATTTAATTTACTATTCCAACGCCAATCTACATTTAATTAGGGTAGGTGCTGGACACTGAACCTATTTAATTAACTATTCCAACTCCAATCTACATTTAATTAGGGTAGGTGCTGGACACTGAACATATTTAATTTACTATTCCAACTCCAATCTACATTTAATTAGGGTAGGTGCTGGACACTGAACCTATTTAATTTACTATTCCAACTCCAAACTACATTTAATTAGGGTAGGTGCTGGACAATGAACCTATTTAAATTACTATTCCAACTCCAATCTACATTTAATTAATGTAGGTGCTGGACACTGAACCTATTTAATTTACTATTCCAACTCCATTCTACATTTAATTAGGGTAGGTGCTGGACACTAATTTACTATTCCAACTCCAAACTACATTTAATTAGGGTAGGTGCTGGACACTGAACCTATTTATTTTACTATTCCAACTCCAATCTACATTTAATTAGGGTAGGTGCTGGACACTGAACCTATTTGATTTACTATTCCAACTCCAACCTACATTTAATTAGGGCAGGTGCTGGACACTGAACCTATTTAATTAACTATTCCAACTCCAATCTACATTTAATTAGGGTAGGCGCTGGACACTGAACCTATTTGATTAACTATTCCAACTCCAATCTACATTTAATTAGGGTAGGTGCTGGACACTGAACCTATTTAATTTACTATTCCAACTCCAAATTACATTTAATTAAGGTAGGTGCTGGACACCAAACCTATTTACTATTCCTATTCCAATCTACATTTAATTAGGGTAGGTGCTGGACACTGAACCTATTTAATTTACTATTCCAACTCCAATCTACATTTAATTAGGGTAGGTGCTGGACACTGAACCTATTTAATTTACTATTCCAACTCCAATCTACATTTAATTAGGGTAGGTGCTGGACACTGAACCTATTTAATTTACTATTCCAACTCCAAACTACATTTAATTAGGGTAGGTGCTGGACAATGAGCCTATTTAAATTACTATTCCAACTCCAATCTACATTTAATTAAGGTAGGTGCTGGACACTGAACCTATTTAATTCACTATTCCAACTCCAATCTACATTTAATTAGGGTCGGTGCTGGACACTGAACCTATTTAATTTACTATTCCAACTCCAATCTACATTTAATTAGGGTATGTGCTGGACACTGAACCTATTTAAATTACTATACCAACTCCAATCTACATTTAATTAGGGTAGGTGCTGGACACTGAACCTATTTAATTTACTATTCCATCTCCAATCTACATTTAATTAGGGTAGGTGCTGGACACTGAACCTATTTATTTACTATTCCAACTCCAATCTACATTTAATTAGGGTAGGTGCTGGACACTGAACCTATTTAATTTACTATTCCAACTCCAATCTACATTTAATTAGGGTAGGTGCTGGACACTGAACCTATTTAATTTACTATTCCAACTCCAAACTACATTTAATTAGGGTAGGTGCTGGACAATGAACCTATTTAAATTACTATTCCAACTCCAATCTACATTTAATTAATGTAGGTGCTGGACACTGAACCTATTTAATTTACTATTCCAACTCCATTCTACATTTAATTAGGGTAGGTGCTGGACACTAATTTACTATTCCAACTCCAAACTACATTTAATTAGGGTAGGTGCTGGACACTGAACCTATTTATTTTACTATTCCAACTCCAATCTACATTTAATTAGGGTAGGTGCTGGACACTGAACCTATTTGATTTACTATTCCAACTCCAACCTACATTTAATTAGGGCAGGTGCTGGACACTGAACCTATTTAATTAACTATTCCAACTCCAATCTACATTTAATTAGGGTAGGCGCTGGACACTGAACCTATTTGATTAACTATTCCAACTCCAATCTACATTTAATTAGGGTAGGTGCTGGACACTGAACCTATTTAATTTACTATTCCAACTCCAAATTACATTTAATTAAGGTAGGTGCTGGACACCAAACCTATTTACTATTCCTATTCCAATCTACATTTAATTAGGGTAGGTGCTGGACACTGAACCTATTTAATTTACTATTCCAACTCCAATCTACATTTAATTAGGGTAGGTGCTGGACCCTAAACCTATTTAATTTACTATTCCAACTCCAATCTACATTTAATTAGGGTAGGTGCTGGACACTGAACCTATTTAATTTACTATTCCAACTCCAAACTACATTTAATTAGGGTAGGTGCTGGACAATGAGCCTATTTAAATTACTATTCCAACTCCAATCTACATTTAATTAAGGTAGGTGCTGGACACTGAACCTATTTAATTCACTATTCCAACTCCAATCTACATTTAATTAGGGTCGGTGCTGGACACTGAACCTATTTAATTTACTATTCCAACTCCAATCTACATTTAATTAGGGTATGTGCTGGACACTGAACCTATTTAAATTACTATACCAACTCCAATCTACATTTAATTAGGGTAGGTGCTGGACACTGAACCTATTTAATTTACTATTCCAACTCCAATCTACATTTAATTAGGGTAGGTGCTGGACACTGAACCTATTTTATTTACTATTCCAACTCCAATCTACATTTAATTAGGGTAGGTGCTGGACACTGAACCAATTTAATTTACTATTCCAACTCCAATCTACATTTAATTTGGGTAGGTGCTGGACACTGAACCTATTTAATTTACTATTCCTACTCCAATCTACAATTTATTAGGGTAGGTGCTGGACACTGAAGCTATTTAATTAACTATTCCAACTCCAATCTACATTTAATTAGGGAAGGTGCTGGACACTGAACATATTTGATTTACTATTCCAACTCCAATCTACATTTAATTAGGGTAGGTGCTGGACACTGAACCTATTTAATTTACTATTCCAACTCCAAACTACATTTAATTAGGGTAGGTGCTGGACACTGAACCTATGTAATTTACTATTCCAAATCAAATTTATATTTAATTAGGGTAGGTGCTGGACACTGAACCTATTTAATTTACTATTCCAACTCCAATCTACATTTAATTAGGGTAGGTGCTAGACACTGAACCTATTTATTTACTATTCCAACTCCAATCTACATTTAATTAGGGTAGGTGCTGGACACTGAACCTATTTAATTAACTATTCCAACTCCAATCTACATTTAATTATGGTAGGTGCTGGACACTGAACCTATTTAATTTACTATTCCAACTCCAATCTACATTTAATTAGAGTAGGTGCTGGACACAGAACCTATTTGATTCACTATTCCAACTCCAATCTACATTTAATTAGGGTAGGTGCTGGACACTGAACCTATTTAATTAACTATTCCAACTCCAATCTACATTTAATTAGGGTAGGTGCTGGACACTGAACCTATTTAATTTACTATTCCAACTCCAAACTACATTTAATTAAGGTAGGTGCTGGACACTGAACCTATTTACTTTACTATTCCTACTCCAATCTACATTTAATTAGGGTAGGTGCTGGACACTGATCCTATTTAATTTACTATTCCAACTCCAATCTACATTTAATTAGGGTAGGTGCTGGACACTGAACCTATTTAATTTACTATTCCAACTCATATCTACATTTAATTAGGGTAGGTGCTGGACACTGAACCTATTTAATTTACTATTCCAACTCCAAACTACATTTAATTAGGGTAGGTGCTGGACAATGAACCTATTTAAATTACTATTCCAACTCCAATCTACATTTAATTAGGGTAGGTGCTGGACACTGAACCTATTTAATTTACTATTCCAACTCCAATCTACATTTAATTAGGGTAGGTGCTGGACACTGAACCTATTTAATTTACTATTCCAACTCCAATCTACATTTAATTAGGGTATGTGCTGGACACTGAACCTATTTAAATTACTATACCAACTCCAATCTACATTTAATTAGGGTAGGTGCTGGACACTGAACCTATTTAATTTACTATTCCAACTCCAATCTACATTTAATTAGGGTAGGTGCTGGACACTGAACCTATTTAATTTACTATTCCAACGCCAATCTACATTTAATTAGGGTAGGTGCTGGACACTGAACCTATTTAATTTACTATTCCAACTCCAATCTACATTTAATTAGGGTAGGTGCTGGACACTGAACCTATTTAATTTACTATTCCAACTCCAATCTACATTTAATTAGGGTAGGTGCTGGACACTGAACCAATTTAATTTACTATTCCAACTCCAATCTACATTTAATTTGGGTAGGTGCTGGACACTGAACCTATTTAATTTACTATTCCAACTCCAATCTACATTTAATTAGGGTAGGTGCTGGACACTGAACCTATTTAATTTACTATTCCAAATCAAATTTATATTTAATTAGGGTAGGTGCTGGACACTGAACCTATTTAATTTACTATTCCAACGCCAATCTACATTTAATTAGGGTAGGTGCTGGACACTGAACCTATTTAATTTACTATTCCAACTCCAATCTACATTTAATTAGGGTAGGTGCTGGACACTGAACCTATTTAATTTACTATTCCAACTCCAATCTACATTTAATTAGGGTAGGTGCTGGACACTGAACCAATTTAATTTACTATTCCAACTCCAATCTACATTTAATTTGGGTAGGTGCTGGACACTGAACCTATTTAATTTACTATTCCAACTCCAAACTACATTTAATTAGGGTAGGTGCTGGACACTGAACCTATGTAATTTACTATTCCAAATCAAATTTATATTTAATTAGGGTAGGTGCTGGACACTGAACCTATTTAATTTACTATTCCAACTCCAATCTACATTTAATTAGGGTAGGTGCTAGACACTGAACCTATTTAATTTACTATTCCAACTCCAATCTACATTTAATTAGGGTAGGTGCTGGACACTGAACCTATTTAATTTACTATTCCAACTCCAATCTACATTTAATTAGGGTAGGTGCTAGACACTGAACCTATTTAATTTACTATTCCAACTCCAATCTACATTTAATTATGGTAGGTGCTGGACACTGAACCTATTTAATTTACTATTCCAACTCCAATCTACATTTAATTAGAGTAGGTGCTGGACACTGAACCTATTTAATTTACTATTCCAACTCCAATCTACATTTAATTAGGGTAGGTGCTGGACACTGAACCTATTTAATTAACTATTCCAACTCCAATCTACATTTAATTAGGGTAGGTGCTGGACACTGAACCTATTTAATTTACTATTCCAACTCCAACCTATATTTAATTAAGGTAGGTGCTGGACACTAAACCTATTTAATTTACTATTCCAACTCCAAACTACATTTAATTAGGGTAGGTGCTGGACACTGAACATATTTAATGTACTATTCCTACTCCAATCTACATTTAATTAGGGTAGGTGTTGGACACTGAACCTATGTAATCAACTATTCCAACTCCAATCTACATTTAATTAGGGTAGGTGCTGGACACTGAACATATTTAATTTACTATTCCAACTCCAATCTACATTTAATTAGGGTAGGTGCTGGACACTGAACCTATTTAATTTACTATTCCAACTCCAATCTACATTTAATTAGGGTAGGTGCTGGACGCTGAACCTATTTATTTTACTATTCCAACTCCAATCTATATTTAATTAGGGTAGGTGCTGGACACTGAACCTATTTAATTTACTATTTCAACTCCAATCTACATTTAATTAGGGTAGGTGCTGGACACTGAACCTATTTAATTTACTATTCCAACTCCAATCTATATTTAATTAGGGTAGGTGCTGGACACTGAACCTATTTATTTACTATTCCTACTCCAATCTACATTTAATTAGGGTAGGTGCTGGACACTGAACCTATTTAATTAACTATTCCAACTCCAATCTACATTTAGATAGGGTAGGTGCTGGACACTTAACATATTTAATTTACTATACCAACTCCAATCTACATTTAATTAGAGTAGGTGCTGGACACTGAACCTATTTAATTTACTATTCCAACTCCAAACTACATTTAATTAGGGTAGGTGCTGGACACTGAACCTATTTATTTTACTATTCCAACTCCAATCTACATTTAATTAGGGTAGGTGCTGGACACTGAACCTATTTAATTTACTATTCCAACTCCAACCTACATTTAATTAGGGTAGGTGCTGGACACTGAACCTATTTAATTTACTATTCCAACTCCAATCTACATTTAGTTAGAGTAGGTGCTGGACACTGAACCTATTTAATTTACTATTCCAACTCCAATCTACATTTAGTTTGGGTAGGTGCTGGACACCGTACCTATTTAATTTACTATTCCAACTCCAATCTACATTTAATTAGGGTAGGTGCTGGACACTGAACCTATTTAATTTACTATTCCAACTCCAATCTACATTTAATTAGGGTAGGTGCTGGACACTGAACCTATTTAATTAACTATTCCAACTCCAATCTACATTTAATTATGGTAGGTGCTGGACACTGAACCTATTTAATTTACTATTCCAACTCCAATCTACATTTAATTAGAGTAGGTGCTGGACACTGAACCTATTTAATTTACTATTCCAACTCCAATCTACATTTAATTAGGGTAGGTGCTGGACACTGAACCTATTTAATTAACTATTCCAACTCCAATCTACATTTAATTAGGGTAGGTGCTGGACACTGAACCTATTTAATTTACTATTCCAACTCCAACCTATATTTAATTAGGGTAGGTGCTGGACACTAAACCTATTTAATTTACTATTCCAACTCCAAACTACATTTAATTAGGGTAGGTGCTGGACACTGAACATATTTAATGTACTATTCCTACTCCAATCTACATTTAATTAGGGTAGGTGTTGGACACTGAACCTATGTAATCAACTATTCCAGCTCCAAACTACATTTAATTAGGGTAGGTGCTGGACACTGAACCTATTTATTTTACCATTCCAACACCAATCTACATTTAATTAGGGTAGGTGCTGGACACTGAACCTATTTAATTTACTATTCCAACTCCAACCTACATTTAATTAGGGTAGGTGCTGGACACTGAACCTATTTAATTTACTATTCCAACTCCAATCTACATTTAATTAGGTTAGGTGCTGGACACTGAACCTATTTAATTTACTATTCCAACTCCAATCTACATTTAATTAGTGTAGGTGCTGGACACTGAACCTATTTATTTACTATTCCTACTCCAATCTACATTTAATTAGGGTAGGTGCTGGACACTGAACCTATTTAATTAACTATTCCAACTCCAATCTACATTTAGATAGGGTAGGTGCTGGACACTTAACATATTTAATTTACTATACCAACTCCAATCTACATTTAATTAGAGTAGGTGCTGGACACTGAACCTATTTAATTTACTATTCCAACTCCAAACTACATTTAATTAGGGTAGGTGCTGGACACTGAACCTATTTATTTTACTATTCCAACTCCAATCTACATTTAATTAGGGTAGGTGCTGGACACTGAACCTATTTAATTTACTATTCCAACTCCAACCTACATTTAATTAGGGTAGGTGCTGGACACTGAACCTATTTAATTTACTATTCCAACTCCAATCTACATTTAGTTTGGGTAGGTGCTGGACACCGTACCTATTTAATTTACTATTCCAACTCCAATCTACATTTAATTAGGGTAGGTGCTGGACACTGAACCTATTTAATTTACTATTCCAACTCCAATCTACATTTAATTAGGGTAGGTGCTGGACACTGAACCTATTTAATTAACTATTCCAACTCCAATCTACATTTAATTATGGTAGGTGCTGGACACTGAACCTATTTAATTTACTATTCCAACTCCAATCTACATTTAATTAGAGTAGGTGCTGGACACTGAACCTATTTAATTTACTATTCCAACTCCAATCTACATTTAATTAGGGTAGGTGCTGGACACTGAACCTATTTAATTAACTATTCCAACTCCAATCTACATTTAATTAGGGTAGGTGCTGGACACTGAACCTATTTAATTTACTATTCCAACTCCAATCTATATTTAATTAGGGTAGGTGCTGGACACTAAACCTATTTAATTTACTATTCCAACTCCAAACTACATTTAATTAGGGTAGGTGCTGGACACTGAACATATTTAATGTACTATTCCTACTCCAATCTACATTTAATTAGGGTAGGTGTTGGACACTGAACCTATGTAATCAACTATTCCAACTCCAATCTACATTTAATTAGGGTAGGTGCTGGACACTGAACATATTTAATTTACTATTCCAACTCCAATCTACATTTAATTAGGGTAGGTGCTGGACACTGAACCTATTTAATTTACTATTCCAACTCCAATCTACATTTAATTAGGGTAGGTGCTGGACGCTGAACCTATTTATTTTACTATTCAAACTCCAATCTATATTTAATTAGGGTAGGTGCTGGACACTGAACCTATTTAATTTACTATTTCAACTCCAATCTACATTTAATTAGGGTAGGTGCTGGACACTGAACCTATTTAATTTACTATTCCAACTCCAATCTATATTTAATTAGGGTAGGTGCTGGACACTGAACGTATTTAATTTACTATTCCAACTCCAATCTACATTTAATTAGGGTAGGTGCTGGACACTGAACCTATTTAATTTACTATTCCAACTCCAATCTACATTTAATTTGGGTAGGTGCTGGACACTGAACCTATATAATTTACTATTCCAACTCCAATCTACATTTAATTAGGGTAGGTGCTGGACACTGAACCTATTTAATTAACTATTCCAACTCCAATCTATATTTAATTAGGGTAGGTGCTGGACACTAAACCTATTTAATTTACTATTCCAACTCCAAACTACATTTAATTAGGGTAGGTGCTGGAGACTGAACATATTTAATGTACTATTCCCACTCCAATCTACATTTAATTTGGGTAGGTGTTGGACACTGAACCTATGTAATCAACTATTCCAACTCCAATTTACATTTAATTAGGGTAGGTGCTGGACACTGAACATATTTAATTTACTATTCCAACTCCAATCTACATTTAATTAGGGTAGGTGCTGGACCCTGAACCTATTTAATTTACTATTCCAGCTCCAAACTACATTTAATTAGGGTAGGTGCTGGACACTGAACCTATTTATTTTACCATTCCAACACCAATCTACATTTAATTAGGGTAGGTGCTGGACACTGAACCTATTTAATTTACTATTCCAACTCCAACCTACATTTAATTAGGGTAGGTGCTGGACACTGAACCTATTTAATTTACTATTCCAACTCCAATCTACATTTAATTAGGTTAGGTGCTGGACACTGAACCTATTTAATTTACTATTCCAACTCCAATCTACATTTAATTAGTGTAGGTGCTGGACACTAAACCTATTTATTTACTATTCCTACTCCAATCTACATTTAATTAGGGTAGGTGCTGGACACTGAACCTATTTAATTAACTATTCCAACTCCAATCTACATTTAGATAGGGTAGGTGCTGGACACTTAACATATTTAATTTACTATACCAACTCCAATCTACATTTAATTAGAGTAGGTGCTGGACACTGAACCTATTTAATTTACTATTCCAACTCCAAACTACATTTAATTAGGGTAGGTGCTGGACACTGAACCTATTTATTTTACTATTCCAACTCCAATCTACATTTAATTAGGGTAGGTGCTGGACACTGAACCTATTTAATTTACTATTCCAACTCCAACCTACATTTAATTAGGGTAGGTGCTGGACACTGAACCTATTTAATTTACTATTCCAACTCCAATCTACATTTAGTTAGAGTAGGTGCTGGACACTGAACCTATTTAATTTACTATTCCAACTCCAATCTACATTTAGTTTGGGTAGGTGCTGGACACCGTACCTATTTAATTTACTATTCCAACTCCAATCTACATTTAATTAGGGTAGGTGCTGGACACTGAACCTATTTAATTTACTATTCCAACTCCAATATACATTTAATTAGGGTAGGTGCTGGACAATGAACCTATTTAATTAACTATTCCAACTCCAATCTACATTTAATTAGGGTAGGTGCTGGACACTGAACCTATTTAATTTACTATTCCAACTCCAATTTACATTTAATTAGAGTAGGTGCTGGGCACTGAACCTATTTAATTTACTATTCCAACTCCAATCTACATTTAATTAGGGTTGGTGCTGGACACTGTACCTATTTAATGTACTATTCCAACTCCAATCTACATTCAATTAGGATAGGTGCTGGACACTGAACCTATTTAATTTACTATTCAAACTCCAATCTACATTTAATTAGGGTAGGTGCTGGACACTGAACCTATTTAATTTACTATTCCAACTTCAATCTTCATTTAATTTGGGTAGGTCCTGGACACTGAACCTATTTAATTTACTATTCCTACTCCAATCTACATTTAATTAGGTATGGTGCTGGACACAGAACCGATTTAATTAACTATTCCAACTCCAATCTACATTTAATTATGGTAGGTGATGGACACTGAACCTATTTAATTTACTATTCCAACTCCAATCTACATTTAATTAGGGTAGGTGCTGGACACTGAACCTATTTAATTTACTATTCCAACTCCAATCTACATTTTATTAGGGTAGGTGCTGGACACTGAACCTATTTAATTAACTATTCCAAATCAAATTTATATTTAATTAGGGTAGGTGCTGGACACTGAACCTATTTAATTTACTATTCCAACACCAATCTACATTTAATTTGGGTAGGTGCTGGACACTGAACCTATATAATTTACTATTCCAACTCCAATCTACATTTAATTAGGGTAGGTGCTGGACACTGAACCTATTTAATTAACTATTCCAACTCCAATCTATATTTAATTAGGGTAGGTGCTGGACACTGAACCTATTTAATTTACTATTCCAACTCCAAACTACATTTAATTAGGGTAGGTGCTGGACACTGAACCTGTTTAATTTACTATTCCTACTCCAATCTACATTTAATTAGGGTAGGTGCTGGACACTGAACCTATTTAATTAACTATTCCAACTCCAATCTACATTTAATTAGGGTAGGTGCTGGACACTGAACATATTTAATTTACTATTCCAACTCCAATCTACATTTAATTAGGGTAGGTGCTGGACACTGAAACTATTTAATTTACTATTCCAACTCCAAACTACATTTAATTAGGGTAGGTGCTGGACACTGAACCCATTTAATTTACTATTCCAACTCCAATCTACATTTAATTAGGGTAGGTGCTGGACACTGAACCTATTCATTTTACTATTCCAACTCCAATCTATATTTAATTAGGGTAGGTGCTGGACACTGAACCTATTTAATTTACTATTTCAACTCCAATCTACATTTAATTAGGGTAGGTGCTGGACACTGAACGTATTTAATTTACTATTCCAACTCCAATCTACATTTAATTAGGGTAGGTGCTGGACACTGAACCTATTTAATTTACTATTCCAACTCCAATCTACATTTAATTTGGTTAGGTGCTGGACACTGAACCTATATAATTTACTATTCCAACTCCAATCTACATTTAATTAGGGTAGGTGCTGGACACTGTACCTATTTAATTAGCTATTCCAACTCCAACCTATATTTAATTAGGGTAGGTGCTGGACACTAAACCTATTTAATTTACTATTCCAACTCCAAACTACATTTAATTAGGGTAGGTGCTGGACACTGAACATATTTAATGTACTATTCCTACTCCAATCTACATTTAATTAGGGTAGGTGTTGGACACTGAACCTATGTAATCAACTATTCCAACTCCAATCTACATTTAATTAGGGTAGGTGCTGGACACTGAACATATTTAATTTACTATTCCAACTCCAATCTACATTTAATTAGGGTAGGTGCTGGACACTGAACCTATTTAATTTACTATTCCAGCTCCAAACTACATTTAATTAGGGTAGGTGCTGGACACTGAACCTATTTATTTTACTATTCCACCTCCAATCTACATTTAATTAGGGTAGGTGCTGGACACTGAACCTATTTAATTTACTATTCCAACTCCAATCTACATTTAATTAGGTTAGGTGCTGGACACTGAACCTATTTAATTTACTATTCCAACTCCAATCTACATTTAATTTGGGTAGGTGCTGGACACTGAACCTATATAATTTACTATTCCAACTCAAATCTACATTTAATTAGGGTAGGTGCTGGACACTGAACCTATTTAATTAACTATTCCAACTCCAAATTAGATTTAATTAGGGTAGGTGCTGGACACTGAACCTATTTAATTTACTATTCCAACTCCAAACTACATTTAATTAGTGTAGGTGCTGGACACTGAACCTATTTATTTACTATTCCTACTCAATCTACATTTAATTAGGGTAGGTGCTGGACACTGAACCTATTTAATTAACTATTCCAACTCCAATCTATATTTAGATAGGGTAGGTGCTGGACACTTAACATATTTAATTTACTATACCAACTCCAATCTACATTTAATTAGAGTTGGTGCTGGACACTGAACCTATTTAATTTACTATTCCAACTCCAAACTACATTTAATTAGGGTAGGTGCTGGACACTGAACCTATTTATTTTACTATTCCAACTCCAATCTACATTTAATTAGGGTAGGTGCTGGACACTGAACCTATTTAATTTTCTATTCTAACTCCAACCTACATTTAATTAGGGTAGGTGCTGGACACTGAACCTATTTAATTTACTATTCCAACTCCAATCTACATTTAATTAGGTTAGGTGCTGGACACTGAACCTATTTAATTAACTATTCCAACTCCAATCTACATTTAATTATGGTAGGTGCTGGACACTGAACCTATTTAATTTACTATTCCAACTCCAATCTACATTTAGTTAGAGTAGGTGCTGGACACTGAACCTATTTAATGTACTATTCCAACTCCAATCTACATTTAGTTTGGGTAGGTGCTGGACACCGTACCTATTTAATTTACTATTCCAACTCCAATCTACATTTAATTAGGGTAGGTGCTGGACACTGAACCTATTTAATTTACTATTCCAACTCCAATCTACATTTAATAAGGGTAGGTGCTGGACAATGAACCTATTTAATTAACTATTCCAACTCCAATCTACATTTAATTAGGGTAGGTGCTGGACAATGAACCTATTTAATTAACTATTCCAACTCCAATCTACATTTAATTAGAGTAGGTGCTGGGCACTGAACCTATTTAATTTACTATTCCAACTCCAATCTACATTTAATTAGGGTTGGTGCTGGACACTGTACCTATTTAATGTACTATTCCAACTCCAATCTACATTCAATTAGGATAGGTGCTGGACACTGAACCTATTTAATTTACTATTCCAACTCCAATCTATATTTAATTAGGGTAGGTGCTGGACACTGAACCTATTTAATTTACTATTCCAACTCCAATCTACATTTAATTAGGGTAGGTGCTGGACACTGAACCTATTTAATTTACTATTCCAACTCCAATCTACATTTAATTAGGGTAGGTGCTGGACACTGAACCTATTTAATTTACTATTCCAACTCCAATCTACATTTTATTAGGGTAGGTGCTGGACACTGAACCTATTTAATTAACTATTCCAAATCAAATTTATATTTAATTAGGGTAGCTGCTGGACACTGAACCTATTTAATTTACTATTCCTACCCCAATCTACATTTAATTTGGGTAGGTGCTGGACACTGAACCTATATAATTTACTATTCCAACTCCAATCTACATTTAGTTTGGGTAGGTGCTGGACACCGTACCTATTTAATTTACTATTCCAACTCCAATCTACATTTAATTAGGGTAGGTGCTGGACACTGAACCTATTTAATTTACTATTCCAACTCCAATATACATTTAATTAGGGTAGGTGCTGGACAATGAACCTATTTAATTAACTATTCCAACTCCAATCTACATTTAATTAGGGTAGGTGCTGGACACTGAACCTACTTAATTTACTATTCCAACTCCAATTTACATTTAATTAGAGTAGGTGCTGGGCACTGAACCTATTTAATTTACTATTCCAACTCCAATCTACATTTAATTAGGGTTGGTGCTGGACACTGTACCTATTTAATGTACTATTCCAACTCCAATCTACATTCAATTAGGATAGGTGCTGGACACTGAACCTATTTAATTTACTATTCCAACTCCAATCTACATTTAATTAGGGTAGGTGCTGGACACTGAACCTATTTAATTTACTATTCCAACTCCAATCTTCATTTAATTTGGGTAGGTCCTGGACACTGAACCTATTTAATTTACTATTCCTACTCCAATCTACATTTAATTAGGTATGGTGCTGGACACAGAACCGATTTAATTAACTATTCCAACTCCAATCTACATTTAATTATGGTAGGTGATGGACACTTAACCTATTTATTTACTATTCCAACTCCAATCTACATTTAATTAGGGTAGGTGCTGGACACTGAACCTATTTAATTTACTATTCCAACTCCAATCTACATTTTATTAGGGTAGGTGCTGGACACTGAACCTATTTAATTAACTATTCCAAATCAAATGTATATTTAATTAGGGTAGGTGCTGGACACTGAACCTATTTAATTTACTATTCCAACTCCAATCTACATTTAATTAGGGTAGGTGCTGGACACTGAACCTATTTAATTTACTATTCCAACTCCAACCTATATTTAATTAGGGTAGGTGCTGGACACTAAACCTATTTAATTTACTATTCCAACTCCAAACTACATTTAATTAGGGTAGGTGCTGGACACTGAACATATTTAATGTAATATTCCTACTCCAATCTATATTTAATTAGGGTAGGTGTTGGACACTGAACCTATGTAATCAACTATTCCAACTCCAATCTACATTTAATTAGGGTAGGTGCTGGACACTGAACATATTTAATTTACTATTCCAACTCCAATCTACATTTAATTAGGGTAGGTGCTGGACACTGAACCTATTTAGTTTACTATTCCAACTCCAATCTACATTTAATTAGGGTAGGTGCTGGACGCTGAACCTATTTATTTTACTATTCCAACTCCAATCTATATTTAATTAGGGTAGGTGCTGGACACTGAACCTATTTAATTTACTATTTCAACTCCAATCTACATTTAATTAGGGTAGGTGCTGGACACTGAACCTATTTAATTTACTATTCCAACTCCAATCTATATTTAATTAGGGTAGGTGCTGGACACTGAACGTATTTAATTTACTATTCCAACTCCAATCTACATTTAATTAGGGTAGGTGCTGGACACTGAACCTATTTAATTTACTATTCCAACTCCAATCTACATTTAATTTGGGTAGGTGCTGGACACTGAACCTATATAATTTACTATTCCAACTCCAATCTACATTTAATTAGGGTAGGTGCTGGACACTGAACCTATTTAATTAACTATTCCAACTCCAATCTATATTTAATTAGGGTAGGTGCTGGACACTAAACCTATTTAATTTACTATTCCAACTCCAAACTACATTTAATTAGGGTAGGTGCTGGAGACTGAACATATTTAATGTACTATTCCCACTCCAATCTACATTTAATTTGGGTAGGTGTTGGACACTGAACCTATGTAATCAACTATTCCAACTCCAATTTACATTTAATTAGGGTAGGTGCTGGACACTGAACATATTTAATTTACTATTCCAACTCCAATCTACATTTAATTAGGGTAGGTGCTGGACACTGAACCTATTTAATTTACTATTCCAGCTCCAAACTACATTTAATTAGGGTAGGTGCTGGACACTGAACCTATTTATTTTACCATTACAACACCAATCTACATTTAATTAGGGTAGGTGCTGGACACTGAACCTATTTAATTTACTATTCCAACTCCAACCTACATTTAATTAGGGTAGGTGCTGGACACTGAACCTATTTAATTTACTATTCCAACTCCAATCTACATTTAATTAGGTTAGGTGCTGGACACTGAACCTATTTAATTTACTATTCCAACTCCAATCTACATTTAATTAGTGTAGGTGCTGGACACTGAACCTATTTATTTACTATTCCTACTCCAATCTACATTTAATTAGGGTAGGTGCTGGACACTGAACCTATTTAATTAACTATTCCAACTCCAATCTACATTTAGATAGGGTAGGTGCTGGACACTTAACATATTTAATTTACTATACCAACTCCAATCTACATTTAATTAGAGTAGGTGCTGGACACTGAACCTATTTAATTTACTATTCCAACTCCAAACTACATTTAATTAGGGTAGGTGCTGGACACTGAACCTATTTATTTTACTATTCCAACTCCAATCTACATTTAATTAGGGTAGGTGCTGGACACTGAACCTATTTAATGTACTATTCCAACTCCAACCTACATTTAATTAGGGTAGGTGCTGGACACTGAACCTATTTAATTTACTATTCCAACTCCAATCTACATTTAGTTAGAGTAGGTGCTGGACACTGAACCTATTTAATTTACTATTCCAACTCCAATCTACATTTAGTTTGGGTAGGTGCTGGACCCCGTACCTATTTAATTTACTATTCCAACTCCAATCTACATTTAATTAGGGTAGGTGCTGGACACTGAACCTATTTAATTTACTATTCCAACTCCAATATACATTTAATTAGGGTAGGTGCTGGACAACGAACCTATTTAATTAACTATTCCAACTCCAATCTACATTTAATTAGGGTAGGTGCTGGACACTGAACCTATTTAATTTACTATTCCAACTCCAATTTACATTTAATTAGAGTAGGTGCTGGGCACTGAACCTATTTAATTTACTATTCCAACTTCAATCTACATTTAATTAGGGTTGGTGCTGGACACTGTACCTATTTAATGTACTATTCCAACTCCAATCTACATTCAATTAGGATAGGTGCTGGACACTGAACCTATTTAATTTACTATTCAAACTCCAATCTACATTTAATTAGGGTAGGTGCTGGACACTGAACCTATTTAATTTACTATTCCAACTCCAATCTTCATTTAATTTGGGTAGGTCCTGGACACTGAACCTATTTAATTTACTATTCCTACTCCAATCTACATTTAATTAGGTATGGTGCTGGACACAGAACCGATTTAATTAACTATTCCAACTCCAATCTACATTTAATTATGGTAGGTGATGGACACTGAACCTATTTAATTTACTATTCCAACTCCAATCTACATTTAATTAGGGTAGGTGCTGGACACTGAACCTATTTAATTTACTATTCCAACTCCAATCTACATTTTATTAGGGTAGGTGCTGGACACTGAACCTATTTAATTAACTATTCCAAATCAAATTTATATTTAATTAGGGTAGGTGCTGGACACTGAACCTATTTAATTTACTATTCCAACACCAATCTACATTTAATTTGGGTAGGTGCTGGACACTGAACCTATATAATTTACTATTCCAACTCCAATCTACATTTAATTAGGGTAGGTGCTGGACACTGAACCTATTTAATTAACTATTCCAACTCCAATCTATATTTAATTAGGGTAGGTGCTGGACACTGAACCTATTTAATTTACTATTCCAACTCCAAACTACATTTAATTAGGGTAGGTGCTGGACACTGAACCTGTTTAATTTACTATTCCTACTCCAATCTACATTTAATTAGGGTAGGTGCTGGACACTGAACCTATTTAATTAACTATTCCAACTCCAATCTACATTTAATTAGGGTAGGTGCTGGACACTGAACATATTTAATTTACTATTCCAACTCCAATCTACATTTAATTAGGGTAGGTGCTGGACACTGAAACTATTTAATTTACTATTCCAACTCCAAACTACATTTAATTAGGGTAGGTGCTGGACACTGAACCCATTTAATTTACTATTCCAACTCCAATCTACATTTAATTAGGGTAGGTGCTGGACACTGAACCTATTTATTTTACTATTCCAACTCCAATCTATATTTAATTAGGGTAGGTGCTGGACACTGAACCTATTTAATTTACTATTTCAACTCCAATCTACATTTAATTAGGGTAGGTGCTGGACACTGAACGTATTTAATTTACTATTCCAACTCCAATCTACATTTAATTAGGGTAGGTGCTGGACACTGAACCTATTTAATTTACTATTCCAACTCCAATCTACATTTAATTTGGTTAGGTGCTGGACACTGAACCTATATAATATACTATTCCAACTCCAATCTACATTTAATTAGGGTAGGTGCTGGACACTGTACCTATTTAATTAGCTATTCCAACTCCAACCTATATTTAATTAGGGTAGGTGCTGGACACTAAACCTATTTAATTTACTATTCCAACTCCAAACTACATTTAATTAGGGTAGGTGCTGGACACTGAACATATTTAATGTACTATTCCTACTCCAATCTACATTTAATTAGGGTAGGTGTTGGACACTGAACCTATGTAATCAACTATTCCAACTCCAATCTACATTTAATTAGGGTAGGTGCTGGACACTGAACATATTTAATTTACTATTCCAACTCCAATCTACATTTAATTAGGGTAGGTGCTGGACACTGAACCTATTTAATTTACTATTCCAGCTCCAAACTACATTTAATTAGGGTAGGTGCTGGACACTGAACCTATTTATTTTACTATTCCAACTCCAATCTACATTTAATTAGGGTAGGTGCTGGACACTGAACCTATTTAATTTACTATTCCAACTCCAATCTACATTTAATTAGGTTAGGTGCTGGACACTGAACCTATTTAATTTACTATTCCAACTCCAATCTACATTTAATTTGGGTAGGTGCTGGACACTGAACCTATATAATTTACTATTCCAACTCAAATCTACATTTAATTAGGGTAGGTGCTGGACACTGAACCTATTTAATTAACTATTCCAACTCCAAATTAGATTTAATTAGGGTAGGTGCTGGACACTGAACCTATTTAATTTACTATTCCAACTCCAAACTACATTTAATTAGTGTAGGTGCTGGACACTGAACCTATTTATTTACTATTCCTACTCAATCTACATTTAATTAGGGTAGGTGCTGGACACTGAACCTATTTAATTAACTATTCCAACTCCAATCTACATTTAGATAGGGTAGGTGCTGGACACTTAACATATTTAATTTACTATACCAACTCCAATCTACATTTAATTAGAGTAGGTGCTGGACACTGAACCTATTTAATTTACTATTCCAACTCCAAACTACATTTAATTAGGGTAGGTGCTGGACACTGAACCTATTTATTTTACTATTCCAACTCCAATCTACATTTAATTAGGGTAGGTGCTGGACACTGAACCTATTTAATTTTCTATTCCAACTCCAACCTACATTTAATTAGGGTAGGTGCTGGACACTGAACCTATTTAATTTACTATTCCAACTCCAATCTACATTTAATTAGGTTAGGTGCTGGACACTGAACCTATTTAATTAACTATTCCAACTCCAATCTACATTTAATTATGGTAGGTGCTGGACACTGAACCTATTTAATTTACTATTCCAACTCCAATCTACATTTAGTTAGAGTAGGTGCTGGACACTGAACCTATTTAATGTACTATTCCAACTCCAATCTACATTTAGTTTGGGTAGGTGCTGGACACCGTACCTATTTAATTTACTATTCCAACTCCAATCTACATTTAATTAGGGTAGGTGCTGGACACTGAACCTATTTAATTTACTATTCCAACTCCAATCTACATTTAATAAGAGTAGGTGCTGGACAATGAACCTATTTAATTAACTATTCCAACTCCATTCTACATTTAATTAGGGTAAATGCTGGACACTGAACCTATTTAATTTACTATTCCAACTCCAATCTACATTTAATTAGGGTTGGTGCTGGACACTGTACCTATTTAATGTACTATTCCAACTCCAATCTACATTCAATTAGGATAGGTGCTGGACACTGAACCTATTTAATTTACTATTCCAACTCCAATCTATATTTAATTAGGGTAGGTGCTGGACACTGAACCTATTTAATTTACTATTCCAACTCCAATCTACATTTAATTAGGGTAGGTGCTGGACACTGAACCTATTTAATTTACTATTCCAACTCCAATCTACATTTAATTTGGTTAGGTGCTGGACACTGAACCTATATAATTTACTATTCCAACTCCAATCTACATTTAATTAGGGTAGGTGCTGGACACTGTACCTATTTAATTAGCTATTCCAACTCCAACCTATATTTAATTAGGGTAGGTGCTGGACACTAAACCTATTTAATTTACTATTCCAACTCCAAACTACATTTAATTAGGGTAGGTGCTGGACACTGAACATATTTAATGTACTATTCCTACTCCAATCTACATTTAATTAGGGTAGGTGTTGGACACTGAACCTATGTAATCAACTATTCCAACTCCAATCTACATTTAATTAGGGTAGGTGCTGGACACTGAACATATTTAATTTACTATTCCAACTCCAATCTACATTTAATTAGGGTAGGTGCTGGACACTGAACCTATTTAATTTACTATTCCAGCTCCAAACTACATTTAATTAGGGTAGGTGCTGGACACTGAACCTATTTATTTTACTATTCCACCTCCAATCTACATTTAATTAGGGTAGGTGCTGGACACTGAACCTATTTAATTTACTATTCCAACTCCAATCTACATTTAATTAGGTTAGGTGCTGGACACTGAACCTATTTAATTTACTATTCCAACTCCAATCTACATTTAATTTGGGTAGGTGCTGGACACTGAACCTATATAATTTACTATTCCAACTCAAATCTACATTTAATTAGGGTAGGTGCTGGACACTGAACCTATTTAATTAACTATTCCAACTCCAAATTAGATTTAATTAGGGTAGGTGCTGGACACTGAACCTATTTAATTTACTATTCCAACTCCAAACTACATTTAATTAGTGTAGGTGCTGGACACTGAACCTATTTATTTACTATTCCTACTCAATCTACATTTAATTAGGGTAGGTGCTGGACACTGAACCTATTTAATTAACTATTCCAACTCCAATCTATATTTAGATAGGGTAGGTGCTGGACACTTAACATATTTAATTTACTATACCAACTCCAATCTACATTTAATTAGAGTTGGTGCTGGACACTGAACCTATTTAATTTACTATTCCAACTCCAAACTACATTTAATTAGGGTAGGTGCTGGACACTGAACCTATTTATTTTACTATTCCAACTCCAATCTACATTTAATTAGGGTAGGTGCTGGACACTGAACCTATTTAATTTTCTATTCTAACTCCAACCTACATTTAATTAGGGTAGGTGCTGGACACTGAACCTATTTAATTTACTATTCCAACTCCAATCTACATTTAATTAGGTTAGGTGCTGGACACTGAACCTATTTAATTAACTATTCCAACTCCAATCTACATTTAATTATGGTAGGTGCTGGACACTGAACCTATTTAATTTACTATTCCAACTCCAATCTACATTTAGTTAGAGTAGGTGCTGGACACTGAACCTATTTAATGTACTATTCCAACTCCAATCTACATTTAGTTTGGGTAGGTGCTGGACACCGTACCTATTTAATTTACTATTCCAACTCCAATCTACATTTAATTAGGGTAGGTGCTGGACACTGAACCTATTTAATTTACTATTCCAACTCCAATCTACATTTAATAAGGGTAGGTGCTGGACAATGAACCTATTTAATTAACTATTCCAACTCCAATCTACATTTAATTAGGGTAGGTGCTGGACAATGAACCTATTTAATTAACTATTCCAACTCCAATCTACATTTAATTAGAGTAGGTGCTGGGCACTGAACCTATTTAATTTACTATTCCAACTCCAATCTACATTTAATTAGGGTTGGTGCTGGACACTGTACCTATTTAATGTACTATTCCAACTCCAATCTACATTCAATTAGGATAGATGCTGGACACTGAACCTATTTAATTTACTATTCCAACTCCAATCTATATTTAATTAGGGTAGGTGCTGGACACTGAACCTATTTAATTTACTATTCCAACTCCAATCTACATTTAATTAGGGTAGGTGCTGGACACTGAACCTATTTAATTTACTATTCCAACTCCAATCTACATTTAATTAGGGTAGGTGCTGGACACTGAACCTATTTAATTTACTATTCCAACTCCAATCTACATTTTATTAGGGTAGGTGCTGGACACTGAACCTATTTATTTAACTATTCCAAATCAAATTTATATTTAATTAGGGTAGCTGCTGGACACTGAACCTATTTAATTTACTATTCCTACCCCAATCTACATTTAATTTGGGTAGGTGCTGGACACTGAACCTATATAATTTACTATTCCAACTCCAATCTACATTTAGTTTGGGTAGGTGCTGGACACCGTACCTATTTAATTTACTATTCCAACTCCAATCTACATTTAATTAGGGTAGGTGCTGGACACTGAACCTATTTAATTTACTATTCCAACTCCAATATACATTTAATTAGGGTAGGTGCTGGACAATGAACCTATTTAATTAACTATTCCAACTCCAATCTACATTTAATTAGGGTAGGTGCTGGACACTGAACCTACTTAATTTACTATTCCAACTCCAATTTACATTTAATTAGAGTAGGTGCTGGGCACTGAACCTATTTAATTTACTATTCCAACTCCAATCTACATTTAATTAGGGTTGGTGCTGGACACTGTACCTATTTAATGTACTATTCCAACTCCAATCTACATTCAATTAGGATAGGTGCTGGACACTGAACCTATTTAATTTACTATTCCAACTCCAATCTACATTTAATTAGGGTAGGTGCTGGACACTGAACCTATTTAATTTACTATTCCAACTCCAATCTTCATTTAATTTGGGTAGGTCCTGGACACTGAACCTATTTAATTTACTATTCCTACTCCAATCTACATTTAATTAGGTATGGTGCTGGACACAGAACCGATTTAATTAACTATTCCAACTCCAATCTACATTTAATTATGGTAGGTGATGGACACTGAACCTATTTATTTACTATTCCAACTCCAATCTACATTTAATTAGGGTAGGTGCTGGACACTGAACCTATTTAATTTACTATTCCAACTCCAATCTACATTTTATTAGGGTAGGTGCTGGACACTGAACCTATTTAATTAACTATTCCAAATCAAATGTATATTTAATTAGGGTAGGTGCTGGACACTGAACCTATTTAATTTACTATTCCAACTCCAATCTACATTTAATTAGGGTAGGTGCTGGACACTGAACCTATTTAATTTACTATTCCAACTCCAACCTATATTTAATTAGGGTAGGTGCTGGACACTAAACCTATTTAATTTACTATTCCAACTCCAAACTACATTTAATTAGGGTAGGTGCTGGACACTGAACATATTTAATGTAATATTCCTACTCCAATCTACATTTAATTAGGGTAGGTGTTGGACACTGAACCTATGTAATCAACTATTCCAACTCCAATCTACATTTAATTAGGGTAGGTGCTGGACACTGAACATATTTAATTTACTATTCCAACTCCAATCTACATTTAATTAGGGTAGGTGCTGGACACTGAACCTATTTAATTTACTATTCCAACTCCAATCTACATTTAATTAGGGTAGGTGCTAGACGCTGAACCTATTTATTTTACTATTCCAACTCCAATCTATATTTAATTAGGGTAGGTGCTGGACACTGAACCTATTTAATTTACTATTTCAACTCCAATCTACATTTAATTAGGGTAGGTGCTGGACACTGAACCTATTTAATTTACTATTCCAACTCCAATCTATATTTAATTAGGGTAGGTGCTGGACACTGAACGTATTTAATTTACTATTCCAACTCCAATCTACATTTAATTAGGGTAGGTGCTGGACACTGAACCTATTTAATTTACTATTCCAACTCCAATCTACATTTAATTTGGGTAGGTGCTGGACACTGAACCTATATAATTTACTATTCCAACTCCAATCTACATTTAATTAGGGTAGGTGCTGGACACTGAACCTATTTAATTAACTATTCCAACTCCAATCTATATTTAATTAGGGTAGGTGCTGGACACTAAACCTATTTAATTTACTATTCCAACTCCAAACTACATTTAATTAGGGTAGGTGCTGGAGACTGAACATATTTAATGTACTATTCCCACTCCAATCTACATTTAATTTGGGTAGGTGTTGGACACTGAACCTATGTAATCAACTATTCCAACTCCAATTTACATTTAATTAGGGTAGGTGCTGGACACTGAACATATTTAATTTACTATTCCAACTCCAATCTACATTTAATTAGGGTAGGTGCTGGACACTGAACCTATTTAATTTACTATTCCAGCTCCAAACTACATTTAATTAGGGTAGGTGCTGGACACTGAACCTATTTATTTTACCATTACAACACCAATCTACATTTAATTAGGGTAGGTGCTGGACACTGAACCTATTTAATTTACTATTCCAACTCCAACCTACATTTAATTAGGGTAGGTGCTGGACACTGAACCTATTTAATTTACTATTCCAACTCCAATCTACATTTAATTAGGTTAGGTGCTGGACACTGAACCTATTTAATTTACTATTCCAACTCCAATCTACATTTAATTAGTGTAGGTGCTGGACACTGAACCTATTTATTTACTATTCCTACTCCAATCTACATTTAATTAGGGTAGGTGCTGGACACTGAACCTATTTAATTAACTATTCCAACTCCAATCTACATTTAGATAGGGTAGGTGCTGGACACTTAACATATTTAATTTACTATACCAACTCCAATCTACATTTAATTAGAGTAGGTGCTGGACACTGAACCTATTTAATTTACTATTCCAACTCCAAACTACATTTAATTAGGGTAGGTGCTGGACACTGAACCTATTTATTTTACTATTCCAACTCCAATCTACATTTAATTAGGGTAGGTGCTGGACACTGAACCTATTTAATTTACTATTCCAACTCCAACCTACATTTAATTAGGGTAGGTGCTGGACACTGAACCTATTTAATTTACTATTCCAACTCCAATCTACATTTAGTTAGAGTAGGTGCTGGACACTGAACCTATTTAATTTACTATTCCAACTCCAATCTACATTTAGTTTGGGTAGGTGCTGGACCCCGTACCTATTTAATTTACTATTCCAACTCCAATCTACATTTAATTAGGGTAGGTGCTGGACACTGAACCTATTTAATTTACTATTCCAACTCCAATATACATTTAATTAGGGTAGGTGCTGGACACTGAACCTATTTAATTTACTATTCCAACTCCAATCTACATTTAATTAGGGTAGGTGCTAGACGCTGAACCTATTTATTTTACTATTCCAACTCCAATCTACATTTATTTAGGGTAGGTGCTGGACACTGAACCTATTTAATTTACTATTCCAACTCCAATCTACATTTAATTAGGGTAGGTGCTGGACACTGAACCTATTTAATTTACTATTCCAACTCCAATCTACATTTAATTAGGGTAGGTGCTAGACGCTGAACCTATTTATTTTACTATTCCAACTCCAATCTATATTTAATTAGGGTAGGTGCTGGACACTGAACCTATTTAATTTACTATTTCAACTCCAATCTACATTTAATTAGGGTAGGTGCTGGACACTGAACCTATTTAATTTACTATTCCAACTCCAATCTATATTTAATTAGGGTAGGTGCTGGACACTGAACGTATTTAATTTACTATTCCAACTCCAATCTACATTTAATTAGGGTAGGTGCTGGACACTGAACCTATTTAATTTACTATTCCAACTCCAATCTACATTTAATTTGGGTAGGTGCTGGACACTGAACCTATATAATTTACTATTCCAACTCCAATCTACATTTAATTAGGGTAGGTGCTGGACACTGAACCTATTTAATTAACTATTCCAACTCCAATCTATATTTAATTAGGGTAGGTGCTGGACACTAAACCTATTTAATTTACTATTCCAACCCCAAACTACATTTAATTAGGGTAGGTGCTGGAGACTGAACATATTTAATGTACTATTCCCACTCCAATCTACATTTAATTTGGGTAGGTGTTGGACACTGAACCTATGTAATCAACTATTCCAACTCCAATTTACATTTAATTAGGGTAGGTGCTGGACACTGAACATATTTAATTTACTATTCCAACTCCAATCTACATTTAATTAGGGTAGGTGCTGGACACTGAACCTATTTAATTTACTATTCCAGCTCCAAACTACATTTAATTAGGGTAGGTGCTGGACACTGAACCTATTTATTTTACCATTACAACACCAATCTACATTTAATTAGGGTAGGTGCTGGACACTGAACCTATTTAATTTACTATTCCAACTCCAACCTACATTTAATTAGGGTAGGTGCTGGACACTGAACCTATTTAATTTACTATTCCAACTCCAATCTACATTTAATTAGGTTAGGTGCTGGACACTGAACCTATTTAATTTACTATTCCAACTCCAATCTACATTTAATTAGTGTAGGTGCTGGACACTGAACCTATTTATTTACTATTCCTACTCCAATCTACATTTAATTAGGGTAGGTGCTGGACACTGAACCTATTTAATTAACTATTCCAACTCCAATCTACATTTAGATAGGGTAGGTGCTGGACACTTAACATATTTAATTTACTATACCAACTCCAATCTACATTTAATTAGAGTAGGTGCTGGACACTGAACCTATTTAATTTACTATTCCAACTCCAAACTACATTTAATTAGGGTAGGTGCTGGACACTGAACCTATTTATTTTACTATTCCAACTCCAATCTACATTTAATTAGGGTAGGTGCTGGACACTGAACCTATTTAATTTACTATTCCAACTCCAACCTACATTTAATTAGGGTAGGTGCTGGACACTGAACCTATTTAATTTACTATTCCAACTCCAATCTACATTTAGTTAGAGTAGGTGCTGGACACTGAACCTATTTAATTTACTATTCCAACTCCAATCTACATTTAGTTTGGGTAGGTGCTGGACCCCGTACCTATTTAATTTACTATTCCAACTCCAATCTACATTTAATTAGGGTAGGTGCTGGACACTGAACCTATTTAATTTACTATTCCAACTCCAATATACATTTAATTAGGGTAGGTGCTGGACAACGAACCTATTTAATTAACTATTCCAACTCCAATCTACATTTAATTAGGGTAGGTGCTGGACACTGAACCTATTTAATTTACTATTCCAACTCCAATTTACATTTAATTAGAGTAGGTGCTGGGCACTGAACCTATTTAATTTACTATTCCAACTCCAATCTACATTTAATTAGGGTTGGTGCTGGACACTGTACCTATTTAATGTACTATTCCAACTCCAATCTACATTCAATTAGGATAGGTGCTGGACACTGAACCTATTTAATTTACTATTCAAACTCTAATCTACATTTAATTAGGGTAGGTGCTGGACACTGAACCTATTTAATTTACTATTCCAACTCCAATCTTCATTTAATTTGGGTAGGTCCTGGACACTGAACCTATTTAATTTACTATTCCTACTCCAATCTACATTTAATTAGGTATGGTGCTGGACACAGAACCGATTTAATTAACTATTCCAACTCCAATCTACATTTAATTATGGTAGGTGATGGACACTGAACCTATTTAATTTACTATTCCAACTCCAATCTACATTTAATTAGGGTAGGTGCTGGACACTGAACCTATTTAATTTACTATTCCAACTCCAATCTACATTTTATTAGGGTAGGTGCTGGACACTGAACCTATTTAATTAACTATTCCAAATCAAATTTATATTTAATTAGGGTAGGTGCTGGACACTGAACCTATTTAATTTACTATTCCAACACCAATCTACATTTAATTTGGGTAGGTGCTGGACACTGAACCTATATAATTTACTATTCCAACTCCAATCTACATTTAATTAGGGTAGGTGCTGGACACTGAACCTATTTAATTAACTATTCCAACTCCAATCTATATTTAATTAGGGTAGGTGCTGGACACTGAACCTATTTAATTTACTATTCCAACTCCAAACTACATTTAATTAGGGTAGGTGCTGGACACTGAACCTGTTTAATTTACTATTCCTACTCCAATCTACATTTAATTAGGGTAGGTGCTGGACACTGAACCTATTTAATTAACTATTCCAACTCCAATCTACATTTAATTAGGGTAGGTGCTGGACACTGAACATATTTAATTTACTATTCCAACTCCAATCTACATTTAATTAGGGTAGGTGCTGGACACTGAAACTATTTAATTTACTATTCCAACTCCAAACTACATTTAATTAGGGTAGGTGCTGGACACTGAACCCATTTAATTTACTATTCCAACTCCAATCTACATTTAATTAGGGTAGGTGCTGGACACTGAACCTATTTATTTTACTATTCCAACTCCAATCTATATTTAATTAGGGTAGGTGCTGGACACTGAACCTATTTAATTTACTATTTCAACTCCAATCTACATTTAATTAGGGTAGGTGCTGGACACTGAACGTATTTAATTTACTATTCCAACTCCAATCTACATTTAATTAGGGTAGGTGCTGGACACTGAACCTATTTAATTTACTATTCCAACTCCAATCTACATTTAATTTGGTTAGGTGCTGGACACTGAACCTATATAATTTACTATTCCAACTCCAATCTACATTTAATTAGGGTAGGTGCTGGACACTGTACCTATTTAATTAGCTATTCCAACTCCAACCTATATTTAATTAGGGTAGGTGCTGGACACTAAACCTATTTAATTTACTATTCCAACTCCAAACTACATTTAATTAGGGTAGGTGCTGGACACTGAACATATTTAATGTACTATTCCTACTCCAATCTACATTTAATTAGGGTAGGTGTTGGACACTGAACCTATGTAATCAACTATTCCAACTCCAATCTACATTTAATTAGGGTAGGTGCTGGACACTGAACATATTTAATTTACTATTCCAACTCCAATCTACATTTAATTAGGGTAGGTGCTGGACACTGAACCTATTTAATTTACTATTCCAGCTCCAAACTACATTTAATTAGGGTAGGTGCTGGACACTGAACCTATTTATTTTACTATTCCAACTCCAATCTACATTTAATTAGGGTAGGTGCTGGACACTGAACCTATTTAATTTACTATTCCAACTCCAATCTACATTTAATTAGGTTAGGTGCTGGACACTGAACCTATTTAATTTACTATTCCAACTCCAATCTACATTTAATTTGGGTAGGTGCTGGACACTGAACCTATATAATTTACTATTCCAACTCAAATCTACATTTAATTAGGGTAGGTGCTGGACACTGAACCTATTTAATTTACTATTCCAACTCCAAACTACATTTAATTAGTGTAGGTGCTGGACACTGAACCTATTTATTTACTATTCCTACTCAATCTACATTTAATTAGGGTAGGTGCTGGACACTGAACCTATTTAATTAACTATTCCAACTCCAATCTACATTTAGATAGGGTAGGTGCTGGACACTTAACATATTTAATTTACTATACCAACTCCAATCTACATTTAATTAGAGTAGGTGCTGGACACTGAACCTATTTAATTTACTATTCCAACTCCAAACTACATTTAATTAGGGTAGGTGCTGGACACTGAACCTATTTATTTTACTATTCCAACTCCAATCTACATTTAATTAGGGTAGGTGCTGGACACTGAACCTATTTAATTTTCTATTCCAACTCCAACCTACATTTAATTAGGGTAGGTGCTGGACACTGAACCTATTTAATTTACTATTCCAACTCCAATCTACATTTAATTAGGTTAGGTGCTGGACACTGAACCTATTTAATTAACTATTCCAACTCCAATCTACATTTAATTATGGTAGGTGCTGGACACTGAACCTATTTAATTTACTATTCCAACTCCAATCTACATTTAGTTAGAGTAGGTGCTGGACACTGAACCTATTTAATGTACTATTCCAACTCCAATCTACATTTAGTTTGGGTAGGTGCTGGACACCGTACCTATTTAATTTACTATTCCAACTCCAATCTACATTTAATTAGGGTAGGTGCTGGACACTGAACCTATTTAATTTACTATTCCAACTCCAATCTACATTTAATAAGAGTAGGTGCTGGACAATGAACCTATTTAATTAACTATTCCAACTCCAATCTACATTTAATTAGGGTAGGTGCTGGACACTGAACCTATTTAATTTACTATTCCAACTCCAATCTACATTTAATTAGGGTTGGTGCTGGACACTGTACCTATTTAATGTACTATTCCAACTCCAATCTACATTCAATTAGGATAGGTGCTGGACACTGAACCTATTTAATTTACTATTCCAACTCCAATCTATATTTAATTAGGGTAGGTGCTGGACACTGAACCTATTTAATTTACTATTCCAACTCCAATCTACATTTAATTAGGGTAGGTGCTGGACACTGAACCTATTTAATTTACTATTCCAACTCCAATCTACATTTAATTAGGGTAGGTGCTGGACACTGAACCTATTTAATTTACTATTCCAACTCCAATCTACATTTTATTAGGGTAGGTGCTGGACACTGAACCTATTTAATTAACTATTCCAAATCAAATTTATATTTAATTAGGGTAGCTGCTGGACACTGAACCTATTTAATTTACTATTCCTACCCGAATCTACATTTAATTTGGGTAGGTGCTGGACACTGAACCTATATAATTTACTATTCCAACTCCAATCTACATTTAGTTTGGGTAGGTGCTGGACACCGTACCTATTTAATTTACTATTCCAACTCCAATCTACATTTAATTAGGGTAGGTGCTGGACACTGAACCTATTTAATTTACTATTCCAACTCCAATATACATTTAATTAGGGTAGGTGCTGGACAATGAACCTATTTAATTAACTATTCCAACTCCAATCTACATTTAATTAGGGTAGGTGCTGGACACTGAACCTATTTAATTTACTATTCCAACTCCAATTTACATTTAATTAGAGTAGGTGCTGGGCACTGAACCTATTTAATTTACTATTCCAACTCCAATCTACATTTAATTAGGGTTGGTGCTGGACACTGTACCTATTTAATGTACTATTCCAACTCCAATCTACATTCAATTAGGATAGGTGCTGGACACTGAACCTATTTAATTTACTATTCCAACTCCAATCTACATTTAATTACGGTAGGTGCTGGACACTGAACCTATTTAATTTACTATTCCAACTCCAATCTTCATTTAATTTGGGTAGGTCCTGGACACTGAACCTATTTAATTTACTATTCCTACTCCAATCTACATTTAATTAGGTATGGTGCTGGACACAGAACCGATTTAATTAACTATTCCAACTCCAATCTACATTTAATTATGGTAGGTGATGGACACTGAACCTATTTATTTACTATTCCAACTCCAATCTACATTTAATTAGGGTAGGTGCTGGACACTGAACCTATTTAATTTACTATTCCAACTCCAATCTACATTTTATTAGGGTAGGTGCTGGACACTGAACCTATTTAATTAACTATTCCAAATCAAATGTATATTTAATTAGGGTAGGTGCTGGACACTGAACCTATTTAATTTACTATTCCAACTCCAATCTACATTTAATTTGGGTAGGTGCTGGACACTGAACCTATTTAATTTACTATTCCAACTCCAAACTACATTTAATTAGGGTAGGTGCTGGACACTGAACCTATTTAATTTACTATTCCTACTCCAATCTACATTCAATTAGGGTAGGTGCTGGACACTGAACCTATTTAATTAACTATTCCAACTCGAATCTACATTTAATTAGGGTAGGTGCTGGACACTGAATATATTTAATTTACTATTCCAACTCCAATCTACATTTAATTAGGGTAGGTGCTGGACACTGAAACTATTTAATTTACTATTCCAACTCCAAACTACATTTAATTAGGGTAGGTGCTGGACACTGAACCCATTTAATTTACTATTCCAACTCCAATCTACATTTAATTAGGGTAGGTGCTGGACACTGAACCTATTTATTTTACTATTCCAACTCCAATCTATATTTAATTAGGGTAGGTGCTGGACACTGAACCTATTTAATTTACTATTAAAACTCCAATCTACATTTAATTAGGGTAGGTGCTGGACACTGAACCTATTTAATTTACTATTCCAACTCCAATCTATATTTAATTAGGGTAGGTGCTGGACACTGAACGTATTTAATTTACTATTCCAACTCCAATCTACATTTAATTAGGGTAGGTGCTGGACACTGAACCTATTTAATTTACTATTCCAACTCCAATCTACATTTAATTTGGTTAGGTGCAGGACACTGAACCTATATAATTTACTATTCCAACTCCAATCTACATTTAATTAGGGTAGGTGCTGGACACTGTACCTATTTAATTAACTATTCCAACTCCAACCTATATTTAATTAGGGTAGGTGCTGGACACTAAACCTATTTAATTTACTATTCCAACTCCAAACTACATTTAATTAGGGTAGGTGCTGGACACTGAACATATTTAATGTACTATTCCTACTCCAATCTACATTTAATTACGGTAGGTGTTGGACACTGAACCTATGTAATCAACTATTCCAACTCCAATCTACATTTAATTAGGGTAGGTGCTGGACACTGAACATATTTAATTTACTATTCCAACTCCAATCTACATTTAATTAGGGTAGGTGCTGGACACTGAACCTATTTAATTTACTATTCCAGCTCCAAACTACATTTAATTAGGGTAGGTGCTGGACACTGAACCTATTTATTTTACTATTCCAACTCCAATCTACATTTAATTAGGGTAGGTGCTGGACACTGAACCTATTTAATTTACTATTCCAAGTCCAATCTACATTTAATTAGGTTAGGTGCTGGACACTGAACCTATTTAATTTACTATTCCAACTCCAATCTACATTTAATTTGGGTAGGTGCTGGACACTGAACCTATATAATTTACTATTCCAACTCAAATCTACATTTAATTAGGGTAGGTGCTGGACACTGAACCTATTTAATTAACTATTCCAACTCCAAATTAGATTTAATTAGGGTAGGTGCTGGACACTGAACCTATTTAATTTACTATTCCAACTCCAAACTACATTTAATTAGTGTAGGTGCTGGACACTGAACCTATTTATTTACTATTCCTACTCCAATCTACATTTAATTAGGGTAGGTGCTGGACACTGAACCTATTTAATTAACTATTCCAACTCCAATCTACATTTAGATAGGGTAGGTGCTGGACACTTAACATATTTAATTTACTATACCAACTCCAATCTACATTTAATTAGAGTAGGTGCTGGACACTGAACCTATTTAATTTACTATTCCAACTCCAAACTACATTTAATTAGGGTAGGTGCTGGACACTGAACCTATTTATTTTACTATTCCAACTACAATCTACATTTAATTAGGGTAGGTGCTGGACACTGAACCTATTTAATTTTCTATTCCAACTCCAACCTACATTTAATTAGGGTAGGTGCTGGACACTGAACCTATTTAATTTACTATTCCAACTCCAATCTACATTTAATTAGGTGAGGTGCTGGACACTGAACCTATTTAATTAACTATTCCAACTCCAATCTACATTTAATTATGGTAGGTGCTGGACACTGAACCTATTTAATTTACTATTCCAACTCCAATCTACATTTAGTTAGAGTAGGTGCTGGACACTGAACCTATTTAATTTACTATTCCAACTCCAATCTACATTTAGTTTGGGTAGGTGCTGGACACCGTACCTATTTAATTTACTATTCCAACTCCAATCTACATTTAATTAGGGTAGGTGCTGGACACTGAACCTATTTAATTTACTATTCCAACTCCAATCTACATTTAATAAGGGTAGGTGCTGGACAATGAACCTATTTAATTAACTATTCCAACTCCAATCTACATTTAATTAGGGTAGGTGCTGGACACTGAACCTATTTAATTTACTATTCCAACTCCAATTTACATTTAATTAGAGTAGGTGCTGGGCACTGAACCTATTTAATTTACTATTCCAACTCCAATCTACATTTAATTAGGGTTGGTGCTGGACACTGTACCTATTTAATGTACTATTCCAACTCCAATCTACATTCAATTAGGATAGGTGCTGGACACTGAACCTATTTAATTTACTATTCCAACTCCAATCTATATTTAATTAGGGTAGGTGCTGGACACTGAACCTATTTAATTTACTATTCCAACTCCAATCTACATTTAATTAGGGTAGGTGCTGGACACTGAACCTATTTAATTTACTATTCCAACTCCAATCTACATTTAATTAGGGTAGGTGCTGGACACGGAACCTATTTAATTTACTATTCCAACTCCAATCTACATTTTATTAGGGTAGGTGCTGGACACTGAACCTATTTAATTAACTATTCCAAATCAAACTTATATTTAATTAGGGTAGGTGCTGGACACTGAACCTATTTAATTTACTATTCCTACCCCAATCTACATTTAATTTGGGTAGGTGCTGGACACTGAACCTATATAATTTACTATTCCAACTCCAATCTACATTTAATTAGGGTAGGTGCTGGACACTGAACCTATTTAATTAACTATTCCAACTCCAATCTATATTTAATTAGGGTAGGTGCTGGACACTGAACCTATTTAATTTACTATTCCAACTCCAAACTACATTTAATTAGGGTAGGTGCTGGACACTGAACCTATTTAATTTACTATTCCTACTCCAATCTACATTTAATTAGGGTAGGTGCTGGACACTGAACCTATTTAATTAACTATTCCAACTCCAATCTACATTTAATTAGGGTAGGTGCTGGACACTGAACATATTTAATTTACTATTCCAACTCCAATCTACATTTACTTAGGGTAGGTGCTGGACACTGAACCTATTTAATTTACTATTCCAACTCCAAACTACATTTAATTAGGGTAGGTGCTGGACACTGAACCTATTTATTTTACTATTCCAACTCCAATCTACATTTAATTAGGGTAGGTGCTGGACACTGAACCTATTTAATTTACTATTCCAACTCCAACCTACATTTAATTAGGGTAGGTGCTGGACACTGAACCTATTTAATTTAGTATTCCAACTCCAATCTATATTTAATTAGGTTAGGTGCTGGACACTGAACCTATTTAATTAACTATTCCAACTCCAATCTACATTTAATTAGGGTAGGTGCTGGACACTGAACCTATTTAATTTACTATTCCAACTCAAATTTATATTTAATTAGAGTAGGTGCTGGACACTGAACCTATTTAATTTACTATTCCAACTCCATTCTACATTTAATTAGGGTAGGTGCTGGACACTGAACCTATTTAATTTACTATTCCAACTCCAATCTACATTTAATTTGGGTAGGTGCTGGACACTGAACCTATTTAATTTACTATTCCTACTCCAATCTACATTTAATTAGGTATGGTGCTGGACACAGAACCAATTTAATTAACTATTCCAACTCCAATCTACATTTAATTATGGTAGGTGCTGGACACTGAACCTATTTAATTAACTATTCCAACTCCAAACTACATTTAATTAGGGTAGGTGCTGGACACTGAACCTATTTAATTTACTATTCCAACTCCAATCTACCTTTAATTAGGGTAGGTGCTGGACACTGAACCTATTTAATTTACTATTCCAACTCCAATCTACATTTTATCAGGGTAGGTGCTGGACACTGAACCTATTTAATTTACTATTCCAACTCCAAGCTACATTTAATTAGGGTAGGTGCTGGACACTGAACCTATTTAATTAACTATTCCAAATCAAATGTATATTTAATTAGGATAGGTGCTGGACACTGAACCTATTTAGTTTACTATTCTAACTCCAATCTACATTTAATTAGGGTAGGTGCTGGACACTGAACCTATTTAATTTGCTATTCCAACTCCAATCTACATTTAATTAGGGTAGGTGCTGGACACTGAACCTATTTAATTTACTATTCCAACTCCAATCAACATTTAATTTGGGTAGGTGCTTGGCACTGAACCTATTTAATTTACTATTCCAACTCCAATCTACATTTAATTAGGGTAGGTGCTGGACACTGAACCTATTTACTTTACTAATTCTACTCCAATCTACATTTAATTAGGGTAGGTGCTGGACACTGAACCTATTTAATTTACTATTCCAACTCTGATCTACATTTAATTAGGGTAGGTGCTGGACACTGAACCTATGTAATGTACTATTCCAAATCAAATATATATTTAATTAGGGTAGGTGCTGGACACTGAACCTATTTAATTTACTATTCCAACTCCAATCTACATTCTACATTCTACATCGAAATCTTTTTTATATGAAATGTATTTTTAAATTATTATTATTATTATTAATATATTTAATACACTCCCCACCCTTATCCCCTATAAACCCAACATCCCGCTCCTAAATTTTTTATAGATTTTCACATTTCAATTATCAAATATAAAATTTTAAATTTCATATTTCAATTTTTAAAATTTGTATGATATGAAATTTATTTTTAAATTATTATTTTTTTATTTATATATTTAATACACTCCCCACCCTTATCCCCTATAAACCCAACATCGGGCTCCTAAAAATTTTAAATAATGTCTAATTTCATATTTCATATTTCAAATATTTAATTTCGAAATCTAATTTCTATGAAGAATTTCTTCTAAATAATATGTTTAAAATTTATATTTTTAATACACTCCCCACCCCTATCCCCTAATTAAATGTAGTTTGGAGTTGGAATAGTAAATTAAATAGGTTCAGTGTCCAGCACCTACCCTAATTAAGGTAGGTGCTGGACACTGAACCTATTTAATTTACTATTCCAACTCCAAACTACATTTAATTAGGGTAGGTGCTGGACACTGAACCTATTTAATTAACCATTCCAAATCCAATCTGCATTTAATTAGGGTAGGTGCTGGATACTGGACCTATTTAATTTACTATTCCAACTCCAATCTACATTTAATTAGGGTAGGTGCTGGACACTGAACCTATTTAATTTACTATTCCAACTCCAATCTACATTTTATTAGGGTAGGTGCTGGACACTGAACCTATTTAATTTACTATTCCAACTCCAATTTACATTTTATTAGAGTAGGTGCTGGGCATTGAACCTATTTAATTTACTATTCCAACTCCAATCTACATTTAATTAGGGTTGGTGCTAGGAACTCTAACTATGTAGATTTTTGTTATAAATTCCCCACCCGTATCCCCTGTAAAAGCAATATTCCACTCATAAACATTTATTTGTAGTTCTAATTTCAATTTTCAAAATCCAAAATCTATAAATTTGATGTATAATCATATTTCTATAGTATTATTTGACTAAATATTAACATCTCTATATAAATATTGTAACCACTCCCCACCCTTATCCCATTTAACACAAAATCCCATTGTGAAATTTTAATATTTCTTTGTTAATTTCAAAATAGAAATTTGTAATTTGATCATTCAAAATCTAAAATTTTATATCAAAAATCTAAAACAATATTTTGTAATTTCCTAAAAAATGTTTTTATTTATAGATATTTTATTCACTCCCCACCATTATCCCCTATGAACCCAACATCCCGCTCCAACAATTTGTAAAATTTTTCTAATTTCTAAATTCATTTTTCAAAATATAAATTTTGCTTTCAGATTTCAATGAATCTGTTTTACAAATTAATATATTTTAATGTTATATTTTTAATACACTCCCCCCCTTATCCCCTATAAAACCAACATCCCACTCCTAAAATTTTTATAGATTTTCTAATTTCGAAAATCATATTTCAAATTTTAAATTTCATATTTCAAATTTTAAATTTCGAAATCTTTTTTATATGAAATGTATTTTTAAATTATTATTATTATTATTAATATATTTAATACACTCCCCACCCTTATCCCCTATAAACCCAACATCCCGCTCCTAAAATTTTTATAGATTTTCACATTTCAATTATCAAATATAAAATTTTAAATTTCATATTTCAATTTTTAAAATTTGTATGATATGAAATTTATTTTTAAATTATTATTTTTTTATTTATATATTTAATACACTCCCCACCCTTATCCCCTATAAACCCAACATCCCGCTCCTAAAAATTTTAAATAATGTCTAATTTCATATTTCATATTTCAAATATTTAATTTCGAAATCTAATTTCTATGAAAAATGTCTTCTAAATAATATGTTTAAAATTTATATTTTTAATACTCTCCCCACCCCTATCCCCTATAAATCCAACATCCCGCTCCTAAAATATATAATACATTATATAAATATGTTATATTATAAATAAACATTATAGGAAATGTATTTAACATTTATTATTAATAATATATTAAACCCATATATTTTTAAATGTCGATATTTTGACATTTCGACATTATATATGTCGATATTTCTATTATCGACATTACTTATCTCGATATTATTTACTATACATTCAAATCGATATTTTTCACAACGATATTTACTACATCGATATTTCTTACCTTCGATGTTGCAAACTCGATATTAGTGCAAATCGACATTATTAACTCGATATTTTGACTGTCTACCACCGGGTACACCTGTAGGTATATGGAGATCGAGCCTCAAATATGGAGCCGCTTCTTCACTCATTCTGCTCACATATGGAATGTGGAATCATGCCATATGATAAAGTAAATCCAGTCCATTTTGTGATTTGTGAGTCAACAAAGTGTATGAGGCCACCAAGCAGATGTCCATACGAATGACGCTCCTTCTATGAGCAGCACCTCTGTTGAACTGCCATTAACTTACACGCAGTGATTAGCCCTCCATGTAGCAACTGCCTCCATACATGATGCAAATTGTCATGCGATGAGGCTAGGCTATTGGAACAGTGTGAAGATAAGCAGAGTATCATCAGTGTATGATACAAGTGCGACCCCGTGCACCTACAACCATGCAGGAAAGTGGCAACAAATAAAGATCAAACTGTCTGGCGTCCAATAGCCAGCCATGAGGGTTTCCATCTAGGAGTGGAGTAATTCCTAAAGAAAATCTTGCTTGTACCACATGAACGCCCCTTGATTTAATTAAATAACTCATCCATCTAAGGGCTAAGGTTTTGACTCCACATGACTCCAGTCACAGGAGAATTAGCACATGAGAGATGGTGGCAAATGCTGCACTGAAAACCAACAGGATCCGTGCATCAGTCTGACCCACGGCTGCTCGTTGTCCCAGAGTTACACTAGGCAACAGCAAAGCAGTTTCAGTGGAGTGTGTAGTTTGGGAACAAGATTGCGACATGTGTAGCAGGGCCTTTTAAGTGCAATGGTTTCTGAGCTCTAGATTAATTCAGTTTTCATCAACTATCCCCCAGGTAAGGTAGTGTCAAAATGGGCCACAAACAAAGATGCAGCTCATGGTCCCTGTGAGGTATCATCTCAATGTACAGACCATGTCTTGTTGACATTCAAAGGGGACTGTTAATAATTAGAATGAGTTGAAGAACAGTAATGACCTCAATGGCATTATGCAGTGACCTACCTGCATCTGAACTACTGTGTGTGATGGTTCCTGCAGTGAGCCTGTAATGCCAATAGTTGCTAGCTTCATAATCACATGTGTCGCTAGAGCTCAAAAGTCTTCTAAGGTTACTCCTTTGACTGCTATACCCACTGTGGTTATGCTGCCCATGCCCTGGTGATCCTACAGATGAAAGTTGACAGTAACCTCTTCCACCTCATCAGACAATACATTGAATAATCCATTACAGGACCCCTCAGATGTAGGAGGGGGCTGAGTCAATCTCACATCACATTGTAAGACTTTCAGTAAGCCAAACATGTTTGCAGATGAGTATTCAGACATATCAATTTACGTGTCATACAACTTGCGTGCGATGTCTTGATCAGTTCGTTAGTTTGGGATTGTCATTGCCTGTTAGCCACCTTAACTGTGATACAATAGTTCTTAGGCCATTGGCATGTCAACTGTTTGCACCATTGCCAGTCCCTATTCTGAGTTCCTGTTGATTTTGGGTGTAGACGTCATAGCTGTCCTGGCATTGTCAGTGAACCATGGTGCTAACTCATTGAGTGCCTCTGTGAATCAGGTTTCTACTTGTCTGTCGGCTATGTCAATGTCCTGAACCAATATGCTTCCACATTCATGTAAACCCAGAGCAAATGTGCGTGTAATAAATCATCCCACTGCCTGTGGGTCACTGTTTAATTGGGTTTGCATGTTGTTACAACTTGACATGGGATGTGAAAAGGGATACTATGTTGGTAGGACCCTGTTAATGGCCACGAGCATTACCAATTCCATGGTAGTCATGTCAGTGAAGAATGCAACCAGGAAGTGGACTGCTTGGTGTGTGGGAGCAATGTCTAATTTGTGTCAGGTGGTGCACTATGAGCCCATCACAGACTATTGGTACCTCTGTTTTCCCAAAATATTCAAAGTGTATGTAGAGATACCCTAAGATGATGAATAATTTGTGATGGGTCGCTCAATTTAGCTCTATGAATACCTACGTCAAATGAACAAATGTGAGCTCCTGGGCCAGTGGTGTGGGAAATCAGGAAGCATGGTGTGTTGTTATCGTCAATGATGTTGAGTGTGGATACACATCCTTCACATTCGGACATGTCTGCCTCTCCCATTCGGCATGTGAAAGAAAGTCTGTAAGTCATTGCTAGACCATCCCTCCTTGTCACACATGACCCTAACTTGTGATCCCATAACCTCCAGGTACAGCATCAAGGATGTCAGGGGTGGAATAATCAACAAGCAACGTCTTGGCAATGAGCATCTCACTTGGGCTTTTGTCGCTTGAGTATGGTGTTGTCTACAGATTCATGGAAGGTAATGGTTTGAATATTCAGCTTGCGGAAGGACAGGTCTTGCACAGTTGTGTGACCGTAAACAAGTGTGTGATCTCATTGTTGCAGTGTCCACCATTTAAAGTCTCCTTGTCTACCTGGAAAATTTGCTGACATACATTTACAAACATAGCTGCCCTGCTCTGCAGTTCATTGGCTGTGTACCCAATGGCCTTATGGTGTGTATGACTTGCAGGATTTTGGGACCTGGTCCGGGCCGGGTGCAGACAGGTGTCAACGTGCTGGCCCTAGCTGTGCATAATGACAAGTCTAAGGTGTGCCCTGCATTGTGGATCAGTGTGGTGACAACTGTGGTCAGCCGAATGTCAGACATGTCATATGTCAACATGGACAATGTATGTTGAGCACTCATGGCATGTGAGTCGGAGTCCAAGACAGGAAGGAGCACATAGTACAGGTAGTGGATGGTGTTGCATCTGCTGAAGTTGATGTTGTTGGTGAAGCTAACAAGGCCTCAATGGTCCATGCATGTAAGGGATAGCTAACTGTGGTTTTGGCTCTGGTCATGACGGGAAAGGATGTATGACATTACAACGCATGCTTTTACATCGCATGCCTTTACAACGCAGTATTTACAACGAATACCTTTACAACGCATAATGCTTTTGGGCGCTGGATAGTGAATAGTTTAATTTACTATTCCAACTTCAGTTCCCGTGCATAGTAGGGAAGGTGTTGGATAGTACATTAAACCTATTCCCTATCCTAGAGCGCCCCCCAGCGCAATGCGTTGTAATGGTTTGCGTTGTAAAAGTTGCGTCATAAAGGCACTGCGTGGTAAAAGTTGCGTTGTAAAGGATGTTTACCGACTGGAAACAGCATGTGTTGTGCGTTGCTGCAGGCTTGCCGAATGCAGCAGCACAGAATTTCAAGTGTGTGTTGTGTGTTAACATGCATCCTACATAGCTAATGATAATGGAAGTGCATTAGGTGGATCAGTGTCAGTGGCAGACGGGAGAAGATCCACTCATGCAATTGAGCTGCACACCGAAATGATGTTGGAATGAGTCACAGCAGAGAGCCAATATCATTTGCAAACATGCACTAAAGCATTCTGCAGCAACACATGGCCAACCTGATAAACACCATGACATAAATGCCAGCACACTAATCCATGTATATCAACAACACATCCAGCACAACCAATGACTAATTCCGCTTTCCCTTTTATGTCACAGGGGACCAAGGATATGCACTTGGACCATGGATGATGAAACCAGTACGAACCCCACCACCCAAGGCCGGAGGCAGTACATTGCGGCACACAGACGCACACGGTCCATTGTGGAGCGGACATTTGGTGTATTAAAGTCAAGGTTTCGGTGTTTGGATATCACAGGTAGCAGCCTGCTGTACAGGCCAGAAATGGTAAATAAAATCATCCTGGCATGTTGTGTGTTGCACAACCTATGTGTCCGTACTAAAGCCCCGTGGATCCAAGTGCCAGAACCACTTGATGAAGATGAGGATAAAGAAGAGGCTGGTGCTGTACACCCCACACCTAATGCTGCAGGACTTGCACGGAGGAACAGTATCATTAGCAATTTCTTCGACTGAGTCAGTCACATTGTGACACTCACCCTCTGATGCATTTCAGAGATAAATGAACACACACGTGGTGTCAGTCAAATACAATCTCACAAAAACATACCATGTCTACGTGTCACTGTCTGCCATGGGCACTGTACTCATTAAACAGTTACGTGGCTCAACAAGTGGTAAGAGAAAACACTACTCCATGGACGTTGGCAATGTGTCCACAGTACAGAAATGCTCTGCAGTGTGAAAAATGTATGAAACCATACTCTTCATGGTGCTACGTAGGCTAGACTATGTCAAAAGGTTATGTCACATGATTTCAATACAAGCAAACTAGGGTGTTGTTTGTGATGATGATGAGATATATAATCTGCTGACATTGCCCCAATCAAGGTATATTGGAGTGTGAACATTGTGTGATTCTTCTAAATTAGGAGTGTGTGAAATGGTGTAAAGGATGCCAATAGTGCATGCAACTTCCCAATATACAATGGTGCATATCATCCAGACACTTGTCAAAAACATGTCTGTCTTCGTGGCAGAAAACTGTCCCTAAAGATGTGAAAATGGGCTTGCTAATATGCGTATTACAATTCCAATAGAAGCCTGAACAAGATGTGCAGGATATCTAACCTGGGCCCGTATATGAAATATATCCTGCATATTAGCAAGCACATTGTTGCTGTATGATTGTCAATTAATATCTGCACAGATGGCCATACTGTCAATGAGGTTCCTGAACATATGCCTCAAAGATGCATGTGTGTAATCGGGTAAGAGCTGCAAAGAGGGCATGTAATGTCTGGAAATATGGAAATGGGCATGAAATGTGGTACCATATGAAATTGGGGTGTCAAGTAGGGGTGCAAAGATGGAAATGGGGCGTGAAATGTGGCACCATATGAAATTGGGGCGTCAAGTTGGGGTGCCAAGATGGAAATGGGGAGTGAACTGTGGCACCATATGAAATTTGGGCGTCAAGTTGGGGTGCAAAGATGGAAATGGGGCATGAAATGTGGTACCATATGAAATTGGGGTGTCAAGTTGGGGTGCAAAGATGGAAATGGTGCGTGAAATGTGGCACCATATGAAATTGGGGCTTCAAGTTGGGGTGCAAAGATGGAAATGCGGCGTGAAATGTGGCACCATATGAAATTGGGGCGTCAAGTTTGGGTGCAAAGATGGAAATGGGGCGTGAAATGTGGCACCATATGAAATTGGGGTGTCAAGTTGGGGTGCAAAGATGGAAATGGGGCGTGAAATGTTGACCATGAAGAAAAATAGGGGACAAATTGGAGTAACGCAGAGCTGTGGCATCCAATGGGGTTACAACATTTATCTGTCTGTCAGGAGACATCAGCCAGGAATCCAGTACCACATACAGATCAATAAGGGAAACCATAACTATGCTGACCAGCTACTTGCCAAAACCAATGGACCACCACCACCACCGAGACACGCAAAACAGCAACATCTAAAAAAGGACACCATGCATGGGGAAGACACCTCCTACAGCTGGACAGACAAGTATATGAGGATACACACTGACACCTGGCTTATTCATAGCTACCACTGAGACACGTCTGCCATTGCATATGAACCACTACGTAACATCAACATCTGACAATACACATGCAGGTACACACACCTGGAAGTGTACAGAAAGTGATGGCCCTATGTCATGTGTCCCCCATGGGTGAGCACATGTAAGAAGAAGAAATCATCACTGATGGCCCAATTGTGAGCAATGCCAACATGACGTGACATGTGTGGTGGCTAAGTTTGCAAATAGTGCAGACGTGCTTGGCTACGGCGCTGCCGGGAGCTACCTTCCTACATGCCCATACATTCGTAGTATGCTGAGCTGCTGCCCATTTGGGGAGTGGTGGCACAACTACACACATGCTGCAGCCCTTAGCCCAATTCAATGGCAATTAAAGGCATGCTCATTGCACCTCCGAGCCACGGACTCATGAACCACGGGCTACACTCATAACAGATGTGAGGCGCAGGCCATGTGAGGCAACGGATGAGCTCCGCCCCCAGGGCTGTGGCAAGTAGTGCAGTTACCAGTACCAAGCCACTGGGAGGAGGACTAGGGACACAATGCACAGGGGATTGCAAAGTTTGCCATGGACATCTGATCCACAGGACTGGACCATTGCAGCAACTTGAACCCTCGGTGTGCCTGCGTGGTCCTGCACAATGACGCATAATCACGGGCGGATGACCCAGATGATCACACACTACATCCTGTGACAGAACACTACGCTCACAGATTTGTGAAAGAGAGATCTAGATGGACTACGACGTACTCAAAGAGTCCTGCAGCCAAACTTTTGCTTGGTGAAAGTGGGGACGCAGAAATAAGATAAACTTGTAGTGAGTCACGATGATTCACAGTGCATCTGGACATCCCTGAGGCCCTTCCCAGAACCCCACCCACCCCTGACCTCTCCTGAGCTTACACTGTCTGATCCTGGCCACTCTGGATCTAGTGGTCAGCGCAGGGAAACAATTGAAGGTCCGTCTTGATCCTGCATGCTGGGGTGGTGCGGTTGTGCCTCTGTTGGCCCTGCCGCATTACACAGTCTCTGCATAGCCCCACTGCGACCTGCTCTGCTCCCCTATGCTGTATGGACTAGCTATGACTGCGTCCATGTCCCTGCACTCATCAACTGCTGTGCCTTTGGCATAGGTGCACAAGTGTGACAGTGAGTACTCGATACCTGAAAAACACTGATAGGTTTGTCTACAGACGCTCAGTACCAGTGGCATACTGAAAAAATACAAGTAACGTTTAATGGACACTTTGCCAGCCAACCCTACTCACACTGCAGATGTGGAGCACAGTGTTTCGCACACAGACGGGAGCTCTTGCATGCTCATCATGACATAGTAGTGCCTGTAAGGCCACCACCCCTGTGATACAGAGGCAGGTGGATAGGACAAACTGCACAATTACATCATGCAGAGCTGTGCCTTAGCAAACAACATCTCACTCTCCAGCTGGACACTGTCCACCAACCCCAAAAATGTGGTCACGCCTGCAATGTAACTCTACAGTTGCCCTACACTTCAGCCTGCGCACCATGTTGAATGCTGCTGCCCTGGTGTGGCTGATACACCTGCAACGGGTGTCCATTACAAAGCCCCACCAAGTCCACTCCAGGTGGCATCATGTGGCTGAGACCCCAGCCCCATGTCACACGCCACTCGTGCTAGGGGGGGGGGGGCGGAGGTGCACTGATCTCCCCTCCGTCCTGCCTGTGCAAAGCAACTTCAATGCCAATGAAAACCACAATGGATCATGGCTCTGGCAAGCAAGAAACAGCTTCAGTACCATTTGAACAGCTGGGTGAGTCAATACGGCGAGTGTGCTCTTCCTCAATGTAAAAATTTGTTACGGTGGCTATAGACCTCACACATCTACGTGCAGATCATCACCAACTGGTATATTGCACCATTCACACAGAAGCTGACATTGCTGAAATTTCTATGCATGTTGCAGATGCAGATCTAAATATACAAAACATACTCAACCATGTCGAGTGCTGTAAGACAGAGTCGACGATCCCAAAGGGCAGACTCAACTACAATGTATGCATGGTGGGCTGGGAAGAAGGCCAGGAGGGTCAAGATCCGGATGTCTACACTGCGACTTGACCCAAATAGATGCTACCGGAAGGCACTCTCTCATAATGCGTCATAGTGGGACGGGGAAACAGGGTGCCCACCAGACCATTGGCCACAGGTTTCAAGCCACCTATGTCTAGATCAACATCCTCAAATACAGGGACAGGGATGGCATAATGCAGTTAAGTTCACAACTAAAAGATATCCAGGTTGTCAATCATTCTAAATTTTCTTCCTGGACTACACGTCACCGGTCACTAAACACAGATACACATTCATGACAGGCAAGGATCGTGTTAGGCAAGACAAGCTTCTGGACCCTATCCTGTTCACAGCATGTCTACGTGTAGTAGCAAAGGGAAATACTCACTTTGTTCAAAATTCCATGACAGGCTGAATATTGGATGGACTCATACGCCTTTGCAAACACCGAGACTGTGCCCACTTATCCGCAACAGCATTTGCACAATGCATCCTTCCACACAACCAATGCTGGTCAAACTTGGAGGCAATCTCACACTTTACAATCTGCATGACTGGCATTGAGCCAAGCGCAGATTTAATGTTGCAAGATACTCAAGTTCACAGCGGACATCACAGGATCTCAACTGGACCACCTGGCTCTACCATGAGCCAACAGGACAAGATAAGCCACATTCATTCCTCCAAAGAGCCACAGGCATCTCAATACTCTCACTAACTGCCCAATGTCACTCCACAAAGGTGCAGCTACATCGCCTAAAAAGCAGCACTTGTGCGCCACTTGGGTGACACACCCTTTGGAACTACATGGACCAGCAGTCATGGCATGCATTTCCTCAACTGTCTTGTGTCACAATCCATGTGAACTCCCACATACCTGTTTTTTGGCTGTGTCACAATCACTGACTCCATGACAAGCCAGCGGGCCCTCTCACTCCCAAGCTGTGCTCCCACACGTTTCACATATGTCGGTAGGTATCTTCAGGCTGGGATGTAGCACCGTGCGGCGCATGCCCATTTGCAACTGTCTGTCAGCTGTGAACTTCACAAGAACCAGTCAAGACACTTGCATATCCTTGGTCCATAATACGCTGCGTTGCACACACACCTCTGTCATTGTGTGAATGTTGCCTTTGGACAAGGTTTTGTGGATTGACTGTAGCACATTTGCCCGATTGTGATCACTTATGCGTTTGAAACTGTTTGCATTGCCATCTAACATCTGTAGAGGTTCAACTTACAAACTTTCAGTGCCATGGTAGGCAACACTGTGACCACATTTAATAGTTGCAACGTCTACATGCACATGTGCTCTCAAATTAAACACACTCTTCGCCTACTATGACCTCCCTCAAAAAAGTGGGACATGGAATGTCCGGGGCATACACACTCCATCATGTGGTTAGTAATTTTACTCCAATCTCAAACGACACCATAGATAGCCAGTGCAGCTACAGGAAAATCATTTGTCTAAAAGCAGAAATGCCACATCTACATCGTCGTTGTCTGTGACAGTGGGATGCCACCGGATACTCAGTGTATGCAGGAGTGGAACAAATATGGGTCAGACAGGGGGTACCCTTTCAATTCGTGGACGTCAAAATAGAGATCAAACACTGGTATGTAGCAGTGCATGGCATACTAGACATGAGGCCAGTAGAACTTGCCTCGCTGTATGCAAACAAATATGGGTCAGACAGGGGGCGTTCTCCTATCACATTTTGCTTATACTCGCTCAATGGCATGTCCCAATAGATTACCTTGCCTGATGGGCTATTGACATCGTGACATTGTTATAGCATTGCATTGGTGCAATGGTGGCACCACATGTTTACACATATCAACCTATTTTTCACCATCTCTGGATCTGTTTCATCATGTACACTGCTCGTATTTACATTGGTGTACCTTCTGGATGTATCAGTCTCCAGACCCTATTTGCCAAGTGTGTACCTTTACGACATTTGACAAAAGCACATATTTGTGATTTAAGTATTATTTATTTACAATATTTACAAATGTGGTGAGCATATAGGGCAGAGGGTGCCTGTTGGAGGGCCAGACAGAGAAAATTGATGTTATCAGGTCCAAGGGAAGAGGCATAGTTCAGTCCACAGGCTGGTTGAAGTGGCAAGGATTGGGAAGATATGGCAGTCCATGGGGGGGGTCCAAGGATGTTCCAGGGAACAGTGGAAGTAATTGCTAGAAGTGCATGTGTGGCCCGATACTGAGCACAGCAAGACACAAGGAACTGGGGCTTTGCCACAGAGGGATGCTACCGCTTCCTCCTCATCAGAAATGCACTGTCATCCTCATCTCCATCTTGTGTGTCATGTGCCTCACAGGTGTCAGTTGGTGTTGTGGTTGCAGCCCTGGGAGGCACTGACACACCTGGTGTTAGAGCTGAGGATGTGGAGGCCGCTGCACCATCCATCTGCACCAAACCCTGTGGCAGCAAGGAGGCAACAAGCAGGTGCAGGGCATTATAGATCCCAGAAACCTGGACAAATATGTTCGGCCCTGGCAGCCAAATCTTGGGCCTGCATCCGCTCCATGCTCTCCATGATCTGGCGGATGTTGTCCAGATCCTTGCTGACACTGCTGGAACCACCCTGAGCAGACAGTGACTGTTGTCTCAGGGTCAGGACTCCGGAAATGTCAGCCATGGACCGCTGGAGAGCATGGAAGGGGCTGTGGGTGTCTGTGAGTGTCTGCATGCAGTCCCTAATGGGACTGAGACACCCACGTAGGCCCCCAATTTGGTCTGCCATTTGCTGAAACCCCACCTGCACCCTTTCCCCCAACCGTTCCTGGAGCTCGATGATCCGCAGTTGGAAGGTGCGGGTGGTGGGATCTGGCTCCTGGGAACTAGCTGGGGCGGTAGGTGCCTGCTGCTCGGTGGTGTGAGCAGGGGGTGGGGTCTGCCGAGGGCTGCTGGGTTGCCCTGCACCGGAGGCTGGCGAGTTGAGGTGGTCGAGCAGGAGTTGCAGGAAGTCGATGTTGATGTTCGCATACGAGTCCAAGTCATCAGCGGGTTCTAGGCCAGGATGCTGTTCAGGAATTGCTGTCTCGCCCTCTGAAATGTGATATGGGAGAGAAATTACATGAGTGTTTGTCATCAACAATCATGCAGTAGTTCATTAAACTTTCAGACAGCAGGATAATGTTAGGCCCTACTGATTTGGAGGGGAGGACATTTATTTTTCCAAATGGTGACAAAATAGAAGATTTTGCCTCTGTGCAGTTGTTTTGAAACATGGTGGTCTCACAGTGCCCTACTTGCATGAGGACATAGCTAAATGGCTTTGCTTTAGTACAAGGAAACGGGCACTTGAGCTGAGATTCTGTTAACACCTTTCTTGATGATATGCCCTGTGATGTTAATTGACACTGGCAATCGGGCGGCCTTTGTGAGCCATCGTCGCATATGGTCATCCTTCCTTATGGTTGCTTGCATTACGTCATGGCGTCCAAAATGTTTTCTAAGGCCCACAGTGTCAGACATTAAGGGTCATAATTACGATAACTGGTGCATCCCTGCATGTCAGCAGGGATGCCACAGTTATTGTGCACAACGCCTCAGCCAGCATGAATGTGATGCATATACAATGCGGCGCAACATGGGCCAAAATAGAAAACGATGTGTGAGCCATCTCTGCCGTAAATGTATAGCATTGCTGGAGTGGGTTTGCAAGTGCAACGCAGCCAGCTGCAGCCGGCAGTGGGAGTACCTGCAGGGCTGTGACGTGGGCAGGGTGGGGGGTAGTGATGCATGGATTACGGAGTTGTACAGGTGAGTGAACATTTTAAAAAAGTAAACAAATTTTGTTGCGCGCACTGCCTCCCATTTGTGGATGCAGTGCACTAAAAAAATTGTCTCATTCATTTACATGTTTAGTTACCTGGGAACCTCCGTAATACATACATTACTACCCCCCACCCTGCCCCTCACCCTCCCCACGTCTCCGCGCTGCTGGTACTCCCACTGCTGGCCGCAGATGAACGCAGCCCTTGATCTTGGGGGCCCTTTTTTTTCCAATGCTGCATCAAGCCTTACGCCTGCTCCAAGCAAGCACAGGGATCTGACGCAGCATGGGACCAATAGTGAGTGACAGGAATCTAGTAGATTTAAATCAGCCACTTGTATGCGGCGTTCCTCCGCCGCAACATCACCTCCTGTGCATAAATGCCTCCTTCTGGGCCCAGGCTTTGGGACTTTACATATTTCAATGATGCATGACCTTGAGGATAGCCCGCTGCATTGGGCATCCTTTGCGCCACAGCTGCCTCACAAAAAGGGACGCAATTGCGGACTTTAAGAGGCGCTAGGGACTTGTAAATCTCCCCCATGATGTATGTTTTTTGGAGTTAGGATCTCCCCTAATGTGTGTTTCCTTATAACAACTGCATGATGCAGTTTCACGTAATACACAATGCATTAAATGTACAAGACATTGGAAAAATATAAACAGTAACGTAAATTTAAATGCTCTTAAACTTATTCCAATAACGTCCAGGCATACTTTTACACATCACCATAAAGACACACCACTGTAGCATGCAGTTTCACCATTGGGCACTTTGCGACCTATCAGCGTGAATTTTTTTGACGCATTTAAAAAAACTGGCCGCATTCACATATCATTTTTACTATGTAAACCTTTGCGGCCTGTTTGCGTTCATATTTTCGTCGCTATAGCTATATTTTTGCCACTAACACACAGGAAGTAATGTATTACTGCTTCCTGTCATAGGGGTGTGGTTTTGACTTTCACTTTCCCCTTTTCAGCACATTGCTTGTGTATGTGCTGAGAGGAGGAGGTGTATGGTGGTTGCTGGTGTTGGATTTGGAGATTGGTGCTGTGTGCTGTGTCCTGTCAGAAGTGTCTGTTTGGTCTATTTTTATTATTTTCCATTGTGTGTGTGTCTACTGTCCTCAGTTTTGTGGTGTTTTGTGTGGGGTTAGTGAGTTATTAATATAGAGTTAGTTAAGTGTGTTATTATTTATTAGTAGTAAGTGGGTTACGGGGGTCAGGGAGATGCCGGTTGTGGGAAGGTCAGGGAGGATGAGTGAGAGGGCATTGGGGGGGTTTCTGTGACTGGTAAAGTTTTACCTGCCATTGATGTTGGAGGCTGGGGGACAGATCCTGCAGGGGTACAGTGTGTCGGTTCGGAAGGTGCGCTGGGAGCAGGTGAGGGTCCAGATGGAGCGATACTTTGGAATTGCCCGGAATGTGCGCCAGTGGAAGCACTCCTGGCCAGAAATGCTTGCCCATGAGGCAGACATGCTCGATTACACCAAAGTGATGACTGGCCTACAGGGTACTAAACCCATTATTTTATTTCACAAAACATAGGTATGTAAGTGAGTGACATGTGTGACAAGTGTGTATGACATCTACATGCTGTCTCACAACTGTGATACTGTGACAATGTGTTACTGACAATGTCATCGGCCTAAAAGATTTGCGCATGATTCACATTACTTAGGATTGGAAGAACTACCTCTTCCAAACACATTGTGTGCAACAGTATAGTAGGTGTCTGAGTAGTCAATCCAAAGATCCCTATTTGTATAGCACCATAAAGTGCCAGTTTGAGTGAGTAGTCACGTTGTAATTGAGGTGTGAACACATATTTGCGCTGTGAAGAACACACATGGGACAGAGGTCTCCTGTGTGACACTTGCCAAAACATTACTATGTAATGGCGAGTGCCCACACGGCAGTAAAGGTGGCAAGGCAGAGAGTGTATTTGCATGTATAAGTACATCACGGGTGTAGTCAGTCGAAGAGATGTGGGCAAAGACTGTGTGCAGGATGCCGTGTGTGTGTCCAGTATGGGTAACTGTACAGATCGGAGCAGAGCCATTGTGTGTGTGACCTATGTGCAGGACAGAAAACAGTGTGACAAACACTCGACTCCATGAGCAGCAGGACTGTACCTACACGGCCCCTGTACATAGGTCATGTTCAGAAATGTCCTTGTCAGGTGAAAATGCACTACTGCAGTATTACTGCTCCAGAGTGTCATACATCCCAAAGGACTGCGTAACAGCCTCTTCCAAACTGCATAGTTGCCCTCATACGCAGTACAACTTAGACATGATGCCTGTGTGGACATGGTGCATTGAAATTGCGTGACAACTCTTATGTGCATGTCTTACAGCACTGATGTAATGTGTGTGCCACCACTGCATTCACAGACCGGCGTGCATGGCAGTCAAAGTGAACAGGGTCATGCGTACAAATTGTCATTCACCTACGCAGTGATGTTGTTTTTCCTGTGACTGGTATGTTGTTCCTCATGTTTATGTCACATTTCTGGATGCCTGGTAATGACACATATTTACATTTGTTTACTCACGGATGGTCGACAACCCATCACACAGGGTGACGTAGATCGATTCAGGGACCCAAACACCACTGGTGAGTATTGGTATTTGAAATTGCCATGATGTGGTGTCATGAATGTCATTACCAAATGGTACACGTGGTTGTTTGGCCATATGAGTGTGTACCGCATGTCACTCTGCCACAATGTGTAGATGTATTTGAATCCGATTTGTCAGCAAATAGATATTTGGATGTGGGCAGACGCATATCATTCTCAGTTGTGACGTTGCCCATCAAGGGACAATGATACAGCTTTGATTTCCTGTGCATGAGATACAGCACAGGTTCTAGCTAACGAGTCAAAGATCCTGCAGGCAATACACTCCTTGATTTTCACACTTGGGGGCATATTATCAAGAACAGGCGTAAGATTTATCCCCGCTTAATCTGCTGGAAACTACCACTGAAGGGGCGATAAAGGGCTTGATAATATGCCCTTGAGAATTACCATAGAAGCCCAGGTTAACACCAGAACCTGGGCTGCTATGGCAATTTACAAGGGCCTATTATCAAGCACATTATCGCCGCTTTACCGGGATTTTACTGGCCGATAAAGCGGGGACATTTTTATCGCCTGCTCTTCATAATATGGCCCCCCCTGACTAGCACTGCATGGTCAATAAGGCACACTAACATGCTGTGTGTATCGTCCAATGTACGTGCAGTGGCTGTAGCATTATGCACCAGGAAGCATTGCGGTTCACACCATGTAAGCCTGGACATGTTGGCACAGTGAAATCCAAAGATATGCTACATTGCTGCTTCACAGTGGTGGCAGTGTGTGGCTCAGAGTGAAAAGTAGAAACGTACAGTTGAAAACACATTAAATGGATGTGTATGTCAATCTGCAGTTGAGGATTAGTGCACTGCAGTGTTGTGCTCAGGCTGTGTCTGCGGAGACGAACCATGCTTGTCTCTGGATCATATGTACTGACTCCTCTGTCACAATTGGTGGCATCACACAACAAGCATCTGTGTGCATATTCACAAGCCACTTCTCGACACTTTATTTGCAGTTTTCGGCCAATAAAGGTGCGATATCTGCATTTCCGTATTACCAAGTCAGCGTTAAGTCAATTAACGTGGCTGAAAGCCTCATTAATGCCTTAACACTGCCTTGGTAACAGGGCCCCTTTCACAATGAACTCAGCATGAAAGGGGGCGTGCAGTGGGTGTTGGGGTAGGAGTTGCACCACAACACACCTTCACTCCGATGCTGCCACCTATCATCCAGCTTGGCGGTAATAGGTGGCAGTACCGAATTTAAGAGCAAGTCAGACCTGTTCTTGAGTGGCGAAACAATGAGAAAAGCTTCATTTCTCCTAGTTGTACCGTTTTCCATCTGTGCTGCCTTGTGCAGCACACATGGAAGAATCAAAATGACAAGGTTTCTTTATGTACAGTAAGGTGTCCCTTCCTGTACCCAATCAAACATCTTATGTAAGTTCAAACATGGAATTTAAGCTTTGTTTATGTGCAGAAAGGAACACCTTCCTGTACATACACAAACCTTCACTGCCAGCGCTAGCGTAAAGTTCTAAGACGTTTTGCCATTGCAGAGTAAAACGCTAGGCTGCACCATATCCTTGGTAATATGGTGCAGCCTACCGTTTCCAAAGTGGCAAAGAGAGGCGTTAAGCAAGGCGGTTGACAGCGCTCTTCGCCACTTTGATGCTAATATGCACCTCAGTGAGCATGCTTTCACTCTGCATCATCTGATCTAAAATAGATTTGGAGAAGCGTGGCTCTCAAACACTCTGTGAGTAGGACTTTGGCCTTGTCAATACCATAACTTCATGACCCCAGGGTACCATTGCTAAGTGTGATGCATTTGATCTGTTTGCGTTGTGCACGCACATTTGTTGCCATCTACTAGACTGTGTGATTATGGGTTACAAGACACCCATGAGTGGGATGAAAGGTTAAAAGATATATGACCCTCGCAGGGTCAAAAAGGCAGACATTGTATAGTGATGGTTGATTGATTTAATCCACTTTGAGCTAACAGCTGCGTTCAAAGCACAACCTTGTTTCATGTGTGATGCTTGTTGCATGCAAAATCTGGGGCCATATGATCAAGAAAGTGCGACACATTATCGCTGCTTTCATCGGCAGAAAACTGCCAATGAAACGGTGATGAAGGGCTTGATAATAGGGCCTTGTGATTTCCCATAGCAGCCCAGGTTCTGGTATTAACCTGTGGTTTTATGGGAATTCTCAAGGGCATATTATCAAGACCTTTATCACAGTTTCCTACCGATGAAAGCGGCAATAATGTGTCGCCCTTTCTGGATATTATAGCCCCCAGTTGGTAGTAGGGGTGTCCCAGTCTTGTTTCTGTGCATGTAGGCTGAGCTTACAATCGGTTGCCATTGACACCTGAACACCGCCACACTAGCACTCATGTAAAAGAGTGCCAGTCTTGTCACTGACTACATGAACTGTACCCATTTGCAGGTAGACACACATGTCTGCACATGTGCATTGTACAGAAGTAGCAGCAGTGTGTCACAGGATGAGATGAGGGTGGTGCTGGCCATGGAGGGGTAATGCCGCCCTACTAATGTGAATTGGACTAGTTGCACACACTCAGGATGCACAATGGTGACATGTTATGACAGTCTCATTTTTCTTTTGATTTGCCAGTACATCTCACCTGCCATGCACTGTCATGTCACTATCCATAGCCTGTAGTGTGCAAGAAATGGCTTAACATTTATGTGGACAGGTCACTTAGGCCCACATGCATCAAGCATTTTTGTAGTCGCAAACGGTGCGATTCCTTAAAATCGGCCGTTTGCGAATGCAAAAGTGCTTTTTGGGATGCATGAAGCAATTTTAGAATTCGTAACATTTTTGCGAGTTCTAAAATTGCGGGTGCTTTTAAGAAGTCGCAGATGTGCGATTTCTTAAAAGCAATGCATCATTACTTTTAGAAGTGCAAATTCGCAATTAGGGTGCCAAATTTACCGAGTGGTTGAACCACTCGGTAAATTTGGAAAAAGTGTTTAAAATGCTGAAAATGTATTTTTTTCAACATTCATGTTTCACACACACATGTCCTTAGGACATGTGTGTGTGAAACATGATGCAAAAAATACATTTCAGGGGTGCAGGGGGGGGTCCTTTGGACCCCCCCCTGCACCCATGAAATTTTCAAAGTGCCACTCGCAATTTGCTGATGCCTTCCCATTCACTCCTATGGGCCTTTTGGCCCATAGGAATCAATGGGAATTGCGAAAATTAACTTAAGAATTCGGTATTCATTTGGGATTCGGTAAAAATTGCGATTTTTACCGAATCACAAATGAATACCGAAAATAATGATGCATAGCATTTTGCACTTCTTAATTTGCGATTCCTTGTTTTTCGCAAATTAGGAAGTGCAAAATGTAACAATGATGCATGTGGGCCTTAGAGACTTTACAGAGTGCCACTTGTGTGTTGCCTTCCATGTTGTATAGGATTTGTGCAAATATTTTATAATTGGCCAATGACCTAGTGTGCTTGGGTGTGAATTAACATTTCCCATATTTTTCAGACAACATGACTCCTGAACAGGTGCATGCCTACCAGGTGGCAAAGGACAGGTGGCACCGTGTACGACGGGTCAAGAAGGGGTACTGGAACATGGCCCGGAAGCACCTGTCAGACAGGAAGGCAGGGAGGTGCCCCTCTATGCCACAGGCTGTTGGAGTGCAGGACAAACTCACCACCTCCACCGCTGATGCCAGGGTTGGACTGATTAGTTTTGTGGAGGCAATGTCTGCACCCGTCATCAGGCCAGTTCCAAAACCAACCGGCCAGGGGACAGTTCCCACAACAAGCAGCCAGGTGCCAGTTCCAGTACCAAGCAGCCAGGTGCCGGTGCCAGTTGTAACTAGCCAGGGGAAAGGACAACACCCAACCAGCCAGGATCTTGTCACACCCACCACTCTGCCTCAAATGACCGAGGCACTGATGTTGCTGTGGAAGGAACAGCAGAGGAACAATAACTTGCTTTTGGATGTCAAGAACTAGTTGCTATCCCTAAACTGGCAGATCCATGAGATCCGGGAGAAACTTGCACTGCCATGAACATTCCATTGTTATCCCCCACGCCCCTCTTCTGCCTTCCCTCAATGTTCCTTTTTATTAGATGTGTAATTAGTGTTTGTTGTAATTAGATATAGATTAGTTTTAGAATAGGTATAGTTAGTATTGTAGTGTAAAATATTTATAGGATAGGTTAAGATAGTGTTGGGGCAAAGTTTCTTTTATATTTGGGTGGGGGGGTTGATGTCCTTTTCTAGTATGTGTAGCAGTGGATAGTTAGTATTACATGTGTAGTTGAGTTTAATATGTTTTTAGGTATTTTAGATATAGTGTTAGCTGTAGGGATTAGTGTAGTTTTATTGTAAGTTAAATTTGTAAGAATAAATACTGTTGAATTTATTACTGCTTGCAATGATGTTGGGTAGGAGGCAGAGTGTGGATCTTGATACATTGTATGCTACTCATGCCATCTGTGGAGTAATCCCTGCATGTGTGACTATGGATGAGACCTGTTACTCTGCTGCATGTATAGTGTTCAGTAAACCTTAGCTGTGAGATCTGTTGACTTGCAAGATTGACAGATTACATAGGATTTGGCATGGCCTAGTCTGTTGACATCTAATTTTTGAAGCACAACATATGAAATGTGATGCGCAGAGTTGCATAGCACAATGTTGCACATTAAAAATTGTACATAGGAACATGGCATTGTGAGTGTCAGAGCCAGGAGAAGTGGATGAGTTTGCTGTGCGATAGTCAATGAATGGTATATTTTCTGCAAATCCATGCATGTGTCCCAGGTGAGTGTTTGTGGACGTTGCAGGACAGTGGAATGAGATGGTCAGTGGAATGAGGTTAAACAGACTACTAAGGTAAGACAAGCCTTTGTACGTGACTGTCTGCAATTTGTTGTTGATAAGCCCACAAATGAGGCTAGGCTCACCGCATACACTGGATCTTGGATGCAATTCTATGGGGGATTTCATCACGCCTCTTGCCAACACTTTAGTTGAATTTTTGTACTGCAAGGCAGGAATGATTTTGTCACCGATCTGGGTAATGTGGCCACACATCTCATGGAACGGCCCGGACGCACATTGCATGAGATTGCTGGTGTTGTCTTAATCTTCTATTTTGATATTCACCATACACATTTGATTTGTGTGCACACAGAGACATGCAACTGTGATGGCACATTGTGGATCCACTGTGTATGTTGATGTTCATGTGCAGAATTAGGCATGGTGCCTCGGACATTGGCACACAGGTGACATTGGGTACAAGTGCTTGAGTAGTCTGCAGGCAAGTGTGTACGTTTCAGGCTGGCAATGGTTGCACAAGCTTGGACACTACTCAGACACATGTGGGCAATGCTGCAGGTGTGCAGACATTGGTGAAGGCATGCCTGATTGTGCGCAGGGACATTGACATTTCCTGAGCATACACAATGTGGCATCCGAGTGACATGTGTAGTTGTGCAGTCAATTTGTATGTGCATGGTGATGTTGCAAGGGGTCCATTTTGTAAATGTTCTACATGTAACGTTGTTGTGCCACTGTGTGTTTTGCAGATGCACTCTGACCCTGCTTGCAGGCAGGTTGCTCCCCCCGCCACCACACGGCTGCCTCGGGCCTGCTCCCTGCCACACGCCTGTGTTGCTGCCGTTTTCCGCTCCTTCACGCCGCTGCTTCCCTGCTCCCCATTGGATACCCCGCTCCCGCCTCCCAGCTGCTACTCCCTCCCTATCCCCCTCTTATGGAGGCTGCACAGCGGGTGGGCAGCTGGTGTGCCGAAGGCAAAACAAAGGCAAGCCTGTCTGCGCCTGGACCGCGCCTAGTGCCAGAACCCCTACACCACACAAATGCCACAAAAGCAGACTCCGCTACAATGCCAGCACCCTCCACATACTCAACCCCGTCAAGAACAACACGCATTCCAAGCCGCCAAAAACTGGACTCATAGACCTTTCTCCTGCCACACCTGCAGCTTCACCTGCAACAGTACCATAAAACCTCCTAGGACTGGACCCAACAACCTCCGCTGCATACTCCTCAACACCTGCACAACACGCAAACACACCGTATATCTCTGGGATCTGCTCGCCACCTCCACCCTAGACGTGGCCCTTCTGACCGAGACATGGTGGACCAACTCCCCTGTGCCCGACATCGCCATAGCCATCCCGGATGCCTAAATGTAAATGTAAATGTGTTTGTATTTATATAGCGCACTTCTACCCAGAGGTCTCCTAGCACTATATTCATACCGCTGTGGAACCCATCCTGGCTTTCCTGTGAAATGTCCACTCCTGGGCACCCCCAAGGTGAAGCCAGGCATCCAAGCGCTGCTGGGGCCGTTGTGGAGATTAAGCAAGCTATTGCCCAGAGTCACAGAGTGGGACCCATGATTAGACTAGGCACAGAGGCGAGAATGATCAGGTTCAGGGAAATTCAGTCCAAGAGCCGCCGAGGCGGGAATTGAACCCTGGTCCCGGCCCAGACCTCTGCATCAGGGTCTGCCGCTCTAACCATTGAGCCACGCTCGCCTACAAGATCACCTTCCACTTCCACCTCGGAAACAACAACGACATCAACTCCACCACCCTGATCGACAACCTGGACAATCTCGGCCTCAGACAACTCGTCACCCAACCCACCCACAATGCTGGTCACACGCTGAACCATGTCTTCTCCACAGGCACCCACATCACCTTCAACCACACCACTGAATTCCACTGGACTGACCACCACTGCATCCATTTCCCCTTCAAGGAATTAACCACGCACCACCGCACCCAACAGCTACCTCGCCACTGCTGGAGCTAAGTCACTGAAGAGCAGCTGATCACCACACTCACCCAAAACCCACACACCGACTACACCAACCCAGAAACTGCAGCCTGCCACCTCAGACAGTTGATCGACGACTGCGCCAACACCCTTGCCCCACTGCAGGAAACCTCCAACAACCACACCAGCAAGAGTGCCACCTGGTTCACCGACGCGCTCCAGAGCTCCAAACGTGCATGCCGGAAATTGGAGAAGATATGGCACCACGAGCGCACTCCGGACAACCACGCAGCCCACAAGGACGCCATCTGCAAATATTACCACCTCATCAGATTAGACAAGTGATCCTCCTTCAAAGAGCGGCTGGATGACAACGCACACAAGAGCAAGGAGCTCTTCAGCATCGTAAAGGAACTCTCCAACCCCAGCACCAACACCAACAACATACCTCCCTCACAAGAACTGTGCAACTCATTAGCCATCTTCTTCCAACGCAAGATCGCTGACATCCATGACAGCTTCAACATGAGACACACCCCAAATATGCCATATTCCACCTCTCCTGTGAACACCACCAGCGCCAACCGCCTGACCTCCTGGTCCAACATCAACAACGACAAGATCCACAAGGTCTTGACCTCCATCCACTCAGGCTCTCCGTCAGACCCGTGCCCACACCATGTATTATACGAAGCAGACGGTGCCACCAGACCCCAACTACGGAACAGCAACATTTCCGGTATGCTGGAAACACCCCAAAATTGACGCCCTCCTCAAGATGCCTAAAGGCAGACCCCAAGGACCTCAAGAACTCCCAGCCCATCTCCCTGCTCCCGTTCCCAGTGAAGCTCACCGAGAACAACATCAACATGCAACTGGTCCCCCACATGGGAGACAACAACATCCTGGACCCATCCCAGTACAGGTTCCAACGAGACCACAGTACCGAGACAGCCTTCATCGCCGCCACAGACGACAGCAGGCTCCAACTGGACCACGGCAAAACATCAGCCCTCATCGTCCTGGACCTGTCAGCCGCCTTTGACACGGTCTGCCAACACACTCTAAACACACGCCTGCTATGAGAAAGATTCCAAGAGAAGGCCCTTGACAAGACCACGTCCTTCCTCTCCAGCAGGACCCAGAGCGTCCAATTCCTGCCCTTCCAATCCAAGGACACCGACATCCTCTGTGGCATCCCCCAGGGCTCATCCCTCAGCCCGACGCTGTTCAACGTCTACATGGCCCCACTCGCACAAGTTACCCGCCAACACAACCTTAACATCATCTCCTACTCTGACGACACCCAGCTCATCCTCTCCCTCACCAAGGACCCGCACACCGCCAAAACCTACCTCCACGAGAGAATGAAGGCCGCCGCCGACTGGATGAGGAACAGCCATCTGTAGCTGAACTCGGACAAGACAGAGGTACTAATCCTCAGAGCCACCCCCTCAGCTTGGGACTACTCCTGGTGTCTGACCACACTGGGAACAGCACCGACACCCACCAACCATGCACGCAACCTAGGATTCATCCTCAACTCCTCCCTCTCTATCTCTACACAGGTCAACACCGTCTCCTCCTCATGCTACAACACCCTCCACATGCTCTGCAAGATCTACAAGTGGATCCCGAGCTAGTAGAATGGTGACACAGGCCCTCGTCAGCAGCAGACTGGACTACGGCAACGCCCTCTACGCAGGAATCCCAGCCAAACACCTACGGCATCTACAACGCATCCAAAACGCCTCCGCCCAACTTATCGTCCACGTCCCCCGCCACTGCCACATCACCCCCCACCTGAGAGACCTACACTGGCTAACCGTAGACAAGAGGATCACCTTGCGGCTCCTCACCCACCCACACAAAGCACTCCACATTGGCGTACCTGCCTACCTGAACAGCCGAACCAGATTCTACACCCTCACCCACCAGCTCCGCTCCGCCAGCCTCCCCCTCGCCACTGTCCCCCGCATTCAACTGACAACCTGCGGCAGCAGATCTTTATCCTACCTCGCCGCCATGACCTGGAACACCCTCCCTACCCTCCTATGGCAGACCCAAGACGTACTTGCCTTCAGGAGACTCCTCAAGGCCTGGCTCTTTGGCAGTAGCGGCACTCCCTCCCCTCAGCACCTTGAGACCCTCAAGGGTAAGTAGCGCGCTTTACAAGTACTCTGATTGATTGATTGATTGATTGTGGTGCTCTGGCATTGTGATTTGACTATGTTTGCCTAGTTTTTCGGTGCACATTTGGGGTTCTGTCTGGGTTGCATGATATGACATGTGTTCACCAACATTGTAGTAGCTTTTTCATGAGGGAGATGCTGCTTCTACGACACAACAGTGCTTGCTGATATGCACTATTGTATTCAAATAGCAAAAGAGGCTTCTGGTGTGCACCTGGCCTACTATTTACATTAAATTAATCATATTGGCATGCCCCTCCTCAGTGCTTTGTGAGCTGCTACTAATGCATTGATTGCACTGGCGTCAATCCTGTCACTGTGGCCCTATGGGGCATATTCTCAACAAAGTGGGAAAGAGAGGCGGCAGCCATCTTGGCTTGACGCCTCTCTTCGCCACTTTGGAAACGCTAGCCTGCAGTATATTACCAAGGATATGGTGCAGCCTAGCGTTTCCCCCTGCCATGGTGGTAGTTTTTGCTACTTATCGCCGGCACAGGCAGCAGGGAGGTTTGTTTATGTTCAGGAAGGAGTTCCTTCATGCACATAAACAAAGAGTAAATGCTATTTTGTAAATTACATGTTTGATGCTTTAACAGATTTGCTATTTTTTAAAGTTGTTTGTTTATGTACAGGAAGGGACACCTTCCAGGACATGAACAGGCCGTGGCATTTTGGTTTTCCATGTGTGCTGCATGAGGCAGCACACATGGTAGAAACAAAAACGAGGAGATATGAAGCATTTCTCCTCGTTTCACCACCTTCAGGACAGGACTTGCCACCTGTTGTCACCAAGCTTGATAATAGTTGGCAGCGTCAAAGTGAATGGGTGTTGCAGTGGAACGCACACCACAACACCCACTGCACAGCCCCTTTCAGGATGAGTTTATTGTGAAAGTGGCCCTATTACAAAGGCAGCGTTAAAACAATTTACATGGCTTTGAGCACAGTTAATTGCCTTATCGCTGCTTTAAAAATAGGGCAATGCACATATTTCCACGTTATCGGCAGAAAAGTGCAAATGACGCAGCAATGAGGGGCTTGATAATATGCCCGTGTGTTGTGTGAGTTGCTGTTTGCGATTGGTGATATATCCCTATGCCAACATGCACAGGGGTATCCAGAACTAAGGTTGGTTCCAAGTTTCTTCTTTGTCTTGCTCTTTGTATCGTGCCACCGCTTCTTGCACTCGTCCACTGTCCTCCTTCTCTCCCCCACAGCATTGACTTTGGTCATGATGTCCTGCCATATCTCCTTCTTCCTTGCCATGGTGACGGTGGAACTCACAAAGAGTTACTGCTGGTGTTGTGTCACCTCTTCAACCAGTACCTGGTTCTCCATTGGACTGAACTTGGGGTTCCTCTTCCTCTTGGCCTTTCCTTGGGTCTCTGCCTGGCCTTCCTGGGTGTTGTTTCTGCGCTCTGCACTTGTCCCTGCTTGCTCACCATCATCTACAGTGTTAGGCATTTTGCTTGGTAATTTTTTTGGCTTAGCGGGCGTTTTTCGGGTAGCTAACATGTTTTATGTAAGCCTGGGGCCTATTGGTTTGCGATATTTATCGCTGATTGGCCCAACATCCTTTTTTTCACGCTAGCGTGCGTCACGTTAGCGACGTCACACTAAATGTATCGCCTACTTTTATTGCATTGGATGGGAAATATCGCCAGCTAGCGACATATTGATAATACGTCGCTGCAGCGGCGATAAATAAAAAAAATTGAGCTAAATGAGTTTAGCGATAATTTTCGCCACTTGTTGGTAATATCCCCCAAAGTTTCTATGTATGACTTGTCTTTCAATATAATGATGGAAAATATATGCTAGAACAATATGAGGTTTTTAGCATTCTGTATTCAGATACTCTCATAATTAGTTATCAAATAGAATGTGATTAACAAAACAATCTGCATAAAACCATAAAGTATTTCTAAATAACAGACTTAATAAGACATGTAACCTGTATTACAGATCATGCAGAGCATGCAGAGCAGAGAACCACAAGTCAAATGTACAAAGATATTTTGCAAGTATAAAGTCTGAATTTCACAAAATTCCCGGTTTGTAACTGCAAAATATCTTTGTACCCTGTACAAAAGCAATTTTTCTAGTCTTAAAATGTATATCTGATTCCCAAACTGGCTTTTATGATCCTTTCTGAATTGCAAATATTCATGAGGAAGGAGATTTTGCAACCTCTGTAATTGTATATTATGTGATAAAGCAGGTCATTTACATTGCAAAATATAGCCCTGGTTGCTAACCAGTTGGTGTTGTTAATAGAGATGAATTTACGAAATTTTCAAGTTTGCGGTAAAAAGAGTGCACTAGCCAAAAATATTGAAGTAAAGTGGCACAAGTACATCTGCTGAATTTGTGACTGAGCAATTTGCCACTAGTTACCAGATAATTTTGCACTGACAATTTTCAGTTGATACAAATGTTGTTCTTGAATTGACTAGTTAATGCAAACAATAATAAGTGCAGTGTATGTAGTCTGCCGAATCTCTTTATGAAAGTGCAAATATGATAGTAAAAAATATTTAGACCATATCACCAGAATATAGTGCATGAACAAACTCTTTGTTTAATACATAAATATTGGACCTCATTGAAAGGAAATGTGGGTTCCTAGAAGGAAAGGTTTGAGTGTAAGTGTCCTTGGCCAGACTGGGCATTTGCTTTCAGTAGAATTATCAGTCAAATGTATTTTTTTGTTTTCTTGATCATCTAGATTTATGTGGCTGATTCTTCAGGGAACTATAATATCCTTATAGTAAGCAACTTCCAGAGTATCCTGTCAACTCAGTTTAATTATAATAGGAAAGAAAACAATTTCCCTGAAAAATAATCATCTTGGTATGGAGTTGTTCATTAACATTGACCTTCGGCTGTTTTTGTTTTCAATGAGCTGTAAAAATCTTAATGAATAAATAACCTTAAAGCTGAGTAGAATAGGCCTTTCCGGATTTGAAACTTGCTTTAATAACAGATTACTTTTACAAATTGAATGTGCATATTATTGATGCTCACCACATAAAAATCAAGACTTATGAATACTTTGAGTACCTGATATGAAAGTTCTTTAACTCTCCTTTCATATTTTTTAAAGCCTTTGATAGCCTCCACACTTCGTTTTTGTTCATTTTCAACTTAATTTTCCAATTAACAAATCTGAAATGAATATTGAAATGGAGGGGGAATGATCCAAGTTTTTATCATGTTTACTAGAGACATAATCCAATTGCAGAAATACTCACTCTGGCCTCTAGTTTCTGGAGCTGCTTCTTGCCACCCTTCAATGCCAGCTGTTCAGCCTCCTCCAGACGGTGCTGGAGGTCCTTCACTGTCTGATCTAAGTTCTTCTTCATCCTCTTCAGGGGGGCACTTGTGTCCTGCTCCTTCTTCAGCTACTCGGCCATCATAGCAGCCAATTGAATCAGGCAAGAAATTAGAACAAAGAGATCCAACTACTTGCATTAAGACTTACGTCAGTGATGACTTTCTTAGTCTTCTCTTCTGCATTGCGTGCATCCTGAATGGCCTCTTCCACTTCTCTTTGAAGCTGGGCGATATCAGTTTCCAGTTTCTTCTTTGTGTGAATCAAGCTTGTGTTCTATTTAAAAAGTGGTAAAATTGTATTTTCTATAACTATCTAACTTCATTAAAAGGTACAAAATGCTAGTGTATCTAAAGTTAAAAAACTCTGATGATTGTAGGAGTTAATTAAGTAGCACAATATGTCAGCATGGGTAAAAGATTTGTAAGATTGTCAGTTTGTACTACACATTTTAAAATACAATTATACAGAATTATTGTGCTGTCTCATTAATTCATACATTGCTCTCCCTAGACACAATGGCTTCTAAGATGGTCACGATTGAGCTCATGAGTGTGTTCTCTAGCAGTCTGCCTACTGTAGCAACCAGGTCAAGAAAAAGTTTCTTGCCTATCTGACTTGTCTTTGTATCCATAAATACCTAATAATTGAAATGTTACAGAAAGTGCCTGACATATTTATTAATAAGTGGGTGCATTGAACGTTTGGGATGCACCTACCTATTCAATATTCAGATCTCCCTTTCAGTGAAAATGTTACATAATCATGTACATGCACTTAAGACTACAATAGGCTCTAAACCAGCTGAAATGGTATTCCAATATAATTGGTAAGGGCAGCCTAATAGTTAGATATTTATTTGATAATAAAATAAATATTATCCTTGTGATAGCTCCATTTCCAGTAAATTCGCTCTAATCATGTAAGGGAATGGGATGGTTTCACAATTTACAGTATGTCTGTCCTTCTATCCGTGAGAACAATTTATACAATTGTCAACATTAAATGTCAGTTTCATTCAAGGGTACCTCAAAATGCTAAAAATAATTATGGTATGATTTGATTGTCGATGCAAAATCTGTTGATGTCTCCTCTGTGTGGTCTGAAACACAGCAGCTGGCATGAGCAGCTGGCAGAGGTGAAGCCTACCATCAAAAATAAAAAGTGGCCCACACAAACAAGGGCTGCCTCAGTATTAGAAAAACAAGTTGGACATGATTTGGTTAAGAGTAGAAGTCGTACCCCTGCCCAAACTTAAAGTCCTATGGTTCCACTTAGTTAGATGTACTGCATTTATTATATATATAGTCCTGGAAACTCGAACCACTTCCTGATTCCGCCGACGGCGGATTAGGCGAGGAAAGAGACACAGACGTCCGAGGTTTGTGGGCAAAAATATGGTTTATTTCGAGTGACCCAATATATATATATATATATATATATATATATTTATATTTATATATAAATATTTATTCCCCCAAAAAAGCTATATATGTCCTTATCATTTATAATGCACTCCAGGACATTCTAAGTGTCTGCAAGGGAATATACCGTCTTGTTTTCTGTAGCATGTTTCTCCTTCTCAACTTTGGCCAATATTAGTTCAAGGTTATCAATATCTTTCTTTAATTCAGAGCACTCATCCTCTAGCTTTCTCTTCTCTGCTGTTAGTTCAGCATTGGACTCTTCTTCGTCCTCTAGGCGTTCATTCAATTATTTTATTTTGGCTTCAAGTTGTATTTTTGTTTGATGAACTGGTCACACCGTTCTTCAGCATCTGTAAGATTCTGAGATTTCTGCAGAGAAAATTGATGCAGGTTTCTCAGTTATTATTTACAGGTTATCTAATTGGCATTTACAAAATTTGGCATGAATTTCAAGATTTAGTTCATAAAAATATTTTTTATATGTGCAAAGACTTTTACAATTTTTGTATTGACAAAGAACTGGATGTTTATAAATATAAATAAAATAATGAAGATCTAAATACAGTGCAATATTGATATGTGGTTAAAACTTAATACTGGAAAATCTCACTGGAACGTCGCATAAATATTTTGGGCCTATAATGTACAACAAAAAAACTTTTTTTTGCATAACCTCTACATATCATATGTAGTAACAGGATCTACATATATGTTAATGAATGATATCCACATAACCTCTGTGTTTCTTTCTCTTGATATTTTTGCTATTTGTCTCTCAGCTTTGCTTTACATCCCTTGTGACCCTTGCAATGGTAATGAGTAGGTTGCTGGGAATACATTATGCAGGTTGTTGATATGAAACATTACTTTCAGGCAACATCATGCTGCTCAGTATTAAGGGGTTTGCTGTGAATGCACTGGTCAACATGCAACCCCCATGTTACTCATCAGTGATATGAATAAAAAGATTTAAACCATAAAGAGTGGAGACAAGAAAAGTATTCTTGCCATACAAGCAAGGCACCTTACGAGACATTTTTGGTATCTCCAAGTTGATTCCTCATTAACTGTAACTAGTCTTATGCCAATACCTATTAGTTTCTTGATCATTGCCTACGAAGTTTCTTACTTTCTGTGAAACTGAGCAAACATTATTCTCAGCTGCCTGCTGTATTAAAATATGTTGTAGCTTATTTGAATCCAGCAGGATAATAACTTTAAAGGTTCTGATACACATGGCTGAGTGTGAAAGCATGTAACATCTAATACACCATAAGCACAAACCTCAGTGTTGTTTTGCAAACACATGTAGTATTTGTTAGAAGTCGTCATTAGCTCATGCTTTTGCCAATGTAAGAACATAAAAAACTGGATATACTTGAGCTCCTGACTCCAGTCTCATATTCATCAAGTCAAGAATGTCTCTCACTCTTTGAGTTGTAAGTATTATCACTAATTCCCCATGTATTGTTCCTTTTGTTTACACTCAATCTCAGGTTCAGCTGCTTGTTCCTGCTGCCAATTATAGGATTTGGTAGATGTGTGGTGGTGAGTCTGCAGCTCACCACTGCCAGTTCAAGTCAGAAAGAGGTATTTTGGGGGGTATCAGTACTGAAAGGTCATCCCATAGGAGTGTCCATACCTTCCCCTTGTGAAGAGTGGTAATCACTTGGGAAATAGTCAGCAGAATGGTGGCAAGAGTCCGAACTGCGTCAATAGGGCCCTGGCGCATTTCATATGAATTATTCTGGTCAATCCCATTGCTGATTCTTCAAACCTTTCTGCCCTTGAAGTGAGTCTTATGGGTGCTTTGCCAGGGTAGCCAAGGGAAGATTGGTGGCATTTTATCCAAAACTGAGCCTTCTCTTTCTCATATCAAAGTTAAAAGTTCACACTGACCTAAAGACAATAAAAGTTTCATTCCTGTGATGTCACCCCGAACCAGTCACACTGCTAAATATCTTTCTGCGCAGAAAAATGATTCTGGTGCAAATATATTGTGTTCCTGAAATTAGATCATTTAACATTTAAAGTTGTGATGATATTTTTACAGTCCACAAGAACAAAATCGATGTGCAGTGTTTATATAGATGTGTATCAACATAGTTTTATAATTCAGATTAACTATACGTACTGATTGAACTTGCGGATGAAGGTCGTTTTTTTCCTGAATTATTGAAGAAATTTTTTCTTCCAGGTCTTTTCTTTTTGCAGCTGATTTAGCTAGAGCTTCTTTAGTTTTTTTCATAGTCTTCCTTCATATTGGCCATCTCCTTCTCCGATTCTGTGCTCCTTAACAGAGGTTTAATTTAGAAGTACAGCTTCATCCAAGGCCAGTGTTTGACATTCATGAACAATCTAACGTTATACTGTATTGTAATGTTATGTTATACCAATTTCTGTAGCGCGCTTATACCCTTAGGTGTCTAGGCGCTTATGGTCCGATGCTGTAAGATGGAAGCTAATTTTTTAAAAGCCAAGTTTTAAGGTGTTTCCTAAATTCAAACAGGGATGAAGTCTTCCTGAGAAAAAGCGGAAGAGAGTTCCATGTCCTGATAGTACTATGTCTGATACTCCTCCCCCCCAGTTCAACTTTTTGACTCTGGAGGTGGGCATTAGGAAAGCATTGCCGACTGTAATGGTCTGCTAGGAGTGTACCAGCTACAAATTTCCCAAAGAAATTGTGGGCCTTCTCTATAAAGTGCCTTGCATGCGATACAAAGTGCCTTGAATTTCATGCGCTGGGTGACTGGTAGCCAATGTAACACTTGAATCCCAGCCCTAATAGACTGGTGTTTGGGAACGTCTAACACTAATCTGATGGCAGCAGTTTGTACCGATTATACTCATCTGAGTTGATTGGACTGCACGTTAATATATAAGGCACTGCAATAGTCCAACTTTGATAAAACCAGGGAAGTTAAAACTGTTTTTCTGGTCTTTTTAGGGATGGACAATAGGAATTGAATGCATTGTTTTGATGATAAAAAATGCAGAAGACACTACCTTGAAATCTGAGATTTAAAATTAAGCTTTTCATCTATCATGACCCCCAAATCTTTAGCTTTTGCTACCTGTGTAGGACGGGGGCCCAGAGTACTTGGCAACCAAACTGGTGACCATAGAGGAAAAAGCTCTCCAAATAGCACCACCTCGGTTTTACTTGGTTTAACTTCAAGCAATGCCTACTCATCCAATTGCTTAAGGAGACGATACAGTCATAAAGTTTGATGGAGTAGTTTACATCATTTTGTATTGTTGAAATAACCAATTGGGTTTTGTCAGCATACAAGGTTGGGATTAGATCGAAACTTCTGATCAAAGGTGCTAGTTCAGACACATAAATATTAAAAAGCGTACGGCTCAATGAAGAGCCCTGTGGTACCCCACAAGGTAGGATAAAAGGTGCAGATTTAAAATCGCCTAATTGCAGTGTCTGAGTTCTATCTGCTAAAAACGATGTTAGAAGTGAAAGGGCCTTTCCTCCTAAACCTTTGGTCTTTAGATGTTCTATCAATAAAGTGTGGTTCACGGTATCAAATGCCACGGACAGGACAAGGAGGATCAGACCCACTGACCCTCCACCATCTAATGCGGTGCATATTTCCTCTGTGGTCTTCATCAGAGCTGTCTCAGTGCTGTGACATGACCTAAATCCAAACTGACTGTGGTCTAATATGTGGTTTTCTAAGATGTAAGTAGAAAGTTCCACATTTACGATTTTTTTCAAAACTTTTCACAGAAAGCGGAAGCCTCGTAACAGGTCGATAATTGGCCGCATCCTGTATATCTAGATTGTTTTTTTTCAATAACGGCAAAATAAAGGCCTGTTTCCAAAGTGTTGGAAATATTCCTTGTAAGAGCATCTGATTGTAGATGCCAGATAGCTGAGGACTAATATTATGGCTAATATTATGTAGAATCCACTGGGGTAGGGATCATCCGGAGAGCCAGATTTGGTCCTTAAAGGAAGGGTGGCAATTTGCTCTGGGGAGGTATGGCTAAAATTTAAGAGAGGCGTTACGATCTTAACTTCCTGTTCTATGACATTAGTGCTAGGTTATACAAGGCAAATTGATCATAAATTTGATCAACCTTTGATTTAAACGCCTGCGCTAGTGTGTTACAGAAATCTTGAGTGCAGTTTGCAGCGTCATCTTTTTTAACGGTTGTCAGGTTGTTTATGATCTATTGTGAACAGAGCTTTCCTGCAAGATAAAGGCTTTATCATTAACTCAAAATCAAACTCAAAATTATCTTTATTCGGTTTCCATAATTTTTAGAAAAACCATAAAAGTACAAATAAATCAATATGTTGCATAAGTTGGAATCAGCAAAAGTCATACAACAATCCATTTATATACTTATTAATTAGTTAAATTAAAAAAAAATATGTAAACTTCATGATTCCAAATTAAATATACATATATATCAGCATCTAACCAAGATTGGGGTGGTGATTTATACAAAATTTCAAAACACAAGCTATAGATTTAGTGTGTGCCTCATTATCCAAAAATTGGAGCGCTAAAAAGGCTGGGCGGCAAGCTCGCAGCCCCATATATCTCAGTATGGGGACAATCCAACGTCTAGGTGGAATTTCATAGAATCTGCAAAACAGAAATAAATGGATTGAGGATTGTGGAGAAATAGTGTTGCATGGCCATGGTGGTAGGTTCCGTGACCAGTCATTCTGTTGCCGAAAGGAAATTGACCGAAAAAGATATCGAATCTAAAACAAGTTAACAGAAATTTTTCATATTGGTTCAAGTTAGATGTTAGATACGATTGAATGGAAAAAGTAGTTTGAATGGCCAATGCATGCTGAACTGAGCTTTTCCCTATCTCAGTTGTTAGTCGTAACTGGCCTAGATGCAAGAGACTTAGGGGCCGATTATGATGGCGGATGGACCTGAGTCCGTCCGCCACCATAGAGTAGGAGGGACCATCCGCAGGGGCAGCGGCGGTCCCTCCGTGCAGATTAGGATGTGACCGCCAGGGTGGCGGTCACATCCTCTATCTTTAACATTGCGGCGGGTGCAGCTTCAAGCTGCACCCGCCGCAATGTTAAAAATGCATGCACAGCATTTGCGTGCACAAAGCGGCAGGCACCGCGCGGTGCCTGCCGCTTTGTTCACGCAAATGCAAGGGGGTAACATAGGTACCCCCCATTTGCTTCCCCCACCCCTCCTTCACCCAGGGGGCCCGCAACGGGCCACCGAAGTGAAGGTCCGTATGCTTTTCCACGACGGAAGAGCTGCCGTGGAAAAGCATGTTTTTACCTACATCCTAATATGCCTGGTGGTGTCTGATAGACACCGCCAGCCATGTTAGAGCTTTTCCGCCGCGGTCGGAAGGCGAGCGCGGCGGAAAAGCTCAGGACAGATTGCATGACCCACCAGCTATCCTAATTTGGCGGTGGGTCTATCAAGCATCCGCGGCGGTTTTCTTGCATCCTCCGGGCCGGCGGAAATCTGCAATCGTAATAGGCCCCTAAGTTTTTTCAGCTCTTTCTTGGGAATCTCGGAGCTAGTTAATGGATGGTAAAAATATCTCTGGAGACCTAAATCGTTAAAAAAGGACTTCACATAGGCTAGCCATTTAATCTTATGCATATTGTCGAGCGTCATGCACTCCTGTAAAAAGCGTTGTGTTAAATCGCACTGGACCGTAGTCCAAATGCTGCGCCATAACATAATCGGTTGAATTTTTAAAACATCCGATATGTAATCCAGCCCCAATTCTATGTGGCAGCCATATGTTAAAGTACTTTGGGGGACCTCTAATAAATATCGCAAGAAAGAGTTCTCGACCCTCTGTAGTGCTTCCATATTCAGATGTCCCCATAACCCCGAACCGTAACTAGCAACACTGACACATTTAGCCTGAAAGATCTTTAACATTTCTTGCGAGGATCTCTTCCCCAACTTCTGAGCAAATACCACCAATGCAGTGGTGGCCCTCAGAAATAAGAGTTTCCTTACATTTATGGCTATTGTCCATTTGGACTTGTTATCTATCAGAATCCCTAAGTAGGAATATGTTGCCGTGCACTCTAATACGATGTGATTAACAGAGATAGCTTTGATTTTTTTTGGTCTGGGGCCAGCGTGCATGGCATAGGTCTTTTTTATATTTACTTTAAGGTTCAGGGAGTTCATAAAAGTACAGTACTTATTTAGCGACCGCTGAAGCTGGAGGGGGGTTCTTGCCAGGATCACTGCGTCGTCGGCATATAGTAGCGCTGGTATAGGCTGACGACAAATTGTTGGCAGGTCCTGGCTCCCTTCCACCATCGCCACTTCAAGCCCATTTGTATATAATGTGAATAGGAAGGGGGCCAGAACACAGCCTTGACTGACCCCCCTCTCTATCCGAAAGTACTCAGTAAGTTCTCCCCCTGTTCCGTACCTGACTCTAGCCGATGCCCCGGAATAGAGTTCCCGTAGAAAATTTCTCAACACAGGGTCCACCCCCATAGCTAGGATAATTGCCCACAGCTTAGTATGACTGACGCAGTCAAAGGCTGCAGTCAGGTCAACATAAACCATGTGCAAGTACCCTCCTTTTGCTTGAACATATTTCCCAATTAAGAGTGAAAGGTTCAAGGCCTGGTCCACTGTGCCTAACCCCTCACAAAACCCATATTGTAGATCGGAGATTACATTGTGATCTGTTGCCCAATCCTGGAGTTGATCTAGAAAGATACGTCCAACGACCTTTCCTAAAGAATCCAGAAGGGATATAGGCCAATAGCAATTTGGGCTATGACGGTTGCCCTTTTTAAAGATTGGCACCAAGATTGACGTGGACCAGGAATCAACTAAGCCGGCCTCATTGGCTGCTTCCAACCCACTCATAAGCACTGGGGACCATAGATCTAATTTATATTTAAAAAGATCCACGGAAACCCCATCCGGCCCTGGTGCTTTCCCTGATTTAGATGTTTTTAAGGCACTTACGGGCACATGCATCAAGCGTTAGCGAATTCGCAAATGATGCGAATCGCTATTTCAGAGCAATAGCGCTCGCAATTGGCAGTGTAGGTATGCATCATCCTAATCATAGCGAAAATCGCTAATTATTCGCTAAAATAGAGAAAAAGTTAAAAATATTCTGAGAATACAAGTGCGAATCCTTATATGCGATTCGCATTTACCGAATCGCAAATAAGGAATTGCAATTGATATGCATGAAAAATCGCTATTAGCGATTTTCACTAAAAAACACATTTTTGCACATGCAAATTAAGAAGGGACACAACCAGGTGGTAAAAAAAAATTCTAACCTGAAACACCTGCTAACCAACTGAAAATGTATAAGACACACCCACACAAGGCCCCAGAGTTCAAAATGGCTGGTCTGTACCTGATGGCGAGGAGGATGCGGCTGCTAGGTGCTCGACAGAGAAGGAGGCGAATCAATGAACGCATATTCAGAGTGCGCATAACTTTGCTTGGCCAGCAGGAAGACGAAATATACGATAAGTATAGGCTGAATGGACAAATGATACTTGATCTAATTAATGAATTGGACCCCATTCTTCAACGACAGACACATAGGACCCAAGCTATCCCAACGCACGTACAAATATTATGTTGCCTACACCTACTGGCATCAGGCAGTTTCCAGGGAGTAATTGCAGTAGCCGGAGGTGTCTCACAAAGTGCATTATCAAGAATATTGAAAGCGTTCCTTGATGCAATGATGTCCCGGATCCATGCACATATAAGTTTTCCAACCTCAGCCCATGACCTAGCTAAGACTAAGCAGGAATTTTATCAGATAGCTGGCTTTCCACAAGTAATTGGATGTATAGATTGCACCCATGTTGCAATATGTCCCCCAGCCACACAGGAATATTTGTATAGAAATAGGAAATGCTACCATTCACTTAACATTCAGGTTGTATGTAATGCCAAAACCATAATAACAGACATTGTAGCGCAATTTCCTGGCAGTGCACATGATGCATTCATCTTCAGGCAAAGTGGCATGCAGACCCGACTTGCAAGGGGAGACTTTGGAGAGGGACATTTGCTAGGTAAATATGTGCCACACAGCATTGCAAACTTGTCACAAATGCATATCTGAAACTCATAGTTCACATATTTTCTTTTCTCACATGTAGGCGACAGCGCATACGCCTTGCGCAATTACCTCATGACACCATATCTCAATCCTGCAACAGCCGGCCAAAGAAGATACAATGCAGCGCATATCTCAACGAGGAATGCGATAGAGAGAACATTTGGTCTACTAAAGAGCAGATTCAGACGCCTACACAAGACAGGAGGTGCCATGAAATACAACCCAGAGCAATGCTGCAAAATAGTGGCAGCATGTTGCATGCTGCACAACATAGCGACAAAGGGAGGCCTGGAAATTGACCTTTCTGACAGTGACTCTGAGGATGAAAACCAGCCAATCCTGCACCAACGTGCCCAACAAGGATCTGACGCAGCAGAAGGACGCAGACGCAGAATGGAGATCACACAAAATTACTTTTAAGGTGAGTAATGATGACACGAAGACAGTATGGTTTGCAAAGTAATTTTTAATAATAACAATATGTGACCTGTAAACAGAGGCGCACTTGAAAAGTGACTTTGGGCATACTTTTTTTGCCTACAACATTTACTAATTATAAACAAATTAAGATACTTGTCAGTCAGTGATGAGGTCACAATGTGAGAATGGTTCATTCACCATCTCTACAGGATTTGTGCATGGCAGCCTAGCGTTTCTTGCCCCTAACACCGAGATGCCTCTCGGCAGCAGCATCTTCTTGCCCTAGGCTGGGTCTGGATGGGATGGCACAGCGTTTGGACCGTCTAGCCTCATTGACAATTGGCATTGGTGTATTGATCATGCCTGAGGCACCCTCACTGATTACATTTGGTCCAGGGATGTTTTCACCACTTGTAGATGCAGTCTCCATCTCTACTGCGTAAGTGACGTGCTGTAATCCTGTGGCAACATCACTATTATCAATGGTCATTTCGGTATGCATTGTAGAAATTCTACGTGACAACATAGCTGTTGCTGTGGCCAGTGTGTTATTGGACGCCACTTGCATTTTCAGTTGCTGCATGAGCTCTTGATGCTGTGCATTGTGTGCTATTTGACCCTCATGCATGACTCTTGTCATTTCCTGGAGACTAGTGGCAAACACGGCTAGGTTAACTGACATTTTGGCAATTTCGGCCTTGATCAATCTAGTGTTTTTTGCCTGCAGGCGATGTGACCGCAGCATCTGTCCCTCCAAGCCACCCCAGACATCATTCAACTGTTCCACCTGCTGTGCCCTTCGTGCTCTGCGTCGTCTCCTTGTCAACCTTGAATTGCCTCTCCGGTTGCAGGATGATCTACATGTGGCGGTAGTACTTCGTGGGTTTCTGACATGAGGTGCCACATCAGCCTCATCATCTGTGGGATATGGTACCAAACTTTGGACAGGTGTCCTACGTGATTGTGGGACACGTGATTGGATGCTTTTCGAAGCTGGTGTGTTATCAGGTTCAGAGGCGCTGCTGAGCTGTATTTCCTGGACATCATTGTCCCCGGCCTCACCATGTTCTGCATCTGTGAGGTAAAACAGTGCACAACAGCATTAATGTATGCTTTTTAGTTATGTGACTGTTGTAACATGAATAAACGTTTATAATTTGGCACAGTTACTACTCTTTTGAATTTGGTTAAATTAAAATGTGTGTCTGTCACTGGAACTGCTTGACCAAACTACATCTCCCATGATGCGCTTGCTATACTATTGAAAGTGATGTTCATGTTTCACTACTTGTGTGTGCGCTATGCAGAGCTACCATTCACACTGCAGTGATAGGGACAATGTACACATGCATTCCTCTTACCTTCGGACGTGTGTGCTGCTCCAGAGGTATCCAGATGCGTCACACCGACAACAGCTTCTTTTGGGATTGTGCTCTCAATCAAATCCTCCATGGGAGTGTTTCCGGTGTGTGGGAGTGTCCCTCCTCCAGTTAGTAGAGCTTCCTTCAAGCGATCTGCGATGCACGCCTTGGCCCTACTGTGCAAATCGTACCACCTTTTTTTAAGTTCGTCGGTGGTACGATGAGTGACCCCAATAGCGTTCACTCTGCTTTGTATCATGAGCCATATTCTCCTTTTCTCCTGCTCAGGCACCTTGAGAGAAGCCTTCCCAAACAGCTTCTCATTGCTGTGTACAACTCCCTCAATCAGGGTTTCAATTTCGGTTTCTGAAAACTTTAGTTTTCTTTTTCTGCCACTTTGGGAGCCCTCAACAGTTTCTGCAGGCTCCATTTTGTGTGCCTTCTAGGTTTTATGCATGCAATACACTCCTCTCCTGCTCCCAGTACCAGATCCCTCCTCTCTCAATGATCCTGGAGTGAAAATGAGGCTCTCAGAGCACACTTCCTGTTTCAGAATGAGGCTTGGAGGGCACAGTTCCTGGTTCTGACATCATCAATATGCATCAACGCGCGACCTCGCAATTTGCGAGCGCAATTTGCGATTTCGCTAATAGCGATTTCTCCATATCAGCAATTTTTAACGATTCCTTATAAAATAGCAATTTTATTGATGCATCCCGTTTTGCGATTCCTTATTTGCGATTCCTTAAAAATCGCTAATAAGGAATCGCTAAACGGTTTGTTGATGCGTGTCACCGTTAATACCTCTTTATGGGTAAAACTTAGCTGTATGCGGAAAAATGACTGAGTTGGATGAGGCTCCCTCTCTGTGCCCTCAACTTGCTCCAGAGTTGCATCTCCTATCTGACTTAACATTTTTGAAAAATGTTGAACCCAAGTATTCGCATCTACCGCTACGTCTAATTTCGGGGAATCGCTAGCTTCAGAGAGAAGGGGAGATTTAACTATTCTCCAAAATGTGGCACTATCCTTTACGGAACAACTATCATGTAGTTGCTTCCATAGGCAAATCTTGCACTAAAAAGGAAACCTCGTTTAAAACATCAATTAGGTCTCTAACTCCCGCAAATCCCCCTCCAGCCCCTCCCCAATTCCCTCCCCCAGAACAGGCCCTACAACGTTAGAACTCATCCAAACTACCACTCAACAGCTCCCTCTGTGCCCTCAAGGAGCTACACCCACCCAGACTTACGGAGGGTAAGCCCTCAGCTTCAGGAAATCGGGCACCAATAGGTCTCCAACCTGCGTCCAACCCCGTAATGTCGCACCAGCCCCTTACTGGGCCTCCCATCTGTGAGGCCTTTTTCACCTATATTCCACAGCCCCCGCAGTTACCCTGATCCACGTTATTCCAATCCTGACCAGCTTGTTCCTCATCTAGCTCCCTCCCCGGGCCCCTCCCCCAATCCAAAGCCCTCGCAGTGTCCAGCCAGTGTCTAAAGCACCCATCTATGATCTCGTCTGCCGTCCCAGCTGTCATGTGGCAGTTTCGTACTGCCAGCATCCGATCGACCATTGTCCTCTTCCAGGGACCCCCGTCCATGTCCATTCTCGCCGGAGAAGTGCCCCCCTTCCCTTGGGAAATAGCCGTAACAGCCTGCAGGGCAGCCAACCTTTCCTTCTCCGTTTGCGTCTCTGTTGGCTTCTGAACCACTGGTTGCCGTCACCGATTACGTCTCAGTCTGTGAGGGTGAGGTCCCTCCACTCCTTCACCCACGCCGCTCCCTGCTTCTCCAATTCCCACTTTATACATCTGCAGCCAGTCCCAAACCTCCCCGGGCTGTCATGGAAGGACATCTTGCCATCCACTACAATCTTCAAGTGCGCCGGAAACATCAGATAGTATTGAATACCCTCATCCTGAAGTGCCCTCTTGACTGCCACAAACGACATTCAAGCGTATAGTCCGGGAACAAGGTAACCTTGCTATTGTCCACTATGTATGGGCCCGCCATACGTGCCTTTTTCAGTAGAAGGTCCCTATCTTTGTAGTGAAGAAGCTTGGCCCCCACCGACCTCGGAGGTCTCCCAGGGGCCAAGGGCCTGGCCGGCACTCTGTGGGCCCTCTCCAGGGTGAAGAAGGGCGACAGTCCCTGCGGCGCAACAGTCTCTTTCAACCATTCTTCCAAGTAGTTCACCATGAGGGTCCCCTCCACCCCTTTGGACAGCCCTACCACCCGGTTGTTGTTCCTTCGGTTTCCTCTTCAGCATCCCCTGTCCGCTTCTCTAGTGTCTGCAGCCTATTTTAAAAATGTGCCATCTGAGTTACTAATGGAGCAAGGATTCGCATATGAAGCGACTTGCTTGTATTCAATTACCTCGAAATAACGTTAACGAATTAACCAACATGTTTGTCTTACTAATTTGTCCCTTTTTCTTCATTACTGGGTATCCGAGTGAAGCTTGCTTATGTGTTTACTAATCCTAATACGCTTGCAAATAAAATGGCTGCTGCTACGCGGGAATTTCTACTGCACAAACGTCTGTCATACCCACTTGACATGATGTACTCGCAGCTTTGGAAGGAATCTGATGCTTCTCCGCACTAGAGCTAAAATAGCTGCTCTGTGTTCTAACATGCGAGAAGCTTGCACTGCTGCTTTTGTTAAGCTGTTCGTTCTGCTTAATCCTAATGCTATAGTTTATTATAAAGTAATGGGTATAGTGTAGGAATTCATGGAATACAGTGTATTCATTTATTCTGTGTTTTAAAAGTGTTTATTTTCCATTTCATGTTGCACTTTGAAACTTGGCCTTTCGTATAACGCTGTACACCATCTTGATTGAAACTGCGAATGCGCGAGATTCGCAAGTCTCCAGAGCAGTGACCTTTGGACTTTAGCCAAGGAGCTCACTGACTGAGAAGATGCTCCTGGGAATCTCACCTAATAAACTCTGGAAAAATACATTGTATTTGTGAATAGAACATCCATTGTTTTATGAGTTGAAGACTTCGTGAGAACCTGAATTTGATGGGTGTGAACATAAATTTGAATAGGAGACGGCAAAATTCGAAATATTAGGTGGTGTGATGACCTGTCCTCTTTCTTTGTCCAATTGAAATTGGAACTCCTTACACTTGCAACATTTGGGGGTGGTACAATGACCTGGAAAATAGTATAACTAGCCTAGGTTTAGCTAGAGAAATTGTCCGACTTGTCCGAATAGCTAACCTGTCACTGACTTAACGCACTCAATAGGTGACTAAGAGCAGAGGGCTGCGGAGCACTCTGTCAGACAGACTCACTGACCCAATCGGGGTTCGGGGAAGGTGAAGTGCTGGCAAAGCACTTTGCTGGTACATGTTATAACCCAGTCAGGGTTTTGGCTGATTCCTTGCATAGAGGGAGTAGCGCAGGCGTTGCAACTGAACTGCGGGTGCTGGTCTTAATCCTTGGTGGTCCTGTCCTGCTCCAAATCTGGTCTACCCTGTCCTGTTTCCATATTGCACCTGCTGCCCTACTGGCAACTGCATTCCTTTGGGGTTCTTCTGTCCTTTCAACTGACCCGTGCCCATGGTTGGTCTTCACACCATTCTAGGTAAATATAAACCTTTGTGGGTAATTGTCATTATAATTTGCATCCTTTTCTTTCCCTTCCCACAATCGGTAAAAGCTTTGATTATATATGTTCCTTTTCTTACCCTTCCCTTTAGTAAATGAAAATTGCATTTTATTTTTATTAGCGTGTTCCATTTTCTTACCCTCCCGTTTAGCTGAATGTCAAACATCTAATAATTGGATAAATAGCGTCCTGTTTCTCTTCCCTCCCTTAACATTGATTAGGTTTGATTATTCGATTTATTAGTGTGTTCCTTTTTCTTACCTTCCCTATAGTCATATGCTAAATTAGGTTCGTAATTGCATATTATGTTCCCTTTTTCCCTACCTCTTTGACAACTGCTTAAACTGTATCCTAGTGTGTTCCATTCCCCCCCCTTTAGTTAAATTGAAAAGTCTGTTTCTCAAAATAGCAGGTTCCTTGTTTTTCTTTCCCTTTAATTCAAACTTGCTAAATGGTTGGCATAATACTTCTTTTGCATAGCTATACACTGTTTTGATGTTGGTTATTGATAGTTTAATTGCTTTTAATGTGTGGCTTATGACTTTTGATGATGATTAGAGAAAGAGTTTAAAACTTCCCCACGTCTGTGGTTATTATATGAGTGTAAATGTTATGGTATTCTTGACTGTTTGCCTATTATTCTAAACTCCCTGATCTATTGTGGTCATAGGTACCAGTGACAAGGATTGGTAAGTCAATGGTATAGGAATTAGTAGTATTAAAATAGACTGGTAGTAGAGTGTAGGTTACACGATTGAGTAAATATTGGTAAATTGAATCATGGGCCCAGGTGAGTATTGATAAAATTGTAGTCGGGTGACCTGCGCGCTTTATCAGTAACCAAGATTGTTCGTACCTGTTATATGTTTGTCTGGAATCCCCGGGGGCAGAATAGCGGGTGGTAAATAGAAGCCACATTGCGGTGAGGTCGCTTACCCGCAGGAAGTTAGTGCATGGTTTGGCAGAACCGGAAGACTATTTAGGGTTTTTCTGTGTGAATGTATGATTAAATGATAGCAAAGAGTTCGCTGGCAAAACTTTTGCTGTGATATCACCTAGTGAGGCTCACACGGAAGGAACAGCAGGTTCGTCTGAGCTTGATTGATAGCAAAGGGGTTCACTGGTGAAACTTTGGTCTTAGTATATATCCCAGAGTGGATAAAGTCTGAAGGAGTAGCAGGTTCTCTAATGCTTTTATGAAGGGTAGGCAGAAGGGATCTACTCGTAGTGTGTGAAAAGTAAACGGAAGGGATTTACTTGCAGTGAGATATTTCTTTCCTATCTAGTCACTCGGGTACAGTGGTGAATGTTTTCACGTTGTTGATTAAAAAAGAAACGCAGTTTAAATTTAAAAGAAATTGAGTTTTTTTCCATTACCTTGTAAAGGAGGGAGTCAGTTGCGGAGCTGCGCTGACGTCACTCAGAGCCGCGCTGGTATTGGTCGAGACAGTGGGCATTTAGCTGAGATAGCATTGTAAAGGAGGGGTGAGCACAGGAGCGTGGGAACTCATTTCATGGGAAGAGCCGCGCAACCATTGGTTAAAATTATTTGAAACCTCATAGTTGATTGGTTGAAGAAGAATAAAAGACGCGCTACTATTGGAAGTATTTAGTAAACAGAAATAAGTTTTTTCGCACACTTTAAACTTTGTAAAATATATGTGGTATCCAATCCATCCAGAGATTTGACCTGATCCAAGATACCAAGGTTTTGCTAGGGATCAGGCGATAAGAGGCAGACCAAGCAATATGTACGGAAGTAAGAGAAAAATGTCACTTGTAGGCAGAGTTAAGAATTACTTTAAAAAAGATAAGCAAATTAAAACTAGAGAAGGAGTCATTATTCCACCAGCGAATACTCCCGCATCATTCATGATGTTTGATAGGGGTTACCACACGTGTGAATGGCTAGCATTGGGTGGAATGCACAAAGGGTGATGGAATTTTTGCATTTCCCTTAGAAGGCACATTTAATGGAAGAATTTTGTTCAATTTAAGGACTCAAATGAATGATTTACATCCCAGACCTAGATTAACGCAATATGAGGCACTAGAAGAATGAGAAATTGAGGCTTTTGAGTGAAACAGACCTAGAATTGACAAAGGACTGAGTACATTTTACCCAAAGGTTCAACGAGATTCCAAAGATAAAAAAAAGAAACAATGGAGACAGAACATGTTGGTGGAAGGGCTATATCCTGTACTAACCTTAGAAGAGCCCATGGGAGGTAAAATAACTGAGAAAACCAAACATTTAATGACTAGTGGTGATTCAGACGTTAATTATATGGAGGCTTTATTAATGAAGAATCCACCACCTTATAATGAGGGACCAAGTACAGTAAATCCAAGTGCCCCATTTTTAAAACCACCTTTGATTCCGCAAATAATACACGAGACCTCCATTAAAAAGGTACTACAGGACAGAGAAAAAGAGGCCTTGAATAAACAGAGAAGTGAATTAATTCAGAAAATCTCTCAATTAAATAAAAGTCCTGAAGCTCTGACAATCCCAGTATCTATTGGCCCAGTTGTTCCTTTGTACGGAGATAAGCAAGCTAGTCCAAAAGCTCCAGTTATAACTACATCAGTAGTACAGCCAAGAAAAGAATCGTTTATAATAGATGATCAGGCAAGTGAGTGTGAGTCAGTAATCTCACTAATGGATTTACCAATAAGAGAACCAGAAGGCAGTTCAATGAGAAAGAACACTCTTTTAAATTCAAGAGACGTTCAGATAGAGACATCCTCTGGTACGAGAAGTGCCACAGTAGTGACTCCTGAAGAAATACTCAGATGGACCCGAGAAATAGAGAAACCAAAAACCCAGCCAAAGCCATTAGACATATATAAATTTAGAATAGAATTGAAGGAATTGATGGCTGGGAATGTGGGATTGGACAGGGTAAATACCCTTAGTGAAGACAAATTATTATTCATTAGTAAAAGTATTACTCGAAATACAAGGGTGTACGATGAAACATTAATGGACACCGCAGCTAGCATGGGGATTGACATTGGTAAATCTAAAGTAGTGCAAAAACCATATCGAGCAGAATACTCTCTGACAAGGATTTAGAAAACATGAATGTGTCAGGAAGAAAAGTGCAGATAAGAGAACTACTAAACCGGTTACAAAAATGGGGAGAATTAGAAAAATGGAAAGCCAGGTGGGCAAAGAAAAGGAAGAGGTTCGATCAAGACAAATGACTTCAGAATATGTTTTAAAAGAAGCAGAAAAGGTGGAAAAATTAAATCCCATGCGAGAGGTACCAGGTGGAGGTATGTGCATGTCCCGTGGTCCCGACAGGATATTTTGTCATTTACGAATGATTTCCCAAAACTTCGTGAAAAACCTGTAGAGTGGTACCGAGAAGTCGAGAGATTTGCAAAGGTTTCAAAGTGTCTTTTGAAAGACTTAGACGGATTATTTGACATTGTAGTTCCTGTAGATCTGTGGACAGAATGCAAAATTGCTGTTGATTGGCCTAGTGATGAGTACCCAAGAGACCCAAAGATGGGGGCACCTTCCGAGGATGTAATGAAAAAATACAATCAGGTAATACTTTACCTTAAAGGAAAGGTGTCTGCCTAGGAGACAGATTGGTTGAAAATATACAGAACCACTCAGAATAACGATGAATCTGTGAATTCATTTTATGAACGGTTATTATAGACATTCAAACAATACAGTGGACTTGACATTATTGACATGAAGGACATGACGCATTTCATTTATCGATTTATGTTAGGATTGAGGCCAGAAATTTCACAATGGATTAAAGACAATAACATTTGTTGGCAGGCTAAGCCCATAGATGATGTCCTTAAATACGCAAAATATTGTGAAGATGAGCTGGAAAATAAGTGGAAAATGTTAAATAAAAAGTCATATAGGCACAAGTAAAATTAGCAGAGCAACAAGAACAACAGCTAAACCAGATGACTAGTAATCAGAATAAGGGTGATGGAAGTGGTGAAACCCCAAAGGGAAAATTCAATAGGGAAGATGCCAAGAAGAAATTCCCCTGTCACGAATGTGGCAAGTTGGAGAATTGGAAAGACGAGTGTGAGGCTGTGCAGAATGGTAATGTGCAAATTAATGATTTAAATCCACAGACGCAGAATGAGGTGCCATGGAAGACCCAGCAGCAGGTAATACAGAATCAGTTGCCCCTGCCACCTATGCCAAAATACAGGAGCAAAGCACAACCGAGTGTAGATAACACAGAGTGGGAAGGAAGGGAAAAAAAAGGATACAGCAACTTCACAATTCCTTTTGAATGATAACTTCTTTTGTGACGAACCTTACTGACGGTGCCTGAGGGGGGAGGACGAGGAGTGCGTGCTTAGCGCCTCCTTGCCGGTAGACCAGTCAGGGCCATACATTAAAGGAAAGGTTGAAGGAAATGATGTCACCTTTCTGTTGGACACTGGTGCTACCCGTTCTACTGTGAGAACAGCAGACGTTCCTAACCTACCCCTCTTGAGAGAAGCGATCCAAGTAGTGGGCGTTTCTAATAAACAAATTAGTACCCCAGTTGCAGAACCAATGGAAGTTAGGAAAGGTAATTTTAAAGAAATGCATAGATTAGTTGTCTGTGATTTAAGTCCTGTTACCCTACTAGGGAGAGATTTGTTGAGCAAAATGAATTGCACCATCTTTTGCACTCCAAATGGTGTTGAAATTCAAACCCCAGATGAAGATGAAATTTACAAATTGATGTTAGTAAGACCAGCGACAGAAATTAAAAGACTGACAAAACAAGACTTACCAGAAGAACTACAACAGACGGTAAAGCCAGAGGTATGGGTTTTTACTGGAAAGGATGTAGGACTAACGGCAAATGTTGACCCAATAAAAGTGACTATAGAAGACAATGCAGGTTACCCAAATACTCGTCAATACAAATTGAGTGCAGAAATAAAAGCAGGTGTTGCAGTAGAGATAAAACGATTGGTTGAAACAGGCATTTTGCAAGAAGTACTGAGCAGTCCATGTAGCTCACCCATAATTGGTATAAAGAAACCGAGTGGTAAGTACAGAGTAGTACAGAACCTAAGAAAGGTTAATAAGATTGTTGTTCCTTGCTGTCCAGTTGTGCCAAATCCTGCAGTGATTCGGTATCAGATACTGTGGGAGGATGGATGGTTTACTGTCATTGACCCATGTCATGCATTTTTCTCAATTCCCTTACACCCAGACAGCAAATTTATTTTCTCATTTAAATTCAACAGTCATGTCCATGTTTGGAAACGTGCACAAGTAGCTGAATTGGTTGCCCTGGCAAAGGGCTGTAAATTTGGGAAGTAACCGTATACACTGACAGCCAATATGGTTACGGGGTTGTGCATGACTATGGCCAACTATGGATGCAAAGAGAGTTCCTGACTTCTTCAGGCACTCCAAACAGAAATGGACAATATGTGAAAGATTTACTGGAAGCAATCCAGTTGCCAAAAGAAGTGGCTGTGATCATGTGTGCTGCTCACAAATCCGGCAATGACAAAGTGACAGCTGGTAATCGATATGCTGACCAGTTAGCCCAACATTGTGCAAAATACAAAATGGCTATTGATAAAAAGGTTGAGGTGGGCGGAAACAGCTGCCAACTTATGATGCTGGAAGGTGTGAACACGTGGGAGGAAGTGAGAGATTTGCAGAATGCAGAAGAACCAAAAGAAAAAGAACAATGGAGGAAATTAGGGTGTCAGAGAAGGGCTGAAGATGGTGTCATTGTTTATCTTGATGAAACAGCAGTGTTACCAGACTGTCTGCTTGCTCCTATGGCTAGATTGATTCATGGAGATTCTCATTTGGGAAGAGATGCTATGATACGTGTGTTCAGACGAACATGGTTTAATGCGAAATTCAGGAACATAGCAGAGGCCCTCTGCCAGAGGTGTTTAATTTGCCAACAAATGAACACAGGAAAGAAAACAGTAGTGTTACCAGGAAAGATTGGAAAGGCAGAAGGTCCTTTTATTTGATTACAGATCGACTTCATTCAGTTACCCCCTTGTCGAGGATTAAAATATATACTTGTCATTGTCTGCCTGTTTTCAAAATGGGTGGAAGCTTACCCCACACGTAGGAATGATAGCTTCACTGTGGCTAAGCTCTTACTTAGAGAGATTATCCCACACTTCGGTTTTTCAGTAACAATTGAATCAGATAGAGGAAAACATTTTAACAGTGAAATAATGGGCCTGATTTGTGAAGCATACAAAATTAAGCAAAAACTACACTGTGCATATCGCCCAGAGTCCCCATTAAATACTGATGGGAAGAGCAATGCGGCAAGCATGGGTGACAGGACACAAACTGCTAAGCATATCTGATGATTTAGTACTGGAATACTGCAAAGAACTGGCTGACCAGGTGCGTTCTATCTCTCACCAGGTTGTGGAAGACACTGTCGCCAGACCAGCAACTCTAGCACATGACCTGAACCCTGGTGATTGGGTAGTGTTAAAGAACCATACTCGAAAATCTTGCCTTATACCCAGGTGTGGAAAACCACGACAAGTAATTTTGGTTACCACCACAGCTGTGAAGTGTGCAGGAGTACCACACTGGATCCATGCCAGTCATACGAAGAAGGTGACTGAACCTGATGAAACTGAGGCTGAAGGTTATGCAGCTGAGGGGTCCCAAGAGATCGATCCTGAAGTAGCTGAAAAAGAACAGCCGAGCACCAGTCAAGATGATTGGATTCCAGTAATTGACATACCTGCAGATTATGTGCGAACAAGAAGTCAAACCTATCAAGATAAACAGAGTGATAGTGAGGATGAGACAGGTGTAGAAAAAGATACTCAGATCATAGAAATCCAAGTCAAATTGATTCTGAGGAGGACCAGATAGGGAAAGATCAAATAATCGACACTCCACCAAGAACTCCTGAACCTGAAAAGGGACAGCTAGAAATTAGGGCGGAAGAAAAGCAAGAGTTCGAAGAGCTTGAGCAGGACCAGGCAGGAATAGACAATTGTGTTCAGGACGAAGAAGGTGAAACAAATAAAAGTCAAAATCAGCAAATACCTGAACAAGGCCAGATTAGTGACCAGGCAGAAGAAACAGAAATAAGACCTGGACCTAGTCAGATAGAGAGGGAAACAGAAGACAGCATTGAAATTGATTTGCCACAACTGAACGAAAACAAAAGAACAGTTGAAGAGGGCCAAAGCACAGTGCCAGCTAAAAGACTCAGAAAAGGAGACAAGTGGCCTAGATTTGTCAAAAGATTGAGACTGCGATTAAAAACAATTGATGAAGAACCGGAACAAGTAAATGAAAAATCAAGTCAAGTTGATCAACCTGTGATACAACCCAGAAGGAAAGGCCCCTGATTAAAGAGACTGAATAATAAATACAAGGGCCCTGAGTGGACCTACATTGTGCTGGAAGAATTTGAAAATCTAGACATAAGTGACGAAAATGATGAAGAATTGATTACTGATCAAACTGACGAAGAAGTGAGACCAACCTGAAATTTGCACAGGGTAAATCTGTGTAGAAGTTACAAAGAGGGGTTGAATCTCCTTTAGACAGAAATGGCTGATCATACTGTTAATGGAAGACCAAAGAGAAATTGTTTAAAAACATGCTGCAAAGTATGTTTATGTAGTATAGCAATAGTACTTATACTTTGGATAGGACTAACACTAGCTATTCCTTACATTATGAGTAAAGACACAAACCTGTACCCTACTAATCAATTGCCAAAAGACACTGAAGAGCTACAAACTAGAGATACACCACAAAGAGTAGATACACAAGAGAGAGCACTTAGCCTTAAACAAACAAAAGTAGACTTAGAAGCACCAGATGAGGAAGGACTACATTATAATAGAATTAAAAACAGAACTCATTTAAATGTATTTGCAAACTTGTTAGTACACTATGTAGAAGCAATGGAAATAGACAACTGCTATGTCTATATGAAGCTGCCTACCTCAGTAGCTGAGGGTGTGACGTACCACCATCTGCCACTAACCTATGGAATTACATGTAGTATTTTAGCTAGTTTATTTTACAAAAGAGGACCTTTACAGTATTATCATTCTAACTTAGATGTGATATTTTCTGAACTTCCTTTACGTAGAAATCTAAACCCTGTACATACCACTAGAGATGTGGCACGTTACAGAAGTGAATATTGTCTAACTGTAAGTAAAATACATATAGATGAGGCACACAAGAATAACTTAACATGTTTATTACAAAAAAAAGAGAAAACATTTTTGAACATGGTAGAGAAAAGAAGAGAGAGTTTCCAAAATAAAGTAAATGACAAGAATCAGAAAATTCCTAAATGGGCTGAAAGCATAGGGAGCACCTCAAATGTTGGGGCTAATGCTGCTATGTTGCTGGATTTCGAAAAGAAGGGGAAACTTTGTCTTCACAGAGTTATTATAACAATATATTCATTGGTTCCAGTGAATGCAAACACAATTACAAGGTAATTGGGGGTTGGGGTTTTAAAGATGGGTCAGAACCTGTGTTTCCTGGAATTTATTATATATGTGGGAACAAGGCATATTTCAAACTACCAGATCACTGGTATGGGAGCTGTTATTTTGGTATTGTCTTTCCAAAGATATACCATGTGGGTAAAATCACTGGAAGCAATGAAAGAACTAATGAATTAGTGTGTTGTAAAAGAGAAAGTGTTGGTGAAATAGTAGGTGATATTTTTAGTGCACTGATACCTACAGTGGGAATGGCTCTGAATACACACAGAATCTGCACATTGTCAACAGTAGTGGATCGGTTATCAACTGACACTGGTGGAGGGTTCTTAATGGTCAATACCGAATTGGTTGCGATCAGATCTATGGTTTTACAAAATCGACTTGCTCTTGATACGTTATTGGCAAAAAGTCAAGTCAAAAAAATTTGTATAGCGCACTACTCACCCGGAGGGTCTCAAGGCGCTTGGGGGGGGGTTGTTACTTATCAAATAGCCAAGTTTTGAGTTGTTTTCTGAATGAGAGGTGGTTCTGTGTAAGGCGGAGGTGGGTGGGGAGAGAGTTCCAGGTTTTGGCCGCAAGGTAGGAGAAAGATCTTCCTCCCATGGTTTATGGATACGTGGAATCGTGGCGAGGGCTTGATTGGACGATCGTAGTTGGCGGGTTGGGGTGTAAAAGGTCAGGCGCGTGTTGAGGTATTTGGGTCCTAGGTCGTAGAGGGCTTTGTGTGCGTGGGTGAGAAGACGGAACGTTATTCTCTTGTTGACGGGGAGCCAATGAAGGTCTCTCAGGTGACCGGAAATGTGGTCGTGGCGGGGTATGTCTAGGATGAGTCTGGCGGAGGTGTTCTGAATGCGTTGGAGTTTTGTCTGTAATTTGGCTGTGGTTCCAGCGTAGAGGGTGTTTCCGTAGTCCAGTTGTCTTGTGACAAGTGCTTGAGTGACTGTCTTTCTTGTTTCGGTGGGGATCCATCGGAAGATCTTTTTGAGCATGCGTAGGATGTTAAAGCATGATGATGAGATGGCGTTGACTTGTCTGGTCCTCGAGAGGGAGGAGTCTAGAATGAATCCCAGGTTGCGAGCATGGTCCGTTGGTTTGGGCGCGCTGCCTAGGGCTGGTGGCCACCATGAGTCGTCCCAAGCGGAGGGTGATTATCCTAGGATGAGGACTTCCGTCTTGTCTGAATTTAGTTTTAAGCGGCTGTTCTTCATCCATTCGGCTACGTCTTTCATCCCTTCGTGTAGGTTGGTTTTGGCGGTGATTGGGTCTTTGGTGAGGGACAGGATCAGCTGTGTGTCGTCAGCGTAGGAGATGATGTTGAGGTTGTGTTGGCGTGCGATGGATGCGAGGGGGCTCATGTAGACGTTGAAGAGAGTGGGGCTGAGCGAGGAGCCTTGGGGAACGCCGCAGATTACTTCGGTGGCCTCTGATCTGAAAGGGGGGAGGCGGACTCTCTGGGTTCTTCCGGTAAGGAACGATACAATCCAATCAAATGCTTTTCCTTGTATTCCGATGTTGTTGAGGCGTTGTACAAGGGTGCTATGACAGACCGTGTCAAACGCTGCGGAGAGGTCCAGGAGGATGAGGGCAGCTGTTTCTCCGTTGTCGAGTAGTGATCGGATGTCGTCTGTGGCTGCGATGAGGGCGGTCTCGGTGCTGTGTTTGGCTCTGAAACCGGACTGTGAGGGGTCGAGGGAGCCGTTAGACTCGAGGAAGGCGGCGATCTGATTGTTGACGGCCTTCTCTATGACTTTGGCAGGGAAAGGGAGGAGCAAGATGGGGCGGTAGTTCTTAAGTTCAGTGGGGTCTGCTGTAGGTTTCTTCAGGCGGGCACTAAGTTCGGCATGTTTCCAGCTTTCCGGGAAGGTAGCGGTGTTGAGGGAGCAGTTGATGATATTCCGGAGGTGGGGTGCGATGATGGAGTCGGCCTTGTTGAAGATGTGGTGGGGGCAAGGGTCGGTTGGTGATCCGGAGTGAATGGAGTTCATCAAGCGGATGGTGTCATCGGTGCAGATCGGGTTCCAGGCGTCAAGGGTGGTGGTGGGGGGCTTCAGTTCGGTGGTAAGGGGGGTGGACTGGTCGCAGAAGCTGTTATGTATGTCAGCGATTTTACTGTGGAAGAACGAGGCTAGAGAGTCGCATAGGCCTTGAGAGGGAGTGATGTCGTTGGTGTCGGCGCTGGGATTGGTAAGCTCTTTGACGATGCTGAAGAGTTCCTTGCTGTCGTGGGCGTTGTTGTCGAGTCGCTCCTTGAATGGTGATTTCTTGGTGGATTGGATCAGCTGGTGGTGTTTGCGGGTGGCCTCCTTGAGGGCGGTCATGTTGTCTGTGGTGGGGTTTCTTTGCCAGGCTTTCTCGAGGGTGCGGCATTTCTTTTTTGAGTTCTTGAGGTCGTCATTGAACCAAGAGGCTTTTTTGCTGCCTGGCTTGTTGTGTTGCTTTTTCAGGGGAGCTAATTCATCGGCGCAGTGGGTGATCCATTGTGCGAGATTGATGGCTGCTTGAGTTGGGTCCGATGATTTGGCGAGAGGGTTTTGGTATAGCGATGTGGTGAGCTAGTCGGTGGATAGTTTGTTCCAGTTTCTGCGGGGGACTTATTGTGGGTGGTGGTGGGTCGTGGTCTTTCTGAAGTTGAAATGTACGCAGCTGTGGTCCGTCCAGTGGAGTCCTGTGGCGTGATTGAAGGAGACGTGCTTGCTGGAGGAGAAGATTGGGTCGAGCGTGTGTCTGGCGTAGTGGGTGGGGGTATTCAACAGTTGTTTGAGTCCGAGATTGGAGAGGTTGTCCAGAAGGGTGATGGTATTGCTGTCGTTGTTCTTTTCCGGGTGGTAGTTGAGGTCCCCTAGGAGAATGTAGTCCTCGGAGGGGAGGGCGGGTGGGCTGATGAAGTCAGTGATGCCTTCGCAGAATTGTGTGCGGGGTCCTGGTGGTCTGTAGATGAGGGTGCCTCTAAGTGTGGTTTTGGGGTCGGTGTGTATCTGGAAGTGGAGGTGTTCGGCGGCTGTGAGGGTGTCGTCGGAGCTGGTCGTGATGCGGATGGTTTTCTTGTGGACGATGGCGATGCCTCCTCCTGTCTGGTTGATGCGGTCCTTTCGGATGATCTTGTAACCGTCCGGGATGGCTATGGCGATGTCAGGCGCTGATGAGGCGTTCATCCAAGTTTCTGTAAGAAAGGCGATGTCCGGCGTGGTGTTGTCTAGTAGGTTCCATAGTTCAATGGCGTGTCTGTGGATCGAACGGGTGTTGAGCAGGATGCACTTCAGGTGGTTGTTGTTGGAGCTCTTTTTGGCGTTTGTGGATTTAGTGTGGGTCTTGAAGCAGTCGAACTTGCAGGATTGGCAGGTGAAGGGTCCATGCGTGCGTTCTGGGGCGGCTTGGTGACAGTCGGGGAGACGGCCGGTGTTGAGTGCAGAGAGGGTTGCGACGTCGTACATTAGGCGGGTGGAGTGGATTTTGCGGGGAGCAGGGGGTCTGGCGCTGGGCGCGGTCCGGGCGCGAACGGGCGTATACGGGCTTACCTTTGGCGCACCTTCGGCGCGCATAGGGCCCGTCCGCTGCGCGTGGACGCTGCGCGTATGTTGCTCTGACATAAGTGGATAGTGGAGGGGGGCGGAGCGAGGGAGGAGCATCTTGGAGGCGGGAGCGGGGTGGCGAGTGGGTAGTGTCAGTAGGAGCTGGAGGGAGCGGGGGTGGGGCCGCGGGGGAGCAGCGGCGTGGACGGGCTAAGGGCACCACAACAATGCTGGGCGAGATCACTGGCACAAATGAGGTCGTGGGCACAAAAACAATCATTGGCACAATCAATGGCACAGAAAGCGGTCGCATGCACAAATAGCTGGCACAATTGTAATCAATGCAGGCAACGATACCAGGCACAATGCAGGTCGCTGGCACAGATAGCCGGGCAGAATGCTGGTCGCTGGCACAGATAGCAGGTCGCTGGCACCGATAGCAGGGCAGAGTGCAGGTCGTTGGCACAGATGGCTGGGACGAGCTGCGAGTGGAGCGACCAGTTCTGACCGGAGTCAGGATGGTCACAGCTCCTTGTCTCGTGTTATTAGCCTAAAGTTTGTTTGTGGGAGGGAGGAGCAGCTGGGAGGCGGGAGTGGGGTGGCGAGTGGGTAGGGTCTGTAGGAGCTGGAGGGAGCGGGGGTGGGGCCGCGGGGGAGCAGTGGCATGGACGGGCTAAGGGCACAACAACAATGCTGGGCGAGATCACTGGCACAAAGGAGGTCGAGGGCACAAAAATCAATCACTGGCACAATCAATGGCACAGAAAGCGGTCGCAGGCACAAATAGCTGGCACAAATGTAATCAATGCAGGCAACGATACCAGGCACAATGCAGGTCGCTGGCACAGATAGCAGGGCAGAATGCCGGTCGCTGGCACAGATAGCAGGTCACTGGCACCGATAGCAGGGCAGAGTGCAGGTCGCTGGCACAGATGGCGGGGATGAGCTGCGAGTGGAGCGACCAGTTCTGACCGGAGTCTAAGTGCTATTTTTAAAAGTGTTACTTCTAAAAGTGCTGATTCCTGACAGTGGTACAGGTGGCCCTGTCTTGTACATATCCCCTGTAAATTCTGCCCGTGCCTGTTGGCACATTGTAAAGTGTGTGTTTTTATCTAATGTGTTTTGGTGTAATACAAAGGCTATTTTTATATAACCTTGTGTGGAGTTCCTTTGTGGTGGGCCTTGGGAGTTGTTGCTGGGGTGCGTGCGCAAATACTTAACTCACATCGCCTCCAAGTTTAGCCTTGCTGCTCGCGCCACGTTACCTAGAGGGTGAGCAGGGGTTATCTTGGCGTGTAACTCTCTTGCCCTGACTTAGGAGTGGTGGTCTCTGACTGACTTTGGCGCAAGCCCTGGCCAGCCAGGGATCCCATTTCTAACATTGGTAATGTTAGAAATGAGGACTCAAAAGAGGGTGGAGTCTGTAGAATGTTGAAGGCGCAACATTGTTGCACTTACATACCAGACAAAAGTGTTGAAATAAAGGGTATGTAAGAAATATTACTAATTTGGAAAAAGAGCTTAAACCACTGGAGGTTGATAGTGCATGGAAGAGGCTTACTGATGGTTTCTCCATAGTAGGTAGTTGGTTTTCTAATCTAGGTAAAAGTCTTGTGAGTAAAATACTGATGCCAATAGCGGGAATAGGATTATTAGTTTTAGGAATAATAATTTGTTGCAAATGTCGAAAACATAAAAAGAAATATTCCATGAATAGGCGAGGAGTGAAAAGGAATATTGAAGAGCTCGAATTGGAAGAGCCGAATAGCCAAATCTATAAGAAGATGAAAAATTCTCATAATAATACTGAGAAAAAGCAGAATAGAAAGTTTGAAGAGATTGAAATGGGTGAAATGTGAAAAGTTGGCATCTGGTTCCATTAATTGTGATGATATAAATATCATCAAAGAGGGGATTGATGGAGCAAGGATACGCATATGAAGCGACTTGCTTGTATTCAATTACCTCGAAATAACGTTAACGAATTAACCAATATGTTTGTCTTATTAATTTGTCCCTTTTTCTTCATTACTGGGTATCCGAGTGAAGCTTGCTTATGTGTTTACTAATCCTAATATGCTTGCAAATAAAATGGCTGCTGCTAAGCGGGAATTTCTACTGCGCATGCGTCTGTCATACCCATGTGACATGACGTACTCGCAGCTTTGGAGAAAATCTGTTGCTTCTGTGCACTAGAGCTAAAATGGCTGCTCTGTGTTCTCACATGCAAGAATCTTGCACTGCTGGTTTTGCTAAGCTGTTCGTTCTGCTTAATTCTAATGCTATAGTTTATTATAAAGTAATAGGTATAGTGTAGAAATTCATGGTATACATTGTATTCATTAATTCTGTGTTTCAAAACTGTTTCTTTTCCATTTCATGTTGCACTTTGAAACTTGGCCTTTCGTATAATGCTGCACTCCATCTTGATTGAAACTGCGACTGCGCGAGATTCGCAAGTCTCCAGAGCACTTTAACCAAGGAGCTGACTGACTGAGAAGATGCTCCTGGGAATCTCACCTAATAAACTCTGGAAAAATAGATTGTATTTGTGATTAGAACATCCGTTGTTTTACGAGTTGAAGACTTCATGAGAACCTGAATTTGATGGGCGTGAACATAAATTTGAATAGGAGACAGCAAAATTAGAAATATTAGGTGGTGTGATGACCTGTCCCCTTCCTTTGTCCAATCCTTACACTTGCAACATTTGGGGGTGGTACACTGACCTGGAAAACTGTATAACTAGCCTAGGTTTAGCTAGAGAAATTGTCCGACTTGTCCGAATAGCTGACCTGTCACTGACCCAACGCACTCAATAGGTGACTAAGAGCAGAGGGCTGCGGATCACTCTGTCAGACAGACTCGCTGACCCAATCAGGGTTCGGGGAAGGTGAAGTGCTGGCGAAGCACTTTGCTGGTACATGTTAAAACCCAGTCGGGGTTTTGGCTGATTCCTTGCAGAGAGGGAGTAGCGCAGGCATTGCAACTGAACTGCGGGTGCTGGTCTTAATCCTTGGTGGTCCTGTCCTGATCCAAATCTGGTCTACCCTGTCCTGTTTCCATATTGCACCTGCTGGCCTACTGGCAACTGCATTCTTTGGGGTTATTCTGTCCTTTCAACTGAACCGTGCCCATGGTTGGTCTTCACACCATTCTAGGTAAATATAAACCTTTGTGGGTAATTGTCATTATAATTTGCGTCCTTTTCTTTCCCTTCCCGCAATCGGTAAAAGCTTTGATTATATATGTTCCTTTTCTTACCCTTCCCTTTAGTAAATGAAATTTGCGTTTTATTGATCTATTAGCGTGTTCCATTTTCTTATCCTCCCGTTTAGCCGAATGTCAAACGTCTAATAATTGGATAAATAGCGTCCTATTTCTCTTCCCTCCCTTAACATTGATTAGGTTTGATTATTCGATTTATTATTGTGTTCCTTTTTCTTACCTTCCCTATAGTCATATGCTAAATGAGGTTCGTAATTGCATATTATGTTCCCTTTTTCCCTACCTCTTTGACAACTGCTTAAAATGTATCCTGTAGTGTGTTCCACCCCCCCCCCCTTTAGTTAAATTGAAAAGTCTGTTTCTCAAAATAGCATGTTCCTTGTTTTTCTTTCCCTTTAATTCAAACTTGCTAAATGGTTGGCATAATATTTCTTTTGCATAGCTATACACTGCTTTGATGTTGGTTATTGATAGTTTAATTGCTTTTAATGTGTGGCTTATGACTTTTGATGATGATTAGATAAAGAGTTTAAAACTTCCCCGAGTCTGTGGTTATTATATGAGTGTAAATGTTATGGTATTCTTGACTGTTTGCCTATCATTCTAAACTCCCTGATCTATTGTGGTCATAGGTACCTGTGACAAGGATTGGTAAGTCAATGGTATAGGAATTAGTAGTATTAAAATAGACTGTTAGTAGAGTGTAGGTTACCCGATTGAGTAAATATTGGTAAATTGAATCATGGGCCCAGGTGAGTATTGATAAAATTGTAGTCGGGTGACCTGTGCGCTTTATCAGTATACCATCGACTTCTGAGCTGGCTCCAAGACTTCTATGGCCGTCTCCGTTTGTTTCACACTATCGGCCAATTTTTTCGTGGTCTGCCCGGAGCAGCCCCAGGCCCTGTGTCACATGCGCAATGTCCAGCTGCAGGGCCTTCCTAGTGTCCGTTATGGCCTTTAGTATTTGGTTGACCTGTTGCTGTAGCATCCCCTCCTGACGCACTTGCGGACCTTGCTGCACCTCTCCAGAGGCCACCTCCTCTTCCTGCTCCGCAGGCGCCCCGCCTGCTTTCCTCTCGGCTTACCCATATTCCCTCGGGTTGCCAACTCTGTAGAGCCTCCAGATAGCCTCTTAGTAGTCGCGGCCTCTCAGCAGGGTCAAAGCATTTGTTCCACGCCCCAGGCACAAATCAGCCTGCTTCACACCGCTTCTGCACCGTCGTGCAGAGTCACACCCCCAGTGGGGTTATCTTCCAAGGTCGGCCCGTCTCGGTTCTTCCACTGTCTCAGCCTTCGGATGTAACCACTCCCCAGCTGTGCGTAAGTGGCCCACCTCCAAAAATGGGCCCCAGCTGATGTCAGCTACTGCATCCCTCGCGTCACAGGTGTCCGCGGGCCCCCCACCTCAAGGGTCAGAGGCAGCAGGCCAGCCTTCCAACGCAATGTCCACCCTCGTCAATCTTTCAGCGCGGCAATGCAGCAGGTCGGCTGCTGGGATACTCCATCTGCTATTCATGCCAGCCCGTACCCTCTCCTGTGGTCCCGCTCAGCGTTTCTCCTGCCGATGCCATCCGCCTATGGTTCTATTGCGGCCTCTGTCAGCCACTTGTTCACTTGTCCCCTCTGCTAGGGCACAACGACTTGCTAGGTACCCTCCTATTGCCAATCCTCCTTGCTCAGTGGTTTCCGCTGTCAGATCCCCAGGAAAGGGGGGGGAGGGACCCCCCAACAGGCTCCCTCAGCTCCTCACAGTTGTCAGTACCCTTCAGGCAATGGAGGCTCCGCTATGGCGGGACTGCCTTCAAGCCCCCCTCCTCCCCATGGGCAGCCTCAGGCACTTACTGTCCAAGCATCTTTCCGGTTCCTCCACGGGGTGACACCGCTCATATATCACACCTCTGGGATCACACTCAGCCGCTGCTCTCCCCCACTGACCTCCAGCACCGTCATGGGTACATGTAATCCCAGAGCTCCAGCTCCTGTGCTGTCTCCCCAGTTTCCACTACTTGCTGCCTGTTCAATCGGCCCCTGGGCCCGGTCTTCTCCAGGTCTCTCCAATTCACCTCCTGCCTCTTCACCCCAGTTTTTCTTCCAGCTCGCCGCCATTATCTGTCCGCAGTTCCAGTCTGTTCACTCGTGGCCCATTGTCCTATCTCCCTCCAGGGCCCCCACAGTGCTGCCTGGCTGTCAAAATCCTCCTCAGCACCTCCCGGCGGTGCCCATTCTTCTCCCAGCCATGCCCGCTTGTCTACCCGAGTTGCCTTGATGCCACCAATGCCACCAATGCCGCTCTCAGCAAGAAAGGGAGAGAGGGCGATGGGGGCACCAGCCGCTACGCGCTCCCTCTCCTGGTCGCGCTACAGCTCAATCTGCTCCCGCAGGCCCCCAGCCAGCTTCCCAGGTACCACAATGGCAGCGCTATCCACCAGCACTGCCCGCGGCCTCAGCTCGCCTCCGCCGCGGGATCAACGCCGGCCGCTCCTGCCATCTTTTTACCGTGCTGCAGCCTTCGAGGTCATCAGCACTCCAGGCGGGTCGAGTTCCATTGTCCTCATCCTACCTCGGCAACGCTCATTCCGAGCCTGAGAGAGGGTTGTCCTGCGTACCCAATAGCCTTTGTTATTCCTCATTGGCCGCACCGCCCCCTTAGCCAGCCGGGGCCCGGTGCCCTTGTACCGCCATTTTGGGTCCGCTCCTCTGTTCTTTTGCCGTTCCGTGAACTCCCGGTCTGCCCCGCTGCAGGCTCATTATTCAACAAGCTGGTGCCTCTGGGACCCCTCTGTGTCCTCCCGGGGATTCAGGGGCATCTTTCAGTGCCCTTATACAGGATTAATTACGGGGTTGGCGCCGAGCTCTCTGCTCACGCGTCTATTCCCATCAGCTTCGTGGCCATGCCCCCTGTCCTCTCCTATGGGACTGTGAGTGATGTGCTGCTGAATAAAAACTATATTCTCAAAGGTCAGGGTGACAAAATGCTAAATATCAACCAACGATTTTGAACGCATTGTTGATGTAAATTGTGAGTGCATTTTAGAGGGAACAAACTTTGCTCCAGAATGTCTACCTAATATGGGATCATGAGTTTGGTTACAATAACCACCAAAAATAATATAATCATCATCGTAAAGATGCAATTTATCAGATACATTAGTCCAGAAAACCTTATCAACTGAAGGAGGGGCATATACATTAAAAATAACTAAAGGAATCTTATCTATGAGAAGCTTAACAATAATCCAACGGCCTTCAGTATCAGATTCCTGTTGAACAAGGGAAACAAGTAATTTTTTATGACGTAGGATCACAACCCCATTTTTCTTACCTAAAGCTGCAGAATTAAACACATGACCCACCCAACATCTTTTCAGCTTGGAAGCTTCATCCTCAGAAATATGTCATTCTTGAAGTAAAGGATTGTCAGTTTTTAATTACGCTAGATGAGATAGCACCCATTGCCTTTTGATAGGGCTGCTTAATCCTTTAATGTTCCAAGTAGTAACCCGAAATGTAACTTAATGATAAAAGCATAAACATGTAATATGCTTAAAAGCAAAACCAAAGTTAGAGAAAGATAAATATGAGGATGAAAAGTAGAAGAAATATAGTATCTGTTTTTTAGTAAAGAAGACATATGGGAGGAAGGAATAAAGAAGATAAAATACAAAAGAAAGTGGAAAGTAGGAACCCTAAAAAAAGAATACCAATGAAAGAGAGATAAGATAGAGAACAAAAAGACATTACATGTCATACAAATGACCACTGAAAAACATACCTACAACACAAGACAAATTTTGGGATGGCTACACCAGAAGACGACAACAACATCATCGGAATTCCACTGAACGCCAAAGGAACCATAGGGAAGACATTGCCATATAGGGGAGACCATAGGGGAAGTGAATGACGGGAAAAAACTACCCCTGTATAAGAAAGGAAGAAAACATTATAGATAAGAAAATACATTCGAAGAGAGGGAAAAGAGAGAATATAGGTAAAACATCCTAATGCAGTGAACACTACAAAAATACAAGCAAATCAACGATCAAGGAATTACATAGACAAGAAACAGTCAGATGTGGCGAAGCAAAATAACAAATCAAGTAGATTTTGAAGTATCCATAGCAACAGCTCCATGTTGATTAAGGAATTCCTGCAATACGGCTTGATCATCGGATGTGGTAGTCTTTTCCTTAAAGGTGGCCTTGAAAAGGCAGGGATGGATTAGTCCAAATCTGGCATTTATAGAACGCAATTGAGGGCGAAGATCAAGAATTTTTTTTCCGACGATCAGCTGTAACTTTAGCCACATCTTGAGAGAAAAATAGATGTTGACCATCCCAAGAAATTTGTTTTTGGGAATTGACTGCAGACAAAACTTGTAGAAGGTCTGTATATTGCAAGAAAAACATGATGACTCCACAAAGTTTTGCAGAAATCTTGGGACCAAGTCACTGACAAGGGCCTTGAGGTCCTGGAGGAAGAATCGAAGCTATGTGGGTGCCTTCAGGCCACATATTTTAGGCTAATTTTAATTTTGCGTGCAAATATTAATAGCTTTCATTCATCTGTTCTTTTTGGTTATGTCGCCGTAAGTGGGAAAAGTATGCCCAGACTTGGGTACCTTGCTCACTTTGCCACTGGATTCAAACTAGTCTGGCTGATGAGGGGTTATACCCTGGAACCGGTTCTAGGAGGCTTATTTCCGGTCCAGTGAGGACCAGGCAGGAGCAGGGTTAAGATTGAGTTGCAAGTGTCTGGGTGCAAACTGGGATGGCATGGTGGGCAAAGAAGCAATGGATTAAACCCAGATCTGTTGACTGAGGCTGAACACTTGCATTGTTTAGCATTCTGCCTATCATCTGTTCTTTTAACATTTCTCTTTACAGAAACAGGAGAAATTTGAATTTCTCCTCGTTGTTTAGTCTTTCCATGTGTGGCGCGTTCTGCAGCACACATAAAAGGAGCAACACACCATTATTGATTGATTATGTGCAGGAAGGGCAACCTTCCTGCACATAAACAATCATCCCTCCAGCACAGGCACCCTTACAACATGGCGGCAGGGTGACTGCGCTGGCACTAGGCAGCATTTTTTTTGTGCCAGCGCTAGGGGAAACACTTGGGTGCACTGTATTCTTGTGAATACAGGGCATCCCTGTGTTTAAAAGGTCAGAGCGCAGCACTGCCAAATTTGGCACAGCTCCATGCTCCAAAACTTTTTTGTTAATATGCTCCCTTGTATCCAACAACAATCTAATGTATTTATCCTCCTATTGCAAATATCACAAAACCTTATTTTCCCAGTCCAAAAGCCCTTGTCTTTTTAGCATTTATTCAGGAATCATCTGACTGTACTGTGCAATTGAACCAGCAGCAGTAAAGCTCTACCCAAATCAAGAAGGATCTAAAAGAGCATAACATATATCCACATTATAAACATATACCAGAACAAGCTGTGAAAAGATGTAAATATTGAAGGACACAGTGGAAAACATTCATATATTCCTTTGAGAAACTCGCCAGCTGGGCAGTCAAACACACAGAAGATATTTGGAGGAATGCGTGCAACTAGTCTGAATCACTGGCTGTCGACTGTTGGGCAGTCACCAACAGGCCAATTAACAGAGGTAAACAGGCTTCAACTTTTGCTGACCTTTGGTAGGTAGTACTAAGGGCCTGATTACCAACTTGGCAGACAGGGTTACTCAGTCACAAACATGACAGATATCCTGTACGCCGCATTACAATTCCATTACAATTCCAGTATATCCCATGGAATTCACCCATACGGTGGATGGGGTATCCCTCACGTTTGTGACGCAGTATCCCATCCCCAAGATCGTAATCAGGTCCTAAGATACTAAGTGACCTATACGGCTGTTGTTCCTAAACAAGCCTTTAAAACAACTGTGAAAAGAAGCCTATTTTGGGCATGGCCTGCCTAGTACTTCATGCCTGATTTTGCTGGCTTTAGGATTCTGTGTGCTTTACCACTGCTTAACAGTAACAAAACACATGTAACTTCCTTCATAAAACATGCGCTGTACTTTGGAATTTAGTCTATCTAACTTTCCTATTAGTCCACTGTAAAGTGTGCCTATAATGCACCTATTATGTGGAAGGTTAAATGTCATAAGTGTGCTTCAGTGTGTACACCTACATATGAGACCAAAATATGTATTTTAGGAGCACTGCAGTGTTCTGGCCAGGCTGCAATATAAATGGCCTCCTATAATGCTTAGAATAGAAAAATGCCTTTGTCATGTACGAAAAGTCTATGTTTATGTTTTCATAGATCACTTCTAAAGGCTTCCCTTTCAGTCCACAGGGCAAGATGCTAATATATAAAAATTGGGCATACCGCACATTGGTGCTAAATACAGACATGGCTGGTGGCAGGTGAGTTCCCCCATCTTGAAACAAAGGCTTTAGGCTAGTTTTATGGTAGTGCAAATAGGAAGTGATGCAAGAGGAGGTGGGGGGGCTGTGAGAAAAAGCAAAGAATAGGTGGTAGAATTTCCCCAGTCATTGGGTAGTGCACAGGATAAATTCAAACTCAACCACCACCTCAAAAGAATATTCCTGGACCTCGGAAGACTGGAAAAAGCCCTGCTGGCAGGAAACCCCTAACTCCTGCTGAAAGAGAATTCATCCAAGGCCTCGAGGACTACTGTGTCCTTCTTGCACCTGGAGACTTGAACTATTCTCCAAGGGTCCAGTGGCTGGCCTGTGTGGAGTAGGTCTACAGTCAGCCACTGGAATCCTGCATGAGCAATCATTTTACTGGCAATAATTGGTAATCCACCTGAGATACATCCATTCCAGGGTAGACCATTGCTGCTGGGAATGCTGAGCCATGGGCGCTACACTGTTAGCAAAGGGAATTAAAACGTATATTTACCTGCCACTTCTGGAGTTGTCTTCTCTGCAGTGATGCTAATCAACAATGATCCCCGCACCATTGTCAGAATCGCCATGCTGCCCCAACTACTGTCATTCTGAGTGCTGAGTTACTGGGACTCGGCACTGCAGTAAAGAGTTATATCAACACACAAGGATCTATTTCTAAACATGATGTTCCACTGTTGTATGGGTTTTCATCGTTGTCTGTGCTCAGATTTTATTGGGATGTTTTTGTGGATATTTTGATGTCTACTTTTCATGTTAATTTTGGGCAATATCATAACATATAATTAGTCTACGCAATGTAGTTTGTGATATAATAAGGATATATGGAATTGTCATTTGGAGCAAATCATTGGATTTGTTTATGTATAATTGTAAGGATTATATATGTATAATGAAACATTCCATTTATTGTGTCAATGAGTTAAAGGGCCAGCTTACATCAATACGGCAATTGGCCTATGGCAAAGGTGGAGTCAAGTAACTAAGGTGGATGTCAGGCCTGTTTGCGTTACTGCGTTCCCCGCTCTGTGACAACCCAATCTCCATGGCGTCCCTATGTGGCAACTATCTTAGCAATTTAAACAAATGGCACAATTACAGGATTATCCTCCAAACCTACTGATCCTCTGGAAGTGTTTTAACCGGTATAAAAAAGAATAGAAATTGATTGGGAATGCACCTTAAGCAATAGTAAATGATATTTAATTTCCCATTTTATAGCTCATACTGCAATCTAATCTGCAAGGCAACCAACAGAAGCACTCACTCACTGTGTGCATGTTCCAGTTTGTACAAAGGAGAAACTCTTATTCACTTTCACGTAGCATTTTATTTAGGGTGAAGGGAGTGACTCCTCCACACCTTCACTTAATTGACAGCAGTGGAAAAAGGCGTTGATTGAGGCATACTTGGTAGCCACTGCTGGTGATGTTTTGACCTAAAGAAAAGTGGTATTGGTGAAAATTTGGACCAGCGAGCACATCTATTTTGAAAACTGTAACAGAAGGGGTTATGTTTTGCACTCTGCATAAGTGACACTGCACAGCTCATTGACTAGATGCTACTGTCTTAAAAGCTCTTGAAAAAAGCTTCAGTCATTGCAAGAATGTATTTCTTGAGTGGCTTAAGCTTTTACAATGTACACAATTACTATGTGAAACAGTGAATGATTTTGTTACATCATTAAGAATACTTGCTGCTACATGTGACTACATATATCTAAACTGTAGAATAATACTGGTGAAGATTAAATTATCAGGTGGCAGTTGCACAATCAAGCCAGACCTAAAAATCTATTAGGTAAATGACTGCCCTCTTCAGTAGCGGCCCGTGGAGGGAGTGGTGTGGGGCGTTGAGGTGGGGCAGGGTGGGGCAGGGTGGAAGGTAGTAAACTACGGCAAACGGCTGCAGGGAGATAGGTAACTAAATGAATAAAGAAAACAACTTACATTGCGCGTGCTGCAATGCCATCGATGATGCAGCGCGTGCAGTGTTATTCATTTTCTTTATTTATTTAGTTACCTATCTCCCTGTGGCCGTTTGCCATAGTTTACTACACCCCACCCTGCCCCTCCCCCATCTCCACCCCACCGCCCGCACCACTCTCTCCACGGGGCGCGACTGCCCTCTTCCGATTGTGTTGTTGTCAGAGAAAACAACATAACTTCTCTAGTTACATAGCTTTGCAATGTCATGTATGCGCCACTGAAAGTTAAAGCTCAAGCCGCTGGACCAATAAACACAATGGGGCAGATTTATGAAGGCCTTGCGCCGCCGGTGCGTAACTTTTTCCCATGTTAAAAGTGACGCACCGGCGGCGCAAGGCCTTCATAAATCTGTCCCAGTGTTCATAGCTGTGAGAAGCACATTGTATGGAAGCACTTTACTTCAGCCCAGTCAAAATGTGTGCTCCTGCTCCAAACATGAGGTCAGACCCAAAGTCCTTCTCTTGGTGATTCTCTCATATATGTCTGGCAACAGCGTTAGTGTCAATCCAGACCTTAAAAATACAATTATTAGGGATGAATTGACAGACAGAAGAATGGCAAAAGCTTCAGGAAAATGTATTGTCTCTGAACGATCCTGATCTGAAACTGCATTGCACTCATCTCGAAGAATAGAAATGTCAAATATGCACATGAGGGAGATGTTGACACTCATTGATGTGTGCACCAACAATGAGGTTAAACATTGATACAAAATGACTAATGGAAGAATAAAGTATGTTCGTTGCATAGAGAACACAGGAAGGAATAAAATAAAATCACAGGGTTATTTTACCAAGATTTAGTTGTGGCAGCAAGGCAAAAGTAAGGAAGGCAAAACGCTGTCCAGCATGGCTACGAGTATGTAAAATGCATAGCAAAAAGGCTCACTTTGGCCACGCATGCAAATCTGCTGACAATGACAGAAACAATAAGAGCAAAGTAGTGGAACTAGGGGATCAGTACAAGAGAATTAGAGAGTGAAGACTAATTATTGCTAGTAATTGATGCACGAGCAAATGGCATTACATCTATCACAGAGAAGAGGTGCAAGTAAAATACTGTGACATTTTCATTAACAGGAAACAATTTAAAGTCATGGCGGATTCGTGTCCCCACATAACCTGATGTGGAAGTAAAGGAGTCGACCATCAATATTTTCACCTACAGCGGTAAAAGCATAGAAATTATGGGAGATTTCAAAGTGAATTTGATTTTTGAGGAGACAATGGGTAAAGGAATAGTGCCCAAAATGCTTTAATTTGCTATGTTGGGATGAGCAAGCGGAATTAAGCAGATATACTGGTATTTAGATCTAAATTATTTACACTAACTCAAAATAAGGGGGATCATAATATGCAATGCAGGTGGATCAAAGGATATTCCACTGCATCTACATATGTATTGGGGAAGGTCAAGGGGTTATGGCATAAATAAATATTGAAAACAAATGTCAATCCAACAACACACAAGCCTAGAAAAGTAATTTTAGATTTAAGAGACAAATTAGGAAGGAGATTTATAAATTATGTGACCTGGGAATCAGAGAAGAGATTGAAAGCTCAGAATGGTTGGTCCGAGTAGTTTCACCTCCCAAGCTAGATAAATCATTCAAACTGCGTGGAGACTTACCTGACCTGAACAGTACTAACTGGGGGAAATCACCAATTTCTTCCAAATACCACAGCATTTGGGCACCTTGAAGAGTGCTACCTGGTTCACTTTCTTCGACATGTTGGTGAAGTGCCATCAAATAGAGTTGTCGAGTCATAACGTCAGATTTTTTTTAAGACTGGAGGCTGCTTATTCGTATGTGAGGGAACGCATTTTGGTCTGACTTCTCTGTCATCCATTTTTCAAGCTGTGATGAGAATATTGCTCATGGGTGTGGTGGGGGTAGTATATTTCTAGGCAACACAGAGATTTTGAGAAGCAGTGGCATTAACATAAAATAAAGCCAATGTCATTTTGCTCATGATGGTGTAAATTACCTTGGCCATCAAAAAAGGGAATTTAACCCAAGTTAGAACTAATCGAGGCCATTGGGAAAACTCTCAAATTAGAAAACAAGGACCAACTGAGGCCATTATTAGTAGTGGAGTATTCAGAATTTCGTTTTAGATAAAACAGCCCTTTTGAAATACATTTCTGAGAATGAATGAAAAATGTGTGTGGGTTATGCAGTTTAGAGTGCCATTTGAGCATATTAAAAGTGACATCATCTGACCCTGACCTTTCAAACCTTTTTACACTAAGGCTGTAAACATCACTACCGCTGATGCATTCAACCATCTGATTGGTGCCCTGTTGACACTAAGGAGAATCATCTTGATGATTGTGAGGAGCCAAGCTTTCGTTCTCTACCACTGAGAAGGAGACATTGAGTGGTGGTGCCCAATATTTTAGAACATTTGTATGGGGATTGATGTGGATTTTATGCACAGGCTATAAGCCTGGTGTAGATCTGTTCAGCACTCGTAAGGATAGAAGAGCCATGCTGCAAATTGCCAAGTGGCATTGCCAACTGCAAGAATTCCTTTATCAGTTCGAATGCATGCCAGGCTAAAAAAACTATGCAACCAATTTCTTACATAGGGTACCTGCAGGAAGTGAATAATGGTATGTAGAAGAGAACATGGAAATTGTATGTATGGTCAGTCAGGTGTGGACCATAGTTGGTGAAGCATTGTAGTAAGTGGATTGGAAGAAGTGCATTGAGAATAATAAGTTACTTTATCACATAAAAGAGTACCTTATTAGAAGGGTGGGCAAGTTTAAGGAATTTGGAATGGTAGTTAGGCCTTTTGGACAATTGGGAATTCGAGCTGATATATTCCAAAGAGCTAATTAGGAGATTGGGATTGTTGGTACTACAGGAAGACATAAAACACACAAATCTTGGACACGCACATGGGGGACCTGAAGGCATTCGGGCCATGAAAAATAGGAGTCACAAGATGTTTTGGTGCCTAGACTGGATGAAATCATAGAGGGGTGTGAGTGCATATTTAACTGTCAAAACTCGGGTGAGTGCACCATCTCCTAATACTCGAGTGGAAGCACCATTGGAAGAATGGAGCAAGGTGGCAAGAGACATTTTCAGTCCCTTTGGAATGCTAGGAAAATGTGATGATGATTGAGTCTTTAATTGTAATGATTAATTCTATCCTCTTAATAACATACAGTCATTCTCTTTGTACACAATAAATAATTTGCAGGTTTTTTCTTCTCCCAACTTATTGATGATGGCCAATTGCAACTGATATACTCGTTCAACCAAACCATTACAAACGGAATAAGGATTACTTAACATGTTTTATCCTATTGCTATTCAAAAAATAGTAAATTTCACAAAAGTGTAAGATCACCTTTGTGAATCAGGCCCAAAGTACTCTTTTATTTCTATAGACATTGACTGCATTCTATTGTTGGTGACCAACTCATCCAAATACCCCTGTCTACCAAAAATATCCGGAATACACTTGTTGATGAGTTTTGTGGAAAAGTTCTTTACACATTTTACAGCAGACCATTTGGACATATAATTATTCACATTGCTGTAGAGAGAAAGATTAGAGAAAGACCTGGGGCCTGATGTACAAAGTCCTTATGCATTTGTAAGCACTGTGATTCACAAAATCACACGGTTTGTGATTAAAAAATGCTATTTTATATGTTCTGATCCTGCGTATTGAGTCAGAAAAGCCTTCTTGACTTGCAAAATGTTGTTTGCAATCCGTTTTGAAATACAATTAGGAAAGAGCGAGAAAGGGGCAACACCAAATTCAGAGTTGAAATGGTATGCAAATAGTTTGTAGTCGCAAACTAATTCACTAAGTAGACCTATCCCTTTCTGAATTTTGACGCCACCCTCGAGGGCGTAGGCAGTGGGACCACTACTTGCTCCCCTAATGTTTTCTCCTTTTTAGGTCTCCCCTACGCAGCGCACATGCGCTGCATAGGAGACCTTTACTTAGCGATTCAGTTTTGGCCCCAAAAACGTGCATGCGTTGTATTGCTTTCATGGCAACGCGTGCACATTTGGCGATTCCCTTGCGGGAAGTGAGCTTTGAAACCATCTGTTTGTAATTAACAGATGGTTTCAAACCTCGCTCCGCTAGGGAAACAGTCACAGGACCACTCCTGTCTCCCCTCCACCGGCTGCCTCCTCCTCTCCTCGTCAGCGCGAGACGCGCGTGCTTGTTTCAATAGCCGTGGAGCGGTAATCCACACTTGCTGATCTCTCTTAATCACAGCCTGATGCTGATGGGCTGCACGAGCCTTTAATTCCTTCTTAGAGGCCGCGTAATGGAGTGCAAAGTAAACAAAGATGCATTTCAACCTCCAACCTGATAATTTCCTCTGAAGTCGGAATTTTCCAACAAACATTCGAGGTCTGGGAGATAATTCGATCAAGAACACCTTTAATCAAAGGCTTGCGGGAGAGGTTAGGGCGCGAGGAAGGCTACACCACGCGGCCATTATCTCAAGGGAAACACGCTGACAGCTTCTTTTTACAACACCAATGCTTCATCACTCCGCCGCATCCATTTGTGATGACAATGCCTCTTGAGAACGGCGACACTGCCCCCATTCCAGCCACACTGCCCATGAGCTCACAGACTGGATGCTTTCCTCCTTTCAGCACGAGTCGCCGAGGGCTGCCAGCCAGGCAGATGTTCAGAATGTGTGCCGTGAAAGCGCTGCCGGGCGGAGGCTGCGCCTGAACAGATGCGGTCCCTCCCTACTATTGCACTCACTGGAGTGGGAATAGTAACTTTTACCTCTCCGCTAACCCACATTTTTCCTACTGTTGCACTAATTGGAGTGGGAATAGTAATTTTTACCTTTCCGCTATCCAATACTTTCCCTGGTGTTGCATTCACTGGAGTGGGAATACTAATGTTTACCCTTCTGCTATCCAGCACTTTCTCTACTGTTGCACTCACTGGAGTGGGAATAGTAATTTTTACCCTTTCGCTAACCAGCACTTTCCCTACTGTTACACTCACAGGAGTGGGAATAGTAATTTTTACCTCTTTGCTATCCAGCACTTTCCCTCCTGTTGCACTCATTGGTATGGGAACAGTCATTTTTATCCCTCCGCTATCCAATACTTTCCCTACTGTTGCACACACTGGAGTGGGAATAGTAAATTGTACCCCTCCGCTATCCAAAACTTTCTGTACAGTTGCACTCTTTGGAGTGGGAATAGTAATTGTTACCCCTCTGCTATCCAACACTTTCCCTACTGTTGCACTCATTGCGGTTGCAATAGTACATTTAATTATTTTGCTATCCAACATTTTCCCTACGGTTGTATTTATTGTATTGCAAAATGTACGTTTTAGTTTTGTTTTAATAGTATAATGTTTAATTAATTATAGAAGGTTTTTTTAAATGTTAAATTATTGATGTATGTATATATTTTATTTTTATATAATTTAAAAAATGTTAAATTAAATAATGATAATAGTAATTTTAAAGTAAATATATTTATACGTTTAAATTAATGTTTGCATATTTATATTTTTTTAATTGTTTAATTGTTATATTTAGTTAAAATATATATTAAATGTAATTCATTTTGATAAAGATCATATTCATATTTATATATGTATTATATTTTTTATTTCATTCATATTTTTAAATTGATATGAACCTTTCTTTCCTTCTCTTGTTTTTACTCTTTCTCTTTTTTCTGTCTTTCTTTCTTACTGCTTCTTTAATACTTGCTGTTAGACCTGGCATCCTTGGCGTGAGTTTCCCCTGTATTTTCGCCTTTGCCTCCTGTGTTTTAACTGTGTGTTGGACTTTGTTTTTGCTGGTCTAGATAATTTGGGCATTTTGGCACTGCTGTTCAATGCCAAAGTGCAAGTGCTACCTCTGTAAATTGTAGTCATGGCTTAGTGTTTCCAAAATTGGCTTATTTGGTTTATTGTTCCTAGTACAGTACAGTGTGTGTGTGCCCAAGGCCTGTAAACCAAATACTGCAAGTAGGCTTGCAGCACTGATTGTACCACCCACACAAGCAGCCTAGAAAAATGGTCTCAGGCCTGCCACTGCAGTGTCTGTGGGCAGTTTGGAACTGCCATGTCGACCTGGCAAGTGCATCCAATTGCCAGGCCCTAACCTTTTCTTGTCTTACATGTGAGTCACCCCGAGGTAGGCCCAATGTACCCTTGTGGGCAGGGTGCAGTGTATCTGAAAGGTAGGATATGCCCTGATGTGTGTGGCATGTCCTGATTGTGAAATACTGCCAATTTTGTTTTTCACTATGGAAAGGCTATCTGTCCCATAAGATAGAATGGGAGGTTATTTATAACATCTTATTAATATAACTTTCCATGGGGATAAGGTAGGTAGGCAGAGTTTGGTATGCCTGAACTCAGAATACAAAGATGCATCTTTTAGTAAGGATGATTTTTACATTCTGTGTTGGAAAATACCACTTTTAGAAAGTGGGCATTTTCTTGCTTAGCCATCCTGTGTGCCTCTGCTAGGGTTGTCTATTAACTGTCTGGCTTTGAAGTGACAGAGGTTGGGGATGTGCAGCCGACTCTGTGACCAAGTTCGTCACTGGTTCTGTGTCCTGGCTCCTGAAGGTATCGCAGAAGGCACTGCTGCACTTTGAACTGCATCCCTGGTCTCACCGCCGCCGCTGGGCGACAAACAACGAGCCGCTGCTTGCACTGCGTCCTATGGGCACTCACACCGTCGCTGCCCACCCTAACCTCACCTGCACTGTGGCCTGCCAGCACCGCTTCAAGCACCGCCTCACTCTGCATCTTAGCCTTGGTCTCACCAACGCTGTTGGATTACCGACACAGAGCCACTGCTTGCACCACGCTGTGAGGGCACCTCACTCTGCACCGCTTCACTTCACAACACAACCGCAACGGTTGACTTGACTGCCTGTTACCAAAGGGATCAGCTGCAACGAGAAAGGTACTGTCTACAAGTCGGTCAACACTACAGCTGACCCAAACTGACGCGAGTGGCTGGAACTGTTAGACTGTTGTTTTCAGCATTGCAGTAGCCCCGGACAGAGCTACTGACTCCGAAGACCTGTGTTTTTGAGATATCTCTACAATTTTACCTTGCAAATACTTATTTTTCCAATATAGTATCTTGGACTTTTGTCGTTTTTGGTCTTGTTGGTTTAAATAAAGATTTGCTACTTATCTAAACTTGGGTGGAGTCCATTTGTAGTGTTTTCACTTAGTTACTGTATGCATGCACAAATGCTTCACACACTGCCTCTGAGATAAGCCTGCCTGCTCGTGCCAAGCTACCAAGGGGGTGAGCAGGGGTTATTTTAGAAGTGTATCCCCCTTACCCTTACTAGGAAGAAGGGTCCCTACTTGGACAAAGGTGCAAACCATTGACAACTAGAGACCCTAATTTCTAACACTTGCCTTCTTTAATTCCTTCTTTCCTTCAGGCCTTTTCCTTTCTCTTTCTTTCCTTCTCTCTGCTTCTCTCCTTCCTTCTTTCCTATCTTTCTTCTGTCTTTCTTCCCTCCCCTTTCTGTCTTTCAGTTACGTCTCTCTTCTTCTCTCCTCTTTTCTTCTCTTTTAATTTTTTATTGTGGGAGTTTTGTATAGTGCAAACTCAACCCGAAGGTATCAGAGCAATTTAGATGAGCACCAGCTGTGTTACAGATGGACACATTCATTTTGTTAGGCACGGGGAGCTTAAGTGATTTGCCCAGAATCACAGGATGTTGAGCATCCCTGCCGAGAATCAAACCCTGTTCCCCAGCTTCGAGGTCGACTACTTTAGCCGTAAGGCCACATCCTTTACTTTCCTTCTTTAATTCTCTCTTTTTAAAGTATAGCCTGTGAAAGTGTAGGGCACATAAATCAGAAAAACATTCTGCTCAAAATGACTTGAAAATCCTTGTAGCTGTGCCTAAATAAATCAAAGCCGATGCATTTGATTTAGAAGCTGTATCACAAGCATCCTTACAAATAGAGCTACTCCTATTTAAGAAAACACTGGGACAAGTGCGTCCTTAAACAAGCATTGGCAACATTAATAGGTCTCACCTATGAAACTTATTGGCTTTGCCAATGGTCTTCAGCCATGCTTCACAACATCCCCGATGCTCTGCAACATAGCTAAAGAATTAAAACAGAAAAGGTTTTTGGCACAGCTAAAAAAAAGATTTAAAAAGTGAGAACGTAATTTTGTTGATGTGCATCTAAAGTGTTTTTTAAAGGGGCGAAGCAACAGAGGGGGTGGAAGAAATGGGGCAGGCTGAAGCAACATCGGGAGGTGGAAGCAACATGGAGGGCATGAGTGGAGGCGGAATCAATACAGGGACACTGGGACTCCGGACCTGGCACTAATATGGGAGAGTGAATGGTGGAGAGCAACAAATAGACAGAGCGAAGCAAATTGCTAGGAAGAGCAAAGGGGTGAAAGAGTGTAACGTAAGGCTGTAGAGAAGGCACACTAGTGTTAAATCAATCCCAGCATGCATGTTATCCATCCAAAATAGTGGAGTCTGAGGGGCATATTTACAAGGATTTAACGCCGCCGCAGCGTACATTTATTGACAATATGGTGGCTTTTTTTCGCCATATTTACAAGTTGCTGCAAAGCCAAGCTAGCTGCATTTTTAAAGCATTAACGTCAATTTCTCACAGCACCACCTTGCTTTGCGTGACTTAGTAAAAATAAGATGCAAGGTAGGCGTTCCTGCAAAAAAAACTCCTGCAAAACAAACAACGCAATATTTACAGGGATTTCCTTGTACGTCGCTAAAAATGAAAAACTGCCCCTAGTCACATTGGCAGCAGTTTTTTACCACATGGATTTACCTTGTCTTTAAAATTACGTTAACACACTGCGTCAAAAGAAAAGGGCAGTAATTCGCCGTATCTATAAGATACAGCGCATTTCTGCCCTTTCCCCCAACACTGGTGCACAATAGACAGCCATGTGCTAATGCTATGGTGCAAGGGTGCCTGCGTCGAGGGGCTGATTGATTTTTTGTGGGAAAGGACATCTTCATTGTCTGCACTTTTGCAATCAGGGCGCCCAGTGCGACAATGTTAGTTGGCGCCCCCCCAATGACCCCTCCACCATGGATTCTGTCACCAGCACCCTTTAACAGTGACCAAGTCTCCATAACCACTCCCTCTCGGATGCATTGAATTAGTTATATAGCGCCACTCATACCAGTAAAGGATGTCCGAGCACTTTGCATCACACACACATTACACAGAGGCAATCATCAAACATAGGTGTGCAAATTAGCTTATAGGAAATGTTATATAAGCCAAAGGACTAAAAGTGTAGGAGTCACATGTCATCCATAGTGGTAGGTCGTATAGTTTAGGAGTGCTTAGTGTGGAGAAGCACAAACACAGAGTATAAAAAAACAGCAGAGTTGGGAGGTTTCTTTAATAATAAGAATATATTTCTACCCAAATTAACCCTTTTTGCAACATTAATCTATGCTCTAATGTATACTTTGTAGTCCGCATCCAGCTCTATGATGAAAGTTAATACCACACTGTTTTATATAATCTCTTTAAGTTATAAATTCAAGTAATAAATGGATGTCTCTTTTAAAAACAGTAACCTGCTGATCTATTTACATTATATGCACTCTGAAATCTACATGGTACACGCTCTTTCCAGCAGGCATATTAACCCTCTGTACTACCTTCACATAAGTCAAAACATCAACTATACAAAACTCCAATCTCTCTCCAGGAAGAACATTAATCACAGGAGTAAACTTGACATTTTTGTGAAGCCTGCTAATTGCCGAGGAAAGGAACTCGGCAGCAGGTGCTTTAAAAACATAATAAACTTGCAAACACGGTGCCCCCAGGTAGCCAGCACCCAGTGCAGTGGCTCTGGTCGCACCACCCTAGAGCCAGGCCCTGTTTGCAATGTACAGTTTGCACCATGGATGCATATTTATATTATATGAAGAGCAATATAGTTTCTATCAAGAAGCAAAGTATTGTGTCTTAACTAATATTTGTTTGAATATATAGCAACATAACACAAATCCTCATACAATTAAACTGAATACCTTGAAGTTATACTATAGGTATTCTTGAAATGAGTCCCACAGTACAACTGTTTTTTTCAGTGGCGACTGGTAGGGAATGGTCGTGGAGGGGGATTTGAATACATATATTTTTTAAAAACACTTACCTTTTCCGACAGCTGCGTCTCTCCTCCAATTCTCTGCTCTTTCTGACTCGAGGTCTGGACAAAGCTGCCGGAAGCAAAAGGCACCCAGGCTCTCCTGAGCCAATCACAACACTGCAAACAGATTGGTCTGAGCGGCGTGGACCGGCGCTTAGATCGGGACAGGGAACCTGTGCATATTCTCCACCAGGCTGTCCATTACAGACTGGTGGGGAAGATGCAAAGTGCGCATGACTGCTTGGCCAGACAAAACGACAGGCCAAGCAGTCATGCGCACTAAGGGGCCCATTACGATGCCGGACGGAAAAGGCTTTCCTTCAGACGTGCTCGCAGCAAAAATCCACCCCCATGACGCTAAGCATCTCCGTCGGTCAAATTATGATGCAATGCTCGGAAAAGTTGCAAATCCGACCGCGGTGGAGGGGGAAAGCAGTTTAAGGGACTAAAAAGGCCGGTCCTGCCGCGGAATGACCGCATGGCCAATTACGATGAAACCGTGGAGCTGGAGGGCGGAGCATTGCGTTCCGATTTCCTTGCTCGCGCATAGACCATATGAATGGCGGTAGTAACAAACTGAACAGCGATGCACAAAGTGTGCCTGCACTCGACGCTGCCCTCAATCACATCACACACGGCACATTGATACACCCCAAATGGGCATTGGCAATGTAAGCCATGCCCAGCATGGAAGAAACACCTGAAGGACATCACACATGTGGACATACCCACATACCACAGCATAAAATCAACCCCTTCGTGGACCAGCATCGTTTGCACACCAGAAGCTGACACAGGACAGCATTTATGCACACAGCACAACATCACATACACCCATCTCCACGCAACACCACTTCCCACCCACACACTTGACACACTTCACATAACTCCACTGTTAGACCTGACATAATTGGCGTTAGTCTCCCTTACATTTTTGATGGATTGCCTCCTCTGTTTTGATATTTTTTTGCTAGTTTTATGCTTTGGGCACTGTGCCACTGCTAATCAGTGCCACAGTGCAAGTGCTCCCTATGTTAAATTGATGTACTAATTGGTTACTCCATGATTGGTTTATTTGATTTATCTGTCAGCCCCTAGTACAGTGCACCATGTGTTTAATTTAGTCATTGTGGTCAACAATGTCCTAGGAATTTTGTATCAAAGCATAATGCCTGTTTATTTGATGTATCTGTCAGCCCCTAGTACAGTGAATCATGTGCGCCCAGGGCTTGTAAATCAAATGCTGCTGGTGGGCTTGCAGCACTGGTTGTGCCACCCACAGAAGCAGGTTGTAAAGTGTGTCTCAGGCCTGCCATTGCGCGATCGATACATCGATAAACTATCCTTGCCCAGACAGTCCTGTTAAACTTTGTACGTATTAGGGGGTTAGGGGTTTCCCCCTGTCATGGGCAGGAAATAAACTAGAATTATATTGCTCAAACCTACGGCAAGTAAGGGATCAGGAACTTTCACCCCTTATATTCCAAAAACCTGTGAACATTATGGGGTCAGTACATCATGACTGTGTGGTGATTTAGCGTGACAGGCATTGCCATCTTCACCTTTATGAGGTACATAAAAACATGGACTGTGTATACATGCACACATGGCTGAGAATGGCAGATTATGTCATCCAGGCGATGAATTTTTGTTACACATGCGCACTCCTATGATGTGTGTAGGATGTTTACAGGCAATGGCAGCTAGGCCCACTGCAAGCCACACCAGTACGTGTGCTGGAAGTGCTAGGGTTACCAGTGTGACTGAGTTGCAGAGAATGGACACCTTGAATTGTCAGCCTACATCACTGGTCCTTCAGAAGCTGGCCCATGGGCACAAATTCGCTAAGCACATAGCAAGAGGTACACAGGCAGTGTTAACAGGTTGTTAGTTTAATTACACAACATTAGTACAGTGTGAGAGGCCTTGGTGTTTTTGGCTCCTTGACTCATTTGCGGCCATGCTGGCCATGAGGCATGACAAAGAATGTAATTTCACTCTCCTTTTCTCGGACAATCGATGTGTGTGCAGACTTGAATCAAAGGTCACACTCTATGATGCCTTCACTGGGTGCACACATCACTTTCGGCTGATGTATTGGGGCATGTGATGCAATTTGCATGGCATCAATGCAAATGCCTGATGTGTTTACAGGCACGGTAGCTGGCGTCCAAATTGAAAACACACATTGGCCTTAATTGAGTGGTGCAAGATTGCGGAAGGCGCTTGCGGACGGCGCTTCCTGGCCAACGCGGCGTGGCACTGCCTATGCGAAAGCTCCATCTGGTCAATGGGAGCTGCCAGCAGATTACAGTTTTGAATGTTGCAGGTTGCGCACTCTGCATCTGCGGGGCACGGCATTGGCCCCACTTGCCTCTAGGAGCCCTGAGGGTGTCACTCATGTGAATTTGAGTGGACCTCGCACATTGCAGTTGTCAGGTTGCCACATACATCATGGAGCCGACCCGGCCTGCACGCTTGCTGGGAGTTGTAGTTGTACAGGGGTTGCATGCTTGGAGATGTTTTGGAGGTACCTCTGCTGTAGAGCGCAGCGGCGTCTTATCTGCCGGAGGTGCACCAGGTAGAGCAACTGAAAGGCCTGTAGCACTGGATCCATGGCGGCTCAGCTGGTGTAGATGTGTTCTGCGTCGGCTTATCCTTTCCGTAGTTGTGCTTCCGCCATCCACGATGTGGTGTTATTTACGCCACGGTGGGAATGGCTGTTTGTTACATCGTAATCTGGTTGGTGGACGAAACATGTTTATGCACTCCGGTCTTTTTCTATAGGCTCCTTCTGCCACCCTTGCATCTTGAGAAAACGTGGGAGCCTGAAAGACGGCATTGGACGGACAATGGCCTCTGTTGCCCCATTGTAATATGGGGGTTCCAATATACACATCAGGGGCGGAAAAAAAGACGTTTTCTGCCAACACTACGGATGGGCTTCCATCCAGCATCGTAATGAGCCCCTTAGTATTCACAGTCCATTCCTCCTCCCACCCTGAGCCAGCAGCTCTGCACTACCCTAACCCAGCCCGCAGCAACCAAAAATAAAACAATAATAATCTTGTTATTTTCCCCTTTTGACTGCTCTAAGAGCATTGGGATGAAGCTCCTTTGCCTTTTTCCGTAGTTTATTTTGGCATCTGCATGCTAATTGGTCCTCGCAGTGTTGTGTTTCTAGTAGCCTTCACGCAATAGGCCATATGGATTTCCCTTTGTGCACTTCCTCCATATTCTGTGCGGTTACGCGCAGGGGAGAGCAATAAATTGTCAATTAGGAGCTGTCAGGGTGCCGCGGTAATTGAACCCAGATGTTGTGGGCGCATTCACCAGGCTGCAGTGAGTTTGGTGGGTGCGCTCACACACGCACATTTTGCCTTCGTTTTGGTTTGGAATAGTTTGGAATAGGATGAGGTTACCTGAAGACCAACAGTTCTTGATGTGGTTCTTCGAGGTGCTTTGTTACTTCCTGCATTGGATCATATTGATTTTCTTTTACTATAATGTTTCGAAAATTTTCCTTAAGTTTAATTACGCAGCACACACGCCAAGGGGTTAAATTACAAATCAGTTTCGTGAAATAATGGGTTATGTATTTACTCTGCTATTTTTTCTGTTTTTCGGGCGGACATTGCCAGTGTATTTACTCTATCTCCCCCCCTCTTGTAACACATTCTTGTCCGCCTTTGTCTCCGAGAGCCTTTCTGATAACCAACCACTGCTCAATTCAAGAACGCCCACATTACTCCAGTGTTTACCAACACAGCGCCTTGCCCAGCTCATAGAAGCAGCTTTCCCAAATGTTCGGCGCTGCGGACCCTCAATCTGGGAACGTTTTACAAATAAAAGAATGAACGCGTGTACTCACCAAAGACCACAGAATCTCCGTCTACCTGGGCAGCAGGAGGGCCGCCACCCTTGGTGCCCGGCCAGGCATGGCGGGAGGGAGAGCAGTCCTGAGGCGGCGAGGAGGGGGCGCTGTCTAACCTTGGGCCTCATGACAAGTAGGTTGATTTTAGGTGCAGGGATACACAGGCACTGCTCACACACACAGACACTGTTGACACACACGGACACTGCTCACACACACAGGCACTTCTCACACACACACAGGCACTTCTCACATACACAGGCACTTCTCACATACACAGGCACTTCTAACACACAGGCACTGTTCACACACAGACACTGCTCGCACACAGACACTGCTCACACACAAAGACACTGTTCACACACACAGACACCTGCACTGTGCGCACACATAGGCACTGTTCACACATACAGGCAGTACATACACACACAGGCTGCTCACACACACCTGCACTGCGCGCACACATAGGCACTGTTCACACACACAGGCACTACATACACACACTGGCACTGCGCACACACACAGGCGCACTGATCACACACAGGCACTGTTCACACACAGGGACTGTCCACACACAGGCACTGTTCACACACAGGCACTGTTAACACACAGGCACTGTCCACACACAGGCACTGTTCACACACAGGCACTGTTTACGCACACAGACACTGCTCACAAATACAGGCACTTCTCACAGGCACTTCTCAGACACACAGGCACTTCTCACACACACAGGCACTTCTCACACACAGGCACTTCTCATACACAGGCACTGTTCACACACAGACACTGCTCGTACACAGACACTGCTCACACACACAGACACTGTTCACACACACAGACACCGGCACTGTGCGCACACATAGGCACTGTTCACACACACAGGCAGTACATACACACACAGGCTGCTCACACACTGGCACTGCGCGTGCACATAGGCACTGTTCACACACACAGGCACTACATACACACACCGGCACTGCGCACACACACAGATGCACTGATCACACACAGGCACTGTTCCCACAAAGGCACTGTCCACACACAGGCACTGTTCACACACAGACACTGTTCACACACAGGCACTGTTCACACACAGGCACTGTTTACGCATACAGACACTGCTCACAACACAGGCACTTCTCACACACACAGGCACTTCTCACACACACAGGCACTTCTCACACACACATGCACTTCTAACACACAGGCACTGTTCACACACAGACACTGCTCGCACACAGACACTGCTCACACACACAGACACTGTTCACACACACAGACACCGGCACTGTGCGCACACATAGGCACTGTTCACACACACAGGCAGTACATACACACACAGGCTGCTCACACACATCTGCACTGCGCGCACACATAGGCACTGTTCACACACACAGGCACTACATACACATACCGGCACTGCGCACACACACAGGCGCACTGATCACACACAGGCACTGTTCACACACAGGCACTGTCCACACACAGGCACTGTTCACACACAGGCACTGTTCACACACAGGCACTGTCCACACACAGGCACTGTTCACACACAGGCACTGTTTACGCACACAGACACTGCTCACAAATACAGGCACTTCTCACACACACAGGCACTTCTCACACACACAGGCACTTCTCACACACACAGGCACTTCTCACACACAGGCACTTCTCACACACAGGCACTGTTCACACACAGACACTGCTCGCAGACAGACACTGCTCACACACACAGACACTGTTCACACACACAGACACCGGCACTGTGCACACACATAGGCACTGTTCACACACACAGGCACTACATACACACACCGGCACTGCGCACACACACAGGCGCACTGATCACACACAGGCACTGTTCACACACAGGCACTGTCAACACACAGGCACTGTTCACACACAGGCACTGTTCACACACAGGCACTGTTTACGCACACAGACACTGATCACAAACACATACACTGCTCACACACACAGGCACTTTTCACACACACAGGCACTTCTCACACACACAGGCACTTCTAACACAGAGGCACTGCTCACACACAGACACTGCTCACACACAGACACTGCTCACACACAAAGACACTGTTCACACACACAGACACCTGCACTGTGCGCACACATAGGCACTGTTCACACACACAGGCAGTACATACACACACAGGCTGCTCACACACACCTGCACTGCGCGCACACATAGGCACTGTTCACACACACAGGCACTACATACACACACTGGCACTGCGCACACACACAGGCGCACTGATCACACACAGGCACTGTTCACACACAGGGACTGTCCACACACAGGCACTGTTCACACACAGGCACTGTTCACACACAGGCACTGTTAACACACAGGCACTGTCCACACACAGGCACTGTTCACACACAGGCACTGTTTACGCACACAGACACTGCTCACAAATACAGGCACTTCTCACAGGCACTTCTCAGACACACAGGCACTTCTCACACACACAGGCACTTCTCACACACAGGCACTTCTCATACACAGGCACTGTTCACACACAGACACTGCTCGTACACAGACACTGCTCACACACACAGACACTGTTCACACACACAGACACCGGCACTGTGCGCACACATAGGCACTGTTCACACACACAGGCAGTACATACACACACAGGCTGCTCACACACTGGCACTGCGCGCGCACATAGGCACTGTTCACACACACAGGCACTACATACACACACCGGCACTGCGCACACACACAGATGCACTGATCACACACAGGCACTGTTCACACAAAGGCACTGTCCACACACAGGCACTGTTCACACACAGGCACTGTTCACACACAGGCACTGTTCACACACAGGCACTGTTTACGCATACAGACACTGCTCACAACACAGGCACTTCTCACACACACAGGCACTTCTCACACACACAGGCACTTCTCACACACACATGCACTTCTAACACACAGGCACTGTTCACACACAGACACTGCTCGCACACAGACACTGCTCACACACACAGACACTGTTCACACACACAGACACCGGCACTGTGCGCACACATAGGCACTGTTCACACACACAGGCAGTACATACACTCACAGGCTGCTCACACACACCTGCACTGCGCGCACACATAGGCACTGTTCACACACACAGGCACTACATACACATACCGGCACTGCGCACACACACAGGCGCACTGATCACACACAGGCACTGTTCACACACAGGCACTGTCCACACACAGGCACTGTTCACACACAGGCACTGTTCACACACAGGCACTGTCCACACACAGGCACTGTTCACACACAGGCACTGTTTACGCACACAGACACTGCTCACAAATACAGGCACTTCTCACACACACAGGCACTTCTCACACACACAGGCAATTCTCACACACACAGGCACTTCTCACACACAGGCACTTCTCACACACAGGCACTGTTCACACACAGACACTGCTCGCAGACAGACACTGCTCACACACACAGACACTGTTCACACACACAGACACCGGCACTGTGCGCACACATAGGCACTGTTCACACACACAGGCAGTACATACACACACAGGCTGCTCACACACACCGGCACTGCGCGCACACATAGGCACTGTTCACACACACAGGCACTACATACACACACCGGCACTGCGCACACACACAGGCGCACTGATCACACACAGGCACTGTTCACACACAGGCACTGTCAACACACAGGCACTGTTCACACACAGGCACTGTTCACACACAGGCACTGTTTACGCACACAGACACTGATCACAAACACATACACTGCTCACACACACAGGCACTTTTCACACACACAGGCACTTCTCACACACACAGGCACTTCTAACACAGAGGCACTGCTCACACACAGACACTGCTCACACACAGACACTGCTCACACACACAGACACTGTTCACACACACAGACACCGGCACTGTGTGACACATAGGCACTGTTCACACACACAGGCAGTACATACACACACAGGCTGCTCACACACACCGGCACTGCGTGCACACATAGGCATTGTTCACACACACAGGCACTACATACACACACCGGCACTGCGCACACACACAGGCGCACTGATCATACACAGGCACTGTTCACACACAGGCACTGTCCACACACAGGCACTGTTCACACACAGGCACTGTTCACACACAGACACTGTTTACGCACACAGACACTGCTCACAAACACAGGCACTTCTCACACACACCGGCACTTCTCACACACACAGGCACTTCTAACACACAGGCACTGTTCACACACAGACACTGCTTGCACACAGACACTGCTCACACACACAGACACTGTTCACACACACAGACACCGGCACTGTGCGCACACATATTCACTGTTCACACACACAGGCAGTACATACACACACAGGCTGCTCACACACACCGGCACTGCGCGCACACATAGGCACTGTTCACACACTCAGGCACTACATACACACACCGGCACTGCGCACACACACAGGCGCACTGATCACACACAGGCACTGTTCACACACAGGCACTGTCCACACACAGGCACTGTTCACACACAGGCACTGTTCACACACAGGCACTGTTTACGCACACAGACACTGCTCACAAACATATACACTGTTCACACACACAGGTACTTTTCACACACACAGGCACTTCTCACACACACAGGCACTTCTCGCACACAGGCACGGTTCACACACAGGCACTGTTCACACACAGAGACACTGCTCACACACACAGACACTGTTCACACACAAACAGACACTGTTCACACACACAGACACTGTTCACACACACAGGCACTACATACACACACAGGCTGCTCACACACACCCGCACTACGTGCACACATAGGCACTGGTGAGAGTGACTGCAGTGTGTGAGTGTGCAGAGTAAACAGTGTGAGTCTGCAGGGTGAACAGTGTGTAGTGAGTGCAGAGTGAGTGCGAGAGTTACTGTGAGTGCAGAGTGAGTGCGAGAGTGCCAGTGAGTGCAAAGTGAGTGTAAGAGTGACAGTGAAAGCACAGTGAGTGCGAGAGTGACAGTGAGTGCAGAGTGAGTGCGAGTGACAGTGAGTGCAGAGTGAGTGCAGAGTGACAGTGAGTGCAGAGTGAGTGCAGAGTGACAGTTAGTGCAGAGTGAGTGCAGAGTGACAGTGACTGTAGAGTGAGTGCAGAGTGACAGTGAGTGCAGAATGAGTGCAGAGACAGTGAGTGCAAAGTGAGTGCAGAGTGACAGTGAGTGCAGAGTGAGTGCGAGAGTGACAGAGAGTGCAGAGTGTGTGTAGAGTGACAGTGAGTGCAGAGTGAGTGCAGAGTGACAGTGAGTGCAGAGTGAGTGCAGAGTGACAGTGAGTGCAGAGTGAGTGCAGAGTGGCAGTCAGTACAGAATGAGTGCAGAGTTACAGTGTGTGCAGAGTGAGTGTGTGCAGAGTGAGTGTGAGAGCAACAGTGAGTGCAGAGTGAGTGCGAGAGTGACAGTGAGTGCAAAGTGAGTGCAGAATGACAGTGAGTGCAGAATGACAGTGAGTACAGAGTGACAGTGAGTGCAGAGTGAGTGCAAGTGACAGTGAGTGCAGAGTGACAGTGAATGCAGTGTGAGTGCAGAGTGACAGTGAGTGCAGAGTGAGTGCAGAGACAGTGAGTGCAGAGTGACAGTGAGTGCAGAGTGACAGTGAGTGCAAAGTGAGTGCAGAATGACAGTGAGTGCAGAATGACAGTGAGTACAGAGTGACAGTGAGTGCAGAGTGAGTGCAAGTGACAGTGAGTGCAGAGTGACAGTGAATGCAGTGTGAGTGCAGAGTGACAGTGAGTGCAGAATGAGTGCAGAGACAGTGAGTGCAAAGTGAGTGCAGAGTGACAGTGAGTGCAGAGTGAGTGCGAGAGTGACAGAGAGTGCAGAGTGTGTGTAGAGTGACAGTGAGTGCAGAGTGAGTGCAGAGTGACAGTGAGTGCAGAGTGAGTGCAGAGTGACAGTGAGTGCAGAGTGAGTGCAGAGTGGCAGTCAGTACAGAATGAGTGCAGAGTTACAGTGTGTGCAGAGTGAGTGTGTGCAGAGTGAGTGTGAGAGCAACAGTGAGTGCAGAGTGAGTGCGAGAGTGACAGTGAGTGCAAAGTGAGTGCAGAATGACAGTGAGTGCAGAATGACAGTGAGTACAGAGTGACAGTGAGTGCAGAGTGAGTGCAAGTGACAGTGAGTGCAGAGTGACAGTGAATGCAGTGTGAGTGCAGAGTGACAGTGAGTGCAGAGTGAGTGCAGAGACAGTGAGTGCAGAGTGACAGTGAGTGCAGAGTGACAGTGAGTGCAGAGTGAATGCGAGAGTGACAGTAAGTGCAAAGTGAGTGTAGAGTGACAGTGAGTGCAAAGTGAGTGCCGAGTGACAGTGAGTGCAGAGTGAGTGCACATTGACAGTGAGTGCAGAGTGACAGTGAGTGCAGAGCGAGTGCGGGAGTGACAGTGAGTGCAGAGTGAGTGTAGAGTGACAGTGAGTGCAGAGTGAGTGTAAAGTGACAGTGAGTGCAGAGTGACTACAGAGACAGTGTGTAAGGGTGCAGGGTGCACATTGTGTGAGTGTGCAGAATGAATGTGCAGGATAAACAGTGTGTGACTATGCAGGGTGACATTGGGAGTGTGCGGGTGAGCAGTGTGTGAATGTGTAGGTGCAGTGTGTGAGTGTGCAGAAAACACCACACACACATACACCACACACACATACCACACACACATAACATACACACACCACACACACATACACCACACACACATAACACACACACAAACCACACACACCTCACTCTCTCAACACCACACACTCGTCACCACTCACCACAACACACTCACCACCACACACTCACCCCCCCAGGCTCACCCCCACAGACTCACCACCACACACTCACCACTACACACAAAACAACACACACAACAACACACCCCCAGCCGTCAATGAATGCTTTCACCAGGCACAAACACCAACAACCATCAATGTACGCTTTCACCAAAAACAAACACGACCATGCATCAGTGCCGCTAAACACCCACGCACACAACAATGTCAGTGCAACTTTCACCAAACACACACCAACAGCTGACAGTGCACCAGCCACTCTTTCAATTGGCACAATCATCAACAGCTGTCAGTGCTCCCTTTCACCAACCACACGCATTACCATCCAGCTCTGTACGCTTGACAGCCACACTCAGTAACAGCTCTTACTGCACGCTACCACCAGTCATACACACCTCAAGCCACCACTACACGCTTCCACCAAACACACACACCAACAGCCATCACTGCACAATTCCTACAGGCACACACATCCAACACCCATCAATGCACACACCAACTGATAACGCATCCACCAATTAATATTGTACCTATCGCACTATGCTGCACTTTACCTTTTAAAGATAATGCGTTAAAGTGCAGCATGCCACCATTGATAACATTCCAATCCAACACACATATCTTCAACACACACCACATGCTTCCACTCCAAAACACATGCCTAAAACACATTGCCATTTACAATGCCATTATCTCAAACTCAAACAAACCCGAGCCCTAATGCATTCCTAATGCTTGTTTTTATTATACTAACATACGGTACCGATCTGATGGCACTGATATGTACACCATGACTCAAGCACAGTTGGCTGAAAGAGCACACGCCAGGGACGGCATAAAAAGAGGGCAAAATTCATGGTCACGTATGAAGATGCATATAAAAGAAGTGAGAAATATGTACATGATTATCAGGAAAAATCAAAGTCAGGTTCCAAAAGCCCGAAAAGACAACAGAGAAGGATATGGTAAACGTTTGCAATGATTAGAGGTGTGCAAAATTGCAGTAATATGACATTTCTTTGTTAATTTAATTTAATAAAATTATGTGTTTTGATGAAGGATGCGATTCATTTAGATAGTGGGAGAAAGCTTCTGAGAAAAACATAGAAAACATAGAATACAGCTCATTACTTTTCAATATTTGTTTCAGCAAAGTAGTGTATTAGGGAATTCCCTACGAGGTGGCAGGATTTTGTCAACAGTCCTGGTAATACATTCTAAAGGGCATCACCATCTCTAATACGCAAATGTGAACTAATAGGGCACATCATGTTCTGAGACACTGAGCTGTCACAAGTTTAAATGGTACAATGCACAAGGTGCCATAGGACATTAACACAAGTAACACCAATACACTGTTAACACACTCCTGCACTCTTCCTACCGACATGAGTTGGCAGAAAGAATGAGATCAAGCCACCTGTGGAGATATCCATGGTGAGCATCCAAAATCGACAAAACACAAGCCAAAGGAACAAGAATTATGGGTAGAATATGACTGAGGCTAAACAGTCTACATAAGATGTGATGATAGAAAGCCAGATAACATATAGAGGGTTAGAAAGGGTAAAACCCATTCAATATCGTTTATCGCCAGGGTTATGAGAGGCATATCATACATCACATGGGCTGAAGCTGAGGATTGTAAGACTGGATCACCCATAGATAAGAGCACCCTCCAGTAGTGCAACCTAATAATAGTATTGATGCCAGTTTATTGAACATTTTTAGGTCTGGGCTAGCTGTCTCTCCGTCTCTTCAGACTTCTTTTGATCACATACAAATGTATAATTATACATTCATACTTAGAAAAAGGCTTTTAGCCTCTTTCAGCAGCCAATTGCTGCAATACTTGTCATTCACAGTTCAGCATACATAGAGTGAGCAATGGGTCTACTCCCTTTAGCTTTTGGCTTTGTTGCCAGTGTGATTCACATTTTAGGTCAACCCTCATGGCATCCTTTCCCCTGAATGCCTTGTTAAGCAATGTGACAGATGGCACTTTGGCATATTACTGTATCGATATCAGTAGATATATCCAGAAGAGGTATTCAAAATGAGGAAATTAGACCCTCTCCAGTGACAACGATGCACACTGTACGCTAGCCCTCCAGTGAGCTGTTTGCATGCAGTGCAACAGTGAGACTTGAGAGAGACTTGTAGTCACTCTGCAAACAGATGATCAAGGCATCAATGGAAACAAGCATTGGCAAAGTCAATAGGTGTTACCAATACAAGAGTTATTGGCATTTACAATGCTGTTTAGCCATTTTGTGTTGTTTGTAGCATGGCTACCTATAGGTTTTTTCTAACTTTCTTACACAACATTTCTAATATAACTGAAAGGCACTGTGTAAGCCAATAGCTCTTGCATAGGTGAGACCTACTGGTTTTGCAAATGCTTGTTTATATCCCTGCATGCTCCAAACCACTGTTACAGAGGAAGAGGGTACGGAACTTGCAGGGGACTTTTTTTTATCACACCATTGGTGACGCAATGTTATTCGGAGTGTAATTTCAACTGAGGTAAACCAAGTCTACAACCCCCAGAATCCAGTGCTCTCTGAATGATAGGCCGCAACTGGGATCTGACTACACACACTTTAAATTTACTGCACCGATAATTCACACTGCGATGATGAGCTACAGCCTCCTGCCCTTCCAGTCAAAATACAATTCAGGGAAATAAAACTAGCTCTGATTCCATATTCAGAATTATACATGAATTACCTGTTGCTGCCACTTGCAAGAGGGAATATGGGTGTGTCCGCCGGCTTCGCAGGCTGATCCAGTGAGAGAAGCCAGCAGTCCAGGCCGAGGAGCAGAGCTCAGAGGTACATCCCACGTCGGACAGGATGGGGCATCCAAGAACACATGGGAAACGGTAAAAGTGTGAAAAAGGCCGCTTTAATGAAACAGATGCACAGATTTTAAACCATAAACCTGTCACCAAGCCATACATACTAAATGTTAAACCCTGTGTCACTTAACACATTATAACTATCCATCCTCCTCACCCTCCCCGAAGTAACCCTTCCAATGACCAAAAGCCCAATCACAACTCTCCTCCCTCAAACTTCACACACCCAACAATTGTGTATTCACCACTGTTACCTTCTTGTTGCATTCGAACTCCCCCCTCACCTGCATCCTCAACTGGGTCTCAACGTGACCAAACATTTCCTGCAATAACACTTTTTACTAGTTCAACAAATGGCCACTAGAAAAACTCCAATAGTTTTTCTGTCTCCCAACGAACCTCCCTCCCCCCCCAAGGGATTGGTATACCCATATCCTGAAAAGCAAGTGCAATAAATCTGCTAAAACGCTCCTCACTTGCATCAAGTACAACTACATTCCAAACACTGAAAGATGCATGCCGTCATATTGAAAAGAACTTCACTGAACCATATTTTATGTTTGTATGTTCCAGAAAAACTATCCCTTTGGACTTGCAAAATGTCCATAGCTCCGTGTTCCCTTTCTTTCTTACCCTGTCAATAGCACCCAGCTTCACCTCCCCACATCATGCTCTTCATGGTAAAAACTCTGTTCATACAATGATTGTCCCAGATCACGACTTTTTTATCTCCTTCAGGTCATCTTTGATACTCTTCAAAAGTGCTAGACCCTTCAGTTTTACTAAGTCATTCTTCCTCAAATGTATAAGTAGCACATCTTTTTCAGAGGCAACATTTTGACAGCAAATTAAGCCTGGGCAGCAACTCATATTATCTCATTCCCCACTTGCCGAACCACTTCTGCCATAACCTGAAACCCAAGCTGCTTTCTGCCTCTCCTGGTCTCCACATGGCAAGCTGCCCATTTGATGAAATAGTGCCCACATATCCACTCCTCTATGTATCTTCTCTCTGGGCCAACAACACAACCTAGAATAGAAACAACAAATATAATGCATGCTCTGCAGTGCCCTTCCCAGCCTCGAGTATCTCTAACAGCAATCCAATCTCCACCTGCCCAAACGTCTGATGTCCACTGTGTTATGTTTCATATAGGTACCCTAATGTATATGTGCACCCTCTACACTCTTCTTCCATGGCTATCCAGTATGGAATGAATGTGACCCAAACTCCTGTGCCAGGTAGCCCAATTCTGTTACAGCCTTCCTCAGGATCCCAGGCACCTGCACCGCCAAACACCTGGCCACAGCCACATGCCTGGAAACCTCACCTAAATCCTGCCCTTGTCCCCACAATCTCTTCCACCATGCTCATGGGCAAAGCAAAGTGTTCAGGTAAGCCCTTAAATAAACACACAGGCCCCATCCTGACTGATCTGTCCAGGATTTAGAAAGCCAAACCTGTCACACAATTGCACATCTTGGCACCTAATAACCTCACTTGCTTTTGACCCCATCATTTCTGTCACCTTGAAAGCCCTGAAGGACAACTGGACCATTGTTACTAAGAACCTCAAAGTCACGTATCAGCCCCTGCAAATTTGTGGAAGTATTGTAATCAACCCCTTGAAAATACAGAGCATCAAAGGCCACCTTACTTTATTTCCATTTCCTCGTTCCCTCGCCCTTCCTAAATCCATCGTCTCATTTCCCCAGCAGAAGGTTTATAGCCCCATAGCAAGTTCTAGTAGAAAAGCTATACCCGCTAACATAGCCACCATTGTGAAGGTCAACAAACCTATCTCAATTATTGACATAATGTATTTGACTCCCTCAGTCCTTCCGGCTACTTCATCTCACCGCCCCTGACTCCAGAAAAGTCTACCGCACGTGTCTATGCACCAGCCAAGTAGACTCTGACAGGGAGCTGAGGATAAGCTGCATCACCTGATCTTGCCCACCAACCACAAATCAACCGGTATCACCATCTTACTCTCCTCCACCCATGGAACCTCTGCCACTGAAAACAAGAAAGAGCATCAGCAACTTCATTGTCCTCTCCTGCAATGTGTCTTGCTCTATATGTCACGTTTGATCTCAGGCATTCCAAAGCAAAAACCCACAGCAACTGCCAAACCTTTGAATATATTGTGGACTTCTTGTTTACGATGTTCATCACAGCCCAATTATCTACACTGACCATGACCCACTGGTTGGTAAAATATCACCCCCAAAGGCAAACTTCCACCACCAAGGGAAAACATTTCAGAAAGACTATGCTTAGTCTTCAAGCCATCTGGCCACTCATCAGCACTCCACTGACCTGGCCAAAAAATGCCAAAACTGTGCCGCTAGCTACGTTTCAGAAAAGCTCCAATGACCACCATATTGCTCACCCTAAGAGGCCAGGAGGTTCTCATTGCATTCTCTCAAAAAAATCCTCTACACCTTCAAATCCTCCATCATCCCTGCTTTCAAGTGCACCCTTTGATTCACCGGTAATTCTCCTGCCAGTGCCATGCCCAAGAGCCAACAGAACATCCTACCAGCACGTACCACCCTACAAGTGAAATTGAATTGCCCCCAAAAGCACTAGAATGTCTTTCACATGTGTTCAGACTTCAATAACATCCTTTCCAACAAGTCTGACAATTTCTGTTGGTTATTCTCAAAAAAGACTGATCCTGATACTATAGGAGTCCAACTCAATGCCTTGAAAAGTAATCACCACCACTAGCCCCACCAACTTCTCCTGCACCAATGGGACCCCAACATCCTTCATCAACTTCTGAAACACACACAAAGCTTCTTTACATTCCTCGGACACAGCGGAACCCACAATTAAGAAATTGTCCAGTTGATGTGTCATGATCTTCTTCCCCAATGGGTAGGCAAGCATCATTTCTAGAAAAGAGCTGAAAATGTAAAAAAATAACTAAAAAGAAATAGAACAACCTAGCAGCAAAGATTTGTCATGGAGCAATATCCCACAAACTGCATGCCCAACAACTCTTAATCATATGGGTGAACAGGAAGCAAACGAAAAGCAGACTTTATGTCGCATTTTGGCATCATTGTCCCTAGGCCATACTTGTTGACCAGTGCTATGGTCATGTCCATGGAAGCATAGTGACATTTATTACATACCTCTGAGATAAATCATTAACTGCAGTCCATGCGTCCAAGACAAGTGTTGTTTTATGCTGAATTATTCCGGTTCCTTCTTGGGGATGACTCTAATTGGAGACAACCTTAAATTTGCTATCAGCCAATCCTAAAATGAACTTGAAGTGAAACTCTAAAATATCTATCATACATGGCTTCATCTATTCATATATGTCCAACTTAATGATGAATCATTTTTTTCATGTATTTAGATGAGAATATCATCTTATCACCAATGGTTATGCGGGGGTCTCTCTCTTAGCTATAACTTCGATTTAGTGAATTGCAACATTAACGAACAATGTATGTAATAGCATCTTTATACGACCGCCCGATCAGCCTCGAATCGTGGCGGGACATCTAATAATAAGCAACCTGTTTCATTATATATTTTTGATCTCCCCATTTCTAGCCAGTTACATCATAATGATGGCACCATTTATATCATGAAATACTACTCGTGTTTAATGCATTATACATAGATATTCATATCCAATTGGACTACATTTACAATTTGTTGAATAATCCAAAGAATCAGAATTCGAAATTTCAAGCTGGTTACTCTCGATATTCTACAACAAATGATGGTCTAATTCAACATTTTAAACAACGCATGCTGAAACACAATCTAGCATAAGTGTAATCTGTATAACATGCCCTTTAGTATAATACATATACTTGAATTTACATGTTTCAAAAAGCCATCCTATGTGATTATAAACATCAACAAACAAATTTTATGTGAATCACATCCAATGTCATGACCTCATATCTTCTTTTTAGGTTAGGCTTATGTTGACATGTTATCACCATCATTCATTTAAGGCACATCTATTCAACATTAAACTTAGTACATGTTATACATCTCAAGTTTAGCATCTTGACACGTTGATATCGACCAAGACTGTTTATCTTGAATGGTTAATTAAGGTTTGGTTCAAAGACATGCTAGTGTCTGCCATTCGGTAGCACTGTTTAACCCTTCAGCGCTGCACGAATTCCGCTGCAGTGCTGAAGGTTCTAAAGAACCTATGGGTTCATGACGGAACAGTTCCGTCATGAGCACAGGACCACCGACGCTCATGATGGAATCGTTATGTCATGAGCATGGAAGGGGTTAAGCCCATTTCTATTGTATTCAGAAAAGGGGGTGGTGATGAACAGAGTGTCTGAATTAAGCAGACCACTCTTACCCAGTCCAAAGATCAGGGCTTGATCCATCACCGTTATTTAGCTCACTGCCCCATCCCAGCTCAGAACCTGGCTATATGCAAATTAGTCTGTCCCTGGCCCAGTGCATCATGGGAACAGGGCAGACCAAACTACCAAGCCAATTCTTCACCAGAAAGGAGACAAGCTTCCGGGGACCGGTTTCTGGCATTTCAGCCGTCGTCGGCCCGGCTTGCTTGAATCCTGATAGAGCAGTGAGCAAGGGACTCATGTCTGAGTATACCCTGCCGCACCTATAGTGGCCAAAAACGATTCAGAAAAGGGGGTGGTGATGAACAGAGTGTCTGAATTAAGCAGACCACTCTTACCCAGTCCAAAGACCAGGGCTTGATCCATCACCGTTATTTAGCTCACTGCCCCATCCCAGCTCAGAACCTGGCTATATGCAAATTAGTCTGTCCCTGGCCCAGTGCATCATGGGAACAGGGCAGACCAAACTACCAAGCCAATTCTTCACCAGAAAGGAGACAAGCTTCCGGGGACCGGTTTCTGGCATTTCAGCCGTCGTCGGCCCGGCTTGCTTGAATGCTGATAGAGCAGTGAGCAAGGGACTCATGTCTGAGTATACCCTGCCACACCTATAGTGGCCAAAAACGATTCAGAAAAGGGGGTGGTGATGAACAGAGTGTCTGAATTAAGCAGACCACTCTTACCCAGTCCAAAGACCAGGGCTTGATCCATCACCGTTATTTAGCTCACTGCCCCATCCCAGCTCAGAACCTGGCTATATGCAAATTAGTCTGTCCCTGGCCCAGTGCATCATGGGAACAGGGCAGACCAAACTACCAAGCCAATTCTTCACCAGAAAGGAGACAAGCTTCCGGGGACCGGTTTCTGGCATTTCAGCCGTCGTCGGCCCGGCTTGCTTGAATCCTGATGGAGCAGTGAGCAAGGGACTCATGTCTGAGTATACCCTGCCACACCTATAGTGGCCAAAAACGATTCAGAAAAGGGGGTGGTGATGAACAGAGTGTCTGAATTAAGCAGACCACTCTTACCCAGTCCAAAGATCGGGGCTTGATCCCTCACCGTTATTTAGCTCACTGCCCCATCCCAGCTCAGAACCTGGCCATATGCAAATTAGTCTGTCCCTGGCCCAGTGCATCATGGGAACAGGGCAGACCAAACTACCAAGCCAATTCTTCACCAGAAAGGACACAAGCTTCCGGGGACCGGTTTCTGGCATTTCAGCCGTCGTCGGCCCGGCTTGCTTGAATCCTGATGGAGCAGTGAGCAAGGGACTCATGTCTGAGTATACCCTGCCACACCTATAGTGGCCAAAAACTATTCAGAAAAGGGGTGGTGATGAACAGAGTGTCTGAATTAAGCAGACCACTCTTACCCAGTCCAAAGATCAGGGCTTGATCCATCACCGTTATTTAGCTCACTGCCCCATCCCAGCTCAGAAACTGGCTATATGCAAATTAGTCTGTCCCTGGCCCAGTGCATCATGGGAACAGGGCAGACCAAACTACCAAGCCAATTCTTCACCAGAAAGGAGACAAGCTTCCGGGGACCGGTTTCTGGCATTTCAGCCGTCGTCGGCCCGGCTTGCTTGAATCCTGATGGAGCAGTGAGCAAGGGACTCATGTCTGAGTATACCCTGCCACACCTATAGTGGCCAAAAACGATTCAGAAAAGGGGGTGGTGATGAACAGAGGGTCTGAATTAAGCAGACCACTCTTACCCAGTCCAAAGATCAGGGCTTGATCCATCACCGATATTTAGCTCACTGCCCCATCCCAGCTCAGAACCTGGCTATATACAAATTAGTCTGTCCCTTGCCCAGTGCATCATGGGAACAGGGCAGACCAAACTACCAAGCCAATTCTTCACCAGAAAGGAGACAAGCTTCCGGGGACCGGTTTCTGGCATTTCAGCCATCGTCGGCCCGGCTTGCTTGAATCCTGATTGAGCAGTGAGCAAGGGACTCATGTCTGAGTATACCCTGCCACACCTATAGTGGCCAAAAACGATTCAGAAAAGGGGGTGGTGATGAACACTTGCTGTTAAACATTTCTATTGTATTAGCATTATTGTATTAGCATTACAGATGTATTTGCCTTCCCTCAAGGTTAAAATCCGATCCACATTTTGCTGTCGTTTGGTGGGTTTGATAACATCAGTCACCCACCATGTCATTTGATTAAATGTGTGTCCTTCTTTGACATAATGTTCAACAAGGGGTGCATTTTTAGTTTTACATCTAATGCGGGATTGATGTTGTAATATCCTCTTTTTCACAGGCTGGATGGTTTTGCCAATGTAATGCAGATTACATGGGCACCTTATGCAATAGACCACATTGGTGGTATTGCAGTTAGAGAATGCCCTGAGAGTTATGTTTACACCATTGATTGTACAAGTTCTAACTGTTTCTGTGGTGAGACAGGCTAAACAATTACTGGACTTATAGTGCCCTTTGATAGGGGACAATTGTATCATCTTGTCAACTATATTATGTTCCCCTTTACTGTCATATGCATGCACAAGGCGATCTTGCAAACTAGTACCTCTTTTGAATGTGAATAATGGTTTCTGCATAAACTCAGGAATAGATGCCAAAAGCTTCCATTGTCTGAGTACAATTTTCTTTACCGCATTGGTGTGTGTTCCAAAGGTAGAAACACAAATAAGATTTTCGTTTTTTGGGCGGTCTTTAACTGTCAAAAGAGCTTCTCGATGATTATACCAAGCTCTTTTCATTGATTTTTTTAGAAGCTTTGCTGGATAACCTCTCGCCTTTTAATTTTTCTTTAAGTTTTTTAGCTTCACAGAAATAATCTGTTTTTTGGGTACAATTTCTGCGCAGGCGCAGAAATTGCCCAAAGGGTATCCCATCCTTTAGGGATTACGGATGATGGCTCTGGTAACTCAACAGAGTATTCCTGGAGGTGGGTTTTGTATACAGACTTGTATAAAGATGATTAGAGACATCATTCTTAATGGTGATATCTAAAAAATTCATCTCCTGGTTATCAGGGTCAAGGGTAAATTTAAGATGATCCTTTCTGGTATTTAACCACCCAGGAAAGGCCTGTAACTCAAATTCAGTGCCATGCCACACCATAAAAACGTCATCGATATATCGCAACCACTTGCGGATGTTATTGGAGAAGGGGTTGGATATATCGAAGATGTATTGAGCTTCAAAGTGGGACACATAGATGTTAGCAATGTCTGGGGCATAGATGGCACCCATTGCAACTTCAATGAGTTGCTGATAGAATTTCTTTTCACAAAGAAAAAACTTTTCGCTTAAAGAAATACGCACACATTCCACTATGAATTCTGTAGGAACTTCATGTGGTCTTGGGCGACCTTCCAAAAGATTAGTAAGAATTATTAATACTTCTTGTTGGGGTATGTTCGTATAAAGACTTTCTATATCCATGGGAACAAGTATTTCATTCACAGGATCAAATTCAAAATTTTCCACAGCGTTAATCACTGCCATTGTATTCCGTATATAGGATGGCTGCTGAGTGGCAAAAGGTCTGATAAAGTGATCAGCCTATTGAGCCAATGGCTTCAGAATTGAATTGCAGCCAGAAACTACCGTCCGACCCGGGGGATTATTTAGGTCCTTGTGGATCTTTGGCAATAGATAAATGGCAGGCACCGTTGGTGTCTTATTGATCAAAAAGGCTGCCTCGTTTTCATTCAACCAACCCCCATCGAAGGCTTGTTTACTCAATACACTGATCTCTTAGATAGTTGTGACGTGGGGTTAGTTGGTAACTCTCTATAATTGGTTCTGACTGTAAGTTGTTTCAACATTTCTATATTGTACTTATCTCGTTCCCAAAGGACAATGCCACCCCCTTTGTCAGCGGGTTTGATTATAGTATCTCCAAGAGATTGGAGATTGCATAGAGCCTTTTGTTGGTCCTGTGAAAAGTTAGATTTGTACTGCATTCTCTTTTTGAATAGATTGTCAATCTCTATAGGAGTGGCGTTTTCAAATGCAATTACTTCTTTTCTAACCATAGAATTCATGGGATAGAACGTTGATGGATTACGAAGTCCTGTAATGCCCATATTCATGCTTGTGGTATTATTCGAAAAGAAGTTTTTAAGTCTTACAGATCGAAAAAATTTGTGTAGTTCAAGTTTAGTTTGGAAAAGTTCATTTCTGTATGTGTTGTATTTCTGTTTATGTTGTATTTTTTGTATTTTAAAGGGTGTAGAGTTCTAGTTTGAAGAGTATTCACGTTGTGTCCTGGTGTTTTGAAGTGTTGCTCAGGTGTTCTGAATAGAAAGCAGGACACCATATTTTTTAAGAATTACTTAGTTTTGCATTTTAATGTTAAGGCTCCCCCCTGACTGCACTGGGATGCTTCACATGAAGCTGAATAGGATAAATTTTGCTCTGCCCATAAATAACTATAAAATAGGAGAGAAAAATAAATGTTATAGGGTTGTAAACCTCGGCTTACCCTGAAAACTCAAAGACCATTGTGAGAGGTTCCATCCACAATGCATTAGAATATTGTGTCCCTACTTCCCACTCAAACATCAGGTCTGAGAACAAAAACAGCCCTTGTTTTTCATGAGCCCTGACCTACACACTATTCATGTGACATGCGTCATCGAGCTAACATCCAATGTGATTGTTGACTTCAGGTCGGCACAGGAGGGCAGAAACAGGAAAACCTAAGGAAGTTATGTAAGCTCCTGTTGGAAGCCAGGGTCCCAGTCCCGCACTACTGTCACCAAGTGCGAGACCCAGGGCTCCCCACTCAACGTTAGCCCAAGTAAGGACACCGTTTGAGATAGCCCTGCTCACCCCCTTGGTAGCTTGGCACAAGCAGCCAGGCCTATCTCCAAGGCAAGTGTACACCACAAATGGACTCCACACAAGTTTGATAAAAACGAGTATAAACTTTATACAAAAAGATATACGATCAGACCACACAATACATAAGCCAACATAGAATAAAGGGTAATATTAGTTCCGGCTGGATGGTAGGTTCAAATCCCAACCACCGCTTTCAAAATGCTATGCTGGTCGTAATGCTAGAATCGCACACATTGCAATGGACAAACATTAGTGCACTGCGGAACAATACAATCCTGTGCTGGGCAAAGGAGAAATAATACAATGTGTAACAATACACCCGGTACCTTGCAATGGGAGAAATAATGCAATGAGTACCGCTGAAATCATGTACTGCGCAATGAAGGAATATGCAATGCGTCACACCCCAATCACATATTTTGCAATGAAGAAATAATGCAACGCGGACCGCTAAAATCATGTGCTTTGCAATTAAGGAGTAATGCAATGCGTAACTACAATCATGTACTTTGCAATGAAGAAATAATGCAATACGGGCCGCTACAATCTTGTACTTTGCAATGGAGAAATAATGCAATGCGTAGCGCTACAATTGTGTACTTCATTATGCAGAAATAATGTCAGGCGTCATAAGACAGTCCGGCAGTTCATTAGCAGCAATATTGGCAATGTGTATTACGACAATCAGCCTCTTCGGTAACAGTTGCCCCCCCCCACACATATCAACGATGACATAAAGTACAGTTTCTTGCTCGGGCCCAGTACTTCCACTCCTTTTATCAGTACGGGCCCCAATCTGAGTCAAAGCGAAGGCTCACGTCGTCAGAAGGATTGTGAGGCTGAGAGAGTGTCTCTCCTAGTCCGCACCCCGCCCAGGTAGTGATCCACTTTACCTGGGGTGCGACCCCACTCTCCTATCCTCCTTCAGCAACTGGGCCTTACGTGCAGAACTTTCTCAATGAGCCCCAGTGGCACGGCCTGGCAGCTCAGCTCCTCCAGGGCTGCTGGTCTGGGCCACGACTGTTACGAAGGTCTTAGGCAGCCGCAGGGCACACATACCCCACACCCCTGAGATTACGTGTACTCTGGGTGCACGTTCACCACCGCTCCATCCGGGTCTCTTCTGGCACTAAGCCACACACACAACGCTGACAGGACTCCATGTCGACTCCGAGTGCACGCTCACCAGGCACTCCTTCCTGCTTTTTCATTTGGCACCAGGACACGCACACCGCGCTGCAGAGACGTACTTTTTTCCCATGCACACAATGATCTGCCGATCACCTCCACAGTCCCCGGTTGCACCAAAGCACGCACACTGCTTCACTGAGACTTACTCCAACTCCGGTGCCCCGATATCAAGACGCTCTTCAACAATGCCTTTGGCCGCACTCCAGTGCCCCAATATCCAGGCGCTCTTTACCAACGCCTTTGGTCGCACCACAACACGCTTACCATGTCTGAGCCTCACTTCTCCTCCGGTGCACTCGATGACCAGGCGCTCTTCACCAATGCCTCCGATGCACCCTGCACACACCCTACGCGTCCGAGACTCACCCCATTTCCGATGCACACGTTGGTCAGGCCCTCCTCTCCAACGCCTCCTGTGCGCCACGACACGCACCCTGTGCTTCCGAGACTCACTCCACCTCTGATGCACACGCTGACCAGGTGCTCTTCACCAATGCCTCCTGTGCACTACAACATGCACCCAGCGCGTCCGAGTCTCACTCCTCTTTCGTTTGTTCAAGATCACAGTGCACACCTTCCGAGGGTCTCAAGCTGCCACAACACGGGCCCACAGCGTCGCTTTAAACTTCTCCGGAAATGTTTATGCTCCTGTCTTTTTAAACAGGGTGCCAGGTCACCTCGGGCCTTTGGGGTAACAAGACACAGCACAAAGCACAGTATTCGTCTAGCAGGGGGAACCCAGTGCATTAAGCACAGTCCCAACAACATCTTCCTTGGTTAAAACAGCAAACTGCAGACCAGCCCCAGATCACAAAGCAAGGGTTGGTCTTTCCCCAGCAGTCTCTTCAGTTGTTGCTTCCTTAGCAGAGGTTCCTCTTGACCATGAAATGGGGCTAAGCCTTTTCAGTCTCAATCCATTTCTGTTCCATTCCAATGTTCAGGGGTCCCAGCTCTCATACTTATACCCCTAAATGTCTTTGAAGTTCATTGTGCTCAGGTGTCCCTGACCCATGCCTAAATCAGTTCTGGGTGTCTCTCTCCCAGTGTCACCTTTCTCCCTTTGATACTGGGGGTCTGGATCCTTAATTACTCAGCAGGAGATGGGTCAATCGTTTTATAGCAGCAACACAGGCCTCGTCACCTCCGGAATTCTCCTCGCCTCCTCTCCAGTTGCAGGTCAGCCTGGTGCCATCTAAACCCCTCCCTTGGGTCAAGACCCTTCCCAGCTCCCCTCACCTCTCAGAGCCAGACAGTCAATCCACATTCAGCAGAGACAAATGCTTAATTCAGAAAAATCAGCCACTTTCTAAAAAAGTGGCTTCTCAACACACAGTAACAAAAGCACTTTCATAGAAAGATGTGTTATGCCACTGTACTCATACATACTAAACTGCACCACCCCATTATAAACTTATAGGAAACTAGGCTACCAAAACACAATACCGAACCACCCCCATTCTGTCCTAAGGGCAGAATGGCCTTTCACCAGTGAAAATGAAATGGAGTGCTTTTTACTGTCAGGACATAGCACACACCTCAGTATATGTCCTGCCTTTTACTTACACTGCACCCTGCCCAGGGGTTACTTGCAACCTACCACAGGGGTGCCCAACATGTATGAAAAAGGGAAAGTAAGGCCTGACAAGTGGTTGCATTTGTAAGGACAACATGCTAACTTAGCAAACTGCGAGCAGGCCCTACACTGCAGGCCTGAGTTCCCTTCTCCACAAGCCTTTGCATTACCAGCCCTGGCACACACAGTGCACATGACTAGGGACTTTACTAGTAAGGCAAACATACCAGTCATGGCCAACCAATTACCATTACACTTTACACAGGGAACACTTGTACTTTGACACTGATCAGCAGTGGAAAAGTACCCAAAGCATCGTTCGTTAGTCTTTATTTCGGCATTTTTGCCATAAAAGATACAACATAAAATCAATACAGATGAAGAGTCAGACATTACTGCTACATCAGTAGCGGGTAAGACACAGGTACAGGCTAGTGGTTCTCAAAGACAATGCCCCAATACACAACAGTCTATACTGTTAAAGCAGTCGGATAATTCAAAACTGATTAATTATTTAGGAACAATCACTAATATTACGAATTATAAAAAAAAAGCAGCGATTTAACACTAGCAGCTAAAAATCTTATATAAAATTACATAATACATAAAAAAGAAAAAAGTTTGATACACTAACTGATGCATAGTCTGAATCAGGCTTTGAATGCCCTAGGAATTAGAAGCAATCTCTTGTGCCATACTGCTTCAAGAAATTTGGCCACTGCAAAGACAGTTGCACTAGAGAGGTCATTCTTAAGTATTCTGAAGGCCTCGGAGCAATTAACAAACCCTAGTTTTTTACAAAGTGGAATTATCCAAAACCTTCTAGCAGCAATGTAGGCAGAGCAAAAGAAAACTAAATGCAGTTCATCTTTAAGCCTACAATTGCAGCTGGGACAATTTTCCAATGAGTGCTGTTTCCATTTACTAGTAAATGCTCTTAGCGGAAGAGTGCCATACCGCCATTGCAGGTATAATTTCCTGGCCAGATTCGGAAAAATGTCATCTAGAACTGTCTCAAACTTGTAGCAATCTTTGACTCCAAGAAAGGTGTTAGTTATGGAATCTGTGCGTGTACCCTGTATATGGGATGCAAGATTGCATGCATGAAAAGTTGCCACCAGCTGTTTACAAGTTAATCCCTGACAAGCCGCTTCAGGGCCTGACAAGCCGCTTCAAAGCATCTAAATTGGCAACTCTATGTCAGGAAAATGGTCTAGGGGGAAAGCAAATAGTTTAGGAAACTTTAGCCAAAAAGGCCAAGTCCTGCAGCGCCCCTAAAAGATTTTCAGGAGAGGGAAATTCAGTCCAATTCTCAGCAGAAGAAGGGTGATTTTAACTGAAAAGTAGCAGTGGGCATACAAGTGGACCACATAGACACGTTCTCAAAACACTCCTGGGCCTGTGAACATTAGAAGGACTGCCCTGTTGTCTAATACCTAAGGAAGAATGGGGCTGCTTATTTTTAACCCAGGTCCCCAGATATGAATCCAAAGGTCAGTTGGCTGTCCTCCTGTTTGAGGTATAAGGATACAACTTATCTCGTTCCCAAAGGACAATGCCACCCCCTTTGTCAGCGGGTTTGATTATAGTATCTCCAAGAGATTGGAGATTGCATAGAGCCTTTTGTTGGTCCTGTGAAAAGTTAGATTTGTACTGCATTCTCTTTTTGAATAGATTGTCAATCTCTATAAGAGTGGCGTTTTCAAATGCAATTACTTCTTTTCTAACCATAGAATTCATGGGATAGAACGTTGATGGATTACGAAGTCCTGTAATGCCCATATTCATGCTTGTGGTATTATTCGAAAAGAAGTTTTTAAGTCTTACAGATCTAAAAAATGTGTGTAGTTCAAGTTTAGTTTGGAAAAGTTCATTTCTGTATGTGTTGTATTTCTGTTTATGTTGTATTTTTTGTATTTTAAAGGGTGTAGAGTTCTAGTTTGAAGAGTATTCATGTTGTGTCCTGGTGTTTTGAAGTGTTGCTCAGGTGTTCTGAATAGAAAGCAGGACACCATATTTTTTAAGAATTACTTAGTTTTGCATTTTAATGTTAAGGCTCCCCCCTGACTGCACTGGGATGCTTCACATGAAGCTGAATAGGATACATTTTGCTCTGCCCATAAATAACTATAAAATAGGAGAGAAAAATAAATGTTATAGGGTTGTAAACCTCGGCTTACCCTGAAAACTCAAAGACCATTGTGAGAGGTTCCATCCACAATGCATTAGAATATTGTGTCCCTACTTCCCACTCAAACATCAGGTCTGAGAACAAAAACAGCCCTTGTTTTTCATGAGCCCTGACCTACACACTATTCATGTGACATGCATCATCGAGCTAACATCCAATGTGATTGTTGACTTCAGGTCGGCACAGGAGGGCAGAAACAGGAAAACCTAAGGAAGTTATGTAAGCTCCTGTTGGAAGCCAGAGTCCCAGTCCCGCACTACTGTCACCAAGTGCGAGACCCAGGGCTCCCCACTCAACGTTAGCCCAAGTAAGGACACCGTTTGAGATAGCCCTGCTCACCCCCTTGGTAGCTTGGCACAAGCAGCCAGGCCTATCTCCAAGGCAAGTGTACACCACAAATGGACTCCACACAAGTTTGATAAAAACGAGTATAAACTTTATACAAAAAGATATACGATCAGACCACACAATACATAAGCCAACATAGAATAAAGGTTAATATTAGTTCCGGCTGGCTGGTAGGTTCAAATCCCAACCACCGCTTTCAAAATGCTATGCTGGTCGTAATGCTAGAATCGCACACATTGCAATGGACAAACATTAGTGCACTGCGGAACAATACAATCCTGTGCTGGGCAAAGGAGAAATAATACAATGTGTAACAATACACCCCGGTACCTTGCAATGGGAGAAATAATGCAATGAGTACCGCTGAAATCATGTACTGCGCAATGAAGGAATATGCAATGCGTCACACCCCAATCACATATTTTGCAATGAAGAAATAATGCAACGCGGACCGCTAAAATCATGTGCTTTGCAATTAAGGAGTAATGCAATGCGTAACTACAATCATGTACTTTGCAATGAAGAAATAATGCAATACGGGCCGCTACAATCTTGTACTTTGCAATGGAGAAATAATGCAATGCGTAGCGCTACAATTGTGTACTTCATTATGCAGAAATAATGTCAGGCGTCATAAGACAGTCCGGCAGTTCATTAGCAGCAATATTGGCAATGTGTATTACGACAATCAGCCTCTTCGGTAGCAGTTGCCCCCCCCCACACATATCAACGATGACATAAAGTACAGTTTCTTGCTCGGGCCCAGTACTTCCACTCCTTTTATCAGTACGGGCCCCAATCTGAGTCAAAGCGAAGGCTCACGTCGTCAGAAGGATTGTGAGGCTGAGAGAGTGTCTCTCCTAGTCCGCACCCCGCCCAGGTAGTGATCCACTTTACCTGGGGTGCGACCCCACTCTCCTATCCTCCTTCAGCAACTGGGCCTTACGTGCAGAACTTTCTCAATGGGCCCCAGTGGCACGGCCTGGCAGCTCAGCTCCTCCAGGGCTGCTGGTCTGGGCCACGACTGTTACGAAGGTCTTAGGCAGCCGCAGGGCACACATACCCCACACCCCTGAGATTACTTGTACTCTGGGTGCACGTTCACCACCGCTCCATCCGGGTCTCTTCTGGCACTAAGCCACACACACAACGCTGACAGGACTCCATGTCGACTCCGAGTGCACGCTCACCAGGCACTCCTTCCTGCTTTTTCAGTTGGCACCAGGACACGCACACCGCGCTGCAGAGACGTACTTTTTTCCCATGCACACAATGATCTGCCGATCACCTCCACAGTCCCCGGTTGCACCAAAGCACGCACACTGCTTCACTGAGACTTACTCCAACTCCGGTGCCCCGATATCCAGACGCTCTTCAACAATGCCTTTGGCCGCACTCCAGTGCCCCAATATCCAGGCGCTCTTTACCAACGCCTTTGGTCGCACCACAACACGCTTACCATGTCTGAGCCTCACTTCTCCTCCGGTGCACTCGATGACCAGGCGCTCTTCACCAATGCCTCCGATGCACCCTGCACACACCCTGCGCGTCCGAGACTCACCCCATTTCCGATGCACACGTTGGTCAGGCCCTCCTCTCCAACGCCTCCTGTGCGCCACGACACGCACCCTGTGCGTCCGAGACTCACTCCACCTCTGATGCACACGCTGACCAGGTGCTCTTCACCAATGCCTCCTGTGCACTACAACATGCACCCAGCACGTCCGAGTCTCACTCCTCCTTCGTTTGTTCAAGATCACAGTGCACACCTTCCGAGGGTCTCAAGCTGCCGCAACACGCGCCCACAGCGTCGCTTTAAACTTCTCCGGAAATGTTTATGCTCCTGTCTTTTTAAACAGGGTGCCAGGTCACCTCGGGCCTTTGGGGTAACAAGACACAGCACAAAGCACAGTATTCGTCTAGCAGGGGGAACCCAGTGCATTAAGCACAGTCCCAACAACATCTTCCTTGGTTAAAACAGCAAACTGCAGACCAGCCCCAGATCACAAAGCAAGGGTTGGTCTTTCCCCAGCAGTCTCTTCAGTTGTTGCTTCCTTAGCAGAGGTTCCTCCTGACCATGAAATGGGGCTAAGCCTTTTCAGTCTCAATCCATTTCTGTTCCATTCCAATGTTCAGGGGTCCCAGCTCTCATACTTATACCCCTAAATGTCTTTGAAGTTCATTGTGCTCAGGTGTCCCTGACCCATGCCTAAATCAGTTCTGGGTGTCTCTCTCCCAGTGTCACCTTTCTCCCTTTGATACTGGGGGTCTGGATCCTTAATTACTCAGCAGGAGATGGGTCAATCGTTTTATAGCAGCAACCCAGGCCTCGTCACCTCCGGGGCTTCTCCTCGCCTCCTCTCCAGTTACAGGTCAGCCTGGTGCCATCTAAACCCCTCCCTTGGGTCAAGACCCTCCCCAGCTCCCCTCACCTCTCAGAGCCAGACAGTCAATCCACATTCATCACAGACAAATGCTTAATTCAGAAAAATCAGCCACTTTCTAAAAAAGTGGCTTCTCAACACACAGTAACAAAAGCACTTTCATAGAAAGATGTGTTATGCCACTGTACTCATACATACTAAACTGCACCACCCCATTATAAACTTATAGGAAACTAGGCTACCAAAACACAATACCGAACCACCCCCATTCTGCCCTAAGGGCAGAATGGCCTTTCACCAGTGAAAATGAAATGGAGTGCTTTTTACTGTCAGGACATAGCACACACCTCAGTATATGTCCTGCCTTTTACTTACACTGCACCCTGCCCAGGGGTTACTTGCAACCTACCACAGGGGTGCCCAACATGTATGAAAAAGGGAAAGTAAGGCCTGACAAGTGGTTGCACTTGTAAGGACAACATGCTAACTTAGCAAACTGCGAGCAGGCCCTACACTGCAGGCCTGAGTTCCCTTCTCCACAAGCCTTTGCATTACCAGCCCTGGCACACACAGTGCACATGACTAGGGACTTTACTAGTAAGGCAAACATACCAGTCATGGCCAACCAATTACCATTACACTTTACACAGGGAACACTTGTACTTTGACACTGATCAGCAGTGGAAAAGTACCCAAAGCATCGTTCGTTAGTCTTTATTTCGGCATTTTTGCCATAAAAGATACAACATAAAATCAATACAGATGAAGAGTCAGACATTACTGCTACATCAGTAGCGGGGTAAGACACAGGTACAGGCTAGTGGTTCTCAAAGACAATGCCCCAATACACAACAGTCTATACTGTTAAAGCAGTCGGATGATTCAAAACTGATTAATTATTTAGGAACAATCACTAATATTACGAATTATAAAAAAAAGCAGCGATTTAACACTAGCAGCTAAAAATCTTATATAAAATTACATAATACATAAAAAAGAAAAAAGTTTGATACACTAACTGATGCATAGTCTGAATCAGGCTTTGAATGCCCTAGGAATTAGAAGCAATCTCTTGTGCCATACTGCTTCAAGAAATGTGGCCACTGCAAAGACAGTTGCACTAGAGAGGTCATTCTTAAGTATTCTGAAGGCCTCGGAGCAATTAACAAACCCTAGTTTTTTACAAAGTGGAATTATCCAAAACCTTCTAGCAGCAATGTAGGCAGAGCAAAAGAAAACTAAATGCAGTTCATCTTCAAGCCTACAATTGCAGCTGGGACAATTTTCCAATGAGTGCTGTTTCCATTTACTAGTAAAAGCTCTTAGCGGAAGAGTGCCATACCGCCATTGCAGGTATAATTTCCTGGCCAGATTCGGAAAAATGTCATCTAGAACTGTCTCAAACTTGTAGCAATCTTTGACTCCAAGAAAGGTGTTAGTTATGGAATCTGTGCGTGTACCCTGTATATGGGATGCAAGATTGCATGCATGAAAAGTTGCCACCAGCTGTTTACAAGTTAATCCCTGACAAGCCGCTTCAGGGCCTGACAAGCCGCTTCAAAGCATCTAAATTGGCAACTCTATGTCAGGAAAATGGTCTAGGGGGAAAGCAAATAGTTTAGGAAACTTTAGCCAAAAAGGCCAAGTCCTGCAGCGCCCCTAAAAGATTTTCAGGAGAGGGAAATTCAGTCCAATTCTCAGCAGAAGAAGGGTGATTTTAACTGAAAAGTAGCACTGGGCATACAAGTGGACCACATAGACACGTTCTCAAAACACTCCTGGGCCTGTGAACATTAGAAGGACTGCCCTGTTGTCTAATACCTAAGGAAGAATGGGGCTGCTTATTTTTAACCCAGGTCCCCAGATATGAATCCAAAGGTCAGTTGGCTGTCCTCCTGTTTGAGGTATAAGGATACAACACACTTCCAGAGGCCATTTCCACACAACTTACCAGCTGGCCAATGCCAACTAGACCTACCTTGGACCCTGTTGCTGGCCTCCGTTGGAGTGAGTCCTAACGGCCAAGTGGAGCCTACTCCTGTCTTTGGCTGATGTTAGAATGTACTTCTAGTTTCCCCCAATGGCAACGTCTAAGACTTAAAAACGTGTTGCCAACTTTCTGCCTGGAGAACCAATGTAGAGTGTGGTCACAGTTGAAGCTGCAGCCATCGATGTTGAATCACCACTTGCACTCACCTTGCTTGTTTGCCATGCAAAAGGAGCTCTGACATAAATATTTGCAAGTCTGAAGGTATTGGACATGTAGAGGCCTTCGGGGTACAGATTTCACCGACTCTGAGCTTTCCTTCCTTTTGTCAATGACCACACCGGGACCCCCCTCTTCAGAAACCCACTGTCGTTAAGACCCAAGTCGGACCCAGCTTGCAGTTTTCGCTGCCAATGAATCATCGACGACCACTTTTTCTCTATAAAACTTTCTAAGTCAGAAGATAAGGTTTCCACTGGGACCAACATAGCCCTGTATCTGACCCACACTGCATTGCAGTTGGTTTTAACTTTTGATTTTGATTTTGACACGGGTTAGTGTGACCAGATAACTAAAGTTGGCAATTTGAGCTTTTTCGTGCTATATTTAATTCAAACTTCAAAAATTCATATATTTGGTTCTACTTATTGGATGTTTTGGGTCTTTTATTTATTTGATATTCTCTATTTTGCTAAATTGGTTTGGGATTTTTCTTTTGTTGGGTTTTCACTTAATTACTGTTTAAGTACTCAGTAAACAATTTACACATTGCCTCTAAACTAAGCCTGACTTCTTTCTTCCAGGATACCAGAGGGGTAAGTGCCATTTTATTTAGTGATTTAAGTCATTCTCTCTGACGAGTATTGCGATTACAATTTGAGGTGGGTTCGCAACCCCCTCAACTAATACTTACACCTCTGGACTTGATAGTTGAACTCTGTGGGTGGTTATCTGCTCTTTCTGATATGTGCAGTTCCTGTAGTCTAATTTATGAATTTGCAGGTTGCCTCCTGCCTACAGTAACTTTGAACGGTAAGCACTGGACTACTGATGGTCTGGTGCGATGTAATAAAAGGTGTTTGAAGGACAGGAGAAGGACTGTTGCATCATAGCTGTTCAATCAAAAAAGTTTATTGTCTGTATTTCTTCACATTCCCCAGCTCCTGGATCTCTTTTCTCTTCAAAATCACATATCTCCACTGCCTTTTCTGTCTACAAACCTGGCCACCCTTCATTTGCTCATCTCTCCATTGCCTGTGTGGATGTATGACGGTACAACGCGTACCGTCACAACGCGTGCTGTTACAACGCGTCCCTTGCAACGCAAGTCGTTACCACGACTTGCGTTGGGGGCGCGGATGTCGAATAGTATAATTTACTATTCTAACACCAGTCCCCGTGGACACTAGGGAAGGTGTTGGAATAGTAAATTTACTATTTTTAATCTTCTAGCGCCCTCCAGCGCAAGTCGTGGTAACGACTTGCGTTGTTACGGACGCGTCGTAACAGCACCGCGGGGAAACATCCGCGTTGTAACGGATGTTTCCCGCCTGTGCATCTCTTCAGTGTTCTATCTCTCTGCATGATTTGCATCTCTTCACTGTCCTATTTCTGTACAAGTTCTGCAGCACTTGACTTTCCAATCTCTTTACATTACCCACTTCTCTTCACTGCCGCATCACTTTACTGTCCCATCTCCCCAAAGCACCTGCTCATTTCTCTTCACTTTCCCATACATCACTTAAGTGTCTGCTTTCATTATAGCTCCAGCAGCTCCTCTCTGCCAAAGCTCTCTACAGCACCAGCAACTCTTCATTCCATCCTCACCCCACATCACCTGTATCCCATCATTGTATCCTTTTTCCAGAGCCTCAGAGTCTCTTCAGTTTCACATACCATCTGTACAAATGCTGCAACTTTGTCCTGCCCCAATTGTCCACAACATTATGCTTCTCTTCTCTGCCCAATCTCTGCAAAGGTGTCTACATTATACCACTGATCTATCTCTCCATAGCCCCAGCATCTCTCTATACTCCCTATTCATGTTTGGACATCTCCTGTTATTGTCACATCTTACCATAGCCTTTGCATTTCCTAACTAATTCATCTCTCAACAGCATTCTTTGCATCTTTTCACTGCCCTTCATTTCAACAGCAGCCTGACATGTCTTCATTACTCTGTTTCTCCCCCGAAATGCAGTTTACTGCCGCCCCATTATTTACTCACAAACCGCTTATCTCCCACTAATGTTTCCCAACCCCATTTTCTCTCCACTGCAGCCTCATCTCTCCAAAAAGCATCTGATCAATCGTTTTGTTTTCGCAAACCCAAGCTCTCAACAGAAGCATAGTAACTAATTACAGTTTCAGCATCTCCTCACAGCCTCAGCATATTTCTCAACATAATCCTGAGTTTACAGGAGAACATGGTGGCTGTGCTGCAGGCAGAGCACTAGAGCACCCGTGAGCGCGCACAACATGGTGTAATTGAACGCACCCGGCATATGCAGAATTAATGTGCCTCACCGTGTTGGCTTTGGTATCAGCGGAGGCAACAGAGGGGCTGTTGAGCAGGGACAGGAACGTCAGAGGCTCGCACTGGTTCATGGGCGCCCTGGAGCTCAGGAAGAGCCACAGGGCGGCAGCGTGAGGTCTCCTCCTGGTCAGTGGGAGCAGTGTCAGCACATACGCTGCACCTGCGGTTCCTGGAGTGCTGAAGGATTCTCTGGCTGTTGGGGAGAGTGCTGAATGCCACAAATTGGTGGAAGGAAGGAAGAAAGGCTGGAGAAACAGTCCAGGTACGGGAAAACAAAATCTTGGTAAATTCAAAACTTTGCAAAAGGAGAAGGTTGCTAATATAACGGAGGGCGGTAAAAAACAACTCCCCCAATTTGTTTGACTTCTGAGCACAGTGTGAAAGGAACTTACCCCCGAACCCAGGTGTATAGATCCAAGAATTCTAGGAAGGATGCGCAAAGGAAAGGGAGAATGCAAAGAAGGAATTCCATTTTAGACCGTAAAGCAAAAATTACTCACTCGTTGAGGTCCTTTTTTAAGGTCTTACCCACCAGTGGTGACTCTCCGAGAGCAAGAAACAGGTGCTGTAGAGAGGGTGGGGGGACAAACTAGTTTTATCAATGATGGCAGTGGAGGGGAGTACATCTAGCCCAGAGTGGCCTAATCAAGAAACAGCTTTAAATGGCTCTAGTTTAGAGAACGCTGGGCCCCAAGTGGATGATCCTACACAAGATAAGGGTAAACAGAAATGTCCACCAGACATGACCTTAAAAATACTAGGGAAAGAAAAAACTAAAGTAGAGGCTCCAGTTGGCTCCTTAGAGATTATGTTTTCTTTGCTCACTGTTGATATTAGAAAGGGTTTCGCTGTATCTGAAGCAAATCAGGATGAAATATGCAGTTTCTGTGAGGCCCTTGAGAAACAGATTGATATTCTGTTTGTAAGGACGCGAAAGCTTGAGACCACGGTGGTGGAGTAAGAGAAGATCTGTGCAATAGTAAAATGGAACTACAGGTGCTATGGTGGGATCAGCAAGAATTGCAGGAGAAACTGGCGCAGCTGGAGAATAACTCAACAAGAAATAACTATAGGATATTTAATGCCCCTGAAGGGAAGGAAGGAGACAAACTAAAAACTTTTGTAGTCTCCCTTATAAAGGCAACGGTTCAGATTGATGAGAGTGAGGTGGATATTGCAAAATATATTCAACAAGTACATAGAGATCCCTTCAGAAAAAATCCAAAAAGGGTTACGCCACAGAAGATTCTCCTTAAGTTTAAGACATACGCTCTAAAGGGAAAAATTATTTCATGTGCAGTAAAATTGAAGACATTAAGGGGGAAAGACTTTTCTTTTAAAAAAGTAGAAGCGACAGCACAGCTTAAATTTCCTGCAACCCTTAGAGTTATGCACAATAATACAATGCATGAGTTAAGAAGTCAAAAAGCAGCAGATGACCTATTAGAGGCCATCAAGAAAGGAGGAGCTGGAAAATAGCAGATGATATGTGTACAAGTGGAGCTGTAGGACAGGGTGTGCCCTGCTTTTTCTTAAGAATTTAAAGGAGGGTAAAGGTGGCGATATGAATTTGTTTATGTTCTGGTGATGGATGCCTGTGGTGCTGGGAAGGAAAATTGGCCTAACATAATGTCCAGAAGGAAGTATGGGTGGGTTCTCCAAGGGAGGGTGAGGGTATAAGAGAGGGGTACACTCGATGGAGGGTATGTGGGAAAAACACTATACAAATGTCCTCAAAAACCTCCGAGAGATTATAAGGCATTCAGAAGAGATATATGTGCTCAAACGGAGGATAGGGAGAAAAAAGCAGGAAAGTGTTGATTCAGGTATTAACATGGAATATCAATATAGGGAGGAGGGACAAGATACTACAATATCTTAGAGATTCTCCTGCCCATATTTTTATCCTGCAAGAGTCACATGGGGTGAAAAAGGAATAAGTTGAGCTATTTCAAAAACAAAGATGGATACAACAGATGGTATGTACGGATTGGATTGTGAATATAAGAGGGGTAGCAATAGTGGTGAAAAAATATGGATAATGCATACAAGGGTGGATAAGGGCGGCAGGTGGATCATAGCAAAAATAAAAATAGGTGATAGATTACTAACATTAGCAGGATATTATGGTCCAAACTTGGATGACTGTGAGCCACTAAAAACTGTGTTCACCAATCTGTTCGATTTTTCAGGGCCCGTAATTGTGGCTGGAGACTTTAACGTGATAATGAATCAGAATGTAGATAAATCAAATAAAAGCAAAGCTATACCTACTCCCAAATCACATGCATTTTTTAAATGTATGATGAAACATGCTCTTTGTGAATTGTGGAGAGAGAGGGTCGGCTGCTTGCAGGGTGCCTCATTTCATAATAAGAAATATGGACATAGATCGAGGATAGCCTACTTTTTAGTAGATGGAGACTTAGAGAGGATAACCTAGACATTAGGATTAAAATGGCCCATCTATCAGACCATTCAGCAGTAGCATTAACAATCAGGGATACTGGCAGGTTTTCAGAAAGGAAGTGGACACTAGGACGTACCAGACTAGTGGATACAGAAGTAACTGAAGCTCTGAAAATAGAAGTAGGAGAATTCCTTAACCCCTTAATTGCTGCCGTCGGCCAACGGTCGTCACGGCCACTACCTCCCCAGTGCTGCGTGCGACCGTTGGACGTCCATTCAGCACTAGTTCCAATGGACAGCGCAGCACTGGGGAGGGATTTACAACGCTCTTAAGGTGTTAAGATCAATAGTAGCTCTGCTCCCATTGGGATAATATGGGACACACTCAAAGTCTTTATTAGAGATAAGATTACAAGTGCAGTTTGCTACAAAATTAAACAACTCAGGAGTGAGGTGTCTCGTTAGAGGATGAAATGGAAAAGTTAGAGACTGAAATAAAAATAGATCTAGCAGATGATAGTAGGATTTTGGCAGAGACAAAACTGCATTAACTAAAAAACCAAATGGAAGAAATCCTCCAAACTCAGATTTTAAAAAAAAGGATGCTAGTAAGTTAGCCCATTTTGAGTATGAGAAGGGAGCAGGGAAGCTATTAGCTTAGAAGATTAAGGTAGACCAAAATAGAAATCGGATTAAGGAAATCAAGGATGGGCAATCAGGTGCCATTCTGACCAGTGAGATTGAGATAGAAGAGGCATTTAAGGACTACTTCCGGGATCTATATTCGAAAGAGGAAACAGTACTAGAAGAGGAGGTTAATGGTTGGTTAGCAGGCTCTGTTAAACCCTTGGACTCACCTCAGAAAAAGTTTCTAAACAAGGACATCACAGAGGAGGAGGTCAGAATGGCCGTACAGTCAAGTAAGGGGGACAAAGCCGCAGGAACCGATGGCATACCAGCAAAGCTATATAAAATGATAGGGGAGGTGTTAAACTCATATATGACAACAATGATCAGGGAGATTTAGCTCTTTTCTGTCCAATAGTAGTTTATGACTTGAGCATCTCTCCACAGTTGTATTTATCAACAGCCCCAGTGTCAGTTTACAATCACACTACAGAAGGAGCGACCTCCTGTTCTGGTTTTCTTGATGTGTGGTACCGTAGCGAGGGAAAGCTGGGCTGAGCGGAGGGATCTTTGTGGTGCATGGAAAGAGAGGCGGTGGTTCATCTAGACGGGGCCGGTGTTATGGAGGGCTTTGTGGGCGTGGGTGAGAAGCTTGAAGGTGATTCTCTTTTCTACAGGGAGTCAGTGTAGTGTCTGCAGGTGTTGGGTGGCGCATTAGTTTGAGGACTAGTCTGAGGGTGGTGTTTTGGGGAGAGTTTCTTGTTGATCCCGGCGTAGAGTGCAGTGCCATAGTCCAGTCTGGAGCTGATGAGGGCGTGGGTGATGGGTTTCCTGTGTTCGAGGGGGATCCAGTAGAGAGTTTTACGTAGGAGACCGAGGGTGTGAAAACAGGAAGAGGTGACAACGTTGAACTGGCGGTCCATTTTGAGTTCTGAGTCCAGGATAATTCCAAGGTTGCGTGCGTAGTCCATGGGTGGGGGTGGATTCCCGAGGGCAGGGGGCCACCAGTTATCGTTACAGGCATCACAATATGGGCCTAAGATGAGTACTTCGGTTTTGTCTGTGTTCATTTGTAGGTAGCTGTTCTTCATCCACCTGGCGACAGCTTCCATCCTTCTTGAAAGTTGAGTTTCAAGATGTGGGGTTCATTGGATAGTAAGAGGATGAGTTGTGTGTCTTCTGCGTACGATACCATGTTGAGTTCGTGTGCTTTGACGATGGAAGGGAAGAGGGGCCATGTAGTTGTTGAACAGGGTGGGACTGATTTAGGATCCTTGGGGATTCCGTAGGTTGTTGGCGTGGGCTTCGCAATGAAGGGAAGTCTGATCCGCTAAACTTTTAGCCAGGCCCATGCTGGCACTCTAAAAAATATTAGGACAGCTGCAAGTGGGAGTCGAGCAGATATAGCAAGTGGGCCATACTAGTCATAATTTGTACTTTCTGAAACAGAATTTTTTTGGGAAGTTCAAATTTTCCATGGGAGCATGGTCCAAAGCTGAGGGAAACAACCTTTACAACGCAACTTTTACAATGCACTACCATTACAACAAAACTTTTACAACGCAACATCCATTACATCGCATGCCATTACAGCGCAACCATTACAATGCATGACACTACAACGCATACCATTACAACGCATACCATTACAACGCATACCATTGCCATCCAACACTTACCCTACTGTTGCACCCCCTTGAGTTAGAATACTAATTTTTACCACTACACTATCCAACACTTACCCTACTGTTGCACCCCCTGGAGTTAGAATAGTATTCTTTACCCCTACACTATCCAATACTTACCATACATGCAATGTAATGTTATGCGTTGTAATGGTATGCGTTGTAAAGGTAGTATGCGCTGTAATTGAATGCGTTGTAAAGGTAGTTTTTAAAAATTCGTTGTAATGGCATGCGTTGTAATGGAATGCGTTGTAATGGATGTTGCGTTGTAAAAAATGCATTGTAAAGGTATGCGTTGTAACGTAGTACAAAATACTCTTGTTGAACTCATTGGTTTTGACAGAGAAATGCTCAATGTCATAGCTGCTAGTGTAATTTTACTGCTGATATAGATTTGACACCTCATTCCTGTTTCAAGGTTGAAAAAATTATTAAAAATGTCACTCCTGGAAATGTTTTTCAGGACCTCAGGCTGGCTTCTAGGCACCAGATCTCTCTGCAGTCAAGGATATTGCAGGGTCAAGTCCTCTGTGGTGAAGTTTGCCCTTTTGAATTCCATAACTCTTCTGCTTTTTCTGTCTATGGAGCAGGTAATCATTAGATCAGCCACCTGAATTGTTGAAAATTAGTACGTTTCGGTGAACATTATCTGCGCCATCTTGCCTCTCCCCCTGATGCCACACTTTTGTCGTGCGCGCCCGCCATTTTGTTAGATGCCCCGATCAGAACGAACCCTTTTGCATGCCGCTGGCCCCTGACATAGCCTTTCGCCTTCACTAAGCCTGCACGCTGACCACCCCCTGCTTGCACCTGCCTTGAGTCATAAACCCCTCTTCGGCGCTGCTCTGCCCCAGGCCCTCATCCTGTTCCCAGCGCGACACCTCCCTGCTTCCCTTTCATGATCTCCGGCCCTTAGATGCAAACCCCCTTTTTCCCCGTGTGCCCGTTTTGTCTTCCCCGTTCCCAAGCCGACACCCAGCTCTGCCGATACCATCCCTTGCCCCTCCCCGTACAATAGAAAGCTTCCCCCATCAAAGGACCCCCGGGTTGATCAAAGCCCCCACTCCATGAGATCCGATCAAACCCCCACATTCCGTGAATCGGCGGAATATCCAGCTGCGTGATACTCATCACCTGTTGTGACTAGGGTGGGGACTTCGACTGTAAATGTGTGTGGGAACGGGCTCAAAGGGAGTTCCGGGAATGTCTTTTTCATACATCAAAGCTTTAACATGAATGTGTAATGTACAATAAAGTCATAACCTTGTGTATAAGAGGCCAGGCCTCAGGGATGCAGTTAGAGCACCTCAGAACGATACCTTCTGTCCGTTTCGTTGTGTTCTCCTCCGGAGAGAATAAAAACCTTGTTTCCTGCTTTCCAGTCTCCAGCGCCTGCCTCTTCATTGATTAAATAACTAGAGGGTCACAGAGGCAATACCGCCGGGCAAATATCGATTGCCCCCGACCCGCCACAGGTTTTTACAATTGGCGTCCCAAGCGTGGGGCCCATCAGCGACTCGTGGATCCAGTGGGAGAGGTCCCGACGACAGAGTGAACGACTGCAACGATCGGGAGAGCTCTTGCCCAATAGACCCTCGTCTGGCAGCCGATCATCCGAACTTCACTAGTTCCGAACAGACCTCTCTCGAGTGATCTACGGTCCTGACTGGGGACCATCAGGAGTGCCGTGAGAAATACGAGAAAAAGAGGACGATCGGGCGCTGGATTCGGAAGACAAGAAACTGTCCATATGGTCCGGGTAAGGTCGTGTAATCACGACAAGTTGCGAAATAATTGCTTGATTGCTTGATTGTTTAAAATACTAGTATTGCTCTTTTTATTTATTTGGAGATTCACTGTCTACAAACGGAGAAACAACGGGCTCTCTCTTTGCAAGCAGTGGAGGATAGGTAGGGCAACAGCCGTGCTTATTTTTTCTCCCCCACTCAATAATCACTTGAAACTGAACTGTTGTTCGCAAACTATTGTTTCCTGGAGATTCCCTGTCTGCAAACAGGGAAGAGACCACCCTTTTTGCAGATAGTGAAAAGGGTAGGTAACGCAGATCTTTGCGGACCTACTCATTCTCCCCATTGTTATTTATTGGTCTTTTGTTATTTTTGATCCATGAGGTATTCACTGCCTGCAAACAACGTTGAATAGAAATATTCTGTCCGGTCTTTGCACCTAGTGATAAGATAGGCAGTGCTGACTTTTTAGTCCCTCGTTACGAGCCGTCATGTCTGTCTTCTCCCCACTGATTAATAGCCTGTTTAGCCCGGACCGTGTATTAGAGGTGGACCATATAGCTCCACTAGAAGGCACCCCTAATAAGGACATGTTCATAAACTATGGATTAGTCACCATAGCTTATAATAAATTGTGGCACAGGTATACCGAAGATAGTCAAGACAAACAGTGGCCACTGGCAGGATCCTTTGACCTTGATAAAATAGAAACGTTAGAAATAGCCCTTCGAAATAATAAGACAACGCCAATTATGCTCGACAGTCTCGGTATGTGGCGCAGAGAGGCTATGCAACGACAGAGAAAAGACGAGGACAAACCAAGTAGAGAAATATACCGACAGGACAACCCCAGGACACCGCTACCCACAACTTATCCCCCGACACTATGCAAAAGACGACCAGACTTAGGGCAAAACCAATGCGCTTTTTGTAGGTATGTCGGACACTGGAAAGCCCAATGCCCGACTCTACTGAGCGTGAGTAAAGGCAAAGGGCCGACAAGAACGACAGACCGGCAGTACAAGAAAAAGCGCGAGACAAAGAAGAACCCGACTTACATAGACAGACCAGACAGAACCACCACGTTTGATTATGCCCGATGGCACAGATTTCGCCAGGACAATTTCAGCGGCATGCTCAAGTTCTCCTAGGTCGGGCAACGTCAAGACGGGAACCCAGCCTCGTTTCAAATTCACAGACGGAAAGAGATAATTATGACCAATAACTGTTTTATATTCGTCTTGGGTCTTTGTATGTCGTACTTGTACTGTCCCCCCGTCTGAGTTTGTGTGTATGTAATGTACAAATCTGCGTCATCCCTCTACACGTGTTTCCGTGTTACTCAACCTCTGTTAGCAGAAACTTAGCATAAAAACAACCTGAAAAGAAAGAAATGGTAAAACAAAATCCGTAGACCATTAATGAACTTGAACTTTTAATTTAACACAACAAACAAGGAATAATAACGGTAAACTGCAGAAAATGAAAGTCAAACAGAACATTCGCCCCCCCCCCCTCATTCTGGAACCTTCCAAAGTAGGGCAGGGTTACGGCTACGCCCAACCAACGGCAACCCATATAAGGCGGGCCCGGCCGCCAACTCTTGGTCAGGAAATCTTAACGTATGGGGGAGCCGGAGGAAAGGCAGGAGCCAGCAGCCGGGGCAGTTGTAGGTAGTCCCGCCACATGTCTCTTCAGCCAGCCGCAACGGGCCTGGATAGACTTAAGTAGTCCCGCCACATGTCCAGAGGAGAACGAGGCACCTTTTTTCCTTTTCTCTTCCGTAACAGCCGCAGCAGCCTTGGACGGCGGGATGTCCTGCACGTACCTAAACAACAATTTGTCCAAGTTGGGCTGGGAGGGAGAGGCGACGCGGACGAGCCTCTCCCACCTCCACCGATAGGAGGTTTCCCAGCCCCCGGCCCGACGCCGAACACCCCCAGTCAGGCGATGGTGCCAATACTTCCACAGCACCGAACACACCATGGTGGCACCCCAGTACTTGCGCAGCACCGACCGTGCAATGGTGGCCATACTCCCACAGCACCGAGCACAGGTCTTGGGGAACACCGGATGTGGAGAAACCTTCATGCGGGGCGATGAAAAGGAGCGGCCTGGAGTGCACCGGGAGAAGGAGACGATGCGAACCAGTCTCCCTCGCCCCCCAGGTGGGGGCATCACAGCTGCACCCCAGCCGAACGTCCCGCTTTCACAAAACAGAGACCTCTTCCTTTCACTCCGAAGGATCTCTCCCACTCTTGCAAACTCGACGAGAGTGGCCCCTGTAGGGCCTCAAAATGGCGTCTGGGTCCGCTGGAAGGCGGGCCCCGGCCACTAGAGTAACTTTGACCAGCAACATAACTCGAACATTTGCCCCCTGGAGCACGAGCCCCCATCTCCGACAGCATCTCCACAGCCTTGAAGATCCTACAAAGGTCCCCGGCGGAACCTTCGGCCTTTGCAGGCTTCCGGTAAGGGACGGCTGCCTTGATCGCCAACGAAACAAACATGACATTGCCACTCCTTCTGTTAGCATGAATTCTAGAACTGCCGAAAAGGACTCTGGTCCAAACTGCCAGTAATGGGAAACATTTCCCCCTGATGCTGCTTCCGGACTGAGCCGGCCCCGCCCAAAGTGGCGCTGGTATCAATCGGAACTTACGAACACCTCGTGGTGTTCCTTCGCACTGATATAAACTTGATGTTCTGAGATTTTATATGATCCTTTGTACACTTGGCTAGAAAAGACAAGGAGAACTCACTCGACGAACAGTATGAAAGGATCCCCGTTACAAATGTTGATTACAAATGTACAAATGTATTATATTTTTTATAACTGATGTAAACCTCATTTACGACGTACACGTACGGTATGCATATAGGAAATCTGATTACAACCATTACGATTATGCTTCTAAATTATGAAAATAAATGCCCCCGAACCCCCAGCCAATTAATAGACGTTTTAGTTTCTTACAAATGAATGAGTCAAACTTTCCGATGTTTTTATTGCCGCAAACGACACCCCCCCCACTGTACGCACTTTAGCCATTGCCACGACCGGCCAAATACGACCGCACCCTCATAATCCACATGCTGAAATGATTTTGCAAAATAAAGTTTTTGAAACTATGGACGGGTATTGCATGCTTTATTTTAAAAATGTGGGATCGGTGGGAAAGTTCTTTTCTGTGCACCCTACTCTGCTCTCTCTTTAAGGTTAAAAGAAGATGGTTGCCCAGCCCTGGAGGACGGATCGGATCGACAACACGACACTCCGCCTTCAAAGTACGCGACTGACCCATGAACTCTCGCGTAGGGGAAGACCTTGACTTCCAAGGATGGGTAAAACGAACGGTGTAAATGAAGGAATGTAAAGGGAGGGTGAAATGAAATAATGTAAATGTTATAAAGTACAACGTTCCAAAGTACCAGGGAACGGAGCTGACCCAAGAACCGAAGAACCTTAGAACGCCACAGCGTTGAAAGAGGTTTAAGGATCCCGATAGTGAGATACATCCTTTGATTAGATACCTCGCACTAAGCACCTCTGGTTTCCTTTTTACGTTTCCCCGCCCACGACCTATATGGACACACTACCCCCCCCCCCCGACTCCAGAAACCATGTCCCCGGGGACCCTGCCCCGAGGAGGAAAGACGAGTAAGAGGTAAGTAAGGGACTTATGAATCCATGTATTTGAATGTGCGCGAACGCTGTCTCCCCCACCCCCTTTTTTCCTCCCTCTGCAGGTTACATCAGAAATTACAGCCGAGGTGTGGCGAAGATCCGAAGCCTTGCCATGTCTAATACACGAAGCGGACTAGCGCCGCAAGGTGGTGTCTAAACACGCCTGCAAACTACTCACGTATCGAACAAACCCGAAAAATTAGCACGACCTGATAAAAAGTGATCACCCTTAAACCAGACTGGACGAATGAACCCATGTCACGTATGATGCGAAACTATGAGGGAATGTGTGTGTGTGACTGAGGCGTCGACCCAACTGGTCGAAGGACCGAGAATGCGAGAAGTGCGACAACATGGTACCTCCTTTCTTCTTTCCTTTTTCCTCAAAGCACGTCCCCTCTACCCTGTCTAATGCTCAAACTGCATGATTACAAGATCCTAACGCAGACCCGTGAATGCCCTTTACTGCGTAATGCACTAAATAGCCTTTCTTGAATACACTGCCACCCTCTCTGTTGCACGTGTACTATTTAGCCTGCCGTTACGCTCTCTCTCTCTCTCTCTCTCTCTCTCTCTCTCTCTCTCTCTCTCTCTCTCTCTCTCTCTCTCTCCCTCTATTTTTGCACTCCCACTCTTCCGAGTGATTAGCCCAGAAATTGGCAGACTGCCACCCCTAGCACACCACCTAATTGGCTTCAAATACTGTCAGTATTTGCACAAAAACTTGTCTTTAATACAATCACCCTGAGACCGCGTCATTACCTCTCCTTTTCCGCTAGAAGCCAATGAACCGAGGTTGGGCCGTAAGGGAAAGGACAGGTAAGGCGACAGAGGTTCCCTAATCTGGCCCGAAATAAGGGAACTACAGGTCAACGGCTCCTATGGTATAAAACAAGGACCTCAGAATACGCGACCCTCCCCTCCCCGAAATGTCGCAATACCCAAAACCGGAAAAATGATCACCCCTGTTACCTCCCCTGTATCAGCCGCCCAAAAACTGGAATTATGAAACTACCCCTCATTTCCGGTTGTGAGAGATGGGTCGATTTATGCCCTTACCACAAGTTTCCTATGTCCCTGGTTGTTTCCCATAAAACCCCTGTCCTTCCTAATTAAGTAATCGGGCTGTAAAAGGTTACGTAGGATCCAGAATGATGTTTTACAAGGTTAACAGACTAGTCCAAGGTAAAGAAATCATCAAAATGAACCCCGTAGTAGTTGAAAAGCAGGATGCATCAATAGAAAGGAAATGTTTAGCCATGTTCGTCTCCCGGCAAAATACCTGCGTAGTAAATAATTGTAAAGGAAAGTCATAGTAAATCCAACAAGCCCGTCTCCGGTCATTCATATGCCAGTTGTGAACACCAATATAACGGGCATTTTCATTCTTTGCCTGGAGCTGGGAGAGAAATAGACTTTTTGATTATCTTCATCTGCAAATTCTCTAAAGACTGTCTTTTCAAACTTGTTTAAGGGTACTGCTGTTGGAGGAGAGAAGGACCGGATGTGGGAGCACGAGGCCTGACTGCAGACTAAGGAACACCTGCGACATTAGCCAAGGCGAGACCACGACAGAAAAGAGCTGCAGGACGAGGCACTGTTTTCGACAACATGAGAAGAAAGGGTCGACCTGATGCCCCTGCTCGATGTCCAGTGTCTGTCGACAAGTCCCCGCTCTCTGAATTCGGTCACACGCTCGCCTATTGGAAGTCTCTCGTTCCCCTAGTTTGTTCCTAATTTGGCCTTGCTCCATCCCCCTTTTTCCTCTGACCTACCCTATGGACTGTTTTGAACGCTCTTCTTCCATCTGAACTTTCTGACAATCACCTCAAAGGACACAGGGCGAAGGGGACCTTTCCGACCAGGAACGCGAGGAAAGGGTCGTGCCCTGCAACGCAGAACTTAGAACCGAGCTGGACTCGTAGCTCCACCGCCGGTGCTCAACAGCGCCAACGAAAGGCAGCAAAGAACATTTGACATCCCCAATCGCCGTTTCTGCTAGACCTCATTTCTCTCCCAGCCGCCCTTGTATTGATCATGCTCCAATCCGAACCTGATATATATGTAATCACCTGCCAGTATGAAAGGTACTTGCTGCTCACGCTACAGAATCGTTTTTGTATTGCATTTCTATGACTTTCCTGCTAGACAAATTGATCAAAGTTTATCAAATAGGCCCACCTCCTAAAAACTAGAAATGTTAAAATGTATTGTTTACGACTCTTTTCATCTAGGGTTCCTACCGTTTTCTTTCTCATGCCCACCACAATAGAACCGAGTAGAAAATGAACCAGCAAGATGTCTTGAATATGTTAAAGGGAGGACTGTTGAAAATTAGTACGTTTCGGTGAACATTATCTGCGCCATCTTGCCTCTCCCCCTGATGCCACACTTTTGTCGTGCGCGCCCGCCATTTTGTTAGATGCCCCGATCAGAACGAACCCTTTTGCATGCCACTGGCCCCTGACATAGCCTTTCGCCTTCACTAAGCCTGCACGCTGACCACCCCCTGCTTGCACCTGCCTTGAGTCATAAACCCCTCTTCGGCGCTGCTCTGCCCCAGGCCCTCATCCTGTTCCCAGCGCGACACCTCCCTGCTTCCCTTTCATGATCTCCGGCCCTTAGATGCAAACCCCCTTTTTCCCCGTGTGCCCGTTTTGTCTTCCCCGTTCCCAAGCCGACACCCAGCTCTGCCGATACCATCCCTTGCCCCTCCCCGTACAATAGAAAGCTTCCCCCATCAAAGGACCCCCGGGTTGATCAAAGCCCCCACTCCATGAGATCCGATCAAACCCCCACATTCCGTGAATCGGCGGAATATCCAGCTGCGTGATACTCATCACCTGTTGTGACTAGGGTGGGGACTTCGACTGTAAATGTGTGTGGGAACGGGCTCAAAGGGAGTTCCGGGAATGTCTTTTTCATACATCAAAGCTTTAACATGAATGTGTAATGTACAATAAAGTCATAACCTTGTGTATAAGAGGCCAGGCCTCAGGGATGCAGTTAGAGCACCTCAGAACGATACCTTCTGTCCGTTTCGTTGTGTTCTCCTCCGGAGAGAATAAAAACCTTGTTTCCTGCTTTCCAGTCTCCAGCGCCTGCCTCTTCATTGATTAAATAACTAGAGGGTCACAGAGGCAATACCGCCGGGCAAATATCGATTGCCCCCGACCCGCCACAGGTTTTTACAGAATCTTGGAGAGAAGTTCAAGTCACTGGGTGAAAGTATGAGGCAGGGGATTTTAATTTCTTTTCTTCCAGCACGGTCTTTTTTCTTCAGCTGTTGCCTATCTAGAGCATCCAGAGCACGATCCAGTGATTGGAATATTTTCCTACTTATTCCTGTCTACGTCTTTCTTTGTACCTACCTCCTATTGCAGCACCTCCACTTTGCTTTACTGTACACATTCTCATAATCCATATAACTATAATGACTAATCCCTTCCTCCTTCAGAAGAGGTTCTGGCTCTCCATAAACCACTCTCCTTTTAAGAGTAGGTATCTTCCCTTTGTTAGGGTCAAAAACTGTTTTCTTCTTGCTGGGACTGGAGCTAGCTTAAGAGTTTAGGAGGACACAGGGAATGAATGGGAGCAGATCCTGCTATCCCAATTTGGCACCTGCAAGTGAAAAGAGGCAGTGTGAAGGCTATCCCTTCTCCATACTATTCCTGTCTCATTTGATAGTGGTTAATTCCTGTGAAGTGGGCAGTTTTAGACAACACCCAGGCATTTCTGAACCCAAAGCCAGGGCTATTTTCCTCTAACGAATGAGGTAACTCCAGCTAGCTGAGATAAGTAAAAAAACGTATTACAAGCCAGTTTTGGATGTGCACCACAAAGTACATTCATGTAAAGTTACTTGTACACTAAACATAGCAAAACACTACTTTCCTCATAAAAATCCATGTTTACCATTTCAGAATTAGTGGAGCATCACTTTGAATATTTTTTCAAGAACTTTCCCAGGTGGAAAAAGAGTTTTATTTATTCCAAGGCTACTTCATAGAGAAAGTAGCTTGACCTACAGAGTGAAAACAGCATTTGACTATTTACTCACTGGAAAGGCACATGTGACATTTGTATACATTAAGCACCTAGCCCTCTGGGTTTCAAGCCATGCTTTAGGGGTAAATTACCAATATATGAAAATCTTGTTTTTCTACATGACCACACATGACAAGACATGTTCTTGTCTTTTTGTAGCTGTAGGGCAGCCTAGCCAGAGCACAATATATACATACATATATATATATATATATATATATATATTACCTACTGGCGGTCGCCAGTAGGTATATATAGTTAGGATTTTTTCTCTATGGGATTTTTGAAAATTCTATGTCTAATAACTTTGGCGTTTGTGGACGGAATTGGCTGAAATTTTCTGGAAAATGGCACATTTTGTTTCTGAGCAGCCCCTGAAAATTGGGGGGGGGGGTTCGTCCAGGGGGGGGCGAGAAAAAAGGGGGGTCCCAAAACGTGTTTTTAACATTGAGTTTTCCATAGGGCGGTTGGCCTCACTTTTAGCCCGAACGGCTGAATGGATTTGCACGAAACTTGGCAAAATTGTAGGGACTGGTAGCCCGATGTGCCTTTTGTAGGTCTCAATATATGTGCTCCAGTGGATTTTGAGAAATTAACATTTAAAAAAAGATATATATCTGTAACAGCGGACCGGGCAGCGCTCCAGTTCGCGTACTTTTCGCGCAACGGAGCTTTGTGAAGCGAAGCTGATTGGTTCTCCGGCGTCTGTAAACATTCCAAACAGTCCGTAGCGGCCGCCATCTTGTCTCTCGGTAGGATCGAGAGACAAGAGGAGGCCAAAGCGAAGGGGCAAATGACCATAAGGGGGCATAGTAGATTCTCGCTGACCCCCTAGGTTTGATGTGGAGGTTTTAAAAGGGCCCCGCGGGGCAAAAAAAAAAAAAATAATAATAATCGAACAGCTGAATGGATTTGCACGAAACTTGGCAAAATTGTAGGGACTGGTAGCCCGATGTGCCTTTGCTAGGTCTCAATATATGTGCTCCAGTGGATTTTGAGAAATTAACGTTCAAAAAAGATATATATCTGTAACAGCGCTCCGCTTCGCGTACTTTTCGCGTTACGGAGCTTTGCGAAGCTGATTGGTTCTTCGGCGTCTGTAAACATTCCAAACAGTCCGTAGAGGCCGCCATCTTGTCTCTCGGTAGGATCGAGAGACAAGAGGAGGCCAAAGCGAAGGGGCAAATGACCATAAGGGGGCATAGTAGATCCTCCCTGACCCCCTAGGTTTGATGTGGAGGCTTTAAAAGGGTCTCGCAGGGCGAAAAAAATATATATAGTTTTTTTAGTTTTTTTTGCGTGGAGTGCGCCCGGTTCGCGAACCGGGAAGCGTTCTGGGGAGCGTACTTTCTTGAAAATTAGTGAAAAAAGTTAGATTAAAATAATAATTGTGAGTGATCAGATGTAGGGTAGCTCTGAGAAGAGCTTTTGGGTTTATGGTACATTTAGGTACTTATAAGTAGGTACCAATGCACAGTCTTAAATTCAGAGTGAAAATTCTGTTGCCCTCATCTGAGAAGTGAACTCCATCTCCTCTGTAGATATCTTGCATGTAGTAACGCAAGTTATTGTTGTACAGGGAGCCCATTCCATGGTCTCTCATGTAAGCTGAAACAGATTTGTTTACATGCTTCCTCGATTTCTCAATTTGTGGACAAAATTGGTTTGACCACCTCCATTTTTGTCTTTGGCATATATTTGAATATACCAAGGCAGTCTGAGGAAAAAGTGCCATCAATTGCTCAAAGGTGTCCTTTAAAAGCATTTCCAGACCTACCCCAGTCAAAGTGCCCAAATCATTACCTCCACAGTGCACAATTAACAGGTCAGGTTTTGGCAAATGCATAAAGGTTTTCACCAATGGTATCAATTGGTGACATTTTAATCCTCTGTGGCCAAACCACTTAATTTCCACATCTTGTAAATTGAGGTTAGGTAAATTCCTGTTTTCAGCGTACCTCTGAGCCCAATAGATGTAACTATGTCCAACAATCCAGACAGAAAACATGGCGAGAGAAGGTTCTCCTGCAGTCAGATGAAGTGTGGCAATGAAATGGCAGTTGAAAAAATGAGAGTGTAAAATGAAAAAAACTGAGGAGTTTCTGTGTTAATGAAGCAGTAAGAGTGATTGGTGGATTTTGATTGCTGAAAACAGAAAGTTAGGGTGCATGGATGAGTTCGTTGAAAGATGTATTTTGAGTGGCGAAGAAAAAATCATTAAATGAAAGATTGCACTGGATATGCAGGTGCACTGAGAGTTCAGAGTTCAATTGCAACATTGTTGTGTGAACTTGGAAACACCAGAGGTCTTGCAAGAGGTGGTTGCTATGCAGAAAAAGCAGAGAGGGGGCAGAGGGGGGAAGGGTTTTGATTTGAAAAAAAGTGAGGGAAGAGTTTTGATTGGGTGACATGAGAGATATGTGTGAAGAATTACAGCATTTCTGTGCTTTTGATAGCTGCAGACTCTGGAGTGCATACCTTTTGCTCTGCTGAAGACAAATTGGTGTGTTTCTGAGACTGTTTTGAAACTCAAAGTATTTGCTAAGGTGAGAAAAGATTTCTTTAATTTAGATAGAAAATAGTGTGCTTTAAGGAGAAAATTATGAAGAAAGTTGTGTTTTTCAAATGTTGCTTTGTCTCAAGTGTTTTACAAATAGATTTTGTTTATTTGAGAAATTGTAATTGGAGAAAATGTGAAGTATTAGTACTGACAGGGTTTTTATGTGCATAGGAGCTGTGGAGTGTTTTCAAATTATGACTTGTAAATCGTTTTTGAGAAAAAGCAATGGTTTTAATATTGATGACAAGGACATAATGGTGTCTGCTTCTTTATAAGGTAATTGAGAGTCTCTGATGTTATTTTTCCCATTTCAATGTAAGAAGTTTGTCTGTGGAGCAAATTGCTTGTAAATATGCTCCCACCTGTGCATGGCAAATTTAGATTTTGAATGTTTGCGTTACATAGGCATGTTAAAGGTGACTGAAACATGCTGCAATGTGCTCCCAAGCTTGGTATTTGTGGCCAGATTGAAAACTCCCTATGTTCATGTGTGGGAGGAAATAGAACATTTCTGCAGCAAATAACCCGTTCACTTACTGTTACGATAAAAGGAATACTTTTAATTAACCCAGAACAATCTTCATTATTGAGCATCAAATAACTACCATTTTCCAACAACTTGAATGTGGGGATGATAGCAGGAACTGGCGTGCCTTGCAACACGCAAGCCATATTTGGTCGGTGTTTGTTGCATGAACCGTGTAACTGTATGTGCCTACACATTAGTGAATGATCTGGCGTCTCAGTGCATTCCTCTCCATTCAGATAAACTTCTTGATCATCTTTGAAAATCTGTATGTGTATGGAAGCGACCAGACCTCATGAAGAAAACCACTACCTAAAGGTTCATAACGACCTATTGGTATATATTTCATACAATTTGAAAACTTATATAAAGCAAAAGGCAGCGTTATTAAACCGTGGATAAGGCACGTTGCCAAAGCAGCCAACCTTTTGGATTTATACTGGAAATGTTAAAGGAAGAATTACGGAGTAGGGCCTGTAAATCTTTAATGGACAACCGAGTAAAATTACTCCAACCATCATATTCCTCTAACTCCGGGATAGATGGGGTGTTTAATTTTTTAGAAGTAGCCAATCCACAGCATTTGGTCTGGGAAATTGTTTCATTCACAAACAACATATGATTTGGGATGAGACATGCACGGTGCAAAGCCTCAGTGCCTTGTACCTGCCAGGTTCGTGAACCCCAAACTGATGTAGATCCTGGATATCTTTACACTGTGTTAAGTTAGCATGGGCTCATTACTGGTTTAAACGCCATTTTTCCTTTTTTGCAACTTCTGCACACGACACTTAGTTGTTGCTTTAGCTTTCAGCCTACCTGCGTCAAGATCTATGCCTGCTTCAAGCAGGCGCAGGGTTTTGATGCAGCTTTGTCCTATCTGATTGTAAATGCGGCACACCGTGGGTGGCAGAGCAGCGGTGCACGTTAACTGGTGCATCCCTGGGGATGTGCTAGTTAATATAAATATGCCCCTTTACATTTAATTATGTGCAGGGGACACAGAGTCGGTGAGGTTTATCCAAGGTTAAGAAGAGATGAGTCCTGTTCAGTGAAAAATTGGAGATAGGCTTCACCTCCTCTGCTCCTCAGCATCGTTGGACATGGTTAAATAATAGCTGCAAAATGTTACTCTTGTTAAACAATTTTACTATTATAATCTCTGAGATTTGTCTCTTACTGTGCAACATCTCATTTTTGTTATCTTTCTTTAAAGATAAAGACAACATCAACATGAGCGACAATCAGCAATCAGTTGATTTCGACCTCATCATTGAACTCGTAATTGAAACATCAGTGGATGTTGATCCCTTGGATGATTTCAATCCTGAGGATGAAGAACAACGTGATGAGGATGCAGATTTGTCAGAATTGTATGACATAGGATGGGAAGCTGACGTGCTTGAGCCTATGGAACTATAAACATTTATTTTATAAATTTATAATAAATAAAAAGTAAATATGTAAACCGTTTAATTTAAAAATAAAGACACCTTCAAAAACAGGTTATGTGTAGTGTCTTCAATAAAATATTAAAATAAGGTCATAAAATTAGATCAGATTCATATATAAAACAGCACAGGTAAAATGAATATAAATTCCATTTCTTTTCTGCTATTTCTGTATTCTAAATTTGCCATGTACAAAAAATTCTTCTATGTAAAAATGTTAAGTAGTGTGTTAAGTTTTTGATGACTGTTATTAATTTACTGTTGGGTAATAGTGGTTAATAACATTTTTTATTATATTTTACCACAGATTCAACTGCAGATTATTTCAAGATTTTAGGATGCCAAGCAAAGAAAGAGTGAGAAAGGCTGCAAAACGTCAAAGACAGCAGGTGAATGAAAAAAAGCAGCAGTCCTCTAACAAAAAGATTTCTCAAGTCACCAAGAAAGCACCGGGTAAGAGTACAAAAACATTCATAAGAAATATCTCTAGTAAAAAAAATATTACTACAGAAAATGTTTCAGTCCAGAAAAGGAGAAGCAATTCAAACGGTAAGGAAAGGCCAATGAGAAATGTTACTGCTAGAGTAAGAGATAACTCTATGCATGAAAGTAGAAGGAAACAACAGTTTAGGGACATTCGTAAACGAATGTTCCGCAACAGGATAATTGGCAATTTGTTAAAAAATATTAAGAAAGGTCAACAGAAAGTGGTTTTTTATAAGAGAAAAAAAATAGTTGAGAAAGTTATTGATCAGGCATTTGAAATTAAACGTAAGTTATTTATTTTGACAATCAATAGAATTAGGAAGCTAAACAAGGCAATTTATGATTTCAAAAGAAATAGTAGATGGAAGAGAATAGTTAATCGTAGTAATTTTTGTGAAGTTTTTTCTGGAGAATGGATGCATAGTTCAAGCTCTGAGGCATTTTTTAATGAGGAGAGTTATTTCCAGGATAATGATTTGGTGCATGCAGTTGACACCAGTGGTCGAGCTTATGAAGTGAAAGATGGTTGTCCAGTTGAAAAAGAAAAACTTGTGACAACAGAGATAGAAGAGGTGTTAGGTAATGAGGTTTTAGGGAGACGTCCTAAGGGTCCTGTGTACACCACCTGGAAGTGTAGTAGTATTTCCAGTGTACGACAGGATTCCATCAATTTGCTTTGTGATTTTATACGGTCATTTAATAAGAAAAGTTTGAAGCAGAAAATGAAGTTGTTGCAAGAATTAGATCCTTGCAGAGTGAGAGAAGTGATAGGTTTGCATGGTCATTCACTGGCTTGTCTTTCCAGGAGAGTATGCCAGAGTGTTTTTCATCATTTCAGGATGCTAGCAGTGCATCATAATAAAGTGAGGAAATTAGTTAGAATGTTGTATTATGCTAAGAGTCCAGCAATTATGCTTAAACAATTATGCGCTGCTCTTTTGCATGGTTCTGAAATAGATGTGAAGAATATATGTGAAGAAATTGAGTTTTGTTACTTTGGAAGTAAAGAGGAGAATGTTGAAATTGACCAAGAAGAAGAGAGTAATGTGGAAGATAGTGTACAGGTTTCCAGTACAGATAATTTCCAGAGGGAAATTGCGACGTTTGAGGTGAAATCAAGTGAGAGGCCAAATTTCACTTGTGTGTGTTGTCGACGCACTTATTATAAGAATCAGACTAAGTTAGTGGATTTATATGGAAAAAGTGAAAGGGAAAATAATAGTGAATGGAAGGATTTTACAACATACTTGATGGTAGAAAATTGTTTTGATTTGGGATTGGATCAACGTGTGTGTACTTATTGTTGTAACAAATTAAATCAAAACCAGATGCCTGCTAGAGCAGTTCATAATAATCTGGAATTGGTTGAGATTCCTTCTGAATTGAAGGATTTAAATACTTATGAATCTATTTTGATTCAAAGTATCCATCCCTTTCAGGCTATTGTAAGAATGGAGCCAAAGACAGGGAAATTGCCTCCATCAGATTTACAGAGAGGATTAAAGGGAAGAGTTGTTTATTTGCCTCTAGATTTGAAGAAAAACATTAACACAATTGGAGTAGAAAAAGTGGAAGAGGAACCTCTTGTTATCTTAGTTAATGGGGTTCCGACAAAGAATAAGAAAATATGGCAAGATTTAGTAGATGTTAGGAAAGTCAAAAGGGCAACATTGTACTTGAAAAAATATAATAAATACTATAAAAATGTATATGTTGCAGAAGAGGAAGTAAGTGAGGAAGAGGATAGCGATTTGTGTGCTGGTCAAATTGAGAAAGTAGAACCCTGTACTAGTGAAGAAATATATGAACATTATAGTGTTCATCCTTTGCATTCCAAGGAAGTCATGGGGAATGCTATTGAGTTGTTTCAAATGAAACAAGCGAAAGGGAGTCCCATTAGTGTTTGGGAGGAAAGTTTGGAAGCTCGGTGTTTCCCACAGCTTTTTCCAACAGGTCAGGGAGGAAGATATGATGAGCGACCTCATCAAATTCCTGCTTCTGAATACCGGACTTTGCGATTGTATGCAGGAGATCCTAGGTTTCGACAATGCATTCCTTATTTGTTTCATCTCCTGTTTGAAAGCGATCTGTCTGGACTGTCATATGCAGTGAACCACATCTTGAAAAGTGGTATACACATGCAAAACATCTCGGCAAGTGACTTTATGGATAAAGTCAATGTCCAAGACAGTATTTTGGATTCTCACCTGATTAATCTCATGGCGTGTCAGCGTGGTACTAATGAGTACTGGTACCGTCGTCATGGTGATTTAAAATGTATGCTGAGGAACTTAGGAACTCCCACATGGTTCCTCACTTTGAGCTGTGCTGAGTATGGCTGGGAAGACTTACTTGAATTTCTACGAGAGGCAAATGCTAACGTAGAAAACATCGAATTCAAGACACCCGGAGAACTGTGCTCTTTGGATCCAGTCAATGTATGTAGGTACTTCAATCATAGATTTGAAGGTATGATGTCTTTCATCATGAATAAGAAGAATCCACCTCTTGGAGAGGTGTTGGATTTCTTCTGGAGGAAGGAGTACCAAGCAAGAGGTGCTCCTCATATACATATGTTGCTGTGGATCAAGGATGCACCTAAATTTGGAACGGATGCAGAAGACTCAGTGATGAGTTTCATAGAACAGTATTCTACGTGTGCTGTTCCAAACGCAAAGGAGAAAAAAAGCCTAAGAGAAAAAGTTCTACGTTTCCAAAGCCATCGATGTGGAAAGTACTGTCGTCGTAAATTCCGGAACAAAGACAAGTTCTACACCAAATGTCGTTTCGGCTTTCCACGACCGGTGATTTCTAAAGGAAGAGTGAACAGTTTGATGTCTTCGCTGCGACATAATGTGATGAAGAAATCACCTAAAAACACATACAATTTGAAGAGGAACGAAGAGTCTAAGTACATCAACGACTACAACCCGGTGATTTTGTCCATGTGGAATCCTAACATGGATATACAGTTTGTGGCTGATAACTGTATGGCTTTGGCTCGGTATGTGACATCTTACATCACCAAAAAAGAGAAGACAGAATTGAAGGATATGTGGGAGGACATTTCCCATGAAAAGAGCCTCAGCAAGAAGTTGTACAGTTTCAGTCTGAAGATGTTGTCGCATCGAGAAATCTTCAGCAAGTCTCTATGCCAAGTCCAGGAGTATCGTTTGGGCAAGTGTTGGTCTTGCTGCAACGCGTAATCGAGTTCTGAAACCTGTGCGGGAAATTGAGTATTTGGCGGAAAAGGAGCCAAACAGTACCGACATTTTGAAGAGCAACATGTTGGATACATATTATCCAAATCGAAGCAGTCACCTCGAGAATGTTTGTCTGTATGAGGTTCTGCAAAATTACATATTCAAGAGGAACATCAAAGAAGATACTGAGAAAGGAGTGTATGCTGTAATAGGAAGTGAGGGATGTCTGGTCAAGCAAAGAAAATGCCACTTGATAAACCATCGAAAATTGAGTGGCGAATCTCCTGAAAAAAAGGAGTTTTTCTATTTAGCACTTTTGCAACTTTTTAAGCCTTGGCGTGCAGAAGAGGAACTGCTTGGAGATTTCCTTTGTTACGAAGACTCATTCAATGCTGCCAAGGAGACCATAGAATGTCCTGCTTTTCCCAAATATGTAGAAATGTTGAATGTGGAAATTGAGCAGGAAGCAACGATTGCAGCCGAGATTGCCAGAGACAGTTCTCAGGACAGTCAGAGTTCTGCTTCATTGAGTCAGGATCCACTAGGAGGACCTCTTATCGAAAATGAAGCTGCCACTGCTATGAATGAAGTGGAAAGAGCCATGGCACATGCTCAGGAGGATGCGGTTAACTTAGAAGAGTTGGAAAGACAACTCAACGTTGAGCAGAGGAAAATATATGACGAACTTACCATGCAAATTGATCATGGATTAAGTCATGACAAGAAAGAGTGCTCATGTACGTCGTTGAAGCCTGTCCGACTGTACGTGAGTGGAGAAGCGGGAACTGGAAAAAGTTTCCTTATTAAAGCAATTTCATGTTATTTGCAGGAAAGGACAGAGTCATCGCTGTCTTGTGTTGTCACCGCTCCAACTGGACTGGCAGCACATAACATTAAAGGGATTACTTTACATCGTTTACTGATGCTGCCAGTGGAGCATGACAACAAATTAGAATATCACAAGCTATCTGGAGATGCTTGTTTTGAAGTTTCAAGAGTCTTGAGGAAAATGAAACTTCTTATCATTGACGAAGTAAGCATGGTTTCCAATGTCATGCTTGCCTTTGTGCATTTGAGAATGCAAGAAGTTCTCAAAACAGAGTATGATGTGTTATTTGGTGGCATACACATCATTGTTTTCGGAGATCTTCTGCAGCTGACACCAGTGAAAGGGCAACCTGTGTTCAAAATGCTCACGCATGAAGATACCAGGAAGTGCTTAGGGAGCATTGGCAACGTCAATATATGGTTAAACTTCAATTATGCTGAACTGCATGAAAATATGCGTCAGGCAAAGGATGAAGTTTACAAGACTATTCTACAAGATGTTAGAATTGGAAAAGTGACCGAGCATGGGAAAGAAGCTTTACATGCACGATTACTGACAAATTTATATCCAGACAAAGATGTTGTGCCTGAGAATATTTTTCAGAAAGTTACTGAGAAAAAATCTGGAATATGTTTGATGCCAACTCTTGCAGAATGTGCCAAATTCAACAACAAAATGTTGCATTTAGAAAAGCAAGAGATTGTGAAACTGGAAGCTATTGACAGAGTAGAGCATATGGGATCAACAATTATTTTGTCTGAGAATCTGAAAACAAAATTGGATTCATTAGAGAAGAGTATATCTAAAACTGCGGGTTTTGAAAAGACTCTGAATGTGTGCTTGAACTGCCGTATAATTTTAAGAAGGAATTTACATGTTGAAAGAGGTCTGGTAAATGGATCAATGGGTAATGTTGTTGATTTTGTGAAATACAGAAATAGAGATGGAATTGAATTTTTAAAAATTAAATTTGATGGCATTGAGGAAGTACAGCTAATTGCTCGTTGTTCTGCTAGATTTTTGCTTGTAAAAGACTTATATGTTCGTCGTAAGCAGTTTCCTGTTTGCTTGGCATATGCGGTGACAATCCATAAATCGCAAGGTTTAAGTGTAGACTGTGCATTGGTGAATATTGGCAGTTCTGTGTTCAAGGAGGGTATGGCATATGTGGCATTGTCACGAGTTAGAACTTTATCGGGATTGTACTTGATTGAGTGTGATGTCACAAACATTTGTGCGGATCTAGATTGTGTTAAGGAATACAATAGGTTAAGAAGAGACTATGCGCCACATTTGCCTCAGTATCCTTTGTTTGAGAAACGTGTGGTAGGCCGGAAACGAAGAAATGTGACCAATACTGGGGAGGTTGTAGCAAAAAGACGAAAAGTCGATGAACCTGAAATTATAAGCAGAAACAAAAAGGATTCTGTTGAAGATGTTGTTGGTTTTCAATTTGAAAACAGTTCTGGTGTCAACTGCTATGCTAATGTAGTGGTTAATGTTTTGTTTTCTCTAGAAAATGTAAAAGAAGAGATTGTGGTCAATTCTGATCAAAGATTTTGCAGTTTGTTAAATTCTGTGTTTAGAGAAATGTAGCACTGATAGAACAAACATAGAAAGTGTGTCTGAAATTCGAAATCTGTTAGACAGATGTTCAGGCCAAACACAATTCTCTCAAAATAGTCAGCAAGATTGTCAGGAGTTTTTAATGTATATGCTTGATGTATTGCATGATGAAGGTGTAGATGTAGATCACCTGTTTGGGCTTTCTTATCAATGGCAGCATGACTGCGAGAACTGTAGGGTATCAAGTACTACTAGTGTAGACTCAGAAAGATTTATATATTTAACTTTGCCAGACAGTAAATCAGTCTCTTTTAATAAGCTAGTAAAAGCAGCTGATCACAACATGGAGTGTAGCCAATGTAAATCTGAAATGATGTCCACATTATTTATACGAACATATGGCCAGTATGTCATTTTAATGTTCCAACGATGTAGGCCTGATGGAACAAAATTGACAACTTTAATTAAAAATTTTGTGGCTTCACAGTTGTCAATATCAGGAAGGACTTTTGTAACTGTAGCAATTATATATCATGATGGTCCTTCAATAACATCAGGACATTATACAGCTTATTTAAAGTGTAGAAATGGCTGGTCATTCTGCAATGATTCTGTTTTAATTTTCAAAAAAAAATTGCCGTATGACCTTAAAAACTCTTACCTGGTGTTTTTAAAACCAACATTTTAGGGAAAGAATCTCGGGATGTGCTCTGAGGAATTTCAAGAAGTTCTAATGGCTCCTACACGATTTGGCCTTGAGGATAAGTGTAGTACAGAGACATAACTTCTTACCATAACACTGGACGTCATGGAGAAATACGTGCACTTTGAATGAGTTCAGAAAAACTGTTTCTTTTTATAAGCTAATTGAAGCAGCCAATCAAAACATGGAGTAGAGGGAATGTAAGTCTGCAATGCTGTCTACTGTTTTACATTGCTTTGTGATTAAAAGTGATGTAGAGAATTAAATAATTGTACTAGTCATAAAGGTAGTGTAAGTCTGCTTCATAGTAAGCAGTATCAGTGTGATAGGAAATGTAGAACATGATTGAGCAAGAAGGGGAAGATATTACTAGTCCAGGATTGTGAAAATGATCTTCAACATTTTAATTGTGAAAGTTGCGGAAATACAACATGACGGGATTGGCTTAAAAGAATTCTAAGAGTTATAAATGGCTCAGACACGATTTGGCCTTGTGGAAACGTGTGGTAGAGAGCGAGAAGTCATTTATTGTATGTAACATGTTTTTGAAAACGATGGAGGTTTTCTTTCAGAAAGTGGCGGGTTGAAAGTAATAACAGCACAACAGAGTGTAAGCTGTTCATAGGACATCCTTGGCCGTCATGGAAAGTAAGTTAACTTTAAGGAGTTCTGAATTCTGATTTGTTATGTTGTATGGGTTTTTTAAACACAATCATTTTGATTGTGTTTTTTTTTTCCCGCTGTTATATGATGAATACCTTCAAGTCACTGTTTTAGTGAAATTTGATACATTCTGAGAACAGCAAAAATAAACCATTTAACATGTATAATTAATTCTGTTCTGTTTGCATTTATGATGTACATGTAGAACTGTGTAGGAGGCATGGAGAAGGTGAGGCTTCTGTAAGTGTCAAAGTTGTTGCATACAGTGCTCATATTCTACGTAGTCTTTTATATTTCATTACTTTCACTGTTTCTGACTGATGTAAAAAAAATTTATAAAAAGAACAGTAAGTATAAGGGAAGGAAACAGACAGTTATGTTAAAAGAAACACAGCTATAGGGAATAAACTAGGGATACTGTTACCCGCAATCCTCTGCTGATGATGTCACTGAGCATGTCATGAATGATGTAATATGTGACATCATCAGCAGTGGATTATGGGTAATAGTATCTCTAGTTTACTCCCCTATAGCTGTCTTTCTTTTAACATAACTGTCTGTTTACTTCCCTTATACTTACTGTTCTTTTTTTTTAAAAAAAATGTTTGGTTCGCTTCCGGTTCGCGTACCGGGGAGCAAACTGGGAAGCGAACTAAGAGAAATAGAGGTTGGCACAGTTCCAAATATTGTACCAATTTTTTAATAACGGGGAGGTAGTTCTGAAAAGAACTTTTTTTTTATTGTTTTTGTTGCTTTATATTTTTTTTTATTTTTTTTCTGAACATTTTTTTACTTTTTTTGAATTTTTCTGAACAGTTTTATATTTTTTTGGGTTTTTTTTCGGAGGGGGCAACGAAAACGATTCATTGTAAAGGGCTCAACAGGAGCAACAAAACAAAAAAAAAGAATTTATTATTTGGGGCGTTTCGTACAAACTTGCATATGATAGTCAATAGCTCTGTTGATCAGAGTGATGCTACTTTCTCCGTAGCAAATGAATCCACTGCAATGTACGCAGACTTGTTTTACTTCACGAAATCTCGTTTGTATATTTGGCACCATCTCCCTGCCCTCTGGTCCCGTTACTTCCGGTACAACAGATCTTCTGGCCATAATAGGGAGATTATCTAGGTCATTACGAAACTGTGCAGCACTGTAGTTGTTAGGATGCCACCTAGTCATATGGCGATGCATTGTGTAGTTTCCGAAACTGTATTTTTTGTCGGTCCCTCTGGACAGTCTATCTTGACATATAAGGCAAGTTACGTATCTTGCATTTACTTTTTTCTGACCTTTGGGAATTTTAAAAAATTGCCAAATGAAGTTTTCTTTCCGGTGAGACGTCCTGGGCTCCTCAGGCAAAAAGTGCCTCTCTTCGTGCTCGTCGTCCTGTTCCTCTTCTTCCTCTTCTTGCTGAATTATAACTTCAGCAGGTGGTCCACTCTTCCTTGGATGTGGTGGAGGTGGTGGGGAAGCACCAGCTGAAGCTACTAAAGAAGCCATTGCTCACTGGTAACAAAGGGTCTTTCTCTCACAATGATGAAAGTCAGAGTGAGGAAAGAAGGAGGGATTTTCATCATTTGGGAAAAACAATAGTTCTCAACCAATGAAAAGTGTTCATTTTAGATTATATGACCTAGTCTTACATCATTAGGAAACCAAAAGTGAAATGAACCAATGAAAAGTGTTATTACCAAGTCACATGACCTGCTGTGTTTACGTTACGCGCTTTGCAGGGCCTCCCGGTTTGCTTCCAGAAACCTGTGCTTTGCGACTCGGTAAGCGTACCAGTTCGCTAACGTAGCACGTCATATGACGTATCACGCGACAACGCGAAACGTCATGCGGACGGGAGGCGTCACGATGTTGTTTTCTAACGCGGCAGTTGCGGTAAAGAAACGTTTACCGGCTCGCGGTCTATTTCGCGGCATCAAGGTCAGCTAACGGGAAGCTTCCCGATTCGCGAAGCGAGAACGAAGAAAAAAAAATATTTTAAAAAAAAGTTATTAATAAACATATAAAATATATTTTTGGATTTAAAGAAGAATACATTTTACAGCTACAGATATTAGCTGTTAAAAAACCAATGAAATTCACTGAAAAAACCATAGGTTATAGACCATATATAGTTAGGAATTAGCATTTACAAAACCTTGAAAATTCACTGAAAAAACCATAGGTTATAGACCATATATAGTTAGGAATTAGCATTTAGAAAACCTTATTTTACTCACACAAAACCATTGAAATTCCATATATAGTTAGTTGCACTAACTATATATCGCGCACCCGCAATCCACTGCTGATGATGTCACATATTACATCATTCATGACATGGTCAGTGACATCACTGATGACATCACTGATGACATCTCAAATGACATCACTGATGACATCTCAAATGACATCACTGATGACATCATGACACACCAATACCAGTTACTACATACGCACTCACTGATTCCTACGTCTACACACACATTCACTCATTCACCCATACAATCACTCATACATACAGTCACTCATTATTACAACACTATCATATGCACTCATACACCTATGCAGACAGTCACACACTGCCACTCATCCATGGAGTTACTCACACACCAAGTCAGTCCTGTAAAGAATCAATCACACTTCCATTTCTTCATCTATACAGTTAAACACAGAACACCATACTTCAGTGACATCACTGATGACATCACTAATGACATCTGAAATGACATCACTGATGACATCTCAAATGACATCACTGATGACATCATGACACACCAATACCAGTTACTACATACGCACTCACTGATTCGTACGTCTACACACTTTCACTCATTCACCCATACAATTACTCATACATACAGTCACTTATTATTAGAACACTATCATATGCACTCATACACCTAGTCAGTCCTGTGAAGAATCAATCACACTTCGATTTCCTCATCTATAGTTAAACACAGAACACCATACTTTTCACACATATACTAACACATACTTACTCTCTTATACAATCACTGATACAAGTACACATTGATATGCACAGAGTCACACACCTCCCAGCCAGCCACACACACACTCAGTCTTCCATACATCCAGTCATTCTTCAATATGTAAAACGTATTTAAACTTTACAAAAACACACAGACACTAGATGATGTCATCAGTGATGTCATTTGAGATGTCATCAGTGATGTCATCAGTGATGTCACTGACCATGTCATGAATGATGTAATATGTGACATCATCAGCAGTGGATTGCGGGTGCGCGATATATAGTTAGTGCAACTAACTATATATGGAATTTCGATGGTTTTGTGTGAGTAAAATAAGGTTTTCTAAATGCTAATTCCTAACTATATATGGTCTATAACCTATGGTTTTTTCAGTGAATTTTCAAGGTTTTGTAAATGCTAATTCCTAACTATATATGGTCTATAACCTATGGTTTTTTCAGTGAATATATATATATATATGTTTGTGACATATGTTAGTGGCGTATAAATGCACAACAGTCCACTTATTACATGTAGGTTCCAGGCTCTTGGTGCAATTTCTGTGGCAACTAACAATGGACAAAACTGAAAGTTAAATAAGAGTGGGCGACCCATTTAAGAAGCTTGTTTTTGTTTCAGATTCAGGTTATGCTAATGGGTTGTTGGCTACCCCTGTTCCCATGTCACATACTTTCAACGGGAGAGGGTTAGCAACTACCAAAGACTTTATTTTAGCCTCACGTTCGCACGCGCACATGCCCCTCTCTTTTACCATGGGGGAAAATGCCCTGAGCGACCACTTCCCCCTTTCCTTATTGGTTAAGTTACCCATCTTGAGACCCAAAATTTCTAACAAGACTACACAAGCATTAGAAAATTTCGAACTGGACAAAACAAATGGATACACCTTAAGGTGGGTGAAAGTAGATCCTGACACCCTGGCTAAAAATGTGATTATGAATTGTAAGTCCTCAATCGACACCTGCTTAAATGTTTTAGCACCCAATGCTAACATTGTGCGCTCCTTTTATGAAATTTCCAAGGAGGTTAATAATCTGCTAACTATTCAGTATCGTAAGATTAAGAAAAATCATGGGTGGTTCGAAAGGAAATGCACCAAAGCTTATTCTAAGATAAACAAGCATTAGAAATGCAATCGGGCTCGGATTTATTTGAGTTTGAGCTAATGGCATTGTAAATGCCAATGTCTTTTTGCCATGTGTTATGGAGTGTGTGCATGTGGTGTGTAGTGGAAGTATCTTGGTTGAATTGTAATTTTACCAATGGTGGCATGCTGTGCTTTATATGAATATGTTTAAAAGTAAAGTGTACCATACTGCGATTGCTTGGTGGAAAAGTGCACTGCCGGCTGGAGGTGTGTGTGCCTGGTGGAAGGGTGCACTGACGGCTGGTGGGTGTGTGCTTGGTAAAAGCGTGCACAGATGGATAATGGTTGTTGGTGTTTGTGCATGGTGAAAGCATTCATTGACGGCTGGGGGTGTGTTGTTGTGTGTGTTGTTTTCTGTGTGCTGGTGAGTGTGTGGTGGTGAGTCTGTGGGGGTGAGCCTGGGGAGTGAGTGTGGTGGTGAGTGTGTTGTGTTGAGTGGTGACAAGTGTGTGGTGTTGAGAGACTGAGGTGTGTGGTTTGTGTGTGCGTTATGTGTGTGTGGTGTATGTGTGTGTGGTGTTTTCTGCACACTCACACACTGCCCCTACACATTCACACACTGCTCACCCGCACACTCCCAATGTCACCCTGCATAGTCACACACTGTTTACCCTGCACACTCATTCTGCACACTCACACAATGTGCACCCTGACACACTGTCTCTGCAGTCACTCTGCACTCACTGTCACTCTGCACTCACTGTCACTCTGCACTCACTGTCACTCTGCACTCACTGTCACTCATTGTCACTCTGCACTCACTGTCACTCTGCACTCACTGTCACTCTGCACTCACTGTCACTCTGCAATCACTGTCACTCTGCACTCACTGTCACTCTGCACTCACTGTCACTCTGCACTCACTGTCACTCTGCACTCACTGTCACTCTGCACTCACTGTCACTCTGCACTCACTGTCACTCTGCACTCACTCTGCACTCACTGTCACTCTGCACTCACTCTACAGTCACTCTGCCCTCACTGTCACTCTGCACTCACTGTCACTCTGCTGTCACTCTGCAATCACTGTCACTCTGCACTCATTGTCACTCTGCACTCACTCTGCACTCACTCTACAGTCACTCTGCACTCACTGTCACTCTGCACTCACTGTCACTCTGCACTCACTGTCACTCTGCACTCTACAGTCACTCTGCACTCTACAGTCACTCTGCACTCTACAGTCACTATGCACTCACTGTCACTCTGCACTCACTGTCACTCTGCACTCACTGTCACTCTGCACTCACTCTGCACTCACTGTCACTCTGCACTCACTCTGCACTCACTCTACAGTCACTCTGCCGTCACTGTCACTCTGCACTCACTGTCACTCTGCACTCACTGTCACTCTGCACTCACTGTCACTCTGCACTCACTGTGAATCTGCACTCACTGTCACTCTGCACTCACTGTCACTCTGCTGTCACTCTGCACTCACTGTCACTCTGCACTCACTGTCACTCTGCTGTCACTCTGCACTCACTGTCACTCTGCACTCACTGTCACTCTGCACTCACTGTCACTCTGCTGTCACTCTGCACTCACTGTCACTCTGCACTCACTGTAACTCTGCACTCACTGCCACTCTGCACTCACTGTCACTCTGCACTCACTGTCACTCTACAGTCACTCTGCCCTCACTGTCACTCTGCCCTCACTGTCACTCTGCCCTCACTGTCACTCTGCACTCACTGTCACTCTGCACTCACTGTCACTCTGCACTCACTGTCACTCTGCACTCACTGTCACTCTGCTGTCACTCTGCACTCACTGTCACTCTGCACTCACTGTCACTCTGCTGTCACTCTGCACTCACTGTCACTCTGCACTCACTGTCACTCTGCTGTCACTCTGCACTCACTGTCACTCTGCACTCACTGTCACTCACTGTCACTCTGCACTCACTCTGCACTCACTCTACAGTCACTCTGCACTCACTGTCACTCTGCACTCACTGTCACTCTGCACTCACTGTCACTCTGCACTCACTGTCACTCTGCTGTCACTCTGCACTCACTGTCACTCTGCACTCACTGTCACTCTGCACTCACTGTCACTCTGCACTCACTGTCACTCTGCACTCACTGTCACTCTGCACTCACTGTCATTCTGCACTCGCTGTCACTCTGCACTCGCTGTCACTCTGCACTCGCTGTCACTCTGCACTCACTGTCACTCTGCACTCACTGTCACTCTGCACTCACTCTGCACTCACTCTGCACTCACTCTGCACTCACTGTCACTCTGCAATCACTGTCACTCTGCACTCACTGTCACTCTGCACTCAGTCTGCACTCACTGTCACTCTGCACTCAGTCTGCACTCACTGTCACTCTGCACTCAGTCTGCACTCACTGCCACTCTGCACTCTCAATCTGCACTCTCAAACTGCACTCTCAATCTGCACTCTCAAACTGCACTCTCCACTCTCAATCTGCACTCTGCACTCTCAAACTGCACTCTCAAACTGCAATCTGCACTCTGCACTCTCAAACTGCACTATCAATCTGCACTCTCAATCTGCACTCTCAAGTCTCATACTGCACTCTCAAACTGCACTCTCAACTCTCATACTGCACTCTCAAACTACACTCTCAAACTGCACTCTCAAACTGCACTCTCAATCTGCACTCTCAATCTGCACTCTCAAACTGCACTCTCAAACTGCACTCTCCACTCTCAAACTGCACTCTGCACTCTCAAACTGCACTCTCAAACTGCACTCTCAAACTGCAATCTGCACTCTGCACTCTGATTATGCACTCTCAATCTGCACTATCAATCTGCACTCTCAATCTGCACTCTCAAGTCTCATACTGCACTCTCAAACTGCACTCTCAAACTGCACTCTCAATCTGCACTCTCGAACTGCACTCTCAAACTGCACTCTCAAACTGCACTCTCAAACTGCACTCTCAATCTGCACTCTCCACTCTCAAACTGCACTCTGCACTCTCAATCTGCACTCTCAAACTGCACTCTCAATCTGCACTCTCAATCTGCACTCTCAAACTGCACTCTCAATCTGCACTCTCAACTCTCAAACTACACTCTCAAACTGCACTCTCAAACTGCACTCTCAATCTGCACTCTCAAACTGCACTCTCAAACTGCACTCTCCACTCTCAATCTGCACTCTGCACTCTCAAACTGCACTCTGATTCTGCACTCTGATTCTGCACTCTGCACTGCCCGTAGTCCCATCACACGCAGGCGGCTATGCCCGAAAACAAATGGAAGCGCACTAGCTGGTAAAACAGTCCTGAGGGTTAATGCTCCTGCTGCTGAGGTATGGGTGTAGCCTGCAGGTCTCAGGGAAGAATCCAATGGACAAACCTAGGTGAGCGACTGTACATTCTCTAAGCTCCGTGTTTAATTTGCAGATCACACCCTCGTATCCGGGTAAGATAGCTCAGTTGGTTAATGTTGCTGCAATCTTTGTATATTCACGAGGCAACAGGGTTGAACGCTGGTCAAGTACATCAGTGAGTTAATGGTTCTTCAGCCAGTGTCTCCTTCTGCCCATGGTTACGAGGAGCCAAAGCAGGGGCCAGGCCCACCCAAATGTGAACTTTGGCCCACCCAATCACGGCAGAAGAGGCCACGGAGAAGGCACCTGTTAAGTGCTCCATCAATCTCAACGTCAGCATGTCGAAATGTTGTTTTCACCGTCTTTAAAATTGAAAATGGGTTTTGGGGTTAGAGGTGAGAGAGGAAACAAGTTAACAGGGACAGCCAAGCTCAGGCTCTGGCTTGGCTCTTAGAGCCATGCACAATCCGAGCCCTGAAAATGTTTGCTATGTAAAACATATAACAAACATCATGTAATTTGTTATTTATGGTGTAGTTTTCTCAACTATTGGGTGAAACCTGACGATTTTATATCTCTGCAACTGTAATGTTAATTGTGCTTATATAGAGCTTCATGCCTCTGACGCGTCGCCAAAGCGCTTTACCGAACGGGTACCATCTGTGAGGAAGTGCTTGATCGCAATAATTTGCAGAGGTCTTGTGGGAAGAGTTTAGTGTCACTCATGAGTGACTGACCAGAGTGGCCCTCTTATTCTGTCTGTTCAGTACTGGAGAGAAGAGAGTGAGTGATAGCGGACACATGGTTTAACATTAGTTGGTTTCTAACACACACATGCCCGCTTGTACGTATGTTAAGTTGCATGTGGCTGCTTTGAAACGGGCATCTTTTACCCAATTCGAAGCGCTCCATGGTGCATCTAGCCAGCTCCTAGGCACTCTTTATTGCATCTGTCCTGTTTCGCCGATACAGATGAGGGAGGGGGCCTGTCTCAGCGCCGGATGAGTGAGGCTAATGAAGCCCTTTCCCGGCCTGGCATGCAGCAGCTGCGCGCTGAGCGCTGCTGAATGGTGAACGCGCCCGGCCATCTGGATTCACTTACGGAGGCACCCTGACAGCTCCTAATTATAATTAATGTACTTCTTTGCGCGCACACGAACGAAAAATGACCAACATGGTGGACGAAAACTACATTTACCCTATCACTTCAAGGCTATTAAAACGACACCACAACGAAGACGAATCACTGGCCAGATGACATAACACACTAAGGAATGTGTGGAATTTGTCTCGCCAAAGCCCTAGGAGATACTTTTTTTCCTCTTCTTTAACATTAGGATCTCGAAACTCCTCCCACTTACGTGGGCGGAGGCCTCGCCCTAAAAAGGAACTGCATAAGCAGCCCAGATCATTACTCAGAGTCAGACAGGCTAGATCAGAATATAGAGGGGCGGTCTTAGAGAGGAAGCGTACTTTACGTAATGAAGCATGGTACTCCCTTCATAGTGCGGCGTAATTGAAGGATAGTGCTGCCTTTTGGAAAGTTCTGAGGGCCCCTTTTCTGTCTTCTAATGATGGCCCATCTGTAGACATAGCCATTTCTGAAGAAACTTGAATTACCCATTTTTCCGGGTTGTATAGTGACCAAGGAAACCAGGGGTCGACATTGACTGACACTACTAGTGACAATTACGACCGGGTCGATCTTAAAATTACCCTGGAAGAAGTGAACAGGGCCCTGGCCCTTAGTCTGAGAGGCAAGGCACGTGGTCCCGATGGGGTACCAGTTGATCTGTTTAAATTTAACGTGCCTTTTTGGGGGCCCCTATTAATCCAAGTCATTTACTCCAGCATTAAATCAAGTTTCCCCAAGACCTGGGTGGAATCCACCATTATTCCTATTTTTAAAAAGGGGGACCGGCATTACCCGGGGTGCTACAGACCTATCTCCCAGTTGGATTCTATGGTGAAAGTGGCCGGGTGGGTATATTAGAGCGCCTGCAAAATTGGACAAAGGACATCCAGATTTTATCTGACCTACAGTATGGTTTTCGTGCCGGGCATGGCACAATAGAACAGAGTCTGAACTTAGCCATCCTGGTGGGCAAATATACTAGAGCCAAACAGGGTAGCCTGTTTTGTGCTTTTGTGGACCTCACCGCGGCCTTTGGCTCTGTAAGACATGAAAGGCTGTGGGAGGTCCTTGAGGCAGCAGGGGTGGATCCCCATATTATTGTTTTTTTTTAAGATGCTTATATAGTGGAGCTGTTGCAAGTGTGTGGTACGGTCTGGGTGGGAGTGTTCTAAGACTTTTCCTATTAGGGGAGACGGCAGAAAAAGTTGTGTTCTGGTCCCCTTCCTTTTTAACCTTTACATTAACGGACTAGGTGAAGTACTAGTACCGAAGAGTAAACATTTTCCCAGAGCCGGAGGCCGTCCCGTAGCGGCACTCCTTTATGCGGATGATGCTGTGTTAATGGCTTGCACCGAAAATGGCCTCCAGAGGGTCTTGGATAGTTTTAGTGAGTTTATGACAGACGATGGTCCTAATATAAACATCTCAAAGACCTTTGTGCTGGGTCTCCCTTACATCGCTGATGTTATAAAACTAGAGCCAATACTTCTGTGGCGCAGAGTTTGGTGCAAATAGGGAGATCCTGCAAGATAGCTTGAGGCTGGAAGGGGCGCTAACGATTCCCTGGATCAAGTTTGTATATGATTTCATGAACAATTTGGGACATCTAGAGTTTTCCCCTGATCCAAACACTCTGCTGGCAATTCCAAATAAGACTTTAAGAAAAGAGGGTCTGCATTTATTGGAATCCAGCAGAATGGCAGGGGAAGTTTCCAAAATTAGTGTAAGGCAACATCAGTTGCTAATCACAACCTAATTAGACCATACCTAATTTTTGTACCCGAGACATTTGATAGATTTCTTCTAACAAGATTTATTTATTTATTTATTGCCATTTATAAAGCGCGACGTATACCCGAAGGCGTCTTGGCGCTGGTTAATTTGCAGACTTCAGATGGTTATTAAATGCTCCAACAGGTTACCCACTTGTTTAGAGATTATTGGGTGAACAACCACGTCTTAAGTCTCTTACGAAACTGGAGGAGTGTGGAACAGGTTCTGATGTCCTGGGGCAAAGTGTTCCAGAGTTTGGGGGCAGCGACCATAAAGCGACGATCACCCCATGACACTGTTTTAGCGCGAGGGACCACTAAGTAGTTGCAGTTGGAGGATCGAAGCTGACGGGAAGGTTGATATGGGAGCAATTGCTCTGTTAGGAAATGCGGACCTTGCCTTTTTAGTGCTTTGTAAACTATACATAGCGACTTAAATTTGATCCTATTCTGGATCGTCAACCAGTGGAGTCGTGTGATAGCGTCCGATATGGGCACAAACTTTGGAATTCCAACAAGCAGACGTGCTGCCGCATTTTGTATCGACTGCATTTTTCTCATGACTCTAATTTGGGTGTTGAGGAAAAGCCCATTGCAATAATCCAATGATGTTAAAACCAATGAACTAACCAAGGTTTTAATGGCGGTCGCTGGAAGATAGGGACTTATTTTCCGGATCATGCGACGTTTATGGTGGGATGTAGAGGCCACTTTGTTGGCATGATCCATGAAATTTAGGCCATCATAAAAGGTGACTCCCAGATTTCTTACTTTGGTTACTGGCTTAGGGGGGGCACCGAGTGTAGAAGGCCACCAGAAGGCAGACCAGTCCGGTGAGAGAGGTCCAAAAATCATCACCTCAGTTTTTTCTGAGTTGAGTTTCAGGCAATTTATAGCCATCCACTCTCCTATCTCTGTCAATCCATTTTGGAAGCGTTGGGCGATTTCCCCTCCGTCACCCCTAATGGCCATAACCAATTGCATGTCGTCTGCATATGAGGTTAGGCTCATCCCGTGTGCTTTGATGACATTAGCAAGGTCCGACACATAGATATTAAATAGTGTCGGACTCAGGGATGAGCCTTGAGGTACCCCACATGGCAGCGTCAACTTGGCAGATTGGTAAGGTCCAAGAGTGACGGCCTGGGTTCTATCGGAGAGAAACGAGGCGAGGAGGTCTCTTGCCGTGAGGCAAATGCCCATCTTTTCGACACGATCGACCAGGATCTTGTGGTTGACCGTGTCGAAAGCGGCTGAGAGATCCAGCAGTACCAAAACTGCTGTCCCACCCTGGTCTCTTATAAGTCGCACATCATCGGAGGCTTTAATTAAAGCGGTTTCGGTACCGTGATATTTCCGAAATCCGAACTGAGTATCGTCCAGCAGTCTATGTGTCTCAATGTACTGTGATAATTGCATATTCATAGCCTTTTACACCACCTTGGCTATGAAAGGCAAACTGGCAATTGGCCGGTAGTTTTTTAACTCAGTCTTGTCCAGCCCAGGTTTCTTTAGAAGAGGTTTGAGCAGTGTGGATTTTAAAGACTGAGGATATGTCCCCGAACACAAGATTGAATTACATACTTGCGTCAGAACAGGTATGATTGAATCCATCACCGGTGGGAGAGCCGAAAATGGACAAGGATCCAACATGGATCCCGTTTTAATTGTGGAGACGATATTTAGTATATGGTCTTCAGTTAGTGGTTTGAAACAGGTGAAAAATGCAGTTAAAGGTGTGTTTGGGACAAAAGGAATTGTTGTGACGGACTTGATGAGAGTGGATTTAGAAGTGAAGGCTTGGTAGATGTCATCAACTTTAGAAAAGAAAAAGTTAGCCAAAGCATCACACATAACTTGGGATGGGGGTGGAGTTAGGTCGGGGATGTTGCCTGAGAGGGATTTAGTAATTTCATATAATTTTTTGCTGGAGTTCTTTGCCTGCTCAATTTGATCCGAATAGAGAGATTTTTTTGCCTTTATAATCATGGTTTTGTAAGCAGCCAATGAGTCTTTATAGCGGGTCTTGCTTACTTGGTCATACGTCTTTCTCCATTGTCTTTCACAATGCCTGTTTTGTTGTTTTTGTTGTTTTAATTCATCCGTATACCACGGTGCAGTTGGAGTAGACCTGTTCTTGGATATTGACTTAGTAGGGACCAGGAGATTCATGGCGTGGCCCAACCTGTCCTGAAATAGTTGTGTGGCCATAGTCGAGTCGGGCGAGATCAACGGGCGTGTGCTGTCAAGCTGATTTCTTAGGTCTGGCTGATTAATATTATGCCAAGCTTTAAAGGAACCCAGACCAGAGGGAATGGTTGCCTTGTTCGAGGATTTGTTTATTGCCAGAGTGCAGAATACCACGTAGTGGTCTGTCCATGGCATTGGTAAAATATCCGATACCTGGAGCGCCTGAACATTGGAAAAGATGCCATCTAAGATATGTCCCACCCGATGAGTGGCTGATGTAACCAGTTGTTGAAGCCCCAAGGTTTCCATGTCTGAAATAAGAGCCAAGGTGTCTTTATAGGTAATGTCCACAGATTAATGTCTTGGTCGACAATGAATAATTGGTCCCATGTACTGCTTCTATGTCCATGTAATAATACCTGTGAACAATCTACAATTCACCTAGGCCTGTTTTACAAATTTTATATTGACCCAAGGAAAATTTGGATAATTCCATTCTTAAGAAATTCAGGTTTACGACAGTGTTGCCCAGCCCTGATTTTACTCCAGCTACTGGAAAATGAGCACATAGCATGGAGAGTACCTATGTTTTTATAGAAGGCGTTTTATCTTAGTAAACGTATTACAATAATTGAGCCGTAAAATGCATATGTTCCTCCGTGGGTACGTGATTTTATTGCAGGAAATTAATTGGAATTATTGAAATCTTGTATTCTTGTACTCATCAAGTAGAATTTTTAAATCTTTTGTTATTTTTGCAAAATTAACATGAAATGTAATCGATTTTATGTGCTTTCATGACTGCTTAAAAAACAGCCGAATAAACATTTATTTGAAAAAAAATATAACTCAACTGGGCAAAACTCATTTACAGTACCAGAGCACATACATTATGACACAGTGCACAGCCATAAAGCCAATAAAAATGATGTCCTGCTGAAACATCTAGGGTGGCAGCGAGGAAAGGTAACATTGATACACTATATATTTATCTGTGTTTTAAGTGCTCTGTACCAAAATAGCAAAGCTTCAGCACGTTCTGAAACTACAGAATTGTCATGTAGCCTCTTAAATAGAAAACCTTAATACAAAACAGGAAGGAATGTGATAGCATTCATCTTTTAAATAAAAAATGTGCTAAACATTACGAACTGTGTTCTTAAAATCGATTTGTTTGCAGTACTTTGACAGTAGCGCAAATATATAAGTAAGTGAGTGGTTTTGCCTTTGGTATTCGTTATGTATTCTGGGTCCTTATTTCAGCCCTTCTTGGCTTAATGACTTTACCATCGTGTTTCATGTTTAGGTGATGATACCATAGATGCAGTGGGCTATGCAAAACTTAAACTGCCAGGAGATTTACTAAAATGTCAATGTACAATTCCCTTTACCACCCACTGTAAAACCTGTCAATTTTTCGTAAACAAATTATCTGAACATTTGGTTATCTCCAGCCACATCCAAAAAATAACAGCCAAAAACAATGAATTATAAAGTTTGCTTCACATTTATTACCCTTTACACTTGTGTGTACATGACAAGATTTACAGTATAAACACAAAGAAGTTCATATTCTATGCACTTCTTCTGCTTCTAACGGTCAGGCGTTCTCATTATTCAGCTTTCTGGAATGCAAATAACAATACAATAATTAAGGATAGTAAGCATCCATTTCAACAAAGAATAATAATGCTTAGTGATAAATAATTCAATTAATGTGCAAGAACCCTTTTGAGATAGCAGTTCTTCAGTCTTGTAATCAGAGGGTAGTAAAGGATATGCTAAATAATAACTCAGTCATTAGTGATAATCTATCATTCTGCCCCCTTAGACCCCAAACTCTGTGACATGTGGAATGGCTGATATCTATTTATTATGTCAGCAGCATATGGAGATATGGAATCAAACACTAGTTTATACAAAGATTAGACATATAAAGTGTGATATTCTGGATTCCATGCTCCCTGTGAAACAACCCTTGTGGCCCTTGGTGCTGGCATTGCCAGTGTATGCATGCTTCCTAAAGCTATGGATTTATTGGTGCATGCAACCCAGTGGAATACAAAGCCGCTGTTCATGTGCAAGTCCTCCAGGCCACACGTGCTTTTTCTCTAATTCAACAGAATACCCAAAGCCCAGCTCTTACCTTGCCCATGCCAATGTCGCGGCTCTTCACTCTCATCTTGTTGACCTGAGACTCTGCAATGTCTGCGCGCTCTGAAGCCTCCTCCAGCTCATGCTGAGTCTTTCTGAATCTAGACAGGTGGGTGTTTGCCTGTTCCTCCTGAAACCGGTATAACATAGTGTTCTGTTAATGCAGTCTGAGTAAGTGTAACTCATTATCAGCTTAGAATGTTTCAGTGTATGACTTCCCGTTTACTCACTTGTTCCATCATTCACATCTAAACAATACTGTGTGTAACAAAGAAGATGCCCGAGCACTACAGGTGTGAATGCACCTACATGACTGATCTTAGATTAACATATGTAATAACACATCAACCCATATATGAGTACATACACTTACATTGGTTTCCTACATCGTAGCTGATCAGACCCCACACACTTACTAGGGCAAAAACGTTTGCCTTGAAACTGGTCCTTTGTACATCTTTATAAAATGGTACATTTCATAGTTTCAATTCTACTGTATGCCTCTAAATCACATTTACCATCAATTTTATATATGAGTATGGACAAACTGAAAGAACGTATGTTCTCCGATAAGAAAGGTAATTCCTTAGAATGTTCCAGACTCTGATATTTTCCTTCCTCTCTTAGTCTTGATCCAGAATGGAAACACCAGTGTGTTGGGCGTATGTTCATAAGCTTAATTGCGGTTCACTATTATTTCTTCCTACAACGATCTAAGATAGCTTTTTCTAACGCAGTGCTCTAGAAAAGGCTTGCCAGTGCATTATCACATGACTCCTCTTAATACTAACACTGTTAGGTTTAGTAGGTGGCATAACTGGAATACATATTTTTCCATGACTCATTTTAAAAAAAATATTTTCAAAATATTTGACTGAAATGATTGCAATAAGCTCTCAGCTAAAAAGAGGAATTGTGGTCTTACAAAGAGCTTGTCAAGGACGATACAATCCTATGGTATATAGTGAGTTGGAATTCGTATAAAATACTTACAGCATCCTCTACTTGTCTCTTGTATGCTTTCACCTTCAACTGCAACTTGTCCACCAAGTCCTGGAGCCTAAGGACATTCTTTTTATCCTCTTCAGACTGTAAGTAAAAGCACAGTTCGTCATTCCAAGTGGGAAAATGACAACATTGTGTTAATATTGCCCAACAAAGCTCCCAAAACCCAGTCCACCGTAGTTACCTGGTAGGTGACCTCCTTGAGTCGCCTCTCATACTTGCGCATTCCCTTAATGGCTTCTACTCCACGCTTCTGTTCTGCCTCAAGTTCATTCTCCAGTTCATGCACCTGCAGGATTACATTTTTGGTGATATTACAATTTCATTTAGTGCTCTTGAACAGTTCTTTTGCTTTGACAATTTTTTAAAAATGTTATTCTAGTCTTCATTCTTGTTAACATCTCGCCAACTTGTCAGGACTGGTTGTGTGTTTAAGGACATCTTTAACAGGTTTACATGACCAGACATATCCTGTTGAGCTGTATGGCAATGTCTATGCATAGCACTTTCATTCACTAGCTAGAGACCATATGAGAAAACGTTTTTCTATATTTGTGAGTTTACTCCATTATTTGGAGCTAATTTCCAAATATTTTAAAATGTATAAAAAACTTGAGAAGATGTGATAGGTACAGCTACTGAAGATTACTTATATGCATCAGAATGAGTAAATGTAGCAGATGTATATTTACACAAATATTTAGGTAGCCGCTATTTATGGCTCACATTTTCCTTATTACCCACTCACCCTGAGAAGAAAATACTTTTTCTCCAGGGAGAAACCCATTTCTTGCCCACCCCGGGGTGTACATCTCATCAATTGACACACTGACTGCAGATTTACCCTTGTCCTTGACAAGAATAATAGTAAGTCGTATTTATACAGGCAATGTACCAAATGCCTGTGAAGTTTTCCCTAATTTTGAATCCATCAACACCCACTCTCTGCTCCTGTGAGGACATTTACTCATGCCATTTAATGTGCGTGTGTAATTTCATTTGTGAGTACAAATGCACGTTCTGTGAAAAACAGCTATGAATTTACAGTCAAACCCCTCAAAGTATTATAGGGAAGACTTACTTTCCCTCTGCATTGGTTATATTTCGATTTAGCCAGCATTTCTACTTATATTGATAGTTTAAATATGTTTGTGGTAATGTTGTACAGATATTGATAATGTTGTAACGAGATTGTGCAAGTATTACTCATATGTGTATAGAATAAATATTTTGATGAGGAGACATTGAAAAGAATGAAGGATCAAGTGGTGCCCCAAACTGAGTATGTATTGTGCAATTAATGGCATAGGCATCAGAGGTCTATACCCTGGCTTCCAGTTTCTGAAGCTGCTTCTTGCCACCCTTCAATGCCAGCTGCTCAGCCTCATCCAGGCGGTGCTGCAGGTCCTTCACTGTCTGATCCAAGTTCTTCTTCATCCTCTCGAGGTGGGCACTTGTGTCCTGTTCCTTCTTCAGCTCCTCAGCCATCATGGCTGCCTGTGTGTGGAAAGCAAAAGCCATAATAAGCAAGTGCCACCTCTTTTGTAATACAAGTTTCACTGAAAAATGAAGTGTGTTGTACACAATTTCATTATGCATATATAATGTTAAGCTACTTGCTTTAACTCTTAAGTTCTGAGAAGTAGATGGAAGTGAAAGAGTGAACAGTTTACCCAACTGTCAACTGGAGTTGGTGATAGTATCTTAATTGAACTGATTTAGACTATCATAAGCAAAAATATTGTCTGATAGGAATATCATCTACAGAAATATCAACCCATTGTGGATTTTCCATTATTTATTACAATTGGCTAATATTTTTATCACAATGTATAGAAAACAATTTTTCTGTCAAATGATATTTTAGTTGCGATATTCTGGTACCTTAAGAATTTTTAAGATGGAAACATCTTAGCAATACCTGCTGGGATATCAGCAGTGACCATGAGTACATCTACTGCACTAGCTCTGAGACAGTGAAGCTGAAAATGTGTTTCGGCTGCATTGAAACTCTTCTTATGCCTGAGTGGGGACAACATTTAACACATCTTATGCACAGCAATGAGATTACAACTATCTTTCAATAGCATTTTTTGAAAAACTGTGATGTCACCGCGAAACCCTTGCAGGGGTTGACTAAAGTACACCGCTGTGGCCAAGAGTCATCATCCATTGCTCAGAGGAATGAGGAGTAGGCCTTACTCCTCAGTCCTTCCAGCAGGAATGCTCTCTTTACTGAGGGTTTTCCTGAAAGCCAGATGCAACTGACAAAAGAGGAGCTCGGAGAAATAACGGGTTTCTTCTTTTGCTACCTCATCTGGTCATCTTTATAATTCTGCCTACACTTTGGGATTTTTCAAGCTTTCACACTGAAAACGCACCTTAGGGAAGTTTAATCAATAAAATGAAGATGAATCGGTGTAAGTACAATGAACCCAACTGCCATGATATTGCAACGGAGACTAGGAACTCACTGGTAAAAATGTCTGGTGTGGCCCTTAAAGCTGCTAAAGTACTGTCACTGAAAGACATCATGTTTTTCCAAACTGTACATTGAGTATGTACTGGGATTATTATCTGAGAAGCCACTTTCAGTATAATGTTTATATCTGGATGCCCTGCTACGGTGCCTAATTTGTTAAAGAATAGGGGCCGTGATAAACGTTTTGTTCAGAAGTAGGCACCCAGCTTTATCAAATGTCAAAGATGCCACATGCCAAGGCTGCCTAATCCGGATCCACCTCATGTCTCCTTCATCCACCACAGACACTCTCTGCCCATATATGTAGCACTTTCTGGCTCTTTTCTCATCCTTGCTTTCTTTGTCGATGATTTCCACCTTTTTGTTCCTTTCCGCCTGTAACCCGAGACTAAATTAAGCACTGCTCTGCTGAAAATAAACTGCTTTGCAAATTTAAAGTTAATAACTTGGTAGAGGTAGGTGCCCTACTTGAATTAAGTTTACTTTTGGAGCCACCCCGGTGATGCATTTCCATTCATGCCCTTCACCGACCTTAAACAAGTTTAAAAAGAAATCCTGATTCCCAATTGAATTACAATATTACTAAAGACAACAAGTACTTACATCTGTGATTGCCTTTTTCGCCTTTTCTTCTGCATTTCTTGCCTCCTGGATGCTTTCTTCTACTTCACTCTGTAGCTGAGAAATATCCGTCTCCATCTTCTTCTTCGTATTGATGAGACTGGTGTTCTGGGAAGTAAAGGGGTCATTGTCAATTGAAGCATTAATATTAAAGCAAAGTGCATGAGCAAACATGTCAGCACCGAGAAACTTTCAGTATACCTGAGTGTGTAGCAGCTGCACCCTCTCAGTGACATCGAGAAGTTCCTGTTCAGCCACTTTGCGGCCACGCTCAGTCTGTTCCAGAGCAGCTCTCATCTCCTCAATTTCTGCAGCCATCAGATTGCTTCTTCGCTCAACCATGGCCACCTGTTCTTTCAAATCTTCATTGCTTCGAAGAGCATCATCCAGGTGAATTTGGGCATCCTTTGTGGAATTGAATAAACAGAGTGTGATTTGCAATCTATTGACAGTTGGTAGTACAGCTGAGAAAAAGTAAAGACAGCCAATTGGATCATTTACCTTGAGTTGCGCTTGCACATTCCTGAGCTGTTTCTGTGCTTCAGCTGCCTGGCGGTTGGCATGTCCCAACTGAATTTCCATCTCATTGAGATCTCCTTCCATCTTCTTCTTTAGCCTGAGGGCATCATTCCTGCTCCTGATCTCAGAATCCAAAGTGCTTTGTAGGGATTCCATGGCCCTCTGGCTATTACGCTTGATTTGATCGATTTCCTCGTCTTTCTCTGCAATCTTTCTATCAATCTCAGATTTCACCTGGTTCAGCTCGAGTTGTACACGCAGGATTTTAGCTTCTTCATGTTCTAAGGATGCCTGAAAACATTAAGAAGTATTGCAGCACTTAAATTAATCTCTACATAAAAACATAAATAGTTTTGGCCAATATGGCTTTAACGGTATGTACTTGCCTCAGCTTCTTCCAAGGCAGATTGGAGTTCGGATTTCTCTTGCTCAGTTTGTTTCTTAGCTTTTTCCAGTTCATGAATACTTTTGCTGCCTTCCGCAATTTGTTCGGTTAGGTCAGATATCTCCTCTATAAATTTGAAAAACCATGCGTTGTTGTATCTGGCATGTCAGTATTAAAATTAGCCATTCGGTACATAGTATGGAGCACTAATTACACAATATATTATTAAGATAAACAGTTGTGATTTGTTATCGATATATGCTAGAAAATCATGAGTATTCCAGTTATTTGAAAAGTCAATAGAAGACAAAAAGGCTTTCTTCTCTACAGCCGCCTTGAAATATCATGACAATCTAAGGATATTAACGTGTATAAGCTGAACCCTTACTTTTTGAAAACATGAATCTCATCATGATGATACAGCACCCCAACCTTGTAACATGCCTGGGACTTCTTCTCAGTACAGTTTTTCACCCCCATTTACCTCATTGAAGTGCGGAGACTGCTTCTAAAACTACCACGCGTATTAATCATAATTTGCATTCCACTTAAAGGTATATACACCACCTTTGTGACATATATGAACTCATATTTCCACTTGCAATACAAAAAACGCATAATCCACTGAGGTTTCCTTCTAAGGCTGCTTCCTAATACCATTATAAAACATCTGCCATACCCTACACTCCATCTGATATTACTGCACTCAGCTCTCTCAAAGTACAAGAGTTGTCTTTTAATGCTTCAAAATCCTATTGTTATCATGTACATAAGAGTCTATAATCATAAAAATAGAGCACCAGTCTTATAGTTTTTCAACACAGTCTGAGTCTATCTGACCAAATATTCATAAACGGTATGCTATCCTATCAGAGGATATTCCAAGTTGACTTTACAATATAGATGCACATTCTATCAGAGGCTGTGCCATTTGATCCTTATACTATAAAAGCGCTCTATCATGAGGCACCACCATATACTCATCATGATGATGTCATTATGAGGAGGCTAGAGCAGCCCACTGTAATGATGTGCATGAGGATCTCAATGAGGTCAGAACACCTTACCCCATTGACACTACTGACATAATTTCTCGTCCAAACCGCAATCCACAAAAGCAGTGGTCCCTCAAGGTTCTATCATCTCGCCCATGCTTTTCAACATCTACATGAAGTCTTTACCAGTACTGATCAATAAATTTCACCTCACATTCTACAACTATGCAGATGACACGTAAATACTCCTTCAACTGGAATGGCCGAAAGACATTGGAAAATCACCAATTTTCAGCTGCCTCAGAGCCATGGATCAGTGGATGACTTGGATCCATCTCAAATTGAATGCTTCAAAAACTGAAATACTCACGTGTGGCAATTGGAAAAATTACAACCCGCTTGCCGCATGGCCTGATGAACTGGAATCACTGCCTAAAGTATCGAAGGAAGTAAGAAACCTCGGAATGACCATAGACTCCAAGCTGTCAATGAATGTCCAAGTGGATAAACTAGCAAGATCAAGCTTTGCTACTATAAAAACGCTGCGACTAATTTTCCCTCATTTGGGATTTCCACACAAGGTCCAAGCTACCATCTCCCTTGTTCTATCCAAACTCGATTACGCCAATAACCTCTTCCACGGATCACCTTTAACAACCATGAAAAGACTACAACGGATTCAGAACTCGGCTGCCAGACTACTCTTGCATCTCAAACCACGAGACCACATCTCCCCTGCCTTGAAAGCCCTGCATTGGTTAATGGTTGCCAGAAGATCCACGTTCAAGCTGCTTTGTATTACCCACAAAGCAATACATGGAATAGGACCACTCTTCATCAAGAATAAAATCACCAAACACATTCAACAAAGGAACCTCCGCTCTACAGGAGCATCTCGCCTCAAAATCACACCATACAAGAAAAAAAACATGGGTGGCTCTTCCTTCTCTGTTCAAGCAGCCAAACTATGGAACTCTTTACCCCCCAACATAAGATCCACCGACAACCACCTTATCTTCAGAAAACTACTCAAGACCTGGCTCTTCCCCACATAAGCACCATACGGAAACAGAAATTTACAGCACATCCCTCTGTATATAAGCATTTGTTTTCACTATAGACGTGTACCTATCTTTGTGTATTACTTTATAAAACATGTAACATAATTATGTTGTTTAGAGAAAATAAAAAATAAAATAATAATAACAATAATAATAATAATATTCATCTTTGGTCTACATGTACATACTTCTATTGTGCATCTATGTATCTTCCATGTACTTGGATCTGTGTGTCTGTTACTTTTCTCCTGAAAAAGCATATCCAATGTACTACCCTATTTCTCATCCTGTGCCTCTATCAATATATTTAATCTAAATATACTTACTTCCTTTATGTATCTATATACTTTCAATGTACTTATGGATCTATATATTTATCACTTTCTTCTAATTTAGCATTTCCAATGCACTAGCCTATTTCTCAGCCTATACTTCGCTCAATATATCTTCTAGCCCGACCTTCTGACTCATCTCAAACTTCTTTCTACTACTCCTTCTAATGCACTACCCTATCTCTCATCCTATACATCTATCAATATATCCTCTACATCCACTCTCTCATTTATCCCAAACCCCATAGCACTACTATGATCGCCAAAATAACCCTTTCTAGACTCTCTCCTGCTCTACCCCTCCTTGCATTATCTGACATCTCTTTTTACTGCACCGATCCCCTAAAACAAACCTTTCTAAACTCTCCCCTCTGACTCCTTCCCTCCAAAACTCCTTTTTACTCATCCAAAAGCCTCTTCCTACTGCTAAGACCTAAAAAAAAAGAAAAATCCTTCACTCTTTTATCCCGCAACTATCCTTTTTCAATCAAAATTAACAGACTAACATGTTCACTTCTCAAATTCCATATTCCATTTTCAACTATACGAATATACTGCCCAAATAACTGAATAACATATCTACTACTCAAATTACTTTATATTTATACTATACTAATTTTCAACACTAATCCTTTATGGGTTCCGGAGTGGCGTGCTACTCGCCAGAAAAGCGCTTCAATACCCATCAGGGGTAACAAGTGCTATATGAATGCATATCTTTCTTCCACTTTTATCCATCCGCTATCCTTCTCACTCCAAGTAACAGACTAATATCCACCACTGAAATTACCTCATATTTCACCATATTAATTCACCACTAATCCTTTATAAGCTTCCTGAATAGCATGCGTCAACAAGCGAGCGATAAATAAATACAAACCTTTGTCCTACTCTATCCTTCTGCTATCATTCCAAATTCAAATAACTGACTAACCTGTCCACCACTTAAAATGTACTTGCATGTTTCACTATACTAATTCAATACTAATCCTCTAAGGGTCCCGGAGTAGCGTGCTACCCGCAGAAAAAGCGCTTTGACGCCTCGTCAGGGGTAGTAAGCGCTATATAAATGCAATTACAATGCAATACAATAGAATAGTTTATTGAGTAGGGAGTAGCATCAGCAATGTCCCATCCATAATGGCAGTCAGCAGATACATGACTGACCACATTCTACAGCTCTTTAACATTCTAAACAAGCATTCTACATTCTACAACCCACATGTACTAACCAAGGATACCACACTTTCATTTCAAGTATGTTTGTAACCCCTATATGAGTAGACGAAACTGTATTATACCAAACAACCCAAATAGGATGAGGAAAAGTCTGAAAGAGTAATGAAATGTATTTGTGTACTTAGCTTTAAAAACGTACATCTATAAAATATGTATTTATGCCTACAAAGCAAAGACACCCTGGCTGAATCCAGCACTTACGCTGAAGGTTTTTATTTTCTCTCTTGAGAGTCTCAAGCTGGTCCAAGGATTCCTCATAGGCATTCTTCATTTTGAACAGTTCTGTGCTCAAGGACCGCGTCTCTTTCAGAGAGGCTTCAAGGTCAGCCTGGGCTTCATCATGCTTTTGTTTCCATTCTGCCAGAACCTATGGAATCATACCATTTACAAGTTATAGAACACATGTTAATCTTCCGTTACACTTGCATCTTAACAGAGTTTCTCTCAGAATATCTGTTATCTCTCAGACCAAAAGTCAAATAATTGTTCTATTTTCTACCCAAATGCCATCTGTGTGCTCCTGAGCTCTCCTGAACTTTTGCTTCTATTGTGCATACAACATTGTATGTCAGGTTACAACATGTCATTCCATATTTTGCCTCCACTTGTATTTTTTAGGATTGGGCAGAAGGGCCTGATTTGTCTTTCCATTGCATCGGAAAACTAGTGTATGAGTTCACTGCCTTCAAGGTCTAGATGTCAGAAGGATACACAATTCCACAATCCTCATATTCTCTCACGAGTTTTGATTATTATGCCATAGACCAGTCCCATAATGTCACCCTTCGAAACTGCATGTGCTTGAGTGAATATTTACCCTCGCAAACAGTGGTAAATAGCCAAGTGTGCCAAGAGTGCAACGGGGTTGCATATTCGCTGTGTTACCTGAGTTAGCATTCCTAAATGCTGAAGGATAAGGTGTCCACTAAAATGACGTTCCAGTCTATGGAAATGAGTGTGTTAAGACTTCTTTCTAATGCATTTATTAAAGCACCACATTATTTGAAACAGTTATAAAATGTGGTACTCTCTTCCATCAGTAAGAGCACATTTATAGTTCCTTGTTTCTGATGTGTTGTTAAGAAGAGGGATGCTTTCTTGTTTAGATGTCCACTTTTGTGGACAGCTAGACGTCAGATCCTCTCCTCTGAAACTTTTTCTACAAGAATCCACAACCTCCATTCTGTATTCAGGCCATCTGGTATTCTTAAATATGTCCATCTTGAAGTCTGAAGTCATGACAATGAACATTAAGGGTCTGTTGGTCCCTTCTAGAGGTAGAGCCAGAATAGCTTATTGTCTGTAATGTGGCATGAAAAGCTAGAAGTTGGTGCTTATTTACAATTTTGTCCTGAACATCTTCTTAAATTACACAGCAAACTCAGGATTATGACATATTAGGATCTGATTTATATACTAAAATGTAAATTCAATGTTTCTGGTTTGCATAAAGGAAAATAAGCTTGGGGGTGTTTTTCTAAATTGCAGTTCAATATTGGACCTCCCCCAATTGCAAAGAAGAGAATTTGAAACTTTGTGTTTTTTAACTAACAAACAGAAAACGATGTGTCCCACCTAAAACAATGTGTTTACAGAAAATAACTGTAGGAATTCAGTAATGTAAAATGTAAGATATTCCACAAAGGTTTTCCCAAATCACCTTATCAAAGTTCTTCTGCTTCTTGTCTAGAGCTGCACAGGCTGAATTTGACCTCTCTACGTCAATCATAAGATCTTCAACTTCATTCTGAAGTCTCTGCTTTGTCTTTTCCAATGAGGCACATTTAGAATTAACTGCTTCAATTAGTTCTTCTGCATCCTGTAGTCGCTGAGCAAGCTTCTTCCTAATGTGGATAAGAAGATATGGACTGTATTCTGGTGCATTTGTTTCATGATTTGTATACATAAATCCCCTGAACCAAAAAGTTATTTCAAAACAGTGAAAGACACAAGACATTTTTTTAAATGTGCAGTATTTGGCTCTAGACTGACCGCTATCAAATCATTGAAGGCATAAGACCTACATAGGGAGTTGTTGGATTTTTAATATCAGAGTTTATTTTAAAAATGTTCTGAGAGTATTTCACTGACCAAGATCATTTCTCAAATTTTAACATTGTAGTAATACATTTAAATATTTTCAGTTTACAAAAATAAGTTTTCAACCATCAGAAATGGTGCCGGTCCTTCATGCGTCTTATGTGTTTGTTGACATAAATATCTTTCAATAAATCAACTTAAGATTTAAAAAGGCTGGTGTGACACCTGCGCTATCAAGACCTCAGAAGTTCCTTTGCAGAAAAAATAGCTCTTATGATTGAGAACAATATCTTAAATATAATGTGTTAAAGCATCCCAAGAAGAAATGTTAAAGCCAGGCCTGAAATAGCCATTTATTATATCCAGAATCATAAATGTAAGTAACTGTCATAAGTTTTACAAAGGTCAAACACCTTTGCTTAAGTCACGAACATTTTACTTATGTTTAACTCTCGCATGCCCTAATCCAGTGATACACAAGACAATACTAGACATACATAAAACATATTTGTTTGAATATGGGTCCTGAAAATAAAGTCTGTTAACATTGGATACAAATCAAAAAGACTTTTTATGACGCAAATAATAAGCTCCCTGTGTGTCTCTGGTTTGTATCAGCTGTATATTAATAACTATGCCAATGGGCAAAAAAGTTTGCACCGAACCCAGCATGACGATTCTTTGAGCATCACTCAGATACTCATATGCAAACGGAATTACCAAACATTTGTTTGACTGGATCTCAAAGATCATTCCGGCATCTACAGATTTCCTCTAGTGCAATTGTTTGTAATTATGAAAGTGCTGTCGCTTTTCTCGACATTAAATGAACTGATTTTCTGTAATTACATATAGAAATAAGAATGCAAGCAGTTGCAAATGTCACAGAAACCTACTTGGCCTCTTCCAGCTCCTCGGTGCGCTGGATGGCGTCTGTCTCATACTTGGTTCTCCACTGAGCAACTTCTCCATTGGCTTTGGACAGGGCTCGCTGCAGCTCAGCCTTGGCCTCCTGCTCCTCTTCATATTGTTCACGCAGTAAGTCGCAGTCATGACGCGCAGATTGTAAACCATGCGCAAGTGCATTCTTAGCCTAACATATATGACATAAAATATTTATTTGGATCAAAATGTTTAAGTGAGTCACCCCCATGGTTCTGGGGTGAATTGACAAAATTGTGTAGTACAAGTCAACAATTAAAGGCTTGGAAATGTCAACATGTTCAACATGTAGTAGCTGACATCAACCTCTACTTACCACAGTCAGGATCATAAAATGGACAAACAAATAAATTTCAACAATTAAAACATCAAAATACGCATTACAGGGATAGGTGCCATTTTCCACCAATTACATATGCAAATGTGATTACATTTTATAAGTGAATATAATGCCAGAAATACATTCAAAAGCAGTGTATAATCATTTTAAAAAGCCTATTGCCTCATTAATAAGTGTGGGCAATGGAGTCTGACAAATGCTGAGCATTGTGAAAGAAATTGTCCAAAAGGTACTAAAAGCTTTCTATCACCAAGGCAACTACTATTGTAGACATGCAGGGTGCTCTCTTCCCTCAGTAAAAGTCATGGAGATCAGAAACCAAACTGTGAAAAAAATACCCAATTACATTTACTTCATTCAATTTTATGATATTCAACATTTCACCACTGTGTGCTAGCCATGAAGCGCCATAAAAGATCAGTCACTGACTACAGAAAATTAGCTTGGCTGCCCTATAAATGATGGGAGTGCAAACCCCGTATTGGGTGCACTTCATGAGCATTTTGGCTGTGCACCTTGTTTTCAGGATCAAAAACATCACATGCCTGCTCACTCAAATAGTTCACACTTGTGCCGGAGATACTGTAGTGCATATATGCTTGGATCTGCCTTTACCTTCTCCTCTCTGTCTGCGTTTAAATGACCCAAAGTCATTGTGGGGGGCACATGTATGTGGTGCTTATAGGATATGGCAATGAAATGCTGAACAAGTATTCACCAATAATTAGCTACTAGGTCTTTCATGTGTGTTTCACATTTTTCCACACTACTTTTGCTTAAACGTATTCCAATTCGAAGAAGAAAGCGAAGTGGACCAGAGTTTTTATTAAGGTTGTCAATGACAAAGAGCAGCTCACTCCCTGATACACATGGATTTGCAAGGATTAGCTAAAACGCACAAAAATATGTATCAACATGAAATAAGGTTACTGTGCATAGAATGAGAATACAGATAAGAGCAACGTATGCTGTTTTACATCAATTACCTTTAGTTCTTCTTCCAAGTGTCTTTTCAGCTCTTCAAGTTGCTGGGTGAAGGCTTGCTTGCCTCTACTTAACTGAGATATTAAAGACTCTTTCTCATCTAGAAGCCGAGAATATTCGCCTACAACCAGATTTATCACAAAATCAGCTCTTTTTACCCATGTTCCAACAGTTTAACTGTGCGTATAATATAGAAATGTACACTACACGTGCCCTTTGTGTACTTACCATTCTCTGTTGACAGGCGAGCTTTCTGGGTATTTAAATCATTAATTTGGCGCTGATGTTCTTCATCTTTTGACTTAAGTTCAGAAAATTGGTCTTCCAGAGTTCTGCACATTTTTTCCAGATTAGCCTTTGTTTTGAAGCAAAATGAGAAGAGTTTAGATAAACATGTTGCAAAACTATAGCTGCAACTCATGATACTCCCTGGGATTGAGAAACAAAATAATTACCTTGGTTTTAGAGACAGACTCCATGTTACTTGCGAGGTCATCAATCTCCATCTTCAGTTCACTCTTCTCCTTCTCTAGTTTCTGCTTGACTCTCTGCAAATTGTCGATTTGCTCCCCAAGTTCTGCTGCACTGTCTGCATGCTTTTTGCGCAGAGCGGCTGCTGTTGCCTCATGCTGCAAAGTTGACTCTTCCAGGTCACGGCGCATTTTCTGGAACTCTGCCTCTCGCTTTTTGTTCATCTCAATCTGAACTGAGGTGGCCCCACCGGCCTCCTCCAGCCTCTCACTAATCTCTTCAAGTTCCCTGGAAAGATCTGATCTCTGCTTCTCTGTTTTAGCTCGAGACGCTCGTTCTGCTTCTATCTCCTCTTCAAGTTCTTCAATACGAGCCTAGAATAAGCATTTTAAATATTACCCACTGTTCTATAGCCATAAGCTGCCTCTGCTTCAAACTGGCATTTGAAATTAACAAATACTCCATCAAACTCGACAAAGCTAGTTGATAGATCTCTAAAAACCTAAAACTTTAATCTGAAAAAGAGGTAAAAATGGTTATTCAAAATTTCACAGAAGCATATATACACCATTTTACACACACACATACACTCATACAGACATAAAATGTTGATATTTATTCTGCTTATTAATTTGCAATATTTTTCCATGTTTGATTGAAGGTTGGGGTAAATATTGCCCCTCTCACTTGAATAATATAAATGTATGTAAGCATGTATACATAGAATTACCTGTAATTCCTTAATTTTCTTCTGTGATTGAGCCCCTAGAATCTGTTCATCTTCAATCCGGCTTAGGAACTGGCTAATCTCAAACTCCTTTCTGTTTTAGGGGAAAACAAATACACATATTGATTGTGTCAAAGCAAACATGTTGTCTAAGGGATGTTTATCCATCGCAACCCTGATTATCTTCCGAATCACAAATGTGCCATTACTCCCCTTGAAAAGGTCTGAGACTCAGGTGGTATTTTCACACCAATATGTTCCACCATAACTATTGATATATTCCTTTAAACGAGGTAGACGATGATAAATTCACCATCTGTCAGACTCTAGGCTTTGCCATTTATTATAGAACCCTCAATCACCACCACCACAGAGCAATGACAATGGCTATCATATTTCTTTCCCGTTGTCTTTGTTGAAGCAACATTATATTTTTTATGTTTTTACTTTTTGTTCTTTTCGTCCAGTTGCTGCTTGTCATTTTCCATATCCATTAGAGACTCCTGGGCAAGTTTGAGGTCACCTTCAAGCTTCCTTTTTGCTCTTTCAAGGTCCATGCGCAGCTTCTTCTCTTGTTCCAGAGACCCCTCAAGCTAACAAAACAGAAAAAACACAAACTATCATTATTCTGGCCTACATGATATGGATTTTTGCCAACTGCCACCATTAGTACAGTAGATGTCTTACATCATCCACTTGCTGCTCCAGTTTAGATTTCGCTTTTGTTAGGGTATTGACTTTATCTTCCTCAGCTTGGAGATCATCCAGCGTTTGCTGATGGGCTTCTTGAAGAGCCTTTTTCTCCTTGGTGAGCTTGGCAATGCTTTCATCCAGGCCAGCCATTTCTTCAGTAAGATTTTTAACCTAAATATGATTGAAAGATTTGCATATGTATCCATATTTTAAAATAAAAGTGATGTATGTCTTTTATTTACTTTTTCTGTGCATGCTTCCCACAACTCCTTAAAACAATTGTACCTATAATTGTGCATAGACAATGTATTCTATCTTTAGCAATTAAGCAAAAAGTAGCAGCATGTTATTTTAACTGAAAGGGCAAGATAAGTTTAGGCTACCAGCATACATTTTTGAAATATCCAATTTAATACATCATTACATGCCAGTCTCTCTCACAGGTAAAGTATGGTGACATATTTAGTTTGTTAGTTTTATGATCAACTGAGGGACACATGGTGGCACAATGGGCGTAATGCATAGGCAAAGGAACTTGATATTTTAATGTTAAATTGAATCTGTTTACTGAGGACACCAACCTAATGATCAAATAGTGAACCACATACAAATCTTGTCTAGATATCACCAATCTGCCAGATAATTTCTGATGATATAAATAACCTGTCCGGGCCCAATATATGTATGTGGAAGAGAAAGGAAAATGTGGCATCAACATAGCCCAAGGAAAGATCAAAGACATGGCCCAAGTAAATATCGATGACGGTTCTGCTTTTCAGCAGTAAGACAAAGGAGCATTTTCATGTGGCATTTCTCTTTAAACAATGTGCCCACATTTCTGTATAACACAGGGTTCATCAAAGGTTGGACACCTTCTGATGAAGCATTTGATTAGTATGACATACCTTATTCTCCGTGGCATGTTTCTCCTTCTCCACCTTGGCCAGTGTCAGTTCAAGGTCATCAATGTCTTTCTTCAGTTCAGAGCACTCGTCCTCAAGCTTCCTTTTCTTGGCTGTTAGCTCAGCATTGGATTCTTCTTCCTCCTCAAGCCTTTCAGTCACTTCCTTTATTTTAGCTTCAAGGCCAATCTTACTTTTAATGAGTTGCTCACACCTCTCCTCAGCATCAGACAGATTTTCCGATTCCTTATATATGTAAAACAAATATTTAAAACATCAGATTCAAAATGTAATGCTGTATTGCCAAAAATCTAAAGTATCAAACATAACAATTTATGGGATTGCTTGTGCCTTTTGGTAGATGCTGAAGCAACAGATGTAAGTAGTCACCTTGTGGTGACAATTGTTGAAATTAGCCTCTGCCTTAACCATACTATCTTTTCTAATCATGTCCCTCTTTACTTGGGACAGGTATTTCCCTAACTCTACCTTCCTGAAGATTAAATTAGCTGGCACTTTATAATAACATCCCTACTATTGCCTACAATTCACAACATAACCTCTCACAGTTGACACTGAGCATGCTCCATTCTCAAGGGAGAAAGAATATTCAGGTGTCATCTTGTATTTTCTTCCTACACTCTGTATGTAATGCCACGTGCCAGAATCATCAAGCAAGTTAGGGCAGTTTGCTGTCAGAATTTATTTTATGCCACAAAACTGCAAGGGAGAGCAATTCGAGTTCATGTTACCTTAACGTGCATTGAATGACCTTTTGTTTTTTCCTCAGATATATAGATTCTCCATGTAACACCCTCCATCTTCATACATGCGAATCACAGATACATATGAAAATAGTCTTGAGGAAGATAAGACTTTCACACTCAGAATCAACTGATTCATTATGCATTTTATACTGCTCAGTATTTGCAAAATCAACTATATCAAGTAATTTCCAACTAGTGCTAACTGTTACAAAAATGTTGACTTGGTAATTCACTAAGGGCCAGATGTAGGTAAATCGTATTTACCGATTCATAAATACCGAATTTTACCGATTCGGTATTTATGAATCGGTAAATATGAAGGTGTGACATGTAGGTAAAATCGGTAATTGAATTACCGATTCTGTAAAAATCGGTACTTACCGAAATACCGATTCGGTAATGGCCATTGATTCCTATGGGCTTTGAAGCCCATAGGAATCAATGATTCGGTAAATACCGATTCCAGCAAGGGTGCAGGGGGTGTCACTTTGACACCCTCTAGCACCCCAAATACAGGCATGTGTGCCATGTGGCACACAGACATGCCCTAAAGGCATGTCTGTCTGTCACATGGCATAGGTGTGCATGCACACATGTGCATGCACACCTGGATTTGGTATTTTACCACCCAATTGGATTGGGTGGTAAAATACCGAATCTGTAAGGCCTTAGGGACTCTGAAGAGTCCCACCTACATCCCGAAGTTACCGAATCGGTAAAATTACTGATTCGGTATTTTACCGATTCTGTAAATCGGTAAATTTAGCCCCCTACATACCGAAAACCCATTTACCGGTCGGTAACGGCCGACATCGGCCGTTACCGACCGGTATTTCGGCTCCTACATCTGGCCCTCAGAGTTGTAATGGAATTCTGTAAAGCAATGCATTAGAACCATTGAAATGGCACTGAATAAGTACTGCAGAAGAAAGCCTGGGGTGAATTGACAAAATCACTCTCAACGATATTGTTGAACATAAATGATGTGTCCTAAATACTATTTGCAAAAATATTATGTCATTGGGTGGAGATTTTCTATTATTTAATCCATATTCAGTCCATGATATTCTGGTACCATACCAAAAGCTGTAGTCAAAACAGATGCTGAATAACGAAGTGCTAGAGAATTAAACTGAAAGTTCAGTATATACATGGAGCTGCTAAGAGAACATCATTGTGTACAAATCTGCATTGAGATCGCATCTCCAATTGAATCAAATGTGTGCATTGTTCCTAAGACATATCAGCCCAATTAGACTAAAAGTCTAATTGATCTGCCTAAACTGTGGATCCCCTACCATCAACTAAACAGCCATTTGGCTAATCACTTGGTTGGTATGCAAAGTATTACTTTAAAGACTACATTTAAAGTTGCAAAGCAGAAGCTCCATAGATTGAAGCCTTTGCCAATTGATGTCAAATAATCCTTGAAAATATTTGTCAGTCAAAGGCATATGCTAGGTTTCTTCTATGTAAATTCATTCATAAACATATCTTTCATTTAAAAGTAGTTGAATGAATGTCAGTGGGCTTGGGTCAATTTAAGATTTAGAGACACATCAAGATTAGCTTTTTACAGTCACTTACAGACTGGACTTGAAGAAGCAGGTCATTCTTTTCTTGCATTACTTTAACCATTTTCTCTTCCAGTTCTTTCTTTTTAGCCTCAGATTTAGCCAGACTCTCTTTGGTTTTCTCAAATTCTTCCTTCATGTTGGCCATCTCCTTCTCAGATTCTGCACTCTTCAAGAGCGGCTTAATCTTGAAGTACAGCTTCATCCATGACCAATGTTTGACATTCATGAATGAGCGGATGTTGTACTGAATGGTGAAGATGGACTCCCTGAAAGTTAATAACATAAATTGGTAGGTATTCAGATAAAAACAACAGGAAAATATCTTAGCACGTTATTGTTAAACTTTTATGTTCAAAGTAAATTTATGCACTTAAAAGGTGTGTGAAGTTTCATTTACACAACTAGTCACCTTCTCAAAGTACTGTGTATACTAGTTTCCCTTTTCTGATTTCCCTAGATGACCACACTGTTAAATAGCATACCTCTAATCTAACACAGTAATATGAGAAACAAGAGAATAAACATTCTTCAATAGTCAATCCACATGACTTGTAGTTTTTGTTACCAACATGGGCAAATGCTTTTCTGAAAGCTTCATCTTTACCTAGTGTACTCAGTCCATATGTAATTTTCTTGTTACTCCTGACTTCCCAGGCATTGAAACTGTTACCTTTTTCCATTGGAAGAAGGTGAACACAGCTTATGTTCTCACACTGTTTTACCTAAGGACTAACAGGCTAATGTCTGATGGAAAGACACAACCCAAGGAAATCACTGCTAGAAAGTGTGCAGAATAGCAGGAAAATGTATGGAAATGTATGAAGTGCTGAGGAATACTGTAATTTTACTTTAATATTTGCTTGTCATGTTTGAAATCTTAGAATAGCTAATTTCAGGGTTGCCATATTGCATCTTAGAGATATTATACAGTCATTTGTTTTTTTTAAGTTTATATAGCACACACTTGTCCCAAAGATATCAGAGCACTTTACAAGAGCACCAGTTGTGTTACAGATGGAAATATTCATTTTTGTTGGGCACAAGGAGATTAAGTGATTTGCCCAGAATCACAGGAGGTTGAGCATCCATGCTGAGACTCAAACCCGGTTCCCCAGCGTCAAGGTCAACCGCTCGAGGCATTAGGCCACATCAATCCTCATTCATTCATTCAGCCTTCTGCCTTTCCCATTTATAGCATTTAAAGCACATAAGTTATGGATTGGGACAGAATGAATGCAAGGAAGCTATTCCTAAGATTGAAAGCAAGGTTATCTTAAACCATTTGCCTGTATTAACTGTTCTCTTATTTGCCCAATAAGTAAAATATACACTTTCTATGCAGCATTGAAATTGATTGCAGATCGTTAGGAAAGAGTTTGGAAGTGACCTTTGTTAATGGGAAATAATATGTTTACTATATCTCTGTTTTTCTGCTATATCAATTTAATAAATGTAGTTGCGTTTGGAGATGATGGCAGGCATGATAATGGGTGAAACCTAAGCAATGAGACACGTGGGGGGCTCTCTAAAATAAGTAGGAATGTTATTGCTAATGTCTTTTCTTTGAAGGCTGATTTTGTGAGATAAATGTCTCACTTATGGAATTATCCAGATTAAAGACAACAGTTACAAAGATGCAGATTGAATCAGTGATCCTAAGTATTGTATCATTTATTACATTTAATTTCCTTTTACCTAAACATGCAATCTGTATGTGTTTTGCATGTCATTATCCCATGGAATTGATGATGGCATTGTGATATTAGTGACTCCTGATTAAGTCGATGCAAAATACATTGCAATACATTACGTTTGACATAGTGCTGGTTACATGCAGGAAAGCTTTTTCACAATATCACGCAGTTCTCACCTCCTTTGCATCATCTTCTGAAATTCTACTCTCATGAGGAAGCCACGGCACATAGCCTGAGTACGAGTTATCAACTGGGCTAAGCGCTCATCTCTCATCTCTTCAAGGGTACCCAAAATGCCAGCTTTGAAGAAAACCTATTGTGCAGAGTGAAAGGTTGGTTAACAGCATATACAAAATGCAGAAACCATAAGGATAGTAAGTATGTACATAATGGGCATTTAAAATTTAAACTTGCCAAGGCATCAATTTCACCAATTAATATACATGTTTCTAAGTTGTTTAAAAACGTAATTTTATACAGTGTGATGCAATCATTATGTGCAGCAGATATAAAAGCACAAAAGGCACAGAGAATAGTGATGTGTAAGTAATGTAAGTTACCAACAAGAAAGCAAGTTGTGTCTTTGTTTTATTTTTTTATTTTGACACAATCATCACATAGCATCAGTACCCAACTGCAGAAGTAGGTGACTTTATCCACCAGAGATCAGCGTGTTTTTCACCATGTTGGGTGCACCGTTCCCCTGCCCATAATTATCAGGCAAACAAATTCTAAAGGGAATTGAAATTCATCTAGCAAAGTAAAAGAATTGCAGTTTCTTGCATGTATGTATGTATGTATATATTGGCATACTTATATAGCGCTATGTCTGTCACCCAACGGGCATCCTGGCGCTTAGACTCTGATCATCCATACAAGATGTAATCCGCTACAGTCCCACTTACTCTGCTCTGGGAAAAAGGTGAGTTTTTAAAGCTTTCTTAAAGGAAGTGATATCTCCAGTGGTTCTCAACCCCAGCGGTAAGGAGTTCCACAGTCTTGCTGCAGTATATCTAAAGGATCGGCCTCCCATCCGAGATCTCAGAATCTTGGGAACTGATACCAAGCAGGCTGAGGCCGAGCGGAGAGATCTGGAAGGGGTATACCAGGAGAACAAATCTCGCAATGGTGCCGGTCCCTGGCCATGGAGGGCCCTAAACACCAGGCAGAGGGCTTTAAAGTCAATCCGCTGGGAGATCGGCAACCAATGAAGATCCTTGAGTGCCTTTACAGATGAATCAGAGCGACGACGCGAAAGAGCCAATTTAGCAGCAAAATTCTGCACGCGTTGCAATTTCCCCACCAGAGTCGTTGGTGCCCCCAGCAGTAGTGCGTTGCAGTATTCGAGTCTGCTCAGGACTCTGCTCCGCACTACCTCTGGCATGGAATGCGCGGGGAGCAAAGGTAAAATTTTCCGCAGCGTGCGGAGCAGAGCCATACTGGTGCCCACCATTTTGTTCACGGCCGCATCCAGCTGAAGGTTGGAACCACACATCACCCCCAGGTTCCGAACAGAATCAGCCGGCGCACTAGTGCCCTGAAAGGCAGGGGGGCAGTAGTCCTGTGGAAGAGGCCTTGGAATACGATCCTTTGAACAATGCAACACCTCGGTGTTAGAGCTGTTGAATTGCAACGAATTCTGACACAACCATTCCGCCGTAGATATCATGCAGCGGTGGAAGGTTTCTTGTGACACGGCCTCCTTGCCCTCAAATGAGAAGACAAGCTGGGTATTGTCAGCGTAATTGGTGATTGCTATGCCAAAAGATTTTATTAACTTGACCAGGGGGCGGAGGTAGAGATTGAAACGGATTGGGCTGATGGCCGAGCCCTGGGATACACCCTGACCAACCCTTCTGATGTTAGATTTGAAGGGTGGCAGGGCCACCACCTGATGTCTGTGTCTAAGGTACGACACAAGCCACTCAAGTGCTAGGCCAGACACCCCCGCCTCCTCCAGCCTCCTGATCAGGATCGCATGGCTGACCGTGTCGAACGCGGCCGACATGTCGAGCAGCACTAAAAAGGCTGCTCGACCTTGATCGGCACGAGTTCTAAGATCATCCAAAACGGTCACCAAAACTGACTCCGTCCCGTGGGCTGGCCTAAAACCAAATTGAGCTTTGTCCAAACAGGCCTTAGACTCCAAGAAAGGCGACAGATGTTTTGTAGTCCATTTCTCCAAGATTTTAATTGGAAATGGAAGCAGGGAGATTGGTCTATAATTCGCTGGGTAAGAAGGGTCCAAGGTTTCCTTCTTAAGAAGTGGAGATACCACTGCCAGCTTCCAGCAATCCGGGACCCGTGCGGACCTAAGGGACTGGCCACAAATGGCGAAGAGTGGAGGAAAGAGCTCTTCTTGAAACAGTTTCCAATATTTATAAGGAAGCGGGTCTAGGGGCAAACCCGACGAGACACCATTAGCAAGTGTACAAAATTCCTCAAAAGACGGGAGCGGGAAACTGTTCAATCGAGCTAAGCTAGCATCTCCATCCAAGGTGGAGGACACGGAGGGGTTAGGCTGGAGTTGAGGGTCAGAACCTGGTGTAGTGGCGAGATTACCTAAGATGGCAGCGATCTTATCTTCAAAGGCCTGTGCCAGCGAATCACATAATGATTGAGATGCGGGGATATCGTTTACAGTGCTGGCAGGGCGTGACAGGTCTTTTACAATCTTGAATAATGCCTGAGATTTGTTCGTCGCTGACAGTAACGACTCCTCTAAAAATCTGGCCTTTGCACATCTAATCTGTGCTTTATAGATCGCCAAAGCCCGTTTGAAGAGGACCCTATCGGAATCAAGATATTTCTTTCTCCAGGCACGTACAGCCCGCTTGCACTGGAGTTTTAGCTGAAGCAGATCCTCAGAGAACCACGGTCTAGCGTGATTGGTCCTGTCTTTAGTTTTACGGAGCGGAGCCAGATAGTCCAAAGAGGCCACAATACGCTGATTAAGCGTTCCATAACTCATGTCCACACTATCTCCCAGCGTAAAGCCACCCGGAAGCAAAGTATGCAGAATTAGCTGTTTTGTGAGCTTAGACCACTGTCTGGCCATCTTAGTAGCTCCTAAACTGCTTTTCTTCGCTAAGGCGGCAGGAAGTGAGAGAGAGAAATGTACAAGCGCATGGTCCGTCCAGCACAGAGGTAAGATGTCCCGTATGGTCATATGGCTGGCATCTGTAAAAATCAGATCTAAAATGTGGCCCTTTGAATGGGTCTGGGAGAGTACTAGGTGCTGCAGCTGGATATTGCAGCAAGCCTGGATCAAATCTTTATACGCTGAGTCCACAGGGCCATCCGGCCACAGATTAAAGTCCCCCAACACCATAAGTCTCGAATGGGAGTTAAATAGATCATGAATAAGATTAATGACCTCAGCCACGTCCGACAGAGCACTGGACGGAGGTCTATAACATAGCATCCCTGTGTATAAAACAACACCCTGCCCCTTTAAAGAAAAACCCATCAGTTCACATCCTGGGATTGCCTTAATGTCAAGCTGGGTAAGATCTAATGTCTCCCTGAAAATCAAGCCGACTCCTCCCCCTCTAGCCCCTACCCGGGGGTTATGTCTGATTTTATAGCCTGGGGGGCAAGCAAGGCCCAACTCCACCGCACTATTCGCTCTTGTCCAGGTCTCAGTCATGAGAAGAATATCCAGCTCATGAGAATCAACGAGTAACGCAATTTCCTCATGATGTTTGCTGAGAGATCTTACATTCAGCAAACCACAGGACAAGGATTCTGGATGTCTGCTGATAGTAAAGTGCTGGCGGCTCGGAGAGATATCGGGGTTTAGGCGGAGAAGTTCATCTCTAGAGTATATGAAGGCAGTTCGAGACAAAGAGGCAGCATGTCCGGCCCCCGGCGCGTCCTGTGCGCGAACGGGCGCAAACGGGCTTACCTCTGGCATGGTGATTGGAAGGGTATGTTTCTACAATGGCAAGAGAATGTTTTTCCAAAATCTTTGCCTCTATGGGGCCATATTCTAATGACATAAATGTCAGCAATCTATTGCCCACTAAACAAGAAATTTAACACATTCATAGTTATTTAGTGACATTAGCTGATGTTACAGATAACTTTGGTTGACTTCTAATGCAGCTAGTTTCTAAAACGAGATGATGTGAAGAAGTACGTCACTGATGTTTCAAACCCTGAGCAATGTAGATCGTTGATTGAGGACTGTGTTTCTAATTACATGATTTATAAATAAATGAACACATATTTAAGATATATGGCAGCAACATATCTTCAATTCAGGCACAAGTGGATATCTGCTTGTAAAATATTATTATATAACAAAATAAAAAAAACAAAAGTATCATAACATTTAGAATTTATTGTAGCATAAATGATATATATTCACAGAATACGCGATAAAACATTAATAAAAAAATATTTACCTTCGTATGCCCAAATTTGTACTGAGTATGGTCAATATCTATAGATCCAAGAAGCTTCTCTGAAGCTTTCTTACTGTCAATGAACTGACCTTCGGGAATAGCACTTGCATTTAAAATCTTGTACCTGAAATAAAGTAAAAAATAGAACAATGCTTTTGTTCATGAATTATGGAGTGGATTAACCAGATCATATAAGCACTAATCTGCATTCTGATAAATAAAGATGTATGACTTGCTAGACCCTGTGCTTCCCCCATCATGTTTGGAGAGGGTATAACCACAACCTTGACCAGCCTGGCCACCTTGCAATCTTTAAATCCATAACCATCAATGAATACCCACCTAGCAAACTTTTGATTAATGTGATTAAAACACGGTGTAGAATGAAAATAGTATCTACTCAACTGGAACAATATATACCATCTCATCATTGGCCAAGATGATAATCTCCACATCCCTACATCACTGATCCTACATAGTACTCAGGAACAAGGAATACATGCAAGTTTGCACATTTTAATTATATGTTCCCACTTAGGTTAGACACACGCTCTAATTGTAATCATGAAATTATTCTTTTCCAAATTCCTAAATCCATTTTTGATTTATCAAAAATGTTGTTTGCTTGCTAATAGATCAATAGATGAAAGCACCCTTTTGAAGTTTCTATAGACTTTTCATAGACTTTTTCTGTTTGTATTTGATTTTCGATTAACGCTTAAATAGAAAGTTGTCAAGGTTTTCATTTTAACATATTTTCTTGTAGGTACCACACCTGGGGGAAAATGCACTTTTGTCTAAGAAGTTTATCCTTAGAATATAAATGTGACTTCATTCTTTGCTGTCTTATTATTCAATTGATGCTGGCATTAAATAGGTGTCAGTATAAAACCCACCTAGATTTAACATAAGAAGTGACATAGGAAAATGGCAGAGAAATACAATGATAAACAAAGGTGATATTTATGTAGCATATACCGTTGCTTGAAGTCACCATATAAAATTCTGCTTGGGAATCCTTTTCGGCAAATTCTAATACCTTCCAACACTCCGTTACACCTCAGCTGGTGGATAACCAAATGGTGATCCATGGCGCCTTAAAGAAATCCAAACAAAAATTAGCTTTAAAACTAAAAGTGCACATTTAAACATGTACTAAATTGAATATATCAGCGCCATTTACATTGTAGACACAAATCATGAATTTTAAAATATTCTGTTATATTGATACATCTAAAGCCCATGATGAAGAGCTCGGTTCACACAGCCATTTTGACCATGAGCGTGTGTTATTCATATATACCCTTTGATGCAAAATAGTTACATATGCTATACACAAAAGGATACTAAGCAACTGTAAGTTCATTTATTCCTCTGTAATTGTACACCGACTGACTGTATGAATGAAGGATTTATAGCCTTCCATAAAATCTCTCAAAGTCGTCTCACTACCAATTGGCAATTTAAATGTTCTCTTACCAGGCGTCTTTGTTTCATTGGGAATGAGACAACGCACAAAGTGGGGGTGGGTGCTTCTCAGGTTGGACATCAGTTTGTTCAAGTTTTCCTGTGGTGGAAGCATTGAGTAATAGTTGCATTCATTTCGCTATATGTTCAAACAAAAATAAATAAATCTGTGAATGTGGCTTACCCTGAACAGAGCTGACACAGTCTGGAAAGAACCACCCTTCTTCTTGCCGGCCTTTTTGCCAGCGGTATCTTAATTGAAAAGAGGAACAAGGTAAAAGAACTGACATGATAATTTATGGCTGTAAACATGAGCAAACAGATAAACAGTATGACATACTGTGTTCCATTAAGCAGGCAAAAAGCAACACCATAGTGTCAGAGTGGTCATTTATAGTGTCAAATTTTCTGTTTCTTTATTTTTGCTCCATTCTTTATTATGAAACATTGCTGATATATTTCTAAGGACTTCACTGACTGTGGCATCATTGTGTGCAGTAACACCCACAAAAATGGAGATACCATCGGATTCGATATCCCACTTGTGCAGTATTACCAACCCATTCCTAGTGCCGTAGTTCGGAAAGAGGGATCACACAGTAATTCCATACGTTTTCACCCTTTTGGAGATGCCAGACTCAGTATATTGTGTTTTTTTTCCCATGACCATTCCGGCATTGCTGGCGTTTATTTTGCAAAATCTGTGTGGCCAGCATTGTTGGTGTTTATTGAGCAAAATCTGTATGGTGAAAAACTGTGTGGTCAATGTAACCTTTGTGCACAAGTTTTAACTGTGATTCAGGCTCATTGTTATAGCAGCCTTCAGAATGGCAACCAATGTGTCTGATAAAGTGTGAGAATACATTAGTGATATCTACCAAATTCTGCACCTTACTGCCATGAGCAGTATTGTCCTTTGGGCATATATGTATGGGGGAGGGAGGGAAAGGTGATCTTTCCCAAATTTAGGTTCTCATTACAAGTACAACAGTCCCAAGGGGGCTTTTGTTCAGTGCGCTGAATAAATGAATATAATGTTAACCATGTATGCCTTCATTACCGCTTGCTCTTGAAAATAAATGGGCTTCCAAGTTGTCAATTCTTTTAACAATTGCAAAGCATCCTTCAAAGAAATGGTTAACTTCATAGCAGTGCATTCGTGATATGAAACATCACCTGTTAGATTTTGTGAAATCGTAATTTGTTATATTGCATTGAGCAGTAGTCTTGTATTATATATAATTATATGAGATGTTCACTATGACCTGCAAGTATTTAACATACAATCTAGCCCCTTCGGTGATGCAGCAAGGACCTTCACTGGTCAGCAGTATAACATATTCTGACTGTATCAATTACCTGCTGCAAGTTCTTCAGACCTTGCTAGGTGAGACCTGCACAATCCCTTCCTTTCATCCACAAAGGAAAACTTAGATAGATAGATAGATAGATAGCTAGATAGATAGCTAGATAGATAGATAGATAGATAGCTAGATAGATAGCTAGATAGATAGATAGATAGATAGATAGATAGATAGATAGATAGATAGATAGATAGATAGATAGATAGATAGATAGATAGATAGATAGATATTTCATCTAAAATTATACCTTCAACTCCATAAGAAGTATAGAGAAATGACAAAAGCTTCACAGATGCTTTCTGGTACAGTTGAATGACAGAGTCGTTCAGTGGATCCTTGTTCTTCTCAAGCCAGCCAGTGATGTTGTAGTCCACTGTGCCAGCATAGTGCACAAGTGCAAAGTGGGCTTCCGCTTTGCCTTTCACAGGCTTGGGCTTCTGGAAGTTGTTGCACTTGCCCAGATGCTGGTCATAGAGCTTGTTTTTGAAAGAAGTGTCTGTTGCCTTGGGAAACATGCACTCCTCTTCCAGGATGGAGAAGATGCCCATGGGCTGAAGGATGAGAAAATATAAATGTAGTGGTTAGGCATCAGATATGCTTGAATAAATAGCATGACAACATAGTTTAGTGAAGTGAACTTCCTGTAATTTGTAAGAGGGGTTGTGGATTTGTAGGGTAACAGTAATCTTTAATACCATGTATAATGAATTAACAGTATAATGTTAGTGCCCAATATGGGAAGCTACGGCCACTGATCTATATTGAACAGATATAAGTGCTAAACAGGACTGAATTCTTTCTGTGGTATATTTGATTAAAGAAATGTTTACTCATTTCTAGATTTTCTAATTCTAGATTTTGGGTTAGGTGTAACAGTCACAGTACTGATTATTTTTTCTTTGTTTAATGGTCATATTGGCACATCATGGAGATAATCTAGTAAAAGGTTAATAACATCAACTATGCAAGGGGCGGCAGCGTCTCTTAGTAAGATTAAAGGATCCATCACTTTAGATGTCTAGCAAAGAATACAATAGAGCTCTAGCAGAGTAACACCATCAACTTTACCTTCTCAATAAGCTCAATGCAGGCAGCCAAGTCCATCCCAAAGTCAATGAACTCCCACTCAATCCCCTCTTTCTTGTACTCTTCCTGTTCCAGGACGAACATGTGGTGGTTGAAGAATTGTTGCAATTTTTCATTGGTGAAGTTGATGCACAGCTGTTCCAGTGTGTTGAACTGAACAAACAAGAGGCAACACGTGTTTGTGAGTAGAAGTATAAGAAAAGTACACATCTTCAAATTCCTTAGATTACAGATCTGTCTCACAATATTTCTATTCCACTTACATCAAAGATCTCAAACCCAGCAATGTCCAAGACGCCAATGAAGTGCTGTCTTGATTGTTTGGTGTCCAGCTGCTGGTTGATGCGAACAACCATCCACAAGAACATCTTCTCATAGACTGACTTAGCCAACGCGCCAACATTGTTGTAAACCTTAGTAAAAATATTATTTTAATGAGTATTCACATTTTTTCATTGCTAGTGCTCAACAGACAAGCACTGACAAAACTACTGTACCTGTGCAACAGTTTGGCCTTTGGTCACATACTCATTCCCGACCTTCACCCTTGGGTAGCAGAGAGCCTTAAGCAGATCTGCTGAATTTAGACCCATCAGGTAAGCAATCTTGTCAGCGACTGCAATCATAAAAATACACTTATTGAGGATATTTGGAACAGTCAAAATAATTGCACATACCCGAGAATTATCACAAATTATCGATAATATTCAAAAACACACGTAAACATGCTACCAGCCCTAAATAATGCTAACCACAAACCAAACCTGGAACTGTGAGAGAGATTCTTTTACATATGGTGTATGAGTGTCCTGCAATGTACCTCTTTTACATACACATTTCCGGCAAAATAAGGAGGGCATAACAGACTTGCCTCTGGTATTCACAGTCATAACTTTATGAGTTTAATCCAAACTTGGGCTACCACTTGCTTTTTCTTCTGACAATGGAAAGTCAAGAAGAAAAGTTGTATGACATCATTTATCCTTGTAACCTTTTGATGAAAATAGGGATTTAGCTATGAAAGGTTTTGCATATTTTTTATCACGACAGTCCCATTCCATACCATTCATAAAATCCATATTTCTTCTGAAAAGCCAGCCTTGGCATTTATCTTTCTTTTGTTTGTTTAAAAGCAAGTACTCTAGCTGAACATGTGTGTATTCACTCTATTTTTCTGTTATCTATTTTCCTGTCAATTCTGCTATGAGTAGTTACCATTGAGCAGAAGACAGCAAAGAATGCGATAGAAAATCTTGATTGCATAGGTGTGGTGCTCTATTTTAATGCCAGCTTTTGATTTGGCAAAATTAACATTTCTGTGCCCAGAGTTCCGACAACACATGTGTAAATCCAATACCAAGTGAACTGAAAACGTCAGAACAGTGTAACATTTACCTTCAGTGCCATCTGGCTCCGCCTGCTCCTCTCTTTGCTTCTGCTTGAACTTCATGTTGCCATGGTGCATGACTGCACCAGTCAGTTTGTAGATGCCCACTTTCTCATCTGTGTTGAAGCCCAGGATGTCAATGGCACTCTGTACGTAAAACACAGTTCCATTAACAACATGTCGGGAGGGTCAGGATGCAGTGCACAACTTAGAAAGAGAACACTTGGATGTTAAATGTAATGCTTTACAGTAGATTGCTTCTTTCAAACATGTGGGTCTACAGTGCACATGTACTGTTTATTACCCAACATTATCTGATTGTCTTATATGAATGAGATCGTCCACTTTGAACTGTGTGTTTGTTTGCAGTGTTATTGAAGAATAAGCATGTTTACATGCCAGACTAAAGAACTACACAGGAATTCAAAAGGCCACAGATGAAGATTAGATCCAGCAGTGTTAATGCTGCATAAGCAAGTGTGAATCTGGTAAGGTTTGTTAAAGGGTTTCTGAGAAACGGGCCTGGCGAGACTCGCCTGGTGTGAAATTTCAACATTTCCTCTTACAGTGTTTTGCATCATTGGGACTTGGAAACCTAATCACAGGTTGGCCTCCTTTTTTAGAATGTTTTTCCCAAGCAAAGCAGGATTAATTAGTTAGGTCTGCATTTAGACAACCATAGAATGGGGAATTCCAGTCGAGTTTTCAGAAAGGCCTAACAACTTACAACAACTCTACTGTCACTTGTTATATGTACATTGATACTCCTGATTTAATTTTACTATCCTCTGGAACTTAGAGGTCAAGCATTGGCTCATAAACATTTTAGAAAAGGTATGTCAACGTTAACACTTACATCAGTAGCCATTAATTCCTCCTGGTCATCGATACTGGCTACAGAAATTTCCCCTTGGCTCACATATCCAAAGTCATACGGATTGGTTGTAATCAGTAGCATATCTACAAGAGATGTGGTGATGTTTAGTATTAATCAAAGTGGATAATGAAGAGTGTTTTTAATTTTAGATTTCATGGATGGAGCCATGCAGACTCATACTTACCAATAAGCTCTGGTTTCTTGTTACACATGACCTGGTAAAAGATGTGGTAGCTTCTTTCTGCTTTTAGCTGGAATGTTACTCTGGATTTTTCCAGAAGATCTGCCAAATTTAAGAAATATTAAAGGCATTATTGTTTTCATCCTTGTCATTGAACTGTAAATTTGCCACTCTACTACCTTGTTATAACTTACAGGTTTCAATATCGGCTGAGGCCAGTTTTCCTGTAGCCCCAAAGTGAATCCTGATGAATTTACCCTGTGAAATAATGATAAATACATGTCGCATTGAAACATCCACTATGGTACAGTGATATCAAGTGCTTTTTCATCTGCTTTGGAACGACACATAATAATATATTTCAAAGCAAGGTATTAAAAAATGACTCATGTGATGACAGGTAATGCACAACAAGAAAAATAGAAAATATAGACCCCTGTCACTAGCCTTCACAAAAGGCACAGCAACAGAACCTGGCCAAAATGAAATATAAACATGTCAGCTCACGCCTGTGCTGACAGCAAGTGAAGCCGATATCATGCAAATGCTCTGCATACTTGATTCATAATGTGTGGTTCTTCTGCTTACAGGGTTTTCCCCTTATTAGAATACAAAACTGCTAAAAAAAACATGCTGTTTTGCCTGCCCTCTAGTAACCAAGGTCCCCACTACAAAAGATCATTGATTATTCCCAGATACACTCTTGTATATGAAGCATTGTGTGTTGTTTGAAGATGTATGCCTGCTATGCTCAGCGTAGGGTAGAATTCCTGGTAGTTTTCGATCAATGTTGGGAGGTTTTCCCTAAATCCCTCAAGCTATTTCAAGGTGGGCAATTGATGGATAGGGAGCATGAGGTAGATAATTGGGTCCTCCACTTTGAAGTGGGGATTCTGATGTAGATGCTGTCTTTTCACTATGTCCCTTTCTATGTCCTCTTCTCACCTTATCCAGTGCATCAACATACACTGTGATGTGGAAATGTGTGTGATTTGAGGGCTGTAGTGAACTACAGGCAAGACTTATGGTCTAAAGGCAGGGAGATGTAAGCCTAACTCTTCCCACACAGTTTTGCGTAATTCTCCATATAGGTGTGAACAGTAGTTCCCATCTAGGTCATAATATTAAATAAAGATATGGGCCTTTTGATGATTACAATTGTGTAAAACACAGTCTTGCAATAATTTGATATCTGCTTTTCCTAATTACATTTAACAGCTTGACCTAAAGAATACACATAACAGTAGACAATGAAATATCAATTGTATGTGACACCTGATTAAGAGGATGGGGTACACATTTAACTCCTGATATATATATATATATATATATGCGCACACATATCTATATGCATAGGTTTGCATGCGCCTCGCCAGATAATGGTATTGTGAAACAGGATTTTATCAAACTTTTTACTGCTCTTTCTCATTTTAGACAAATCTTTCATTAAATATGAATGAAACTTAAAAACAGTAGGAGTACCAGTAAGAGTCAAGGTGGATCCTAGAAATATAGACATGGGATAGATGGAGCGAAAAGGAGAAAAAGTGAGTGTAAAGGTAAAATAAAGGCAAGAGAAAGTAGATGGGGCAAGGAAGAGAGAGGATAAAGTAAAAAAGGATTATATGCATAGACAGGGAAAGAGAGCTCAAGAGCTATCGGGAGGAGAAGAGAAAGTGAACAAGATAAATAATTTAAGTGTGAGAAAGAGGTGAGTGGCCTGTTTCTTTAACTAAAAGATGTGATGAACGTCCATAGTCTTAAATATATACTCTGACTCAAAGAATTGAGGGGCTTTCCACAGCTAAATCACTTTGTGAGGGCCATTCCTATGTATAATTTATTCTCTAACTCAGAGTCTGAGGGTTCCATCCCTCTGAATGATTTTCTCAGAGAAGAGTTAACTAAAGCATTTGCTGATGTTACTTGAAAATGACTGAAATAAGCTATGGAGAGAAAATAGCTCAGCCATAAACTTACAAAACGTGATGAGTTGTCATTTCTCACAGTCTTAGCATTACCGAAGGCTTCCAGCAGTGGGTTAGCTGAGATGATTTGATCTTCTAGGGTGCCCTACAAGAAAAACATTTCAAATTGTGAATTGCCATTTTGAATATTCCACTGTGTAATTATGTCTATATTTTTTTGAAGACCAGTGTAGAAAGTAATTTGCAATAAAGTAAAAATCTGATCCTAGATCCTCATCTTCTAATAATGTTAACAATGATCAAAGGGCTGTCATATTGGTCCATAGAAGGTTAAGGAGTGCAAACTCAACATCATTTGTAGATCATGGATTTCTAAAAATTACTCTGCTGAGTCTTGTAGTATATGATCTTAGTCTCTTCTATACCTGTGTCTGACTCACTCAATATGGACTCTCCCTGCAACATGTGAGTTCCACAGTAACGAGTGCGGACCCATGAAGAGAACATGGACTACGTCAAGTTTATAATGTCCATTTTCATTACCCAGTGGGTATTACAGCATTATACTGTGTTAAGAACATCAGAATGGGAAATAAAGCAGTATCATTGTATGTTTCTGCTGTATATTTCGGTGGGAAACTTGGGATCATATTGATTCCTCCACCTAAATTCTATAGATCATGTGAGTAATAATTACCACACTACCTGGAATCCAGATTCTGGACAAAACTATCTTTTGTACAAAAATCAGGATTTCCTTGGGACTCAGAAGGAGGACTAAAACTTGGGTTGAGCCAAGTAAGCAGAAGGACAAATAACAGTGACAATATGAGTATGATTAAATACATCTATTCTAAATATATTAATCATTAAAAACATTGTTGAGGGATATATTTATTAAAATAGAATACGTAATTCCTAGGGGTATCTGCTGAGACTGGGCTCAACTAGATTACTATGAAGGCTCATGACTTTTCTACCAAACTCTTCACTTATCTGTAGTCAGCAAAGGAGACATTGGTAGAGGTGTATACCTTCCATATCTCTTATGTATGGTGAGTGTTCACAGAGCTCACAATGACCAACTGAAACCTAACCTCTGGCTTACAGTTATTCCCGCCCTGGTTCACTTAGCATGCTCAAGCCAATTTTAACTATAATGTGCCAACATAAAGGCTTTAAACTCTGAAAAGAGACTAATTGAGCACAAATTGGTCCTGAGAGGAAACAGAAATGTGAGCGTAAAGTTTCACGCATAACCTGCTGTTGCAGAAGGCCCAGCTGCAACAGCTCTGATGTAGTTAAGTGTTCCCCATATGGTGATTCCCTCAAACATATTGAAAATTTCCAAAGTAGCCACACCAGGGGCAGGACAAAGAATGGGGTATTATTGCTGCCCACACTTTCTTCTGAAGGAGCAAGTTGGATTTATCTACCTCACTTGAATGTTGTAATGATGCAATATTTTATAATCAGTTATTAGCAGAATGACACGACTATTCTAGTTCAATGTCCTCATGAAAGGACATTTAGCAAGGTTCCTCTGCTTTACCTGAATCTTTCCAGGTTGTGGCTCCTGTTTCTTCTTGTCAGAAGAGGCTGCAATTGATGCAAAGTACTGGATGACACGTTTTGTGTTCACAGTCTTTCCTGCACCAGATTCTCCGCTGTGGAATACAAAGAAGGCTATGAAAAAAACATGCAATTCAATAACGCAGCCTATTTAGTTATATTAATGAAAGCACACTTACGTGATAAGGATTGACTGGTTTTCTCGGTCTATGGTTGGAAACAATTAGGAATAGTCAATTAAAATGCAGAACAAGGCAAAGATTTGCAACAGAAAATATTTCTTCTAAAGAAGAATTCATAGAAAAGTTATTTTTTGGCAGACAAATAGACATAGCAGTCATCTGACTCTCTATTCAGGTATTTACCCCAGCTTACTTATGCTTGATACTCTTGTATGCCTGTATGCATTAGTTGCTGCATGAAATTCCTGGAAGAGTCTGTATCTAAGCAAAGATTCAGCCTATGGTCTGGGAGATTACTTACCAGTTAACATGGACTGATAGGCATTGTCAGAGATGGAGAAGATGTGTGGCGGGGCCTCTTGACGCTTCTTGCCTCTGTAGCCACTCACCACTTCTGGGTTGTACACCGGCAGCCACTTGTAGGGGTTGACAGTTACACAGAATAGACCTGAATAGGTCTGAGGGAAAACAGAGAATAATGCATTGGTGTACATTGGTTGGGGCAAGGTAGTGAGTGACACATAAAGAAGAATTTGACAGTACAGGTGCACAAAATATGGCAAAACCATTTCGGAAGCATGTTTGAGGAGAAATTAGTATGTGTGTTTGTGTATGATTGTGTGTAAACATAAATACGTCTGTTTGCTGTAAGAATGATGCCCTTAAATCAGGTAGCCTTGTAGAGACTCTGAAACATGCCCACAAAATGAAAAGAAATAATTGCATGAAACCTGTTTGTTCTGCGCTGTGATCTCTACTGTGAGCCATGAATGCAGAAATTAAAAGGATCACTAAGGGCCTGACATCAGTGAGGGGCTGGCAGTTAGAAAAACATTTACTGAGGTAATGAGTAGGGGCAGATGGCGGTAGAAAAAGTGCAGAGCATCGCCTAAGGAATTGGTGTAAGTGTCTTAAAACTTTAAGTGCTGTTAGACGGTTGTAAAGGAGATGGGTTGACCACTTCCAAAAATGAACAGGTCATGGGATCCAATCTAAGTCACTGGCTTTAGAATCAGTGTCTGTAGATGGATCAGTGACGGACAATGCAAATTGAAGAGTAAACTTAGATCAAATGTCTGGAGCTGAATAGCTTGTTTCACACTACAAAGTATCATTAGACTTACGTAGATCATCCATGCTGCATAGCGCTCTTTGAGGTTATACAATACGGTTGCTTCATTCAGGTGAGTCATCATAGCCATGTCCTCAATTTTATCATACTTAGGGGGATTCATCGGGAAGACTTCATCATCCTTCACTGTGAGTGTCTGTGAGTAAGAAGAAACAGTTAAAGGTTTGCCAGACTGTGTGCGGAGAATCATACCTTTAGTGGATCAGCAACTGTGTCCAGTGTTACTTACTAGACCACTTTGTGTCTTCACAGTGACTTTGCCACTTTCTCTACTTTGGATGACACCCTTCAGGTACATCTCCTTTGGCTCCATCACAAAATATGATGTTTTTGCATCAAAAGGACGATTCTGGTCCTCAATTCTTTCCTTCTCAGTCTTCCTGAGAAACTGGGCAGCCACCCCAAAGATGGCCATCTCAGCATCTGAACTCATGGTTGCAGAGTTCCTGTCAAAGTGAAATGGTTTTCAATAAAAGATCATTATGCATTTAACTATTTATCCTTGTGACTTAGAATATGCATATCTGAATGTATATCCATCTGTCTCTCTGTCTTTTATTTTGTACATCAGCCTATCTACACGCCAATATAGCTATACATCATTCTACCTACTTTTTTAGCTTTCTATGTCAGAAAAGTGTAGGAAATGCACCCTATCATATTTTCTAAAAGAGAATTTATAACAGGGAAGTGACCACCTTTTAGTTGCCAACCTGCTATGTGAGACATTTGTTTAACATCTGTTGAGATTTAATCATCACGTGCTATATATAAATTAGCATGCCCATCTATGCCCACCAATATGACACTGGGTAGTTATAGTGTAACACTTTCATTTACCTGTAAGGTAGCATATTGGTACAACAGAAAACAGAGAAAGAAAGAAATATGTAAACATAAAGCACACGTTTTCCTCTGTCTATCTAAATAAATATATGTGTGTATATATATATATATATTTTTTTTTTTATTCATTATAAGAAAAAGATTTATTATATTTTAGTTAGAAGTAGGTAAGTAAATTGCTGAGCCCCACCAGGAGCGCAGCACCCTTGTCGCTCAGCCAATATCTTCAACTGACCCTCAATCCCACTCAAAACATTCCCAACATTCAACATGACCTCACAAACTGTCTCAGCAGCAGGAACTCGGAAAGCTGGGGAGGAGGCATTAAGTTACAACAGTACCATACATTTTTATTGTCATTTCATTAGCTATCGTCAGATCTATCAATCTGACGTTAATGGATAAGACCAGAGCTCATTAATCATGTAAAGATATCCAAATATTTCCCAGGTCCAGATCAAATGGACGAATCCCGGTCGGTATTAAAGGATTGAGCTGAAATTAGGAATGGAGGTTGGAGGTTTAAGAAAATGCCTAAGACTTGTCTGTTTTAAGATTATATTGCTCAGTGGGTGCCTCCTTCTCAGGCACTGAGAGATCCCCCTGGGGCTGATTCGTCGCGACATACAAATGAGTAAATAAATACAGGTGTGACAATGCAATTATTTACACATGTGAGGTCTAGTGTCAAAGAACACACCTGCACTGCAAGTACTCTTTCCATGATTAACCCCCAGCATTAGAACACTTTGTAGACAGAGTGCAGGCGGGAGAACGGTAAGCTGGGGCCACCAAAGGTAGCTGTACACGTAGCAATCAATGCTTGGATTTTTAGCATATTGAAAATAGCTTTGAGCACATTTGAATTCATTTTACTGATTGACAGCTCCCATGTGGTACTCTTGGCTGACTGACACTTCTGTCGTCTTGCAGTCGGAGTCGGGATCACATAATTTAGGTTGGGTGTGCACGTAATTCCCCAGTTGGTTCCACATGTTTAAACATCAGTTAATGTTCAGTCACGGACCATCCCCTGTCTATGTCTATGTCTATGTATTTGTTTTTGTATAGCGCATAATTCACCGTTCGGTCTCAGAGCGCTAGCGAAGGACTGAGCTATAGAGGGCTGGCGTGGGATTTAATATCAGTTGAAAAGCCAAGTTTTAAGGTTTTTACGAAAAGTTTTGTGGCTTGGGTCCATTCTAAGAAGTAAAGGAAGGATGTTCCAGGTGGAAGGGCCTATTTTAGAAAAACTTCTGTCCCCATTTCTGACTGTCCTGACCTTAGGGACCTTTAAATAGTGTTTGTTTGAAGAACGCAAGGTTCTCCCTGGGCAGTAGTCTTGGAGCTTTCTCTGCAGGTATTTAGGTCCGAGGCCATTGATGGACTTGTGCACCAAACAACATATTTTGAATGAGATTCGTTTTCTTATTGGGAGCCAGTGAAGAGCCTTCAGACATGGAGCTGAGGGGGTGCGAGGTGGAAGATCAAGTGTAAGCCTTGCAGCAGAATTTTGTAAAGTCTGGAGTTTAGTTAGAGCGCTATCGTTAACATCGGCCAATAGCGCATTACCATAATCCAGGCGGCTGATTATAAGACCTTGAATGAGAGGTTTGCGGGAGGCAAGTGGGAGCCACTTGAAGATCTTCCTAAGGCTTCTCATTAGCCCTATACTGGAGTGGACAACCTTATTTATGTGTGGGGACAGAGATAGTTTGTCATCAATGATGACTCCCAGATTTCTGACTGAGTTTTTGGGAGTTGGGCATAAGCCTAAAGATATTGGCCACCATTCATCTGTCCAGATTTTATTTGCCATGCCAAACAGCATGATTTCCGTCTTTTCTGCATTTAACATTAAATAATTGTTAGTCATCCAATCTTGGATAGCAGTCATGCACTGTTGGAATCTCAGTTTGGCATCGGCTGGATTGGGGCCTAGAGTTATCAGAATCTGGGTGTCGTTGGCGTAGGATATCGTATCAAAGCCATATGTTTTGATCACCTTCGCCAGTGGGGATAAGTATATATTAAATAATGTGGGGCTCAATATAGAGCCCTGTGGGACACCTGCATAGCTATGCTCTGTTTCGCACTCTCACACTAGCGCTTCCGGTATGTCTTTACTTTATGTCCTCATTCTGTATAGAAGACAGTATGAGGTACAGTTGCACGGGCAGTCTTGGGATGGCTGAGTCAACAATGCAAGTGCTTCATTGGACCGGATTAAGCAGTTAGATGCATGTGTTTGCGTTCGAACACTTTTAGCCATCACCTTTCCATTTTACATGCCTATCAAAACCTTTGCAATATTTAGCAAGAATACTATGCACAAGTTCCTAAGTGCAGCAAGAGAGGTAAGACAAGATCTGCATACTGGACGGAGGCTTCATGGAGTGCATGGTCTGCGACATGTGCAAGATGTAAATTGTACCATGGTCCTTGGAACATACATTGTTTCCTTTTACAGTTCTGCGTCTTCAGATTGCATGCTGTCTTAAAGAGCCTCCTCAGTATACCCAAAAACCATCATGAAAAACTCTCCTCTCTCTTTCAAATGAGTGCCCCTCCTTACTTTCCATCCTCTGCATGTCATCTCTTTTTTAGATCAGCCTGCTTTAAGTCACATGCATGTTTGCCTTAATCTTTCTTGCTGCATTTCTGCCAATTGCCATCATTTCATTCCAGAATTTCAAAAATCACATCACATACCCTTCCCAACTGATAATCATACATAACTCCTGTTTATTTAAATGATTACAAAGAAACTGGAGTAAATCCATGGAAGGGTTTTCTTTGAAAACACAATGTTAATCCTAATAACCACTAGATTAACTAATAACCTTCGATTCCGGAGGAGCATGCTGTCCAGTGTAAACCTCTTCAAAGCCTCATCAGGGGTAGTAAGTGCAATATACATTCAACTACAATAAAACACAATATATAACCCTCCCTGCCCCAAATAATGCCATAAAACTCACTGGACTGGATTGTAGTTCATACAGTCGGAATAACAATTGCCTTATGATGCTTAACACTTTCACACTCTCATGACACAAAACTGCCATGGGTTAGGTCTTACATCCAGTGGTGTATCAGTTCACAGCAATAAACCACCCATCGCCAACGTAATAGGCATGAAATAACTGAAGAGATCTGCCAAACGCTGCTGGCCAACAGAGGACTTTAATTTAGTCCACCACTTCAGGTCCGGACAGGTTACATACTGTGACAACTTCTTGACATCTCACAATGACAATCAGAAATGGGATGATATTAACAAAGTCTTTCCTAGCAGATGTCTCAAATATTTCTCCCTCAAACCTATTCCTGCCCAGGACCATAAGCTTTAAAAATAATCTCTCACACTGAACAACCAATGAAGTTACTAGTTAGGTTACTAGTTTGGTGATCCAGCCATGCATGCAGGTGGGACTGCGCACTGAGGAACCCGTGCAATGTGAGAAGCATCTTCTAAGAGTTACTGTAACCGAATATGAGGACCTTGGGACTAGTAACAATAGTTAGTGGTGCATGAACCACAGGGAGTCAGATTGTTTTCAGGTCATTTCTGCTACTCTTTCGCCTGCTGCCAGAGATCAATGCATTATCGATTAATCCTAGCACCTGAGCAACTCAAGCAACTCTAGCAACTCAAGACCTGGCTGTTCGTGCAGAAGCGGATCCCCCTCCTCAAGCGCCTTGAGACCCCCCGGGTGAGTAGCGCGCTATTTAAATTTCTTGATTGATTGATTGATTGCTTGGAGGTAGGACGCTCGAGTCACACCCTCCGGTTGTTAGTCATACCGTCACGATGTGTCGATGAAATCCTAACCTGAATGCTGCTTCATTTTAATTGATTTTATAATAACTTTAAAAAAGCCAGCAGTGTGTTTATTACGAGCACTTCTTTTCAACATGTTTAACCCCGAGGTACTTAAATCACATTTCACAAATTATAAATGTCCTATTTTTTTGTACCGTGGATGGAAGACTACCTTGTCAAGCCTTTATAAAGCATTTCAAAGTTCAAAAAAGTTTCAACCTATCAAATATATTCTGGGTTTTTCTATTGTGTTCCTGTTTTCGAATCCCAAGCACACCTGTGTGTACTCCGATATTAAGGGTTTCTGCGATGAACACAAGACCCATAACTAGTGCAGCGTCAAACAGCTGGCTCGCTGCCTTACTTTCTTCTCCTGTATTATTTATCTGGCTGGTTATGCCAGAATGAATAATTATCAGATACTATTTTCTTTTGTTGTCCTGGATAAATCATAATACAACTTGTAATCCCTTTCTCTTGCTTTTGCGCTCTAATTCGATGGAGAGCGAGACAATTGCACTTTCCCATCGTCAATATTCACCTCCATTCAGACACCAAACCAGGCTGTGTTTTGAAAATACCACTTACCTATGCCGCCTCCCAGGTGGAAAAAAGAATAGAACAAAGAACCGGGCACCCCGAAGGCTGAAAGACAAGAGAGGTGTTTGTAGGCCCGGCTGCTCGTGGTTAGCGTTCGGTGCGCGCGCCACGCCGCTAAGGAACCCCGGCATTGTGCGCAATAAAAGGGAAACAAACAGACCATCCTGGCATCCATCGCTCGGCTGGTCTGAATGGCCTGCTGAGCGCGCCTCCGGGATCGCTTACAGCACCAGAGGGCACAGCTGGTGTCTGTTTATTTTGGACAAGCTCTCCACATAACGGAGAGCGAAACAAATAATTTCCGTATGCATAGATGACATCGGGTAAAAGCGGAATAGGTGTAGGGTCGGGCCAGGCTTTCTATGGATACAGCAATTGTAGGGGACGCATCTCTCGTACGTCTCAACGCCATGTTCACTTACCTCTGGTCGGTGAGCCAGTGACGGATTAAGGACAAAGGAGGACCCGGGACGCTTTTATAGTCAGGCATACGCCAACACAACGTAGCCGGCGGCCATATTAGGGTAATCATTTAATGCGAATCTGAATGTCAAATTCTAAGGGCTATGATTTCTCTTCATCCCGCCTTGGTGAGATATAATTGGCTGACGCATGCATGTTATGTGCTGGGGTGGATGCCTTTGATTCCTATTCTCCTCGAAGTGACAACTTACACCGGGCTCTTCTCAGAAACACAGTGCTCCTAGACGAGAACAAAACTTTAGTATATGAGAAAGGAATGCGACCAGCTACACATAATGCACAAGAGTCTAGGAAATACTACATTAGAATTATATTCAAACCGAATTTTATTTTAACACAGCACTTATTCTGATAGATATTATTTTTACACACTCTGATATTGTGCAAACAAGTTGATGTTGTAACATAATCTAGCAGGATTACCTCAAGTGGGTTCAGGCCAAACACAACGTATAGAAAAAATACCTCCTCCATATGATACCTTAGCAAAAGTCCAAAGCCTTATGAAGTCAGGGTTATATGGGGCTCCTTTATGGAATATAAGAGCATACGTTCACATGAGGAGGGGGACGAACTTGTATCTGCTTCTGTATTTTGCTTGCTCGTTTTATCAACCCATGAGGAGTATAGTTTATTTCAAATGCAGCGTTGTTTGAAATTGCATCCATATAGGAGGAAATAGCACCACAAGCTAAGCTGACAGCTTTGAGCCTGATTCATAAAGATAAAGTTAGACCAAAAGTCTAACTCATACCAAAAGTCTACCTTTACTATTTTTCGGTTGTCACAAAGGTAAGTTACTACTAGTAACTTTACTACTAGTAAAATTACTAGAAGTAAAGTTACTAAAGGCGAAATAGTAAATCTAGCCCCTCTGCAATCCAACATTTTTCCTAATGTTGGTTAATCTGGAATTGTATTAATTATTTTGTGTATTATTAAATGTATAGTGTATTTTTAATATATATATATGTGTGTGTGTGTGTGTGTGCGTGTGTGTGTGTGTGTGTGATCAAGGACAAGTGGTGTCTGAATCGCGTAATTCTGAGGAGCAGTAAAGATTAGTGCCAATATTTCCAGTGACACGTGTTCGCCTAATGTGAGTGCGGAAGTGCGAAAGAATTTGTGTGGTCTTTGATATATATATAGACAGATAGATAGATAGATACATGCCCACATCTATCTATCTATCTATCTATCTATCTATCTATCTATCTATCTATCTATCTATCTATCTATCTATCTATCTATCTATCTATTCTCTATCTATCTAGCTATCTATCTAGCTATGTATATAGATATAAGTGAGGTATTGCGTAAAATCTGATGCGGGTAAGGTGAGCTGGTGTGGCACTCGGGGATTAAAGCGTGAGCCCCAATTGTGTGTCTTCTGCTGTAAAGTCATGTGGCCGCTGCACTACAGTTTTGGAAGTATTGTCAGCATGTGTTTATAACTACTAGGATGAACTACCGACCCGTACTGGTATGAAAGTCCTGGGGTACGGAATATATGTGAGGTATTGTCTAGAGTCTCATGCTGCTAAAATGAGCTGCTGCCAGGGTCGGGGATTAAAGCCTGAGCCAAACTGTGTGTCGTATGCTGTGAAGTCATGTGCTCTGGCCGCTGTGCCACATCTGTGCAAGTAGTGTCAGCATGTAGTTATAGCTACTTGGATGGTGCTGATATGATATGGTGCTCCACTCGTCATTGCTGTAAAGTGATGTGGTCTGGTGTTTGTAGCATATGTGTTCAAGTAGTATTAGTAGGCGTTTATGCCATACAGGGAGTGGGAAGCGAACTACTGACCGCTACTGTGTGTTCATAGTATACCGGAAGCAGAAGTGAAGTAGTTACACCTACCGGTTTGACCTAAGGGCTCTGGGCTCTGTATGATACTAGCCTCTGTAGTATAAGTGTGTAAGTAGTATTAATATGCTTTTATAGTATATAGGGAGTGGGAAGCAAACTACTCACCCCTACTGGTGTGAAGACTCGGGGATTAAACCGTGAGCCTAAATTGTGAGCTCATTGCTGTAAAGTGATGTGCTCTGGGCGCTGTAGCATAACTGTGGAAGAAGTGTTAGTTTACGTTTATACAATATAGGGAGTGGGAAGCGAAAGACTTACCCTTACCGGTCTCAAGACTCGTGGATGAAACCATGAGCTCATTGCTGTAAAGTCATGTGCTCTGTGTAGTATTCCAATGTAAGTCATTGTAGAATGTTAGTATGTAATTCTACTAGAGTAAGTATGTAATGTAAGAATGTAGGGCTGTCATGAGGGGAACCTTGCGAAGTTTGTACACAATGCTGGATTAGACTGTTGCTTTGCTGTCTGCTCCTGTTGATGGTAGTTTCAGGTGTCTTGTTTTCTTGTAATAAATCTACTTATTGGATCCACTGCTGTCTGCCTCTTCACTACATAAATTTGGCGACGAGCGAGAGAAGGCAAAAAGAAGGCACGACTCACCAATATTTAAAAATTGCTTTTGTTGTGCTGAAGACCCGTTTTCTTCGTGTAGCTGTTTCTACTCATGCCAGGGTTGTCGTCTCATTGAACTATGTCATCCGACTTCTGGTAGGATGTATATATTTAGATTTTGCGCTTCCTCTGCTTCATCACTACATGCTGGTCGCTGCACTACACATGTGTAAGTAGTGTTAGTATGCGTTTATACTAACAAGTGCATCATGGTCCTAGGGAGGGCGACCTCTCAGGCGCAGCTCATACAATGTCCCGGGGTGTGCATTCGCAGGACATTTGTGCATGCTATTAGAGGGTGGTGCATGGCTTCCACCCTGTTATAGCAAATACTTGTTTGACTACTTGAAGCGAGAGGAAGAAAACCTTGTATCGCTGTAATAGAGGGGATGCGGATGGTAAAAATGGAGAGAAAAGAAAAAAAAAACGGGGTCTCACCCGTTCTTTAAAATGAGGCCCCTGGTGGGTAATGTTCCGTGGCCAATTCAATAATTATATTGCGGGGTCTCTGTAGGATTGGGGATCTTAATGGCGCATGTAAATTAGGAGCTCTGGGGTCCGCGAGAAAGAGTGGGGTTCAGCAAGTCCTTAAAATTAAATACATGAGGCCAGAGACTATGGGCCATATTATCAAGGAAGCAGCGATAAGGGGTTGATAATATGTCCTTGTGAATTCCCATAGAAGCCCAGTGACATCACTGATGACATCACTGATGACATCTCAAATTACATCACTAATGGCATCACTCATTACATCATCCACGTGACAATCTGATGCACATACCGATGCTCTAATATAAACTTTGACTACTATTTGTGAAACCATACACAGAAGAATGCCATAAACTACATAGCACTCTCTATTTCCTAGGTCTGCACACACATCCAGTCACTAATACATGTAGTTACTCATCAATACAGGACTATAATATGCACTCATACATCTATACATGCAGTCACACTCTGCCACTCATCCATAGAGTTACTCACACACCTAGTCAATAATGCAAAGAATCAATCACATTCCCATTTAATCTTGTATATAGTTATACACACCAACTTAGTTATTTTTAGACATACCATATCACTTATTTATACAGATACTAACACATATTTACTGTCTTATACTGAAATAACACAGTTATCTTGAAATAACTTAGTCTCACGTATACTCATTTATATACTCCAACACTCACATATAGTGGCTTAAAACATATGTAGTTAGTCACAGATATACCACTGAGATATTTATTCACTCACCAACACACCCATAGACAAACTAACTCACCCATACAGCCCTTCCCAGATGCACTTTTTAATCCATACAACCACTGAATCACCCACTCAGACATTTATGCACAGACGAATACACCCACCCACCCACACAGACACTCAGAGACCAATACAGATACTCAGACAACAAATCAATAACCTATATAGACACTCATGTAGCTATTCAGCAAGCCATGCAGTTGCTTACACACCAATGGAGAGACTAATACAGACTTTCATACAGTTTAGTCACTAACCCATGCATTTAGTAAGACATGTTCAATCACTCACTTATACAGTCAGTCACACACCTACAAAATAATTCCTTTAGGCACTTGTAAATGCATTTATTTTTCAATACACCTTGGCATATATATATATATATATATATATATATATATATATATATATATATATATATATATATACAAAACATATTTAAACTTTACAGAAACACACATTCACTGGATGATGTCATGAGTGATGTCATAGGTGATGTAATTTGAGATGTCATCAATGACGTCATCAGTGATGTCACTGACCATGCCATGAGTGATGTAATATGTGACATCATCAGCAGTGCATTGCGGGGGTGCAAGTTATAGTTAGCTCAACTAACCATAACAGGCAAATTTCTCTGGTTTTATACGAGTCAAATGTTCAACTAACTATAACGTCCCTGATACCTATGATTTTTTTTGTGAATTTCCAAGGTTTTTTAAATGCTAATTCCTAACTATAACGTCTGTAAAACCTATGCTTTTTTCAGTGAATATAACTATATGTTATGTTATGTTATGTTATGTTATTAAAATTTCTAGAGCGCACAGCTGCCCCAGCAAAGGGGCGTCCTGGCGCTTTGACAGATGCTGTAACATAACACACAAAAGAAATTAACCAGGAACTGGAAAGAGGAAAGTTTTAATAGCCTGCCTAAAGGCGAACATATCCTCAAGAGCTCGAATGTGAACTGGTAGCGAGTTCCATAGGCCAGCCGCTAGAACCCTGAAAGAACGGCCACCCATCCTGCTCAACCTGAAGCGTGGACAGACAGCCAGATGAAGCCCCTCCGATCTTAAAGATCTCGACGGCACATAGGGCGTAAGTAGAGTGACAAGTGCCGGTGGCGAAGAAGTTTTCAAAATTTTGAAGGCCAGACACAGCGCCTTGAACATGATTCGCTGTCTGACCGGGAGCCAATGCAAGGCCGTGATGGTACCAGACACTGAACAGTGTCTGGGAAGGCCCACAATGGCTCGTGCCGCGGCGTTTTGTACTCTTTGGAGCCTAGAGGCCTCCGCTTGATTCACCCCTAACAACAGTGAGCTGCCGTAGTCCAGCCTAGATAGTATTGAGGCCTGAACTACAAGCTGTCTGGTAGGGGGATCAAAGTACTTCAAGACTGGCCTAATACCACGCAGTATTCCGTAACACGTGGCAGCCACCTTCTTGGTGTGGTCCCTGAAGGTGAGCGCAGAGTCCACCCAAACTCCTAGATTTCTCACTCCAGCCACTGGAATAGGCGTGACACCAAGCTCTGACGGCCACCACTGGTTACCCCATAGCTCAGCGTGCTTCCCTAGAACCAGTACCTCCGTTTTGGTGGCATTCAACTGGAGGCAGTTGGTGCGAAGCCAGCTGGCTACTGCCAAGAGACCCGCACGGAATCTCGGAGCTGCTACCTCGGGGTCTCCGCTAAGTGTCACCGCTAGCTGTGTGTCGTCCGCATATGAGGCCATCGTAAGACCCCACTGTTTGACGACACCAGCCAACGGTTTCACATAGAGGTTAAATATGGTAGGGCTCAACGAAGATCCCTGTGGAACCCCCATCTTCAGGGGGTAAGTGGTGGATTGGCCAGGTGGTATAGCCACTTTAAAAGTACGATCAGCCAGAAAGGACCGAAACCATTGGAGAGCGACATCCGTCACTCCCGTCTCCTGTAAGCGCTGGATAAGTATTTGGTGGGACACAGTATCGAAAGCAGCGCTTAGATCTAATAATATAAGCGCTGCAGTATGACCTAAGTCAAGTACCTGGCGAAGATGTTCCAAGATGTAAAGTAGTGCCGTCTCGGTACTGTGTCCTGACCGGAATCCGTTCTGGCTGGGGTCTAAGATCTGGTTGCAAGCCAGATGCTCAGACAAAACCGAGTTGACGTGCGCTTCTGTTACCTTGGCGATCCATGGCAACAGGGAGATAGGTCGGTAGTTTTCTGGCAGTCGGGGTCAGAATTAGCTTTTTTTAGTATGGGGGTAACCACTGCCTGCTTCCAGGCCGCAGGTACAGTTCCAGAAGACAGAGACATATTAATGAGATCCAGTATGGGGTTACGACACAGCGGGGAAAGTGTATTGATGAAGGCAGGCTTTAACGGGTCCGCCGGGGAGCCTGATTTGACCTTGAGGCAGAGTCTGTCAAAGGCCTCAACCGACAGTTCAGGTAAGATAGCCAGAGGCTCATGATCCAATGTATCAGAGACAGTGGCTTCACGCTCCTGGTGGAGTGTGTCGAACCCGTGATATATTTTTTCCACTTTCTCCACAAAAAAAAAGGCCAATTTATCACAGTGTGAGTCTGTGCAAATCGCCTCTGATGAGGATCTGTTTTTCATTAGGTCCTTCAGTACCTTGAAAATCAGTTTTGAGCGGTTGGTACTGGTGGCAAATTCCTGGGCATAAAATGCAGCTCTAACTCTGCATATAGCTCTGTGGTAAAGTTTCAACTCAGTGAAATACCGGATTTTCAGAGCCGGGTCATATGATCGTCTCCATTCCCTCTCTGTCTTACGGCAGGATCTTTTCAGTTCTGCCAGAGACTCGTTATACCAGGGGCTAGGTGCTTTTGTCCGGCCTTTCGCCCATCGTAAAGGTATCAGAGAGTCCAAGGCGTCAGTGATCCACATGCAGAACTGTTGGTAGCCTTGTTCCACATTGGTGAGATTGTTCAGAGGTTTCCGCTCTAATATACCGTAGAACTCTTCCAGCGTAAGTTTGTGCCACGGCCTTTTAAGGGTTAGCCTTTCCCTGGATATAAACGGCTTGTCATGGACCGGGCAAAGTGCTTCTACAAGTAGATGATCAGTCCACCCTAACCTCCTTGGATCTGACACCCTTAACCCGTCAAGTGTGGAAAAGAAGGGGTCAAGGATATGGCCTCCAACGTGGGTTGGACGGGTGACAAGCTGAGTAAGTTGGAGAGCTTCCAAGTCGGCCAACAGGGAGCTCACGGTAGTGGATGACCCATTATCAAAATGGATGTTAAGGTCACCCAAGATGTTAAAATTGGCGCAGCCCAATGCTATAGGACTGACCATATCGGCCAATGCGGATCTGAATACCGAGTCATTGCCAGGGGGGCGGTAGACCAGCAGCCCACTGAAGGTGAACTGATGGGAGAAGGCGACTTTAAAAATAGCGCTTTCACATGCAGGTAGTCCTGATGGCTTCCATTCTGCTGGGAAGCAGGATTTGACAGCCATAGCAATGCCACCACCTCTTGTGGTCCTATTAGAGGTGAAGATGGTGTAGTTCTGGGGGAATGCCAGATTCAATATGGCAGAGTCAGAGTCCTGAAGCCAGGTTTCTGTCATTAAGAAAACATCTGGATCCTCTTTATCCATCAGGTCATAGATGGACAGGTGGTGCTTTACAAGAGATCTCACATTAAGGCACCAAATACGGAGATCTCTCGAAACAGCACGAGGCCGTATGACAGGGACGACGTTTTCCAAGGAACGAATTTTGGTTGGGCTCTTAAGAGACCAGCCTTCACAGGCGCAGCTGTAAGGGCCAGCTAAAGGGTCCACAGACTTACACGCAGAGCCCCTGGACGAGTAACCTATGGCCAACAGCTCTGACCGTGTGTATGATATCATAGCTGGCAACACAGCATACGGCGCAGAGATAGCAGATAGGACTGAGCCTGCCCGGCCTCGCGCTGCCTCGACGCGGACGAGCGCAGACGGGCAGGACTCAGGCACGACTCCGGCTAAGCGACGGCGTCCACATCTGCGCGTCCCGCTGCGCGGGAGGGGGGAGCTTTAAATAGGCTCTCCAATCGTGGCGCGAGCGCGAGGACGCTCCAAGATGGCGCCTAAAGCTACACTTACTGCCCAATCCAAGATGGCGCCCACAGTGAGCCACCCCCGGGATCCAGGCCCGCCAAAACGGCAGTGCGGGAGACAATTATGTGCGGAATGGGGACGGGGGCAAGACCCTGTTAAAACCAGGGGAAAGTGCTAAAAATGAAAGTAAGCAAAAGACAAAATCGGGTAAGTTAAAATAAGCGCGCTAGCAATAGCGCTGGCAACAGCAGTTAATGCGCGATTAAATCAGCATCTGTCATATATATATATATTGAGCAAACACATATAACTGTTAAACACAAGTTATCCAAAGCAAATTGATTTATTCCATAAATCAGCACAGGCGTGTTACGGCAAAAGCCTTTATCAAATAGGGATTCTTTGTGTTGGATTGAATATGAAAATATATATATATATACATATATATATCCACGCTCAAATCGCACCTTGGGACAGCGCACTCCTGGACGGGTGCTTCAAATGCGACGGGGCGTTCCCGTTGTTACATCTGCGCATTCCTTTTCCATTACCGGTCTCAGTACAGCACTCATGGGACCCGCTGCAGTTTTTAAAGATGCTTTAATTCCTGTGCGGAAAACATGAAGAAACATGACGCGATTCGGAAATGCCTTAATCAAAGTTTTTGATAATTCGTGCCAACAAAGCAGACACTTTTAAGTTTACGTTATGTGGGTCACATGATCAATTGGTGCATTACAATCAACAGAGGACTACTGGAGTATGATTTCAGTCGCCATCTTTGAATGGTTTGTTTGAAACTTTATCAAATCACCTTTCCAAATGACAATAAGCATTATATAAATACTACATGGCATTTCACCCATTCATTTCCTATTATTGGGAAAATAAAAATTGGTAATAATGCAACTTATCAACACCCAAGACTGTCGTATATCGGCTGTAGCCTGTGCAGAATATCTACAACTTAAGCGGGTTTCCTTTGTTAACGTCAGTGAGCATTGCATAAATCCAACACAAAGTTACACCCCTTCATATCCTGTCAAGAAAATAATTAAAGACAGAGGTACCCCCATATAAATTGTGCGTGTATCAGCAAGCGGCTGATTACCTCACTCCAGATTTGATAATTATGCTATGTATCGGCCTGTCCTCACAAAAGCATTATTAAAAGCACAATGATCAATAGATTCACAATTTCATGTATTTTACAGATATCAAAAGAAAAAATCAACTGAGTCCTTAGTCTCCCAGATGAACTATCATCTCTTCACCTATGGTTATTCCATTGAGGGCTCTGGTACCCAGATCTATTATATACTGTGACTCCAGTCTCCGAAGTTTCCTGACTCTCAGCCAGATTCATGAAGCAAGAATCGGCTCGCAAAGGGCCAGATTCTGCGAATCTGGCCCTTTGCGAGCGCTTTTTTTGCATTCAGGATTCATCATCCCAAATGCAAAAATCGCTAATTTTAAAATCGCTAAATTGCCAGGAATTGCATTTAAGGAATCTCTATTTGAGATTCCTAAAATGCAATTCATGAACCATTTTAGAATTGCGAATTCGCAATTTTTGGCCGCTATTTACCGCGAAGTCTGACTTCGTGGTAAATAGCAAAAACTTAGAAAAATGCACTTTAGTGCATTTTTCTAAGTTGGATGTTACACACACACATGTCCTTTGGACATGTGTGTGCGCAACACCAGTGTAAATCACCATTTCAGGGGTGCTACAGGGGCACCCTTGAAATCGCTTCCTTATTTGCGATTCGCTAATTGCTAATCGCAAATAAGGAATGTCTCCCCATTCATTCCTATGGTCCTTTGGAAATTAAGGAATGTCTCCCCATTCATTCCTATGGGCCTTTGGCCCATAGGAATGAATGGGGAGTCATTCCTTATTTGCGATTAGCAATTAGCGAATTGCAAATAAGGAAGCAGTAGAAATCGCTATAAATTTTGCAATTTCTACATGCGTCCCGTTTTGCGAGTCTTTAATAGCGATTCCTTAATAATCGCTATTAAGGACTCTCAAAAGAGGAGCATGATGAATCTGGGGGTCTATCTCCTACCCTCACACTTAAAGGTACATGGTCCAAACCATAATAATGTAAGAGCTCCCTATTACTGTTATGTTTCTCCGCGAAATGTCTTGCAACAGGGTAGGTCACATCACCCTTCGCTATGGCGTGCATGTGTTCTAAAATTCGTATCTTTACAGAATGTATAGTACTGCCTATGTAGCATAAGCCACATGGGAATTGCAGGCAATATACCAAGTAACTGGTACGACACGTGAGAAACTTGGTTATAGGTTTGGGTTTAGAAAGACCACTTAACATAAAGGAGAGTTTTCTCCTGCTGCCTATACACGCCTTGCATTTACAGCAAGGATAGAAACCCCTAAGCTCCCTTAGGGTTCCCTTTTTCTTACTCTCTGTGTGTAGGTGAATGCGTACCAGGCTGTCTTTCAATGATCTAGCTCTTCTAAATGTTATCTGAGGGACAGAAGGGATATCAGAGCCAGTTTTTAAAATGTGCCAATTTCGTTTAATTATTTTCCTCAATTCATTGGCATCATTCGAGAAAGTGGTATTCATTCTAAACGTATTCTTTCCTGTGTCATTCACCTTACTTTTCCTTTTCTCTTTACTCAGAAAAGTGTCTCTAGGTATATTTCTTACCGTATTGAGGGCCTCAACCAGGAATTCTCTATTATATCCTCTATTTACAAATCTATTCACACTCTCTTTGGCTGCAATTTCAAAATCAGTCTCCCTGGTGCTATTACGTTTTAGTCTTAGGAATTCCCCATGCGGGATGCTCCTGACTAATCCTGGGGGGTGATTGCTAGCCGCGTGCAATATAGAATTGCCCGCCGTTGGTTTGCGGTAAAGGGATACATGCAGAAGATTATCAGACACACTAACCTTGAGATCTAAATATTTAACAGTCTAGGAACTAATATTGCCACTGAACTCCAAATTCCCCACATTTTTGTTGAAACTGTTAATGAAGTTAGAAGCTGATTCCAACGACCCGTTTCAGATTTTACAAAGATCGTCAATGTATCGGTACCAGGAGATAACTCGACTCAGTTTCAAACGAACCATTGAAAGATGGCGACTGAAATCCTACTCCAGTAGTCCTCTGTTGATTGTAATGCACCAATTGATCATGTGACCCACATAACGTAAACTTAAAAGTGTCTGCTTCATTGGCGCTAATTATGAAAAACATTTGATTAAGGCATTGCTGAAACGCGTCATGTTTCTTCATGTTTTCCGCACATAATATATATATATATATATTTATATATGTCTCCACATGTTTTCCCCAGATACGAGGCCGCACTCTGTAGCAGGTAGGATAACAACCCTTTATTTCAAAACCAGGCAGCTTCTCATTCCGTTTTTGCGTCCCCCAGCCTGACGCGTTTCAGGGAATCCTTTCCCTTTCTTCAGAGGCCAAAACACAAGCAGCCTTTCTTTCATGCAGCTGCACTGTCCCCTGCACGCTATTTAAATGTCTTTGGCCTCCGGTGTGCCAATCAACAATTAGTTCAATCCAAAAGGTGCATGCTGGGACCTGCAGTACAATTTTTGCACATTTTAACCCTCCAGTGGGTCGGGAGCTCGTGTTTTCTTTCCAGGGACCAATCCTTAAAGCCCTCCATTGAGCCCCGAATGGGACTCTGCCTGTTTATTTAAATTACCTGCTCCACCGATCACGAAGGGCAACAATTTCCCCTCACGCAGACTCAGTTCTTTCCAAGGCGGTGAGTCGCCTCCACGGCCTGGAAACGCCGTGTTAAAATGTCTCCACATGTTTTCCCCAGATACGAGGCCGCACTCTGTAGCAGGTAGGATAACAACCCTTTATTTCAAAACCAGGCAGCTTCTCATTCCGTTTTTGTGTCCCCCAGCCTGACGCGTTTCAGGGAATCCTTTCCCTTTCTTCAGAGGCCAAAACACAAGCAGCCTTTCTTTCATGCAGCTGCACTGTCCCCTGCACGCTATTTAAATGTCTTTGGCCTCCGGTGTGCCAATCAACAATTAGTTCAATCCAAAAGGTGCATGCTGGGACCTGCAGTACAATTTTTGCACATTTTAACCCTCCAGTGGGTCGGGAGCTCGTGTTTTCTTTCCAGGGACCAATCCTTAAAGCCCTCCATTGAGCCCCGAATGGGACTCTGCCTGTTTATTTACATTACCTGCTCCACCGATCACGAAGGGCAACAATTTCCCCTCACGCAGACTCAGTTCTTTCCAAGGCGGTGCGTCGCCTCCACGGCCTGGAAACGCCGTGTTAAAATGTCTCCACATGTTTTCCCCAGATACGAGGCCGCACTCTGTAGCAGGTAGGATAACAACCCTTTATTTCAAAACCAGGCAGCTTCTCATTCCGTTTTTGTGTCCCCCAGCCTGACGCGTTTCAGGGAATCCTTTCCCTTTCTTCAGAGGCCAAAACACAAGCAGCCTTTCTTTCATGCAGCTGCACTGTCCCCTGCACGCTATTTAAATGTCTTTGGCCTCCGGTGTGCCAATCAACAATTAGTTCAATCCAAAAGGTGCATGCTGGGACCTGCAGTACAATTTTTGCACATTTTAACCCTCCAGTGGGTCGGGAGCTTGTGTTTTCTTTCCAGGGACCAATCCTTAAAGCCCTCCATTGAGCCCCGAATGGGACTCTGCCTGTTTATTTAAATTACCTGCTCCACCGATCACGAAGGGCAACAATTTCCCCTCACGCAGACTCAGTTCTTTCCAAGGCGGTGCGTCGCCTCCACGGCCTGGAAACGCCGTGTTAAAATGTCTCCACATGTTTTCCCCAGATACGAGGCCGCACTCTGTAGCAGGTAGGATAACAACCCTTTATTTCAAAACCAGGCAGCTTCTCATTCCGTTTTTGTGTCCCCCAGCCTGACGCATTTCAGGGAATCCTTTCCCTTTCTTCAGAGGCCAAAACACAAGCAGCCTTTCTTTCATGCAGCTGCACTGTCCCCTGCACGCTATTTAAATGTCTTTGGCCTCCGGTGTGCCAATCAACAATTAGTTCAATCCAAAAGGTGCATGCTGGGACCTGCAGTACAATTTTTGCACATTTTATTTTCTCTATTATATCCTCTAATTACAAATCTATTCACACTCTCTTTGGCTGCAATTTCAAAATCAGTCTCCCTGGTGCTATTACGTTTTAGTCTTAGGAATTCCCCATGCGGGATGCTCCTGACTAATCCTGGGGGGTGATTGCTAGCCGCGTGCAATATAGAATTGCCCGCCGTTGGTTTGCGGTAAAGGGATACATGCAGAAGATTATCAGACACACTAACCTTGAGATCTAAATATTTAACAGTCTAGGAACTAATATTGCCACTGAACTCCAAATTCCCCACATTTTTGTTGAAACTGTTAATGAAGTTAGAAGCTGATTCCAACGACCCGTTTCAGATTTTACAAAGATCGTCAATGTATCGGTACCAGGAGATAACTCGACTCAGTTTCAAACGAACCATTGAAAGATGGCGACTGAAATCCTACTCCAGTAGTCCTCTGTTGATTGTAATGCACCAATTGATCATGTGACCCACATAACGTAAACTTAAAAGTGTCTGCTTCATTGGCGCTAATTATGAAAAACATTTGATTAAGGCATTGCTGAAACGCGTCATGTTTCTTCATGTTTTCCGCACATAATATATATATATATATATTTATATATATGAATATATGTGTGTGTGTATATATATATATATATAAATATCCATATTACCAAAGTTTTGCCATATTTAGAAACACCAACGCAGTTAGAAATGTCTTCCTATCTTTATTTGCAGTTACAAGCACAACGTGCATTCTTCCCCCAGTCCAAGCGCCAAATGCATTTCGAGCATGAGCTCTTTTTCAATGGCTTGCGCACGAGTTCTGGCAGCTGTGGGGACTATTTCCTTACACTTCTTGCCCCGCCCAAGTGGGATTTCATCCGCCCAAAGTGGGATTACATACCAAAGTGGCTGTTGGGAAATGTAGTCCGCTGCTCAGGTGAGTTCGTGTACAACTGTACTCCCCCAGTGGGTTTGAAAGGAGGAGAATCACCTTCGTGCATGTAATTACCCACGCTGCAAAAATCGGAAATTTCCAACTCCTTTTCAGCACTCTTGATTTCTAGTGCAAGGTCCGCTGTCATCACGGTGGGGCATTTCAGCGACGTGGCAAACGCCGCAAATTAGTTCCATATTACCAAAGTTTTGCCATATTTAGAAACACCAACGCAGTTAGAAATGTCTTCCTATCTTTATTTGCAGTTACAAGCACAACGTGCATTCTTCCCCCAGTCCAAGCGCCAAATGCATTTCGAGCATGAGCTCTTTTTCAAAGGCTTGCGCACGAGTTCTGGCAGCTGTGGGGACTATTTCCTTACACTTCTTGCCCCGCCCAAGTGGGATTTCATCCGCCCAAAGTGGGATTACATACCAAAGTGGCTGTTGGGAAATGTAGTCCGCTGCTCAGGTGAGTTCGTGTACAACTGTACTCCCCCAGTGGGTTTGAAAGGAGGAGAATCACCTTCGTGCATGTAATTACCCACGCTGCAAAAATCGGAAATTTCCAACTCCTTTTCAGCACTCTTGATTTCTAGTGCAAGGTCCGCTGTCATCACGGTGGGGCATTTCAGCGACGTGGCAAACGCCGCAAATTAGTTCCATATTACCAAAGTTTTGCCATATTTAGAAACACCAACGCAGTTAGAAATGTCTTCCTATCTTTATTTGCAGTTACAAGCACAACGTGCATTCTTCCCCCAGTCCAAGCGCCAAATGCATTTCGAGCATGAGCTCTTTTTCAATGGCTTGCGCACGAGTTCTGGCAGCTGTGGGGACTATTTCCTTACACTTCTTGCCCCGCCCAAGTGGGATTTCATCCGCCCAAAGTGGGATATATATATATCAATCAGCAAACAGTTCGAAGGATGCTGCGCACTCCGGCTATAGATCAAAAAGATGATTTTGGAATACCATTTTTCACACAAGGCTGTCCTTGTGAGCTGTGGCACCGGCTTTGCTGAAACCGGTGATCTTACCATAAAACCTTCTTTGATGTAAATGTATTTGAGCTTGTAAAGCGCACTGCTACCCGTCCGTAGGTTTCCTGGCGCTGTATAACTCTGGGGAACCCGTCCTGGCTTTCCCTGTGGGATGCTCCCTGCTGGGAGTCCCCAAGGTGGAGCCAGGCATCCCCGGAATTGATGGGGCCATTGTGGAGATTAGGCAAGCTAATGCCCAGAGTCGCCGAGTGGAAACCCTGATTAGAGTAAGCACCGAAGTGAGAATTATCGAGTCCGCTGACCCAAGTCCACGACCCTGCCGCGTCGGGAATTGAACCCTGGTCCCGGGCCGACTTCTGCTCCAGGGTCTGCCGCCTCTAACCAGTGAGCCACACTACTCCACATATATATATACAGTTATTTTCACTGGGTTTGACCTTTTGCCCGGAAGCAATTTTAATTATTCACAGTTCCGCATTGACATTTATACATTTATAAGAAAATTGAAACTTAGTTTTTCCAATTGAAGACATCAACATCTGTGGTGGATGACCAAACTGGGAAAACTGGCATCAATCTGCAAACTTCTGATTCAGATATGTTAAAAACTCTACATGGTTTGGCAACAAACACAGAGACAGGGGCACATTCAACTCAGGAAATTCTAAAAGACACTGGGGTTCCATTTGAAAATCTTAACAGAAGTCCATTTTGCCCTGTATTGACATTTATGCCAATTATGCCTAAAGATGCCACGGACATTTCTTGTGATATGGTGACAGAAGATCTGAAAACATTACATAAATCCATCGGAAACAAAAACTGTAAAATGAAACATACAGAGCTGCAATATTATAATCTCATGCAAAAATTTAAAAAAGATAAAAATCTGATTATGAACAAAGCAGACAAAGGTGGAAACATTGTCATATGGCACGGGACTTATACATGACTGAGGCTTTGGTCCACCTACATGATCCTGTATGCTATAAGGAGGCTTCATTTTAATTAAAGACATGGTACATAAGGAACTGTTTCATTGGAAGAGACAAGGCCTTATAAGTAAAAATGAATTATTGTATTTGAAAAAATATCACCCCATCACCCCTACTTTATATTTTATTCCAAAGGTCCACAAACAAATTGTCCCTACTCCGGGCAGGCCCATTATTTCTGCCCAAAATAGCCTGTTGGAACCCATATCCAAATTTGTTGATTTCTTAATACAGGAACACATGAGTAATCTCCCATCATTTTTAAAAGATACTGGGGACTTTCTTAACAAATTGAAAAGTGTTGAATGGAATAGTGACTACTTGCTTGTTGTTATGGATATTACGTCATTATATACCAGCATAAACCATGATGACGGAATGAATGCTGTTGCACACTATTTGGGTTAACCCAACAAAATGTTGTTGGCTATGATTCAGATCTGTCTCACTAACAATTATTTTTTATTTTAACAACAAAGTGTACCAGCAGCTTTGGGGTGTAGCTATGGGGGCGTGCTTTTCCCCCAGCTATGCATGTTTACATGTAGATTGGTGGGAGAAGCACATCCTCATGGGTGACCCCAGGAGTTGGTTTGAAGGACATGTTTGCCATTGGTGGCGCTATATTGATGATGTTTGTCTGATATAGAAAGGGTCCACTGCATCTGCTCTTGCCTTTGTTGATATCATCAATACCAATGATTAGAATTTAAAATTCACTGCCACCGTAAGTGAGACACAGGTTGAATTTTTGGATGTCTCAGTTTATGTAGAGAACGGAACATTGCATACTAAATTACATCGCAAGGCGACGGCAGGGAATTTGGTTCTTTATGCAACCAGTTCCTATCCCAGACATTTAATCCGCAGTATCCCTTATAGAGAATTTCTGTGGATTCGCCGGATCTGGAGCAATAGTTCCAATTTAACAGTCTATCAAGAGGAGGCACTGGTTAGATTTTTAAGCAGAGGCTATACCAAAAATGACCTCATCAAAGCACGTGATAGAGCCAATGCCTCATCTCAGGAAAGACATTCAGACAACACCATTTTTGACAGTAATATGACCCAAGGCCAAACAGTAAGGCTGGTTACAACTTATTCTAAACAGCACAAAAAAATAAGACAAATAATGCAGAAAAATTGGCCCATCATAAAAACGGATCTAACACTTTCATTATTACTACCTAGTGTACCTGTACTAACCCTCAGAAAGTCCAGGGCCATGCGGGATGATTTGGTAAGAACTAGTCCGGAAGTTAGGACATCTGGGGCCAGATGTAGGTCGCCCAATATCGGTCGGTAACGGCCGAAATCACAGAATTTCGGCCGTTACCGACCGCTATTGGAAATTTGTAATGTAGGAGCCCCAAAAATACCGATTCGGTAAATACGAATCGGTAAATACCGAATCAGATTTTACCGAATCGGTATTACCGAATTGGTAGATGATATGTAGCAAGCACATCTAAGAGTGCTCATGTGTATTAAGGATTCGGTATTTACCACCAACTAATAGTTGGTGGTAAATATCGAAAACCTTAAAAAAAGCAATGTTGTGTTTTTTTCAACTGTGCCATGTGGCAGACCTACATGTCCTTAGGGCATGTATGTGTGCCACATGTGCACCCATGCACTATACAGGGGTGCAACAGGGTGTCAATGTGACACACTGCCACCCTTGTAAGTCTACTCCCTATTACCGATTCGGTATTTACCGAATCGGTAATTCTCGTTCATTCCTATGGGCCTTCAGGCCCATAGGAATGAATGGGGAATACCGAATCGGTAAATACCGAATTGGTATTTACCGAATCATTAGCTACATATCATTTACCGATTCTAAAATACTGAATCAGTAAAATTCGGTATTTTAGAATCGGTAAATGATATTTACCTACATCTGGCCCCTGGTTCCTGGCTGACACACAAAAATGGGTTTGTGAAATGCAACTCCTACAGGGCTTGCAAATTTGGAACTGGTACTACTGAATATTGGACTCCATTCTGCGACATACCAACTAAAATTGATGGATTTTATACATGTCGCACTGATTATGCGGTGTATGTATTACGTTGCACTTGCCATTTAAGATACGCTGGTAGCACTAAGCTACAGGTCTACAACCGCATACTCCAACATCTGAGGGCAATAGTCAACTGAGACCCAAACTATCCTGTAGCAAGGCACCTTAAGTTAGCCCATAATAACAACTTAAAAGATCTGGACTACTTTGTGATATGGGTGGTTCCGTGAGCCTCAGCTCAGACAATTGGAAAGTAGATTCATCCTGGAGCTCGATACTAAGATCCCGAACAGGCTCAACATGGGGGAGGATCTACACAATCTTTTATAAAACAGTCCGTTGTCTTCCTTTAATCATCCTTATAATGAACCTACAAGTTCTTTCTTGCATTATGGTACTTTTTTAAATCTAATTGCTGAGTCCATTTAGTTTTTTATCTAGCTATGTATTGTCACTACCCCTTTGGGAGTTCCTTTTCAATTTTAGGTTCCCTTTTATAAATATTTAGTTCCCTGTTGTTCGTGATGACGAGTTTAGCCATTGGGCACTGGCCCATCGACCAATTAAAATTTCATCTTATTGGTATTGACTGTGTATCATTTTTTTACTTCATGGGTCATTACATACACATTTTTTGGGGGTAGCTGCTGCTATGTTTTACCTGTCCTTTATCTATGGGCATAATTCCCGGGGCTCCGGGATAACATATATTACTGCTGCTATAACAAATAATTTTTTAACTTACATAGATGTTTTCACTTGCACATTTTATCACTTTTATCACAGCACTTTGGCAAAGTTTTTGGAAATATTTGCACTTGAGTCTTGATCTATTATTAGATCTTAAAGATACATTCTTTTGCACTAGTGTCATATGTTTACAGGAAATGTGCTTCATTTGCACATATTTATGCATGATGACTTATCAAATGTTATTTGTACAATAGTAGAAATGGTTATCTCCCTTCACTATTTATTTGATGTCATTACATGTGCATATATTGTATGTGTGAAATTATATTTATTGATTTTATCTTCAATATTTATTTATGTATTTATGCATTTGAATTTTGCAATTTGCACTAATGTGAAGCATACCTGGTATATCCTAAAAACATATGTTTAAGGAGAGTATCTTTTATCTATGTCTATGATCATGTGACATTAGGACTGATGAGTTGACTCAAATGCATTCTATTGGCCTTTACCATCTTTAGTTTCACATTTAAGTATCACGAGAACTGTGGCGTGTCATGTGATCTTGACAGACTTGATCTGTCGAAACGCTTCATGCTGAGGCACTGGCCAGGACTGACTGGATGCCATTAAATAAAAAGAAGCACTGAGAAACTTTATTGGAGTCCCTCGAGTGGTTCGTACCTGTAATTGCTGCGCTGGAGCATGTTGGCGTACTGCAGGATTTCGTGCTATATATATATATATATATATATATATATATATATTAGATAAAGGATTACGATACTTGTGGGATTGTTAAAAGTTCTTTATTCCGCCGCCGCCAAACGCGTTTCGACTGCCAAGCAGTCTTGCTCACTGGACAAGAGGAAAAAGCGCGCGGCCATTTTTAAATAAAGAAATTGCACGTAATGGACTACATGTCAAATGACATGAAAGATACAGCTTTCGGTCTGGAGCGGGCAGGAGATGCTTGAGCAGCACCTTTGATATATATATATATATATATATAATATAAAAAAATTCTACCTACTGCCGGTCATCATCATGTAGTTATAGTTAGGAGCAAAGTTTGCATAGCAAAAGTTTTTGGGGGTTTTGCCAATAACTTTGCCGCTGCTTGCCGAATCTTCATAACATTTTCAAAGAACGTACCCTTCTTGGTTCAGCTTCAGTGTGGAAAGTGTCGGAGTGATCCGTCAAGCGGGGGCTGATAAACAAAGAGGTGTCCTACGGTTTCCCCATCTTATTTCTATGGGGATTTTTCATTTTTTGAATAAAACTACAGCTCGAACCACTGAACAGAATTACACCAAATTTGGCAGAAAGCTAGATGTTGGTCCAGAAAGCATCCGTTTTGTGATTTGGTGTACATCTGCTCAGTTTCATTTCAGAGATTAAAAATAAAGTGTCATCTGGGAGCCCAACAGCTTACTGAAACCCTACTGAAACTTGATTGGCTGCCAACATTTCAACCAGGGAGTGTTGGCAGCCATCTTGCGACTTGGTTGAACCAAATCTCACAAAAAATGTAAAAAAAAAGAAAAAAAAGAAAAGGGGGCATGGTAGAAACACCCTGACCTCCGAGGCCTTTTCGCGGGGGTCGCAATAAGACCCTGCTGGGCCAAAAAAAAAACCATTTCATTTTCATTTTTGAAGTATCCAAGGATCCAGCCAAGATTTTTGTTAAAATCAAGCACAGGCTGGCGATCTTCATTCGTTATTGGCCCGCCCGGCCCCCGCAGGCCTGGTGACCACCACCTCCCATGGGAACATACATTATTTTGAAAACAATGTGGGGGAGGATCTACAGCCTCCCGCTCAACCCCAGGGACCACCACCTCCCCCGAACAGTAAATGTAAATTCGGGGCAGGGGAGCAATGTTGTTCGCCTGCAGACCCAGGAACTGCCACCTTCTTGGGGCAGAAATAATAATAATAATAATATATTTTATGGGGAGCCACAAGGCTCCCCCGCTGCCCTGGGGACTGCTACCTCCCCGGGACAAATGCAGAATATTAAGGAGGTCCGTTGTGGACCCCAAGCCCTTGGGACCACCACCTCCCTGGGGCTACAAGAAAGAAAGGGGGGGGCACATGACCTGCCCTTGTAGAGCCTTAAATGGCCCTGGAGACCGTCACCCTCCCAAGGACGGCTCAAGCAATATCCCGGCGTGTCCAACTGAGGAGATTTATTTTTTGATCGACAATCTTTTTACAGGACTCCATTGATTTTTGCATTGCCATTTCGTGGCAAACACTTTTCACACGACCCACCTGGTCGTTTTTCATAATGTACGAGGTAAATCTATCGGCACGACAAAATTCCATTTTTGTAGGCCTGCATTTCTGCCCAGGAACTGTCACCCGCCCAACCCCCTGTTCTCTGCAGTTCATCAGAAAGCCACATGGCCCTCACCAGGAGTGAATGATTCATTTTTCCTCTCCTGCTCCCAGCCTGATAAAACATCCTTGACACCATGATCAGGTTATCTGGACAATGGTCTGACTGCTGAACTTTCATCTAGACAATCGGTGAATGGCTCGTAAAGCTGGGGCTTTTGGTCAAGGCAACTGGGCAAAGAAACCTGAGGAAACCAAGCCCCGATCAAAGCAGAACTAACATTTGACTGTATACCTTGCCTTGACCAGGTCACTAACTGTAAATACCACCTGGATCCGGCTAATCAACAACAAACACTGCCCTGATTGAACAATGGTCTGTCAACCAAAAGGCTGGAATAAGAAATGTATAAAAAGGCTTGTTAGCTACGGATTTAAGTAGAATCCTCCTCTGTCTTGTCTTTGACTAGCTTGGGACTCTGTTCCATAGCCCGGGCTATTGAAATAAATCTGGGTACCTCCTGCAGACGAAGGGTCCTGTGTCTCCTTTTGCTACGTATGAAGGGTATGGAAGATTTGGGCGGTTCCCCCGCCGCCGTGACCCTGTAAGTGGGTAATTCCGGTTCTTCAAATGGCGCCCGAATAGGGACTCCACGAGTACGGAGGTCAGGCCCGGTGGACGTGAGGAGGTGCACGGAGAGACTCTGACGGTGGCGCCCTACCCAAGGATTCTTGTATTCCAGTAGACCGAACGACTCACTCGGTGTTCCTCCCCACCCGGTCTGGGCCACTTGACCGCCTTCTCGCTGGAGTCCCCTGGCAAATAATTTCTGGAGCAGGACGCAGCCCTACATCTGCAGAAGAGAACTACCCCTGTAAGGTAAGGGTGGACTGATCATCCACCAAGTCTGTCTGTTATTGACTTTCGAAAAAGCCAATTTGTTATTGACTTTTGTCAAAGCCAAGCAAGCGAGGTCAATTTTTAAAACCCGCTGGTGTCTGTTCTGTATGAAATCTGTATGAATAATTGACTTTGCCAAAGCCAAGCAAGCAAGGTGAATTTGTTACCCGCTGGTGTCTGTTCTGTATGATTCCGCTATTTAATTGTCCTTTGCAAACGACAAACAAGCAAGGTGAGTTTTAGGAACCCGCTGGTGTCTGTTATCTGTTTATAAGCATGCCGGTCAGTAGTAAATTGAAGAGGGTATGTTGTTGTATGTGTACACAGGACTCCCAGCTGGAGGAGGCCTGCCCGCTTCCTCCAGAAGGAACCCGTGGCCATACCATGTATATTAAATATGGCCCTTCTGCCATAATGTTTTCCTAGTTTTGGGTGAAATACACCAAGAAAAGTAACGCAGAGTTGCAGTGGCCATTTTATGGCTCCTTCGATTCCCAAGTCCTCGCAAACTTAGAGGAACAATTAATTAAAAGAAAAACGCTCCCGTCCATGTTTGAGTCTGTCCGTTTTTGGAGGAAAGAGGTAGAACAGAGAGCTAGGAAACAGAAGGCGCAAGAAAGACAACAAGAACCAATGTCTATGGCCGACCACGCCAGAGAAAAGTTGCAAAATAAAATAACAAAATCGGTAGAAATAGCCGATAGGGAGCATGGGTCCCGGGTACAGAAATGTTATCCAGTCCGTGAGGAAAAAGGAAAGGTCCATATAGAGGGGGGAGAAGAAAACGATTCCATGCTAGAAAGCCCTCCTGCATATGCCCCAATGTACCCTGCCCTGATGCCTCACACCCCGCATGTCCCCCTTCCACCACCCGCTCCAGCCCCACTGCCCCTCCTACTGTTCCTCCTGTCACACCAGCCCTCCCGACCTTTCCCATGACTTCGACCACACACGTTAACTCTGTCCTCGCCGAGGGAATGACAACAAGTCACCATCAGTCCAACCCTCGCGGCTTTACCCCTACCCGTCCGTCTCCTGCTTCCCCGTGGTCTACAGTCAAGCAAGACTTATGTAAATTATTTAATTCCCCCCGATTGGCCTCCTTGCGCTCAGCTGTCAGCTTTTCATCCATTCAAGAGGAAGACCTACAGAGGCAACAATGTGAATGTTGGATGAATAACAAAAATATTTATTCCTTTAAAGAAATATAGTCCACCTTTTCGCAATGGACAATTATGGAACAAACCACCTGGGCTGAATACATGTGTGCTTTGGTCATGCAAAAATTTGAGAATGTGTCTGTTCAGATACCTACCGGATTGATGGACCTTAGGTCACAAATAAAGAGAGGCGATGTTCAGGGAGAGGGGATGTTTGGTGCTATATCCGTCTTAGTAGCTTGCCGTGACATGACTGCCTTTTCAAATGCCCCTTTTGAAACAGCTATGCCAATGAGAGAGGCGTCCCCTGTCTTTGCTAGTGCACTTACCGACACCCAAAATAATGGCCATGGGGCTGTCGAAGCACACTGGCGCAGGCTTTGGGTTCATGTTCCTTGGAAAAGGTCAGAAGTAATGCAATTAAAAGGACAGTTACCAGATCCCCGGAAGAATCCGGCTGCCTTTTACCGAGAATTAGGCCAGATTATATCCGCAGGTACTCTCGTTCTTGAGGATATAGATTTATTTTTGGTGCGGTTGTACCCACTGAAATTTGGGACAAAATTCGGCATACTGATCAAGAAGTGGCATTGGGGGGTAAATGGGCTCACCAAGAGGCTATGGAAGAAGCAAGGGTAGGAGGGACTAAACTAGAAACTGCCATCCTGACTTTGCCCGGTAAAATAATGACGTTCATGAAAACACTATTTACGGGAAACTGTCATTAACTGGGATAAAATAAACGCCCGTAGACAGCGAAAAGATGAAAATGTGGCTGACTTCTTTACCCATTTTGAGACCGAGTACAAGGGGCATAGTGGTTTGGATCCCTGGACCCCAGGTTCTGGCCCAGTGTTTGTCGACAAATATGTCAGCAACTTACTTCCTGAGATCTCTGCCAGGCTTAAGAAGGTTGAAAGTACTTGGTCTGCCCAAACTATGACCGGTATCTTGGCTATGGCACAATATCTCGAGAATAGAGAGAACGAAGATAACTATAAGGACAGTAAGAAGGTTAGGAATCTTAAAACTAAGGCACGTTTGCAACAAGCTTATCCTCCCCGAGGTCCTGATGCCCGCGTGAATTTTAGACTGCAACCCCAACCCCCTCCAAGGGCTCGCCAGTCCACCCCCTCCAGCCCTCAAGGTACGGGAGCCCTCCAAACAGATCAGTTTGCTTATTGTAAAGGGTACGGCCATTGGATAGATGAGTGTCCCGTATTAGCTGAAAACATAAGAACAGGGAGGACTCGACCTCGCGCTCCCAGGGAAGCGAGGTCAACTCAGGATCATGGCCCGCCCCACCCACAGGATAAAGAACGTATGCCCAGGGATGATGCCCCCATCCGGCAGCGCCCGACCAACAGGTTTGATGGGAACGAAGCAACACGCACTTATTATAATGATGATTATGACGAAGTTGATGAGACAGGATTCTACCAAGCATAGGACAGCCAGGAAAGGGGTATTACCAGAGTGCAAATTCCAGTGAATCAAAAGGGCCCGTATGTTAAAATGTCAGTTGTGGGGAATGATAAGAATTTTCTTTTGGATACTGGGGCCACCAGGTCTTCTATTGCACGTCTGTCAGTCCCGGAGGCACCCCTTTCTGGCAATATGAATGTCTCCGTGGGTTTTGGAGGGACGCCCGTGACCAGTCCTGTCTCTGAACCCCTCCCTCTCGATATTGGCCCTGCACATGTTGATGCTCCCTTGTTCCTTACTACAGGTTGCAGTGAGAACTTGCTAGGTTTGGATTTACTAAAAGCCCTGTATGCGACCATATCATGTAGTCCCCAAGGTGTATCCCTAAAAATCTCTCCAACTGCAGCTTCCTACATGTATCTGTCCGGTCCTCTCCCACCAGAGTTGCAGTCTTTACCTTCCTCCCTCTGGGCATCATCAGACACTGATGTAGGGTGTCTCAACATACCCCCTCATGTGGTACGCATGTGCACTTCTCCCCCGCCTTCGACAGTATTGACTGCCCGCCGAAGGAGAAATGGCCCTGTTGACAATAATATCCGAATTGATGGACAAGGGCGTAGTAGAGGAGACATGTGGCCATATCTGTAACAGTCCCATTATTTCTGTTTTTAAAATGACTAATGGAGATGCTCTCACCCCTAAAATATACAGATTTGTGATTGACCTGAGAGCCCTTAACAAAATAACAATATCCCAATATCCTGTTGTCCCCGTCATCACTGCCCTCTTGACGATGGTTCCCTCTGACGCCACACACATCTCTGTCATTGACCTAAAGAACGCCTTTTTCAGCATACCTATACATCCTGACAGCAGACAATTTTTTGGTTTCTCCCTTGGTGGGCGGAGTTTTAGATTCTGCTGCGCCGCTCAAGGATTTACCGAGAGCCCCAGTATCTACAGCCAAGCCCTAAAAAGCCAACTAGATTCCTTGGAACTTCCTGACAATTCCACACTATTACAATATGTAGACGACCTCTTCATAGCTGCAAATTCTGCCCCAACATGTAAAGAAGCTACTCTCTGTCTGTTACGCCACCTTGCCCTCCACAACCACAAAGTCTCTTTGAAAAAGCTTCAGTTTTGTCAAGAAAAGGTGACCTATTTAGGTCATCTCCTCTCGAAGGAGGGAAGGCGACTCACCGCTGATCGTGTAGCCATTATCAATGCAATGATGGCCCCACGAACACAAAAGCAGGTGCGAGCCTTCATAGGCCTAACCTCATACTGTAGACAGTGGATTTCCAATTTTTCGGCCATGGTCAAAACCCTTCTTGCCCACACCACCAAGGATGTATCAGACAGTTCCTTTAAATGGACTACAGATCATTTGCAGGCCTTCGAAGAGTTGAAGAGGGCCCTGTGCACTGCTCCAGTCCTCGGTACCCCTGACTATAGCAAACAATTTTTTCTTTTTGTACATGAGACAGATGGCTGCGCATGCGCAGTCCTGACCCAGATGTTTGAAGGTCACCAACGGCCACGTGCCTATTTTTCAGCCACCTTAGATCCGGTTGCGAGGGCTCTCCCAGGATGCCTACGGGCGACAGCTGCGACCGCCCTAATGGTTCGTCAGAGTGCGGAAATCGTCATGAACTCCCCTCTGACTCTGATGGCCCCCCCATTCTGTAGATACCCTCCTTAACAACATCAAGACACAGTACCTCACTAGCGCACGACTTACAGGGTATGAACTGACACTCTTTGCCAGCCATATTAACATCAAAAGATGCACTGCACTAAACCCCGCCACACTACTTCCACTGGACACTCAAGATGCCCGCTTAGACCAACATGATTGCATATTAAGGACAGAGGACGAGACAAAGGGTCGGGTTGACTTACAGAATACCCCGATAGAAGACCCAGAAGGTACACTGTATGTGGACGGATCATGTCTCAGAAGGCCAGATGGTAACACCTCGCACTCACGACATTAGAAAAGGTAGTCGAAACAGCTCAGATTCCGCAGTGCTCTGCTCAGGCAGCAGAACTAGTGGCCCTCACTAGAGCCTGTGAGTTAAGCAAGGGTATGACGGTAAATATCTACACCGACAGTCAGTATGCCTTCGGGTTGGCCCACAACTTCGGGAGGTTATGGAAAGAAAGGAATTTCCTTACTTCCCATGGGACCAAGATCCAACATGGCCCCCTAATACACCGACTGTTAGACTCTCTGACACTCCCCAGAAAGGTGGCCATTATGAAATGTCAAGCCCATAAGAAGGTGACAGACGATCTCAGGAAAGGCAACGCTCTGGCTGACCAGACGGCCAGACAAACAGCGCTTAGGAAGAGCGAAGGAATGTATGTAGGAGGTCCCACTAGGTGGGTGACAGAAGGGGGCATTGTGGAAAATACAGTACAGAGTGTGCTTGACATTCAGTCCCATACTACTTCTGAAGAACTAAGAGTGTGGGAAGATCACTTAGCAAAGGAGGGAAGTAATGGTTGCTGGGTCCGTACGACTATGGAGAGACAATGGATGTTGCCTGACAGTCACGTGCTGGCAGTAGTTACAATGGCCCATGGTCCTGCCCACATTAGCGCAAAAGGAATTTGCAAACTGTTGGAACCTACATGGTACAACTCCAAAATACCAGCATATGCTGAAAAGCTGGTTAAAACATGTATGGTTTGCCTAATGTACAACCCCGGAAAAGGCACCGTTACTCCTAAGGGAGGATTCTCTCCTCCTATCTTCCCGTTTGATGTCCTCCAAATGGACTACATCCAGATGGACAGGTGCGTTACCTCAAAATATGTCCTGGTAGTGGTCTGTGCATTCAGTCGATGGGTGGAAGCCTACCCCGTCAAAGACTGCTCTGCTATTACTACCGCCAAAGTGCTACTCAAGGAGTACTTCCCACCCTTTGGTTTGCCCCGCTTGGTCTGGAGCGACAACGGGACACACTTTACAGCTCAAATCATGGATCATGTCTGTACAGCATGAGGCATAAAACAAAAATTTCACGCCGCTAACCACCCCCAGTCAGCAGGTCTAGTGGAGGTATACAATGGCATCCTAAAAACTAAAATGTCCAAAATAGTAGCTGATACAGGTGTCACTTGGGTTGATGCTCTGCCCTTGGCCCTACTGTCCACTAGAACAACGGCCCACACCAGGATAGGATTATCCCCCCACGAAATTGTATACGGGAGGCCTGCCAATGTCTGGGGTGTCCCTCGACCTAAGAAAGTGTCTGATGTTGAATAACCTGTATTGACTGATTGCCTGTACACTCTAACCAACATCTTTCGTACTCTTTATCACCAGGTGCACAAATCCATACCGGACAAAAGCGAGGGAGCAGGACACGTCATCCAACCTGGCGACTGGGTCCTGGTGAGGACTTCCAGCGGACCAAGAGCCTCGATCCCCGCTGGACACAACCCCGCCAAATGCTGTTGGCCACCCGCACCGCTGTACACTCTACTCACTGTCGGCATGTCCCTCTCCCTCTCCCCTATGATCAGTGGGTGAGGGAAGGACTGGGAGGCACATAGACAGAGACAGTTGCAACCTTTGTCCCATTTAGCGATGCCAGGCTGCATTCCACATCCACTGAAGCGGAGAGTGACAACATTCTAAGAGGAAGGGTGGAACCCTTGTGGAGAAGTGTGGCTCACTGGTTAGAGGAGGCAGACCCTGAAGCAGAGGTCAGACCGGGACCAGGGTTCAATTCCCGACGCGGCAGGGTCCTGAGCTCAAAATGTCCACGGACTCGATAATTCTCGCTTCGGTGCCTACTCAAATCAGGGGCTCACACTCTGCAACTCTGGGCAATAGCTTGCTCAATCTCCACTACGGCCCCCTGCAGCGGGATGCCTGGCTTTCACCTTGGGGGTGCCCAGTAGCGCTATCTCACAGGGAAAAACCAGGACGGGTTCCCAAAGCAAGCGCCTTGAGACCCTTTGGGGTGATTAGTGCGCTATATAAGAAGCCAACATTACATTACATTACATTACCCTCCCTTAACACTGCTCAGCATCAAGAACAACTGTTTCCTGATCATTCTCATTTACGCTCTAGAGGGAAGGCTTGCCCTTGACTTCGCCACGTGCCAAAGGCTGTAGGGCTGTGATCCTCCCAGGCTGAGAGTAGTGCCGTTTGTAAGACTGAGGTTAACCATAAGGGCCCTTGGCCACTGCATCAGATGAAACAACCACCAATCACAGACAGCCACTAGGGTCCCTGGCTTAGCACAGTGACCGCCTTTCCAAACACCCGTATCCAGAAACAAGATGCAAGTCTCCGACATAGCAGATGCTTCCGGGTCACCATGCTGACACTGTTTGTCTCCCTCCTCCTATCTATCCTTGGTTGGCTCTTACTGGTCTTCCATCCTGCTACATCACCGACTCCTATCCCGACTCCTACGGAACATCATTACTATTCCTTACCAGCCCACGAATTACCCCGCCGTGCAGAATTTTTCAATAACACCTTCATCCAAATGTTGCATCTTCACCAACTGATCATGAACACTTCCAACTGCTGGGTGTGCAGACTGATGCCACATTCCATGCTACATCCTGTCCCATTCTTTCCTTATCCGTTTTCCATCTCTGGGTCCTGTCTTGCATGGTGGATGTTAATGCGGGAGGCCTACACTGTCAATGGCACTGCCCATCCTGTCCTTGGAACATTCCGTGATGACTTCTGTCGGAACAGATCTGGCAATACCAGTGCTCCTTTGTGCCTGACCAGCTCTTCCACATTGCTACTACCACCAGATGAACTCGGTGAGATGGTAGTATTCAACTCCACCACTCGTCAAACATTTTCTAGGTTCCGCACCAGAAAGATACTGCCTAATGAAAGAGACACTTTGAACGTCATAAATGTACAAGGCCATGTCTGCATCCATGGCCTAGGGACTAAGAAAGTTGGCACCAGTATATGTGCCATCACTAAAACACTAAACTCCACATCTCCTCCGAAGTTGGTGGCATCCCCCAACACCACTTGGCTCCCCCGTAACTGGTCCGGTACCTGCTATCTGGCCTTCCTCCTCCCATCAACATATTCCACCCATGGAGGTTACCATCTGACAATGAAGGGCGCCCTGCGCTGCACACATAGGGGTATCATATCAGCAGAAGATACATCGGGCCAGGAAGCTGGGGACTTCTTTAAAGGTATGCTTCCATTCTGGGCCCCCATGGCAAACAGTCGAGCTATACAAGGACTGACCAGAGTCCTTGAGGCCACCATCACAGTAACAGCTGGTGCCCTCTCCAACATCACTGCAGACCGCCTCATAACGCTCCAAAATCGCATGGTCCTGGACGTCATCCTGGCTGATCGTGGTGGCGTATGTAAATTGATCGGCTCCAGCTGCTGTGTGTATATCCCGGACAACGCGCCTACAGTGTACGATGCATCCAACGTCTGCATCGTCTCTCATCCGAAGTGCATCTGGATGAAGGCTACTGTTCCCTCACCAGCTGGATCTGGGGCCTTCTTTCCCAGTGGGGTTGGAGGGTCCTCACCTTCCTTGCCTTAGGAGTAGCTGACCTGGTCTCCTGCTGTTTGTGTTTTCAGTGCCTGCCAGTGCTCTGTACCATGGGTGTCCAGACCATCAAGCCTCCGCCATCAAGCATTCACAACACTAATATGATGGTAATGATCCAGCAAGAAACAGATGGGCTTATGAACATTGACATTTCATGAAGTATTTGCCACTCTATGGCAAAAGGAGGTCTGAGGAAATGTATTTTTTGATCGACAATCTTTTTACAGGACTCCATTGATTTTTGCATTGCCATCTCGTGGCAAACAGTTTTCACACGACCCACCTGGTCGTTTTTCATAATGTACGAGGTAAATCTATCGGCACAACAAAAATCCATTTTTGTAGGCCTGCATTTCTGCCCAGGAACTGTCACCCGCCCAACCCCCTGTTCTCTGCAGTTCATCAGAAAGCCACATGGCCCTCACCCCGAGTGAATGATTGATTTTTCCTCTCCTGCTCCCAGCCTGATAAAACATCCTTGACACCATGATTAGGTTATCTGGACAATGGTCTGACTGCTGAACTTTCATCCAGACAATCGGAGAATGGCTCGTAAAGCCGGGGCTTTTGATCAAGGCAACTGGGCAAAGAACCCTGAGGAAACCAAGCCCCGATCAAAGCAGAACTAACATTTGACTGTGTACCTTGCCATGACCAGGTCACTAACTGCAAACACCACCTGGATCCGGCTAATCAACAACAAACACTGCCCTGATTGAACAATGGTCTGTCAGCCAAAAGGCTGGAATAAGAAGTGTATAAAAAGGCTTGTTAGCTACGGATTTAAGTAGCAGCCTCCTCTGTCTTGTCTTTGACTAGCTTGGGACTCTGTCCCATAGCCCGGGCTATTGAAACAAATCTGGGTTCCTCCTGCAGACGATGGCTCCTGTGTCTCCTTTTACAATGTATGAAGGGTATGGAAGATTTGGGTGTTTCCCCCGCCGCCGAGACCCTGTAAGTGGGTTATTCCAGTTCTTCACACCCATGAGACATTGCAGTTTGCCATAGCAAAGGCCGCCCTGCCCTCGAGTAAGCGAGAGCAGAAAATGCTCTCGCTTACTCGAATCAGAGCAGAATTGCTTTTGGACAGAGGGAGCTGCATGTCAGCAGCTCCCTCTGTCCAAAAGCAATGCAGGCTCCCGCGGGAGGTGGGGAGCTAACAGGAACCACAGGGGCCTTGAGTTTCCCTGTAGACTCCAAAGTGAGAAACTGGGTGCCCTGGGTGGGAGCAGGGAATCCAGTATTATGGCTATCCCCCTTTTATTAGAAAAAGTTAAAAGAAATAAATAAAGGGCAGGCCCTGATGGTTGGGGTCCCCGTAGTAAAAAAGCGGCCCTGGCAAGGCAGACCGAGCAGCCCCCTGTCCTTTAATTAAAAAATATTTAAAAAATATGGTGGGCATGGCCTCCGAAGACCTTTCAGAAATCCCACTGTGTGGGACTTACTGGAGGTAACAGGAGGGGTAGTTGGCCACCAGTGACCCTCTGGAGCCAAGGGACTTCACCCCCCAGCCAGCAGGCACGTTTACAGAGTGGTGGAAAAAGGGGGCATGGCCACCGAAGACCTCCCAGAAATCCAGCTGTGTGGGCCTTACTGGAGGTAACAGGAGGGGTTGTTGGCCCCCAAGGACCCTATGGAGCCAGGAAGACTACATCCCAACCATCAGTGCACCATAAGGCAAGTTTGCAGAGTAGTTGAGAAAGGAGGCATAGCCTCCAAAGACTTCTAAGCAATTACGCTGTGTGGGACTTACTTTAGGAGTTGTTGGCCCCCAAGGATGTCCTTCTGGGCCAACTACCCCTCCTGTAACCTTCAGCAAGTCCCATACTGTGGGATTGGTGAGAGGTCTTTGTGGCCCACTCCCTGGTTCTGACTCACGCCTGCATTGCATTTCTCATGATCTCACATATTACTCATGACGTGGTCAGTGACATCTCAAATGACTTTACTGATGACATCATCCAGTAACTGTGAGTGTTTTTTCTAAAAAGTTATGAGTATTAAATATATATACCAAGGTGTATTGGTGAATCAGGGGGGGCACTAGAGGGCGCACAGCGGAATGGCTGCCTCCTGAGACAGCTCCACCGGCCAGAGACAAACAACAGGAATAAACAGCGTGCAAATGATGCTAAATGTACTGAAAATGACATGAATCGAAATCGGAAGGTGCAGAGAACGTGCTGACAGGAGTGGAGTGCTGTAACATGAGTTACCCAGCTTCAAAACGGCTTTTGAACCTGACGTGGCTGGTAAACAACTGCGGCTAAAATGGCGGCGCCGTGAAGAGAAGAGGAGGTGAGCACTCTTGAACTAACCACCAGCGTTGATTTGTACTGTGCAGTACCAAACGACCGCAACGGGAGGCATAAAGCATTAAGCGGAACCTCGACTATCACTGAGACTGGTATGTGGGAGGCGATAAAATTATAAACGGCACAAAAATAGACTGGAAAGCTCCGTTAGACAATGTACTCAACAAACGGCTGTTAAATGTAACTGATCGTCGTAGAAATATCGTCACCGTAGCACTACACTGGCTGTCAACATCACTTATGAAATAGCGTGATACGACATGACCAGATACTGAAACTCGTATGGGGTGAACATAGATGTGAGACCATACGGCGATAGAGTATAGCTTTGGAAGCACAAGATGGCGGCGCCCACAGGCAGGTGAAACGCGGTGAAGACAGAGCGTCAAAAAGACAAACAACGTCGTACTGAGGAGACATAGCCCAAAAGAGCGTCGATAAAGGTGACGATACGGGGCTTAGCCAGTAATTCAAGGCTGGGTTGTAACGAGCACGAGGCGAAAAGAAGCGCTGCAGACAAGAACGCTCCAAAAAGGCGCGAACGAGACAGTACAATTACACACGGCGGTAAAAGGAGGCAGTGGCTGAACAGCCTCCATTACAGAGGTGATTCCTACGCGAGGTGCAATCAAGCAGCAAGATTTACAACTGCACGTAGTAACAAGGGACTTGATTAACACAACCTCAGGCGGCGAAATTGTGGTTCATTGCGCATTAGGGAAACACACAGATCAATCGTGCGCTACAAAACGTGCTGGTCTCTCAGTAAATACAGTGTGTGGTTAACAGTGAAACACGGCTGTGGCATACTGCTGCTCTGGTGGTGAGAGATAGAAGTTGGGAGTGTGAAACAGTGATTAGCATACACCCTGCATACGGCCGAGCGCAAGATATCAAGTGGCAGCTGGGAATTATTGATCAAAGAAAATGGGTAAACTGGAGAAGGTACAATCAAAACTACCCTTTGACAATACAAAAGCCACGAAAAGGGCCACGGCACCATCAGATGTGGATATGGAAACGGACGCAGAGGCACAAAGCACTATGGAAACAACGCTAAGAGCCATCCATAAAAGCTTACAGGACGTGCATAGTAAACTAGACTCCATCACACAGAGAGTCGATAATATGGCTGCGAAGCTCGACAAACACGGAGAGCGGCTGTAAGAATCAGAGACAAGATTATCGGCAGTGGAAGACGAATCACATGCAACGACGCAGAAATGCACAGAGATGGACAGAGTGCTAGAGGTCATTAAAAACAAGTCGGAGGAGTTGGAGGCGAGGTCCCGAAGAAATAGCATACGCATAGCGGGGGTTCCAGAGTCTACCAACACTGGGAAGATGGAGACCTATGTGGAAGATCTGCTGAAATCGATCTTTGAAGCCGACCAGCTGTCCACAGTATTCATCATTGAACGAGCGCACAGAACACTTGCACCAAAACCGAAGCCGGGTGCCCCTCCACGCCCAATCGTGGCACGTCTCCTCAATTACAGAGATCGAGACGTAATACTGAAGATGGCAAGAGAAAAGCAGGTGATTGAACACCAGGGTAATAAGCTGCAATTTTATCCGGACTTCACCATAAATGTACAAATGGCGCGAAAGGAATTTGCATCGGCAAAACAGAAACTGAGAGAAATGGAAATAACATATGCGATGCTATACCCAGCGAGGTTAAAAATGACCAGAGACGGTAAATCAGTGATATGTCAAACTCCAAAAGAAGCGAATGACTATATTAAACGAATGGGTCAATGGAGAAGAGAACAAAGGCGCCAGGAGCAAAACCAAGATTCGGATTGACACACGAAAACCAGCAAAATTCGAATTACAACACCAAAGAACCTCACTATGTTGCGATGAAGGAAATGGGCGAAAATACATAATGAGTAGCATGAGAGGCGGAGAACGAGCTCACGGATAGACAAATGCACAACAAACAACCCGCAGATAAGTTGAACATTAGATAACTGTCATTGTGTGAAACTAAGATGGCGCAAGTGAATACTAAACTGTCGGCTGTTGGGTGAGATATAGTAAATAGCTGTGAAGATGGAACGGTGTAATGTTACACAGCGCACAGACTGTGGAAAGAGAGCTGGAATAGCATGGTAGCGTACAATGACCGCTTCTGTGTAGAGTAAGCGGCCACACAATAACTGTGTAATGTTACCATGCTAACAATGTTATTTGAGTATTCAAAGTGGATCAATGGGAGAATAATACGATAGTGCTGGTTAGGCTGCGGTGCATCACACGGGAGATGTGGAGGAGGGAACACAAGGCACTGCTGCGGTCAACACCCACGAGTAGGGGAAAACATGCATAGAATGTACTGTTGCACCTGCACTATGCACATCACTCTGGCCACATCCACTATGTTGGATGGAGTCGTGTGACCCGAGCGGACCCCCCCACGGGGTGTCCCCCCACAATGGCACAATGTTCGTTTTTGTTACGCTCAGGGAATGTCTTTGGCATGATTGGGGTGCTGAAGTGGGTGGGGGGAGGTGGGGGAGAGTTGGGGAATGTTGGTTTACAGGACTGTATTTGAGAAACACTGCCAAACTCCATGGGAATCATACGCTGTTCACTAAAATATGTGGGCCAATTGCGTCACGCATTAGGAACGAGACTGTTCTTCACATCCTGAAAATGATAATATTACTGCTAAGGTATAATGGTGGATAGGCATGTAAAACAACTTAAGCTGTTGTCCTGGAATGTACGTGGCTCAAGCAACCCCAAAAAAATCGGACAAGTGCTGGCATATCTAACACGTTTGCATGTTGACGTGGCATATCTCCAAGAGACGCACATAGACCCGCACACACAAACGCGCATTGGACATCGATGGGCGGAAGCCTCATATAATGCTGCCTACTCTTCCTACTCTAGAGGAGTAACTATATTGATACGTCGAGGGTTGCAGTTCAAAATGGAACAAACACATACAGATAGTGAAGGAAGATATGTCATAGTCACGGGCATACTAAGGGGCCATAGAGTTAACCTCCTGAACATTTACGCTCCGAATATAGATGACCCACAGTTTTATACAACAATTTGGACGAAGCTATCCGACCTACCAGATGTACCTATATTATGGGGTGGAGACTTTAACATGGCACTGAATGATGATGTTGACAGATCCAAAACATCGACAGAGACACAAAAAAGGGCGTTACGCACACTACAAGACATAATACTAGATAAGCATCTAGTGGATATGTGGCGAATAAAACACCCAAACAAACAAGAGGCTACACACACCACAGCGGCCTTTAACAGCTGGTCTAGAATAGATTACTGGATTGGGTCGCCGGAAGTGTTACAATGGTTGGAAGAAATAGAACACCTCCCAAGGACACTGTCCAACCATAACCCAGAGCTGCTCACGATCAATTTACCTAATTATGTGCCTCCTCCTTTCAGCTGGCGCTTTAATGGGAAAGCCCTACAGGACAAATGTTATCGTGATGCGATAAGTAAAGCAATATCGGAATATTTTGAGATCAATCAGGCCACAACGAAAGACGCTGGATTACTGTGGGAGGCCTTCAAAGCCACAATTAGAGGGGTCTGTATTAGCACTAATGCGGGCATATTAAAAGACTTAAGACAACAGTTGGAGAAAAAAGAAGCCGATATAAGGAAGCTAGAATTAGAATATACTGAGTCACAAGATTCGGCTATTCTGGGTCAAATTAGGCACGAAATATCAGAGTATCAAAAACAAGCAGAAACAGAACTAACATACGTGCACAAACGACAAGTAGCGAGAAGATACGGAGAGGCGGGGAGACAGGGTGCGACACTAGCGGCTAAAATATGTGGCAAGAAACCACCACAAATGGTAGAGGCGGTGAGAGACAATTATGGGGAGCGGAGACATGACACTAAAGGTATACTAGAGGCATTCCAACATACATTTGGTAAACTGTACGAAACTGACAAGACCGCACCGGCAAACGAAATAGATGAATACTGTGACACGATAGCGCTGGCATGGTTATCGGATATTCAGAGACAATACCTCTCCCAGCCGGTGACAGTAGAAGAGGTGACAGAGATAATAAAGGCACTACCAAATGGAAATGCGCCGGGTCCAGACGTATTCACCGGGGAATTTTATAAAGCCTTTGTGGACTTACTAGCCCCACATATAGTGGCTATGCTGGGAGATGCGCACAAGAAAGGTGTACTACAGGCCTCCCTGAGGGAAGCAATGATTAGAGCGCTATTAAAGCCGGACAAAGACCCAGAGACGTGTGACTCTTACAGGCCACTATCTCTAATCAACGTTGACTCCAAAATACTGTCTAAACTATTAGCGATGAGATTGCAAGTCTTAATGACGAGACTGATCCTTCTGGATCAAGCAGGGTTTATCCCAACTAGATCGACATCCCACAACACGAGGACCTTGTTTGCACTGGCACACTACTTATCCCCGGAGACGAAAGCAGCAGCGGTACTGTTAGACGCTGCAAAGGGGTTTGACACTATTGCTTGGACGTATCTGCACGCCATATTGCGAAGAATGAGTTTCCCACTGATGTTCCTGCAATGGATAGCGCTCCTCTATACTAAACCTATAGCGAGGGTCAGAGTCAACAAATATGTCTCAGAACCAATAAAGATACGAAGAGGCACACGGCAGGGGTGCCCACTATCACCCCTGTTGTTTGCCATAGCCATAGAACCGCTAGCATGTAAAATAAGACAGGAATATAAACACTCGGCACTGAAATTCCCCCAAAGGCCACTTCACATCTCGCTATATGCAGATGATGTGCTACTCTATGTAAGAGACCCAAAAGAAAATCTAAATCTGCTACTAAGAGAATTCGTTAAATTTGGGTATCACTCTGTACTAAACATTAACTGGACGAAATCCACGATTATACCCCTCACGGATAGCACCTTTCCCTTCCACCTAGATTACCCCTTAGACTGGCAAACGGACCCAGTGCGGTACCTGGGAGCCTGGTTACACAGAGACCCAGAAGAGGTGATTTTCACAAATTATGGCAGAGTATTAGATAGACTGGAAAAGAAAATAGATCGGTGGATACAATTGCCATTATCTATGGCAGACAGAGTAGCCATAGTAAAAATGGTGCTGCTACCGAAACTACTCTATCTCTTTAATAACATTCCGATAAAACCACCGAAACCAGTGTTCCAGGAGATTAGATCGGTTACCTTAAAATTGATTTGGGCGGGTAAGACGGCTAGAATAAACCTCCACACACTAACATTGCCGTATGCAAAAGGAGGATTTAAAGTCCCTGATTTTCTACTGTATTACCTATGTGCGCAGGCACAATATGCGCACTACTGGTTTCACTCCACTCCCTACATCACACATGTAGCTGTGGAAGAAGGTGACGTCCTCCCTGTACCACTGAATGCAATACTATCGCACGTGCGACCGGCTTTACATGAAAAAGATATTAATACAGTGGATGCTACAATGGCAGCATGGCAGGTAATGGCGAAAAAAGTGGGTAAACAACCGATATACACACCAGAAATACCACTTCATTATCACTCAGCTCTTTCGGTCACACAAGAGGCAGTGGGAATGGACTTACTTAAACAAGTGGGATTGGACACCATAGGAGATCTGTATCAGGAGGGGACAATTAAGAAATTAGAAGATCTGGAATATATACAAAATCAATCATCGTTATTTAAATGTACGTACTATAGGCTACAGCGCGCATTGCAAGCACACTACCCCACTTATCCTGCTGAACCAGACACATTACTGACGCTGCAGTTACTCATCACATCAGCCAACCCCAAACATCTAGTATATCGACTGTACACTTCATTGCAGGCTGAAATAGGAGACACTGCAGACAAAGCGCTTCAAAAATGGAATATGTGCCTGGAAACGCCTCTATCAGAGGGAGAGTGGTGTGCGGCTGGCACGATTACTGGTATACTACCACCAAATGGAAACCTAAAGCATATACACATTAGCTACTTACATCAGACATACCACACACCCCAAAGACTACACAAATATGGTCTGCGTGAGGACTCGCGATGTCCAAGATGCGGGATGGATGATGTAAATTTCATACACATGGCATGGTATTGTAGGGGGGTGGCTCAGTTTTGGCTAGAGGTGACAGATATGCTGAGTAAGATGGTGGGAATTGAGATGCAATGTAATATACGGACATGTCTTCTAAATATACTACAAACTGTTAAAGCGAAAAAACGCAAATTCTGTGTATTGGCACTCCTATTGGCTAAGCGAAATATAGCAATATGTTGGGGGGTAAGAAAACGACAAGAACAAAGCAATGGGTAAGTGATATGATATACTGTAAGGACAATCTCAAACTGTATGAAGAAGAGTTGCCACCACGTGCACGACCTAAGGACTATTGGCACTATTTAGTGGACTATCTATCGGGTTTAGATGAACAGTCAGAGTAAAACCGGAGTAAATTATGTAGGATGTGGCGTAAAATGTCTGTATTGAAATATTCTCTTGGATGTGGAGTGTTGTAATGCAGTTCAGTTGTATGGGGCATGACTGCCAAAATGTTGGACATTGTATGTCCTATGTTGTTTCACTTGAAATACCAATAAATAAAGTATAAAAAAAAGGTGCATTGGTGAATCAGTGTGTTTATGAGTGCCTGTATGGATTATTCAGTGGGTGTATGGCATGACTGACTGTTTAAGGGATTGAGTAGGTGAATGCATGGGTGTGTGACCGATTGTGTGAATGTTTAGATCAGTCTCTCTGTTGGTGTCTGAATATATACTCAGGGAGTCATTACTGAATGGTATAAGAGATATTCTAAGGAAGAGTGAGTGGAAGAGCTAGCACTGGAAGATAAAATGGTAAGGTTGGGGAGATAGCTAGCAGATTCTACGTTTCCTATTGATGAGCGCAGGCTGCAGAAAGAACTAGAGAGCTGTAAACAAGAGGGAAGAGTAAATGTAAATGTGTTTGTATTTATAAAGCGCACTTCTACCCAGAGGTCTCGTAGCGCTGTATTCATACCGCTGTGGAACCCTTCCTGGCTTTCCTGTGAGATGTCCACTCCTGGGCACCCCCAAGGTGAAGCCAGGCATCCAAGCACTGCTGGGGCCGTTGTGGAGATTAAGCAAGCTATTGCCCAGAGTCACAGAGTGGGACCCATGATTAGACTTGGCACCGAGGCGCGAATTATCAGGTCCGGGGAGATTGAGTCCAAGTGCCACCGAGGCGGGAATTGAACCCTGGTCCCGGGCCAGACCTCTGCATCAGGGTCTTCCGCTCTAACCATTGAGCCACACCTCTCCACAGTAGTCCAAGTAGTACTCAAGCAACAAGAGAGACAGGGAGATAGCAATCTTCATCTACTACTTAGAGGCATGAAATTGCATTTGAAGTTGCCACTGGGTTATTTGCATCCGACAAGTTGAGTGCATGTAGCGCCCATTGCAGATTGTGTCATATCCATGTACTGCTAGAGACCAATTATCCATGAGATCGTATAACAGAGGTTTAAGATGTTGATGAACCCAGGGAACCCCAGTTGTTGTTGATATCCACCCCCGTATTCTCTGGCTTAGGTTTGGTGTATTCTCAACAGTTGTGACAACTGATTCTGCAGACACTGCATCTAGGGGTGGGCAAAGAATTCAGTTCTGCCGGTGGAGTTTGTGGGGTTTTGTCCACTCCGCGCTGAGTTCCGAAAAAATCAGCGAAGCAGAGTTTTTTCTCTTGCTTGGCTCACCAACGGTAAGTTGGTGAGCGCAAGCGAGAGAAAGCACATGCTAGACCACCTCCCAGCAAGATTTTTCAACGGGCAGTCACAGCAGGTCGCAGCAGGATGCTACCACCCGTGTTGAGAAAGCTGCCGCTTGTGCTGAGGAAGCTTCCACTTGAGTAAAAAATCTACGCGAGTGGCAGAAGAAAGCAGCGCCCTCCGGCACTCTGTATGATGCTGTTTGTATTGATTTACAGCACACGAGAAACTCCTTGAGTTAAATATCAGTATGTTTATTGTGCGTACTGAACTCCACCACTTGTGGAACTCTGCATAGTGCAGCAGAGTTTTTTCAGCACTTTGCAGAGCACCGGATAGGTGGACTCCACCCAGGACTCCACCCAGGCCTAATTGTATTCTTATTTCAGGCAGAAATATTTGCCATTGTTCCATGCCTATCAGAGCACCTATAAAAGTATTCTTCTAAGTGAGCTAAAGCCTGGATTACTGATAGTTGTTGGCAAATCTGAGATTCGAGGCAAACACAGGTTCTGTTCACATTAGATTCTGCCTTCACAAATGAAGACTAAGAAAGGAGCCAATCATCAAGGTAGGGAAATATTTGAATACCTTATTAATGTGAACATGCAACAACTGGTGCCATTACCTTTGTAAACTCTCTGGATGGAGAGGACAGCCAAATCGTAAGGCTCTGAACTAATAGTAATAGTTCTGGATTGCAAAACACATGCACTGCTAACACCAGCTGAATTGGAATATGGAAATATGCATCCTGTAGGTTCAGTGTTCTAGACAGTACCCCTTGGATATCAGTGGGATTATATACTGTGAGGGTGCCATTCAGAAATCTGTGTAATGAACTAATTAATTGATTTTTTTTTTTAAGGGTTTTATTGAAGAAAACAAGAAAAATTTACATATATCGGGTGTCATACATCAAATACAACATAGCGATAGGTGAGCGACCAAATCAATGCGGGAAATACGATTCACAGGAGTATGCAAGGCAACCTAGTTAGGTATGTTAAGGATGAAAAGTACGATCAACAATCCAGTGAAGTAGCAGCCAGCAGGGCTCACCCACCCATATTTCAGGATAATAAAGACCAAATTAGACACCCCGATACATAAGAAAAACGATACAGGATAATCGACCCATCTCTCGTAAAAGAAGAAAGGAAAGAAAAAAAACGCCATGGAACTAAACTAAGGCAAAATAACAAACCCCTCCCCAATACCCCCACCCTGCACCCCTGCAATGGCTACAGCCCAACCCCACTGGCAGTGTGCCTGTCGCCCCGGAACTAGACCTAAAAGAAGGAAAAAGAGAAAGTGGAGGAGGAAATATCAAACAGACCCCCGGTCTCCCTTACCCCCCACCAGTAGCAAACCGCCCCTACACGTATCCAGAATAATACAATGCAACAATTAAAATCAGACGGGGGGAGCTTGTAAAAACCACCCAACTCCCGCGCCATTATAGGTTTCAAATCCCGTATCAAATGAAGTCATAGTTCAAACCCATCCAGTCAAAGTCAACCCTGGCCGCTGCGATTCTTCATGCAAGCCCTGTCCGCTCGATCCGCCATTCCAATGAGAGTGTCAAAATGTTGGGAAAGTTCAAAGTCAGTACGGAAGGATTGAAGCCAGGATAATAGTACACAAAGTCTAAGAGTCAAGTGATGTTTGCTGTCCACCAAAGATAGGTCTCTAGAGCATATTTGAACCATCTAGGAGAAAAAGGGAGAGGTAACAATCCTACAGTCACTGGAGAATTCGCTCCGACATATAAGATCATCCATGTCCAGCTGGGGCGGCATCAGCATAGGGTAGGATGTACATTCGATAATCCAGGGCTTGCTAGCAGTCGTTTGGGGGGCAACAAAAAATACCAAGTCTGGCTTCAGCGCGGGGCCCTCCGTCTCAGACACTTGTTCCAGAACCAACAAAGGGTCGGAGTCCGGTCTCCAGCAGATTATATCAACCGTTACATCCATCCTCTGGATGATGGCGGTGGCCTGTGAATGGAGCTCCCCAATGGCGGCCATTACCATATGCAGCGACGGTATACATTCCAACCGGTCCATCGCCCCTCACGAAGCGACCGAGCAGGTCTCTGAACCCCGGAGGTCGACTACTCCGGGGCACCAGGCACAGGCAAATCCGGCGACAATTTATTTATTTATTTATTTTTTGCATTTGTATGGCGCTCAGCTACCCAACAAGGGTTTCCCGGCGCCTTTGACATTGGGTTGGACAAAGGTATATGTAGAGTTAGAATTTTAGCACAGTTGTTTCTGGAAAAGCCAGGTTTTTACATATTTCCGGAAGCTAGCGTAGTTTTACTCTTTCCGTATATGTAGGGGAAGTGAGTTCCACAGAATTGCAAGCCAACAACTATGGGCACTCTCAAAAGCGCGATCTCAACACCGTCGCCGCCAGCGAGGAACCAAGCCCATCGACCCCGGGAGCCCAACGGGGCCTCCGGGCAACGGATCCCTGACCACAGCAACCGATGCGTCACACTGCCGCAGCTGCGAGATAAAACTGCCACCAGTCCACCATCCAAAACTGACAAGAAACACTCCAATTCGGGAGACCGGATGCCACCCACGTCCCGCGGCCGATGTTATTCAACTCCAACCCGGCTGGGTGAGAAATCGAGGCCCCGGCTTCAACTATGGGTTAGGCCGAGAATGGGACACGGCATATCTTCGTCATTAAAGCAGATAGAAATTCCGGGATTGCACCTTTAGAGTCAGGAACACCTCAGCTGCACGGGAGTCCGGTGAGAAATCAGGATAATCAGCAGGATTTATGAGCAACTGGCGGAGGTCGGCGGAGCCGGGAGCTTATGCGGCCATCTTGGTTGCTAGCGTAGCTCCTCCCCCCAATTGACTTTTTTAAGTTCAATACCAGTCTTTATTTCCTTCGCGACTTTGGTACCAAATAATTATTGAATATATACCACAAACATTTTGCGACCATGGGACTATAATTATTAAAATAAGTCACGCTTGCATTCCACCCATCATGACTTTAGTTTTGACTTCTGATCTGAGTTTTGGAGTTGTGCTTAGCCAATGCTCTGTCGGTTGGAATACAAAGTCTCTAGAATAGCCATATTTTACAATGTTTAATACACATTTGTATTTTATTAGTGCTTGTTATTTTAGATGAACTTTATGTATCCATCCTCCCACTGCACTGTCCATATAGTCAGGACTTGGAATTTAGCTGCAGACCACTTGGCAGTGTCTGGACTTTAACAGACACCGGTGCTCCACTGGACCCTGCCTCAAAATGTGATGAATGTATTGTCTTGTCTTTTTCTGGAACAAAACACTTCAATTGAACTGCATTTCAAAGAGTTGGGCCCGCAAAAACATCTTTAAGTTAGGTCAATCTTCCAAAGCCTGCTGTTGACGCTTCCCATAGTGAATCAAACATAGAATCCAACAAGAATTGGGCTAATATATCCTTCTTCACTAGAATGTCTGCTGGATCATTTATCTCTTACATGCAGTTATACAAGGTTTAAAAGTCTTTTAACCGCATCGATGCGGCGAATTTTCCAGCTGTGCGCTAAAGATTTGAAAATCCCGCGGCTCATGACGAGCTCAGCTCGTCATGAGCGTACGAGAGGTGTACCTCATGACGAGCTGAGCTCGTCATCAGCGTCGATGTGGTTAAGAAGGCTTGCAAAGCATAAGCCATATGTGTACGGATTCTTACTGAAAAATGCTATGCAGCATATTCCTATTTAAAAATGCCTTCCACTTCCACTCTTAAGCGCATTGGGAAATGATACTTGTTTTGAGGTTAAAGAGGAAGAGGAAGTCATAGTTGCCAGAATCAAATTCACGTAAATTATCTGTGTGAAATTTTACTCAAATCCTTCTAATGTATACATTTTAGATAGAAATCTTGAAAATGTTTTTTATCAATATTCTTCCGCTTGTTAAATACTATATTCTAATGATCTGATGCGACCAAAGGCTTTCTGTTTGTAAATCAGTACACTGTGTAAAAAGTTCTCTTCAACGTACTGGGGATTCTCTTAGAATTTAGCACTACCCTTGTATGAGACAACAGCTCCTGAAACTGTCTTTCTTGGATTTATTTTCCTTTGGGACCCTCTTCTAAGGCCTCATCAAATTCACTGTCAAAGTTCTGGCTCTTTTCCAGTGGTTCAATCGAGACAACATTAACTTCGTTCTTTGTTGATGCCTCAATTTGAGCTCTTGATATAGAAACTATTTCCTCCATCTCAAGGTCAGTATCTGGGACTGTAATGTTTTGCTTTTCAGAACTTTTTTTGTGCTCCCTGGTGCACCATTTGCCATCCTCACTGAAATGGCTTGTTTTTTATCAACCAACTCGCTTCTCACAAGAATAGAGTTGCAGCTGAAGAGGTCTTGATGATTACCCTAAATAATGCATACACATCTAGAAGCACCACAGAAAACTGGGAATGTCGTGCTTTCAGTAGCTTCCATATGGTACAATGATAAACATGTATCTCCTCCTCCCAGCTCCACACCACAGCAGGGAGAGCGTAACTACATCTTCTTTACTGTCTGCTCAGCATGACAACGAAAGTAATACAATACATTGGAAGATAGGGGTGCAGCATAGACCACTGACCATTTTGTATAGTGTGAAAAAGGCCACTTTATTAAAACAAGTGCACATTAAAACTTGACCCTTGGCAAACCGACTTACAAAGCTAAAACCTCACTAACATACAATTAACTATCCAATATCCCACCCCTGTCCCTACCGTCCCACCCACATACCCAATCCTGCAAGTATCTCATAGTTATTGAAGCGCATTTTAATATTTTCAACCTTAACTTTCCCCTACAGCCTATGAATGGAAGTATTATGCTCTATGCTACTAAACTTCTTAACCTTGAACTTCTTGCCTGCTCTCCCTTTCCCCAAGTTTCACCAGTGGCAACGCTACTCCTACTTCTGTAACCTCCTGAAAAACTTTCCAGGGCAACGAGACGCACCTGTATCAAGGGGCAATTGTACAACAATACCCCCCCCCCTTTTGCACTTGTCCCACCAATGGAGCAAGAATCAAAGAAATAACACTAGGAAACATGAAGACTCCCACAAGCTATTTTTACGGGGGGAATGAATCCACAGACTCCTAGCCATCAGCCACCAGGTCACCTCAAGCCTAAAATGGTGGCAGGGAGGCCAAAAGCAGCCCCCCATATAGCCGTGTTGGGCTACATTGAGCTCCCTAATAGTCCAAGCAAAATTGTAGTCATTAGACTGCACCCTCTCCAACCATCCCAGTGGGGCAGACCTCCCTGTGGTCGGCTGCCCTCAAATCTCCCATTGGGAGATAGGGGTGCAGCCTAGACCACTGACCATTTTATATAGTGTGAAAAAGGCCCCTTTATTGCCAAAGGAGCACATTAAAACTTATTCTTCGACATACTGCTTTAAAAAACTAAAACTTCCAATTAATTATTCAATATCCTAACCCCCACCCCTGCCGTCTCACCCACATAGCCCAGCGCACAAGTATCTCATTGCTATTGAAGAACATTTCAGCATTTTCAACCTTAACTTTCCTGTACAGCCTATAACTGCAAGTATTAACCTCTATGCAACTAAAAATTTTAACCTTGAACTTCCTGCCTACTCTCCCTATCCCCATGTTTCACCAATGACAACACCACTCCAATTTCAGAAAAAGGCTGCGTGCTGAATTTTTGTGACCCCCCCCCAGCTGACTTTGCCAATACTTCCTTCAACTCCAAAAGGTACAACTCCACTCCTACTTGTGACAGATAAACACCATCACTCTGAAAAAACGTAATATTGTTATATGTAATATCTGAGTGGTAGATGCAGCTGAAACCAATTTTACCTCCATAATCAACTCATCTCCCTATTTACCTTCCTGTGCACCGTGTCCACTGCTGCTGACTTCTTGGCCTGTACAACTGCCTGACCCCCTCTGAAGCCACCTGCCATGATTCCCATAGGAGGAGCTGTCCTTGAGAGAACTTTTTCCTTTAGCAAATTAATAACCACCCTAAGTCGGGTGACACTAACAAATACAGATTTGCAACCACAATTGCTGCCACAAACCATTGATACATTGGAGTCTGGATCACAAATATTAGGTGTTCACAGCTTTCATGCTCTCTCCGAATTTCTAGTTGGAGTAGTGTGTGTACATTGTGACACACTCTTTTAAAGTGTCAGAGCCTATGATGTTGCGGATTGCAGGCTTGGAAACTTCAAAATAGTTTTCATACATTTATCTCTTAAAGTGGTGCTAACCACAAACTTTTACATATTACTCAACATTAAGGCCCCAGTTACTAGTCCCACGGTACTGGTGCAGATTTACTACACAGCAAAGTTGCATGCAAATTTACAGTTCCCATCAGGTAAATCTGCCAAGTGCTGTGGAATTAGGGCACATAATCCTTCTGATCAGAGCCACAGGGACAGAAAAGACTCCAATCATCTTGAACCAGCACCTGGACCAAGTGAGTGCTAATCCCCCAAGTGATATCCCTCCAGTCATGGACCTTTGGTGGTAGCGTTGAAATAGCCCAGATAGCCAAAATCCAAAGCTTGGAACTTAAATATTTTTTTGCTAAAAACTTATATGAGAGCTGCGAGGAGACAAGGACCCTCCTGCTTGTCTATTTGCCCAAAGTGCATTGCCAGTCAGCTCCAGTTACGTTCTTCTTCTTCGCAGCAAGTCCTGTTCACAGATAAAGTATCCACCCTCGTGAAATTCTCACTGGCTACATATTTCAGCTTTTTCCCGCTAGAGATTTTCAACATCTAAAAAAGAGGCTAAGTTTGAAGATGGAAATCTTCACTGTGACTTCATCTAGCAACTCCCTTGCGATGACCCTTCTTCCCTGACACCGCCTGCAGTTATGCCACGCTGAACCTCTACCTTCTCAGAGATTTATGCTGACATTTCTTACAAGTCCAAAGATAAGCATCTACCGGGCCCAACCTACTCTTTCTATCCGGCCTGCGTTCCATCATGGTTGGCCATATTTTTTTACTTTGACCCGGTCACACACGACTAGACATCTACGGTTGGTGCTGTAATCTTTTAGGTGCTGGTTTTTATCTTAAATGTTAAGTATTCCTAACTCCAGTTTTACTGATTGGATTTTTGTAATTTTCCTGTCAAACAAGTTATAAAAATGTAATCTGTTTTTCTAAATTGGTGTCGGATTTTTCTTGTGTTTTGTTTTTCCTTTATTACTATTTGTGTGCTGCATAAATACTTTACCTATTGCCTCTAAGTTTAGCTGGTCTGATTTTGTGCCAAGCAACCTAGTTAGTTTAGGGACTTTTGTAGTTCACTCACCTGTGGCTGTGGATGTTGCTTGAGCAGAGTTAACACCCCACTCAACCAACAACTAAATTTCTTACAGTAGCATTAGTTTCTTCGAAAACATTAAAACTGAACCCAACTGAAATTTCTGTAATAAATTGATATTGCTCATGACTGGCATGTGGTAGGCCATGTACTCCTGGCCATACTATGTATATAAAATATGGCCCTGCTGCCATAATGTTTTCCTCGTTGTGGGTGAAATACACGAAGAAAAGTAGCGCGGAATTACAGTGGCCATTTTTTGGCTCCTTTGATTCCCAAGTCCTTGCAAACTTAGAGGAACAATTAATTAAAAGAAAAACGCGCCCGTCCATGTTTGAGTCTGTTTGATTTTGGAGGAAAGAGGTAAAACAGAGAACTAGGAAACAAAATGCGCAAGAAAGAAAACAAGAACGAATGTCTATGGCCGACCACGCCAGAGAAAATTTGCAAAATAGAATGACCAAATCGGTAGAAATAGCCGATAGAGAGCATGGGGCCCGGGTACAGAAATGTTATCCAGTCCAGTAGGAAAAAGGAAAGGTCCATGTAGAGGGGGGAGAAGAATGCGATTCTTTGCTTGATACCATGCTAGAAAGCCCTCCTGCATATGCCCCAATGTACCCTGCCCTGACGCCTCACAACCCGCATGTCCCCCTACCACCACCTGCTCCAGCCCCCACTGTCCCTCCTACCGCTTCCCCTGTCACACCAGCCCTCCCGAGTTTTCCCATGACTTCGACCACACCCATTAACTCTGTCCTCGCCGAGGGAATGACAACAAGCCACCACCTGTCCAACCCTAGCGGCTTTACCCCTACCCGTCCTTCTCCTGCTTCCCCGTGGTCTACAGTCAAACAAGACTTATGTAAATTATTTAATTCCCCCCGATTAGCCTCCTTACGCTCAGCAGTCAGCTTTTCGTCCCTTCAAGAGAAAGACCTACAGAGGCAACAATGTGAATGTTGGATGAATAACAAAAATATTTATTCTTTTAAAGAAATATGGTCCACCTTTTCACAATGGACAATTATGGAACAAACCAACTGGGCCGAATACATGTGTGTTTTGATAATGCAAAAATTTGAAAATGTGTCTGTTCAGATACCTACCGGATTGATGGACCTTAGGTCACAGGTACAAAGGGGTGATGTTCAGGGAGAGGGGATGTTAAGTGGTATATCTGTTTTAGTAGCTTACCCTGACATGACTACCTTTTCAAATGCCCCTAGAGAAACAGCTATGCCCATGAGAGAGGCAGCCCCTGTCTTTGTTAGTGTACTTACCGACGCCCAAAATAATGGCTGAGGGGCTGTCGAAGCACACTGACGCAGGCTTTGGGTTCATGTCCCTTAGAAAAGGTCAGAAGTAATGCAATTAAAAGGTCAGTTACCAGATCCCCGGAAGAATCCGGCTGCCTTTTACCGAGAATTAGGCCAGATTATATCTGCAGGTACTCTTGTTCTGGAGGATATAGATTTACTTTTTGGTATGATTGTACCCACTGAAATTTGGGATAAGATTCGGCATACCGATCATGAAGTGGCATTGGGAGGTAAATGGGCCGACGTAGAGGCTATGGAAGAAGCAAGGATAGGAGGGGCTAAAGCAGAAGCTGTCATCCTGACTGCCCGGTAAAATAATGACGTTTATGAAAACACTTTTACCGGAAACTGTCATTAACTGGGATAAAATAAACGCCTGTAGACAGCGAAAAGATGAAAATGTGCCTGACTTCTTTACCCGTTTTGAAACTGAATACAAGGGACATAGTGGTCTGGATCCCCAGACTCCAGGTTCTGGCCCAGTGTTTGTCGACAAATTTGTCAGCAACTTACTTCCCGAGATCTCTGCCAGGCTTAAGAAGGTTGAGAGTACATGATCTGCTCAAACTATGACCGGTATCTTGGCTATGGCTCAATACCACTAGAATAGGGAGAATGAAGATAAAGATAAGGAAAGTAAGAAGGTTAAGGATCTTGAGACTAAGGCACTTTTACAGCAAGCTTATCCTCCCCGAGGTCCCGATGCCCGCGGAAATTTTAGACCGCAATCCCAACCCCCTCGAGGGGCTCGCCAGTCCACCCCCTCCAGTCCTCAAGGTACGGGAGCCCTCCAAACCGATCAGTGTGCTTATTGTAAGGGGTACGGCCATTGGATAGATGAGTGTCCTGTATTAGCAGAAAACATAAGTACAGGGAGGACTCGGCCTCGCGCTCCCAGTGAAGCGAGGTCGACTCGGGATCATGGCCCACCCCATCCACAGGAGAAAGAACGTAGGCCCAGGGATGACGCCCCCATCCGGCAGCGCCCGACCAACAGGTTTGATGGGCACGAAGCAACACGCACTTATTACAATGATGATTATGATGAAGTTGATGAGACAGGATCCTACCAAGCATAGGACAGCCAGGAAAGGGGTATTACCAGAGTGCAAATTCCAGTGGATCAAAGGGGCCCGTATGTTAAAATGTCGGTTGTAGGGAATGATAAGAATTTTCTTTTGGATACTCGGGCCACCAGGTCTTCAATTGCACGCCTATCAGTCCCGGAGGCACCCCTTTCTGGCAATATGAATGTCTCCATGGGTTTTGTAGGGACGCCCGTGACCAGTCCTGTCTCTGAACCCCTCCCTCTCGACATTGGCCCTGCACATGTTGATGCTCCCTTAGTCCTTACTACAGGTAGCAGTGAGAACTTGCTAGGTTTGGATTTACTAAAAGCCCTGTATGCAACCATATCATGTAGTTCCCAAGGTGTATCCCTAACAATCTCCACGACTGCAGCTTCCTACATGTATCTGTCTGGTCCTCTCCCACCAGAGTTACAGTCTATACCTTCCTCCCTCTGGGCATCATCAGACACCGATGTAGGGTGTCTCAACATCCCCCTTCATGTGGTGCGCATCCAGCCAGGTGCATTTCTCCCCCGCCTTCGACAGTATCGACTGCCCGCGGAAGGAGAAATGGCCCTGTTGACAATAATATCCGAATTGATGGACAAGGGCGTAGTAGAGGAGACACGTGGCAATATCTGTAATAGTCCCATTATTCCCGTTCTTAAAAAGACTAATGGAGATACTCTCTCCCCTAAAATATACAGATTTGTGATTGACCTAAGAGCCCTTAACAAAATAACAATATCCCAATATCCTGTTGTCCCCGACATCACTGCCCTCTTGACGATGGTTCCCTCTGACGCCACACACTTCTCTGTCATTGACCTGAAGAATGCCTTCTTCAGTATACCCATACATCCTGGCAGCAGAAAATTCTTTGGTTTGTCCCTTGGTGGGCGGAGTTTCAGATTCTGCTGCGCCCCCCAAGGATTTACCGAGAGCCCTAGTATCTACAGCCAAGCCCTAAAAAGCCAACTAGATTCCTTGGAACTTCCTGAGAATTCAACACTATTGCAGTATGTAGACAACCTCCTCATTGCTGCAAACTCTGCCCCAACATGTAAAAAAGCTAATCTCTGTCTGTTACGCCACCTTGTCCGCACAAACACAAAGTCTCTTTAAAAAAGCTTCAGTTTTGTCAAGAGAAGGTGACCTATTTAGGTAATCTTCTCTCGAAGGAGGGAAGGCCGCTCACCGCTGATCGTGTAGCCATTGTCAATGCTATGACGGCCCCACGAACACAAAAGCAGGTACGAGCTTTCATAGGCCTAACCTCATACTGAAGACAGTGGATTTCAAATTTTTCGGCCATGGTCAAACCCCTTCTTGCCCTCACCACCAAGGAAGTATCAGACAGTTATTTTCCATGGACTACAGTGCATGCGCAGGCCTTCGAAGATTTGAAGAGGGCCCTGTGTACTGCTCTAGTCCTCAGTACCCCTGACTAGGGCAAAAAAAAAATCTTTTTGTACATGAGACAGATGGCGGTGTATGCGTAGTCCTGACCCAGATGTTTGGAGGTCACCAACGGCCATGTGCCTATTTTTCAGCCACCTTAGATCCTGTCGCGAGGGCTCTCCCAGGATGCTTACGGGCGACAGCTGCGGCCGCCCTCATGGTCCGTCAGAGTGCGGGAATCGTCATGAACTCCCCTCTGACCCTGATGGTCCCCCATTCTGTAGACACCCTTCTTAACAACACCAAGACACAGTACCTCACTAGTGCACGACTTACAGGGTATGAACTAACACTCTTTGCAAGCCACATTAACATCAAAAGATGCACTGCACTAAACCCCACCACATTACTTCCACTGGACACTCCAGATGCCCGCTCAGACCCACATGACTGCATATTAAGGACAGAGGATGAGACAAAGGGACGGGTTGATTTACAGAATACCCCGATAGAGGGCCCAGAAGGTACACTATATGTAAACGGATCATGTCTCAGGAGGCCGGATGGTAACACCTCAGCTGCCTACGCACTCACAACATTAGAAAAGGTAGTCGAAACAGCTCAAATCCCGCAGTGGTCTGCCCAGGCAGCAGAACTAGTGGCCCTCACTAGAGCCTGTGAGTTAAGCAAGGGTATAACGGTAAATATCTACACCGACAGCCAGTATGCCTTCGGGGTGGTACACAACTTCGGGAGGTTATGGAAAGAAAGGAATTTCCTTACTTCCCATGGGACCAAGATCCAACATGGCCTCCTAATACACCGACTGTTAGATTCTCTGTCACTCCCCAAAAAGGTGGGCATTATGAAATGTCAAGCCCATAAGAAGGTGACATACGATGCCGGGAAAGGCAATGCCCTGGCTGATCAGATGGCCAGACAAACAGCGCTGAGGAAGAGGGAAGGGATGTATGTAGGAGGTCCCGCTAGGTGGGTGACAGAAGGGGGCATGGTTGAAAATACAGAACAAAGTGTGCTTGACATTCAGTCCCATACTACTCCTGAAGAACTAAGAGTGTGGGAAGATCACTTTGAAAAGGAAGGAAGTTATGGTTGCTGGGTCCGTACAACCACGGAGAGACAATGGATGTTGCCTGACAGTCACGTGCTGGCCGTAGTTACAATGGCCCATGGTCCCGCCCACATTAGCGCGAAAGGAATTTGTAAACTGTTGGAACCTACATGGTACAACTCCAAAATACCAGCATATGCTGAAAAATTGATTAAAACATGTATGGTTTGCCTAATGCTACCCCGGAAAAGGCACAGTTACTCCTAAGGGAGGATTCTCTCCTCCTACCTTCTCGTTTGAAGTCCTCCAAATGGACTACATCCAGATGGACAGGTGCGTTAACTTGAAATATGTCCTGGTAGTGGTCTGTGCATTCAGTCGATGGGTGGAAGCCTACCCCGCCAAAGACTGCACTGCTATCACTACTGCCAAAGTACTACTCAAGGAGTACTTCCCACGCTTTGGTTTGCCCCGCTTGGTCTGGAGCGACAACGGGACCCACTTTACAGCTCAAATCATGGATCATGTCTGTACAGCACTAGACATAAAGCAGAAATTTCACGCCGCTAACCACCCCAGTCAGCAGGTCTAGTGGAGGTATACAATGGCATCCTAAAAACAAAAATGGCCAAAATAGTAGCTGAGACTGGTGTCACTTGGGTTGATGCTCTGCCCTTGGCCCTACTGTCCACTAGAACAAAGGCCCACACCAGGATAGGGTTATCTCCACACAAAATTGTATTCGGGAGGCCTGCCAATGTCTGGGGTGTCCCTCGACCTAAGAAACTGTCAGATGTTGAATACCCTGTATTGACTGATTACCTGTACAATCTAACTCACAACTTTCGTACTCTATATCACCAGGTGCACAAGGCCATACTGGACAAAAGCGAGGGCCCAGGACACGTCATCCAACCTGGGGACTGGGTCCTAATCCGGAATTTCCAGCGGACCAAGAGCCTTGAGCCCCGCTGGACACAACCACGCCAAGTCCTGTTGGCCACCCGCACCGCTGTAAAAGTGGATGGTCGGAAAAACTGGGTCCACTCTACCCACTGCCGGCGTGTCCCTCTACCTCTCCCCTATGATCAGTGGGTAAAGGAAGGACTGGGAGACACAGAGACAGAGACAGTTCCAACCTTCATCCCATTCAGCGACGCCAGGCTACATTCCACATCCACTGAAGCAGAAAGTGACAATATTCTAAGAGGAAGGGTGGAACCCTCCCTTACCACTGCTCAAGAACAACTGTTTCCTGATCATACTATCCCTGCCTCCGACAGATACAATTTGCGTTCCAGAGGGAAGGCTTGCCCTTGACTTCACCAGGTGCCAAAGGCTGTAGGGCTGTGATCCTCACAGGCTGAGAGTAGTGACGTTTGCAAGACTGAGGTAAACCACAAGGGCCCTCAGCCCTCTGCATTCAGGTGAAGCAACCACCAATCACAGACAGCCACTAGGGGTCCCTGGCTTAGCACAATGGCCGCCTTCCCAAACACCCGTATCCAGAAACGAGATGCCAGTCTCCAGCATAGCAGATGCTTCCTGGTCACCGTGGTGACACTGTTTGTCTCCCTCCTTCTATCTATCCTTGGTTGGCTCTTACTGATCTTCCATCCTGCTACATCACCAACTCCTATTCCGACTCCTACGGAACATCAGTACTATTCCTTACCAGCCAACGAATTACCCCGCCGTGCAGAATTTTTCAATAACACCTTCATCCAAATGTTGCATCTTCACCAACTGATCATGAACACTTCCAACTGCTGGGTGTGCAGACTGATGCCACATTCCATGCTACATCCTGTCCCATTCTTTCCTTATCCGTTTTCCATCTCTGGGTCCTGTCTTGCATGGTGGATGTTAATGCGGGAGGCCTACACTGTCAATGGCACTGCCCATCCTGTCCTTGGAACATTCTGCGATGACATCTGGCGGAACAGATCTGGCAACACCGGTGCTCCTTTTTGCCCGACTAGCTCTTCCACATTGCTACTACCACCGCCTACACTTGGCTCCCCCGTAACTGGTCTGGTACCTGCTATCTGGCCTTCCTCCTTCCACCAACATATTCCACACATGGAGGTTACCATCAGACAATGAAGGGCACCCTGCGCCACTCACATAGGGGTGTCATATCAGCCGAAGATACAGCAGGCCAACAACCTGGGGATTTCTTCAAAGGTATGCTTCCATTCTGAGGCCCCATGGCAAACAGTCGAGCTATCCGAGGACTAACCAGGGTCCTTGAGGCCACCATCACAGTAACAGCTGGTGCCCTCTCCAACATCACTGCGGAGCTGCAGGCGGACCGCCTCATAATGCTCCAAAACCGCATGGTCCTGGACGTCATCCTGGCTGATCGTGGTGGCGTATGCAAATTGATCGGCTCCAGCTGCTGCATATATATCCCGGACAACGCACCTACAGTGTACGATGCCATCCAACGTCTGCATCGTCTCTCTTCCGAAGTACATCTGGATAAAGGGATCCCGAAAGGCTTGTTGTCAGAAAAACAACCGGGTGCACAGCCCAAATTACAGCGCACTTGATACTAGTTGGCTATTATCAGGTGGTGCAAAGGGTGAGTGGAGAGCCCTTGGAACCACTCAAAAGTAAGTAGACTGAACTACCAACAACAGAAATAACAGGGTTACCCGATGCACACAATAACAGTAAAACATATGTTATGTAACATGCAAAAGTCTTGTACAAAAAAAAAAGCGACAGAAAATTCTAGGAATCTCCAGAGGGAGAGTGGTCCGTTGGAGTCCTTTATTGTGTTAAACAGCCAGCTGACACGTGTTTCATCGCTATTGCGAATCCTCAGGGCTATAATGGCTGTATCAGAACCAGAAGGTCGCACAGCTGGTGATAATTCCGACCCAGCCGGGCCTGTATTCGTCAATGTAGAAAACGCAGGGAACTGATCTCCACACCCAGTTTGAAGTTACTGGAGATAAAATCATCGTTTGTCGTAAGAAAGTTGATAGATCGAGTGGTCTTGACACGTGTTTCATCGCTATTGCGAATCCTCAGGGCTGAAAAAACAAATAAGTAACAATGGAGCATTCCATGTGCGAAAGTACAATCACATTGAAGCAGCATTACAAGGTCTCAAGTAGAATTTAAACAGCTTCCACTAGTGTAAAACAACAGCATTACACCTTGTTACATTTTTGTGCAACCAAAAAGCATTCATGTCGAAAGTGCATCTACGGCTTCATCTCATAAATGTGTTGGTGACCAAGTGAACAAGTGAATCCAAGGAAAGGGTTAATGTATACCTTTTACTAAAATGAAACGGCGCGGTCTATAATCTCACAATGCCACCATGCATAGTACGACCACCTGTATGCGAGTGCCACTGATCATGCACAGTTCATTCACACTTCGTGCAACGTGATAAGAAATAAAGTCACGTGAAATTGTGACTCTTGAGACAAAGAAAGCACGTACCTACAATGGCTGTATCAGAACCAGAAGGTCTGTAAAATCAAAGAAATAACAAAAGGGAGGAAAAGCCCATCAATATTGTGTCCTATGTGTGAGTGCCGGGGCAATGAGGAACAAAGTGTATCTACGCGACACATAGTAAGATGCTCACCGCAAAGCTGGTGATAATTCCGACCCAGCCGGGCCCGTAACCGTCAATGTAGAAAACGCAGGGAACTGATCTCCACACTGTAAAAGGGCCAAACAATGTGAATAATGAAAAAATCGGACGTGGCGCTAAATCAAATGAAATGGCAAGTTAGCGCATCCAAAATCCCAGAAAGTATACAACATAAATTCCAAGACTAGTAGAGTTTGAGACCGTCTTAACGTCATCTGGTGTTCTTACTGACAGCCAAACTTCAAAATGCGGGGGTTACAACTCTAAACACCATGTGAATGAACATGAGAAACTGTGAAATAGACTAGTTATGGCATCTTTAATTGAGATATAATATGGCTTACCCCAGTATGAAGTTACTGGAGATAAAATCGTCGTGTGTCGTAAGAAAGTTGATAGATCGAGTGGTCTTCTGATTATAACGTGATGAACGCTTAAATCCTTCTAGTAGCATTCTGAAAGTTCAAAAATGTCATCCCATTTAGACAACTGAACTGAAGTACTCTTACATTAATAGGAACCATCAATGGCCGTTGTCAATCTTGCCTATAGCGGCATCATGTCAAAAACACACCAGCCTGGAGTCGGGTACGATTTCAGTCGCTGCGGAGAGGACGCCAAATTCTGGGGAAGGATGTGATAAGTTTGTGTCACCATTGGGTAAGAGATACCAACTAAAACACCACAACTAACGTCCTGAATGAGCTGAAGGATGCTATGGGATCCGACAATTGAGCGCTCACCTTAGTGTCTCCGAGTGCGTCAACAAGGGTTTACTCTCCTCGGGCCGTGTTCCTGTTTGGACACGTGACCCGGAAATCAGGCTAGTTAAAAGGATGCGCCACGTAAGCGTAACGTAGAACTAGAGTGGTGACCCCAAATCATTATGGTCAATGCGAAAATACGAGTAAATCTGATTTTAGGATCCCAAGAATCATTACCGGAAATAAACAGCAGCAATCATAGCTGTTAAGTGAAGACTCGTAGCGAAATGTGCTCGATACTGCCGATGTATCAATTCCCGAAATGATTAAATAATGACGGGCCTCGGGAGGAAGTAGGTGTTTCATGTGACTACACGCGAGTGAAAGCACAGTGCAGGTCCCACACCCCCCTTGACTTAATAACACGTATTGTTGGTCAATATGCTTCTTAGATTAAAAAGGTCTCAAATGAAACTGAGACAAGTAGCAATTGATTATATAAAGTTATACATCAGTATTATTTTGCACCGATACAGTTCTTATTAATGTAATATCCTGAAATCACACAGCATATGGAAAATGTAATATCCTGAAATCACACAGCATATGAATGAGCATGGGCGCAAAATCCGTTCCGCTCGCGGATTTTGAGAATTTTCGGTAAATTCGCGCTCTGCGAACTCCCGCGAATTTACCGCGAATTCGCAAATCCGCGAGCGGCGGATTCCGGGGGCAAAAGTTCAAGCCTTGCTGGCCTGTTGTAACTATTTTACGATGGCGCAGGCAAGCTGCCAGCGCCATCCTAAAATAGTTACTAAATTAGCTTCAACAGGAAGCTCTAATAGATAAAATAAATCAGGTGCTCGAGCACCTGCTTTATTTTATCTATTAGAGCTTCCTGTTGAAGCTAATTTAGTAACTATTTTAGGATGGCGCTGGCAGCTTGCCTGCGCCATCGTAAAATATTTATAACACACACATGGTCGCTGAAACTAGTTGAAGCTCAAATGCAGTGACTCATTCATCTGCCCACAAAAAAATCGTGAGCGTCGTCGAGGCAGGTGTGCCTTCTTCCCAAATCTACCGTCGAAAATCAGCTGTGATGCTGGACAGAGGCCTTTGCATCCTTGATTTTCACGAGCGCAATCCTCGTGCTGTTCCTGTGGCCAGGAAGCTGAAGGGACCCCTCGGGGAGATTGCATAGTAACACACACATGGTCTCTGAAACTAGTTGAAGCTCAAATGCAGTGACTCATTCATCAGCCCAAACAAAAATCGTGAGCGTCGTCGAGGCAGGTGTGCCTTCTTCCCAAATCTACCGTCGAAAATCAGCTGTGATGATAGACAGAGGCCTTTGCATCCTTGACTTTCAGGAGCGCAATCCCTTTGCTGTTCCTGTGACCAGGAGCTTCTGTCTCTTCACCTACTGCTCTGATCGGCCTCAGCCCTTTTACCCACACAAGAGGCATGTGCACTCGCATGGAAGCCCCGCCCTCACACTCGCGGTGTGCACCGTCTTCCCGCCATTGACCCACTATGATGGACAGCTCACCTAAGGGACCCTTGCGCCCTTCGGGGCGATTGCATAATAACACACACATGGTCGCTGGAACTATTTGAAGCTCAAATGCAGTGACTCATTCATCAGCCCAAAAAACAATCGAACCTTTTACCCACACAAGAGGCATGTGCACTCGCATGGAAGCCCCGCTCCAAATCCGCGGATCCGCAAATCCGCAAAATCCGCCGATTTTGCGGATCCACGATCCGTAAATACGCAAATCCGCGAATCGTGGATCCGCAAAATCCGCCCATGCTTATATATTACCATATTGTGTAAGTAAAATAACAGTGTGAACCAAAAAGCTTAAAATTTGTCCTTTCAGCAGAAAGATCCTTCTTCGAAGCAACAATATGATAGCAGAAAAGTGAAAGATACATGTACAATGTGCCTTCCAAATAGTAAGTGATCATGAAGGAATATAAAGTACAATACATGAACATTAGGTAAATCACTCGTAAGAAATGGTCTAAGTGATTAGTCAAAATTCAGTGAATGATGATGTCTTTCAACTGAAAATAATCAGGAAATAATCTTAATCTCCCAAGAAATATTGCATCTCCTGGTCATAATTCAGTCCGTGCTCAACTGTCCACAAGCGCATGATCCACATGGCTTCAGTGCGTCTTAGCTTGAGCTCATGATTCCCTCCCCTGACTCCTAATGGAACTATGTCAATGCCAAAAAATCTCACCTCAGAATGCCCACAACACTGCAGGAATGACGTATGGCCCAATCCGCTACCCCTGCCCATATGCCGCTCACCGGATAGCACACAATGAGAAAGCAGATGAACACCGGGAGAGGGTGGGAGAGGGTGAAAAGGAAAACAAGGAACTTCTGTTGGACCCTCCACGTGTCTGCATCTATGAAACAAGGCACAACATTACTACTCTGTACTAACATACATCAAACCCCTCTCACTTTTAACCATGACCATGCCATACCCATTTACAACACCATTGACTTCCTTACCAGAGCTGTATGCAAAGAATGTCCTGTAGGGGCGTGGTCCTTTCTTACATCAAAGCCTTGCTCTCTGTTTAAGACCAGGAAGTCGAAACCAACAAAAAGCCCAACCCTTCTCTTAGGAATCACTAGGGGGAAAAAGTCAATTAATGACAGAAAAAAAACCTATTTCAGGTAAGAGGATTCATGAATCTCAAAAAGAGGGAAATAGGAAAAATACACAAACATAGGGGAGCGGAGCACCAAAGCACCTTCTCTGCACCGTTCTGAATCCACAGACGCCGAAAGCGCCCAAATTCGGCACAACAATGTCGATTGATTGCAAAAGATGCGGAAGCTAGACAAGCTGGCCAAACGCACAGCCGTGCGTTAATCCGGTATGTTACGAAGCGTCTCTCAAGCCCCGCAAAGTTGCAGTCCTCCAAACGCGAAGCCCAAATGAGGGTACTGTAGCCCCAGAACCCCCAACAAGTACTAGGCTCTGGCCCAGAAGTGAACAATGCCCCAAACAATCCACACGACGAAGGGCAGGTATCCAAAAAGGGTCCAAGGGAATAGTAAGGGAGGAAGGGAGGAAAACGAGGCAAAAAGGCACGGGGCAAGGAGCAGGGGAAGAAATAATCAAGAGTGCTTATGAGCCCAGAAGCACAAAAATCTCCAGAACCAGACTATAAAACACCCAGGACCTGGAACAAAACCTAGAAAAGATACCAAGCAAAAAGGAAGGGGCCTACACAGCTTAAATCCCCCAATCAGGTAAGTCATGTGATGGATAGTGAATGGTCATAGAAAGGGGACTGAACATGAATCCTAACATCTGTGCTCAACTGTCCGCAAGCGCATGATCCACATGGCTTCAGTGCGTCTTAGCTTGAGCTCACGATTCCCTCCTCTGACTCCTAATGGAACCATGTCAATGCCAAAAAATCTTACAAGTGTATCTGTCTCTCCATTTTGGCAGGCTGCGACATGTAAGGCCACTGGATATTTGGGGTCACATTTATGTATCGCTCTCAAATGTTCAGTAATTCTGTCCTTGAGGGGTCTGATGGTGCTCCCCCCATAGTACTTGCCACAGTTACATTCTATGATGTATACTACAAATTTCGTTGTACAATTGATGTTGGTTTTAATGGTGAAAGACTCGCCCCCTGGACCAGTGAAATGTGTGGTGCCATGTTTGGCCCATTTGCACATAGTGCAGAAACCACACTTAAAACATCCCACACTGTTGTGTCATCCAAGTTGTTAGGGTGGTATTGCGAGGCACAGTGGGACTCAGTTTAGTCCTGAGTGCATTACCTCTCCTGAAGGAAATCTGTGGTTTGTCAGAGATACAATCGATAAGTGCCCTTTCCGATTTTAAAAGCCCCCAATGTTTGGTCAGGCTTTTACGTAACGTGCCATGGAGGGAATTAAAATCAGTAATCAACCTGACAGTTTTATTTTGTGGTGATTTAGAATTGTGTACCAGTAGAGTATTAGATCTTATCACTTTCCCAACTCTTTTTTCAGCTTTACGTATTACATTAGCTGGGTAGCCTCTTGCAGAAAATCTGTCTTTCATACTGTTTAGACATTTCCTAAACTCCAAATCCTCACTGCAATTCCTTCTTGCCCTCAGAAATTTACCATAGGGTATTGCGTTAATCTGGTGTGGAGGATGTGAACTGGATGCATGCAGAATAGCATTTCATGCTGTCGACTTCCCGAAAAGCCTGCTCTGTAGACAGTTTGAGGAAACATAGAATTCCACATCAAGAAACTCAATATTTGTCCTGCTCCAATTCATTGTGAATTGTATTTCCCATGAGTTGTCATTCAAGTGTTTAAAAAAATTGTTCAGAAGTTCTTCTGAACCTGACCATATCAAGATGCAGTCGTCAATATACCGACCCCAAAAGATAATGGAGTCGATATATTGAGCGCCTTTGCTACCCCAGATCAGATCAGACTCTAGTGTGCCCATAAAAAGGTTCGTAAAAGAGGGTGAAAATTTGGAACCCATAGCCACACCTCTCTTTTGACAATACCAGGTTTGGTCAAACATAAAAAAATTGTTTTTCAGCACTAATTCCATCATGGTGGATAGCATGACAGTGTGTTGCCACAATGACGCCGGTCAGTTGTGTAAGAGTTTGTTCACCGCCTGTAAGCCCAGGTCCATGTTAATACTGGTGTACAACCAGGTTGCCACTGAATGTCTGCCAAGGTGCTTAAAATATGCTTAGTATCCTGTATGTAGGACGGTAAATTTCTCATCAAGGGAACCAGGAAAAGATCAACATATTCAGCTATTCTTTCTGTAGGACCCCCCCCCCCATACCAGAAACGATAGGTCTCCCTGGTGGAAAAGGAAGATTCTTATGCACTTTTGGTAAGGTATAGAGCCAGGGATAGGAAGGTCTAAAAACTTTCAGATAGAGATATTCTTCATCATTAATTAATCCAGATTGTTTCCAAATCAATAGCATAGAGTTAATCTCCAGTGTAAGTGGACCCATGGGGTTATAGGTAAGGCGTTTGTAGCAAGAATTATCACCCAGTTGGTCAAGAATCTCTTGTTGGTAGTCAACGCGGTCCATCACCACCACGTTGCCACCTTTGTCTGCCTCTCTGATAGTAATTGTCTCAGTATCAATAAGTGTAGATAGGGCTAGCCTCTCTCCATGAGATAAATTATCCTTATATTTAAACATTCTGTCTTTTCGCAGGCGATTCAGGTTGTCAAGATCTTCAATCACACGTTTGTCTATAGCATTGCCACCAGGTAATGTAGGAATCCATCGGGATTTAGATTTAAGACCACTGGCAATGCTATAATCAGATTCAATGTCTAACTCCTCTAATGACCTGTCCATATCAAAAGGAGAATCCTCCATATCAGTTAGAGACAAGAAAAGATGAGTTGTTTGTATGTCCTTTATTGATAACGAGTCAGTGGTAGCCAGTGCAGGAATATTCTTAACACCTCTATCCTTCTTTTTCAACCCAAAAAAAATGTTTTTTTAGTTTGAGATTTCTCACAAATTTAAAGAGATCTATCTTTAATTTACATATATCCCCTGTGGCATAGGGGTTGAAATTGAGACCCTTGCTTAGTAGTGAGATCATGTCCTTAGTGAGATGAAAAGAAGAGAGGTTAATAACCTGTACTTTCCTGGCAGTAGCCTTGTTCAATTCTTGTTGGTCCCTGATCTCAGTTTCCTCCTGTATTCTTCTGAGCTTGCTGCCCCTGCCCCTCCGGGTTTCGGATCTGTTTGGTTTCTTATTGGGGATATACCTGTTGCCTTTCCTGATACGCAAGACCTCGCGATAAAAAGCAGAACTGCCTTGTTCCGCCCTGTCTAAGCTGTCAGTATCACCTCCATTCGTGCTGACAGAGTTCAGGGAGGTATTGCTAGAGGAAATGGAAGCAGGTTCTGGGCTCGCCTTATTACTATTAGCGGATCTGGAATTGTTAGGGATCAGGGAGTCATATTTTTTGTCGTATGTAAAAATCCTTCCCTGTGCATAGTCTAACTCGTCTCTCCTCAATTGTCTCGCTTTCCTGTTCTTAATATCAGATTGGTGTTTCAGCAAGCTATCATCCAGAATGGTATAGTTCTTCACCGTTGATTCAGGCAAATTAAGGTCCTTGATTTCTTGCTGAAGAACTGAAAATTCCGCCTGTAGTTTAGCAACTTTGCGATCTGCACTATCAATCAATAGTTCCATAAGGGTAATTGAGTTGTTGGTGAGTGATTCCTCCCATTTGATCATTAGATCTGCATCTAGGTCATCATAAGTGGGGAAGATCTGATCTCTAAGGCCTCTAGGAATACGTTTCAGACGTAAGTACTGTTCCAGTGTGGTTCCGTCCCACCACTTAGAGTTCTCTTGTTTCTTTAGTCTCTCTAGTTTAAGAAACTTCTCCTTCAAACCCTCTATCCGAGGGGGGTTGGTGCTAGTGGAAGCCGATTGGGTAGACATACCCTTGGCTAAGTTCTCAAATAATTCTCCTGCCACTTTGTTGCGATCCATATTAGGAGGCAAACAACATATTAGATCTAGGGGTAATCTAGACAAAAGGGGGTTAAGTAGTGCGTGGTGGCTACCCAAAACTGACTAAAAATGTAGGGATCCCGAAAGGCTTGTGTCGGAAAAACAACCGGGTGCACAGCCCAAATTACAGCGCACTGGATACTAGTTGGCTATTATCAGGTGGTGCAAAGGGTGAGTAGAGAGCCCTTGGAACCACTCAAAAGTAAGTAGACTGAACTACCAACAACAGAAATAACAGGGTTACCCGATGCACTCAATAACAGTAAAACATATGTTATGTAACATGCAAAAGTCTTGTACAAAAAACAAAGCGACAGAAAATTCTAGGAATCTCCAGAGGGAGAGTAGTCCGTTGGAGTCCTTTATTGTGTTAAACAGCCAGCCGACACGTGTTTCATCGCTATTGCGAATACCCAGGGCTATAAGGGCTGTATGAGAACCAGAAGGTCGCACAGCTGGTGATAATTCCGACCGAGCCGGGCCCATAACCGTCAATGTAGAAAACGCAGGGAACTGATCTCCACACCCAGTATGAAGTTACTGGAGATAAAATCGTCGTATGTCGTAAGAAAGTTGATAGATCGAGTGGTCTTGACACGTGTTTCATCGCTATTGCGAATCCTCAGGGCTGAAAAACAAATAAGTAACAATGGAGCATTCCATGTGCGAAAGTACAATCACATTGAAGCAGCATTACAAGGTCTCAAGTAGAATTTAAACAGGTTCCACTATTGTAAAACAACAGCATTACACCTTGTTACATTTTTGTGCAACCAAAAAGCATTTGTGTCGAAAGTGCATCTACAGCGCCATCTCATAAATATGTTGGTGACCAAGTGAACAAGTGAATCCAAGTAAAGGGTTAATGTATACCTTTTACTAAAATGAAACGGCGCGGTCTATAATCTCACAATGCCACCATGCATAGTACGACCACCTGTATGCGAGTGCCACTGATCATGCACGAATCATTCACACTGTGTGCAACGTGATAAGAAATAGTCACATGAAATTGTGACTCTTGAGACAAAGAAAGCACATACCTATAATGGCTGTATCAGAACCAGAAGGTCTGTAAAATCAAAGAAATAACAAAAGGGAGGAAAAGCCCATCAATATTGTGTCCTATGTGTGAGTGCCAGGGCAATGTGGAAAAAAGTGTATCTACGCGACACATAGTAAGATGCTCACCGCACAGCTGGTGATAATTCCGACCCAGCCAGGCCCGTAACCGTCAATGTAGAAAACGCAGGGAACTGATCTCCACACTGTAAAAGGGCCAAACAATGTGAATAATGAAAAAATCGGACGTAACGCTAAATCAAATGAAATGGCAAGTTAGCGCATCCAAAATCCCCGAAAGTATACAGCATAAATTCCAAAACTAGTAGAGATTGAAACTGTCTTAACGTCATCTGGTGTTCTTAGTGACAGCCAAACTTCAAAACGCGGGGGTTACAACTCTAAACACCATGTGAATGAACATGAGAAACTGTGAAATAGACTAGTTATGGCATCTTTAATTGAGATATGATATGGCTTACCCCAGTATGAAGTTACTGGAGATAAAATCGTTGTGTGTCGTAAGAAAGTTGATAGATTGAGTGGTCTTCCGATTATAACGTGATGAACGCTTAAATCCTTCTAGTAGCGTTCTGAAAGTTCAAAAATCCCAAACATGGCACCACACATTTCACTGGTTCAGGGGGCGAGTCTTTCACCATTAAAACCAACATCAATTGTACAACGAAATTTGTAGTATACATCATAGAATGTAACTGTGGCAAGTACTATGTGGGGAGCACCATCAGACCCCTCAAGGACAGAATTACTGAACATTAGAGAGCGATACATAAATGTGACCCCAAATATCCAGTGGCCTTACATGTCGCAGCCTGCCAAAATGGAGAGACAGATACACTTGTAAGATTTTTTGGCATTGACATGGTTCCATTAGGAGTCAGAGGAGGGAATTGTGAGCTCAAGCTAAGATGCACTGAAGCCATGAGGAACATGCGCTTGCGGACAGTTGATCACGGACTGAATTATGACCAGGAGATGCAATATTTCTTGGGAGATTAAGATTATTTCCTGATTATTTTCAGTTGAAAGACATCATCATTCACTGAATTTTGACTAATCACTTAGACCATTTCTTACGAGTGATATACCTATTGTTCATGTATTGTACTTTATATTCTTTCATGATCACTTACTATTTGGAAGGCACATTGTACATGTATCTTTCACTTTTCTGCTATCATATTGTTGCTTCGAAGAAGGATCTTTCTGCTGAAAGGACGAATTTTAAGCTTTTTGGTTCACACTGTTATTTCACTTACACAATATGGTAATATACCATCTTTCATATGCTGTGTGATTTCAGGATATTAAATTTTCCATATGCTGTGTGATTTCAGGATATTACATTAATAAGAACTGCATCGGTGCAAAATAATACTGATGTATAACTTTATATATTCAATTGCTACTTGTCTCGGTTTCATTTGAGACCTTTTTAATCTAAGGAGCATATTGACCAACAATACGTGTTATTATGTCACGTGTGAGTGGGACCTGCACTGTGCATTCACTCGCTTGTAGTCACATGAAACACCTACTTCCTCCCGAGGCCCGTCGTTATTTAATCATTTCGGGAATTGATACATCGGCAGTATCGAGCCCATATCACTACGAGTCTTCACTTAACAGCTATGATTGCTTTTTTTATTTTAATTTTTTTATTTTTTATTAGTTCACAGTAAATATACATCATCATTAATGAAATAATAGCTGACTTAATTCTTCCAATGGCAAAAGGAAAAGAAAAACACAACCATACATATGCACAGGATTCAATTATAACAAATGAAATTGCATTTTAAGTTTCATCACATTCTCCGTCCTCATAATAATCTGAAAAGGCACCCCAAATTTTCAAACCCATTTTCCTCTTCCTCCTAGATCCGGTTACTGAAAAAAGTCCCCACTCTAATTTATATAAACAATACATTCGTGCTCGCCATTGCTGAAATAGGGGTGGCTTTTTCTGAAGCCATTCAGAGGCAATGCACAGTCAGTCGTGCAACAGTCATCGCAAAGAAAATAAAATGACGGAAGCGGTATAACCTATCCGCAGGATTATCTTTAGGAATTTTACCCAATATAAGCATAGCGGGGGTGACAGACAGCTGAAAACTAAGTACTAAAGACATTAACTTTTCAATTTCTCCTATAAATCCGGCCAGCCTTGGACAAGAAAAGAAAATGTGTACACTATCGGCATGGTCAGCTTTGCACCGAAAACATTTTCCATCTAGACCCTGGCCCCATTTGGACATACGTTCAGGGGTATAATATAAATCAAACAGGGTTTTGAAGAATTGTGTTTTTAAATTGGCCAACATTAAAGCTTCTTTTGACAATAAGATAAGATCTTCCACTACTATTTCTGAATCTCCTAGACTGTTGGCCCGCTTTCCCCTTATTTTCTCCAAATCATCCAATTTTCTTTCTAATAGCATTCGGTACAAGATACCAATTTTCACCTGTCTGCCAATCCCCTCTATGACTTGATTCTTTTGTAAAATTAACTTCTGTTTAACAAGAAAATCACGGTTTTGTAAAAATGTAAAGAAATAACTTCTAGGTAAAGAAAACTGATCCGTTAGCTCAACAAAGGATTTACATTTGCCATCCTCCATGCACATGTCGCCCAACCACCTTACCCCCTTTTTTTGCCAATATTGAGACATTCCATCCGAAAAAACCTTTGGTAGTATCCTTAATGCACTTAAGGGAGTATAGTACAAAAACTTCCCAATTGCCATTGTACGAGCCAGCCATCTCCATGTCTTATAAGCACCCGATATCACCTTAAAACGGGTTCTCTTATAATAGCTGCCATCAATTTCAATAAATAAACTCTGTTTCACGCAAGACCCCAGCAAGATTTCAAAAATTGATGGATGATTATATGTGTGTTCAGTTGCGTCCCCTGTTAACAAAATCCCCATTTTCAATAAAAAACAAACTAAATAATAAAGAAAAAAATCTGGGACCCCTAGCCCTCCCCTTTCAATTGGTAACATCATATGTTTCATAGCGCGCCTTGGTTTTCCGGGGCTCCAAATGAATTTCCCACATAAGGATTGTAAAGCCTGTATCCTAGGCTTTGGAAATTCCAAGGGTATTGATCTAAACAAATATAGCACTTTGGGTAGAACATTCATTTTTATAATATTAGTACGACCAATAATAGTAAAATATAGTCGTTCCCACCTCTCTAGTGACGTCTTAATTTTGTCATATACATTGTTCCAATTAGAATCGACCAAGTCTGCCATATTAGCCTTAATCAATATCCCAAGGTAAATAACCTCCTTAACCACTCTCGCATCTTCCCATGTTAAGGCTACGGAACACAAGATCTGGGTTTTTGATTCATTGAGTTTATAACCGGTTATAAATCCAAAATCTTTTGCAAGCCTCTCGATCTCTACAATGGCAGTGGCGGGGTTAACAGTAACAACTGCAATATCATCCGCATAAGCGAAAACAGAAAAGGCAAATTTGGATACAATAAAAGGGGGTATAAGTGGATTTTGAATTAATTGTTCTACAAAAGGGTTGATATACAAAGCAAATAATAACGGGGAGCAGGGGCACCCTTGGCGAGTCCCTCTAGTAATATTTAATGAGTTTGAAAGTGCTCCCAAAGCAGAGATCTTGGCAGTTGGTAAGAAATACAAAGCTTTAATTGATTTAATGAATTTTTGGCCAAATCCCATTCTATCCATTAGACTCCATAAGTAATCCCAGCACACACGATCAAACGCCTTTTCTGTGTCCAGCAGAAAGAGCGCTAATTCCAAATTATTCACAGCCGCGAAATCAAATAGCGTAATGACTCTATTTATGTGATCCACCGTTCCTCTTTTCGGTATAAAACCGTGCTGTTGTCGAGAGACTAATGATGTCACAACTTCAGACAAGCGGTTAGCCAAAATCTTTCAATAGATCTTATTATCAACGTTCAGTAACGATATTGGGCGATAAGATCCCACCATATCCGAAGGTTTGCTTTTCTTACAAAAAACCGCAATAGTCGCTTCTGACCAAGTACTAGGTGGATTACCCTGCTGTGCTATCAGCATAACAATCAGCATTTCCTCCTTAAAGCTACTGAAAAACAGTTTATATACTTCCGCGGGTAATCTGTCGGGGCCTGCCGCCTTACCAACTGCCAAGCTCTTTACTGCTTCTACTAACTCAGCCATAGTTATCGGTAAGTCCAATTGTTCAGCAATATTTGAATCCAATACTTTAAGACCTATCGCAAATCTATCGCTCCATTCGGCACTCGCATCTACCCTGTCTTCCTGCGAATATAGTTCAGCATAAAACCTCTGAAATATGTTAAGAATATGATCCGGCTCTGAGTGCAATACACCCTGGCCATCTTTCATTGCATTAATATTTCGAGCTGACTCCTTCATACGCAATCTAACCGCAAGTCTCTTCCCAATTTTCTCCCCAAATTCATAACTTTGCATTTTAGAGGTTAAGAATCTCCTAGCAATTTCTGTATTCCAAAAACCCAGAATATTGGCTCTAGCCTTTGCTACCCCATTTTCCACCTCACAAAGCTCCTTTCTACCCTGGACAACCTTGTTAAAAGGATCTCAGCCCGTGCCAACTGCTCATATAGCTCATCAAGATCTTTTTTGAGCTTCTTTTGCTGACGTATTGAAAAACGTATGCATTCCCCCCGGAACCCCGCTTTAAATGTGTCCCAGACAATAGAATCCCTAGCTGTGCCCTGATTATTACTGAGAAAAAAACGGATCCAATTCTTCATGTGCTTACTAAATTCCTTATTTAATCCCAATTTACGGTCATAAGAGAACATGGGGGATATTAGCCTCTTCAACCTTCTCTGAATTTCAAATAATATCGGAGAATGATCAGAAGTGATTCTAGGGTAAGTTCGGACTGTAGCGCCTTCCAATAAATTTTCTTAGGCAAAAAAGTAATCTAATCTAACCAGTTTTTTGTGAGGATATGAATAAAAGTAAACCCATTGTCTCCCCCCTCAACTTTCCCCATACATCAATTAAACCTTGATCTTGTAATAAATTGACAAGAGCTTTATAAACTCTTGGTTTTCGACCTTTATAATTCCCATAACCATCCTGTATTGCACTATTGGCCAAATTTATATTCATATCCCCACAAATCACTATTGGTTGATAAAAATTAGCTAGCTCTAGATTTATTTCATTTAAAAGCGCGGGGTCATCCAAATTTGCTCCATAAATTGTAACTAAAGTTAACTGCATACCCCCAACCCTACACTCTACTATAACCCACCGCCCATTTTTATCCTCAACTTTCCGGCCAACCTTTGTAGGATTTTGTTTAATAAGTATGGCTACCCCCCTTATCATGCTAGACTGACCAGAAACAGCAATTAAAGTAAAACCAAGTTCTTTTAATACCCCCCTTTTTGACCATGGGATATGTGTTTCCTGCATGCAGACTATATCAGGTTGAATATATTTCAACTCTGCAGCTAATTTCTGTCTTTTCATATGATTATTCAATCCGGACACATTTATTGAACAAATTCTTACCCCTTTATTCGCCATAATGATAACTTAAATCCATTGCCTGCCACGATCTGTCTGCCATCCTCGCCCTCCCTCACCATCAATCTTAAAGCTGATATTGTTGCTGCCAAGCCATTTCTTTTATTCAAACTATTCTTCACATATTCTCCAAGTATTTTGCTGTGGACTCTTTTTCCCCACTTTTTCACACCCTCCCGTGCACCCCTCCCTCCCCCTGCCCCCCTCTTCAACCCTCCCCCAACCCCACCCTTCCCTTCTCCCTTAATAGAGGCTTTAGGACTTATGGTCCTGTGATGCGAGTGTGTCCCCCAAAGCTCCTGCCATCCCCCCACAGGGTTTATCTCAACAATTCTACACCATGCCGTTTACATCTGCCTCTGGTGAATATCCGAAGCTTGCTTAATAAGGGTACAGTTGCTATCAGCTCTATACTCCTATATGCATTACAATTACCCCAAAAACTCTTTGGCAGCGTTAGCCGTCAAGAAAAATCTAGTGCGTTCCTTATGAACAACTTTTAGTTTAGCTGGAAACAATAAAAATGCCTGTACTCCCTTTTCTTGAAACTCTGGTATAAGCAATCTTAGCTGCCAACGTGCTTCTACAGACTGTTTGCAAGGGTCAGGTCTTACAAAAAATTCACAATCTAAACCCTTACATTTTTTATCAGGACGAGCCCTCCTGAATAGCTCCTCGCGAGCTAAAAACTATTAAAGGCCACCAGGATGGCTCTAGGTTTCTGATCTCTCGGGTTAACCCTAAAAGGAAATCTGTGGGCCCGCTCCACCTCCCGATCCCAGTCCCAATTAGTAGCATCCGGCATTGCTTCTCTTAAAAGTGACACTAGAAATCCTCGAGTATCCGACCACTCCTTCCCTTCAGGGACCTGTAGAAATCTCAAATTGTTTCTGCGAGATCTATTCTCAATATCGACAAGCTACCAATTTATGTCTTCCTTGGTAGCCATGTGTACTTCAATAGTCTTTTTTTGTTGGGCTACCTCGTCCTCTAATGATGAGATGCGTGATTCCGCCTCTGTAGCCCTTGCCAAAAATTCAGAATGCGATTTAACCAGCCGCCTTACAGAATTGTGCAACTTTTTACAAGAATTCTGAACTCTTAAGCTATCTTCTTTTGTCTCAACCCTATGTTGCATCATAGTCTGATAGATCAGTCCCAAAGAGATATCCTCCGTTCCCATCCCCAAATCCATCGCCGCCGCAGCTTCAGTGCTCATCATATCTTCTGCCCCTACTTTATCTACTTTATCTCTAATGTCCACCTGTTGCGGCCGCTTACGTACAGTGCCGTGATCGGGTCCAACTTTCTCCATTAAATCCACGTTCAAACTGCTGTGATCACTTCCTTCATCTAGACAACCATCTTCCATACTCATTCGGGTAGCATAAAGCTCAGCCAAATCCTTGGAGGAAGACATAGAGCGGTCTGATAAAGAGTAAAAATCAGTAGAATCGGTTTCGCCGCCAGTGGGTAGCACTGTCTCATCACAGTTCAGAGAGTTTAAATTCTGATTTAATACAATGCCTGCATCAGATTCCTTCTCTGCAATCGTAATTGGCATCACGCTGGCGTCAGTCTGGGCACTAGTGTCAATATCAAGCATAGAACAAACCACAGCTGTGGTGTCTGAGGAGAGAGGAATGCCCGAACTCTCAGCCATAATCATTTCCTCATCATTCAGTGCCGCCCCAGGAACATGGACAAGGACAGGAGTCTTATTTGTTACTTCTACCTCCGTTCTCAGAGCTTCAGGTATCAATGGCAGGGACTCATTCTGTTTTTTGGATTTTAAATTTTCTACCTCCTTCATTCTTGTGGCGGAAAACATCTCAGGTATTTTTTTCCTCGCACTAGCCGCCTCACCCTCCTTGGTGCGTATCTCAACCGGCACCCCCTCCTCCTCTATTGCCTTACTCACTGAGGGTGTGGTGGGTGCCGTTTCAGCTCCTTCTGTGTTCTCGGCTGCAGCCCCCTGAGCCCGGGCTCTCCTTCCTTTCGGCCGCATTTTCTCTGCCGGCGTCTTCTGCCAAGAAACCACCTCCGCCACAGCTCCGGCCTCCTCACCGCCTTACTTCACTCTCGGACGCGAGGCAGTCCAGGTGTACTGAGTTAGCCGCCGAGTCAGTTGCCCCCAGAGAAACGCCCACCGTTCTATCAGCGCACTCCGGTCAACCAGCGCTGCAGCAGCCCGTATAACAAACATGCAGAGCGAGCAAATAATGTGAAAAGTCAAAGTCGGGTTTTATTCCTCCACTTCACTTCACAGCGCAACGGAGGTAAGAATCGCCGCCCGTTTCTTTTTCCGCTTCAATTCACCAACAGCGAGTATCCCCCAAGAGGTCCGGCAGGAGCGACTCACTCACACGTCCAGCGTGGACGCCATCTTGCCTCCAATTAACAGCTATGATTGCTGCTGTTTATTTCCGGTAATGATTCTTGGGATCCTAAAATCAGTTTTACTCGTATTTTCGCATTGACCATAATGATTTGAGGTCAGCACTCTAGTTCTACGTTACGCTTACGTGGCGCGTCCTTTTAACTAGCCTGATTTCCGGGTCACGTGTCCAAACAGGAACACGGCCCGAGGTGAGTACACGCTTGTTGCCGCACTCGGAGACACTAAGGTGAGCGCTCAATTGTCGGATCCCATAGCATCCTTCAGCTCATTCAGGACATTATGTGTTGTTTTAGTTGGTATCTCTTACCCAATGGTGACACAAACTTATCACATTCTTCCCCAGAATTTGGCGTCCTCTCCGCAGCGACTGAAGTCGTACCCGACTCCAGGCTGGTGTGTTTTTGACATGATGCCGCTATAGGTAGGATTGACAGCGGCCATTGATGGTTCCTATTAATGTAAGAGTACTTCGGTTCAGTTGTCTAAATGCGATGACATTTTTGAATTTTCAGAACGCTAGTAGAAGAATTTAAGCGTTCATCACGTTATAATCAGAAGACCACTCAATCTATCAACTTTCTTACGACACACGACGATTTTATCTCCAGTAACTTCATACTGGGGTAAGCCATATTATATCTCAATTAAAGATGCCATAACTAGTCTATTTCACAGTTTCTCATGTTCATTCACATGGTGTTTAGAGTTGTAACCCCCGTGCTTTGAAGTTTGGCTGTCAGTAAGAACACCAGATGACGTTAAGACAGTCTCAAACTCTACTAGTCTTGGAATTTATGTTGTATACTTTCTGGGATTTTGGATGCGCTAACTTGCCATTTCATTTGATTTAGCGTCACGTCCGATTTTTCCATTATTAACATTGTTTGGCCCTTTTACAGTGTGGAGATCAGTTCCCTGCGTTTTCCATATTGACGGTTACGGGCCCGGCTGGGTCGGAATTATCACCAGCTGTGCGGTGAGCATCTTACTATGTGTCGCGTAGATACACTTTTTTCCTCATTGCCCCGGCACTCACACATAGGACACAATATTGATGGGCTTTTCCTCCCTTTTGTTATTTCTTTGATTTTACAGACCTTCTGGTTCTGATACAGCCATTATAGGTATGTGCTTTCTTTGTCTCAAGAGTTACAATTTTACGTGACTTTATTTCCTATCACGTTGCACGCAGTGTGAATGAACCGTGCATGATCAGTGGCACTCGCATGCAGGTGGTCATACTATGCATGGTGGCATTGTGAGATTATAGACCGCGCCGTTTCATTTTAGTAAAAGGTATACATTAACCCTTTTCTTGGATTCACTTGTTCACTTGGTCACCAACATATTTATGAGATGGCGCCGTAGATGCACTTTCGACACGAATGCCTTTTGGTTGCACAAAAATGTAACAAGGTGTAATGCTGTTGTTTTACACTAGTGGAAGCTGTTTAAATTCTACTTGAGACCTTGTAATGCTGCTTCAATGTGATTGTACTTTCGCACATGGAATGCTCCATTGTTACTCATTTGTTTTTTCAGCCCTGAGGATTCGCAATAGCGATGAAACATGTGTCAAGACCACTCGATCTATCAACTTTCTTACGACACACGACGATTTTATCTCCAGTAACTTCAAACTGGGTGCGGAGATCAGTTCCCTGCGTTTTCTACATAGACGGTTACGGGCCCGGCTAGGTCGGAGTTATCACCAGCTGTGCGACCTTCTGGTTCTGATACAGCCATTATAGCCCTGAGGATTCGCAATAGCGATGAAACATGTGTCATCTGGCTGTTTAACACAATAAAGGACTCCAACGGACTACTCTCCCTCTGGAGATTCCTAGAATTTTCTGTCGCTTTGTTTTTTGTACAAGACTTTTGCATGTTACATAACATATGTTTTACTGTTATTGAGTGCATCGGGTAACCCTGTTACATCTGGATGAAGGCAACTGGTCCCTCACCGGCTGGATCTGGGGCCTTCGTCCCCAGTGGGGTTGGAAGGTCCTCATCTTCCTTGCATTGGGAATACCTGTCCTGGTCTCCTGCTGTCTGTGTTTTCAATGCCTGCCAGTGCTCTGTACTATGTGTGCCCAGACCATCAAGTCTCCACCATCAAGCATTCACAACACCAATATGATGGTAATGGTCCAGCAAGAAACAGATGGGATTATGAACATTGACATTTCATAAAAGTATTTGCCACTCTATGGCAAAAGGAGGGTCTGAGGAAATGTATTTTTGTTCGACAACCCTTTTTACAGGACTCCACTGATTTTTGCCTTGCTATCTCGTGGCAAACACTTCCACAGGACCCACTTGGTTGTTTCCCCTTGAAATTACGAAAGAAATTCGACCGCCACGATAAAAACCCATTTCTTGCAGGCCTGTATTTCTGCCCAGAGACCATCACCCACCCAACCCCCGTTCTCTGCAGCCCGTCAAAAAGCAACATGGCCCTCCCACCGAGTAAATGATCCATCTTTCCTGCTCCTGCTCCCAGCCTGACAAACATCCCTGACACCATGGTCAGGTTGTCTGGACAATGGTCTGATTGCCGCATTCTCATCCAGAACAATCGGAGAATGGCTTGTAAAGCCGGGGCTTTTGATCAAGGCGACTGGGCAAAGAAACCTGAGGAAACCAAGCCCCGATCAAAGCAGAACCAACATTTGACTGTGTGCTTTACCTTGGTCAGGTCACTATCTGCAAACACCACCTGGATCCGGCTAATCAATAATAAACACTGCTGTGATTGAACAATGGTCTTGCAGCCAAAAGGCTGGAGTATGAAATGTATAAAAGGCTTGTTAGCTACAGATTTAAGTAGCAGCCTCCTCTGTCATGTCTTTGACTGGCTTTGGACTCTGTTTCATAGCCCGTGCTATTGAAATAAATCTGGGTTCCTCCTGCAGACGAAGGCTCCTGTGTCTCCTTTTACTACGTATGAAGGGTATGGGAGATTTGAGTGGTTCCCCCGCTGCCGAGACCCTGTAAGTGGGTTAATCCAGTTCTTCAATAGTTTGGGCACTTGGTCTAATACTAACTATGTTCAATTTCTATTGTATTTAGCCAGCACCTTCCATACCCTTTGTGATGCCTAAAGTACTTTTAAATTGCTCTGTATCTACTCCATGTGTATTATTTATATACCACCTCATTTCCATGAAGGTCACAGGAGTTTTCTGACTTTCAGTGTGTTCCTGGGTACCCTTAATGTGCATGTTTGAAAGGGTGTTGGCTGCATTTAGATTACAAGGGAAACATTGGGTGTTCTGCATGTGGAATGTGCGTTGGTGGAAATATAAATCAGTTTAATGGCACATGGCCTTAAGCATTTCGGAGTAGTGTATGGGTGTACACAGCTGTGCATGCTGGTAGTTATCACTCTTTCATTGATTGTAGTATAAATAATATTATTTATGGTGCTTGTATGTAAGCATGGGCGTAAAATCCGCTCCGCTCGCGGATTTTTCAGATTTTCGGCAAATTCGCAATCCGCGAACGCTCGCGAATTTGTCGAAAATCCGTGAATCCGCTCGCGGCGGATTTTTTGCTTGGTTGCGGCACGCGGCGTGGTGCACGGCGTTCACTTTCCGTCATTTAGCGTTTGCCGAGTTGTTTTTCTTTGCGAGTGACGCGCCATTTTAGATCTTGCTGCGTGTTCCCGCGGGAGTTTAGCGCCCGCGAATACGTACTCGCGGCTTGCCACCTTGCACAGCACACCTCGCGAGAGTTCGCAATTGCGAACACGTAGTTGCGGCGGAAAGGAACAATCTCGCACTTGCGAAATAGAGATTTTGCAATTTCGCACAAGAAAATCACCAGCAAACAGGATAAACCTTCAGAAAATTATGATTTTTATCAGAATCACTCCTCAGGTTGACATTTGCATGGCCTTTTTTTTTGCAAGGAGTCCATTTTGGGGGGGGGGAGGAAGGAAGTGCCCCACAGTCTCCAACTTCCTGTTCCTGTCCAGCAGGCTCCTCCCAGTGCTTTGTCCATCTCCTGGTCATTTTCATTTGGATCTGGAGCTGGAAGGATTACTTTTTGTGGGTGCTGCTGGATATTTGGATTTGAGGCCTTTTTGACTGTCTTTGGATCACTTTTGGATTAGAAATCAACTTTCACAAGTAAGTTTGTTTGGGGCATTACAGTTGCTGCAAGTAAAATTTTGGAACTTTTTCAGAACATTAAATAAATTATATTGTGGGTAGCCACAGTATCCAGTAGGACCAGGGTTGGTTAGGGGTGCATGATACAAATGTTTTGTTGAATTTAAACACCAGTGAGGCCATGGATGGGCTGGGATTGTGCTGATTTTTGTCCTTTTTTTGGGCCTGCTGGTGTGGCCCTTTGCCCAGGGGTGGTGAGTGTTGCATGGGCCTAGTCTTTCTGTGGGGTGTCTTCTTGAATTTAAACATAATTGAGGCCATGGATGGGCTGGGATTGTGCTGATTTTATTGTTTTTTGTCGTTTTTGGGGGGGTGCTGGTGTGGCCTTTTGCCCAGGGGTGGTGGTGCATGGACTGAGTGTGCCTGTGGTGTGGTCTCACTCTCTTTAATGTAAACATCATGGATGGCATTGGATTGTGGTGATTTCTGGCTGTTTTTCTGTTTTTTGGGGGTGTACTGTTGATGTGGACTGGCCATGTGGGTGGTGGTGGTGGCCATCTTGAGTGCTGGCTGGTACAGGCAACATGTGCTTGGGGTGTAAGGGAGGGGCCATTTTGAGGAGAGGCAGTGTCTGAGGCCTGCACTTATTTTGCCTACTTTTCATCCATTATGCCCAGGGGTAGTGAGTGTTGCATGGGCCTAGTGTTTCTGAGGGGTGTCTTCTTGAATTTAAACACCATTGAGGCCATGGATGGGCTGGGATTGTGCTGATTTTATTGTTTTTTGTCGTTTTTTTGGGCCTGCTGGTGGGGCCCTTTGGCCAGGGGTGGTGAGTGTTGCATGGGCCTAGTCTTTCTGTGGGGTGTCTTCTTGAATTTAAACATAATTGAGGCCATGGATGGGCTGGGATTGTGCTGATTTTATTGTTTTTTGTCGTTTTTGGGGGGGTGCTGGTGTGGCCTTTTGCCCAGGGGTGGTGGTGCATGGACTGAGTGTGCCTGTGGTGTGGTCTCACTCTCTTTAATGTAAACATCATGGATGGCATTGGATTGTGGTGATTTCTGGCTGTTTTTCTGTTTTTTTGGGGGTGTACTGTTGATGTGGACTGGCCATGTGGGTGGTGGTGGTGGCCATCTTGAGTGCTGGCTGGTACAGGCAACATGTGCTTGGGGTGTAAGGGGCCATTTTGAGGAGAGGCAGTGTCTGAGGCCTGCACTTATTTTGCCTACTTTTCATCCATTATGCCCAGGGGTAGTGAGTGTGCATGGGCCTAGTGTTTCTGAGGGGTGTCTTCTTGAATTTAAACACCATTGAGGCCATGGATGGGCTGGGATTGTGCTGATTTTATTGTTTTTTGTCGTTTTTGGGGGGCTGCTGGTGTGGCCTTTTGCCCAGGGGTGGTGGTGCATGGACTGAGTGTGCCTGTGGTGTGGTCTCACTCTCTTTAATGTAAACATCATGGATGGCATTGGATTGTGGTGATTTCTGGCTGTTTTTCTGTTTTTTGGGGGTGTACTGTTGATGTGGACTGGCCATGTGGGTGGTGGTGGTGGCCATCTTGAGTGCTGGCTGGTACAGGCAACATGTGCTTGGGGTGTAAGGGGCCATTTTGAGGAGAGGCAGTGTCTGAGGCCTGCACTTATTTTGCCTACTTTTCATCCATTATGCCCAGGGGTAGTGACTGAGTGTTGCATACTTGCATGTCCCACTCCCTAGTCTTTCTGTGGGGTGTCTTCAATGTAAACATCATGGATGGCATGGGATTGTGCTCATTTTTCTGTGCTTTGTCGATTTTTTGGGGTGTATAACTGAACTGATGTTCCTCTGTCTTCCATTGCTTTTAGGTGCACAAAAAGACTCAAGAGAACCACCAGTGCCAGGAAGAAGTCCTGCAGCGGTGTGTGTGTGCAGCATAACGTCACGCGACGTCACGTCTGGACACACAACCCTCTGCAACTCGTGCAACTGCTGCCGTGCTGACCTGCTCTGAAGAAGATGGCCCCCAAAAAAGTAACCCGTAGCTCCTCTAGCAAGAAAGGTGCCAGTAAGGAGCAGAAGAAGCAAGTTACCAAGGACACTGGTGTGCTGCCCGCCCCTTTTTTTGGGAGTAAAAAAAAAAGTATGCCTGCAGCAGCAGCAGCGGGATCTGCTGGGGACCAAGCTGGCAGCAGCACCCCCGCTCCATTGGGCTCAGTGCCACCACCACCACCACGCCAACTTAAGTCCAAGCCCTTGAGTGCTGCAGAGGCAGCCAGTATAGTTGTTCAATCACCATCGACCAGTGATGTTGGCTCATCGCAAGAAAGCAGCAGCAATGTCCCTCAATCAACACAGGTTGTTGTAGCTCATCTGACGAGTGTTGAACAACCACAGCCGCAACAACAATCACATGTGCAAGTACAAGCCCAAGTACATGTGGAAGGAGAGGCAGCGCAAGGAGATGCGCAAGCAGAGGTGCATGGAGGGTCACAAGTGCCCACAATAGTTGTTCCTCCCGAAGTAGGGGCACATCAGGAAATCGACAATCAAGGCGAGGTATCATTTGAGGAAGCCACTCCTCCTGATGATCCTTCATTGTCTTCCACACCCCTAGCAAGGAAGAGATCAAGGGTGGTGTCTACATCTTCTTCAAGCACACCTCCTTCTGATGATACGGATCAAACTTGGGAACCAGCACCACAGCCGTCTGAGAGTGAGGCACACCATGATCCGACAAAGGTAGTTAAGCGTAAAAGGAAGCTCGTCCAAAGTCTCAGAGTTATGGAGTGTGATGAGTCTCAACAAGAAGTGGCGGATACTGCTGCTGATGAAGACTCTGCCAACGACGACCCAGTCATCATAAAGGTCACTGCAGCCCCAGCGGGCATGCAGCAAACCGACATTTTGACCCTAGCCCGAAGAGCTGCTGAGTGTGATGATGATGATAATGTTGTCGATGAGGAGGCAGTGGAAACACCACAATCATTGGAGTTAAGTAGTACACCAACTCGTCCCGCTTCCATATTTCTTTCTGGCAAGAAGAGACCTCCGTCAACCTCGACCTTAATTAGTGGCGGTGAAAGTGCAAAACGTACAAAAGTTGGGCAATCCAGATCCTCCACTTCATCTGGCATTAGCTTCATGACCACCACCACCAGTATCGCCGCCTCCTCCATGTCCCACAGACACTTCAAGTCCCCAGTTTGGGACTTCTTTACTGTTTGTCCAAAAAATCCAAAGTTTGCCATTTGTACCATTTGTAAGCAAGCAGTTAGTCGTGGTAAGCCAGGTACCAACTATGGTACCGGAGGCCAGAGAGGTCATCTTAGGAGACAGCACACTGTCAAATGGTTTGCGCACCTAGATGCGATCAAGAAAGGCCAAATTCAAGGAAACGTTGATGTTTCATCTGATGATGACGAGCAGGAAGAAGACGTGTCAAACACTTCCCTTACACCCAGTACCCCTGTCAGCAGCACACCCAATGTGAGGCACACTAAGAGTGTTGGAGCGAGTGAGACACCAACGCACAAAAGTTCACCAGCGAGCAAAATTGGGTCAACGAAGTCATTATCAGCCCGTAAATGCTTGGTCCAGGGCAACATTAGAACAATGCTTACTTCAGACGTGCCATATGAACGCAACCACCCACTGACGCGTCTGTATAACACTAAGCTGGCTAAAATGCTAGCTGTGGACCTTCTACCTTTTTCTTTTGTAGAAGCGGTAGGTTTTCTTGAATTAGTGGCAACGCTCTGCCCTAAATGGAAGGTTCCGAGCCGGTTCTATTTTGCCAGAGTTGCGGTTCCAGCACTACATGAAGATGTGCTGGAGGCGATTGGGGCAGCTTTGCAGAAGAGTGCTGTTCACACAATACATCTGACAACAGACATGTGGACCAGTGGCACAGGCGCTGATTACATGTGCATCACTGCACACTGGGTCTCTTTTTCAGGTGTTATAGCAAAGCTAAACGCAGGTGTTGACCCGGACAAAGTTTTCAAAGCTGCTCGGAAACATGCAACACTAGCCATGTTTGGCTTGGAGAAAAGTCACACAGCAGAAAACCTTTTGGAAGAGTTTAACAAAAAGGTGTTGAAAATGCTATCCCCCCTAAAACTCAAGATTGGTTATGTTTCCACGGATAATGGCGCCAATGTAGTTAAGGCCATGTTGAAGGGTGACCATGTTAGAGTGCCGTGTTTGGCGCACTGTATCAACCTGGTAGTTCAAAAATTCTTGATGGATAAACAGAGTACAGCGTTCGAGGTAATGGCCACCTGCCGCAAAATGTGCAACCATTTCAGCCATTCTTTTAAGGCCCGGAAGCATCTGCGGAGACTGCTATTTATACGTGGAATGCCAGTGAAAGCACTCATCCAGGAGGTGGCAACACGTTGGAACTCAACCTTCTACATGCTTGAGCGTCTGTATGAGCAGTATACGGTACTCGATCACTATTTCTTCACAGAGGGTACATCTCAGAAGGAGGACCTGCGGATGAGTGCGGCGCAATGGGACATAGTTAAAAGCCTGACAGACATGCTTCGTCCTTTTGAGTTCTTCACGCGTGCAGTCAGCCAGGAGGACTGTAATTTGGGAAAAGCTATCCCATTGTTGTGCATGCTGGAGCACCAACTGATGGCGGTGTCTTCTGAGTTTGAAAAAGATGAAAAAAAAAAGACAATTTTATTTTGTCTGAGAAATTATTAGAGCGCCTACGTGGTGATGAACGTCTTGAAAAGATCAAGTCAGATCAGCATTACATTTGTGCTACTATTCTGGATCCACGCTACAAAAAGGCGCTGGCAGGCGAAGCATTCTTTCCTTTTGCTGATGCAGATGTTCAAAAGTACAAACATTGGTTAGCCTGGTCAGCCAAGAGGTATGAAAAAGAACGGCAGGTTATTGAAGGAGAAGCCAGTACATCAGCATCAGCATCAGCAGGCCATCCCCAGTCACAAGAATCCACTTCTGCACCTGTGGCTGGGGCACAAGTGACCTCTCAGCCGTTAAAGACACCGGCAACTGGATCATCTGCACCACACACAACAAAAACAGTGGCTGTTGTAGAGGATTGGCTAAGTTTGCTTGGGTATGGTTCTCGAAAAAATGTCACAGCCACAGCAAAAAGTAAGCAAAGTGGAGGAACCGTTGATGACCTTGAGTCGATGGTGCAGGACTATCTGAATGACTCAACAGAGGTCTTTCTTAATGATGAGCCATTGCAGTATTGGCATGGCAAAAAACAATTGTGGCCACAGCTCTTCAACCTGGCTATAAACTATTTGTCTTGCCCACTCGCAAGTGTGTCTTCTGAACGTGTTTTCAGTGCTGCTGGTGGCATTGTAACTCCCAAACGGAGCCGCCTCTCGCCCAAAAATGTGGAGCGGCTGACAATGATCAAGATGAATCAGCACCTCATACCACCAGATTACAAAGTACGAGAAAGCACGCCGCATGAAGACGAGGAGGACGGCAACGTAGATGAGGGGATTTGTTCTCTGTTCGGTGGCACTGACCTCATCCAGCCTGAATTCACAGAGTATGATGACGAAATCTTGTTCTTATTCCCTGACACCGAGCCCTGAAAATGAGACAATCAATCGAGAACTTTCTTTTTCGTCCTTTTCACTTTTATTCCTGTGTGCTTTGTGTCTCTCTTTCTTTGTTTTGCACAGTTAATTTAATTCAAACTTTAATCACCTAATCCCAAAAACAAGACCATCATCAGAACTGTCTTCACTTGTTTGCTTATTGATTTGAAGGTGCCGCAGTCTACATTCCTCAGGTTCACAAGTTCTGAAGAACATGCTCCTCTATCCTCCTCCTCCAGACTGCGATTTCCCTCCAAGCAGAGTGCTGGATTACGCCCAATGAAGAAAGACTCAGCACTTGTGGGGGTGTTGTACTTCTTTGCGGGTGAGTTGACGGATTTGGGCCCATTGCTGTGAAGCTCTAATAATGAACAAAAGTGTTTTGTACCAAATATGAGTTGGAAATTTCTTGCCGTTTTTGCTGACTTGCTTGCCTTTGAGGTGCTCTTTGGCGGGGTTCCGGGTGTTTGTGGGTAATTTTTGGTGTCTGTCGAAGCACTGCTGCGAGCCTGCGACAGTCTAATCTTGATTGCATTTGCTTTTCAGGAAATCCGTGGTGGAAAACAGGAGTTATGATGATTGATGATGATGACCTAGCTGAACAGCGCCGCATTTGGACCGAAGGCCGAGAGATATTGTAAGTATGAGATTTAGCTTTTTCGCTGTTTGGGGGTGTTGTCGGGTGTTTTTTTGCGGGTGGGTTGGCGGGTCTTGCCTGGGGCATTCCTGGGAAGGTCTAATACCGGATAGAAGTGTTTTGGACAAAATCCATAAGGAACAGCCTTTTTTTTTGCTATTTCTTCTGACATCTTGCTCAATGTAGCGTTTTGGGGGGCTTCCTGCTGTTCGTGGGTGGGTTGCGGCCGGGGTCTCTGTCGAAGCACTGCTGCGACAGTCTAATCTTGATTGCATTTGCTTTTCAGGAAATCCGTGGTGGAAAACAGGAGTTATGATGATTGATGATGATGATGACCTAGCTGCACAGCGCCGCGTTTGGACCGAAGGCCGAGAGACATTGTAAGTATGAGATTTAGCTTTTTCGCTGTTTGGGGGTGTTGTCGGGTGTTTTTTTGCGGGTGGGTTGGCGGGTCTTGCCTGGGGCATTCCTGGGAAGGTCTAATACCGGATAGAAGTGTTTTGGACAAAATCCATAAGGAACAGCCTTTTTTTTTGCTATTTCTTCTGACATCTTGCTCAATGTAGCGTTTTGGGGGGCTTCCTGCTGTTCGTGGGTGGGTTGCGGCCGGGGTCTCTGTCGAAGCACTGCTGCGACAGTCTAATCTTGATTGCATTTGCTTTTCAGGAAATCCGTGGTGGAAAACAGGAGTTATGATGATTGATGATGATGATGACCTAGCTGCACAGCGCCGCGTTTGGACCGAAGGCCGAGAGACATTGTAAGTATGAGATTTAGCTTTTTCGCTGTTTGGGGGTGTTGTCGGGTGTTTTTTTGCGGGTGGGTTGGCGGGTCTTGCCTGGGGCATTCCTGGGAAGGTCTAATACCGGCTAGAAGTTTGTTGGACAAAATCCATAAGGAAACACCAGTTTTGGCACTTTTTGTAAGTTAGGGTTCGTTAGGGTTAGCCCTAGCAGCAGGATTGCATGTGTTTCGGGGGGTTCTATTGCAACGCAGTTCTGTTGTTGTAGAGCACTGTTGGAGCGATGCTGGCTATGGATACTTTTGCTTGCTTGCAAGTGGTTTGAATACAATCCACGGTCTGTATTTGGGCCTACTGTTACTTTCAAAGTACGTTTTGTAACCATTTTTCTGCTAGGCATCGTTTTTGGAGATCTGATTGGGGTTCTTCTACATTTTTGCGACTGGCTTTAGTAAGGGTCTTGGTGGTAGCATTGCTGGGAAGGTCAAATTTTGTTCTAAAACACAGTTTACAGTACACCTACCTTGAGGGGAAAGATCCGCTATAATATTTTGGCCATACTTATTGATCCTTAAAAAGGTGACTCAGACAGAGCACGCAATTTCAAAAATATTGTACTGTCTATTAGGGAAATCAAAGTGTCACTTTTTGAACCACACAGCGTACATACCTTTTATTTATTTATCAGTGGTATTGTAATAGCACTTCCTGTTTTCCGTTCAATAATTACAGGCCGGGTTTCAGTCAACATCCGCCAGGCAGGCAGTGGACAGGGTGTCTTCTGTCAGTGGTCACCAGCCACATTGATGGACGAAGCGTCAGCTGGAATGGAGGAGTGCCGCCAATAAGAGGAATTGTTTGCTGCATGCAACTTACTTACCAAATTCAACAGGACAACTCCAACAACATACGCAATACAGATACAGTATCCATTGTTGTCTTTTATTCTATGAGTGTGACTGCATGTGCTTACCTTTAGTTTGTAACCAAAGATTGTCTGTATCTTCAATTATTGTTTGTCCCTGCTCTGCTTTTTTTTTCTTCTCTCAACAAAACCTACCCAAAAAGAAACCCCCATTCCCATCCATTTTACAAACCCTAACCCTCTTCCCCCGGGCTGTGTTGTTTTGCTTGATGTCTGACTAAAATGACATCAATAATTCCACACACTTGCTGGGGAGGATAAGGTCATAGCAACAGGCTGGTGAAGGAATACGAGGATATCTTCTAGACTTACTCAGCTTCAGTACTATATCTTCTAGTAGTAGTAGCCAATGTCAAATAAATTCAACGCAAGTACTAGTTATACTTGCAAGCAAATACTTTACCATTTGTTAGGCTACATTATGGCACTGTTCTAGTGTACTGTCACCTGCTATTTTCTCGATCGTACCGTAACCGTTGTAATGCTACAGTAAGGAGGACAAACAAGGTTTCGTTTTCTTTTTTTCCATAGGCATGCAACTGCCACTGTGTCACACCACTAGTACCACCGCAATGAGGAAATGTCACCCGCCCAGGATTGACAACGTTAATCCCCATTTCACCTGGAGCCAGCCCTGGGCCTAGCACTAATTTCTAACACAAATTACAGGTAAGATAAGCGTTTGGTGGGAGGTAGTATAATGGAGTATTATTTCGGAGTAGACAAGAGATTGACGGTTGTACTACTAAAGTCCTACGACTGTTCAGGAAAACAAAGTTACTGTTACACCCCCGTCCCCACCCACCAGACTGAAAAGCAGTAAAAAACAGGTATGGTCAGATAAAGTTTAAAAATATATTTATTTAGCCCTAACAAAATAATCTCCCTCACCCACCCTAACCCCAACGATTGTCTTTGAAACGTCCCAAAACGATCCCAACTCCCAAATCCCACCCCCCAAAAGTCTATAAAAAAAGGGCAAGGGACACTCCACTACTGGAGGGTGCTGGTGCTGGTGCATGATGCGGCATGGGCATCATACTCCTTGCGGAGGGTGGCAAGCTCGGAGCGGAGGCCCTTAACCAAGTTCTTATACTTCAGGACCTCCTGCTCCAGGTTGGACATGCGGACTCGTAGGCGGCGTTGGCGTTCCTTGCAGCTCCTGTGGGGGGCAGCTGGTATTTCGGTTGCTTGGCGGTGGCGGTCGTCTTTCTTAGCCCGGCTCGGTCCCGCTGGCTTAGTCACAGAGGAGGATGCAGTGGTCACAGTCGAGGATGTCGTTGTTGCCCCGCTCGACTGCGTGTCCTCCTCCTCCTCCAGGGCCACCAGCCGCCGATATTCGGCGACAGTGGCCTCCAGCCTCCGTTGCCGGGCCAATCTAGCCTGCTCCCTCCGTGTTGTTGATTTGGAAGGAGCAACTATATGAAGAAAGAAAGACATAGTCTGTAACCAATGCTCCTTATTAATAACACAAAGTGATTGAGCCGAAAGTTGGGTCACAGAGTACAAGTAGCAAATTGAAAGCACAGTACATAACTATTGAGGACAGTATCTATGTAACCTCCCACTTCTGCATCCTTGCACTAACATTAGTGGTAGTTTAATGAACAAATTCTACGACCACTATGGACTTCCATTACAGTCGACTATGACAGTACACCAGTCTTATTCTTATTCTTCTCTCTTGTTTAGGGAAATTGGTACGTTATCTTATGCAAGCCGGCAGAATGACATGGACAGCACAGTGAACTTGCACCCGAGAAAAAAAGTTGCACACCATGATGAGTGAGACAGACTTGCGTTACTGTACCGGTACAGTACATGCAGGTGGTGAAGCTATTACTTTTCTATTACGGGTGGCACTGAGAATACTCTGTTACAAGGGCTACTGCTTAATTAATTTACCTTTCACCCTACAGTGCAAATGAGTACTAGAAAAGGAAAATGAAGAAGCTAACTAATTTGATTATCTATCACTTCACATGGGACGTATTTGATGACATATGAGATGACTTTAGGTGCTTTGCTTAATATTGAGTGAACAGTGATACACCCACACATGAATGACGTACTACAAGTAAACTAAAGTTATTAAGAGAGGTACGGAGTGTCCACCGTAATAACCAGATATATGCTGTGATTGCAAACGCAATACAAAGTACTGCTACTATTCATGGTAGTATTGGACACATTTACAATTTCTTTTCCTTGCCCACCCTGCACTGGAACGGACGTGCGGGTGCGGTGGTACATGCTCTTCAAGGTAACACTTACTTCACCTGGCGACCATCTACTCTCTCTAGATACACATGTGCTATCTAAGAGTCAGAGAATACCATGCTCCAGGCATCCATTCAGTCAAAGTATACGCACACATACAGTTTCTGTTTCACCCACCCAGGCTGCTGTCCTTCCACCCATCCTTGCTTCATCATTGACCCAGCCATGCACCATACCATATTCTTTCCTTCCCAGCCACCTCGGGGGCCAAGCAAACACATATCGTTCTTCTTTGCCAGCCATCATACAAGTTCGCGTCCCACTTACTTACACCCTTCTTTCGCTTTTCGTTCATCCCATCCATCACGTTCGTCTAAGAACTTATTGGGATTCTTCTCACCAAAAACTTCACAGCTAAGTCGAAGTACATTTCGAGGAGGCTACTACCTGGTTGATTTGTAATTGTAATACACCCGTGCAGAAAGCACACTATGCAGTCTTCAATCTCAATAAGTAAGGAATATATAGCTTACCTGTTTCCGCCACCACCGTTTGAACCCCCACAGGAACGTCCGCCGGCTCTTGCACCGCCTCCTCCCCAGAGTGCTCCGAGTCCTCGCCCAACACAGCCACCTCCGCGCTGGCCCCGTCACCAGATGTTACACCTACAAAGTACATTTAAGAATGTTAGAATACACCACTCACTACTATATAATATTTGGTCTAGGAGAAATGTTAAAAAAACAGAATACAATGTAATAATTTGTGACTGTCTACTCCATAGTAAAAATGTCCCATTTTCCAGGGAAGGCTGTTGTCTTGCTGCACTTTTATGCACAACTGATGAATGCTTGCTTTTGATTTTTAACACGCACCACTTTTTCTCCTAACAGACAGAAGCTTGACTCCTAAGAACACGACCAGGATCAAGTTCAAACCAGGTGAGAGCTCGGGCTCGACCACAAGAAATGTGTCCAATTAATCGTCAGCTCTAACCACTTTTCCGTTTTCAGTTAAATAGTTTTATGACAAAGTAGATTTTAATAAATGTGTTTACTTTTAATAAAGCTTTTAAACTTAAATAGACTCTGTGGTTTTTGTTCCTCCAGACTAGAGGGGATGAGCTAAAGGTTTTGGAATTTTTGCAAGCATGAGTGCCTCTGACACTTCTTGACTGTGCTGTGACTCCGTACTACTCTCTTGTCCTGCGTACGATAATCTAGAGATCATTGGGGATCTATAATGGGTGACTTCGGGAGCTGAATGACTCTGCCACACTATCTAGTCAGTAAGGAGACAGTGCATAGAGGTATTGCTGAATAGAATGGGAGTCCAATGGAATTGCCAAATGTCCAATCTTAGTTAGCTACACAGACAGACTAATAAGAATAGTCTAGTAATACCACAGGGAGTCATATTCGAGGCAGGATAAGAATTTATATCCAGTCTACAAGAAGATCAAAGACGATTTAGAAAAAATCGAATGAGGAACGCTAGGAAAAAATAGGTACTGTTTATTAAAATGTAAACTTACTGGGGCCAGCAAAGGAGCCCTCGCCTGCCCGATCCTGGCCTGCATCCTCAGCACCCTCCTCCTGTGTCCTCTTGCCCTTGGGGGGAGCTGATGTACAACATGAAAGAAAGAAAAACCAGAAAACATGGATGAGATTTTTCAACCAAATCAAACATTTCAAAAGAACAATAACAAAATATTTTGGAAAAATAGCAAATAGATAGACAACTATTCCACGGGATCTATCTCATGTGGTATACTACGTTATTCGTATTGCCTGATTTGCGGAACGTTGACTTAGAAAGTTCCTATGTAACTCAATAAACAGACTACTAAAGAGGTTTGCCTAGGCCTGGCACTGCAGGCAGCAGTGCGCAGCACGCGAAGTGACAGACAAAGTCCATCCTGCTTGCAGATCAGTGAATACTCAAACTATCAATCCACCCGCCACCACCGCCACTATTTCTTCTTATAGCCATGTGTCTAAAGGAAGGACTGGACTTCAGTCTGTTGGGGCTTATTTAGAAGTCCCTTGCGGAAGTTGCGGCTCATTTTCCTCCATTGTTGCGTGCCTTTTGTGACGCAGCGGCAGAACAAAAGACTCGCCATGGTGTTGGTGCGGCGTATATATTAAAAAAAAAAAACATATGGGCATATGGGCGATGCATCACGTTGTAAAGCCCTGCGCCATCAGGGGGCGTTCCGGCGCAAGGGAGGACGTACCTGCGCAGGAACGAATCCTAAAAGTGGCTGAGGGAAATCTACAAGATGTCAATCAGTCACTTTTAGGACAATGATGCATGACTCAAACCATGCGCGCTTGAAGCCGACGTACGGCTTGATGCAGCATTGGGGAGATAGGGTACCCCAGAGCATTGCTGGAGCTGCGCCATCGTTGGCACGCAACTCCAGCAATGCGCTGCCTTTACGGCACAGATGCGTAAGGCTTCTGTGACGTTTTGGGCCAATGGGTGGTGGTGGCATGGCACACAATTACTGCCGCATCCCTGCTACTTTGCAGGGATGCGCCGGTAATTGAAAATATGACCCTTACTGTCTAGCATTACGCAGTTCTTATCTTTACACTACACTCATACATAATTTCTCAGGCCAATGAAATGCTTCTGAACACAACATACAAAACAAAGAAGCATAGTAGCAAGCAAGGCTACTGAGAAGGAGAGCAGTGCACCTGAAATGCATAGAAAATTTTGAAATATAATTTACCTCAATGTAATCGGCAGCATTATTGCTCTTGGTAAAGAACAAAGATTTGCAAATAACAGAGCAGGATAAAACAGAGTAGTAAATGTACTACTACTACTACTCACCAAGCCCGGGGACCTCTACGCCGAGCGCGTCCAGCAAGTCCCGCTCCCGGTCCATGACATCGGTCCAGCGGTGGGTGGCCTGGTTATATGTGCGCCGGACCCCAGAGATCTTGTACATGGCCCGGCACACCTTCTCCCACCGCTTGCGACGCTCCCGGATGCCATAGCCAGTCGCGATCTTGCCGCCTCCCAGGATCGTCTTGGGGAGGCGGCGCTGGACGTGGAAGATCAGTGCCGCCACTTCCTCCGCGCTGAAGATCTCCTGCGGGACCACTTGCTCCCCCCTTAAACGCCCGCACGGGAGCCGGGCACGGGGTGCGGGACCCTTCCCCTTCTCAGGGTGCTTCCCGGCTCCCTTTACCATGGTCTGGGCAGAAATAGAGTTAAATGATAAACAAGAAATAGAATAGTGAAGAAGAAAAGAAAAGAGTTTAAAAAAGTAGTTTAAAAGTAACTAAAAGCTGCAGAAAACACAAAAATATAGAGCTAGAAAAATAGAGGGATAGATAATAAGTAAAATTAGATAAAAAAAACTTCAAACAAGCAAAGGATGGCAGAGATTGAGAGAGGATAGAGAAAGCATGCCCAGAACCATAGCAATGAATGAGAAACAAGATGGCCGCGCCCGTTCACGACCGCGTGGGTAAGTTCGCGCGAGATTTTCCTTGCGAGTACGCGCGAAATTGTACTAGCGAGCAGCACACTTTGCGAGATTACACATAGCGGCCGGAAACGGAATACGTCACGCAAACAAGATGGCCGCGCCCGTGTACGACCGATAGGGTAACTTGGCAAACGTATAGCTAGAAGCGCCTCGCGAACACGCGCAAGATCACGCGAACATACACGTCGCAAAAAAAACAATTTTGTATTCGCACGTATTCGCGGCTTCCGAAATCGATCTCGCACGGATTCGCGCCCCAAAAAACGCGCGAAATTGCAGAAAAAAACGATTTTAGCTAAACTGAAAGCAATGAGCAGGTGCAAAAGTTCAAACTTAACATTAGTAACATTCAAGGTAGTGCTTCCTGATGGGCCCCTCCAGAGTTTGCAACTATTCTATGACCCTGCTATGACCCAAACAGCAGGCTCATAGAATAGCTACAAGTAGACCATAAAGGTCCTGTGAAAAAAAAATTTCACTGCAACAAAAAGCAAATTACAGATAAGGAAGGAAGCAGGTGCCAGCCAGACTGGAACTTTCAAAATTACTGACACATTAATGAAACACAAATTAATTGATGGCAGTTGAAGAAGGGCAGGTGTGCTTGCTTTTTTCAACCACCATAATCTACAGTGATAAATAAACCTAATGGGTGGCAGTGAGGATGTACCAGAGGGTGGCATGGGTTCCCAGAGGGTGGCAGTGGTGAAACAGAGGGTGCTGTGAACCTGTGATGATAAACCAGACGTAGAAACAACATAGTCGCGGCCGTTGCGAGCTGAAAAGTAAGTTCGCAATTGCGAACTTGTCCCAAAATCGGCGCGAACGCGCGCAAACACAAAAAATGGGAAAATCCGCAAATCCGCTAGAGTTCGCGGATCTTCGCGGATTGCGAATCCGTATATCCGCAAGTTCGCGTACGCGAGATCCGCTAGATCCGCCCATGCTTACTTGTATGTTTCAAGAGTTGAACAACTTAATTGGTTGTGGATGATTGGGGGAGTAAGTGGCAAATCCCCAGAGGTTTTGACCCATTCAGTGTAGTTCTTATTCAAGATCCTCTGTTAGACCTGCCATCTTTTGGCATGATTTCCCCAGTCTTTTTGCTGCTGACCCACTGTTTTTGACTATGTGCTGCATTTCTTTTTGTGCGGGTTAGGACTCTGGGCACCAGTGCTAAAGTGCATATGCTCTCTGTCTAAATTGAATTGGTGATTGGTTTATCCATGATTGACACATTTGATTTACAAGTAAGTCCCTGGTAAAGTGCACTAAGTGTGCCCAGGGCTCGTAACTCAAAGGCTACTGGTGGGCCTCCAAATATGTCCCAGACCTCCCAATGCAGTGTCTGTGTGTGAAGTTTTAAACTGCCATTGCGACTTGGCAAAGTGAATCCACTTGCCAGGCCCAAACGATCCCTATTACTACATGTATGTCACCCTTAAGGTGGGCCCAAGGTAGCCCCATGGGCAGGATGCAGTGAATATAAAAAGTAAGACATGCACTGGTGTGATTTTGCATGTCGTAATAGTGGAATACTGCAAATTTAGTTTTCCACTATTGCAAGGACTATCTGTCCTGTAGGGTAACATGGGGATTGCCTTGAACATATCTTTTAAGTGTAATATTTCCCATTTAGAGCAGTAAGGAATTTGGAACATGTAAAAATATATATATTGGTAGAGTTGGTTTTTAAATTGCGTGCTTAGAAATGCCACTTTTAGAAAGTGAAAGGCACACAGATGATGGACGGAATGCGGAGCAAATCAAGCATTCACCTCCAGTCAATAGATCTGCGTTAAATGCATCGTTCTTTTGCTCACCATGCCGTCCCAGTTTAGACCCAGCCATATGCATATCAGTCTCTACCCTGTGCCTCATGGGAACAGTCCACACCAAACTGCCAAGCTAGGTCCTCCCTGGACCGTAAACAAGCATCCTGGGTCCGGTTTCAGGGCATCACCCCTTATCAGCCAGGCTACTTTGAATCCAGTGGCACAGTGAGCCCGGGACCCACGTCTGGGCATACCCGCCGCACTTGGGGCGAGAAAGCAAAAGACACACAGATGATGGACGGAATGCGGAGCAAATCAAGCATTCACCCCCAGTCAATAGATCTGGGTTAAATCCATTGTTCTTTTGTTCACCATGCCACCCCAGTTTAGTCCCAGTCATATGCAAATCAGTCTTGACCCTGTGTCCCATAGGAACAGTCCACACCAAACTGCAAAGCCAGGTTCTCCCTGGACCGGAAACAAGCCTCCTGGGACCGGTGAAACCCCGAAACCGGTCTAGGATGCTTGTTTCTAGTCCAGGGAGGACCTGACCTGGCAGTTCAGGATGGTCTGTTCCCATTGGGCACAGGGACAAGACTGATTTGCATATGGCTCGGTTCAAACTGGAATGGCATGGGAAGCAAAAAAACGATGCAGGGGTTATCTTAGCTGGGTGACTCCCTTACCCTGACTTGAGTTAGGGTCTGTACTTGGATAGAATGCAAACCACTGCCAACTAGAGACCCCATTTCTAACACCCTCTATGAACAAATTATTTGCTGATTTTATTGTTACTATTGTTTGCTTCTTATTCTACCACTTGCCTTCCTGTGCTTGTATTGCCCATGCTCGCATTTAGGGATGTTTCAGCCCTCCACATAATTGTTTTTTGAACTCTTGCCCTTGTGTGCTGCTTCTTCACCAGATACACTCCCCACATTCTGTGTTGCTCCCTCTTCCCACCACTTCCTCACTCCATCATTCAACAAACCCAAGTGCTCCGTGTTTCTCGCTCCTCTATAAAACTCAGCTTTTCTGTTTTACATTTTTAGTTAATGTTCCCATGGGCTACAGTATTTAAAATGCTATTTTAAAACTATTCTGGCTGCTGGTGAACGTCGCTTTAAGAAATGCACTTTTGTGCAAGTGAAATGTTTTTTTCCACCCCCGTCATCACTCCTCTGCACATGGCAGCATGACACATACACGCTTATGTGCATAGCATGTCATTGTATTGTTTTTTTTGTGTGCAGCCTCGGCAAAAAGCATTTGCAAAGCAAATACGTGACATTGGCGCAGCCTATTGCTGTTGCCAATATTGGCTTAAATATGTTCTTAGGAAGACAAAGTTAGATTTGTTCACTTCACTTGCATTCTATGTATAATTCTGGTGGGAATTACATTCCACCGTTTAGATGGCTCATTAATCAGCGCTGGTAACATTGTGAAAGCACTCTTGTAGTGTACCAGAATATGCGCCATTAATATCTCCTGCCAAGATCATTGTGTCACAAATATCATTTACAAAAATACTGCACCATCAGAGTTAATAATAGAAAACCTGCACCCGATGTAGCAATAGCTGTGTAAGTGAAATAGAAAGAGGTGATGGGATTTACGTCAGAGGATATTTTTGCCATCCATTCTCTGGCACATAGCCAGGCTCTGAAGATGTTTCAGTATTAAGATCAGGGTGCATGGTGCCTGGCAATGTAGAGGATCTTTGTGAATGGCTGACTAGTGTATCAGTGCTGGGAAGTGAGAGGATATGTCAGTGTGGATCAGTGCAGAGATTTAGATTATGACAAACTTTTTCAGAACCAAGGGGTATATTCTATCAGAGGGACACTGCTTCTCCTGTGTTACAAATGTTTTGCCTGCTTGATATGGAGTGTTGCTGTTGAGCGCTGCATCAGATTCAGGAATATTGGACTATCTCACGAGTTTCCCTTTAGATCTGCCATTGTAAACCTACCACTTTCTATTAAAGTAAAAGGAAGCATAGGGGAATACCACGTCAAGGAAGTCTGGTCTAACATGTGTCGCCCCAGCAGAAAGTAGGGGGGAACTACCCTACCTCATGGGAGGGTAAGGTCGAAGAAAATGGAAAGACCATCAGCTTTGGCATGGCCAGTCCCAGGGTGATATCCCACATGCAAAGTTGATTCCCTGTAAGGAGGTTGACCACCTCAAAAGTTTGTGATTTTCACCCCTCATTTGCATTAGCGATCATAGGGGTCTAAGGTAAGTCTGAACCAGGAACTGTGTCCCAAACAAGTATGGTCTTCTTCAATGCTCAGATCACTCCAAATGTCCTCCACCCTTGGTCCCTGGCAAGTAGCATCCTGCTGATGAAGGTTACAGGTTGGGCCAAACCTGTGAGAGTACAGCCCCAATGCCATAATCTGATGCATCTGACTACATGATGAATTCTTTGGAGAAGTTATATACCTTAACCACATGTGCCGTGCACATGGCCTACTTGAAGGTGTCAAATGCTTTCTGGTTTGCCTCCGTCCAGATCAACTTCTTAGGCTTCTTCTTGGAAGTCAGCCCTGTCAAGGGGGCACAATGGTGCCATATCCCTTGACAAATCTCCTGCAGTTACCGGTGAGGTCTAAGAAGTCTGTCACCTCTGTTTGGGTCTTGGGGGGTACCCAGACTAGGAGGGCTTCTATCTTTGGTTGAACGTGCTGGAGCTTACCCCACTGCCTTGGTTGCCCATGTACACCACAGAGCCCTGCCCTATTTGGCCCTTGCTGACCTTGATAGTCAGGCCGGTCCTCTGCAGAACATGAAGAACTGCTCAGGGGTGGTGCAGCTGGTTATCCCAGCTAGAGATAACGACTGCAATGTGATCCAAATAGGCAGCACTGTAGTCTCCCAACCTAAGCAGGACTCGGTTAGCCAGCCTCTGGAAGGTTACAGCCACATTCTTTAACCCACAGTAATCACACGTTGTCGCACACCGGAGAGGCACTCGGCCTCTCAGGTGGGGGCCCAATGATGAAGCATGTCACCAACTAGGTTGGTGAGTGAAGGCTCTTTTAACAAACATGAGTTATTCCAGTTGAAAGTTTCTCTGTCTTTTTAACTTCACTCTTCTGTTGTTGATTTGATTGCCTCTATAATTCATCAAAGGTAAATTCTTTGGCTAATGGGAAAGCCACCTCCTCCTCAGCATACTGGTTAGAAATATTAGACACGTAGGCTTCTTTAAAATGATTAACCCAAGCTTCTTGGCTGAATGTAGTGATAAGAGAATTAGGTTCAAGACGTTTGATGTTATTGGCCACTGACGAAAAAGCCCTGGTATATCTTTCAACCTACATGCCATAACCAACTTGCCCCAGTATTACATTTGTAGCTCTTTACTCCTAGTCCATTGGGTGGCCTTTTACTCCACTCTACATCGTTGAATTTTGCAGGTATACCTGAGTATTTCCTCAGTGCCCCGTGTAAATATGCTGAGACCTTCCTGCAATGCTGGTCATAACATTTAGCCTCATGGACCTCTGGTCTACTGGGTTTTGTAAGCCGGCTACTCTTGACTAAACTCAACTGGACCCATAGATTACCCATAACCAAGTGCTCATTAATGAGGGTAAGGCACAGCAGCGGTTCCTCCATAGAAGCGGAGGTGCATTGCCCCCACACTCCTGCAGAAAGAGAGGAAAATAAAATGGTAATAAATTATTTTATTACCATTTTATTTTGAACTCTCCGCCGATCAGAGTGTGGGGCACAGCCAGTGCATCACTACTGCCAAGTGATTGGCAGAAATGAGGAGTGGCCCCCTGGCTACCTTGCTACAGCCAAACCGACATGCAATTCAAACTCTCCAACCCAGCTGTCTTGTACTGCTGGGTTGGAGAGCAGGCACAGGCCTCTAATGCCTTTTGGAGAGCTGAGGCAGCCAGCTCCAGCCATACCAGAAGCTTCACTCATGCAGCATGAGATCAGCATCTGGATTGGATAAGGAAGTTGTCTATCTGATGTCGGGTCGCACTCGGAGGAGACTGGAGATACGTGGAGGACGTGCTGCAAGAGAAGGTATGTAAAACTTTTCTTTCTTGTAATTTTTTATGTAAAGTAATGTTGTAATGTATATATGTATGTTTGTTAATTGTATGTAATGCCCCACTGTTTTGTTAAGTAACCAACCACCATGGGTAAGGCAATCAGACACCAAGGAAAGATGATTCAAAGTTTTGACAAATGGATTTTCAGGTCGTCATTTCTCCATGCCAGACACAGGCCTTAGGTCTTAACAGTTAAGGATTGTGTGGCCATACTCTTTTTGCCTTCGCTCCTCCTCAGGATAAATAAACCAAGGCTTTAGGGATTATGGTTGCAGCTTACATCTAGAACTGACCTAAAAAAATAACTAGCCAGCAGTTCTCGGGAGGCAAAAATATAGTCAATTACAGAGCAGCACTCTCACCTTTTAAATGTAGCCTTAGCAGAATGGCCTGGGTCCCAAAGTTCACTGACATTGGTAACATCAAATGATTTAATCAGGTGGAAGAGAGCATGGGCCTTCTGGTCCCTGGACTGATTATACTACTACCTATACAAATGTTGTCAAACATGGTATACTCATTTCCCACCTGTGTTAATGCAACTTTAGCATTAAAATCCCCACCTAAAATAATTTGATACCCTTCGTGCAAAAATGCAAGTTGGACTTCAAGGCTGAGAGTAAAATCAGATAACATATTAAAATTGGCAATATGGTCAGACTCAAAATACCCATTATAGAAGCTAATTAAGAAAATATTCAAACAGTCCACATGGATAAAAAAAGCTTTGAATAAGCTGCTACTGGAAGGGACCAGACTATTTTTACACTCCAGAGGGACTTTAAACCAGGCCGATAATCTGGCCCTTGGTCTGGTCGATAAAGATGGGACCACAGAAACCGTGTGGGACTAATAACCATCCATTTTAATAGTTTCAGTGGCCAAGGTCTCTTGCAAAAAATAATATCATATTTATGTATGAAGTTACCCAAATCCTCAAAGCCCACATTACTATAAAGGCCAGCAATATTCCAAAAGAGAATATTGACCTCATGGATGGGATTCAATGGGATGACTTGATTCACCGTGCTAGTTGACAAGGAGTGTTCTTTGAAATTGGCGACTGTCAAATCCCTACAATTTGCCAAGTCAAGGTGTTGGCAGGGCCGGACAACAGAAGGGACGACTCCAATAGCAACATCCTGGACATGGGTATTTTTGATCACATTGCAAACGCTTAGTCAGTCATTCGCTGACAAATCGCCCAAGGGAAGAAAGCGATTTTGAGTGGGAATATTGAAGGAAAATGACTGGGCAGGCATAAGGCAGGGAAAACTCTCCAGTGTAGGTGAATTAGTGTCCAGCTCTCTATAGAAGTAGCCAAGGGGCAAGATTGTACAATTACCAAATGTGTGTAGACCTTGATAAGAGGCTGGAATAAGATCACCTGCAACCCTAGTACTTCTAAAGGTAACAATAACACAATCGCCCATGAATTCTGTATGCATTTTCCCAACTTACCCCACCCTTCTCACCATGAGAACACCAGTAAAAATGTTTCCCAGGCACCTTATGTTCTTCTGAATCCAATGAGTAGTCTTGTTGATTAACTTCACAGCGGAGTCACAGGGACGTACCATTGGGACATTTGCCATTACTATGACATAGGTACATGCTGCTGGCGGGAGATTGCAACAAGAGATGCATCCAATAGCTGAAACCACCCGATTGGGAGGTAATTGAGGGATTCCCATTTTCCTGGGGTCCCCAGCTTGTAATCTGGGCTCCTCAGATTCCCTTGCAAAGCTAGAAGTAGCTAAACCAGACTCAGGAGCTACACTTGACACACAAATGGGCAACTGCCCTGTCCCCTAAACCAGGAGCCGTGGCTCCTGAATGAGACTTGTTTGCATCTGCCCAATTATGGAGCCACCCCCTCCCAATACACCTTCGGCAGGCCTAACATCCAATTTGTTTAGTTTCACCTCAATATGCCCCAAAAGTTCATATAACCCTGATAACTTGGAATCAAGGAGACCAGCAACCTCCTTGCTAAACTGGGCAAATATACCACCAATGACCTCTTATTATTAACGGTGGTATCAGGCATTGGATTCCTAGAGGTTGTTGGCTTGGTTAAATTAGCTATTTGTCTTTGAGTTGTCCCTTGTTTCCGATTGAGAACATGCCCATGGGCTATAAATAACAAAGGCAATGAAATTATAATTTTACTTTATTTCACTTTGTAATGTCTTAAATATTATTGAGTTTCAGTGATACTAAGACCGGTAATGAATCCTCATGATGTTTACCATTATGGAAGTTCGTTGTGTACATTTTGATCACAAAAAGGAAAGTGTTACATTCCAAGAATGGTCAGTGGTAGATGTCTACTAGGAATATGATGACAAAAGGGTAATGATCATAATAGGTTCATAATCAAAGGAGATTGGTGTACTACAGGTCTTTGAAAATTGAAAATAAAGTCAATTTGGGACTTCAACACAGACTCTGTAAAGGACTTCCACACTGTCATGTATAACAAACATTAGTTTGAGAAAGCAGATCTAGTTAAACAATTGTATACAAAAAACAGAAGCATTATCATATGTACCAGAGTGCTGTGAATGATGAGAATATTAAGGAGTGTACAAGGAATGTTTTACAGCAATGCGAGTAGCTGTACATAATTGGGACCCACACAAGGATGGGTAACAAGTATATTTCTATTACTTGGACCATAGATCACAAAGTCTAAGCAACAATGGGAGCTAGGATGAGTAAGATACGGTAAGTAAAATAAAATGTTGCTGTAGGCTTATAAAGTCTCTGACTTTTCCGTTTCAATAAGCTCAATGCAGGCAGCCAGGTCTATCCCAAAGTCTATGAACTCCCACTCAATTCCTTCTTTCTTGTATTCTTCTTGTTTAAGGACAAACATATGATGGTTGAAGAACTGTTGCAGTTTTTCATTTGTGAAGTTGATGCACAGCTGTTCCAAGCTGTTGAACTATGGGCACAATTGCAGAAAATTACAGATGAAGATTCGTTTTGCATTATAATTCCTTCCAGTCCCAAAGATGGCAAATTACACATTTAAATGCTGTATCACATGATTGTTCGGATTAATATAATCATTATATTTTGGAAATGATCAAGAAGCAAAGTAGAAATTATTGTGATAATGTTAAGCTCACTAACCATCAGCATCTATCCTTTGCCCTACTTCTTTATTTGTTCCTCTGTAACATGTCTCTACAGAAGGAGATGCAGAGGTATCAATGAAAGGGTAACAACTGGAGTAGAATTAATTGATTAGAACCTTGTAATAGAAATGTGGGAAGAGAGAACTTTTTGATCTTTGTTGTATGAACAAATTTGCACAGAGACTGTGTTTTTCACTGTTTCTATAAACCCTAGAAAGGAACAAACCTTTTTCAGACACATGTTTTAGGCACCTGGTACATAATGTAGTAGAGAAAGGTGGCAACATTCAAGATACTAGTAATTACTACTAGAAAATGTTAAAAGTCTAAGTTTTGAGCATAAAAAATTTGTGAAAACCTGGATATATATGAGTTATAATCTTTTAATCGGGCCATACCGCAGTCAAAAACATCCCTAGAATAGAAGAACTGACTAGGTAGTAGTGTATATTGTTGACTGTGTCATGTAACATCTTTTTAAATCGTTGCAAGCTTTGTGAAGTATGACGCTGGCAATGTTCCAAAATAACTGAGAGGTTTAGTGGATAAATGTTGTAATAGCTGCTCAAAGTCCAATTTACCAGCACCATGATGGACATGTCAAGTCATAGTTCATGAGACGGACATCTTAGTGTACGAAATTGTCATGGCTACAATAGCTCTGGGGCTGTAAGTAATCCTGCGCACTGGCCTCCTAGCCTTTTATAAACAGTTCCTCTATCCCTCCCTCTAGTACGTTTTTAAGGGTCACTGGAATTAAATGCATCATACGTCTCAGAGATCCCAAGTTCCTGACCACAGGGGAAGGACAAGGGGGATTACCCATCTCAGAAAGCCACCATAGATTGGAGTCAGGTATAGATTTAGTACCAAAGAAGAGAATCTAAGTCTAAGTTTACCTTAAAAAAATGGTATTCCTCCAGTCTAAGAACAGACCTGAGACAAGGTTTAAAAGAGTGCAATGATGAAGGGGCGTTTTCATGAAATGCCAAAAGCAGCTGAGTATCATCAGCGTACAAAACTTCTCTAACTCCGAATGGCTCCATAATATTAGCCAAGGGTGGGGGGCGTGGCTTGGCCGGCTGCAAGATGGCCGCACCTTGAGTGGGCTACGCAGGCCAAGCTCCCTATCCACTATAATCCTGCAGCCTGAAACATCCTAGTCCGCTTCCCGCACCGCCTACCTGACCGGGCGGATCTCCGGTGCCGGCTGGTGTTTGTCTGGCCTCTTGCGGAGCTCCTGGGGCTGAGGCTCGGGCCGCCGGGCCGGAGCTTGGTCCGGGCCTTGTGTCCTGCGGCGCCATTCCAGGGAGGGCGGTTCGGATGCCGCGGGGCAGGGGGTATGCTCGCGGCGGAGCACCACTTCTTCTCCGGTGAGTGGCACCCTGGGGGGGGGTCGGCTGGGGACGGGCGGCGGGTTGTTTGCGGCCCGCACTGTGCCTGTGGGTCTGCGGCCTGTCGGGAGCCTGGTGCCGGCTTTTGTCCGGTGCGTCTGCCCGGTCCCAGACTGGGCGTGGGCCTGGGCGGATTGTGGTGCTGCGGAGACTGTGGCGCCCTCCCCTGCCTTTCCCAACCTCCGCGGGGCTTCAGTCTCGGGGCCTTGCGTGCTGCGGTTGGGCTGGGCTGGGGGCCCTGCCCTTGCGGGCTGTGAGTGGCTGGGACTCCCGGCGCATTCCCGGCTGGGGCGGCGCGCCGGCGCCGGTGGCTGTCGGGCCCCCGGGAAGGACCTCCTCGGCCGGAGCTCTGCTCAGCATACCCTCTAATCCTGAAGCGCAGTGCTGTGGAGCTCCACCCGGTGCCGGTTTACCCCACCTGCAGTTGCTGCCTGGATCGACGCCTGTACTGGGGCCTCGTGGTTGGCACTTGGCCCCGTCCACCTGTGCCTGGCTCTCTGGCCCCACGGCCGTTTCACGTCCACCCACCCCTACCGGGTGCAGCCTTTGACTGTGTGCCTCCTCGCCTGCCTCAGCCTGCTGCTGCTACCTGATTGCCCGGTGGCCCCTTGCGCTGTTGAGTGAGCCCCTGCCCCTGCTGGAGTGACTGAGGGGCCTGTTCTAAAGGCTGTGCCTGGTGCCGACATGCTGCTTTGGCCCTCCCGGGGTCTTGTGAAGATTATCCTGTGTGTTGAGCCTGCGAGGAGTGGTGTCATAGCGTTCCTGGGGACCCTCCCTACCCCCGCTTGGTGTGCCTTCGGTGCTCCTGCCTGCGCCCTCTGAGCCGGCCCGGGGGGCCCCCTGCAACTGTTGGCGTTTGGGGTGTGACCTCGCCGAATTTACCCTGTCCCACTTTGGCGGTGTAGATCCGCGGCTCTGCGTGTCCTGGTGCTGGATGGCCTAGTCTGCTCCCTGGATTCCCTGGCTGTGGTTCCTCTGCGCCCCGCACCTCGGGGCCCGTCCTGGGCTCTGTTACCCCTGCTGTCGCCCACCGGCTTTGCGGTGCCTGGCCTTGCCAGGAGTAGGTCAGATCCCAAACAACCCAAAATTGCTTTTGACTTGCGTAAACCTTCCCATCAGGAGGGCGCGGGCCCCGCAACAACGGACTCTGGTGGGGCGTCAGATGCTCCCCTGGGACGTGAGGACGATCTTAAGGCGATCATGCTGGAGGTGAAATCTGCAGTCACTGGCATCGCCTCTCAACTGGAGCAGCTCTCAGCTCGTCTCGACACCGTGAAGGCCCGGGTGGACTCGCATGACAACCGACTTCTCCACGTCGAAACTCGGGTATGGGACGCTGAGGACGCCGCCACACAGGACAGACAGAAGCTGCCCCAGATGGAAACTCCTTGCGGTCAACCGTGAAAAGAGCGAGGACCTGGAAGCTCGCTCCCGCCGGAGCAACCTACGCCTGACGGGTCTGCCGGAGTCCACAAATATCACTAAGATGGAGGACTACATTGAGAATCTCCTTAGAGAGCTGTTTAGTGACGTCCTTCCATCCTTCTTTGTGGTGGAGCGGGTGCATCGTTCGATGGGACCGCGTTCTCGTCCTGGTATGCCCCAGCGCTCCATTGTGGCCAAAATATTGAAGTTCCGTGACCGGGATGCCATCCTCCGGGTGGCCAGAGACAGGGGCACTATTACTCACCAGGGTAACACTCTTTCACTCTATCCAGACTACACCATGTCAGTGCAGGCTGCGAGAAGAGAATTCCTCCCAGCCAAGAAAATCCTCCAGAAGCACGAGGTGTCCTACTCGCTGGCCTATCCGGCGAAGCTGAGGGTTCGCCAAGGTACTAAGACGTTGTTCTTCCCGGACCTGAGGGAGGCTCTGGCATTCGCCAAGCGTCTAGACAGGGAATCCAGACACTCTCCTGCCGGCTCTTCACGTGAGGCCACCAACCAGCTGAGTGACAATGACTGAAATGTTGTGAGGGCTACTGTATGTTTTTCCATTATTTTCGTTGTCTCCTGTTCTTACTCTGCTGATCGGGGTTGGGTAGCGTTTTTCCCCCATTTCTGGCTCATCTCTGCTGCTTGAGGGGCCTTCCCCATATTATTGCAATGCATCTAATGAACTGGAAGATGGTTGGCCATTGTTGAGCGCTGCCTTGTATGCTCGCTGTTTCTTCTCCTTGACAGCTAGGCGTCATGTTTAGCTATGTCTGCGGTGCCTGTGCGAAGTGGACTTACTGCATTCATGTTGTTAGTTACAAAGGCTGCTGTTATTCTTGAGCTTGGCCACCCTGCCTTCCCGCGGGGGTGTTCGCCGAGACACGCCATGCCCTACCAGGGATGATTCCCAATGCTCTGGTTTTGCTTCCCTGTCCAAGTTGGGGTTCCCAGGGGCGGGGTGGGGGGGTGTCTCAACCTGATTGGGGGGTTGGAGTGGGCGGTGGGGGGGAGAAGGGTAGTTAAGTACTGGGGGAGGTGGGTGGGTTTCCTGGTGGGGTGGGGGTGGGAGGGTGGGGGCGTTCTCCACATGATGTTGTGGTGTTGTTGCATTGTTGTCTTGTCACTGGTTTTCTTTCTTTGTATGCTCCAATGCTTATATTGTGCCACGTCTGATCTTCTGCATTCCTGTGCCCGGCGAGTCACTTGCTGCCTCTTTGAACCTGCTTAGCCATGTATATCCCACCCCAAGCAATGCACTCTGGCTGCGACCCAAACTGATTACCTCAGTGACGGAGTGCGTCTCTTCAGCCCTAGCGCCTGTCTTCTGCTGCCTCTGTATGCCCGCCTCCCCCTATCGGCTGTGTCATGGCGGTGTGCCTATCGTACCACCGATCCTCTTGCTACCTGGAGCAAGCGTCTGCCCTTCCCAATCTGGATACGGCGTCCCTCGGGCCGCCACCTGTTCTCCTTGCCCCGAGGGGTTCCCCCTCCCTCCTGCGGGATTGGGGGGTGGGACACGATTGACTGCCGGGCGGTCTCTTCCGCGCTCCATTGTCCCTGTCTCTTCCCTAAATGGCTAATTTAACATGCTGGACTTGGAATGTCCGCGGCCTTACTGACTTACGTAAAGCCCGCCTGACCCATGCCCACCTGCAGCGCCACTGCGTGGATATTTGCTCATTGCAGGAGACTCACCTGCTCCCTAACTCGGTCTCCAGGCTGCATGTGCGCTACTGGGGGGAGGCCCATTCCTCTACTTATTCCTCCTACACCAGGGGGGGTCTCATTCTTGCTGCACCGAGGCCTCCCCTGGCAGACTTCCAATGCCCTACTTGATCCAGAGGGTAGATACGTTGTTTTGCACGGCCTCCTGTATGCCCAGCCGCTTACAATCGCTGCGGTCTATGGCCCGAACTCTGATGACCCTAATTTTTTTCACCATGTGTGGCATCTGATCTTCTCCTGTGGCCCTGCTGCGTTGATCTGGGGTGGGGATTTTAATATAGCTTTTTCCGCCGCGCTGGACCGCTCGGGGGCCCACCGGTTCCACCCGCGTGCTACTAGTGCCCTGTCCTCTATCCTGATTGATAATTCGCTCTTCAACGTTTGGCGTCATCTCCGCCCGGAGGCCCGCGAGGGGACTTGTGTGATGGGTGCGCGTGGCTGCTGGTCAAGAATTGACCTTTGGATAACTTCACTTGATGTTTTGTCTTGGACGGTTGATGTCACTTACATGGCCCGAACCCTATCGGATCATGCGCCGGTTCAACTCACCATCAAACCCCCCTTCTCTCAACGCCGAGCCTTCTCCTGGCGCCTTTCTCCCAGGCCCCTCAGGGACACCGTATTCTGCGACGAAATTCAGTCCTCCATCACTACATTTTTCAAGCTCACCGTGGGATCAGTGAACTCCGCTTCCGTCCTCTGGGAGAGTGTTAAAGCATACATACGGGGGGGAATGCATATTTAAACAATCGAGTGTTCTCCGGTCTATTCGGTCTACGCTAACTAGACTGGAGGGAGAGATACGTGACCTTGATGCTGCTCTCCTATTGAATCCCGATCCTGATGTGCTGGCGCTCCTGCGCCAGAAACATACTGAATTCTCTGATGAAGCTGGCCGCGAACTCTCGTTCTTTGGCAGAGAGGGTCGGGCACGTCGATTCGGGGAGGGGGACCACCTGGGGCGCACCCTTGCCAACCTACTGCGCCCTCCTCGAGCTGCTTCCTATATCACCGCCCTCTGTGATGGAGGTCGGTGGACTTTGACCAATACTTTGAGCCCATTGCCCTGGTTTGGTTGGCAGATTATCAGAAATTCCTTGATGAGCATTGTTCGAAGGAGGAGATACTGGCGGCTATAAACCGCCTCCCGAGTGATAAAGCATCGGGCCTCGACGGTCTGCCAGCTTCCTTTTATAAGACATTTGCCACTCCTCTAGTTCCTCATCTGGCCGCCATGTACAACGAATCCTTTGAGACAGGCACATTCCCACCATCCTGACCCTCCTTCTCAAGCCTGATAAGCCGGCAGATCGATGTGATTCGTATTGCCCCCTTTCCCTTATTAATATAGACAACAAGATCTTCGCCAAACTAATTGCCTCTTGTCTTTTACTTTGAATGCCCACTATCGCCCTACCAGGTCAATCTGGCTTTATTCCCGGCAGGGCCACCTCACACAACCTCCGAACCATTATCTCCGTTCTCCACCAAATTTACCCTGAGCACCCAGCCATGGCGGCATTGCTCGACGCCACAAAGGCGTTTGATTCCCTGGAGTGGCATGGGCTTCAGTGCCCATTGCTTGCAGAATATTCGTCTTCTATATACCAATCCCACGGCCCTGCTCTGCATAAACGGACTGGTGTCTGATCCCATCGCCATATCCCGCGGAACTAGGCAGGGGTGTCCTTTGTCGCCCATGCTTTTCGCGATCGCAATGGAACCCCTAGCTGCCCGGCTGCGGCAGCACCACACCCACAGGGGCATCGGTTTTTCATCCCTCCTGGTAACCATGTACGCGGACGACGTCACTCTTTATGTTCGCCACCCTCAGGACAACCTTAGCCCCCTGGTGTGAGAGGTCATTCGATTCGGCGGACTCTCTGGCGTCCAGATCAACTGGAATAAATCTGTGCTTTTTCCCCTAACTGACGCCACCCAGCCGTTCTCGCCTGATTATCCTTTTGAGTGGGCTTCCGCCCCCACGCGTTATCTAGATATTTGGTTGAGCAGGGACCCGGACGAGCTTTGGCGCTCTAGCTTTGGTCGCGTGGTGGATTGGTTTGAGTCCAAGATCCCTCAATGGAGCCGGCTACCGCTGTCCCTGGCGGGCCAGGTTGCTATAGCCAAGATGGTAGTCCTCCCTAAATTTCTCTATTTATTTTCCAATATACCTATCCCCCTGACAGCTTCTTTCCTCCATCGACTGCGCTCATTTGCGGTGTCGTTGGTATGGGCCGGGCGGCAACCCTGAATCGCGTATGAAATTCTGACACTTCCTATGTCGATGGTTGGTCTGGGGTCCACGGATTTCAGAAAATATGCCCTTTGCGCTCAAGCCAGCTTCCTCCACTTCTGGTTACATCCCACCCCTACCAACCCCATGTCGCAGTGGAATCAGATGTGGCCTCCCCCTGGCCCCTGTCCACAGCCCTATTCTCACCCACTGTTCGACCCCGGGTGGAAGTGAATACTGTGGAGACACTGCGTTGGGCATGGTCGCAGCTGAGCCGCCTAGCTGGTCTCCCTCTGCTATCCGCCAATGCCGTACCCATTTTGGACCACCCGGACTTTCCGCCCCTGCAGTCCTCTGCTATGTCTCGCCATGCGGCGTCTCGAGGCCTATACCCGGATGACTCCTTCTATTCCCTTCCGGAGTCCCCGTCCCTGATTGACACACTCCTTTTTTGTCAGCTGCGCGCCACCTGTCGGAAACTGCACCCAACCTTCCCGCACCCCCCGCCTACTTTCCCGGCATTAGATTACGTATACACTTCTGCCTCCCCATGAAAACTCGTTACCAGATTGTACGCCCTTACTTTGCTGACCTCTGCCGTTTCTTCGTCTCGTGCGCGTGACGCTTGGAGCGCGGACCTCGGTGTGGAGATTTCGGACGCCGATTGGCTTTACTGCTGTAACCAGACCACTAAACTATCCCAGAATTATCGGCTTCGCTTGATCCACTTTAAATTTTTACACAGGTTCTATCGCACACAGGTACATCTTCACCACTTGGGGCTATGCCCAGAGGACTCTTCCAGGCGCTGTTCGGCACCGGCCGCAGACTTTGCCCACCTGTCCTGGCTCTGTCCTAAGGTGCAGGGGTTCTGGATAGAGGTCTGTTCCATTATTTCTGCCATTACCGGCATGGAGGTGCGTCCGGATCCTTCCGTTTGTCTTCTTGGTTTTGCGAAATCCTGTCCCGATGCTTCCCGCCGGCTGATCGCCGTGCTCCTGGGGCTGCGGAGGCGGCGAATAGCGATGTGCTGGGGCCGCCGTCCCGCTCCTGAGACCGCTGCCTGGCTGGAGGACGCCTCCCGTTGTCAAACACTCCTGTCTGAGTTCTGGGACCTGATGCCGGTCAGATCGTGCCCGGTTGACATTTGGGGCCTCCTGGTTGACTATCTCCTCTCCTGCGCCCCCTCTAGCAGTGCTGCCTCCCCTGTGCTCCCTGCTGGCCCTGGGCCCGCGGAGGCCGCTGCTGATGACTACACCTGACGGCCCTTGCCCACCCTGCCCTCCAACGCGCTGACAGCTAATACCTACCCGGGCTGCCCCTCTCGCGCTCTCCGCCGGCCCCTGGTCCGCGGCGGCCGCCGGTGCTGGCTCCCGGTACCCCGGTCTGTCATGGCCTCGACCACCCCTATGCCTCTCCCCCGTGGGGGATCCCGCTTTTCATGTCACCTCGCCGAGAATTCTCCTCTATTCTCTTGTATTTACTAGGCAGCACATTACTGTCAAGCTTTTGTTTTTCATGAATGCTTGTTGAATATTCGTTATCTATTGAAATGGACATGGACTCGCTATTACGTAACTTGTCACCATGCACAATGTAAAGACGTGGAACTCTCTGTTGGATTGATGTTGTATTATGTATGCATTATGTAAACTGATAAATAAAATTTAAAAAATAAAAATAAAAAAATATTAGCCAAGGGTGACATATATGCATTAAAAATGGTAGGGCAGAGAGCCAAACTCAGTGGAATGCCATAATTCAAAGGCTTTGCTACAGACATAAAGGGAGAATGAAAGACCTCCTGTGTGTGGTTGCTGATAAAGGACTTAAACCAAGACACACAATCAACAAACATTCTTAGTCATAAAAAAGGTTCTTTCATTACAGATAGATACTTTGAGATGTACTTGCCTATTTAGTAAGGTAAAATAATATCTGAAGCTGCATGAACATTTGATTGTATTGTTTAGGGAATGCTCTTAAAAACATGACTTACAAAACGTGATGAGTTGTCATTTCTCACTGTCTTGGCGTTACCAAAAGCTTCTAGCAGTGGGTTAGCTGAGATGATTTGATCTTCCAGCGTAAAAAATAAAGACATGCTAAATTCAACACTTCAAATATGAAACAATGAAGGACTTGTGTTTGTTGCAATCATTAACACATTACACACCTTTGCATCTTCTTTTTTTATTCACTCAAACAGCTGCGATTGTTGCAAATTATTGGCTGACACGTATTGTCTTCACAGTCTTTACAGCACCAGATTCTCCACTGCCAGAAATAAAATATATACATCATACAAATTTAAGAGATATGCAGTATGCTAAGTTCCTATTGAACTGCTCGCATTGGGCGCGTGTGTAGCATAATTTTTCCAGCGCGCAGTGTCTCTACTGGAGAGCACACGTCCCCAGATCTGAAACGAGGATGAAGTAGATGTTTTGAAATGTGGCTCATGAAAGGCAAAGGTCACGCTGTAGAAAGTCTGCAGAAATGAAAAAGCCTTGCCCTGAAATGCATGTGTATAAGAAAGTACAGAAATAAAAATGCCTTTTCTTGAAATATGTGTGTATTGAAATCATGGACATGATTTAAATACACGCATTTCAGGAGAAGGCATATTTATTTCTCCAGACTTTCTACTGACAGCCATGATCTTTGCCTTCCATGAGGCACATTTCAAAACATCCACTTTAACCTCCTTTCTGATAAGGAAATCATCATGTGCTGAACAATCCCAAGGGGCAGCAATACAGAAATGCTGAAGAAACAAAAGGGAGGAGTGTTTTTTTTACATAAACTTCAAAGTAATTAAGACTGTTGGAATGGATGGAGTAATGTTCTGCTTATCTATCACTTTCCTTGATGCACAGAATATTCACTTACAATGAAAAGTATTTAGAAAAGGATCTGTAAGCAGCCATCACCCACTGAAGTCCAATAGCGGGCGCAGAGTAGAAATATCGCCGCATAAATATCGTTGTAATAAATATCATTTACAAAAATATAGTTTACAAAAATATCGATTTGTTAATAATTGTATGTATTTTAGTGTTTTGAATGAGAATTGTTTGTAACTTTATTATGTTTTAGAGTTTTACTAGTTATTAATTTATTTGAAGTTTGATTCTGCGTTTTTAGTTCCGTAGTGGGTTGTGGGTTTATAGGGGAATAGGGTGGATAGTAATTTAATTTTATAAAATGTATTGACTAATTAATGTGTTAATTGATTAATTAATAATATTTTAATAATTAGTTGCTAATTAATCTCAATTAGTTAATTAATGAATAATTATGTTAATTGCTTAATTAATTTTAGGTGTGTGTTTTGGTGTTAATATGTGTAAATGGTGTGAAAGGTGGAAAACAATTAGATCTATTATGATTATTTAATAAATAATATTTAATTAATTTTCATTAATTAATTAGTAATTATTGAATTTAATTGTGTAATTAATTGTAGGTGTGTGTTGTGGATTTTATAGTGTTAAATAATGGGTACATATTTTTTTAATTTTCTTTGTTATTAATAATATATTTAAAATTATATATTAATTATGTTAATGTTGGAAATTAAATTTAATAAAAATTATGATTGTTTTGTGTTTTTATTGTTTTGTGATCCAGCGCATTCCCTACTGTTGCACTCACTGGAGTGGGAATAGTAATTTTTACCCCTCCGCTATCCTGCGCTTTCCCTACTGTTGCACTCATTGGAGTGGGAATAGTAATTTGTACCCCTCCGCTATCCTGCGCTTTCCCTACTGTTGCACAGCCACGGCCGGTAGTGGGAGTACCGGCCGGGCGGTGACGTGGGGAGGGGGAGGGGGAGGGGCAGGGTAAGGGGTAGTAATGTGTGGATTACGGACTTTAAAAGGTAAGGCAACATAAAAATAAATAAAACGAATGTTGTTGCACACACTGCATCCCCAAATGCGATGCAGTGTGTGCAACGAAATTCATATCATTTAGGTGTGCATTCTTGGGCTTATTTCTGTGTGGTCCTTGGCTATGCCTTACCGAAGGACCTGCAAATAGTAGTTTGCAAATATGTTTTTCTCCGTACCAAGGCGCAGAGTAAACATGACGAAGTGGAGGGTGGATCAAAATAGCATTCCTGGTGCTTTTGATTTTTCTCACACTAACATTTTTCATTTTTTATTAAAAGTTGACTTTTTTTCACTGTCAGAAATAGTCTTTAAGGCAACCTTGTTTGGCTCAATGAGAGAGGCGCAGAGTAAACATGACGAAGTGGAGGGTGGATCAAAATAGCATTCCTGGCGCTTTTGATTTTTCTCACACTAACATTTTTCATTTTTTATTAAAAGTTGACTTTTTTTCACTGTCAGAAATAGTCTTTAAGGCAACCTTGTTTGGCTCAATGAGAGAGTCTGTACTGAATTTCGTGTTTCACGGTTTCTTCCAGTGAGCCTCCCCACCTTTGTATACAGCGCCCCTGGACGTTGTTTACTCTAATTCATATAAAGCATACCTATTTGCTGTCCTTTGTCTCCAGCTTGGAGCACCCTGGGAGCTTACCAGAGAGATTGGCACATGACGACACCTTGCTCCTCCCCACGTCACGGGGTTGAGTTCTAAAAGGGGTGATGTAGGCTTTAATCCTTGTGGTGTGGCTTCTCATCCTTCCAATTGGATCAGTTGACAACACCTTCCATATGTATGCAAATTAGTTTGTAGTTTATGCTATGTATGCAATGAATGTAGTATATTAGTATGTGAGAATAAACCATATAGTATATTTGTAATTTGTATATTAGTAGTCACACTATCTCCTTCTATGCTAACATCCACTATTCATACATGTTTTCCCCTTCTCTTCCTTCCTTACCCCCCCCCCCCCCCCCCCCACCCCCGTACCATCTTTTGGTTGGTTCTTTCGTTTGATGGCACTACTTAAATACTCATTTTCTTCACAACAGTGTCTTGTAGGGGAAGTAAAACTTCTGTTTGAAAATGTCAAACTCACCTTTCCCTTTGCAGCATTCTTCAGGCAATGTCCTTAAGCCTTCAGTAATAGCGGTTTTCCCATGGCATTGTTTAGTGTGACATACTTGCTACTTTGACCTTCAGGGCAGCCCACCAGCCAAGGGGATTGTGTTACTGAGACATGCCAACATTCTGTGCTTTGTAAGTCTCGCTGGTATGCATCAGCTGTCCATTTTGGAACCACTGCTAGTGTTTTCTTCCTTCATAAGTCTTTAGGAAGAAAAATAATACAAAATCTTCTGAGCAAACATCACGCCATGTTTTAAGGGAATTTTCAAAAGTTGACGTACAATGAAGCACTAAAGGCGAAAAAATATAAAAGCCAGGTGTCCTGGCTCGGTGAACTAATACATCTACTCCAGAAGTCAGTGTCTGAGCTCATATTTTCAGTTCAAAATCTTATGGGAGTTTTTGGGGGGATATAGGGATGGTTCACTCAGCCTTTCATCATTCTTCAGTTGATAAAATAGGTACTATTGAGTTGGATAACAATAAGCATCTATTATTCAGCACCAGGATACTGCAAAGGGTGATGCTTTATAGATACACATTATGTTATTTGGTCAGAACTTCTTTTGATGGGCACCACGGTGTACAATGTAAATTATACAGTATGACTAGTGAAGAGACAACGCATTATGAAGCTGGAGGTGGAAAATAAAGCAGGCATCAGCTTTATGTAAGCTGAATTACTTTCTTAGCAATAAATGAAATTTAGAAGGGCAGCATGACACAGTTCTTGCAAAAATACATACAACTGAATCTGTGTTTGTGGGTGTGTTCATGTTTGTTGGTGGGCGGGGCTAGGCGAATAAGAGAGAGCCACAGTGACCTGTGACATATTTGAAAAATGTACTGCTCATGACATCATAAACAAAGCTTCTGCAGAGTTTCACTACTGCCCAAAGTTTTATTAATAAGCCCTTTATAAAAGCAAAACCAAACACAGAACATTCAAATTGCAATCAGTGTTCATTGTTACAGCTACAAATATCTCTGAGTTTACTATTGTATGTTATTTAATAAACAGTTTATCTGTGATAGCATATCAAACACAGAGCACTCTAAATGTAATCAGGGTCCATTGTTAACTGATCATTGTAGGACTAGCTTCAAACATCTATGAGCATAACCACTATGTATTATTTAATCAATAGGCTATACATGAAAGCTGGACATTCTGATTGACCCATTGCTATATCTGCCTTGCTTCAAGAATGTATGATTTCCATTCCAAGAATGTATTTTTTAAGGAAACAAAACATGTTTTATCTGAACTCCATATTTTAAACAACATAGTCAAACATTGTTCTCTTTTTGTTTTATAGACAAACTGGATAGGCCAGTATTTCACTTACTGTTTTCAATAAAACCTTTTCTGTTTGACTGTTTGAAAAACGTGTGCTTCCATGCTAATTGTGCCAAAATAAACAATTAAATAAAAATTCAATATCAGGTAACGTCCTGCTAAAGGTATGTGTTTGTATAGGGGTGCAAAAAAATTATTGTTTTTTGCTTAGCTTGGCCATTGATAGACTATGTAGATTACTTGTTAGCTGAGAAAACACTTGTGATGCAATGTGTGCATGACAGTGTAGTATCTTTATTCTAATCGTATTCTTGTCTGAGAAAGACAAATTATAAATGTATTTGTCAAAGTGTTGCTTATGAAGTATTTTTGGTCGAACATGGTGGGTGTAGGAAGGTAGACAAGAGAGACATATCAAAAGTTTGTTAAGCACATGTGGTGAGGCCTGTCTGTTATTTATTAACTGGGTGGGTGCCAGATGCTCTTGTATTTGGGTCACATTTGTAGCATTGTCATAGTAGAATATATGGCAGATCTTGGGATCTGGTTATCTGGACAGGACAATAGGAGCAGAAGAGAAATAGCGGTAAAAGGCCAATGGTTAGAGAGTGGTAGGAAAAGTGATCTAGGGGACAAAAGAGAGGGGGCGAAAAGAAGAACTTGTGAAAAATGACATTCCAGAATGCTAATAGGGTTGCTTGTATCTTAATTTAGTATGCTTCAATTGACTTTTTAATCAGTCATTTAAGAAAGAGACAGTTAACTAACAAACATGACTGTGCATTTGTCTACAGTGTAACAGATGAGCGGGCCCTGTTTCTATGAACAAAAATTAGATTCTACCACTGCTCACTTAATAGTACTGCCTTCACTAGCCTTGCAAGGATGTGTCAGTCATTGCAACACAACCCTGTTTTTGTAGGTTGCACTTGGATTTATAAAATAGTCACATTAAGATAATGAGCTATCTAAACAATATACCAGACGCACCTAACACCCATTGCTTGTAATGTGCAGGTGAGAAGTCACCTTGTGGTGTGTGCCACATCATTTTCAATTTGTATTACAATGGTTAGTTGAACATGGGACAGTCCCACCTAGTAGGAAACCTTCTTAACTGAAGCATATATTGTTATTGACAGAACCATGCAATTATAGTTTGGGGTGGCAAGATGATGCAAGTGTCCATGAGGTTTGAAAATGAATCTCTTACCTCTTATCCCACCAAAGAAGACACAGCACACTCAGTCTAGTCAGCTCTGAAACAAAGAAGATGTGAAGCATTGTTACTCCAAGGCATAACCGTATTCAGAGCTTGCAATCATGCGTGCATTAACAAATCAGGCACAGCCTTTCTGCCTGCAGAGCAGATCTAATGTGTGATCCAGAGCTGGCAGTGCTTCTAAAACAGCTGCCCTCAGCAACCTGCCTGTTATTTGGCGATGGATCATTACATGCCTCTGGATTGAAGATGGCCTCAGTGCATATCTGGCTGCTCCACTTACCTCGAGTTCTCCCAGGAAGCATAGGGGATAACAATGCCAGGGGCCCTTTTATAGGACATCGCTGGTTGACACATATGGAGACACCCCCTGCTTTATTAGGACCAAACAATTTGGCAATCTCTCTGCCCAGCATAATTCTCTTTCATATTGTGTGAGGGGATATTATTAGAGATGAGTTATTCCACAGTGCGCGTCTGAAACAATCTCCTATAAATAAACTGCCAAGGTGAACCCCAGGGGCTCTGTTACACTTCCCATATGAAAAGGAACATCAAGACAGCCAAATAGAACAGCACATTTATTTATAAATATATATATAAAGACAGAATTTGTCTTTAGGGTTCTGTGTGCCGAGCACCAGGCGTGGGGATTCTTTGTTTTACAGCAGGATCATCATAGACACAAAAGATCCTCAGGCAGCACAGGAATGTATTCAGTAAAAATAACCCATGTAAACATGGTACTTGCTGCCACAGACTATTTATTACACAGATCCTTACACAACAGCATTTACTATCACCTTACACAATACTACTCCTTTGATCAACTGCAGAAGGGATGAGTTGGACCCTGCAGAATTCAACACAAGTGACATGCCCACCATGCACACATCTCAACACCAGTCACAAGAACCTATGATGATGTAGCTTTCGACAATATACTGCCCTGGAGTTCTATTCCTGTGTAAGTGTGCTATACCCTGATGGCCCCCGTGCACAAATCCCCCCGTGCAGTGCATTGCACCCCTACTAAGCTCACTGTCATGCAGAGTAAGTGTAGATCTGTAAAGTAAACCAAGGTGAACTGAAGATGCAGAGGTCAGTATCTTAACACCATGTTAATGCCTTGTGGACAGGAAGCCCTGTTGAGCTTTTCAAATTACACATATTAGCATCCAGTAGCACCATACGCATACTAAGTAGGTGCACTAGGCCATTCTGCCATATTCATTACATTGTAAACAGGCAGTGGTAAAGCCAATAGGTCTGCCATTGTCAAACTGGTGCTATTGATCACTTTTCTAGTTTTTATTGTAAGCTTATATGTTGGAAATTGTCATCTTTTCCATGGTATTCCCTCAGTCAAAGTGGGTACAATAAATGACAGTGTAGCAAAAGATGAGCATAGGAGAAATTCTAGATGATCTTCCCTATGTAGGTTCATATTGTTTTTTGGTAGATCATTTTAGATGTTACATGACATTTTTTAGGTGTCTTTTCTTTTATAATGTGGTGAGTATACACATTAAACCATATTAGAAGTACATACTATATCTTATTGTAGGCTGGTTTTGGCCACTTTAGCGTTTTTGCACATTTATTTCTAATGATGTGAACATCAAATTTGTAATTACGTTTTAGTTGAATTGATTTTAAAAGTTATGAATTGCCCAATTTGAATTCCATATATTCTAAAAGTGTTGGGAGGCTGTGTAAGGAAACACACTTTACAGGACAACATTGGCGTGCATTCAAGTCGAATTAACAGAACTCTGAATCTGTCTCATTAAGGGAAATTAGATTGGGAAGACATTCTTGCTTGCTCCCTTGGTCCCACTTAGAGACCCCATTATGGTTACTAGTGGTTTAAGACTAAGGGGAGTGGCTGGTGCGATGCCTGCCAAAAAACCAGTCGGAGGCACGTACACAGTAGATGCACCACTGGTGTGCCAAAAGCGTCCCAAAGGCAAGTTCCTCTGCGCTCATCAATGGCCAGTGCCAGCCTGTGCCGTATGCTGCAGGTGTCCAATCACATACAAGACTTACCGGTAATAGGAAATTGGAGAAGATTGCAGAAAATGAGTCTATGATCAAATTGGGGCACATTGTCTCAATCGTATGATTAAGTCACTCTTATAGATGCAATATATGTGATTATAACATCAAATTATCCGGGGACAAGGAGAAGCAATCTTTCAAGTCATCCAGCTCACTTGCCAGGATATTTCCATTTGAAAATACTAAACTGGACCGTATTCGAGCTGGACTAATTCATGTTTCCCATGCATAACCTGGATATTTGGAGTCTCGTGCAGTGGCAGCTGGTAACCTGAACATTTGATAGGGCAACCACCTAAGTATTTAGGATAGCAGCCACATGTGGGTGTCAGTCATGCCTCATTATAAACTATATTTATAACGAACCAGGACTGAGAGGTCTAAAGTTGGAGGCGAAGAAAAATAAATAAAATAAAAATGCACTTACCTCTACTGGCTTGCCTCCTCCGGTTAATTGTGAGTCCCTTGGCACTCTGACTGCAGCAGTGGAATTCTCCACACAAATTCTGACGCTGCTTTCATACTGCAGATGAGCAGCAGGAAAGCAGCGCCAGGATTGGCTGGAGCAGGCTGCCTCAAAGCTCCTCAAAGCAATGAGGGCAACTCTACCTAGCTGTCTATCTAGCTGTCTTAGACAGAGAGGTTTACACTTGGCACGTCAGGCTGGCCGTCACAAGACAGCCGGCCAAAATGACCTGCACAGTGTAAACATGTGGAGTGAGCACCACTCCCCTGCTGCCAGTCAGCAGCGGTGGGCTAATCCCCAAACAGGACTAGGGGGTGACGCTCCTCTACCCTAATGGAGGGGCAGCCACTGGTCTCTTGGATGATAATGTTTTAAACAGGGCCAGACATTGCTCTTACCATAGCTGATGGATACTCCAACCTACATCTTGACCATAATGGTTGACCTGAAGGGGAACTGCTGTGTTCTTTCAATTCCTTTCTCGGGGCTCCATTAGCAAACTTTGCTGGGTTGGGCAATGCAGATGGAATTGTTTTCTCTCTCACAATTTCTGACAACACGTCTTTCTCGTGGACATACATATATCGCCCTCCAGAATATTTTCGTAATTTGATAAGTTGTCACCAAATGGCCTTGCCCCTTAGTACCTAAATGATTCTAATCTGTGATTAGTGTGTTTATTGTGCACATGGATTATCCTGGCAATAAAGTGGGTAAGGACCTGAGAGATGCTTTTTGTGACCTCAATCTTACCTCGAAAGTCGCTGGTAACACTTTGGACCGGATTTTTGAGAACCTTGAGTCTCTGAACTCTGACAAACCTTGTCCAGTGACTGTTCTCTTGGTACCCCCTCCCAAGAATTTAGTGCAGAAGCCATAAATCCTGAACGCCCATCTGGTCCTTGACATAAAATTGGCGATAATGATTTGTTAGGTGATTAGGCAGTGGGAACAGCCTGGTGATGGGTAATTTGGAGGTGGATGCCGACCAACAGCAGGGGGACTAGGAGGAAAAAACCTGTCTGGTTTTCCTTTTTACCACATCTCAAGTGCAAAACAGGCCGGTAAATGATTGGAAGATTGGAGAGAATTTGGAAGAAAAAAACACTATGTCCCAAAGGATAAGGCGATATATAAGGACAACTTGAAATATTTTTGGAAGTTCATTAAAAACAAAAGTGCAGACCTTTGCCATTTTAATACCTCAATCATAGAACTCATCAAGGGAGACTTTTAAGATTGTGAAATCTTTTCTTTGGCGAATCCTCAAACATTTCCCCCATGCCCCGCAAGTTGAAATCGACAAGTTGGCGGCTCATTTTTTAAAAAAGGTGTAGGATATTCATTCTACCACTTCCATAGGGAAATTTACCCCCATGAACTCTTTCCCTCCTCCTTATATATTCAGGAAGGGGCAGTGTTAAATTCCTTCATTTCAGTGTTCCTTGAAGATTCTGAAGTGGGCATTTTGATGGCCAGCTATAGATCCTCTTAGATCCTCTTAGATCCAGGCACCCCGTGGATATTAAAGAACGGAGCTCTTTCTTTAAGTATCGACAATAATAAACTGTTAGATCAATCATTACATGTTGCTAATGTTCACCACTGTTGTAACAAGCACTAGTGCACTCAATATAGAAAAAACAATGCACTGACTTTTTCAACCTTAATAATTTCAAACCAATTTCTCCGCTTCCATTGATGGCCAAGGTCCTTCAATACATAAAATTAACAACTGATGCAAATATAGGAAGTCAACAATATTTTGCATGCTACCCAGGCAGGCTTCCACCATGGGCACAGAACTGAAGCAGCACTTTTGGAGGCCTCTGAATTTGTCAAATTAAGTTTGGATGACGGTTATAAGACTGTTTTCAACCTTTTGGGCTTGCCCGTGGCTTTTGATATAGTATCTCACAATATCTTAATAGAACGTCTTGAGATGATTTAGGTTAGGGATAGACCAATCATGTGGGTAAAATCTTTCCACTGAGAGCGGGGAAAAGCTCTCCATCTCTTCTCTTTTACCTCCAGATTTAGAAATCTAAGATTCTGTGTATAGCATGGCTCAGCATTAAGCCATACAATCTGCTCTGGTGGAGGTGGTTCAACCATGGGACTTTAGGATTGTATCGTATGCTGATGACACACAATTATTGCCATCTTTTCAGCAAGACAACACCTCACTGCAGGTGCATTTTCAGGGCTGCCTTGATGCAGTAGGAAACTAGATAGGTAGCTTTGTAGGAAAGTTGCCTGAAGCTTAACTCTGACAATTCAGAGGTTTTGCTTTTTGGAAACCCCTCTCCTTTTGATTTGGATTGTCTCTGACCGTAAGCTTTGGGTGCCTCCCCTTTTTCTTTTTTAAGTTTGAGTTTATTAAAGAATGTCAAGAAAAAGAACAGCAATACAATGAGTAGACCAAATCCTATTTAACATAAATATATGTAGTAAAGTATGAATATATAAGGATAGGATCATCAAGCTGCATACAAACAGAAATATACACAATATAAACAATAAAGGGAAGGGGCAAGGAAAGGGAAGCGATATGCAATTACTATATATCGATTGAGAGTAATAATGCAACATTGTAAGCATAACAATAACTGAATTTGAATAATTTGAATAATGTAATGTAAACATAGGGGTGTGAAGAAACTTCTAATCATCTAGGAGTAAAGTGGCACAGAGAGAACTCAAGATGGTTTCCGTACATCATCTGAAATGTTGGTAGATTTAACGTTAGAAGAGGCAGACAGAGATAGATATGTTGTTAATGGAAGCCACAATAAATCTCTTTTAATTGCTAGGGATATAGGGGAAACATATTTAGTGTCTAGTCTGTGATGAAAGCAAACAGCGTTCCACCGGGATCTGAAAGTGACTTTGTCTGCCTGCTTCCAATTTCAATCAACCAATCAATCAATCAATCAATCAGTGAATTTGTAAAGCGCACTACTTATCCGTGAGGGTCTCAAGGCGCTGGGGGGAGGGGAGGTGCTGCTACTGTCGAAGAGCCAGGGTTTGAGGAGCTTCCTCAAGGTGAGCAGTTCCTGGGTCTGCCGCAGTTGTGTGGGGAGGGTGTTCCAGGTCTTGGCGGCTAAGAAGGAGAAGGATCTGCTGCCGGAGGTTGTTCATTGGATGCACGGGACGGCGGCAAGGGCGAGGCTGGCGGAGCGGAGATGGCGGGCGGGGGTGTAGAAGTTGAGTCTGTTGTTCAGGTAGGCTGGTCCGGTGTTGTGAAGTGCTTTGTGGGCGTGGGTGAGGAGCTACAAGGTGACCATCTTGTTGACTGGGAGCCAGTGTAGGTCTCTTAGGTGGGAGGTGATGCGGCTGCGTCGAGGGATGTTGAGGATCAGGCGGGCGGAGGCGTTTTGGATGCGCTGCAGCCGTTGTAGGCGTTTGGTCGGGATTCCTGCATAGAGTGCGTTGCCGTAGTCCAGTCTGCTGCTGACGAGGGCCTGGGTCACTGTTCTTCTGGTTTCGCTCGGAATCCACTTGTAGATCCTGTGGAGCATGCGGAGGGTGTTGTAGCAGGAGGAGGAGACAGAGTTGACCTGCTGTGAGTCGAGGATGAATCCTAGGTTGCGTGCGTGGTCCGTGGGTGTCGGTGCTGTTCCCAGTGTGGTCGGCCACCAGGAGTTGTCCCAGGCGGAGGGGGTGGGGCCGAGGATGAGGAATTCCGTCTTGTCCGTGTTCAGTTTTAGGCGGCTGCTCCTCATCCACTCGGCGACGGCCTTCATTCCCTCGTGGAGGTTGGTTTGGGCTGTTTGCGGGTCCTTGGTGAGGGAGAGGATGAACTTGGTGTCATCGGCGTAGGAGATAATGTTCAGGTCGTGCTGGCGGGTCACTTGTGCGAGGGGGCCATGTAGACGTTGAACAGGGTCGGGCTGAGGGACGAGCCCTGGGGTACGCTGCAGATGATGTCAGTGGCTTAGGATCGGAAGGGTGGGAAGCGGACTCTCTGTGTTCCGCCGGAGAGGAAGGACGTTGTCCAGTCCAGGGCCTTTTCCTGGATTCTGGCTTCTTGGAGGCGTGTTCTTAGTGTGCGGTGGCAGACCGTGTCGAAGGCGGCTGACAGGTCCAGGAGGATGAGGGCTGAAGTTTCGCCGTTGTCAAGTTGGCATCTGATGTCGTCTGTGGCGGCGATGAGGGCTGTCTCGGTGCTGTGGTTCTGTCTGAATCCGGACTGGGATGGGTCTAAGATGTTGTTGTCTTCGAGGTGGTGGGTCAGCTGTATGTTGGCGATTTTCTAGATGACCTTCACCGGGAAGGGGAGCAGGGAGATAGGCCGGAAGTTCTTGAGGTCCTTGGGGTCCGCCTTGGGCTTCTTGAGGAGGGTGTTGATTTCGGCGTGCTTCCAGCTTTCTGGGAATGTTGCTGAGTCGAAGAAGATGTTGATGACCTTCCGTAGTTGGGGGGCGATGGTTGCGTCTGCTTTGTTGAAGACATGGTGTGGGCAGGGGTCAGACGGAGATCCTGAGTGGATGGAGTTCATGACCTTGCGTGTCTCGTCGTCGTTGTTGTGGGCTATTAAGGTTATTAAATGAAAGGCAATAGCTAGCAATAGATCTAAAAGTTTAAAACTCAGTGGTGATTTGGGCCATTGGGGTGATAATATGCCTAGGAATATATTTGTGAAAGAAAAAGGGATCCGAACCAATTGCCAAAATTGATGGATAGGGGGACATTCAAACAACATGTGTTTTAAATCAGCAGAACGACAAGGGCAGGACCAACAAGTATAGGACTTATCTGATTAAAAATATGCTAGGGTTGATGGAGAAAATAGTACTCGTTGATAAATGAAATAAAGGGTTTGTGTGGTATTTGCAGCACGAGAAGTCTTGTGAAGTTTAGACCATATTTTGTGCCATAAATTGATTGACCAATTTTGTGAAAAATCTTTTTCCAAGCCATTTCAATCTTAGATTTGTGACTGTCCGAGGGGAATTGTAACAATTTGTATATATTGGAAGCAGGGGGGAAGTGTCTAGTATTGAAAATAGGTTTTTATAATGTACAGAAAAGTTAGTAGTTGTTGATAAAGTTAGGAGATATTGATAGAGAGAAGAACATAAAAGATTATATTGCGATCTAGAGGACGTTGGTAAAGAGAATTTAGTTTGGAGATCGGAAAAAGAGAGGAGTTCATCGTTAAGTATTAGCTGAGATAGCCAACATAAACCTTTTGAATGCCAGGTTTTCCAGTATATAGAACGATTATGAATTTGCAATGATTTATTATGCCAAATAGGGCGTTGATGATAGAAGCTAGTTGAGGGATATGATGATGCTAAAAGAGGGACCAAAGGTTTACGGGAGTGGGAAATAACAAGGGAAAGTAAATATGTAATATTGGTGGTAAAAGCGAGCACTGCTTGAAAATCTAAAGGGCCAATAAGAAATTTCTCTATTTTTATCCATAATGGTGGATATACAGGAAGGTCCATAGAGATTCAATGAGAAGCTTGTTTTAGGGAGAAAGCGGAATGATAAGCTTTAAAATAAGGAAACCTAAGACCTCCGTTAGGTCTAGCTTTTTTTAAAGAAGACAAAGCTATACGAGGAGGTTTACCTTTCCATAGAATTTTTATGTCAAGGTAGATTCAATTTTCTTAAAGTAGTATCCAGGAATGTGTATAGGGATCATGGAGATAATATATAAAATAAGAAGAGGAGAAAGCATCATTTTAATTGAGTCTAGACAATCCCACCAAGATAAAAAAAAGAGGATGCCAACTTGTAATAGCTTCATTTAATTGTTTGGTGATATAATCAAAGTTTAACCTTATTGTTTCAGGAATTAAGGGGGTGACCCACAAGCCTAATTTACTTTATTTTAGATGGTTGGCAAGAAAAATGGAATGGTCAAAGAGATGTTTTTGACCTAAAACATTAAAAGGTAAAACATCACATTTGTCAGTGTTTAGAGGAAATCCTGAGAGCTGAGAAAAGGAGGGTACCTGTTGAAGAAAAAGGGGAAGAGACGTTTCAGGATTGGAACAGTATAAAAGAATGTTGTTAGCATAAACTGCCATTTTAACCTGATGTGGACCAAATTGAAATTCTGAAATACGATCATGCCGCCTAATCTTATTTAGAAAGGGTTCTAATGCAATGATAAATAACAATGGTGGGAAGGGGCATCCTTGTCGCACTCCCCTACGCAATGGGAAATAATCAGAAGTTTTACCGTTGCCAAATATTGAAGCTTCGGGGCCTGAGTATAACAAAGAGATTAAAGCAATCAGTTTAGGAGGAAAACCGGTCCATTTTAATGCATGAAACATGAAATCCAGTCCAATCACGTCAAAGGCCTTTTCTGCATCTAAAGCAATAGCAGCAATAGGGTGATCTGAGGATGAGGGCTTGCTTAGGACATTAAAGAAGACTCGAGAGTTGTCAGAGGCTAGTCTGCCTTTAACAAAACCGGATTGTTCAGGGCCAATCAAATCAGACGGGGTCAATACGAAGAGCCAAGATCTTAGGGAAGATCTTATAGTCTGTATTATCTAGGGAAATAGGTGGATAATTTTTACAAAAAGAGCAGATCAAGGCATCCTGAAACGTGCCTTGAGATGAACCATTATCAGAAAAAATGTAAACAAAAGTAAATGATTAGGCAAAAGAATCTTTGCAAAATGATCATAAAACACAATAGTAAAACCATCTGGTCCGGGCGCTTACCCACGACGTAAAACCGAAACAGCATGGGAGATATCCGCTAAAGAAATATCATAGAAGGAGGAGAGGCAATGGACTGAAAATAGGAAGAAAGATCAGACTGTTCTAGCAGGGATTCAGGTGTATATAAGTTCTTATGAAATGTAACAAATTCATTTAAAATATCATTATCTTTAAAAAATAGGAGTACCGGTAGAACCCTGCAAAGTTTATATTCTTGTTTTTTCCTTTCTAATTTTTAAGTAGTTAGACAATAATTTTCCCATTTTGTTTTGTCCCCCATAATAGCGAGAACTACGTTTCAGTAAGTAATTGGAGGCAGCATCTGTAGATAATCTATTACAAGTAAGTTTGGCAACAATACGATTTTTTAAAGAAGACTCATTTTTAGATTGATAATATGTATATTCTAACTGTTTAATTATATTAAGTAATTGAGTGGATTGGGCTTCTATAGATTTTTTCTTTTGTGATACAAAATCTATAATAAAACCCCTGGTGGCAGCATTAAAATAGTCCGATATCATAACAACGGGAGATTCTGGGGTTGTGTTAATAGTAAAGAATTCAGAGGCAAATAAGTTAAAGTGTTGGCAGAAATTAGGATAAGTAGGGAATTATTAAAGCGCCATCTTCCTGAGAGGGGAGAAAAAGGGATAAGATCTATATCTACAAGTACAGGAGCGTGGTCTGAGATTAAAATTGAACCCATTTCAGATTGGATGGCATGTTGGGCCAGAGACTTACTTATGAAAAGGTAATCAATATGGGACTATGGGTGATGTGCTGCTGAATAAAAACGATATTCTCGAAGGTCAGTGTGACAAAATTGCTAAATATCAACCAACGATTTTCGACGTATTGTGGATGTAAATTGTGAGTGCATTTTAGAAGAAACAAACTTAACTCTAGAATGTCTATCTAATATGGGATCATGAATTTGGCTACAATCACCACCAAAAAGAATACAATCATCATCGCATAGAAGCAATTTGTCGGATACATTAGTCCAGAAAACCTTATCAGCCAAAGTAGGGCCATTTACATTAAAAATAACTAAAGGTATCTTATTTATGAGAAGCTTAACAATAACCCAAGGGCCTTCATTATTGGATTCCTGTTGAACAAGGGAAACAAGTAATTTTTTTATGACATAGGATCACAACCCCCTTTTTCTTACCTAAAGCTGGAGAATTAAACACATGACCCACCCAACATCTTTTCTGCTTGGAAGCTTCACCCTCAGAAATGTGGGATTCTTGAAGTAAAGGAATGCCAGTTTTTAATTTCGCTAGATGAGATGGCACCCATTGCCTTTTGATAGGGTTGCTTAATCCTTTAATGTTCCAAGTAGTGACCTGAAATGTAACTTAATGATAAAAGCATGAACATGTATTATGCTTACAAGAGCAGAACCAAAGTTAGAGTAAGATAAATATGAGGAAGAAAAGTAGAATAAATATAACATCTGTTTTAGTAAAGAAGAAGGAATAAAGAAGATAAAATACAAAAGAAAGTGGAAAGAAGAAACCCTAAAAAAGAATACAGATGAAAGAGAGATAAGATAAAAAACAAAAAGACATTACATGTCATACAAATGACGAGTGAAAAACATACCTACAACACAAGACAACATGGGGGATGGCTACACCAGAAGACTGTAGTGTAGTTCCTATTATCCCAATAGGCTCTGCGCATTGGAATAATACCTTCAATAGTATAGACCTAGGACGGAGGTTAACTAGGTCTTCTACTGACGATATTAGACTTAAAGTTTTGGGTTTGCCAGCTAGCTCAGAGTTCACTAGAAACTTTCTCGAATAGGCAAGGAGGAGTTGAACCTCCCTGGATAGACAAGAAGGGATTTAGTTTCTGACAACCATAGAACATGACAACTTTGCTCTCCCCTAATCAAGAGTGTATCTCTAGAGTCGTGTGAAAACAAAAGACAACTTATTTTACTCAGTCAGTTCAGTGCATTCTTAGTTTCACCAGATTGTAGAGAAAAGGAAGAGACGTGCATGTTCAATAAAAGATGTTATTTATTGATCAGTCTCTTTTCTCGTACAAGAGAAATGAATCGATATTATTGCAATACTTATGGTTAAGTAAAGTGCATACAATAAAAGCAGAAGTATTAAATAATACTGTAAAAACATTTATATGGTTTCTAAGCCATATGGTGGTTTAAAATGGATAAAATATATACATACATATATACATTTGACTAATCGTACTCAACTGGTGCTTCTAACTACGCCTACCCTAGTGTACCTGACCTAAGCCTAATACGTGGGCGGGAGTAGACAAGTAGCAGTTTAAGTTAAGTTTGTTTTGCCAAGTGACTGACTCAAGAATTCTCTGCAAGGGGTTATTCAGTTCTGTACCTGAGATCTAGAATGGTTGAGGGCTGGTATCTCTCGTCTTTGTTCTCGATATTCCAGGCTGCCTGCAAGGGCTGCTTGGAAGCGCCGGAGCTGGATTTCTCGGCAGGAGAAAGCAGCGTCTCGTTCTCAGCGCGTCAGGAAAGCGGGGCAGCGCCAGCGGGGTCCGCTCTGTGCTGGGCTCCTCGGCAAGTCTCGCTGCTCCGATCTCGTCACCACCACGTGTGTTTGCTTAAGGCAATGTCGGTAATATTTATACCTGTAAGGTGCCGATATTGACGTAAGGATGGACATAGATATGTCAATAAGGATGTCATACGAACTGGTCGTTAGCACATTCTTTACTGAAGTTCTCGGTGAAATCAAAACAATGGCGCAGGGATTTTCCCAGGTTGTCATAGGTTTGATTTGTTTTGAGAACTCCGTATGCCTTATCAGGGGCTGGAGGAATATTGCTTGCCTAATTAGATGGCAAGCGTTATGACCTAATCAGATAACGCGTTCCTGTGCCGTGGTGTGGCTTAATCAGATAACGGTTTTTGCATCATGGGATGGCTGCTAGTTAATTGTTAACCAGAACAGGGTCAGGAATAGGGGGCTCGATACAGAACCTATAGGAATACATCACACCCACTCCATCCTAACTATGTCCATGTTTACAAATCTAGGCATAGGTATAGAAAATATACAGTGATGTATGTGTATACCGTACCACCCCAAAATACATCCATATGCATTTTTAAATTATGAATTTATGTAATATACGAGAAAAATATAATCATATGCACTATATGCACATAAGCAGTAGAGGAATGCTAATTAATCACGCATATGTATACATCAATATTAATAAGATATGAAAATGACACATGAAATGGCTCTTAATACAGAAGAAAAAGTGCGAGACCATTTCATCACACAATAAAATATCCATGAACATGCCAGAAGACAGCTAATGTCTCTAAAGTTCCTAAAATAGAAATTTAGTTCTCTAAGAATAGTTTCTACTTTAAGCAGAAGATAAGTGTCCCGAAAAACTATAAAAATATTTTGGGGATTGTGAAAAAATCCGCTGTCCGTAGACTGGAGAAAAAATTGTTCATGTTACTTTATCATTAAAGTTGAAGGCCAAATTCAGGGTGATGGGAATGCCGTGTGCTAGCTTGCTCAAAAGTCATTATTTCTGCTCTGGTGAGAACATCATATCATTTAGACTGTCGAAAAAGCTGTCAACAGCTTCCTGTGAAAGTTCCACTAACTCGGAAAAAGTGGTCACCATGCATTCATGAGCATGATTGCCTCCATTGATGTTTTGATCAGCATAGCTGACAGAAGGTCGTACCTGATCGATGCTGCTTTCATCTTGAACCTCACTACCCCTTAATCGTAGTGGTGAAGTTTCCACGAATGCCGTCATCAGGATTGGTAGCCGCTGGGGACAGCACAATGCATGAGCCGTGACCGGACCCAACAAACTTTCTGCATCCATTGGCGCATCCGATTGTAGCGTCAGACAGGTGTCCAACACGCATTCTTCTCCGCATAGCAAGCACCTTAATACAGGTAAAACACATCTTTGCCACATTGGTCGAAATGAAAGAAACCAAGTCATGTTCAGGTCTCTAAGCCGGGATAGTCCAAGGATCTTAGATATCCAGTCCCGGTATCCAATGGCTAGGATTGTTTCTTCCCTTGTCGCAGGTGTTTTGTCTGTGACTCGGTCTGCCATAGCGTAATAACAGGATCAAAAATAGGATTCCTGCCACTAGCCCAAAAGGAGAGGAAGTCCACCAAAGATGGAATGGACAAAGTCCGGAAAAATACCCAGAATGGCTTTAAATGGTGTTAAAGCCCCCAATAACACTGTCTTAAATACATTTGAGACTCCGCTGGTATCAGAAATATTTAAGATTTCGTTCAGGATTTCTGCGAAATGTATGGGGGAATTAGTTGATAACAATGAATGAATCTCTGCTGTTGTCCTTGCAACTTGGAGATCATACGTTTCTTTTGATGACGTGAGCCTGGTCGGCGTCTGAAGGAGCACTGTTTTCATTCTGCTTAAAGTATCAATTCGAATAGAAGCAATTTTCAAGTTCGGCCATAACCTTGCCTCCCTGTCTGGCATTGCGCTGGGGAACAATACTTGTTCACAGCACATGACCTTCGCAGTCGTAGTTACGAGATAAGGTACTCCGGGCACCAAACTACAACATCTGCGGTCTACAATTACAATGTAACTCCCGTTCGATAGTCTCCTAAAGAATGGTTCTATTTGTGTTGCAGGTGTGCCTAGCTGGTGGCATGAAAGGTTATTTGAGGACCCTTCACAGGCTCCGTGTAAACTAATTCCATTACAGAGAAGTGTACCGCTTAGTGACATCGCACAATTATTGCCACTAAGAAACACTTTCTGGCCTTTATTACTGACATATGCATGTGAATAGGGCAAGTTCCATGTTGACTTAATGTACCCTTTACCCAATTTTTCGTACATGCCAGCCTGTATATATTTTTGGCAGTTTTGAAACCTGAAAGTAGATATTGGAATATTAATTATCCCATGTATTATCCATTCACTGACAGGTCGTTCTGACATTGTCACTGGTAATCTCTCGAGTTTCTCAATGCTCAGGATTGTATAATCAGCACCCTTTTGTGCCATACTGATTTGTTTATCAGTAAGGTTAAAGATATTGAATAGTGACGTTGTGTTGATTAAACGCCAAGGCACATAGCCTGAACGCAGATTTTGTAACGTCCAGCCAAGCTGTACAATAGAACGCAATTGGGACTGACCGTGTTGTAACAACAGTAAGTCTTGCGATATTATGTCGATTGCTGAAGACACAATGCTGTCCAAAGAGTATATTCTGGAGGACAGAGTCATTAACCCATTGTCCACTACAGAAAGTGATTTTTCCAAATTAATACGGTCAATTTCCTGTATTCTCTCTGATGTTTCAATTTGAGTTATTTTCCAGGCTTCGTTATAAGCTACATATACAGAGGCTGCTATGAAGCGTTTTTGACGCTGTTTGCGCGGTCCCATAATGAAATCACGCAAGTCAGCACCATCAGTAAGTAAAGTTAGGTGTTGCTTAATTTCTGTCAGTGTGGATGTTTGTAGCCATTGAAGGCAGAGCTTGCCCACACTGTACGTGGTAATTATCCCTGGGTGTTGTCTTTGGGAATATCTAGGGTCTGGCCTGGTCAATGTGAACCCCTGTATTTTGTTCAGGAATCTGTCTTGACAGTTATTAGTATCTGTGGGCCAGATCAAGCACTGTTTCCAATCAGGATGTGTTCTGTTTTGGCTTAATATATGGTTTACGTCTATCTCCTCATCTATAGAGCTATTACTGTCCATTGTTGGCTTTGGAATAGACGGTTTGTTTAAGTCTTTGATTTTGGCTAGGCCAAGACAGGTAGTTTGTTGAACAGTGTCATTCAAAAATATAATTTGTTCTGGGATCATGCAGGCTCTAAACAATGATTCTATACCTTGTACTTGCCATTCTTTTGTACCGCAAACACTTTTTACTTCAACATTTTTGTCCCAATAATCAAAACCAAATGTACTCATTTGCTCAAAAAATGAGTCTGAATATATCAATTTAGTGTTTGTAAGCATGGTCTTCGTACCTGTCTTATTTGACAATTTGAAATAAAATGTTTCTGCATTACTTGTGTTGAACCCTGAAAAATATGAATATTTGTCATAAAAAGTTCTTGAGCTACCTTTTGGAGGGGTTGCACAGTGTTCCCATTGATTATAATTTAAAACATTTCTAGGTTGTGCAGATTTATGCAGATAATGGTTGCCAAAGTGATTATAGCAGAACATCTTATAATAATTAGACGAACCCTGCAAATAATCATGTTTTGTAAATTTAGCAGACATTACTAGGTCTGACATCATATCATTAATACTTTTAAAGTCCCAATCATCAGCAAATGAGCTTGGTTTTACAAAGTCACTCAATGAGATCTTGATTTGATGTGGATACTTCAGGATCTCAACCGGACCATAGATTTCATAATCAGTATTGTCCCATGCTACCCCACCGGGTATAGGATTGGCTGTGAAGTTGACTGAAGAAAGTTCTCTTTTCTCAACGTGTGAAGACGTGTGTGGTTTGAGGATCAAGTTGATTTTCTGGCTTGCTGTGTCCATTTTAGCATATTTTCCCTCAATGAAATGTCCCAAACATAGTACCATGATGAGCCAAAGTATGAGGATAAGTGCACCTAAGGCCACCCAGAATTCAATCCATGGAGAAATCAGATAGGTTTCTTTCAGTTCTTTAAAAAGTTCCTTAGCTTTATCTTTAAAGGTTTTTGTTGATGTCTGTTTCTTTGATTCACTCAGATCTTCACAAGAATCATCGAAGTTGATGAAGTAGCCGGATGCCGTTCTGTCTATTGTTCCAATTGCTTCAGGATTACTGTTTGCTTTAGTAGTGTGTTTTGTTGCAGCAGCATAGTCATTTGTTACTTCATTGTAGATTGGTGTGTCTCTGCTAAATGTTTTTATTTGGGTTTTCAGAGGTTTAAGTTCCATAGCATTGTTGCATAGTCCTTGTTGTTGTTCTGTAGGCATTTCAAATGTGAGTAGCCTCTTAGATTGAACCTCTGTGTTGGTAGCAAACCTTGGTGTTCTACTACTTATCGGGAGTCCACTTGGCCTACTGTTTGTTATCGGCCACATGATTGTGGTTTTACCAGGTCGATTGATACAACTCTGTTCTCCTTTTTACCAGCAAGGGGCGGTAGTACTACTGATCTTGTCCCGTTGACAGACAAGACAGGAACTGCTTTTCTGTAAGAAGGCCCAAATTCCTTCTTTACCGCGATCTTTTCTCTGACTAGATCCCCGACTTTTGGAATCCAGACAGGTCTTGCTGGGACAGGTGGTTTTTCTTCAGTGGTTGTTGGCTGTTGTTTCAACTTTATGTTGCTCAGGTCTTTCCTTGTTTCGTTTAAGTCCTGCAAAATAGCCAAACGATCTTTAATATCAAAGCTTTTTTCTTTAACCACTGAAGTCTGACTGTCAAGATCTAAGACCATCATTCTAGTCCCAAACAATATTTCGTACGGACTGAATCCCCTCAGAGAATTTCTTGGCAGGTTGTTTAGACTACGTTGGACACTTATTAGATGTTTGACCCACCCAGCTCCCGAACCTAATACCTTCGCTGTTGTAGATTGCTCTATGCCTTTGGTTTTTTCTTTACACCATCCCGTTCCCTCAGGTAGGAAGTGAGAAGAGTCCCGCTATGCTATGCTCATTTGGCCATGTTTTCCACACGCTTTAAGGCAAGAGGAAAAAACATTTAGCCAAACGTAGCATGCTTCTAGCGTATATGCCATTATAGACTCGCAAATCTTTTTATAACAGTTCAGACGTCAGCCGAGTGCTGGGGATCAACATTACAAGTGGAAACTAGTCTGTATATGTTAATTGGACGCATTACTTTTTAATGTTGATCCATTCTGGAGTGAAACGCCATGGTAATATACCGTTTCTCTCGCCACTGCGTTCTCTGTTGCAGTCAGGGCATTTCTTTACAAAAATGTGATGCTACAGGCTCATGCCTGGCCACCAGTATTTTGATTGTAATTCTTCCAGAGAATCTTTTAGTTTGAGGTGTCTGAGACCCTCACCCATATGTGCGTCTGCTATTAACAAGCTTCTTCTGTCCGTGTTTGGAATTACTCTGTCCCCCACTCCAGGGATTCGAGCAAAAGGAATGGAGTTTGCATCGATTATGTATCTATAATTGAGTGGATAGTTGATCGGTAGCGCTGAGCAGTCGCCTTTTGATGACGTTTTCACCGCCAGCACTGTTTCACCGTCAATGTATTTTACTGCACGCTTTTTTCTAACTACGGAAGCCGATTCAGTTGCTACCGTTGTGGCTGTCTCAGCCAATGAATTCCCTGCAACGTGAACGCCATCACGCTGATGACTCAGTGAGTGTATCACGTGAGTTTTTGGTAGTTCTTTCTGCAAAAGAACTATTTGTTTCCAAAGCACTTTTTGCTTTATTGTTGCACCTGTGTCATCTTTGTAACCGTTTAGAATCCATTTCTGCAAATCGTTGTTATATGATTTGATGCAGTAATATGAATCGGACACTATAAGTGTCGGGAATTCGCGATCTGCATTATCTAGCGCCATTTTCAATGCTATTATTTCAGTTTGTTCTTCTGAATTAGTTTCTACTGAGTGTGTTTTTATTAGCAGAGGTCTCAGTTTCCCTCCGTGCCACACTTCTTTTGTGATTTCACATGTGGGGTTATATGCTTGTTCTCCCCACCCTGGTGGTTGAGCATGGCCGTCTGTATAGATTACACAGGCGTACTGTCGTAAGGGCCGAATGTCGATTGGCAGAGGGTATGTCATTTCATATTCTAGATATTTTAATTCTTTTAATTCTGGATCAAAGTAGTATTTTACTCTGTCCGTTGTAATTGAATTCACCCATTGTATCCATTCAGGATTCAACGCTGTTGTTGGCAAATTACATGGGGTTGTTAATGCCTCAAAGGCTGATTCTGCTGTTCTGACTGTGATACGTCTACCGTCAGCGTTGTCTTTTTCTCTTGCTACAGCCGTTTGAACTGCATGAACAATGTTTTCTTTAATACTGAAACTCTTTTCAGCTTCTGTGTACAAGTGTGATTTATATGCAATTGGTACCTTTTCTCCCTCATTAGAGGTCAGGTATGTGAATCCGCATCTTCCTGGGATGACTCGAATCACAAGATTGCGTGTGTTGTCACGGGTTTCTAATTTTGTTTTAATTAACATGTCTGTTTGTAAGGATCTCAAAATTTCTGTGTGTATTTGAGTCAAATTGATTCTTTTAAAATCTGGTTTTATTAGATCATAAAGGGGTTTTACCCTTTCTGCGTAATTTGCAATGTATGTTCTTCCGAAATTTAGGAAGCCTAGAATTGATTGTAGGTTTTTTAGTGTTCTAGGTGCTTGGAGTACCGCACATTTCTCTAGGAAATTGTCAGCCAGGCTTTTGCCTTCACTTGATAATTCATATCCTAAAAACAGGACTGTTAGATGGGCAATTCTTGATTTTTTAAAGTTGAATTTGTAACCCTCTGATGCGAACCCAAGTATTATGGTGTTCACTCTCTTCAAGTGAGTATCCAAGTCATCATCTGTTAGGTAAATGTCGTCGACATAGGATAATGCCTCGTCATCATATGTTTGTAGTAACTCTGTTACTCTCGCTGAGAATAACCCTGGTCTGTTCATGTGCCCCTGGGGTAAACGGCAGAAACTTTTTTGCGAGCCATTTACTGAGAACGCAGTCAAATATCTGCTCTCTGGTGCTATATTTTGACAAAAGAATCCATTAGAGATGTCTAATGTTGTTTTGTATTTTTTGCGCACTATGTTATTCATTAGTGCAGCACTATGCGAGTTCTGCACTGCAAAAGTTTTGCAACATGAGTTAAGGTGTCTGTAATCCAAAACTAGACGATATGAGTTGTCTGGTTTGGAGACAGGAAACAAAGGGTTGTTCATTTGTGAGGTGCAAGTTTCAATCACCCCCTGGTATTCAAGTTCAAGTCAATTCTTTTACCTGTTTTTTAGCTTCTTGCTTAATTGGGTACTGCCTTTGTGCAGTAGGTTGTGATTTTAACTGGATTTTATGAGGAGGAGAGTCTTTATCCCATCCTACATGATTTTTATATAAAGCAGGAGCTAGAGCTACTGCCCACTTTCTTGCAAGTGTGTATTTTTTATGAATTGGAATATGATTTGAGAAGGCAGGCATAATTATTTCTTCGCCATGAGGGCACTCCCTGACAAACGCGGGTGGCCAGTCTCGTTCAGCTAGAAGGATGTCATAGCCCTGGGAGAGATTATCCCAAAATAGACCCCTTATTTTTCTAGTCTTATCCCCCTCTATACGTAATGTTATTTCATATATTTTGTGAGGTTTGCTAACTCTGGTGTCTGCAGTTTCCACCTGAATGTATTCATTCGTGTCCACTGTCTCCAGATGATTCATAAGGACTTTGCGAGCTATGCTCACTTCTGCTGCGCTGTCTAGCATTGTCTGAGCCCATTCTCCGTTTTTCAGTTGTGTCCTCAGTATTCTCGGCATTATTGATTAATTTAATGCTGGCTACCTTCTTTTTTGGAAATTGTAATTTTTTATTTGGATGAGCAGGTTCCTTGTCTTTGGACTTGACGTGCTCTTCCCTGTGTTCTGATCGTCCTCTTCTTTCCGATTTCTGCGAGGAAGTCTGAAAAGATTGAGAGGGACGTGTATCATTATCTTGATATCTATCAGGTTTCTTTATATTATCCCTATTTCTAAGGTTGTATTTTTTCACAGAGGGCTCCCTTTGGGGAGACTTGCGTCCTTGGTCAGGAGATCTTTCTCTCCGCCGAGGAGACCTTCCTCTGGTCTGGAATCTTTTTTCTTTAGGATAGGATTGTTTATTTCCTTCCCAGCTCTTTCTTTGTGTTGTTAAATTATTTTTAATAAATATTTTTTCTGGACTTTCAATTAGTTGGGGTTTCACCGGTATTCCACCCAGACTATCTCTTCCTAGTTCTTCATAGGATTTTTCTATGATTCTGGCAATTTCAGTTGGTTGGTCTGCTATATCTGTTTCTTTTAACCTTTGGCGGATCGCCACATTTGCTGCTTCTCCCTTTATGTTGGCTAATAATATAGCCGAGACCTGCTTGAAGTCTTTCAGTAATTTCATACCAAGAGTTAAAGCGGGTTCTGGACCATATTCATCTTGAATTTGTTTTAGCACATCTGGTATTACTGACATGGATGGTACACCATGTGTTTTTGTGTAGATGGAAGCAAAGACTGTACCCCAAGTGTCACAGTCCTCCACGTGTGATGCGATTCCCATTGGAAGACAGATAGTCAGAATCCTGTGTTTCTCAAGAGGAGTGGTGTCTGGAAACACCGCCTCTATTTGAGTGATTTTTTGTGCTAGCCAGAAAGGGATTTGTTCCCGTTTTGCGGGTACTTTACCTAGACAGGACTGTATGGTCTGTGGTGTAATTTTATTTGTGTTCCCCTGATGAGGGGTCAGCTGTGGAATTTTGATTGCCGGTTGGATTGTTGAAGTCCGCATTACATATTGGACTAATTGTCTATGTACTTTTATTAATTGTTTTAGTTGTACTAAAAGAGCTGCTGCAGACATCCCTTCGATGTCTGGATGTGGTGTGTATCCGGCTAGGACCGGCCACGTTGCTCCTGGTCTACCTAGTGGACCGAGCCTGGTGATGTGATTATTATGTTTTAGGGCGCCATTAAACAAGAGCAGGTGCTCTTGGAATTTAAGTGGTACTTCCACCTCCTCGAAAGGAATGTACTCTTCAGGAGGTTCCTCTGTTTTGTAATAGTGGAAGACCTTTGTTACAGCATTAGCTGCTGGAAAGTTTATCCATGAATAGAATACCTCTGTCTGCCGATATTCGTGTGCCTCAATTACAAATATGACTGTGCCACCTCTAGGTGTCAGTCCATTTTCTATAAGTTTTAAAGTTACAGATTTCCTTTTGTTGACCGGGATGAGTATTATATCCGGGTCTGCTTCTTGCATAGTATTATCAGCTGCTTCTAGATCAGCTGCTATTCTAGCTGTCTCTCTTTCTTCTTCACTGTCTACCATTTTACCGACAGGAAGGTTATTCCGTTTGTTTGCAGATCAGGTTTCTTATGGAAACAAAGATTAGATGCACAATATTTTGGAACAGTGTATCCTTCAATGTTGACTAAACCAAGAACCATACATAGGAGTCTCCTCCTGCGAGGTTTGGCGGATATGACCTTTCACCCACTCCAGACGTCTTTGGAGTATTATGGGAAAAAAAGGGGTTCTGTGTGAAAAAGCACGACTGAGTTACTCTAATGTCTTGCGTTAGTTTTATCGCCTTTCCAAACGTTTGGGCGCCATGTAGTGTAGTTCCTATTATCCCAATAGGCTCTGCGCATTGGAATAATACCTTCAATAGTATAGACCTAGGACGGAGGTTAACTAGGTCTTCTACTGACGATATTAGACTTAAAGTTTTGGGTTTGCCAGCTAGCTCAGAGTTCACTAGAAACTTTCTCGAATAGGCAAGGAGGAGTTGAACCTCCCTGGATAGACAAGAAGGGATTTAGTTTCTGACAACCATAGAACATGACAACTTTGCTCTCCCCTAATCAAGAGTGTATCTCTAGAGTCGTGTGAAAACAAAAGACAACTTATTTTACTCAGTCAGTTCAGTGCATTCTTAGTTTCACCAGATTGTAGAGAAAAGGAAGAGACGGGCGTGTTCAATAAAAGATGTTATTTATTGATCAGTCTCTTTTCTCGTACAAGAGAAATGAATCGATATTATTGCAATACTTATGGTTAAGTTAAGTGCATACAATAAAAGCAGAAGTATAAAATAATACTGTAAAAACATTTATATGGTTTCTAAGCCATATGGTGGTTTAAAATGGATAAAATATATACATACATATATACATTTGACTAATCGTACTCAACTGGTGCTTCTAACTACGCCTACCCCAGTGTACCTGACCTAAGCCTAATACGTGGGCGGGAGTAGACAAGTAGCAGTTTAAGTTAAGTTTGTTTTGCCAAGTGACTGACTCAAGAATTCTCTGCAAGGGGTTATTCAGTTCTGTACCTGAGATCTAGAATGGTTGAGGGCTAGTATCTCTCGTCTTTGGTCTCGATATTCCAGGCTGCCTGCAAGGGCTGCTTGGAAGCGCCGGAGCTGGATTTCTCGGCAGGAGAAAGCAGCACCTCGTTCTCAGCGCGTCAGGAAGGCGGGGCAGCGCAGGCGGGGTCCGCTCTGTGCTGGGCTCCTCGGCAAGTCTCGCTGCTCCGTCAATAAGGATGTCATACGAACTGGTCGTTAGCACATTCTTTACTGAAGTTCTCGGTGAAATCAAAACAATGGCCGCAGGGATTTTCCCAGGTTGTCATAGGTTTGATTTGTTTTGAGAACTCCGTATGCCTTATCAGGGGCTGGAGGAATATTGCTTGCCTAATTAGATGGCAAGCGTTATGACCTAATCAGATAACGCGTTCCTGTGCCGTGGTGTGGCTTAATCAGATAACGGGTTTTGCATCATGGGATGGCTGCTAGTTAATTGTTAACCAGAACAGGGTCAGGAATAGGGGGATCGATACAGAACCTATAGGAATACATCACAAGACAACTACAACACCATCTGAACTCCACCTAACCCAAGAGAAACCATGGGTAAGATATTGACATATAGGGGAGACCATAAGGGAAGTGAATGACGGGTAAAACATCTTAATGCAGTGAACATTACAAAAATACAAGCAAAACAGCGATCAAGGAATTACATAGAGAAGAAACAGTCAAACATGTTGAAACCAAATAACAAATCAAGTAGATTTTGAAGAATCCATAGCAACATAGTTGATGTATGAATTCCGGCAATATGGCTGGATCATCAAATGTGGTAGTCTTTTCCTTATAGGTGACCTTGAAAAGGCAGGGATGGATTAGTCCGAATCTGGCCTTTTTAAAATGCAATTGAGGGCGAAGATCAAGAATTTTTTTCCCTACGATCGGCTGTAACTTTAGCCACATCTTGAGAGAAAAATCGACGTTGACCCTCCCCAAAAAATTGTTTTTGGGAATTGACTGCAAACACAACTTGCTCACAATTTCTTCGGGCATTACAAGAAAGGTGCTGTGGTGAAGGAGTGTGCTGTGAACATATCCAACACAAATGCCATGCACATTGTTTAGGAATGCAGCTACTGCTGAATGTATTAATTATTATTGTTAATAAGGAAACTTGTTTATGTACTCAATGGACAGTAATACACTTGTTACCACAGTGATACACATTCTATAGAATATAGTGTTCATCAAAGATAATTAAAAAAGAAGCCAGAATCACCTGTATGATCAAAGTTACTTTTGTCGCTGAAAGTCTTTTAAAACAAATATTAAGAATTACATGTTTGCAAACGAAATATACATCAGGTGTGCTCTGCCAAATAACAAAAATTAAATTTCCACTCTGTTCTTTACAGATCTAGGCAAATCATTACAAATGCCACCTTATTGAAGGCAAGTATTAATGAAATGCTAACTTTCACTTTGCAGTTGGTCAAAATTATTGAGAAGTGGGGTATCGTTGCAGATAGAAATATATTTGTGTTGCTCATATGCATTTAGAGATTACTTTCTCACACCCTCACAAATGCTCCTGCCTGTCTACAGCCCCACATGATGTTTACACAAGACTATATTCCAGCTGCCAGAGGCTTTACCTGTGCGAGTGTGGACTCTGTAAATAGGGGGCGTAAGACAGTCACACAAGCATCTGTCAGAAGCCCATAGAGTGCCAAGGGATTGGCCTTTCAGGCAAGGTAAGCTTGTACAGAGGATATTTGCTGAGAAGGGTCTGAGAATGCATGTGCAAGCTGTCCAAAGAACACTTTCACAGTCAAGATACTGTTTCCATTATCTACAACCACCATACCTTCCCCATAGTCCCTGTGCCTTAGTTGTTCACTACAACACATGCTCCATCACACACATAAACACTCACACTTGAAAAAGGTGAAGAGGGAATCAATTACTTCACTGAAGAATGGGGTGTGAGGGACGGCTTTCGGCAGGAGGAAGAGGCTTTCATCAAGGTGTTAGCTTGCAGACACTAGACACACATAAGTCTATACAACAAATTATAAATAAAATGAAGACAGGTGTAGGAACAGAAAATCTTTGATATTCTTAATAGCGATATTACTTAGCTGAAAAAGCATGTTCTTGATATCGTTATTTGTGCATCACAATAGTTTTGTTTCACAATATTGCTTCCCTATATGTCTGTCTCCTGATGTTTACAACTCAATATTTTGTCCAAATACCGCACAAGGGACTATTTTCTCTCTGTCTCTCTTCATTCTCCCCACTGCCACTGGTGCTTTGGGTCCACCCTTCATGTCCAACATTTAAATTTGAGTGCTCACTGGTGCCCAGTATCCTTAACACTAACACTAACCATAGTGTGGCAGGTGGCTATCTTTTAATGTTGAATAAGGAAAACAAAAATGTTTTACTTTTGTGCATGGACATGTGGCACCAATCACATTTCAAGAGTTTTATCATAGTTTACCAAAATTAATAATTCGAATATGGCCATACATGCATGTACATGTATACGCATGCATGCCCACGTGATCATCTTTGATTGGTTTTTGCCATACTTGATTTTACTGGACAAAAGGCATTTTCAAAACCAATAATCCTGGACCCATGCCAAATCCTATTCACCTTAACCATGCTTGTTATAATTTATTTAATGTTGGGTTTAATGCAATGGTCAGTATTCCAGAAAGTCAAAGAGTATAAAAAATGTGCAGACCAAATAAAAGACAGCATAATAAGGGAAGGTAAACTTGCAGGTCACAAATCACTCTACTAAGAAAAGAGACTTCCTAATAAAAGTGTCCAACATAGGTTCAGGAGGTCAAATTCATAATTGATTTTTAAGAGAACCACACTATTGGGCTGTGTTTGGTTTGATACTGTGTTTGAGATAACTTCAAAATTTTACATATAGCCAACTCTCATGGACCTACATTGGATCTGTTTATGTGCAGGAAGGGCCACCTTTTTGCACTTAAACAATCATCCCTGCAGTGCATGCACCCTTACAACATGGCGGCAGGGTGCCTGCACTGGCAAAAGGCAGCATTTTTTGTACCAGCGCTAGGGGAAACACTTGGGTGCACCGTATTCTTGTGAATACAGCGCATCCCTGTGTTTTAAAAGGTCAGAGCGCAGCACTGCCAAATTTGGCACAGCTCCATGCTCCAACACTTTTTTGAAAATATGCCCCCTAGTGTTCAACACCAATCCAATGTATTTATCCATCTATTGAAAATATCGATTTGAAAAAGCTTTATTCGAGTTATACACTCATAAAAGCACAAACATGAAATTTAAAATTCGTACATTCAAAGCACATTGCATACATTTAAAAACATATTACAATTAAAATTCATATTTCGTACACATAGAATACATATTAATTATAGCTTGTGCAAGCTTTCTCAAAAAAGAATAAAATTTAGTACATGTTAAGAGATAGGGCCCTCCGCCTGATGGACCATGCCCACCCCAAGTATTTTGCTGTTCCTAGTGCAATGGGCATGTCGGTGGAGGTACAAATGATTCTCAACCCCTCAACACCACTTAGTACCCCAAGATTTCTACAAACAGGTGCCAGCCATAATTTCCTTGGGTTTGCATAGGCCTCATACAAAAATAAAAAGTGAGCAATACTTTCATTGATGGCACCACATGCCGGACAACACGAGCTACTGCTACTCCTCCAACTACACGTCAATGACCTCAGGGGGAGGGAACCTGCCCTTAACTGGAAAAATAATTTCCTATCTAACGGAACAGTTATACTGTCCCAATACTGTTCTAGTGCAGGTCTCACTTTAATTTCCATAAATCTACCCCCCATTGTTTCTGAGTTTACACTCCTCCAGAGCTTATGTTCAATATAATCCCAATAAATGGCCTTTATAGTATTTTTGCTAGGGAATACTTCCCCCAGGGGATTTTCCCAGAGATTAGAGATACCGAGCTCAGCAAGAACATCCCTGAGCATCTTCAGCCATGTAATTTTGTGAAAGACATCTGATTTAACTAGGGCTAAAAACCCATCAGCATAGTGTCTAATTTCTGGGGTCGTCCAAAGCCGCCTCCAATAAAGGATAGGCCTTAGTCGGGCACGGTCAGTAACCAATCTCCTTCCTAAATCCAGACCAAGTGGTATTAGTGGGGTACTCTGGGGGAGACTTGTTATTCCTCTCAGGAACCTGTTCTCAGATATTTGTAGGGTATTGAGCTTCTCAAAACCCCAAACTTCAGCCCCATAAAGGGCTGCACCCAAGGCTTTAGCATCGTAGACCATTAGGACTGGTTTTATAGGCCTAGTTTTCGATTTTGCTTGTTCTACCCGGAGCGCTCCTGAAATCTGCTGGTGTTTCAGTACCGCCTTCTCAATGTGTCGCGACAAACCTGGCTTACTCGATATCTCTACCCCTAGGTACGTAAAAAGATTTACTACCTCCAGCTTAGTATTATTCAGAGATACCCTTGGTTGGGATCGGCGCTTTTGTCCGAAAACCATCAGCTTTGTTTTACTAACATTAACTTCCAGACCTTGTTCCTTGCAAAACATATCAAATATATTCAAGGCTCGCTGGAGTCCTGCCGGGGTTTTGGACACGATCAGGGTGTCGTCAGCGAACATCAGGATAGGAACCCTGATGCCCGCTAGCGATGGTGCGTCTACCCTTGCATCCAGCATCCTATCCGCTATACCATTAATGAACAAGGAGAACAGCAGGGGTGCCATAGCACATCCCTGCCGCACACCCCGATCGACTGGAAAAATAATGGTAGATTCCCCGTTCCTCCCCCACTGGACTTTGGCGAAATTGCTCTCATGGAGACGCATTATTAATGTAAGCAACTCAGGTGGGACCCCTATCTTACTCAGGACTACCCACAACTTGCTCCTGGGCACCAAGTCGAAGGCAGCCCTCAAGTCTACGAATGCTACATAGAGGCTGCCTTCACCAAGAAGTACAGTCCCCCACCGTAGCATGGTAAATCGAAATATTTGATCTACCGTGCTGGTTGCCCGCCTAAATCCTGCCTGGTAGGGGGATAGAGCATTGTTCTCATCTACCCATGCCATAAGTTTGTTGACCACCATCTTCCCCACCACTTTTTGTATAGTGGCTATCAAACTTATCGGCCTATAGTTTGCCGGGAGTGACCGATCGCCTTTCTTATAGATCGGTATAATTATTGCCCCCTTCCATATTTCTGGGATTTTAGCCCCTTTAGCTAGAGCATTTCCCAGTAAGGTCACATACCTTGCCCACCGAACCTTATCATATTTAAATATATCTGAGGGAATTCCATCTAACCCCGGTGCTTTCCCCCCTTGTAGTGTTAAAATTACCAGTTCAGCTTCTTTATTTGAGAATAAGTCTCCCTTGCAAAATACCACTGGGATAGGTTCTATGGCCATTGTATCCCTATTCTCTGCATACTGGGGTTTAAAATACTCGACCCATGATGCCTCATTAACATTGTTATCTGGGTTGTTGGGGGTACCACCTCTGCCCCACTTCACAATTTTCCAAAAAAGTCTGGAATCTCTTGACCCAGAGGCTTCGAGTAGCTCCTCCCAATGCTCCTCATCCCACTGTTTCTTAGCCTTACGGATGTTATCATTGTATTGTTTCCTTGCTATACTGATCGAAGCCTTATCCCTGCTTTTAATTGCCCTACCCAACTCCAGTCTGGTTAACCTACACTGTTTATTAAACCACCTCGCCAATTTAATGGGTGCTTTTCTATTCGCCTTAACTAATTTAATGAAATGCGGTTTTATCAAAGAAAAGAATGTGTCGTGCATGTCTGTTGCTAAAGAGGAACCAGGTGTTACAGGATTTACTGTTTCCATGGCGGCAATGGCTTTATCCACCTCCAAGTTTATGTGGTCCAAGGAAGCCAGGTTTGCCAACACATTTGGCCATTTCACCCTTCGCGAGTCGTTAGCCATAACAGGTACGATCTCGCTACATGACTCTGTGTTGTCAGGCGTGGCCCTCCACCAGGAATGGGTGACACAAAGGGGATTATGATCGCTTTCTAATCTACCCTTAATTTCCATATCGCCTACACCACACCATAACTCAAGGCTACAAATGACATAGTCAATCCTGCTTTTATTGTGGCCATTGTCGAATGTGCAATTTCCTCCTTGGTCACTCTTTGTCCTGCCATTGAGGGCCCTCAGGCCATATTCCAGACATAACGCGTTCAGCAACAGTATATCTTTTGTCCACCGCTTGACTGGTATAAGATTTAGGTTTGGGACACCCCATTGTGCATCTTCCTCCTGCCCTATCGGATGTTCCGTATTTTCTAGGGGCTCGAATGTCCTGTTGAGGTCACCAGCCACAACCACTCTATTTCCCAGTGACTGTGATTCTAGGAAGGCGGATAGAGTGTCTAGGGTAGGGGAATTCCCAGCACATGTACCCCTAGCATAAATATTATAAATGTCTATCACACCCCCCTTTTCTGGTGATATTCTTAATAATTGTATATCCTTACAGCCTAAGTCAAGCACTTTTATTTTAACTTGTAAACTTTGCTTGATCCAGACTGTTAGACCTCCCATAGGTCTGCCCCTAGGGCCTCTACTCGCTGGTATACAAAAATTTAAGTAACCTGGGAGGAAGATTGGGTCCCAATCCCACGTCTCTTGAAATAAGCACATTTCAAACCCATTAACAAAATCTATCCAATGTTGTGACAGCAATCTAGTACTCAACCCCGCTATGTTCCACGAAAAAAACCTCCCCATAGTATTGCCTTTACAAATCCCCCCATCAATGACTGGCATAACCGGGAAGTTGGTCAAGCTCTCACAATCACCGCCCTCATCTAAAACAATATCTACACAATTAGCATCTTTACCATCATTTATACCCATAGTTGGTGGAAATCTGGGTTCACCCCCCATATCTTCCAAACATGCCATAATGCCCCCCCTCGTATTTCCATTTTCCCTGTTAGAAAACACTTCATCTAGATTGGACGTTACATCCCCATTTATTGCCAATGTTGTCTCCCAGATTTTTCCCCTGACCATATTATCCCCAAAATCAATAGGTTCAGCTGATTTCCGTCAACATCCCCACCTCATGTTCCCTAGCCCATCATAAGGGTTATATACCTGTTTATAACAGTCACTTGGTCCTTTGCTAGGGACAGAAAAAGGGTTAATAACTGCCCAAGGAGAGAGACTAGTTCTCACTGGCTCGTTGTTCCCCCCAAGATAAGTGGCCACCGGTCTTGGATAAAAAAAGGTAAGATCCACAACACCAATCCCACCAATGCTAATACTCCAACCAGGTCTCGTAATTAACCCTACTACCCTTGGGTCTTGGAAGTTAATTATAATACATTCGCCCCCCTGTTTTTTCAAGGTACTCCCTATCCAGTTGACCCTTCTAACCCCAATAATCAAGCCATCCACTCCCCCTGGCAAAGGTCTATTGACCCGTAACCAATGCATAGATTTGTTTTTTAACATGTCATAGGTTTCTCTTTGTCCTTCCAATAAGGGTGGAACATTGGTAAGGATAGCCACATAGGGGTAGGAATCAGGGGTGAGTTGTACCGGGGGTATCCTAGTCGGAAGTTTAGTCACATGGGATGTTGGTTGGCTACATTCTGGAACAACAAGGCATGGTGGGGCAACATTTGTCAATGCTTTAGTAGCCTCATTTCCTTCAGCTATACTATTTCCGTCCCTTGGAGGACCACCCCTACTTGTTGCCTGTGAAACGTGTAACATGTTAGTTCCAACACCGTTCTTACAGGGAGCGTTATCATTACTTGTCAATGAAAATATCACAAAACATTATTTTCCCAGTCCAAAAACCCTTGTCATTTTACCATTCATTCAGGAATCATCTGACTGTACTGTGCAATGGAACCAGCAGCAGTAAAGCTCTAACCAAATCAAGAAGGATCTAAAAGAGCATGAAATATCCATATTATAAACATATACCAGAAACGAGCTATGAAAATCTGTGAATATTGAAGGACACTATGGAAAACATTCATATATTCCTTTGAGAAACTCGCCTACTGGGCAGTCAAATGCATAAAAGATATTGGAAGGAATGCATGCAAATAGTCTAAATGACTGGCTGTCGACGGTCACCAACAGGCCAACTAACAGGGGTAACCAAGCTTCAACTTTTGTGGACCTTTAGTAGCTAGTACTAGGGGCTTGATTACCAACTTGGCAGACAGGGTTAATCACATGACAGATATCCCGTCCGCCGTATTACAGTTCCATTACAATTCCAGTATATCCTATGGAATTCACTCATATTGTGGATGGGGTATCCCTCACGTTTGTGACGCAGTATCCCATTCACCAAGATCGTAATCAGGTCCTAAGATAATAAGTGACCTATACGGCAGTTGTTCATAAACAAACCTTTAAAACAACTGTGAAAAGTATCCCTATTTTGGACATGGCCTGCTTAGTGCTTCATGCCTGATTTTGCTGGCTTTAGGATTCTGTGTGCTTTACCACTGCTAAACAGTAACAAAACACCTGTAACTTCCTTCATAAAACATGCGCCGTACTTTGGAACTCCTTGTTTAGTCTATTTAACTTCCCTATTAGTTCACTGTAAAGTGTTCCTATAATGCACCTATTATGTGGAAGGTTAAATGTCATAAGTGGGATTCAGTGTGTACACCTACATATGAGACCAAAATATGTCTTTTAGGAGCACTGCAGTGTTCTGGCCAGGCTGCAATTTGAATGGCCTCCTATAATACTTAGAATGGAAAAATGCCTTTGTCATGTACAAAAAGTCTATTTTTATTTTTTCATAGATCCCTTCTAAAGGCTTCCCTTTCAGTCCACGGGGCAGGTGCTAATATATAAAAATTGGGCATACCACAAATTGGTGCCAAAGACAGACGTGTCTGGTGGCAAGTGAGTTCCGCCATCTTGAAACAAAGGCTCCAAGCTAGTTTTATGGTAGTGCAAAGAGAAAGTGATGCAAGAGGAGGTGGGGGGCTCAGAGAAAAAGAAAAGAGTCGATGGTAGAATTTCCCCAGTCATTGGGTAGTGCACATGATAAATCCAAACGCAACCACCACCTCAAAAAAATATTCCTGGACCTGGGAAGACTAAAGAAAAAAGCCCTGCTGGCAAAAAAAACCTAACTGCTGCTGAAAGAGAACTTATTCAAGGCCTCGAGGACTCCTGCGTTCTTCTGGCACCTGGAGACTGAACTATTTTCCAATGGTCAAGTGGCTGGCCTCTGTGGAGTAGGTGTACAGTCAGCCACTGGAATGCTGCATCAACATTCGTTTCACTGGTGATAACTGGTAATCCACCTGAGATACATTCATTCAAGGAGAGACCATTGCTGCTGGGAATGCTGAGCTATGGGCGCGACGCTGTTGGCAAAAGGAATTAAAACGTATATGTACCACGCCTGGAGTTGTCTTCCCTGCAGTGACGCTAATTAACAACGATCCCAGCACCATTGTCAGAATCGCCATGCTGCCCCAACTACTGTCATTCTGAGTGCTGAGTTACTGGGACTCGGTACTGCAGTAAAGAGTTATATCAACACACAAGGATCTATTTCTAAACATAATCAGCCTGATTCATGAAGCGAAATAGCGCCCGCAATGGCTGCGAAAACGCAATTGCGGGTGCAAAACACGGAATCGGCATTCAAGTACGAAATAGCGAATTCGCAAAAAAATAATAGCGATTGAAATAGCGATTACGCTATAATAGTCGCAGACTCCGGGTAGTCGAGCATTAGCGATACGGAAATAGCGACCAACCACGGAATCTGCGAAAGGAATAGCGAAACGCAATATTGTCTCAATCGGCATTCATGAAATAAATACATTAGCGAAAAAGCGCTAATTCGCACGTTTGCGCGGCGCAATTTAAGGACAACTCAAAGCAGGTGGTAACCATAAAAGCCATGATTAAGTAAAATTTTAAAAACTGTTGGCCAATCACCAACAGGTCCAGGCCTGACCAATCACACATAAGGACATTCAGCAGCAGCATTAGGCGTTCCACAATGCCTGGGATGTACATGGTGGTGAGGCGGCGAAGGCTACAGCGAGCAGCACGGAGGAGACGCATGAGGCAGGCAAGGATTTACCGGCAGCGGGTCACCTTGCTGGGCCAAACCAGAGAACAGATTTATGCAAAATACAGGCTGAATGGGGAAATGATCACCTGGCTGATACAAGAACTCGACCCCATCATGCAGCACCCAACAAGGCGAAACAATTCTGTGCCCACACATGTGCAGGTATTGTGCAGCCTGCACCTCCTGGCCTCCGGCAGTTTCCAGGGCATAGTAGCCGCTGCTGGGGGGATATCCCAGCCCACCATGTCACGCTGCCTCCACACTTTTGTTGACGCCATGCTCAGCCAGCTCCACCGGCACATCACATTTCCCACGAGCCAACAGGAATTGGACCTGACAAAACTACAATTTTATAATGTCGCCCATTTTCCCCATGTCCTCGGCTGCATAGACTGTACCCACGTCGCCATCTGCCCACCAGCTGGCACGGAGTATATGTACCGCAACAGGAAGTCCTACCACTCCCTCAACATACAGATGGTCTGCAATGCCAAGACCATCATCACTGACATTGTGGCCCAGTACCCAGGGAGTACCCATGACTCCTTTATCTTCAGGCACAGCGGACTCCACACATGACTGATCAGGGGAGAGTTTGGGGAAGGACACCTACTTGGTAAGTACACTTTGTCGACAATGTCACATTGCAATGAAGTAACTGCGCTGCACAGGCAATCAACATCTGCTCCTCTCATTCAGGTGACAGTGGCTACGCCCTACGGGAATACCTCCTGACCCCTTACCTCAACCCTGCCACACCTCAGCAACGGCGCTACAATGTTGCGCACATCCGGACAAGGAACTGTATTGAAAGGACATTTGGCCTGCTCAAGAGCAGGTTCCGTATACTGCACAAGACAGGTGGGGCCATGTATTACAGTCCTGCAGCGTGCTGCCGCATTGTGGCTGTCTGTGCAATGCTTCATAACATTGCAACCAAGCGCCGGATACCAGTTGACATCTCAGGCAGTGAATCTGAGGGGGACGACCGGCCACCAGCACATGCGCACCATGCACGCGGGGAGAACCCAGCTGAAGGCCACAGACGTCGCAACCACATCACAGCTAACAATTTCTAGCCCACCCCCTTCCCCCACCCCACATATCACAATTGCATGCAAAATGTAATGATTACACAAGGCGAATGTGTGCAGCAAAATAAATGTATTTGTTTGATTCACAAGAAAAAAGGGTCATGGTATCAACTATTTACAAATTACAGTATTCCTGCATACTGCATGTGAAGGTTCATGGCAGGCTTAGCGTCAGCCTGCGCCAGTGTCCCTCACACAATGTCATTGGCGCCTCCGGCGCGTAATGCCCAGGCGCCTGTGATGCTCTTCCTCATCCTGGGCAGCTGTACCAGGCGTTGCCCTGGTGCTGCGCCTAGGTGGCGGGACCTGCGTGGCAGAGTGGCTGCTCACGCTGGAGGCACCCTCACTCGCATCGTCTCCCCCTACAATGGCCGGTAGCACAGGTGTATGCAGTGCGGTCACGGCGGTGGTCAAGTGCTCCAGCACCCGGGTTATGTCCTTGCAGCACTGGACCAGTTGGTGCTGCTGGGTCAGAGAGCGCCGCGACAGCTGGGTGGTGGCATTTGCTGCCACATAATTTGACCTACTATAGGCCGACAGCCGGCTCATCAGCTGGTGGTGGCGCCTGCTTGCAACACTGCGGTGCTTGACGAGCGCTGCAGTATTGTCCTCCATTGCCGCCGTCATGCGGTCCATGGCCGCCGTCATGCGGTCCATCCGCTCTCCGACTCCCGCCACATTGCGGCCAATTTTATGCAGCTGGAGCTGGATGGCTCCTTGCTGCTGCGACTGGCGCTGGTGGATTCGGAGCATGCGCCGCTCCACGCTCATGCAGGCATGGAGATGCCCATTGCCCCTCCTGCTGTTCGGCCGCTGTGTTGCGGATGTGGCTGGCCCAGATCTGGTTGCACGAGCTGCAGGTGGTGTAGCAGCTGGTGTTGCTGGTGCGGCAGGAACTGGAGGCACATTGGTGGGGTGCCTGGCTCTGGCAGCCGGTTGGCCGGCAGATGTAGGAGCACGTACGGTGGGGGGCCTGGCCTTGGCAGCCGGTTGGCCGGCAGATGTAGGAGCAGGTACGGTGGGGGGCTGGCTGCTAGTGTTGGTGCAGCGGCAGATGCAGGAGCAGGTACGGTGGGGGGCCTGGCTGCTGGTGTTGGTGCAGCGGCAGGGGCTGGTGGCTGGGTTTCGGGTAGGGATTACTCCTCCTGGGCCTCCTCATCAATCAGCAGCCTCTCGCTGTCACTGCTATCATCGCCACCTGTGAGGGTAAGTGGATACTCATTAGGTGCATGTGACTGTCAGACGTGCAGATGTTACATGCATGCTGGGTGTCATTCCCTGGATGGCTGTGGATTTGCGCACTTTGGAACCTTTCTGGCCGCATTGTGGTACTACTACATTGTGGACATACTACGTCTCCCACAATGCTTCTGGGCATTTCCTGATGCACAACAAAGGCATGACTAAGGGCCAATGAGTGAGCCTATTTGGTCAGGGACGGTCATAGGGGACAGGGTCGCAGTCGCATGCCACTTACCTTGGGTGTCTTGGGTGGGGCGGGAGGAGTCCAGAGGGGTCACGCCAACACACGCCTCCCTCTCCAAGGTGTCCTCAACCTGGTCCTCCAGGGGTGTGTTGGGTGGGACAGTCGGTCCGCCACCTCCAGTGCCCGATGCCTCACCAAGGCGCTCCGCCACCCTCTCCTTGGCACGCCCTCGGAGGTCGTACCAGCGCTTCTTCAGCTCCTCCAACGACCTGTCCGCCACGCCCACAGAGTTTACGCTGGAGGCTATCCCCAGCCAGATCCTCCGCTTGTCCTGCTCTGGGACCTTCCTGGAGTTGGCACCAAAGAGCCGGTCGTGGTTGGCCACCACCCCTTCAATCAGGTTCTCGAGCTCCTGCTCGGAGAACTTGAGCTTGCGCTTGCGGCCAGCGCTGTTGCTGGGGCCAGGGACAGGTTCCTCGGACATGGCGGTCGCTATTTCTGCCATTTCTGGAGTCGCTAACGGTGGTTTAGCGTCTGCTTTCCGTCGTGCACACTCGAAGGATAGCGTCACTGTGGTGTTTGGGGTTGGGAACTGGCTGCTTCCTGGTTGTGATGTCATCACGGTGCTCGGAATGCGTCTTCCCGTTTTCCAGATCCCGCGAGAATGCGACTCGCATTCCCGATCGCACGGGATAGCGAGTCGCAATCCCGTGCGATCGGGATTGCGAGTCGCAATCCCGTGCGATCGGGATTGCGAGTCGCAATCCCGATCGCAGGTAGCCGGGAATAGCGATTTTTCTGCGTTTTTTGTAGGTCGCTAACGGCTTTAGCGCCCGCGTGCGAGTCGCTATTTTTTCCCCGAAAAGTACATGAATGCCGTTTTGCGTTTCCTCAATAGCGAGTCGCTATTAATCGCTATTAGGGACACGCAAAACGGCCCGTACATGAATCAGGCTGTATGTTCCGACTGGAATGAATTCATAGGAAAACATGATATTTGTGCCTTTCAGGAAACCTGGGCAATGGATCTTCCTTTTTACCCGGGTTATTTAAATTATTGCATTCCTGCTACCCAGGGTGTTAGGGGCCGCCCATCATGGGGCCTCACAATCTGGGTCAAGCAAGACATGGGTCTTAAGATCCGGGTCCTACCTTTTGATTCCAATGACATTCTTGCACTTATGGTGACTCTTGGGCCTCATGGTACTTGTGCCTTAGTGAATGTATATGCTAGAGGTCGGAGTGGGGGACGAAGATCAGAAACCATCCATGCCCTGGGTGAATTGCTGGAAACCATCCCAGTGGATTCTGGTGTTGTAGTTGTTGGTGACTTAAACACCACTTTCGAACCACTCGAAAATTGAGATAATTATCTAGTGAGAGAAGAGGTTGAAAACGGGGGGGTCCCAGCATTGGAACTAAACACGATTAAACGATGGACCGAGGCCACAGTTCAACTAAAAGCACTGTGCCTGGAGCACGGCCTTAGGGCAGCCAATGGCCGGTCCATTTTGGATAGACAAGGTTTTGATACCTTCCATAACAACTACCATTCCAGCCCTATTGACTACCTCTTAGTCAGTTTTAATTTATGGTACACTTTTGAGGACATGACCATACACACACACATAGAGAGCGATCATGATCCGCTCTGCTCACTAAGGGCCATATGTATCATTAAAATTCGCATTCGCAAAGGCCGAAGTTCGCAGAATTTCGGCCTTTGCGAATGCGAATTCGCAAAATGATATGTATGAAGTAAAATCCGGTGCAAAGTAAGGAATCGCAAAATTTGCGATTCCTTATTTTGCGATTGCATTTAAGGAATCGCAAATTTTGCGATTCCTTAAATGCAATGTAAGAAGCCAAAAAAAAATTCTAAATGGCCTTAAGGAATCGCAAATTACATCCAACTTCTAGTTGGTGGTAAGTTGCGAATTCCTTGAAAAATGCAAATTTTTGCATTTTTAAAGTGCCATGTGACGCACATACATGCCCTTAGAGCATGTATGTGTGTCACATGTGCACCCATGCATGTTTCAGGGGTGCAACAGGGTGTCCTTTGGACACCCCTGCACCCTTGAAATTATTCTCAATTTGCGATTAGCAAATTGCGAATCGCAAATTGAGAATAACTTCTCATTCATTCCTATGGGCCTCCTGGAAAGTATTCCTTAATTGCGAATTCGCAACTTGCGAATTCACAATTAAGGAATATCAAGAAATCGCTAAATAATTGCACATTTCTTGATACATACCAATTAGCGATTCTGAAATAGCAATTTCTTAAAAATCGCTATTACAGAATAGCTAATTTGTACATTGATACATATGGCCCTAAGGATCTTAGTGTCCCAAGGCACTGGCTACCTTATCCACACTATGCGATGTCTTAGTCTCTAACAATATGCGCTGAGTTAAATGGCCTAAAATCCTAACATGTCCAGAAACATTAACCATAATAAGCAGTGAGCTCGAATTTACAACTAAACTGATGGAGACTCGCACTTTACCCTTGAATCGGCCATAGAATTCACAGAGCTGCACAATTTACTTTTTTCAAAGATACGCTGTCACTTTCAAAAACAAAGCAAGTTCAGGATGAAGCATAACCTGCCTAAATACCAATGGTACAACCATGAGTGCAAAAGTGCACGTAAAAACCTTGGTGGGGCAATTAAGTTAGGGAGTGGGGACTGGATGAGAACTGCTAGGCCAACATACAAGAAAGTGATTAACTGCGCCAAAAATCCTAGGATGAGGAAAGATGGCAGGAATTAAAGTCCGCCAGCGATAGCAAACACTCTAAATGGTTTTGGAATGTGGTTAAATGGGACAGGTTGAGGAGTAGCACAGTCACCGGATAACCACGTTGACCCCGATGCGTGGGTTGATTTTTTTGCCACCCAATATGTCGAGGAAGAAATTGATGGTGGGGTACCATCCCTAATCCACCATTTCCCCTTCGCTATAGTTTTTAACGAGGAAGACGTCAGTCGTGCACTCAGGGCCCTAACTGGTGGCAGAGCACCAGGCCTAGATTGCATTCCTGCAGACATTTTCTTGCACGTCAAGCCCAAATGGTCTTCTTCCATACTTCTATTTGCCACCGCCATATCCCAAGAAGCATCAATTCTGCATACCTGAAGGGGGGAGGGGGAGATAATACCCATTTACAACAAGCATTGGAAATGCAATAGGTCTTGCATTAGGAAAGTTTGAGCGATTGGTATTGTAAATGACACTTTTTTATTTATGTGTTGGTTTTGAAAATAGCAAAATTAATAGCTTTGTCAGTTACAATGTCAATAGTTTTAACTTTTGCAAATGTGACACCTATAGCATTTGTAATGCAATGTGTGTTGTATTTACGTGACTTAGATGTATTGATATTACAAATAACAATGGCTTTTAATTTTGTAAATAATTATTACTTAAATAAAATTTATTGTAATTTATAATGGCAATAGCTTAAACGTGTGTAAATAACTTTTGTGAAGATTATGTTCAGTGTATTTTATTGTGATGAAAATCCAAGAACATTGCATTTGGACCTACACACACAGAGCCACACACACACACACACACACACACAGACACATATAGATGTGGTGGTGGTGGATCTGGGGGATATGGTGGTGGTGGATGTGGTGGTGGTGGTGGTGATGGTGGATGTGGTGGTGATGGTGGTGGATGTGGGGGTGGATGTGGTGGTGGAGGTGGAGGTGGTGGTGGTGGTGGATGTGGTGGTGGTGGAGGTGGTGGATGTGGTGGTGGATGTGGTGGAGGTGGTGGTGGTGGATGTGGTGGTGGTGGATGTGGTGGATGTGGTGGTGGGAGTGATGGTGGTGGGTGTGGTGGATGTGGTGGTGGTGGATGCGGTGGTGGATGAGGTGGTGGATGTGGTGGTGGTGGTGGATGTGGTGGTGGTGGTGGATGTGGTGGTGGTGGATGGAGTGGTGGTGGTGGATGCGGTGGTGGTGGTGGATGTGGTGGTGGTGGATGCGGTGGTGGTGGTGGATGCGGTGGTGGTGGAAGTGGTGGTGGATGTGTTGGATGTGGTGGTGGATGTGGTGGTGGATGTGGTGGATGTGGTGGATGTGGTGATGGATGCGGTGGATGTGGTGGTGGATGTGGTGGGTGTGGTGGATGTGGTGGTGGATGTGGTGGTGGATGTGGTGGTGGACGTGGTGGTGGATGTGGTGGATGTGGTGGTGGATGTGGCGGTGGATGTCATGGTGGATGTCATGGTGGATGTGGAGGTGATGGTGGATGTGGTGGTGGATGCGGTGGATGTGGTGGTGGTGGATGCGGTGGATGTGGTGGTGGTGGATGCGGTGGTGGTGGTGGATGCGGTGGTGGTGGAAGTGGTGGTGGATGTGTTGGATGTGGTGGTGGATGTGGTGGTGGATGTGGTGGATGTGGTGGTGGATGTGGTGGATGTGGTGGATGTGGTGGTGGTGGATGCGGTGGATGTGGTGGTGGTTTACTTGTCTCCTCAACTGAGTAGCCACCATGTCGAATTTTGGACTGACATATTCTGAGTCAGAAGTAGCAGACATCCTGTCGGATGCTAATTTGTTTGCTGATCCAGCAATTTCACAGGTGATAGCCCATACCTCTGAATGGGAAAAGCTCACAGAAATTAAACGTGATAGAATACGGACTATTCTCCACGGGACAATACTGAAACAGTACCTCCTTAAAAACGCAGCACCACGAGGACTTCTAGTTACGAATGCTCCTCGTATTTTTTTGAATGATGCCACCTTTAGAAAAGAATGGGCCATGATCGCGTGGCATTGCACCCGTGACTGGCTCGTTCTGATTATTAAAACTGCCCTAAGACTTTCCGATGCTCTACAGGTGGAAATTCAGGAGACTGAGTCTCAATTCAGAACAACAATAACTGGCTACAAAAAGAAGCTTGAAGAAATAAACAAAGAACTTAATGAGTATAAGGATAACTTGATGCAAGCTAAGGTGAATAAATTTCAGAAAGACCTAAAAAAATTTGAATTCGAGAAAGTCTATCCATACTCTGCTATCTCATTCACACCACCCACTAGAAATTCAAACAATAATGATCAGTCGGATGACTACGCGTCCAACAGTAGTGGATCCAGCACTGGGTCCTACCAACAAGGCAAAAGACGAGGTAACAGGGGAAACCGCAACAACAGGGGACGCCAGGGCTTCCACAACCAGCCACCAAGATGGCCAGCACCACCGCAGATGCCAGTTATGGGTAACCAATTCCCCTTTCACCAACCACCGTACCCGATGATGGGTTGGAACCCAGGCTTCATGCCACCCCCTGATTTCCAACAACAATACCGCCAGCCTTTTTTAGACCTGGGCCGGAGGGGAAGACGGAAGAGAAGAGGGACAAATCAACCGACGAACCATGTGTCGTGGGAAGACAACGATGCGGTGAGCAACCACACCCGCAACAGAGAACAACAGCCGGGAACGAGCGGCCTTTAAGTCTAATAACTAACCTTTCGGACAAAGTGTTGTCCCCTACCGAAGTCAAGGTCCTTGAAAGAGGGCTTGGTTTCGTCCCAACGGAACGCCCAGATAAATTTAAGCTCCACTGCGAGCTTGCGGCTTTTTTCAAAAAGCTCAAACTCAAGGCTTTCTTCGAAGGGAAGGAAGATCCGAATGAAATGCCGCGAAAAGGAGACACTGGACTGAGATTAAGCTCGACTTTTATCCCCCCTTCTCAGTCAGTACCAGCTGCCATCACTGCTTTTGAGCAAGCAGTATTTTTGGACCTCGAAACCTACCAGGACACCCCGTCCTTTAATAATTTCAGTGCGGCAGAACATCATGCACTGAAATCACTGCAAAATTATCAAAATATCACAATTAAGCCAGCGGACACGGGCGGAGGCCTGGTAATACAAAATACAGTTGACTACGAGAAGACATGCCAAACCCTTCTAGATGACAGAAAGAACTACACGCCCCTATCAAGGGATCCAACACCAGATCTTAGAATACGAATCAACACTCGAGTCAGGAGAGCGGAAGAGATGGGAGAGATCTCCAAAAATGAAGCAGATTTCCTCAGCACGAATGAAAGTATCACTCCTTACTTTTACACGCTACCTAAGACACATAAAAACCGGTTACCACCACCAGGGAGGCCCATCGTGTCGGGCATAGGCTCATTATTAGAGCCCTTATCACGCTTTTGCGACCACTTCCTTAAGCCGATTGTCCAAAGTACCCCCACCTATCTCAAAGACACCAAGAGCCTCCTCCAACTGCTCCAAGATCTAGACCTTACAGGTGATACAGTGACACTGGTCACGTTAGACATCGAGAGTCTGTACACCAGTATTCCCCAGGATGACACCATCAAGGTCCTGGGGACGGCTCTAGACTCAATAACTTGGAACTATCAGACATCAAAAAGTTTCATCTTGGATTGCGCTACAATAGCGCTGAAGGAGAACTTCTTTTCCTGTAAGAACAATCTCTACCTGCAAACCACTGGGACGTCAATGGGCAGTACTTTTGCCCCTAGTGTGGCGGGCCTGTACGTCGCTGATTTCAAGGCGAAGTACATCTTACAACCCAACAGCCCCCACACTAGCTCCGTAAAAATCTGGAAACGCTACATTGACGACGTCCTGGTGGTATGGACAGGTAGTAACGCTCAGTTACAGGCCTTCCTCACCTGGATCAATACACTTGACCCGAACTTGAAATTCACTTTTGAAATAAGTCAATCCGAAGTGACCTTTCTATGTGACAATAAAAGTTACCGGCACAAGACTCACCACAAAAACATACCAGAAACCCACTGCTCGGAATAACCTTCTGGAATTCACAAGTTTTCACCCTCGCCCATGAAAGGAGATTTTGCCATATGGCCAGTACTTACGGATAAGACGTAATTGCTCGGACCTCCAAGATTTCAAAACGCAATCTGCAGAGCTTCCCGAAAAATTAAAATCGCGAGGCTACCCTGTGTGCACTCTAAATAAAGGTTACAAAAGGGCTTGTAACCAGCCACGGGAAGCACTCCTAGAAGATAAGGTCCCTAACATTGAAGACATACCGCTTACGTGTGTAACTACATATAGTACTCTGTCAAATCACATGAAAAAGTCAATCAATAAAAATTGGAGAATTTTGTCCAGCATTAAAAAAGACTGGGAGAAGCCACTATTCTCTTTTAAGAAAGAACGAAGCTTGAAAGACACTCTGGTACACACACAACCAAAATCTACAGACCCCGAGCCATAGAAAGATCTATTACTGATATTTGGGGACTACCGAGGGTTACTGGACACTTCCCCTGCACGAACTGCAGTGTCTGCCACCTCACATCACATTCAAAAACATTGGAGCTTGAGCCAAGAAAAATCTGGACGCAAAGAGACCACACGAATTGTAACACAAAAAACGTGGTATACCTAATTACATGTCCCTGTGACCTACGGTATGTAGGAATGACTAGCCACAAGGTGAAACACAGGATTTGCGAGCATCGCTCCAACATAAGATGTAAAAAGGTTAACTACAAAAATGAGCAGACATTTCTTGGAACTGAATCATACAACCAACGATATGCATTGGACAATCATTGAACATTTGAATAGCAGCAGTGACATGATCAATCGCCTCTTTGAGAAAGAACAGAGGTGGGTCTACAGACTGGGGACACACCTCAACGGTTTGAACGACGATATCCCCTGGAATACTGTGATCAAATAAATTAGCTAGTCCGATATTGGTCAATGGAGTTCTCTTAATCACCCCTTATTTTAAAGTTTAGTATAGTGCATGCTCCACCTCACCCATAGCCTAACATGATAACTAGCGTTCCTTATTGTGTAAGCAGTAGTCCTTTTGGATTATGAAAGGGTCAACACGAGCATAATTATTACTTCTGTGCTCCCTTAATACAATTGCGCTATCTCAACGTTACTGAAACAGAACTTAATTACCAAAATACTTCACATGATAAACATCTTCTGCGGAGCTTGACATAATCTCTAAGCTCGTCCAGAAGCACCCTCTTCGTGTTTACTTGCCGTCACCTAGCAACCTCCTTTCAGCCAGTCCCGCTCACGTGACCCTAGCGTCACTAGCCCCCCTGTATCCTGATAGGCTGATACAATCCGTGACGAGGCATCGCTCCAGGCCACGCCCACCCGGAAGCATTCGCTGCCTCGCTGTTTCACTAACATAAACGGCTACCGTACGCCGCCCGGACATTTTCAGGGTCCAGTCCGAGGGCGATGCAGGTAGACTGAGGGTGCCGAGCGTCAAGGGCGTGAGTAAATCCTCCAGATCCATGTGACCATAACCACAAAGCTAAGTACCGACTTTGCTACGAGTGTTCACTCGTATTTACAGTTATGTCATGTCTTTTTCTTTGATTTCGACACTGAACAGGGTGTGCCAAATAAGCTCCCACCCCCCTCCTGAGATCCATGGTGATTTATTTTAACACCAGAAAAGTGAGACATTTTAATTTATTTTGCTTACCTGTTGCGATCGAACTGTGACATTTAACTTGATCGCTAACCTTGAAGTCTTCCTTCATGTTTTTAATCACAGTCACACGTAGCTCAGATCACGCATAGTGCACAGCACTCCCCAATGTTAACAGCTATGTACCCAGGGACAATAGGTGGTGATAAAAATAACGCTAATCTACCACAATTGTCTCTTTGCCACTGAATGGAGCACCATAGACCTACAGCAACATTCAGTATCAATACTAAATGTTTGTTATGTCTTATATGTATGTCTATGTCCCCCCTTTTTCCTTTCCAGGTGCAGAAACCACTAAATCGAAGCCTCCTAAACCAGGAGTTATTAGGAAGCCATTTATTCTTCCTAATTTTTTGCACTTTTCACCATTTTGTTCAATTTTCACTTTCACGCCCCTAGGTAAGGGTGGGCCTTAGCGCGTCCATACCACCAGGGTATAGAACACTTTTAGTCCTGAAGAATTGCCAGGTAAAATCACACCGTTTCGATGGCAAGAAACATGTCGACTGATGCATAGGAATCCTCCACTCAACTTAATGTGGACTGCTTCCATACACATAATTTTAACTATTGTCTTCTGTGGTCATAGAATAAAAATTTCCGTGTCTACACTACTGACTTTTTTATACCCTCATCACTCACTAGCTTAATCCTACACAACACGCCCTTAACTCACTATCCCGCTCCGCAGTAGATCTGGCGTTGTAGCACACCAAAGAGACACTCGGTCTCTTTGGTGGAGCCCGATGATGAAGCATGTCATCACTAGGTGGTGAGTGAGGGCTTTCTTTAAACGTCCCAGTGAGGTCGTCTCATAAGCTTGAGTTTGTTGCTCCCTACTGTGGCAAAACCTATTTCTCAAGACACTCTTTTTTTGTTTATAAATGAATGACCGGGGATTAAGAGTGTCACACGACTCTCCCTACCTCTCTTTTTGTTGAAGCATAAAAAACACTAATCACATCTCGCTACGGATCACACATGGTGTCGGGTACAACACTGGCATGGGTGTATAAAAATCATTACTTTGGGAGGATTGAAAGAGCTCAGCCCAGAGAAGGGAGAGTTCCCAGTCTGTCCGGTGAAATCTGATGAGCTGCAGAGCTATGTAGAGTAGCAAAAAAGAAGTTGCACTGCACCATGCAGAGAGCATCGCTCCTTAAATGTGAAGTTAAAGCGGCGCAGTTTATAAATAAAGGCCTATGTAAAATATAAACAAAAACTGATTCTTCCGAAGTGGCAAGCATGAGGTGTTGGTCGAAGGCACGAGGAGATTGTACCCACAAGTGGCAAGGAGACAGCTGAAAGAACAAGACGGAGGGCATTGCTGTGGGGAGGGGGGAGGAGAAATGCGACACGGCGGGCAGGGGAGGGGGCGGAGCAGGGAGAGCGGCATGAGGGTGTGAAGCAGCAGGGGCCTTTGAAGTGAAGCTAAGCTTCACTTCAAAGGTGTGGGAGGAGTGCGGCTGAGGCAAAGCGCACGCTGGGGGAAGCTTGTGGGGCGGAGCGGAAAGAGCTGCTGGGGAACAGATGGCGATTTGATGATGTGCACGCGCATTTTAGGTCAATGCGCTTGCGCATTTACCTAAAAGTGCACGGGTACAGCACCACATCGCCAAGTTGGGTAAAGTCTGTTTAAGTCCCTATAGTCTCGCTCTGCTCAATGAATGCGCATTGAGAGGCGAGACCTAAAAAGGGAGATAAATCCTTGCCTGGTAACTATAAGCCAATTAGCCTTATAGATTGCATGTAGAAAGTGGTGGCAAGGTCCAGGACTGGATTGATGATAATGCTGCTCTCTCCCCTCTACAGGCAGGTTTCAGGGCCTGCATTAGCACCATAGATCAGGTGTTCCACTTTGTTCTTATTTACTGGCGTATAGTTATCCTCGGCAAGGGCAGCATGTACGCTGCCTTTTATGATTTAAAATCCGCCTTCGACATGGTATCTAGGAATAAATTGTGGGAGGTCCTGAAGGAGATGGGGCTGCCTTTAGATCTGCTTTCCCTAATTGTCTGTCTCCATGAGGACAATTATGCACAAATACGGTGAGGGTGGCAGGAAATGAGACTGATCCTTTCCCTGTGCACAAGGGCGTTTGTTAGGGATGCGTGCTAGCACCGACTCTGTTCTCTCTATTTATAAATGGTGTTGCAGATTTCCTTGGTGCCATTCACACTGACGCCCCTGTTTTAGCTGGAAGGAAAATTCCCATCCTCATGTTTGCGGATGATATGCTGATAATCTCCAAAACACCTAATGGATTGCAGAGTGCCCTCAACCGCTATGAAGAGTTTTGTCTTTTAAGCGGCCTTAAAATCAATGCTGCAAAACTCATGGCATTTAACCAGCATCGATCTTTCAGGGGGAAAATAATGATGAATGGGCTCCCCCTTTGAGCAGATGGACGCTTTTGTCTATCTGGGCATCAAACTTCATAAGGACATGAGGTGGAAGCCCCACATTGAAGCTATGGCACTAAATCACCGACGGTTAGCAAAGGAAGTTAAGACCTCTCTGTGAAAAATCATTAGCCCGGCTCCTCAAATTTAGGGTAGCAAAGTGGTGAGTTCAGCCCTCTTTGGGGCTTAGCTGTGGGGCTAGAAAACCTGAATCAGCTCAAATTAGCAGAGAACGCATTTTTAAGAGCAATCACTAGCCTCCCACAGAGCACACCCACTATAACCCTAAGGAATTATCTGGGTATGAAAGCTCTAAAGGACCATGCTAGGCTTCGCCCAATTCTATACTGGCGACAACTATGGGTCATGCACGTACTGTCAGTATACACTGAGGGCTTAAGGGATGTTACTAATTTGGTTCAATTTCATAAAATTAGTTGGATCCGAGATCTGAGAGACACACTTTATAAAATGGATTTATCACATTTGTGGGATCTCCCCTTCACTTAGACATTCCCTTTGAAAAACATCCTCAGAGATATACATTAGGAAATGGTTGCACAAGAAGAATTCAGATCTCACGACCCTTCCCCACTCATGGGGCTCTTTCTTCAAATCAAACCATGCCCGAGCCAAGAGCCATATTGGGATAAAATCACAAAGCCTTTGGATCGGAAACTTTACTTCCAATTTAGATCTGGCACTTTGCCGTTGACGTTTTTCTCATTCAAATGGTCTTGCACCGGAGATAATAAATGCCCTGTCTGCGTCAAACAAGAAGAATCATATTCCCATGTGCTCTATGCCTGCCGTGCTTACGTGAGTCCGCTGAAAGTTTGGCTGACCCAGCTCTGTAAGAATCTGGGCACATGATTATACAAAGAAGCCTTACGAATTCTACACTCTGACCCCTCTCCCAGGTATGCAATCCCTGTGGCCAAGTTTTTGAGGTGGATGTGGCAGATCCGTTCTAAATTAGCCAAGGCTAGTAATTTCCATCTCTGAAACCACTTCATATCCAACACGAATATAGGGGTAGATTTGGCTAAGTGGGGTGCTTTTAAGCTCAACCTGGCGTGTTAGACCGATTTCATTCAATGTGTTATTTTTTAGCCCTGTTTTAATATCTAATTCTTGAAAATATGGCTTTACTTGCCTTTTGCACAAATGTGTTAACTTGGATTTTAACTTCGATCTTAACTTTAGTATTCTGGAGCTACTTTTAATCGATTTGTTTTGATCTGTATGTGCTTTTATGACTTGCTCAGTCGAATAAAGCTATCTTGATGATGATGATAATGTTCCCCTGTTATATGGGTTTTCATTGTTGTCTGTACTAAGATTTTATTGGGATGTTTTTGTGGATCATTGGCTGTATAATTGGAAGGAATATATATGTATATTGAAACTTACAATTTATTGTTTTTTAATATCTCACAACGGTGTATATTTCTTTGTCAGCCTTGAAAAAGCTGGGTGTCCGCAAAACATGTGTTAGCTGTCTGTGAAGATGATTTGATGGAAACTGGAGAAGAATAAACATTGTAAAGATACATTGATAATTTTTTTAATCTGTGTTCTATAAAATATGGATGGACTATGATTTGAAATAAAGTATTGGACGTTTATGAAAAATACTTTAGTTGGTATCTTATCACCTCTGAATTAAATCTAATTATATTGATCAACACAAGGATGTATAAAAGGCAAGACCGACTGTTGCAACTGCCTGCCGGTAGATGTGTCAGTGAGTTAAAGTGCCAGCTTACATCAATAGCGTCATTGGCCTATAGCATAGGTGGATTCAAGCAACTAATGTGTATGTCAGGCCTGTTTGCGTTATTGCGTTCCCCGCTCTGTGACAACCCAATCTCCATGGCGTCCCTACGTTGCAACTATCTTAGCAATGTGAACAGATGGCACAATTACACAATTATACTTGCAATCATCCTGATCCTTCTGGAAGTGTTTAAACTGAATCAAAAAGAAGAGAAATTGATTGAGCATGCACTTTAAGAAATAGTAAATGATATTTAGTTTCCCATTTTATGGCTCATACCGCAATCTAATATCAAGGCAACCATCAGAAGCACTCACTCACTGCGTGCATGCTCCAGTTTGTACAAAGGAGAAACTCATATTTACTTACATGTAGCATTTTACTTAGGGTGAAGGGAATGACTCATCCACACTTTTACTTAATTGACAGCAGTGGAAAAAGGCGTTTGATTGAGGCATACTTGGTAGCCACTGGTGGTGATGTATTGACCTAAAAAAAAAAGTGGCACTGGTGAATAAATTAGGACCAGAGAGCACATCTATTTTGAAAACTGTTCTAACAGAAGGGGTTAGGTTTTGCACTCTGCATAAGTGACACTGCAGAGCTCACTGACTAGATGCTACTGTCATAAAAACTCTTGAAAAAAGGTTTAATCTACGCAAGAATGTACTCCTTGAGAGGCAAAAGATTTTAAAATGTACACAAATACTATGTGAAACAGTGAATGCTTTTGTTGCATCTTTAAGAATACTTGCTGCTACTTGTGACTACACATTGCTTAACTGTATAATAATACTGGTGTAGATTAAATGATCAGGTGGTAGTTTTACAATCAAGCCAGACTGCTCTCTTCCCATTGTGTTGTTGCCAGAAAAAATACATAACTTATCTAGTTACATAGCTTTGCAATGTCATGTATGCACCACTAAAAGTTAAAGCTCAAGCAGCTGGATAAATAAACAAAATGTTCATAGCTGTGAGGAGGGCAAGCACATTGTATGGAAGCACTTAACGTCTGCCCAGTCACAATGTGTACTCCTTGCTCCTAACATGAGGTCAGACCCAAAGTCCTTCTTTTGGTGATTCTCTCATGTATGTCTGGCAACAACTTCACTATCAAGCCAGAACATAACACTAAAATTATAAGGGGTGAATTGATAGACAGAAGAATGGCAAAAGCTTCAGGAAAAATTATTGTCACTGAACGTTCCTGATCTGAAACTGCATTGCACTCATCTCGAAGAATAGAAATGTCAAATATGCACATGAGGGAGATGTTGACACTCATTGATGTGTGCACCAACAATGAGGTTAAACATTGATACAAAATGACTAATGGAAGAATAAAGTATGTTCGTTGCATAGAGAACACAGGAAGGAATAAAATAAAATCACAGGGTTATTTTACCATGATTTAGTTGTGGCAGCAAGGCAAAAGTAAGGAAGGCAAAACACTGTCCAGCATGACTTCGAGTATGTTTTATGCATAGCAAAAAGGCTCACTTTGGCCACGCATGCAAATCTGCTGACAATGACAGAAACAATAAGAGCAAAGTAGTGGAACTAGGGGATCAGTACAAGATAATTAGGGAGTGAAGACTAATTATTGCTAGTAATTGATGAACAAGCAAATGGCATTACATCTATCACAGAGAAGAGGTGCAAGTAAAATACTGTGACATTTTCATTAACAGGAAAAAATAAAAAATCATGGCGAATTCATGTCCCCATATAACCTGATGGGGAGTCGACCATCAACATTTTCACCTACAGGGGTAAAGGCATAGAAATGATGGGGGATTTCAAAGTGAATTTGATGCTTGAGGCGATAATGGGTAAAGGAATAGTGTCCAAAAGGCTTTAATTTGCTATGTTGGGATGAGCAAGGGGAATTAAACTTGGTGCTGGACCCCGACCACACAGATATACTTGTATTTAGATCTAAAATATTTACACTAACTCAAAATAAGGGGGATCATAATATGCAAGCAGGTGGATCAATGGATATCCCACTGTATCTACAGACGTATTGGGAAAGCTCAAGGGGTTATGGCATAAATCAATATTGAACAAAAAATGTCAATCCAACAGCACACAAGCCTAGGAACGTAGTTTTAGATTTAAGAGACAAATTAGGAAGGAGATTTATAAGTTATGTTACCTGGGAATCAGAGAAGAGATTGAAAGCTCAGAATGGTTAGTCCCTGTAGTTTCACCTCTCAAGCTAGATAAATCATTCAAACTGTGTGGAGACTTCCCTGACCTGAAAAGTGCTATCTGGGTGAATGACCAATTTTTTCCAAATACCACAACATTTGTGCACTTTGAAGACTTTACCGGTTCACTTTCTTTGACAAGTTGGTGAAGTACCATCAAATAGAGTTGTCAAGACTCACCACATCACATTTTTAGTAAGACTGGAGGCTGTTTATTGGTATAAGGGCATGCCTTTTGGTCTGACTTTTCTGTCATCTATTTTTCAAGCTGTGATGGGAATATTGCTCATGGCTGCGGTGTGGGTAGTATATTTCCATGCAACACAGAGATTTTGAGAAGCAGTGGTATTAACATAAAAGAAAGCAAATGTCATTTTGCTCCTGATGATGTAAATTACCTTGGCCATCAAAGAAGGGAATTTAACCCAAGTTAGAACTAATTGAGGCCATTGGGAAAGCTCTCAATTTAGAACACAATGACCAGCTGAGGCCATTATTAGTTGTAGCGGAGTATTCAGAATTGTGTTTTTGATAAAAGCCGTTTTGAAATACATTTCTGAGAATGAATGAATACCATGTCTGGGTTATGCAGCTTAGAGTGCCATCTGAACAGATTAAAAGTGACATCATCTGACCCTGACCTTTGAAACCTTTTTACAAAAAGGCTGTAAACATCACTACCACTGATGTGATCAGCCATATGATTGGTGCCCTGTTGTCACTAAAGAGAAGCAATGATAGAGAAGAGATAATAGTGTTTGCAGCTTGATGATTGTGAGGAGCTAAACTTTCGTACTCTACCATTGAGAAGGAGATATTGAGTGGGCGTGTCCAATATTTTAGAACATTTGTATGGGGATTGATATGGAATTTACGCACAGGCTATAAGCCTGGTGTAGATCTGTTCAGCACCCATAGGGGTGGAAGAGCGGTGCTGCGAATTGCCATGTGACATTGCCAGCTGAAAGAATTCATTTATCAGTAGGAAAACATACCAGGCTCAAAAAACTTTGCAACCAATTTCTTATACAGGGAACCTGAAGGAAGTGAATAATGGTACATAGAAGAGAACATGGAAATTGTATGTATGGTCAATCAGGTGTGTACCATAGTTAGTGGAGCATTGAAGGAAGTGGAATGGAAGAAGTCCATTGAGAATAACAAGGTACTTTGTCACATGAAAGAGTACCTTACTAGAAGGGTGGCCATGTATAAGTAATTTGGAATGGTAGAGAGGCCGTTTGGACAATACGCATGAGAGCTGATATATTCCAAAGAGCTAACTAGAATATTGTCAATTGTTGGTATTACTGGAAGACATAACATACACAGAGCACATGAGGGCCCTGAAGGAATGCGGGCCATGAAACACAGGATTCAAGAGAAGTTGTGGTGCTTGGAGTGGATAAAATCATAGAGGGGTATGTGAGAGATTGTGGTGACTACATATTTAATTGTCAAAACTCAAGTGAGTGCACCATCTCCTAATACTCCAGTGGAAGCCCCATTGGCAGAGTCGAGCAAGGTGGCAAGAGACATTTTCAGACCCTTTGGAATGCTGAGAAATGTTGATGATGATTGAGTCTTTAATTGTAATGATTAATTATATGTACAACTGGTCTGCTGAAAAAATGTGCAAAGAACATTTCCACAAAACTCATCAACAGGTTTGTTCAGGATATTTTTGGTAGAGAGGGGTATTTGGATGTGTTGGTCACCAACAATAGTATAGAGTCACTGTCTAAAAAAAATTAAAGAGTACTTTGAGTCTGAGTCACAAAGGTAAACTTACACGTTTGTGAAACATACAATTGTTTTAACAGCAATAAGGTAAACCATGTTAAAAAATCCTTATTCCGTTTGTAATGGTTGGGTTGAACAATTCAATCAGTGATCAGATAGCAGTTGCAATTGGCCTTTATCAATAAGTTGGGAGAAGAAGAAAAAAACTGTGAATTATGTATTGTGTATAAAGAAAATGACTGTATATTATTAAGAGGATATGATTGTTCACATTGCTGCAGGGAGAAAGGTTAGAGAAAGACCTGCGGCCTGATGCACAAAGTCCTTTTGCATTTGTAAACTCTGTGATTCACAAAATCACATTGTTTGTGATTAAAAAAGGTGTTTTTATATGTTCTAAATCTGCTTAATGAGTCAGAAAGGCCTTTCTGACTTGCAAAATGTTGTTTGCAATCCGTTTTGAATTACAATTAGGCAAGGGAAAGGGGCAACAACGAATTGCAATGGTATGCAAATTGTTTATAGTCACAAACCATGGGTCATGTACTGACACCACAAAGAAAGGGACAACTAATTCACTAAGAAGATCTGCCCCTTTCTGAATTTGTAAGCCACCCTCGAGGGACTAGGCAGTGGGACCACTACTTGCTCCCCTAATGTTTTCTCCTGTTTAATTTTAGGGAGCCCCAGTTCCTTTAAGAAACATATATTGCTTAAAAACAGTTTCCTGTCTGGGAATATAGATGTAGGCATGATGGTCTGTTGTTCTTAGCAGGCCACAATCCCCATGTTTGTAGCTAATCACCCGGGGTCACATACTTTGACCTGCCTAATAGTTACTATGAAGGTCTTTCTGCCACCCCTGTAAAATTTGTGATGTTGCTATGCCCAATAATAATAAATAGGTCATATTGTAATATCAAAGACATGTTGCAAAAAATCGCTGCGCAATATGTGACCACTTTTTTGCAGACTATCCCTTGGGTGCCATTTTTTCTACCTCTGGAGGGCTGGGACAGGTTTGTCCCATTCATAGCTTTTTTCTGCACTGAAAACAGGTACAGCAAGACCTTGTGCCAAAGGCAGCTAGCCTCTGGTAACTGGGGAGCACAGGGAGAGTCACAGTTCCAGTCAGTACAGATGAGGCTCTCTTGCAGACAGGCTTGCTAGTCAGCTGTTCACAAGGTACTTTCCCTCTGGTGGACTTGTGGGCGATCTGCTTGGTACAAGTGATAGAGAGAGAATGAGCGGTCTCTACCCTACCCTGCAGCCTTGAGGAGACTTGCCCAGCTAAAATTCCCAGACGTTCCCTGCTGTAGGATATTGACTTTCAAAGAAGTGACTAAGGGCCTCATTTAGACTTCGACAGATGGATTGCTCCATCACAAATGTGACGGATATCCAGTCTGCTGCATTACACGTGCCATTGGATATAAGGCACTTGTACTACAGTAGTCAGGTTATCTATCACTTTTGTGATCGAGTGACCCATTCATTAAACTCTAAATCAGGTGCTAAGTGAGTAATTGCCAAGGGTAAAACCTTGAACTGGAGCAAGGAAGCAAATCTATCAAACCTGTCAGGAGGCTTTGATAGTTACGAAATCCAGGTGTGCCCCACTTGGAGGTTTAGGTGCCACAACCAATTCTGTGGAAACTCAACAAGAACATATGCAACTTTGAGGGACCATCCCTGGCCACAGCCTTGGACCATGCCCCACTGGAAGATTTTGACTTCCATTTCAGAGACTAAGTCCATCAGTAACAACTTCAACCAAGGCAACCTGCTTACTGCATCTGACCTTCACTCCATCACAGTTAGCTTAATATTGCACTTAGGTCTGGGACCACTTTGAACAGTGACATTGGATTGGAGCTTTACTTCTTCTTTGTGATTTTATCAGTAAAAATCTTAAATTAATATCTATCTAATGACTCACAAATAGTTTTCTGGTCAAACACCATCTTAAACCACTATTAAATAACCTCGATCAAGTAACTGAACAGAAGCATTATTCCATCCGCTGAACAGCCACAATATATGTTTTAGAGTAGGTTCCTTTCTTCCGCTGCGAGATGTAGGAAATCAATGGAAGGCTAGCCTTCAGGGAAGATCCCCTTATATGCTGTCTTAAGTTAGGAACCAACCACTATTGGCAATTTCTTTCAATGGTTTTTGCCTTGTATGTTATGTTGTTATCTTTACAGCTTATTTTACCTATTTGCCAACGCTGAATTTATCAAGGTTGCTATTTTAAATATTGTGATTAACTGTCATCGAGAAAGTTATTGTACAATCAGTAGGCTATCCGCTATTTCATGTGTTTTAGTGATTTGGAGTGCTGCTAAAATAACTGGCTGTACAACTTGGTTTTACTCAAAATTGCAGTATTTATTTTTAGGTCAAGCTAGGCAGTGCGCATGTGCTGTCTGCAAGACCTGTTGTACTCAGCAAAAGGACTTTAATCCCACCTGCTGCTTACCATAGATTGACTTCAGTGTTGCTCTTCTTTGCTGCTTTCTAAGTGGTTTGTGCAGTCAAAACGTTACTACGGTTCTTAGCTTAGGAGCTCCGGCTAAGTACAGATTCCTTACACTTTACTTGTTTATCTGCTGTTTGGGACAGCTCTTTTCTTTTTATTGTTTTCTGCCTTGGCTTGTGTTCTGATGTTCTTGTTTCTGCCTCTGTTTTTAAAATGTCGCTTTATTTCCTCTAAGCATTCACCCTACTAGAGTACATTTACAGGCATTCTGTATTCGTCACACTGTCCATGGACACCAGGCTTTGTGCTATTTTCATTTCATTTTCATTTGATGTATATGTACAAGTTTTGGCAGATGTCTTACCCCTCCCTCGCCAAAGTGATCCCATGGGGGAACACCATCAAGCTTCCCGAATTTTGTAATATCAGGCCAAGCAACCATTAATGAGATTACAGTGCAATCTCCCACTTTAGAAATGCAATTTTACCCTTTTTAATTTCACCTTATTAGTTGTTTTTTGTATGAGGTTTAGCTTCTCAGTTTATGGCTTGAGAATGTAGCCTGCCTTGAAGTAAGAATGTGCATTTGCCTTGACCTCCTTATATCCATCCCACGCCCACTCCCATATATTAAGAAACGGATGGATGGCTACTCCCTCTACTTTCCTAGAGACGTGAATAATGCTGGAGTTTTCGTCAATATATATCCGGTTGCCCGGGAGGTTAGTTCATGACACCGCAGCTGCTTTCTTCACGTTATATCAGGTTGTAATATCGTAATGTGGTTTCACTCCTAGGGAATAGCCATGATAGGGCTCTGTGCGAACCCCTTTGTTTGAAGCAGAACTTGGCAGTCCATGCACCTGGAACTCTCGTACTTCTTTAAAAATAGGGTCCTGGCGAAAAATGTTCTGCGCCGCCTACGTTATAGAGCAGCTCTTTGTCCCATATAACCAGTTATACACGTGCATTACCTACAATAGTTCTCCACCACATAATATCCATGTCGAGATACTGGCATCACTCTACGAACACCCTGATAGCGGTATCCGATATATAATGCTACCATCGTGCATGCAATGGTAATACCATGCAGGCAGCTTCTTAATGGTCACACCATTCGAATGCACATTTGTTTCACCAGACTATTCGCTCCACCAGGAACCCAGTCCCTTGCCTTCCAGTTCTTAACTCCACTAAAGTAAAAGTTTTACAAAATGTTATAATAGCCCTTAGAGATCAACACGTACTCTGGTGCCTCCGTACACACATTAATACATTATTATATGTATTGTATACTTTTGTTTTGTGTCCCTCTTTTGCAGGTTAAAAGAGCACGTTTGGCAACTGATAAATTTGAACCAGTAAGCCATAGCAGTAACCTACACAAATGGTGTGAGTAACTATTTATGTTTTGTATGTTTGTTTAGTCCTGACGAAAGCCCTACAGACTCCGTTGAGCCATAGGGGGCTGAAACATGTCGACACCATTTTTAATACCATACTTCTAGATCCAGTTACTTGATCTAGTACAAGTACCTATCCTTTTAATCCATTTTGTAGATCCTCGCCACCAATAAAGTTTTGGGCGTTGATCTATTTTTTAATTGAACAAAATCCTTTTTGGGTTACCACTTTTTCATTTATTTTTCACCTCACTTACGGATCTCTGGACACTGCGAATCTAGACCAGAGGAGCCTCTGGATGAGGCAGGCACCTTGCACTTTATGGTATTCAATGATAACTGCCACAACTGCAATGTAGGGGCGGAAGAAAAATATACACCGCAATACCATATTATACATTGTGTTTTTGAGAATACCATAATTTATCTATCCAATGGTTTAGATCTGTTACAAGTGTCCATTTTTTTGTGAAATTCTATTTTTGCATTTTGATAACCTCAATATGTACAAGTTTTGGCAGATGTCTTACCCCTCCCTCGCCAAAGTGATCCCATGGGGGAACACCATCAAGCTTCCCGAATTTTGTAATATCAGGCCAAGCAACCATTAATGAGATTACAGTGCAATCTCCCACTTTAGAAATGCAATTTTACCCTTTTTAATTTCACCTTATTAGTTGTTTTTTGTATGAGGTTTAGCTTCTCAGTTTATGGCTTGAGAATGTAGCCTGCCTTGAAGTAAGAATGTGCATTTGCCTTGACCTCCTTATATCCATCCCACGCCCACTCCCATATATTAAGAAATGGATGGATGGCTACTCCCTCTACTTTCCTAGAGACGTGAATAATGCTGGAGTTTTCGTCAATATATATCCGGTTGCCCGGGAGGTTAGTTCATGACACCGCAGCTGCTTTCTTCACGTTATATCAGGTTGTAATATCGTAATGTGGTTTCACTCCTAGGGAATAGCCATGATAGGGCTCTGTGCGAACCCCTTTGTTTGAAGCAGAACTTGGCAGTCCATGCACCTGGAACTCTCGTACTTCTTTAAAAATAGGGTCCTGGCGAAAAATGTTCTGCGCCGCCTACGTTATAGAGCAGCTCTTTGTCCCATATAACCAGTTATACACGTGCATTACCTACAATAGTTCTCCACCACATAATATCCATGTCGAGATACTGGCATCACTCTACGAACACCCTGATAGCGGTATCCGATATATAATGCTACCATCGTGCATGCAATGGTAATACCATGCAGGCAGCTTCTTAATGGTCACACCATTCGAATGCACATTTGTTTCACCAGACTATTCGCTCCACCAGGAACCCAGTCCCTTGCCTTCCAGTTCTTAACTCCACTAAAGTAAAAGTTTTACAAAATGTTATAATAGCCCTTAGAGATCAACACGTACTCTGGTGCCTCCGTACACACATTAATACATTATTATATGTATTGTATACTTTTGTTTTGTGTCCCTCTTTTGCAGGTTAAAAGAGCACGTTTGGCAACTGATAAATTTGAACCAGTAAGCCATAGCAGTAACCTACACAAATGGTGTGAGTAACTATTTATGTTTTGTATGTTTGTTTAGTCCTGACGAAAGCCCTACAGACTCCGTTGAGCCATAGGGGGCTGAAACATGTCGACACCATTTTTAATACCATACTTCTAGATCCAGTTACTTGATCTAGTACAAGTACCTATCCTTTTAATCCATTTTGTAGATCCTCGCCACCAATAAAGTTTTGGGCGTTGATCTATTTTTTAATTGAACAAAATCCTTTTTGGGTTACCACTTTTTCATTTATTTTTCACCTCACTTACGGATCTCTGGACACTGCGAATCTAGACCAGAGGAGCCTCTGGATGAGGCAGGCACCTTGCACTTTATGGTATTCAATGATAACTGCCACAACTGCAATGTAGGGGCGGAAGAAAAATATACACCGCAATACCATATTATACATTGTGTTTTTGAGAATACCATAATTTATCTATCCAATGGTTTAGATCTGTTACAAGTGTCCATTTTTTTGTGAAATTCTATTTTTGCATTTTGATAACCTCAATATGTACAAGTTTTGGCAGATGTCTTACCCCTCCCTCGCAAAAGTGATCCCATGGGGGAACACCATCAAGCTTCCCGAATTTTGTAATATCAGGCCAAGCAACCATTAATGAGATTACAGTGCAATCTCCCACTTTAGAAATGCAATTTTACCCTTTTTAATTTCACCTTATTAGTTGTTTTTTGTATGAGGTTTAGCTTCTCAGTTTATGGCTTGAGAATGTAGCCTGCCTTGAAGTAAGAATGTGCATTTGCCTTGACCTCCTTATATCCATCCCACGCCCACTCCCATATATTAAGAAACGGATCGATGGCTACTCCCTCTACTTTCCTAGAGACGTGAATAATGCTGGAGTTTTCGTCAATATATATCCGGTTGCCCGGGAGGTTAGTTCCTTTTCATTTCAATTTGAAGCTACTGGATTGCAGTGCCTCTCAGCTTCTTGATTTCTACTGCCCATGTGTTTAGCTTGCTAATTAGAGCAGAGGAGTATCATTTGTTTTGGTTTGTTATTACTTCCTATTCCGGTCTCCATTTTGGAAGAGCTGAAGCCTTTCATTTTTAGCTCTTGGCTTCTTTTGTTAAATAATATTTCGAAGAATGTGTATGGGCTATTTGTATAGGAAGGAGGAGGGACTTCCGTGCTTCTCTGGTTTTCAGATCTTTGCATATTATTATTTTACACTGCCCTGTAATATGTTATTGATTTGTATCATACTGGACTCTCTTCTTTTGCAGAAAACTTCTCAGTTAGCAAGCCCAAATTTGTGAAATTCAGTGATGAGGCTTGATGAACTACTTCCCACTGTGGACGCCTGTCTGCCGTTTATTTGAGTGAATTTCTGGGGATAATCAGACTTGTATGTATAATTATTGGCTATAAGTTAGCTTTGTAGTTAAATAGTTCTGAGTCGGTAGCTATGTGACATTTTGGTAGGGGTTTTGTTTCAGTCTCTATTTTATGAATAAGTGGTGTTCTTGCTATTTACCCTGATATCTGCAGCCACTACTTCCACATATACTAAAGGTATGAGCATGCAGAAGAACTGTGATCCATAACTTGTTAATGTAAAATGGGTAAACACCTTGTGTATTGTAAGGTTTGTTTAGGCACTTGACACTAAAGCACTGCTGATGGTTCACTTCTAGATGATAGAGTCAAAAGGATATGGGGAAGGTTTACAGGCATTCTCAGTTGATGATTCAGGGTACACATATAATTCAACTCCACATGTTTCCAATCCACACCACATAATTGGACACCAAACCACATAATTCAACTCAATCAAACAATTACACACCATATACATCCAATACGCACCACAGAATTGCACATCATGCTACAAAATTCAACTGCACACCACATCCATCACACACACTCCCACTCCATATCATTCCAATACACTGAAAGCCACATAATTACTATCCATGCATTTGCTCTGCACACCATCACACATTCCACAGTTAGGAACAGACCTAAGGCCCTTTTAACATCATCAAACAGCAAACCTGTTCATTCCCTCAACACACAATCAGCACCTCCAAGAAGCACTGCAAAGAATTTGCGACATTCTTCTCTGAAAAAATATCCAACATCAAACTCTCCCTTGACCCACCCACCACCATATCCTGCACCATGGATAGCCCCATTTGCTATGAGGCGCCACACAAGGCCTTACCTCTTACCAATGGGTGTCTCCTCAAACTCCCATTCTCAGCAAGCCAGAACACCCATTTCAACCTCTTGCAATTGAATAACGATGCAATGTCGACTGAATTTAACTATGTTCCCAAAGAAGAAGACCTGAAACTAATTGCTGTGATGAATGAAGCCGACATCACACATCTCTGACTCCTCCCAGCTACGCTATTAAAAAAGCTCAGTCATCTCATCTCTCCTGCATGGACCAAAATCACCAACTCCTCCATATCAAGCGGTACCATGCCATTGTCGCTCAAACTCACCCAAATCACCCCCCTCATTAAAAAAACAGGCACCAAACAGATGACCTTAACAATTACAGACCTATTACTAACTTCCCTCTCCTAGCCAAAATCATTCGCACAACTCAACAACCACATTGAAAAATTCAACCTGCACGACACCTTCTAATCTGGATTCAGGAGAGGCTGCAGCACAGAGGGTGCTATACTGAACATTGCTGATAAAGAACAGATCTCTGGATGAATGCCAGGCCTGTTTCCTGGTCCTCCTGGATTTCTCAGCTGCCTTTTATACTGTCAACCATGATATCCTTCTCCACACCTTCTCCCGGCAAGCAGATATCAATGGAACTGTCCTTCAATGGTTTGCCTCTTTCCTCAACGAACATTCACAGTTAATCAAATTAAACAACTCCACCTCAAAAGTAACACCAGACTCTCAAGGAGTCCCCCAGGGGGTCAATCCTGTCTCCTGCCCTATTCAACCTTTATATGGAACCGCTTACAGTGACCCTGAAACAAGCCAGAATTGCCTATCACCTCTATGCTGATGATACCCAACTCTACATGAAAGTCTCATCAATTAGAGACATCTAGCACCTAAACAGCACCCTTTCCATGGCCCAATCCTCGCTAACTAGCAATCATCTTAAGCTTAACCCATGCAAAACTGAACTGCTACTCATCCAACGAATAAATAAGTCCTTTCCCATAAACACCTGGCTTGACAACCTCACAGCATTAAACTGCAGACTATCCATCTCCAACTCAGTAAAATCTCTGGGCATTACACTTGAAAAAAAACTTGACCATGAAAGGCCACATTAATGCCACAGCTAAAAGTGCCCTCTACGCGTTAAAAAACCTGATCAAATCCTTCATACCCCATAGGACCTAAGGACTGTGTTATAATCCCTAGTCCTCTCCAAACTGGACTAGGGTTATGCGACGTTCACAGGCATCCCAAAAACACACTTATCTCCTTTGAAAGCCACACTCCATGCTGCGGTCAGACTTCTATTAAGGGAAAGTTGCTTTAACCACATTACTCCCACTCTTATGGAACAATTGGCTATCAAAAGAGGCAAGATATATATTCAAATCATCTTGCATAACCCACAAAGCTCTATACTTGGGAAAACCAGTTTACCTCGCAAGCAAACTAGCAAACTAGCAAAAGCCAGACAAAAGAGATCCCTTCGAAGCTCTGACAGTTTGCTCCTGATTCCACCTGAATTCTAGAAAGAACAATCGTGCACATACTCCTTCTTCGTGGTTTTACTCTGCCTTGTTGGTGGCTGATTACTCCCTTATTCTCAAGGCGGCTCTTGTGGACTTGCAGCTTGCTGCAGCGCTGAGAGGTGGTGGAAGCAGTAAGTGTGGGGGTCGCTGTAACAACTATCCTGAAGGACTGCTCCCCCTTTTTTCTCTGTACCTGCCTGTTGCTAAGACTTTGGGGGGAAATCGGTGGTACTTTCAACAAAGGAACTGCCTTTTTTGTCTCCTTTGTCTCAATTGGAGGTGGGCAATCGCAAATAATTTTGATCTATGGACACACACTCACAATCTGTATGGTTTATGGCCTGAACACGGACTGCACAGATGTTATCCACCAAGTGAGTTCTGAGCTGCTGGAATGGTCTGGCGATAAGATATTGATGGGCAATTTTAATTGCATAATGGATAGGAGGATTGACACCACGAATGTTTCTGCTCCTACATCTGCATCAGCTGGAAGATTCTTGGAGGAGACTATTCCCTAATATAACAGGCTACACCTTTTTTTCATTTCCCCATAAGCATTATTCTAGAATTGATATGATTTTTGCCAAATATTCTAGTTTGAAAAACGCACTGGTGGCAGTTTGCCCCAAAATCACCTCCGATCATAACCCTGTTATGCTAACAGCACAGCTCCATTCAAACACACAAGTACCAACCAGGGATTTTACTTTTCCTAGACATCTTTATAGCAATCCGGAATACACTGAGATGATGCGTAAGGCACTTGGGGAGTATATCGATTCTAATATAAGTTTTGCATTAATTGCAATCATATGGGACTGTTTAAAAGCCTATGTCAGAGGAGTTACACTTCAATTTATTATAAGGCAAAGTAGATCGGGCTATCGACAGTGGGACCAGGAGCAAAAACGGTGCTTAGACTTGGAGCACCAGCGTGCTGCGGCTATCACCACAAAGAGTGAGACTGAACATTCATTATATCTAAAGGTTGTTGAATCACGGGCCAAGCTCAAAAGACGGCTAATAGATAAGGTCGCTAATAACTACCACAAGCTCCGGACCAAACAATACGAGTATGGTGAAAGAGTTGGTCGGCTACTACTTAATCAAATTGCAGATAAAAATGCTAAAACCCACATAAAAATGATTAAGAGGGTGGACGGCTTGACTTACACTAGGTCTGTCCACGTCGTTGAACAGTTCAGGTTATTCTATTCTAACTTATATAGTGGCTCAAGTAGTTCAGGAGAACAGATCATTTTGGATTATGCGCAGGAATGTCAGCTGTCAACCCTGTATCCGATGGCTTCCGAGCCACTGGACTCAGATATTGACATATCTGAAATTGAGGAAGCTATTAGGCTTTGCCGGTCGGCAAGGCTGTCGGCGAAGACAAGATTCCATTGGAATTTTTTCGAAACTTTAAAGATGTAATGATCCCTGTCTTTTCGGAGGTATGTAACTCTATTTTTCAAGGAAAAGAGGTTCCCCTCTCGTGAAATGTATCTAACATCATTGTTTTTCCAAAAAGGGGAAACCTATTGATGATATGAGTTCATGTCGACCAATGGCGCTGATTAATGCTGACGCTAAGCTCTTTCTAAAATTCTTGTGCCCCGTTTAGCTCCAGTAATTCACCTAAAAGTCTCAGAGCAGCAGCATGGCTTCGTTCCAGGAAGAGACACTTCTGCTCATATTAATACTGCAATAGCCGCATTCGATATTTCGGGTCAGTTAGGCAAGCAGATGGGTATGCTGATGTTAGACGCGGAGAAGGCCTTTGACCGGGTGACATGGGAAACACTATGGATATTTATGTCTTGTATGAACTTTGGTCAAAGGTTTATCTCTGCGATACAGAAAATATATAATCACCCAACAGCTACAATTAAACTTAATGGGCTTTCTTCTTCATAATTTTTAGTCCAAAGGGGGACCTGGCAGGGTTGCCCTCTATCCCCTTTATTATTTGCTATTTAAATCAAGCCCTTTATCCAACATCTACTCACCAATGGCAATATCGATCCAGTCATTTTGAACGGGACCAGTTTAAAACTAACCGCTTATGAGGATGATGTTGCAATCTTTCAGCAGACCCTATCAAAGCTATGGCCGCAATCATCAATGAAGCACAACGATTTGGCTTTTTCTCAGGCTCCAAGCTAAATTTACACAAAACACAGACGATTCTTAATTTTCAATGAATCCCTCCCCCAGTAATTCTTGGTGTCACAAAAACAGCTATCTATTCGGGGTATGTCTTAATAGCCAAGTCAACAAAATCGTCCCACTAAACTATGACACATTATTAAAGAAAGTAGCAGAGAAGTTACGGAGCTAGCACCGTCTTCCTCTTAGCATCTATGGGCAGTGCAATGTGGTTAAACTTAATTTCTTGCCAAAATTGTTATACCTTTTTTGCACCATCCCACTAATTATACCGTCTTCTTTTTTCAAATGTTTAGATAGTGTTTTAAGCAGTTTTATTTGGGGATATCGAAGGGCTAGAAGAGCTATCCGATTTCTAAAACATTCATACATACAGTGCGGATTTAAACTCCCCAACTTTAAGCTATACTTTTGGGCAGCATTCATGGAACGGATTCAGAGTTTACTTAGAGGAATGAAGACAAATCCCAATTGGTTTCTCTATAAGCTGGTGTGTGGGCCTAATACTGGGTTCTTATTGTACCAAATATCTGACCCTAACTATTTTAAATGAATTTGCTTTAAGGTAGTCAGAAACATTACTAAAATGTGGCGTGAAATTTGCAAAACCTACGCAATACCGAACTTGCACCAATATACTCTGTTATGGGGGACTCCTCTGTTTCCCAATATATTTCACGATTATATTGGGAAAGAATGGCAAATCAGGGGCATAACTCGGATGGGTCAGATGTATGATGATCAGGGTTTTCAAACTTTTTTTTCACTAAAAGAAGAATTTGATCTTTCATACACCCACTTTTTTAAATATTTGCAAGTTAGGGACTATCTCACTCGAGGTTGGGGACTATCTGAGCTGTCCAGCTCATGTGAAATCTTGTCTATACTTGTTGGTACCAAAGGGCGAGGAGCTATTGGTAAAATTTATCAAAAACTCATCGGGGCTGTTGGTGACGATGATCTACAAATTGCAGCCAAACTTAGCCAGGTCTTATGGCTTGATATTTCCAGGGAGGAAATACAAGAGTCTCTTCAAAACATTGATTCAGCTGTATCATCCGACAATTTAAAATTACAACAGTATAGAATAATTCTTATGCTGTATTACACTCCCGAGGGAATTTCTAAATGGGCTAATAATTTAACCACTGCTAAGACCAACTGCTGTAAATGTCATGAATTCGCTGCCGATCTAAATCATATGTTTTTGCCCTCGGTTGAAGGATTTCTGGTCTAACATCGCTCTGGCTTTGTCAGCCTGGGTCAGCTACGATTGCCCGGTCTAGGGGAAAGAGTTGCTGCTGGAACTTTTCCCTGACTCTGGGTTCTTTAGAAACCCATAGCCTCCATTATTGCCTCTTGAGCTCGTCTTTGTATAGCCTGCTCCTGGCTACATGCCACACCTCCCATTATTAACGAATTTTGGTCTCTGATGAAGGAAATCTTTGAAATGGAAACTGCATTGGCAAAAGCTATAGGCCCCCGATCTTTCTTAAAATTGCGTAGGGTTTGGTCCTGACTGCAGTGGGACTGATTGTATGTATTCTCTTCTTTCTTTCTCTCTTTATTCTCTTCACACTTTTTTCCCCTGTGTTTTTCTTTCTTTCTTTTTTCTTTCTTTCCCTCTTTTCTTCCTTTTATCAGTCGTTATTTCTCTTCTTCCTTTTCCCTTTTCTTTCTCCATTAATGCTCCTTTTTGCTCTGCATATTCATTTATACTGATGTATTTGTATTTGCAAATGTTGCCTTATATTTACTCACGTCTATTTTTTTGTGGCAATTTTTTAAAAAGCACATTCTCCTTCTTCGGCAGTGCTCCCAGAATTTGGAACTTGTTACTTCAGGACCTATGAGACAATCACTCATTTCCTCATTTCAAGATGAAACTTAAACTTGTTCTACTCAATAACTGTCTAAACCCTTCTCCCTAAACAATCTTATTGGCCTGGTGCTTCCTCCCCACACGCTCCTTCTAAACTGGAGTACCCCTGCCTTGGAAAAACTGTGACTCCACTCTCTCACCTTCGCAACTCCCACCATACCTACCTCAGAATTATATTGTTTGCATACCCTACTGTGAATAAGTATACCTCTCTGTACATGATCACAATGTATCCCTATGATCTCTCGTTGGCACTTGAGTAATTGCTGCTATACAGTACCCAGACCACATTGTCTACCGTATACCTCTTCTATATTGTTACTAATTACTGTTACTTGCTTTTCATGTAATCTCATGCATGTGCTGCTACCATACTTATATCCTGCTGTCTATCATGTACTCCTTAAGCGGTACAAAAGGGGTTGGTGATGGACGGAGCATCTGAATCCATCAAATACTCACACCCAGTCAAAAGATCTGGGTTTAATCCATCACCGTTCTTTAGCCCACTCTGCCACCCCAGTTCAGACATGGCTATATGCAAATCAGTCTGACCCTGTGCCTCATGGGAACAGTCAAGCCCGAACTGCCAAGCCATGCCTTCCCTGGACCGGAAACAAGCTTCCGAGGACCGGTTTCTGGCATTCCAGCCGTCTTCAACCCGGCTTGCTTGAATCCAGTGGCAAAGTGAGCAAGGTACTCACGTCTGAGCATACCCTGCCACACTTATGGCGGCCAAAAGCGGTACAAAAGTGGGTGGTGATGGACGGAGCATCTGAATCAATCAAACACTCACACCCAGTCAAAAGATCTGGGTTTAATCCATCACCGTTCTTTAGCCCACTCTGCCACCCCAGTTCAGACATGGCTATATGCAAATCAGTCTGACCCTGTGCCTCATGGGAACAGTCCAGCCCGAACTGCCAAGCCATGCCTTCCCTGGACCGGAAACAAGCTTCTGAGGACCGGTTTCTGGCATTCCAGCCGTCTTCAGCCCGACTTGCTTGAATCCAGTGGCAAAGTGAGCAAGGGACTCACGTCTGAGCATACACTGCCACACATATGGTGGCCAAAAGCGGTACAAAAGGGGGTGGTGATTGACGGAGCATCTGAATCAATCAAACACTCACACCCAGTCAAAAGATCTGGGTTTAATCCATCACCGTTCTTTAGCCCATAAATTACTGTTACTTGCTTTTCATGTAATCTCATGCATGTGCTGCTACCATACTTATATCCTGCTGTCTATCATGTACTCCTTGTCAGGATGTTACTAGGTTCTGTTGTTTGCACTGATGTAGCTTTTGTAACTGCTGCTGTGCTAACTCTGTGAAGCGCTCTAATGCCTTTGGGTCAAGTCCCCGCTATACAAAACTCTAAATAAATAATTCCACTACTGAAATCCACTCCACCCCACACAATTCCACAACTAACAATTGCAATCCAGCCCGCATAAATCCATACATAGATACATACACTCCAGAACACATGGGTAAAATGCATTTTCATTTACAACACCCTTAGTGCTAAGTTAAGCAAATGCAAGACCTATTGCATTTCCAATGCTTGTTTAGTGTATGCGTTCTCTTTTATGGCCTCATGTGTCCGAATAAAGATGTTATGAATTGAATTGAATTGAAGTGGCTCCCACACACACAGTGCCTGGTCTGATGTGGTGTGCCTCCAGCTTTGGAGCGTGCCTTGCAGCCTGGAATTGCCTGGAAGTGGAAATGGTCCAGTGCAGAAGAGGTGCATCTCACCGGAAAGATCCCTTTCACTGCCAATCATGAGGCTTGGAAGGCCACAGAGATAAGTTGGAGTTTGTGATGATTGCACTTGAGCCTGCGTGTGAACGGATTTATATTGTTGCAACTATTGCTAATAATCTGCAAGGATTCTAACACTGCATGGACACTAATTATGTTCCTGGCATACCACTGGCCTCTATTTGTATTACCTACAGGAAAACTTAACTTATGAAGACTTAATTCAGAGGACCATCGAGCCCCTGTTGCACGTGTTGTCGGGTTGGGGAAGTGCTTGTAAATCCATTTAATCCAACCAGACCAGACAACGAGCAGGAACCATAACCCGACCGAGCCAATGAATCCCACATCGCATCAATTTTCAACTTGCTGCATTAGCGTTCAGACTTTTTTAGTTACCTATCGCAGTTTTCTCTTAAAGTGTGATCTCACGTAAAGCGTGAATTACTTTTGTTTTACTGCAATTTATGTTATCATGTCACTTTATATGTTCTAACTCAACAAGATAGGTTTAACTGAGGAAGAAGATGTTTTTTTTCGCAGTGGGGAAAGAATATGAAAAATATTTTTGGTGAAGCATTATCACTATAATAAACCAAACGAACAGGCTTCAGTGCCTCGCTGATATCTGAAAGTGAAATCTCGGTGATGGCTCCTTTGAACTGCTTGGGTATGACAGTGCAAGGCCCTGGCAGAACTCCAGAGGCTAATAAAATACGGTCTCTCCAGTCACCCTCCAAACACATCTCCTATCGTTTACAAATGTCATGAACTTTCAGTGTCAATGATTGATTCAAAGCCTGTTGATGTGTTTTCTGGAAGAAGCTAATCCAATAACTTAACATGGCAGTTAGCTGTGGTAACCAGATGACGAAAGATAAGCGACGCGTCACGCGTGTCTATGATTACAATGCAGTGCAAAACCTAAAAGTAATTCTTTATGATTTAGAGTGCTCGTGCTGCCGGGAAGACCATAAGATCATTGTGAGGGGAACACAGAGGAGTTATAGAGGATTTAGGGCCCGATGTAGGTGGCCCAAATACCGGTGGGTAATGGTGAATTTCGGTAAATTTCACAGTTACCGACCGGTATTTAGGCATTCGTGATGTAGGGAAGGAATCGGTAAATACTGATTCCTTAATACCGATTCCTTGTATTAAAACCGATTCCTTAAATACAATGTAGAAAGCACATAAAAGAGTGCTTTTGGGCCTAAAGGAATCGGTAATTACCACCAACTTCAAGTTGGTGGTAATTACCGAATTCCTTTAAAAAAGCACTTTCTTGCTTTTTTTGAAGTGCCATGTGGCACACATCCATGCCCGAAGGGCATGCATGTGTGCCACATGTGCACACATGCACATTTCAGGGGTGCAACAGGGTGTCCTTTGAACACCCTGGCACACTTGAAATACCTCCCGGTATTACTGATTCGGTAATACGGAATAGGTAATACCGAATGATTTCACATTCATTCCTATGGGCCTCCAAGCCCATAGGAATGAATGGGTAGGTATTTGTTATGACGGAATCTCAATTACAGATTCGTTAATAACGAATATTAAGGATTCGGTATTTTTTACAGAATTCTTACCTACATCTGAAATACCGATTTCTAAATACAGAATCGGTAAAATTCGGTATTTAAAATTCGGTATTTCACTATTACCTACATCAGGCTCTTATTTCTTTATTTATTGATGCATTTTTATATAACACGAACTTTACCCGAAGGTGTCAGAGCGCTTCACAATAGGACCAGTTATGATACATGAGGAAAATATTACAAATGTACATGTTACAAAAGTAAATATTATACAAGAAGAAGTATAATATAGCAACGGATGGCAGTCACTCAAGAACACAAAAGCACACTGGGATGACACTTGTACAGGCATGGAATACCAAATTTACATTAGTGAAAGAACTTCCTTGAGGGACTTGAAAGGGCGTGTATTAGTTCTGGAAGTGTCTTTGGAAGAGAAGAGATTTGAGGTCAGTTTTGAAGGTCTGGGTAGAGGTGGTGGTGCGGAGCTGCTGAGGAAGCGAGTTCCAGATTCTCACCACTTTGCCTGAGAAGGATTGAGTCATCAATCACTCCCTTTTGAAAGTGGGAGGCTCAAGCAGTAATTTTTCCACATTACGAGACGGTCTACAGCCTCCAGAGATTTTCAGTTTATTTGTCAGGTGGAAAGGGGAGGAAGTGTGCAAGGCTTTGTGAGCGATACAAGCCATCTTGTGGATTGATCTTGCCTCGATGGGAAGCCAACGGCGGGAAGACAAAATGGGTGTTATGTGGTCACTTTTTTTGGCCCCAAATATAAACCGAGCCGCTGAATGGAGAACGGGTTTAAGAGGGGAAAGGTGGGATTTGGGGAGGCCAGTAAGAAGAGAAGGCACAGTTGATATTGAGCATTCTTTGCAATGGAGTTGATTTGGGACAGTAGATTGGGCCTTTTGTCGAGTAAGACAGCAAGGGATTTTCCACTGTCGACAAAGATAGGTTTATTGTTAAGTAGATTCAGCTGATCCATCCAAGATTGAACAGGAGTAGGAGAGAGAGAGGTTGAGAGGAGGAGGAATTCTGTTTTGGAGGGATTCAGAATGAGTTGATGAGTTAACATCCAGTTTTGAATAGAGTAGAGAGTAGAGTTGACCAGTTGAGGATTGATAGATCGTGTGTGGAGATAGATTTGGGTGTCATCCGCATAGAGATGGGAGAGGATCCTAGATTTACTTAGGAGATTTCCCAATGGTTCCAAATAGAGATGGAACAATGTGGGTGCAAGGATAGAGCCTTGAGGGACACCTTGCCCTACCGCCAATGAAGATGAAAGACTGTTCCCTATTTTGACCATTTGGGATCTGTCCGAAAGGAAAGAGGCAAACCATTTAAGCACTATGCCTTCCAAACCCAATCCCTGTTAAAGAGTGTTAAGGAGAGTGTTGTGATTGACAGTGTCAAAAGCTGCAGAAAAATCAAGAAGGATCAGAAGACAAGACTCCCCTGAATCGAGTATACGCAGCGCATCATCGATCACTTGCAGCAGGGCTTTTTCTGTGCTGCAGTTTTGAATGAAACCAGACTGGAAATTGTCAAGAAGATCATTGTCCTTGATATGACGGGAAAGTTGTTTCGCTACACATCTTTCTGTGATTTTTGCAAGAAAAGGGAGGTTAGTAATGGGGCGGAAGTTGTTGATTTCGTTCGCATAAGAGTTGGGTTTTTTAAGAAGAGGGGTAACCTGTCCTGTTTTAAAGGTAACAGGAAGGGAGCCTTAACTGACGGAGAGGTTAATCAGACTGGTCCAATAAGAAAGAGTATGGGTGTAGAAGTAAATGGCAATGTCACTAGGGATGGGGTCAAGAGAATGGTTGGAGGGCTTTGTTTCGAGGATGCATTTAAGGAGGGCATCTTCAGAGATGGCGTCAAAGTTCTGCCAAATCACTAAGGATTTACGCTCCTCTAGAGGGGTAGGATGAATGACCTGATCCACCAATGATTTCACTTTTTTGTCAAAGAATATAGTGAATTCCACTGCTTTCTTTGGAGAATCCTCCGGCAGGGAAGTTGAAGGAGAGCAGTTGGGCTTTTTGATGAGGTCGAATAGATTTTTAGGTCTGTTTTTGGCTGAGTCGAGGAGGGTTCTGAAGTGTGATGTTTTTTCAAGGAAGATTTGTTTGTGGTACTTGGATCTTGCTAAACGTAACTTAGCAAGATTAGATGTGGATGGAGCTTGTCTCCATTGTTTCTCAAGGATTCTCAGGTTCTTCCTTTATTCATAGAGGGATTTGTTGAACTAATGTGCTGAGGGAATAGGCCTTTTCCTTTTGCTTTGGAGAGGAGCGACATTATCGATTTCGACTGCAAGGACTGAAAGGCATTGGGAGGTGAGATTGTTGACATCCAAGTTCGGGTCTAGCCTTGGAAGTGATAGCATGGCGGAACTACAGAGTATCGAGGTCAATGTTTTTAGTGTTACGGAACAAGGTAGTAGTCCTTTTAGGTTGGCCAAGAGTAATAGAGTGTGATAGGTGAGGAGAGAAGGGGATGACGAAGTGGTCAGACCAGTCTACATGAATAGGGATAGCAATAGTAAGCATGTCTGCCTTAGAAATAACAAGGTCCAGAATTCAGCCCTTAGAGTCTATTGTTTCAGTGCAGTGTTGGATAAGATCTTTGCTGAGAGAAAAGTGGCCAGCATATTAGCAGAGGAGTCTTCCAACGAGCCCCAGTGAAGATTGAAGTCTCCCAGGAACATCTGTCTGTCACTTTGCGAGTATTGGTTGCTGATGAAGTCGGTGAGTTCCTCTAAAAAAAGAAGAAGAGCAGCCACCAGGCGGTGGTAAATGACATGAAATCTGAATGGTGTGCAGTGTTGCACTTGAAGCATTCGAATGAACGGAACGAGCTGTTAGGAAAAGTCTTAAGTTGAAGGGAGTTTCTAAAGATTATTGCAAAACCTCCCTCATTTTCTCTGTTCTGTCATTTCTAAAGATAGAGTAGTAGGTGGGTAACAGAAAATCAAACAGAATGAGAGGTGTCATTGAACCAGGTCTTTGTGAGGAAGAGCACATCGAGATTGTGGAGGATGATGGTGTCAGAAATGTCCAGTGTGTGTTTCATAGCAGATCTGCAGTTGTGGAGCAAACAGCGCAACTCTGACAAGACTGTTTTGGTGACGGGCGATTGGGCTATGAAGGGTGATGGGGATATTGTACTTGTAAGAGGGTGCGCGGGAGGAAGAAGGCAGGCCATTAGTTCTGACAGAAGAGATGGTGGGAATAGTGTAGATAGTAAAGTTACTTTAAGAGGGAAGTGGAAGGGGGTGGCGTTCGAGGTCTTGTAACTTGCCAGTAGGTTAGTGATGTCTGCAGAAGACAGATTGTGATTGGCTTTTTTGGGGCGTGGGGACAAGGTGTTTCTCAGGGGTTTGGGGAAGTGAGTATTTGCCAAGCGAGTTGGGGTGTTTGGAAAGGTGGAAATCTTAGTGCTTAAGTGTTAGACGGTAGCTTCAAGCTGGGAAATAGAGGTGATGAGAGATCCTAACTTATTTTCCAGAGAGAGTAGGGCTGAGCAGGGTAAGTTAGGTGGCTCGATGGGTACAGAGGTGAGTGCAATTGGTGAGGGAGGGCAGGGAGAGGTAGGAGTACGAGGGGGTGTTGGGGTACAAGGTTCAATGGTGGAGATAGATGATGGTTAAGAGAGGTTGTTGGTGCATCAGTTGTGAAAAGAGGGTTATCTTTGTTTAGGTTGTAGGAAGGATAAGAATTGAGGTCGAAAATAGGGGGAAATTGATACAGAATGAGGAGGGAGGGCGGGTAGCAAGGAGGGGAAAGAGGGGAGCCATAGAATGGCTGGAGGTTTGGGTAGAAGAGAGGGGAAGTGGTTAGAAAGGTCCTGTAAGCTAGGAGAGGTGGATGTGAGGGAATGGGCCCCAGGCAGAGTGAGGGGAGTTGGGTTGTAGGGTAGCTAAAGACAGAAAGTGTTTCTGCTGGGTCCGAGGGAGGGAAAGGAAAGGGATTACCGAAAGGGGATAGGGGTTGAGCAGCATTACTGGTTGGAATGGTGAATGAAGAGAGATGCAGGGGGTTAGTGAAGAATTCGGGATACAAGGCAAGGGGGGAGAGGGTAGAGAAGAAGAGAAGAGGAGGGAATATGGGAAATGTATGTAAAGTTAGCTTGGGGAATAGGTTGTAGGAGAGGAGGACTAAATAGGTGGTGGCAGGTAGGGGTAGGGAGAAGGAGGTAAAATTGGAATATCGGGATGGTGCAGAGTGGAAGAAGAGAGAGTATTAGCTAGAGGTATGGCCGACGTGTTGAGGGGGTGCACAATGGATGGGGGAGGAATGGGAGAGGAGGGAACTGGGGAAGAGGGGAAAGATGTTTGGCCTGTGCCTCCCGTGGAAGCGGTCTAATGGAGTATGGGGGGTTAGGGGAGGAGAAAGGGAGTAATGGGTGGAGCTAGATGAAGAATCAAGGGAGATCTCAGTTGCAGGGGGGAAGTAGAGAGAGGGGGAGAGGTGGTCAAAGAGAGAGACAGGTGTCTTGAGCTTGGATCAAGACAGTACCATTGTAATAAAGTGAGAAAGTGAGGGAGCCGTTGAAACAAGTAGAGGGTGACATTTTTAGCTGTTTCCCATGTGGGAGGGATGAGGAGGAGGTGACGTTGAGGGAGTCATAGAAGCTGGTGGACCAGGAGGGGATGTCATGAGTGAAAAAAATGAAGTTGTTTTTGAGCCTCCAATGATCACCATTGTAGGATTGATCAACAAAGAGGGAATCAGGAAAACGTTTAATGGTGTTATGCTTGAACCGTTTCGCTGAAGCTTTAGACACATTAGGGGGATAAATGATTTTGAAGCAGTTAATTCCAGACTTAACTTGAGAGGTGGCCATGTTGGGAAATTGAGGAGGAGGAGGGTGATGGGGGAGGAGGAAGGTGCTGCTAGGGTAGAGGTAGTGAGAAGGAATATATGAAGATGAAGGAGGCACATATTCCAGTAGTCGAACGTAGTTATCCGATTAATGTGCGGTCAAGAGGTGTTGAGGTTAGCAGGGCAAAAGACTCTGGTCCAACCAAACATTTCCTGCGGCAAATGGGCCCTTAGTAAAGTAATCAGCAGACAAGGGTCATAGTATGTATAATCATGTCGGCATTGGGACCTATCCACTTTGACCACCCATGAGGTGGCTGGGGTGAAGAGGTTAAAGACCTTGGTGATGAGTGCTTTCTTTGGCGGCTTAGGCACTGAAGCACAGCGTCAATCCGGGGCCTCTCTCTGGAGAGGTGATTGAGCGTAGTGGTAGCATGTTGGGAAGGCACAGAGAACTTGCTGTACAGTGCCAATGGGGCCCCTGATTCACGGCTGTCATAGCGTCCCGTGACTCGTCTCTGCTCTGTAGACTGACTGCACTAGACAGCTCACAGGGCAATGGATGGTGCACGAAGGTTGGGGCAGGCGAGGAGACGTAGAGGGCCTGCTCTGTGACCTAGGCTCAAGGCTGCATGCCGAAGCCTGAAAGCACCTGACGATGCCATTTTAGAGTCGGACTGTCGGAACCCAGGGTTTCTGCAACCGTTGTGGGCAAATCAGGGGGACCCCTCCCAAGACCGGAGGCAATGAGGCGGCTGAGGCCCCCCCTGGGGTTTGTCTCCTTGAAAAATGTGCCCCCCTCTGCTCACATTGGGGGCCACACAGGCCTAAACCTGAAATCGCCTGACCGACGCCATTCTGAAGTTATGCAATATAGTCCCATGGCTTCTACATTCGTTGTGGACAAATCAGGGGGACCCCTCGCACCGGGGGTAATGTATTGGCAGAAGCACCCCCCGGGTCAGCCTCCTTAAAATATGGGCCCCTTCTGCTCACTTTGGGGACCACAGGGGGACTAGTTCTGAAGTCGCCTGACTTACGCCATTTTGAAGTCAGGCAATCCGGTCCCAGGGCGTCTGCAATTGATGTGGGCATGACATAGGGACCCCTAACGACACCGGGGGCATTGCATTGGCTGAAGCTCCCCCGGAGGCAGCCTCATTAAGATATGGGCCCCCTCTCTCACCTTGGGGGCCACATATGGAGGAAGCAGGCTGAGGGAAAGCCAAAGAGATCTTATCACACCCCTGAGAAACCATCCAAAGGACGTGTATAGCCGATGCTGAAGAGGATCCAAAGAATTCAGAAGAGCTCCTGGTTGATTTCAAGGACCAGCTGGGCTTCTGAGCTGCCCTCAAGCAGGTGAAAAGACTGCGCCAATTTGGGTCTGCAGAGGTGTCGGGACTCCTACACGGTGTGAGAGCGGGTCCAGAGCGTTGGAGGGATTCACCCTAGTGACGAGTCACGATTATCGGTTTTGTAGAGAAGCCGGCGCTGGAGCTCTAGGCCCAGCAGGATGGACCCGGGATCAGGGAGCATGACCGCATCTAGGGGAGTGTGCACCGGACAGTCCAGTGGGTGAGTGACGATGGTGGGTGTCGAGGCAGCAGAGGGCGAGCGCGTCGAGTCTAAGACGGCTAGCCCTCCAGGTGCAGGAAAGCAACTCCAAGGTAGAGATTCGTAGTTCCCAAGAAGTTGGAGACACAATTGGGTGTCGATGCAAGGTGGATGGCTGGGTTAGCGGGGGATATTTACCGTTATGGTGATCTCCAACCCCAGGAGCTCAGCGGATGAGATCCTATCTCCTAAAGCACTCTGACACCACTATACAAAAATGCAAAAACAACAACAAAAAAGGAATGATCAAGGAAGTGCTTATAGGTTCGAGAAGTGAAGGGAGTGAAAAGAAGCACTCTGTAGAGTGTTAAACAAAACAACATGAGCAGACCTGTGAAATAAATATAGCAGTGGTCGGATGTGAGGGCAATCTGGCTGGGGTTGCCATAGGGCAGGTGGAACAAAAACACTTGTGTGAAGTGCTCACACACAGAGAGAAAAGAAGCTCTATTACAGGAGCAGTGGAAGGACACAAGTACTTGGTCCATGATCTGTGGGAGGGCTAAACACAAGAAGATGCATAGTGCACGCATGCCATGGATAAATGGGGACAAAGGATATGAGAGAGACAATGGAGCAAGCATATGGTAAGCCTATGAGTGGGCTGTAGCCCACAGATTAAATACAACATGTCTCTTTGAGACAATGCATGCGCTGTCTAGCCGAGACATAAAAGTGTTGTGGTCCAGGTAAGAAATATTTTGGGGCTTCTCGTTTGGAACAACTTTGAATGTATTTCAAGCCCCCAAGATGTTTAACAAAATGACACCAGGATACCCTCGCAGGTGATAATGTGCTTTCCAAATACACATGACATAACATAACATGACATAACATATGACTCATACATTGAACTTACAGAAATTGGTGAAAGCAAAACAGCTGAAAACTCAAGTTGTCAGGTAATTGCAGTCCAAAAGAGCCAAAAGAGAGCTTGAACAAGCTTTGATCAAACCATGTTTTTTACACTTATATGTTGATTCTTTTTGTCTTGCAGCAATATTTTACAAAGAATTCAAAGGCTGTCTAGCCTTTTCCTCCCACTGTAAGAAAGAGACACTGAGAGTAACTTTGTGGATGTTAAGTGTCTATTGCAACTAAGATAATTGTGACTGAATATAGTATAACACTCAGTATGCATATAGATAACTGCACGCCATTACGATCTGAGCAAAAGGCGCTAATTATTATAAGTTAGGCTTTCTGCTTATTTATAGTCTTAGCGGGATGCACAAACATTTAGAAGCAAGGCATTATTGAGCTGGGAACCAATTACTTTGCAGTGAGACAACGCCAAGCATATCTCCATGGTTACCGCAGGGACACTCACAGAGAACCCATATTCGGGTCACATCTGGCGCCAACTTCCGCAGAAAACCACGAGGACGTACTCAAAATCATCAATGAATACCAAATAGGTGGGCGTATGAGAAATTAACCCAACATTTTTCTTTTTTACTGGCTCACCTAATGAATGTCCTCTACGACACACCGCACGAAATCGGTAAATTTGACAATAGAGTTCTTAACGTCAGAATCCTCATAACCGCACAAAATGCAGGGCTCACAAGGAGGATCGGTAGGTGCATCAGAGGGTGAGACACCTTGTTGAAGTTGGTAGATTTTTGGGGGGCAGTGCATTAAAACAGCTGTAAAGATATGAGGCCTGTCTGTGCTTTTTTAGAGTCTGCTTTGAGGCACAGAGGCTAGTGAAGAGAATTACGCTTTTATGGGCTCTTCCTTCCAAAAATACATTCCCACCAACCAAATGCATAGAGCCTGCCTTGAGTAGCCAACATTAAACTCGCAACTGCACCATCATCTTACTGAAGTAGACATGGAAAGGTTGCACGCCCTGAATTTACTTACATATATTGACCACTAAAACTGCAGTAAGTAGCACTGTATATATTAAGAAATAAGATAAAACTGACTGGCACTGAGCACTCATTGAGCCTAAGAACATAAATTCACCAAAATACCAGTGGCATCACACGCCATTTGACCTTTACTTTCACTCATACACCCATGCTTACATATACATACACACACTCTCATATGAACAGACTAAACAGATTCTCATATGCAAGCACACACACAACATACATTTTTGAGCATTTTTCTACTTATCTCAGCTGCCTGGGAGGGTTGTATTCCAGCTAATAGTACTCCATTCTTTATTACACTACTAGCGAATAATATAGTGAATAAACTATTAATCACCATAAAACACTTAGAGAAAATGACGTCTATGCAGGAGAATAGCCGGTGAGTTCCTAGTACTGATTTTGCCAGTTCTGAGGTCAGGGGTCGTAAAGGCAGTGCCAGGGGTCACAAGGGGTGAGCAGGATTCACAACTGCGACCCCTGGCAAGCCCCAAATGATGTCAATGATTAAGCCATAAAACAAGATGGGAATTTGGGTGGATATTTCACTACAGGAATTCCAAGAGTTGAAACAGTGTTGTCAGTTCCTAGATTCAAACCTGTCAACTGGGGAGGGAGAAGCTTCCTGTTAGGAGTCTTAAAGGACTGGAACAATCTCCCTTTGCATATCAAAGCCCAACCCCAACTTTTGGCATTTAGGATGGTCCTCAAAACATGGCCTTATGTTAAGCTTTAAATGGTTGAGCTACTTGGTCTCTCTTCCTCAGCAAGCACGAAGATGCCCTTGGGGGCAAGCGAGCGCACTAGAAAATACTTCTAACATTAATATTAAAACCTGAACTTGGACAGGTAGAAAATAAAACAAATGTAGGTTCTCTGAAGAATAGGCCTTTCTCTTTTTGAAAAGATGTATATAGACATGAGAATACTGATATCATAACTGTTAGACATGGGGGTCTCTAGTTGGCAGAGGTGGATACCTTTGTCCAAATTGGGGCCTTGCTTCTAGTCAGGGAAAGGGGGATATACTGCTAAAATAATCCCTGCTCACCCCCTTGGTAGCTTGGCATGAGCAGACAGGCTTATCTCAGAGGCAGTGTGTAAAGCTTTTGTGAACACATACAGTAATACAGTGAAAACACTACAAATGGACACCACATCAGTTTAGAAAAATAAGTAATCTTTATCTAAACCAAAACAAGACCAAATGACAAAAATCACAATACGGTTATCAAGATATCCTAAAAAATAGGTTATTCACTCAAATAAAGCTTGTAGCAATAAATAACTCCACCTGGAGTCATTACGACTTCATGACAGATCAAAATCCCAAAGAACGGCGTCGATCGCGAGGTGCACGGCATCGGGCACGGAGTCAAGCAGACCCACAAAGAACAGTACCTTGGAATTGTGGAAAGCAAAGACGGTGCACAGCATTGGGGATGTGATGCTTCGTTGGCACCTGTGGCAGTGGTTCCTTACAACCCCAGGGAAGGTGATGCCTCTGTTCCTTACTGCAGGGCAGGGGAGGTGAGACATCAGTTCCTTACTATGTCGGGGAGGTGACGTCACGTATGGCGGAGAGGCGTCAGTTCCTTACGACGGTACGATGCTGAAGGATTCGGGAGTCACCCACGTTGAGGATCAGCTCCACGTTGATGAAGCACCGGTGTCGCTGAAGTCAGAGCTGCGGCCCGAGTCAGGACGGTGCGCAGTGGACGTCACAAGCGGTGTCCTCAGGTCCGGTGCAGGCAGCGCCTCGATGACGGCTTCGGACTCGAAATGGCACAGTGTCAGCAGGCGTCAGACCTATGGTGCAAGTCGGGGCAGTGCGTCATGCTCTTCACGAGCGGTGCCCACTGCTTTGGTGCAGGTTACAGCATCGCTCACCGGCATCGGTGTTGCAGTTTTCTTCTGTAGCAGCTGAAACAGCAGAGAGACAGAAGGGATGAAGTCTTTGTGTCCCTGAGACTTCAGAACAGGAGGCAAGCTCAGTTTCAAGCCCTTGGAGATCATCCTCAAGATCACAAAGCAAACAGCAAAATCCTTTTCTCCTTTCCTTGGCAGCAAGCAGCCACTGCAGGCCAACCCCAGACAGCAAACAGCACAGGGGCAGTATTCCTCATCAGCTTTTCTGGCTCTTCTCCTTGGAAAAGGTTTTTCTTGATTCCCAGAAGTGATCTGAAGGCACAGAGTGTCTGTACCTGACCAAAACCAGTTCTGTCCTCACTGGTGCAGCTTCCGGGCAGAAGGTTAAGACAGCATTGTTGAAGGCAGACCAGGCCCATTCAGGTGAAAATGAAATCTCCCCCTACTCTTAATGCAACCCAGGTCCATTCAGCCCAGCCCTGACTCATCAGACTTCTGGAGCCACAGCCCCTTTCCAGCCCCTGTTATCCAAAAGCCAGACATGCAATATGCAAACCTTGCAGAGGAACACTGGATGGTTAGGCAAGAAAATACCTACTTTCTAAAAGTGGTATTTTCAAACACAGAATGAAAAAGTCGTCCTCAGTAAAAGATGTACTTTTACATTCTGAGTTCAGCCATACTAAACTTTATTTTTCTACCTGGTTCCTTGGGCCAGTTATGTTTATAAGATGTTATAAACAAACTCCCCATTCTGTCCTATGGTAATAGGTAGCCTTGAAATAGTGAAAAACGAAATTGGCAGCAATTCACTATCAGGACATGCCACACACTTCAGAGCATGTCCTATCTTTCGTATATTTGTATTTATATAGCGCGAACATGACCCTAGTGGGTATCAGAGGGCTTTACATAAGAGTTGAGAGACACAAAAGGCAATGATATAAAGCAATAACAACCAATATAATGATATAAGGCAAAGATAAAAAAAAATAACAGCCAGTAAAAATGACAACAAAAAGACATAAAAGAGGCAGGCAATGGGGTAATATAATTGCCAAGTAGGCCATCAGCGTTACATGATAGCAGCCGAAAGGGCAAGAGTTTAGCGCAGGGGCTGAGCTTTGTCCAGCTATGCTGCAATACAGTCTTTAAATATCAATGAGATGTAGGTTAGACTTGGCATCAACAACTTTGCAAATGCCTATGAGATATGGGCCACGCATCTTTTCTACCATTTTCTTACAGCTCATTATCATGGAGAATGCTCTCATACAATTCACCCTGCCCACAGGGGTACCTTGGGCTTACCTTAGGGGTGACTAACATGTAGAAAAGGGAAGGTTTAGGGACTGGCAAGTGGGTGCACTTGCCAAGTCGACATGGCAGTCCCACACTGCACACAGGCTCTGCAATGACAGGCCAGAGTTACATTTTACAGGCAGCTTCTGTCCATACTCTCAGGGCCCACTAAGCTAACCCAAAGGGAACCCTTCTCCTCACCTGTGGACGACATCTGTGCAGCACCTAACCTTAACTTTCTCACAGGTGTATCCCAACAGACAGACAGTACCCACATGGCCAACACAGTGGTTTGACCTAGTCCACCCCTGGGGTGTGACTCCTGTCTCCCTCTGTCAAGACTAACACTACGTCTTGAAGAGTAAATCCTGAGACGAGTAGCAAAATCGCAGGGACGCAAGGGACCAACCTCCCTAAAGACTAACCTCTACCTTGAGGAATTATTAAACACTACTAGGTTTAGGCTAGACAAAGGGGAGGAGGGCCGGTACTGGACGTAGTGTTCTTGCTGACGACCTGCGAAACAACAAGAACCCTAAGTTTAATTTTTAACTCAACTCTCTTAGTCGATTCAAAAAGATTCTAACTTCTGTTCTCTTCCCTAAGTTCTAACTGTCGCCTACCTGCGTTCAGCTGTTGTCCGTCTTTCGTCCAGTATGTCTTTCTTGTCAGATGAGTTGGGAGAGTGTTCAGTCCTCTGTGTTGTTGTCTTCTTTTTGTGTTATCCCTTGGAAAGCGTCACTGGAAAGAACAAACAATTTGTTATCAAACCCCTTCCGAAAACTTAAGAGCAATTCCCCCTTCAGTCTGATTCCTTCAATAACACACCACTCTCCCAGTAACTTACTCTGTGTTACGATCTGTGTCTTCACTCTGTGACTTGCAATCTAAATAAAAGATTTCACCAAAGGGAGAAAACACAACAGACATGACATACAGAAATAATCTCTTTCTGATTACAGGGATTGCTTCCTCACACCTTCCTTAAAATAGAATACAAACTCTTAATATAGAATTCAAACTTTAAAATCCTGACTGTATTTCACATAAAATCTTTAGTTCTTGAAAGTCTCTTCAAAAGAGTTCCAAAAATTGTTCGGGGGTCCTTTCTTGCGAAGGGCGCCTTTAAAACCAAAACAAATTGCACTTATCTCTTTTGTCTCTTGTCCTTGCAGGTTCCGTTTTTAAAAGGAAAGTAGAAAGGCGCCTTTAAAACCAAAAGAAATTACACTTATCTCTTTTGTCTCTTGTCCTTGCAGGTTCCGTTTTTAAAAGGAAAGTATCGAGCAGTTTCTCTCTCTAGATGATGCCATGGATGCAGATTGAAGTTTCTTGATCTTCATTCAGGAAAGCAGCCATCCTCGAGGGTGGGAGAGAATCACACGACCTTCCTCTTGCGTTAGCGGAAGGCAAAGCGGCTTCCAGAAGGCTGGGTGCGGTTTAAACACCTGACCGCACCCAACCGCGCACCGCGCTTACGTGCGCTCAGCTGAAATAAACTGATGCGCACGCAAGAGATCAGAATGCAGAAAGCCTTACCTAAAGCGCTCACACTGATCTGACCTCGAGTTCCCAACCGCAGCGCCCCTGCAGCACCTAATCCTCTAAGAAACAAAATGATGCAGAATAAGTCTAAAGCAGAATGAAATCCTGAAATCAATTACGAAGTGAAAACCACAAATCTAGTTTACCAATAACATTACATCCGACAGTCACCAAACACAGAACCACAAAACATCACAATGGAGTGCAGGTGCACGGGAAAGGGTGGGTTTTATATTGGCAAATAAGGCCATAAAGTGCTTTAGGCCTCCTGAGGAGGCCTTCACACGGAAACGTGACACCCTCCCAGGGGCAACTCTGTCCACCAGGACAGTAAGCCACAGTGGCCACTGACAGCTGTCAGTGATGAAAGCCAGAACCCAGGCCTTTCAGGGTTCTCCAACCTCTGTGGCATCAGAGAGTGGGAGGCACTAGACCCAGGTGCCTGGCACCCTTGGTCCACTCTCCCTCCTGTCAGGTCAGGCATGACATCCTGACTCTGACCCACCAGCCCCGGACCTGTACCCGGTGGCTGGACAGGAGACAGGGGTGGGCTTTCCCACACCTGGTCTTCCTCCTCGGAGCTCAGAAACCTCCCACCTGGAGTGGTACCCCCTTCCAGAATTGTCAGGGCACCTGTGACAGGTGTTCTGCACAATTCGCCCACCAGTTCAGGGGTTCTATCCTGGCCTAGGGTCTGTACCCTTAGACTGGGCAGGGGTCAGGGATGAGGCTGCCCTCTCCCCCCCCCCCCTACTGGGGCCCTGCACCCTCCCACCTGGAGCGGTGCCCCCAGAAGACAAACCAGGAGGGTCACTGTTAGCAGTTGCCCCCTCCTCTAGGTCAGGGGGGACACCCTGAACCTGGCCCTCCAACCCAGGGTCTGAACCCTTAGCCTGGACATGTGCCTGGCAACCCAGGACTTCCGGGGGAGTACTCCCCCCCACGGGAAACAGCCCTCTGGAGTTGTGTCAGAGTCTGCCTGGCACAGGTCTCCAGCCTCCTGTCCTCCTAACAGAGCATGAAGACCTCCCAGGCCAGAAGTGGCCTCACCAGGGTCAGTCGTGGGGTGCTCCGACCTCAGAGCTGGCAACCACTGACCCACTGGTCCTTCCACTGGGGACTGCGTCCCCCTCTCATCCCTGTCTCTGGACTCATGCACCCTCCACACTGTAGCGGTGCAGCCAGACACAGTGCTGGTGTAATGCTGTTTACAGCAGTCTCCCCAGCTCAACTGACACCTTGGGATCCCTCCCAGGGGATGGCCTCCCGGTAAAGACTAGGCCCCCCTCCTGGTGATCACTCATGGAACCAACCGGGCCTTGGGACTGGGTTCTGGGCACCTCGGGATACCGTCCACTCCAACTCCTTCTCCTTTGAGACAGGACATAGGACCCTACACCCCTCCCACTACCCTTGGACATATCTGGGCTACCACCACCCTCCGCTACCTTATTTGGTTGGGGAAAACCTGAGCCACCACCTTTAGGATCACCTCAAGATGCCTCTTCAGACCCTCTGGAATCTCCCAAAAAGGTTTGCCTCCAGTGTGAGCTCCCTGGGGTCAGAGAACTCACACTCCAGCAGGTGTTAGCATAGCTCTGGAAAACAGGGACTTAAAATATGCTCTCCGTGAATTGAATCATACAACCCCACACAGGTTTTAACCAACCTATCTTTTGCCTTACCATCCAGTGCCTCGCACACGTACCCCACACCACTCTACTTGTCTCTGACACTTAACCAACACTCTTCTGGGACGTCTCTACACTCACACCGGACTTCTACCATGGAGGATCCCCTCTCCCTGCACCTCTTATCTAGAGTCAAAAGAGTGTCCCGCCCACCACTAGGACTATGAACCCCTGTGCCAGTTCCTCAATCTACCTTAGGGACACAGTGCACCACTGGAGCTACCTCATATCCTTGAACCCCTCGGTGTATGCTAATCCCCTCTTTCAAGTTAGGCGCCACATCTCAGCGTTTATGCATTGCTCCCTCAGCACAAGATAGCACAATTTTGCTGCCATCATCTGAGCTGGACTCCACCTCAACCCCAACCAAGTCCACTTCCTGAGCTACACACATTTTTTCTTCTTGGGTTAAGGCCCTCTTGGCCTCAGCCGTCTCAAACTCCACATCAAGCTCTCTCAGCCTCTGATCACAAGCCAGAAGCCAGACATATTTTTCTGTTTCTCCCTCATTTTCAGGTAAGTCCTCCTCCTCAGACTCCACTGGTAGTGTTGGCCCCCAGCGGAGCAACTCAGAATGAAATAGGGATGCCTACAGATCCTCCCTGGACCTTCTCTTCACAGGCAACCCCCTTTCCTTGCAGAACACTCGTAGCTCCTTCATTGTGTAGATGAACATGTGCCAGAAGTTAAGTTACATTTCTCAACAACTAACCAGAGTCCTAGTATCAAAAATACTTCCAGGAGGACGCCAGAAAACAGAAAAAAATGTATGTGGTTGCGTAATGTTCTGCATTCACTAGTCGTGTACACCAATCACTGTATGTAAATCATAAATGCAAGTCCAGGATTCTCAGCGCTGACCACCAATGTCAGGAACAGTGGGATATACACACAGCTGGTGGTGAATTTGGAGAAGGATACCTGCTAGGTAAATCAATGTGACACACCCTGATGTATACCTTTGATGAATGTGTTGGTCACTCTTATTAATGGCACTTCCTTTCCTATTTAGTTAACAGCGCATATGCCATGCGGGCATTTATCCTAACTCCATACCTCAACCCTTCTACCCCAAGTGAGAGGAGATACAATGTGGCACATAAATGCACGTGCAACGTTGTGGACTTCTAAAAAGCAGGTTCCGTTGCCTCCACAAAAGTGGAGGTGCACGTCAGTACCGCCCCATCATGCTACAAGGAAACTAACTGACTCTGAGGACGACGGTGTGGACTGTCCACAGCCAGAGCACAGCGCAGCAGGTGTGGCAGCAGCACCAGATGGAAGACACAGATGGGCTGAGAGAACACGCAACTATTTCTGAGTAAGTAAGGAGACATAGGCAGTTACTGTAAGCGAGTGACGGTGTTTAATTATAATACAACACCATCACTACACGAAGGGCGTCACATGCCAGGCCTAATTCAAATGCAGTTTCCACAACAAAAACAGGTTACATCACCCAGTGTGGTAAAACATGTGATGGTTGGCATCACTTCCTGCGCCCACGCGCTGCACTGCTGCGTTCCTTGGCCCCACTGTCCTCACTGCCAGTCTGTCCTGTGGCAGCACTGTGCCATTCGATGCGCTCCTGGACTCTGTGGGAGGGGACGTGATGCTACTGAGGCTAGTAGCCTCTTCACTTTCACCCCAATCACCTGTAGTGGCTTCCTTGTCGGTTTGTAGCACTTCTAGTGCACTGGTCACTGTGACCAGCCCCCTCGCCACATCACGGCTGCAGTGGGCCATCTCCTCCTGCATGGCCACAGAGCGCCTGCGGAGCAGAGAGGTGGCAGTGGAGAGGCGGTTCACTGCCTTGGTGTAGATGTCAATTTTCTGCCTCTCCCTGCGCCTTGCCAAACGGTCCTGATCCAATTTGCTGCACAGCAGCCTCACTGCCTCGGACATGTCCCTCATGCCCTCAGCCACAGTACTGTTCATGGAACAGATGCCCTACTCATTTCGCTGCATGTGCCCATTCATCTGCACCATCTGCCGCGTACTGACCTTATGGCTTTGCCTTGCAGGCGCTGTACCTTGAGCATGTTGCCCTCAAGTCCGGTGAACACACTCTCATCCTCACCCTGTGAAGGAGGACTGGCTGCCCTTGCCTTGCGGCGTCTGGCACGTGTGTGGGCGTGCTCTATGGGGGACAGTGAGCTTGCACCGTCGGCATCCTCAGCCACCGTGGACTGTTGTCCTCCTATGCTGTCCTCCTCATACACCTCCATCTGCAGGAGGCTGGCCACTGCATGCCTCCTGGCTCTGGGTGCTGGTGGCGTTGGTGGTGGTGGTGATGGTGATGGTGATGGTGGAGATGGTGGTGGAGTGATGTGCCCTGCAGGCAGCAGGACCTCCTCCTCCTGTGTCCTCTCTGTCCTGGGTGCCTTCCCTTTGCTCCCCTCTGCTGCCCTGCACGATGGCTCGCCTGTGAAGACAGAATGTACATTTGCTCACTTATCTGGCAGCATTTGCGTAATAATACATTTCATGCATGCCAATCACACTGACTGTCCTCTGCTTGCTAATTGCGTCACATGCCTTTGGGATCAGTGGACTGACTGTTCTGACAGGTGTAACTTCTGACTAAATCTCCCATAATGCATTGCTGGTTTTAAGTAAAACATGTACTGGACTCCGATTCACAATGCCTCATTAGGGATTGGGGTTAGGGAGTGGGGGGTACAGCATGCAGTGCAGGCATCTTACCTTGTTTGTTATCAGCGCTGGCTGAGCTGTCCGCATCCCCACTCCCACTCACACTCTCCGGCTGTAGGGTGGATTCGACCTGGAGATCCACGGCAGTTGTGGTCCTTTGTGACATCCTCAATTAGGACCTCCAGCTCCCTGTCGCTGAATTTGTTCTTTCTTTTTCTTTCAGCTGCCTCCTTCTCCCTCTCCTGCTTGTCCATTTTGCTCATTTTTGGCTGCAAATTGTAAGTAGAGTTGCTCCTAGCTGCTTTGCTCTGCTCCCTGCCTCACAAACAGCTCCAGGATCAGTGCAGCTGCATGGGTGTGGCCACTTCCTGGTTGAGCGGTAATGAGGATGCACAGGATTGGCTGATTCCACAATTACTGATTTTTTAAATTACCGAATCGCTATTTACCGAATCGGTATTAAGGATTCGGTGATAACAAATCGGTAATGGGAATTCGGTATTTATTTTTAACGATTCTTTCCGAATCGCAAATGTTTTGCGATTATTACCGAATCGGTAATTTTTACAGATTTTTTAAGTACATCTGAAATATCAAGTTCTTAATAGCGATTCGGTAAGAATCACTATTAAGGACTTGGTATTTCAGTATTACCTACATCTAGCCCCAAATAAATAAATAAAACAAATGTTGTGGCGCGCGCTTCATCGCATTTGGCAATGCAGCGCGCGCAATGTAATTTGTGTTATTTATTTATTTAGTTACTTAACTCTGCTCGGCCGTATACAATAGTTTACTACCCCCCACCCTGCCCTTCCCCCGCCCCTGCCACAATGCCCGCAGCACTCCCTTCACAAGCGGCTACTGAGTTTATTTTCATACTCCCACCACCGTACCTAGCTTCATGCACTCCCTACCCTCTTTCTCTACCCTTCTAATACCTCATCATGCATCCCACCTCCTAATACTACTCTTCTCCCTACTTCTTCATACTTCACCAATCACACACGTTTTTCCTGTCTCCACTAAAATCACAAGTCCGCCAATCTTGTGTTGAGCATCATCCACAAACAGGCTATGGTGGTTTAGATTCTAGACATAATTACAGGTACCCTTCAGATGTCAAATTGTAGAACTTGTCAAGTTTTCATAAGCATTCACAAACATTGCTTCAGAAACACTTTCAACCATATGCGTAGTGATGTGCATCATTACATGACACTGTATGACCCCCAAACACCCATCAAACAAAATCTTGAGTACCTCACTCTCCACACCACCATATATGGGAAATGTATCATACTGCTCATTACCCTACAGCTAAGAGAAACTTACCTGACACACCAATAGTTCCATCTCGATAAGTTTTTTATATAGCTCACATGGCAGACCATCAGACCCAGCAGCCTTACCAGATTTTGCTCTCTTTATTGCCTCCTCTACCTCTATGGTGGTTATTTCATCATCCAAAGAGGTCTCTCCAGTCCTAGCTACCCTATTCAATCAAATTCTAAGAGACGGCGAATTGCCACCTGAATCTTGGGATAATGCCACTATAACCCTCATCTTGAAGCCTGGCAAACCATCCTCAGATTGCGGCTCATATCGGCCTATCTCTATCTTAAACGCCGACTACAAAATCTTTGCCACTATATTGGCCAGTCGGTTGAGCCGAGTAGCACCTGATATTATAGATCCGAACCAAAAAGGGTTTATAAAGGGGAGACAGCTATGTGAGCTCACTTACAAACTATTAGGCTCTATAGACATAGCTATAAAAGAGGCTATCCCCTTGACTGTCCTCACGTTGGATGCTACCAAGGCCTTCGACAGGGTGAATTGGTTGTACCTGTCGGAGGCCTTGAGGAAGTTCAACGTAGGGGAAAGATTCCGCAGAATGATAGATCTGTTATATCGTTGCCCAACTGCTTCACTCCTGATAAATGGTGGTTTGACTGAGCCAGTCAAGGTTACGAGAGGAACTAGACAGGGTTGTCCCCTGTCCCCCCTCCTTTTTGATATATACATCGAGCCATTTGCCCAAACCTTAAGAGATAATATACTCATAAATCCTTTTACTTTTGGTGGCTGGGTTAAACAGGTGGCACTTTATGCGGACGACATCATGATTTTTACTACAAATGATGACGAAGCATACCCAGAGATAATTGATCTGGCCCTCAAATTTGGCAAAGTTTCAGGCTATGAGATTAATGCCCTAAAGACAGAGTCAATGTCCTGGAATATTAATAGAACTAACAATAACGGAACATCTAAAACCCAAATTCGCTACCTGGGGATAAACATAATTAAAGATATTAACTTGATTGCTTCTCTAAATTTCAACAAAATAGCTGCAGAATGCCGGAAACTGATGAGAGACTGGTCACACCTCCCGCTTACAGTTTTGGGTAGGGTTAACCTGGTGAAGATGAGTATCTTACCGAAGGCTTCTTTTCTGTTTAATTCAATCCCACTTTTTTTTTATCCAAAGTTAATTTCAAAGCTACAGAGCGCGATTACCAGCTTTATTTGGAATAGCAAGAGCCCCAGAATCTCGTGGAAGAAAATCAGACGTCGTAGGGAGAAGGGACGGTTGGCCGGTCCAGACCTTCAAATCTATGCATGGGCGTTTCAGCTCTCGCACACACGTATGTTGCTAAAAACTCCTACATCAACAGGGATGGGCCTTTTCTTTTCTACACTTTTGGAATGTGAAAGTGTAGACCACAATGGTTTCTTGTTTAAATTTGGAGACCCCAAATTCTTTAAGAAAATAAAATTGAAAGTTCTACAAGGTATTGCATATACTTGGTATAAAGTGAGGCAAGCGACTAATGTTGGCTACTACTCTGGTAAGGCTCCTATATGGAACTTACCAGCTCCTCCCTTGTGGACAATGGATGCACTTACCAATCCGCTAATAGAAGCTGGTATCTACAGTTGGGATGATCTGTTTATGGATGGATCATTGCTTTCATGGGACTATTTAATTAATAAAGTAGGCCCTAGTCTCTCGAGATTTAAATATATTCAGATCTCCAGCTGGTCACAGTCATATAAAGAGCTGCCAGCACGGATTAGTAAGTTGCCTATAGGAGGTTACAGCGACTTGGTAACATGTCTTCTAGACAGCCCAGTGGCAAAGAAAGAAATCTCTTGTTGGTATAACAAAATAATCGATGAAGTAGATGCTAACTTTCACTTACCAACATCACTATGGGCCGAACTAATGCCAGGTTTGGATGTGGAGGAGCTTTGGATGGCTTCTTGCTCAACACTCTGGGACCTAGTCAAACCTGCGTGGCTTCGTAGGAACCACCTTTTTACTATACATAGGGCATACTACTCCCCGCATAGGTTGACTAAGTTTTCATTAACAGGCCCAGTCTCATGTCCAAGATGCGGGTTAATCGCAGCATCAGACATCCATATGTTCTATGACTGTCCAAACTTATCCGCTTACTGGCAAGCCATTAGTAATAAGCTATCACAATCTTTGGGTGAACATATCTCTATAGACCTGGCTCTTGTTATCTTTGGTCTTAAAAGTAAAGCTCGTAATGCAGTAACCAACCTATTATTCTATGCCATTCTAGCGGCATGCAGGGAGATATGTAGACACTGGAAGGATGCTCAACCACCGACAGTGCATGAATGGCAAACATCACTTCTTCGAATTTCCAAACTCGACCTAGCCAGAGTAGGAAATCCCAATAGGAGAGCTTTCTGGGTTATGCTTGGATAGTAACGACAAACCTGTTTTTTTTTTTTGGTTTTTTCCCCAGGTCCAATGATTAATGCACGCATTACTTATCCTTCCTACCACGGCTGAGAGCCTTCGTGGTATGGGGGTCTCGATAACTCGGGCACTATCTACTAAGGCACTGCCCTAAGCGAGTTAGGATTTGGCCTGTGTACACTGTGCTGATGGGAACTGGTCTTCCTCCCTAAGAATTTTCCCACCAGCAACAAGCTGAGACAGCACAAAACGCGACCATTCATCCTCTTGCTCTATGGCGGCCTTTTGGTTTTGATAGATTGGAGCTATGCACGCAAATGAGGATAAAAAGAAAAAAAAAAAAAAAAAACAATAGTTCCATCTCTGAATGGGACCTTCTACACCTGTCAGACTTTCAAATCCGCTTGAATGTCACTGTACGCTTTTCCGTCACACAAACCCACAGAAATTCAATATTCAGATCACTAGAGCCTCCCGTACAACAGTGCTGCATACCGCTCATACAGCCAACCCACCTGGTGTAGGTTTGTTGCCCACGTACCACTTCAGGCGTCAGAAAGGAGAGGCCCTGAAACCTCTTGGAGAATAATGCACTTGTTCTGCTGCTTTCAAAACGTACACATGGCTACTTTCCGTCATTAACATAGCACACATCACCCACAAATCACACATTGAATTTGCAAGAGACTTTTACCACCCTGCAGACCTCAACTACCATAAAACACCAAATAGGTTTGAAAACGTCCAAAAACAGAATCCTTGAACTACAAGTACACCCAAGCATCAATCTTGACTCACTCATGGTTTATAATTACACATGCAAAACCCAAAAATCCACCCACTGAACTACTCACCTTCATATGTCCCCTCTGCAACCATGACACCCGTTGGCACACATTCAACTAAAATAGCTAAATGCATTCAGATGGTGTCTGTAACAAACCGCATTATTAGGCTAAGACAAAGAGAAGTAGCAGACTTCACAGCTATGGAGAACTCCTGCAAAGCCAGATCAATCTGGTTTCTATGATGAAAATGGTTTTCCGTGAGAAATACCGGATTCATCTTAGGTAGTTTGACATATGTAGCAAGGTCACACTCATGGATATAATACCATAATAATAGTACTTTCGGGAAGGTGACTTCAAATTTTCAAACCCTCAGAGAGAGTCTGGAGATCTGGAGTGCATATTGATGGCTCTTTTAGCTAGGATCAATGCAATTTTTAGAACTCTGGAGCTCACTTTAGTGCTTTTCAGGCCATGGTTTTGAACCAGCGGATGGGTTACTCACTCACAACGGTGATAGATATCCTGTATGCCGAAATATAAATCTCCTTACATCCAATGGGATTTATATTGTGACAGCGGGGATATCTGTCACCCTTGTGATGGAGCAACCCATCCGCCGAGATCTAAATCAGGGCCCTAGTAAACATACATCTATCTGCAGTAGTCCTAGTATTGTTCAGGATTCTTTCCAACTCATAGTTACCTGCCTCCAAAACTTTTCAATTCCAGGCACTATCAGGTGGTGCGCATGAAATCTGCATCAATCAGATTACGCCTTGGACATGCTTTATCTCTGTCCTAGCTATCCCGTTCACCCTGAGTGGAATGAGCTCATTTGCATGAAGGTACTTAAGTTGGGTGTAATGGAACCTCTTATTTCTATATACTCTATGGATATGTTCCAGGGCCAGGTCTCATTCCTCCTACTGAAAGTCCCACCAAAGTCTTTCTTCCTACTTATTCCTTACAGGTGTTAAATCAATCCTCACATAGACCAAAACTGATTTATACAGACAAGATATTAATTCTTAAAAATAAGTGATATTTCTAAAACCTCATGCTTTGCTAGTTCTGTGTAGGGATCTCCGCAAATATTACGTAATTCTCAGGTCAGCGTTGCCTATGTGAAAAGTTAAGATTCCGACAGCCCATCCTCATTCATCAGTTCCTCCCAACATCTGAGTGTCCCTTCCTCAAAACAGTCCCTAACCGTCAGTATATCTGTGGGAGATAGGGAGTGGGAGTAGGGGGATAGGAGAGGTGGGTGAGTAGAAAATTTAAAAAATGGAAAGAAAATGTGCCTGCTGTTGTGTCCCAGCCGCTCATTCTCCTACATCGCAGGAAGCACCCAGGCTCCCCTAAGCCAATCACAATGCTGCAATGCAGCGTTGTGATTGGTCTGAGTGCCGTAATTCAGGGCTCAGATGGGGACAGGAAACCTGTGCATGTTCCTCACCAGGATGTGCAGTACAGACTGGTGGGAAAGATGCAAAGTGCACATGAACTGTTTGGTCATCCCAAGAGGGCCGACCAAACAGTTCATGCACACTTAGGGAGTGAAAAACACTCCTTCCCCTGGCCTCTGCTCTGGCCAGCCCTGTCCTGCCTCCCCCCCACCAAGGAATGGAAAAATAAGATGATAATAACGTTCAGTTATTAGCATTTTATTTTTCCGCTGCAATGCTCTCAAAGCAGGGGGGCCACCCATCCTGCATGCTATAAGAAACCCTCCACCAACTGTAGGAAACCCCACCAATGGCAAAAGCAGGCGCATGCATGCACTTGATACTGCCACATTTTTAAAAACAGTTTCTTCTAACATCTTAACGCTATGTTTAACAATTGTGGCATTTTCATAGAAGTCTGACGCATTCCTATGAGCAGGTTTTCTCCTGCGCATCCCATTTACTCACAACACATCCAAAAAAGTCACCTGGCCACCCATGGCAGCAGTGCTGGTCTGTCATTGTATGACTTGTAGTGAGGTACGCTGTCTCCCATCATCCCATAATAAATCCTGCTGTAACAAATTCAATATAGTGAACCAAGCTGGTGGGATCCAGATCAGTGAATTTGCAAAGCAATATAAAACCCTGGGGAGAGGGATGCATAAGTGGGTAAGTGCCACCCAGGCCATTGCAGGGAGCTTCCTCATGCCTCAGACGTTTACACAGCAGTTGAGTACTCTGTGCGCACCTTCGAAATTTCACTCCCTTACATCCTTGTCTCCATGGCCCCTAAATATTGAAATATCCATTGTCCCCCCTTAATGTTCTCCTCCTCCATCAGCATGTGTCTGCGGTTTGCAGAAATTAAAAACACACAAGTATTATCTCAAATTTAATGAAAGCAAGATGTGTACCCCAACAATGTCAGCATTTGATGGATTTATTCTACTCCAGAACTCATGTTAGTCATATATATATATAGCGATATATTATGCTACTTATCGTGTAAGGGAATACCCCTTTCCCGCCACCCTTCCAGATTATATTCACAAATGGCTCTATGGATAGTGCAAATAACAAGATGGATAATGGGCAGCCAGGCAGGCCCCAGTCCTCATCTCAAATGCGTCTGATATATTTTGTCCTGCCTTTACCCTTTCTCGGGCCTCCGTATATAGAAGAGCTATCCATTTAAACCAGCCATTATTCAAATTCATGTGTTTCATTACTCGGCGCATCTAGCCCCCGTGTAGCTAATCAAAAGCTTTGTGGAGATCAACACTGCTTCCAGACATAGTGTTAGAGAAGTCTCATCAGGATCCGAAAAAGACAACTAATATTCAACGATGTGTTATGTTGCGTAGCAAAACTGTTATGGTCTTCAGGTATCAATTCCTGCATATATTGGAGCGTGTCATTAGCAAGAATCTTTAACTATTTAAGCTAGCTACTTTAAATGCTTCCCATTTTGAGTGTTTATGCGGCGCGGTGTTCCTATTGTGAGTGAAGTAATCAAATATGACGTCCGTTAGCATGTCACGAAGAATGGGGTCATGTAATAATTCAGGGCATAATGGAGGATTGGGGACAATTTTATCCCAGAGGTCATAGCATGAGCAATTGATTGTAGTCAGATAATGTGCCGGACATATTACGGAAATATGGCTCTCGCCATGTGTGATTCTCCCCTCAATCTGTGAAGACATCATTATTTTGTTTAACCGGACCTGTAAGTATTACACTGGGGTATAAAAGGAGTCTTTCCTAAGGTCACTGGTCCTATGCCTCTACACATCTCCGAGGTGCCAGGGCATAGCCAATTCTTTAAAGTAGTGGGCCGTCTAGTATTTTGGGGAGTCTAGCAATGGTGGGGTGGAATGGGCAAGGGCGATGTCCGCAATACAATTGAAAACTCATCCCATTATCTGTGAATCCAGCACATTTCCACTCAACTGTGTGGTTTAAGAGTTTAGAAGGGAAACATCCTTTACAACGAAACTTTTACAACGCAGTGCTATTACAACGCAGGTTTTAAAACGAAAACCATTACAACGCATTGCACTGGGGGGCGCTCTAGGATAGGGAATAGATTTAATTTACTATCCAACACCTTCCCTACTATCCACGGGGACTGGAGTTGGAATAGTAAATTAAACTATTCACTATCCAGCACCCCAAAGCGCTATGCGTTGTAACAGCATGCGTTGTAAAAACTGCGTTGTAACAGCATGCGTGGTAAAAGCATGCGTTGTAGTGTCATACATCCGTTTAGAAAGAGTGGCTGGCCCATGTTAGGGATGTATATGCTACTTGTTAGAAATGGGGGTCTCTAGTTGGCAATGGTTTGCACCTTTTTTCAAGTAGGGACCCATTCTTCTAGTCAGGGTAAGGGGGATATACTTCTGAAAATAACCCCTGCTCACCCCCTTGGCAGCTCGGCACGAGTAGTCAGGCTTATCCCGGAGGCAGTGTGTGACACATTTGCACATAACATATAGTAATACAGTGAAAACACTACACAAGGACACCACACTAGTTTTACAAAAACTAACCAATATTTATCTGTGCAAACAAGACCAAAACGATACAAAGACCAACATTCAAAATATATGCATTATGAAAGAATAACTGTAAAATGCAGTTCCTTGAAGCCGGTTGCTCCGTCCGGGGCTCCCGGAGTGATAACCACAACAGAGTACAACTGTTCCGGCCAACTGCGTCGGTGCGGACCAGTGTTAGTGTCAGAAGACTCGTAAACAGTACCTTTGGTTCTGACTGACCGCATCAGTGTGGGCCTCTTGTGGCAACCGTTGTGGTTGCGGATTGAAGTATATCGGTGCGGTGTGTAGTGCCCTCAAGTCGCAGTGCAGGCAAAGGCTCAGTGGTTGCACTTGCAAAGTCGATATGGCAGTAAAACCTGCACGCAGACACTGCAGTGGCAGGTCTGAGAACCCTTTGAAAGGCTGCTTGTGTGGGTGGCACAATCAATGCTGTTGGCACACTAGCAGCATTCGATTACAGGCCCTAGCACTCTCAGTGCATGCACTTTACTAGGGACATACCAGTACATCAAATATGCCAATCACTGATACATCAATCCATAATCTAATTTAAAATAGGAGCACTTGCACTTTAACAAGGGACAGCAGTGAGAAAGTGTGCAGAGACACTAAACCAGCAAAAACAGAGTCAAAACTGGGAGGATAAAAGCAAAAAGACTAGGGAAATACATCAAAAGATGCCAGGTCTAACACTACTCAGTACCATAAGGCATCATCCAGTGTGCCTATCACTATGGTATATCTACCCTCTCCATCCATTTCTTGCATGGCACATACAAAAGGAACACCTCCTTGATCCGAATCATCACCCCTCTTGCATACGATGAGTAGGTTGTAGGAAACATTTACCCTTTCCATCTCCTTTTCAACCAAGCAACCTCACTCCCAAGAAAGTGCATCGCCTGGAGTAATGCTGTGTCCTCTCCCCTACGTTTTAAATATGAATAGATTGTATAGCTCTTGCTAATCAACCCCATACCTCTTACATTCCACATAACAGTTTATTAATGAACCTGGGAGACCATCTGTCAATGCTAAGTAATATGGTGCCTAACATCTATCGGAATTCAATACCCACACCCGCCAAGATTCAACCAGTTGGATTTTGATTCTTCCATTGCTAACAATACAGTAACATGCTGAATAAAAATAACCCCTAGCAAACAAAGTATAACATTTCCCAACTTCCACAAACCGGGACATCCCAACAATGGTCAGATATCCATGAAACAAAAAACGGTTAATGGATTGTGAATCATACTCCATCACCCCTAGTGAGTTGTGGAGTTTAGGGGGTGTGGACCAATTTGCTTTGGGAGACATAAGGGCTCATGCCTCTGCCACACCTACCATCTCATTTCAAATTCATATAACATAACATTTCCAGAAATCGCCATCCAGCTCTGTCAAAAAGAGAGCTAGCAGTAGGTACACATAATCATAGAGCCCATAAGCACCAAATACTAATTTTAAAGCATAAACCACAGGCATATATAGGCAAACAAGAAAATGTGGAGTTCGCAGTGCTCTCACAGGTAATCTTCAGTATGTGGTCATATGTTTAATTGAGGACAAGATCCTCTTGGCATCGAGTCCGAACTCCCAATTGTTGACTCTGAGCATTGTCTACGGTGCTCTTGCGGTTGCAAACCATGGGCCATGGTTGCTGCTTTTACAGCTGCCCCCTTATCTTGGTCTACCTGTCTCTTGGAGGGTTTTGCACCCTGGAAGCATTGTCTATACCTTTTTGGGCACAATGAATAGTGCTATGTGGCATTGTCAGAGTTATTTGTATGTTATTCCAGCCACACCCACAGACTTGTAACGTGACAGTAAGTGGCCATCCAGGAGGATTTTTAACTTTGGCGGGAACAGGAGCATATTTTGCAATCCTAACTCTCTGAGAGTTCGCTTAACTTACAAATATGCAACGGTTTTGCATTGTACTGCTAGGTTAAGGTCTAGGGAGAAGGCTACTGAGCCGTTCTCCCCCTGCAGTCGTCCTAGTGCATGTGCCTTTTGCAATATTGTGAATCTATCCTTAAAATGCAGAAAGTGGGCAACTACTAGCTGTGGCATTGCTCCCGGATGAGAATATCGTGCTGGCATTATATGGGTCCTATCTAGGGCAAAGAAATGGGAAAGAGCCTCTGGCAGGGGTCAGATTCTGGTACGCAGCAAGGGATGAGACTTTGCAGGAGTCTACGTTAGTTGCTAAAGCATGGTATTTGCCTTAGACGCTGGTTGGCATGTAAGTGTGGCGCTTCAGAAGGCATCAGCCGATAGTGCTAATTTGCTGGTCTTTAGGTTCTGGCAAGGGAGGAGGGAAGTGCTTATTGGGTGACTAGGTGAGCCTATTATACAAGGTGAGTTAGCAGCCAGGCCTGACTGGCTCAGCTTGTGGGGCGTGTCAGTCATAGTTGGAAGATGTCAGGTAATGAAAATGCTGGACTAATGCCACCAGAACGTGACATGCTTGGTGGGAAAACGTTTGCGTCTGCGCATTAGAACTAAGATGGCTGTTATGTGTCCTAACGTACAAGAAGCTTGCATTGCTGCTTTGCTAACGTGTTGTTTTCGCTTAATATTTAATGCAGTAGTATAACATATAATAATGGGCATAGAGTAGAAAGAAGTGGTATACAGAGCATTCATTTATTCTGTGTCTCTAAAACTGTTTCTTTTCTATTTTTACATGTAACGCAATAATGGGCCTGAATGCTTCGTTGAACTCCATATTTTGAGAAACTGCGCCTGTGCAACAAGTATTGAAGCCACAGAAGCTGTAGCCTTGAATCTAGGACAAGATGGGCATGGAACGCGGAAAAGACTGTTCTCCTTGCCTTGCCAGAGGAAGCTGAATTGATTAAAATGTTTTTAAATGATTATTGATACATTTCACTACCGGGCGGAATAAAGAACATGGGTAGATAAAGTTATGGGAGGGAACGACTTTAATACATGATTGACAAGTTGCTTCTAGAAAAATATGGTGTGATGGCTACTCCTCGTTCTTTGTCCCAAAAAATTGTGGGATTCACACATTTGCAACATTTGGGGGTGGTACACTGACCTGAAAAATAGTATAACTAGGGTAGGCTTAGCTAGTTAGTTTGTCCGACTTGTCCGAATAGCTGACCTGTCACTGACCTAACGCACTCAATAGGTGATCGGGAGCTGAGTTGCTGGCTGAGGCCTCTGTCAGAAGATTTGATAACCCAATCGGGGTTATGAGAAGGAGATCGATGACTCAACTGTTAGCTGTAGAGAGGGTTTACAACGCTGGCATTTTGAACTTTAGCTGTGGTGCTGGTCTTAGCCTGTGGTGGTTCTATCCTGATCCAATTTGCTCCGTAACCTGTCCTGATTCTGGCTTGCATCTGTTCTTTCCTGCTGGCACCTATACTTTGGGAATCTTATTCTTTTACTCAGCCTATGACCAGGGTTGGTCATCACAACGTTCTAGGTAACTATAAAATGTGGGTTTGTCATTGTACTGTTTTCCCTTTCTCTTACCCACCCTCTCTTTAAATGCTTAACAACATTTTCTCTCCAAATCATTTTCAAAATGTTTTTGTTTTAAAATCTGCATTAGTCTAAACAGAATAAGAAATTAATTTGAGTTTCATGTTTTACAAGTTTTCAAAGATTTACTTAGATAAAGATTTTAAACCTTTCTCGAGTTTGTGGTCATTTATGAAATCATAAATGTTATTATTGCTACCTATTCTCTCTTTAACTCACTTGATCCTTTAGGACTATACGTATTGGTGACTTGGATTGGTAAGATAAATGGTATAAAAATCCAAATGGTAAAAAATCCTAATTGATTGAGTGTAGGTTTACCTGTTTAATGTATACATAGATATATGGGCCCAGGTGAGTATGTTGAGCAGGTGAGCCCGAGCTCTATCAGCAGTACCATCTTGCCTTTTATGTCCACAGTGTTCCCATGACAGCTGGAATGAGAAAGCACGTGAAGAGGATGGGGATACATGGACCTTGGTCATACTGGCACCATTCTTCCTGCACCTAGATGACCAGAGTAGCCATTCCTGACTCACCCTTGGATGGTGGCTGGACTAAGCACTGATCTATGAACCCTCTGTGATGCCCCACAGAGGAGAAGTAAGTCATTTAATTTGCTCACCTCATCTTCATTTCCACCCTTCTCCTAATGCAAATACGACTACCACTTCTGTCACTTACAATATATACCAACAAGGGTCCTATCTAGCATTAATCAAACAGACCAAATATTTCTCTGGGCACAACCTGCATACATTCTCACAGTCAAGAGAGAATGTACAGGTTAGCACTGTGTCTTCAGAAAAGATTGTCCAATAGAATCCTCAGGTTGTCTGTTCTTGTTTCTGTGAGAATGCTAGGCATATAGTATGTAGAGAGGGCAAAATCATGCTGCACTATCGACTGTCCAATAGGATATGGATTGGTTTATAAGAGCATCTTAGATCGGAGCAAGCAATAATATTGATAGTTTTGTGAAATGCAAGCATTTATACTAAATGTGTTGATTGTATATCTATATATGGGCCCACTGACCATACATTGGCACCACATAGGCTGCCCGGGCACACTGGCTCTGCAGTGAAGAGACTATTTCTCTAGTATAGATGAGTCATTTTGGAGAGAGGGTGCGATCATTTCTCAAGAAAAAGAAATGTAACATGAGATCGCGCCAGTTATCCTGGCAAGCCCGAAGTGCAGAGCCAGGCCTAGGATCTAAAAGTAGATGTGACATGAGCAGATCATAAAAGTTTCCGGGATCGGATTCAGGGTGCTTCAGATCTGGCCGTGCTCTTTGTCGTGAGGTGTGCATGGTTTCTATAATCAAAAGCTCTAAGGACTAATTTCTTTTTATTCGAAACGCTCACTCCTATATCATTTAGAATCTTTGCATAGTCTTTGTTTTTCAAAAGGTAGAGTCATTTCTTATTTAATTTTTGCATTTTCATTGATAACTTCACCGTTTTTATTAAAATACATAGATTCAAAGCGAGCGAGACACTCCCTGCTTATGGGTAAGAATGAGTGAGCTGGAAAATTATAGAGTAGATGAGTGAGTGAGTGAGTGAGTGAGTTGAGCCAGATATTCAGTGCATAAGGTAGGTGTGAATGAGCTGGAAAATCACAGAGTTAGTGTGTGGGGAAGTGAGTCATTGAATGAGTCAGTGATTAAGTGAGTGAGTAAAAATATCTGAATGAATGAGTTGGTAAATTATAGAATGAATAGATTGAGTGAGCTATTCAGTCTTTCACTAAGGCAGTTGATGCACACAGGTAGCATAAGTCAGTTGGTAAATCACAGTGGATGAGTGAGGTAGCCAGTCATTGGGTGCAAAGGGTGGGTATGAATGAGATGGTACATTTTACAGTGAATGAGTGAGATATGTCAGTCAGTCATTTACTGCGCGGGGTTGGTATGAGTGAGTTGGTAAATTATGTAGTGAGTGAGTTAAGGAGGGAGAAAGCATATTAGCCATTCTATGCACAGGGTTGTTATGAGAGACTTGGTAATTTAGATAGTGAATTAGTCAGTCAGTCACTCAGCTTACGGGTAAGAATGAGTGAGCGGGAAAATTATAGAGTAGATGAGTGAGTGAGTGAGTGAGTGAGTTGAGCCAGATATTCAGTGCATAAGGTAGGTGTGAATGAGCTGGAAAATCACAGAGTTAGTGTGTGGGGAAGTGAGTCATTGAATGAGTCAGTGATTAAGTGAGTGAGTAAAAATATCTGAATGAATGAGTTGGTAAATTATAGAATGAATAGATTGAGTGAGCTATTCAGTCTTTCACTAAGGCAGTTGATGCACACAGGTAGCATAAGTCAGTTGGTAAATCACAGTGGATGAGTGAGGTAGCCAGTCATTGGGTGCAAAGGGTGGGTATGAATAAGATGGTACATTTTACAGTGAATGAGTGAGATATGTCAGTCAGTCATTTACTGCGCGGGGTTGGTATGAGTGAGTTGGTAAATTATGTAGTGAGTGAGTTAAGGAGGGAGAAAGCATATTAGCCATTCTATGCACAGGGTTGTTATGAGAGACTTGGTAATTTAGATAGTGAATTAGTCAGTCAGTCACTCAGCAAAGGGTTAACTGAACTGAACTATTTGCTTGTGTTGCAATTTAGGGAGGACCTGGCCTGGCAGATTAGACTGGGCTGTTCCCATTGGGGTAGGGCCAAGATTCATTTGTATATGGCTGGGTTCAAATTGAATTGGCGTGGAGGGCCACCTTCTTTTTGATGACCTAACTTTCCTAAAGTGCATTTTCAGAACAGTAACATAATCCAACTTTACCAATAAAGAGGATTTTAAATTGCAATTCAAATGCGTGAAGCACGCATTTGTCTTCCTGCTTCCAAAGCAAAGTTATCACTTATTAAGGTTAATAATGTAATCCAGTGTTAGTATGGGTGAGGTAGCTTTGCTATAGTGAAAAACAACTTTAGGGGGTTTTCACTGTCAGGACATGTCCTACGTTTTACCTAGCATGCACCTTGCTTATTAGGGCATACCTTAGGGGTGATATATAAGTACTAGAAAGGAAGCATAAGTGCTGGTGAAAAATGTATTATTCCAGGTCAAAAGGCCAGTTTAAAGCTGCACTACAGGCTTCAGTGGCAGGCCTGAGACATGTTGTACAGTGCGACTTTAGGGGATGGCACAATGGGTGCAGCAGCCCACTAGCAGTATTTAATTTACAGGTTCATTTAGTACCAAATACTAGGTATGTGTAGGTAAATTAATTGTACCAATCAGGTGTGTACCAACGTTTACCATGTTTAAAACGAGTAGAATACGTGCTTTACCACTAGTTAGCACGAGTAAAATGCAGCGGGTATTAAAGGCCAACAAAATAGGGTTCAGCAAAGAAACGCAAAAATCTGAGATGACCCGCCAGAAATGGGCCAGGGCCAACAAGGTGTATGGGAAATAACCTTGAAAATGGAGGAACAATCGAAGTAAAACTAACCTTAGGTTTGGATCTCCCATGTCTGTCTTATTATTGATTTGGTAAATGTTGATAAAATGAGAGAGACTTTGGGTGCAATTTAGAGTCTCAAATATGACGGATATCCTGCCCACAGAATTACAAGTGCATTATATCCTATTACACCCATCCACTAAAGTCTATCTTAGGTCCTCAGTCTAAAATCTTTATGAAATAAAGAACTTGTACAAGTTCTGTAATTTCTGGCTGTCATGTGCAGTTTGTTTCAAAGATACACATGTACGTCTGTGAAGTAAAGCTATTCCCAGTGAAGGAAATTCCATGGCAACGTAGGATTTAATGAACTCAAAACTACTGTATTTGTCAATAACAGAAAAGGTACAACAACTCTCAAGGTCTAACTATAACCATAATACTTTCCAACCGTACACAATGTAATGTCCGTGGGCATTATGATAGGCAATGAGTACCAGAAGGAGGCAGTGAGGACAGAAAATGTTATCCCATCCAATCAGGGTTTGTTTGAACTTGGGAACTTGGAAAATAACTTATTTGCATGATCTAAGATTGTGAACATGGCGATAGCAGTTGAAACATTTGGTTAAAAATCAACATATATGCTTATGGAGTAATGTATGGACTAACTAGAGTGTCTAAAACTTTAAATTCTTACTAATGGGTAACAAAAACAGCAAGACTTATCCATCTATCAACTGCCAAGTATGATCCTCAGATGCCTGGTATAACTTAAAAAAACATTGAATGCCAAGGGTAGGCCTTGCAGCACATTTCACAACTCACATTTCTATATAGTTTCATCAGTCTGTGTTTTGCCCTCATATACCGGGATCAGATTCAGGAGCTCAGGTTTAGTCTCAAAGCCCATATCCATGCTCATTTATAAATTGAGGCTGCATATTCCAAAAGTAGTTTCAAATGCACACTTGAGCTTCATAGCTAAATCTCATATAACTCCATGCTCTGCAACTAGATGCCAGTAACAACTTCAAACCATCAGGTTAACTCGCACAGCTCATGCATGATCTCACAAATCTGTGCATATTTTCACATGTTAATATTCCACCATCATATGCAACGACCAGCTTCAAGTGCCCAGGGTCATCTATAAGCCCAGTCTCATTGACCCATATTCCACCATCACATAACAACGCCAGCTTCAGATGCCAAGCATTAGTCTGACAATTGACGTACAGTGTCATGCTCAGATTATATCTTCAATGTTCATATGTCGTCATTAGAAACCAATTTCAAACCCTAGGTTTCCAGGTCAGGCATCGACAACTCAGTTACTTTAATGATATCATGACCGGTATTAATAATGATTTTGCACCACTTAGGGAAGAAAGAATTAAGAGCAAGAGGTCCGCGACGTTGCACACCAAGGAACTTCATGTTGAAAAACTGCTAGGAATGATTAGACACTATTTATCTAGAAGGTCTCCGTGCTGAATGAAGATGTTACAAAAACATTTCTGAAGCCAAATCTTCATGTATTAAATGGAAAATTGAATTAGCCATAGATCAGCTCAAAAAGCTTTTTCATATCATCAAATCTGTTACTCATGCATTACCTACTATGGATGTGACTAAACTATAAAATAAATGTGCAGAATGTAGCAGCTTCTTTGATACCAAGGACAAACCAATTGAAGCTTTGCTTCCATGTCTTCCTAGCTCCTCTCTTATCACCCTCTGTAAAAAATCTCTACTTGGTCTCATTTCAAAGAGATGCCTCAGATGGAACTTCTCAGCATTATTTCCAAGCTCAAACCCCTCAGCCATGTAGCTAATCCTCTACTGCTCAATCTAGCCAAAGAGATGTGTACCAATCGTGTGGCTCACAGGTCAAACATATTGATGCCTTTCTCTCCCAAGGAGTGTTCTTGGGTGATCTTAATAACGTTTGCCCAGTCTCTGGTTTAACTTTTGATGCCAAAATTCTGGAAGGTGGTGTGGAAAATCAATGAAAACAGTTTAAAAATGACAACAGTCTCCTTGACGATTTCCAGTTTGGCTATAGAGCTTGATGCAATACTGAAACCACCATCTTGCAAATTATTCTCAACATTTGTGACTCATACCTGATGATACTATTGAGCAAATAAACCACGATATCCTTATTAACATAACACGCAATTTGAGGGCAATCTAATAACTTGCAAATGATAAAAAGACTGCCCTTTCTCCTTACCTGCTCCTGGGCAACAAGGAGTTCCATAGGACATGATTTAGCCCTGCTCTCTTTAGTCTTTATCTCAAACCACTGAGTGGCATCATTAGAGAGTCCAGCATTTCATAGCAGCAACATGCTGATGACATAGCTTTATTTGAAGAAATATTATATTGCTAATATCGCTTTAGTCACTCTGACTCTTGACAGCACGCATCCCTGGATGACTACTCAGCATCTTACATTCATTCCTAATAAAAATTAGTTCCTATTCATTTAGCCCTAATCTTAAACAAACTCAATCCAGACATGGCTAGACTCTACACATATCTTAGCTGTAGTGCAATCATTAATTAAAGTACTACAGCACCGGAAAGAACTCTAAATAATAAACATTATCTTTATGAAGACATTGCCAAAATGCCAACAGTGATTATCACCAACTCTGCCTTATCCGAGAGATTACAACTGTTCGTGCAGAACGTGGCCTCGAGTATTTTCCAAGTGTTGATACTATCCAGGTTTGACTGCAGGAATGCCACTTTCTCTGCCATTCCTAAAATTCATTTCGCTTCCTTCAAAGTTGCCTGCATGCAGCAGTACTGCTAATTTCGGGCTTTGGCTGATTAGATCACATTTCGCCTGTACTGCACTATGTGTACTGGTTTCCTATTGATGACAGTTCTACTTTAAAAGTTGCTTGTTTGCGACATACACTTTTGCATCCTGATCATTCTCTTATTTGGTTAAAAAAACAGACGATTGTATATGGTTCTTGACAATTCCACAGCTCTGACACTCCCCTTCTAGAAGAGCCCACCTTCATCAAAAACATTCTTTGAACTGGTCGTTCCCCGAACGCGCACCCGGAGCCTGGGATTCCTTTCTACCTGCTGTACCCAATATCAAATCTCTATCTGTTAAAAAACAAAAGAATACACTTTCATCTTGACCAAAACTTCCTTCCATCCTCTCTCTGGTCTCTTGCCCTCTTTTTTTCTATTGGGGTGTTCAATTCAATTCAATTCATGAAGCTTTATATATTTATATTTTATTGGGGTGTTCTACTGTATTGTACTGGCAGTGTGGTATTGGATTATACTTTGCATAAGATGTCTGCTTGGAATTATTACATTTATGTTTGGACATATTCTGTGAATTATGTATAGACTGTTAAACTCTCATCTTAGTTACTTCTCATGGTGCTGACGTTTTTGGCCAGGTATGTTCAGTACCCTTCGTAAAGCCATTTGATGCCATTGAGTCTTGTATCTGCTACATAAAAACTGAAACTCAATAAATACATAAATGACGTTAAGGACTGTAATGAAACAGGAGCCTTGAATCTTCTAATGCCTAGGGGGAGGACAGGTTGTTGGAAATGGGGGCAGAGAAGAGGCAGGTGTAGGCAGCTGCAGTGGAACCTTGCTCTCCTCTTCTTTGGATTTTGCTGATACCTGTCAGCTTCAGAGAATGCTGTGAGGAGGCAGTGTTCTGGTAGCTGTGAGCTGTGCCAGAATCTGGGAATAGAAAATGCTGCCCCCTGTTCCCACCTCCCCGAGCACTGACAAGAGCTCTTACCTTCAGCTTACCTATCCTTGTTATACCATATGTAGGACAACACAGTCGCATAAAAGGACACATCCTCACGTTGTGCATGCATGTTTGGGGAAAGTGGCATACTTGCATAATGGGTCTATTGAGTTGTCCTTGTTCTTGTAAATTAACTCAGGTCTAAAATAAAGGATGAGTTCAGGCACCATGGCCAGGACTTACTTTTAAACAACAACATCTTACAAATAACCAGCTGGCACCTAAATGCATCTTATTAGTATGGTAACAATAGCTTACCACAAAGCCATTTCTGTAGAAACAGTACTTAATTTCTATAAATACAAGCGGGCCAACAAGGAAAGAACAAATACATGCATTAGCATGTGGTAAAGTCAAATTCAATATCTGAGTCATAATCCTTGCATACCTGTCTCTGTAACTCTATGACTAAGCTATTCTGCATACCAATGATCTATTCCTTAGCAATTCGTAATGAACAGTGCCTTGAAATCGAACCTAAAAGTAGTCAAATTGAAAAATTATTCAGAATTTTTATTCTGATATTTTATTTCTTTGAAAGACTGGGGATAAACATTATAGGTTGCGTCACACACAATGTTGTGTTTACTTTTGTGAAGTGGACCCTATGTTGTTTCATTTTAGGTCGAGCATAAGCACACATCCGCTGTCTGCAAGGCCTGGTGTCCTCAATAATACCACTCTATTCCCTCCAGCTACTCACCATTAGTCAGACCCTTGCGTCGCACTTCTTCACTGCCTCATAATTGGTACAGCCCGCGATACGTTACTTCCATTGTTCAGCAGAGGAGCACCGGCTAAGTGCGGTTTCGTTAACCTTGTAGTGCTTTTCTATTACTTTAAGAACACTACTTTTTTTCTGCCCGGTGCTGCTTTTTGCCTAGTTTATTTAGCAACACTTTTTTAGACCGACTCATTCATTTATAATTATTTTTAGGAATAAGGAGATTAAGTAATTTGTCGGCAATCACAGGATGTTTGAGCCTCCCGCCTGGCTCCAACCTAGTTCTCCAGCTTCAAAGTCTTCCGCTTTGGCAACTAAGCCACATCGTCGCAAACTCTCTAAACAAGAATTTGAAATGCAATAGGTCTCTCATTTGCCAGAGTTTGAGCTGTTAATGACAATGCCTTTTATTTATGTTTTAAAACCAAAACGTAAATAAAAGGCATTGTCATTTAAAATGACAATAGCTCAGGGGCGTGGCCATGCCGAGCAGCAAGATGTCCGCTTCGTAAAGAGGCTATTCCGGCCGAGCACATCATCATTCATTTATCCTGCATATATCGCTACATCCAGGCTCCTGACTGAGGGGTATTTGTGCGGTGAACGGAGTGGCACAAAACAAAGTCATTACAGGCCCATGAGTCAGCAGACTGCCGCTGTAATTGTTGCTGAAATCTCGGGAGGGTGCCAGTGGGACGATTGCAGTATCGGATCTGTTTAAAATGATCCACCGGTGTACTGCAGGTACAGCACGCGGGTGCGGGAGCGGGTGGCGTTGCGTAGCTTGCCCCAGGCCCGATCTGGAAATAGTCGGAAGACAATAGCAACATGGAGGGAGAGCAGGGCCTGCAGCGGAGGTGAGGCCTGCTCGCGTACGCCGCATGGCACAGCCACCAGGGCCCTAAACATTGAGGAGAACATCCCGGCGAAGTGGGCTGCAGGTGCGCTCTTCCCCCGCCCTTGCGGAAACCGGCGACAGAGTGGACGCATTGCTGGGAAGCGACCAGGATCGGCGAAGGCCTGGACAAATGCGTGGCGAGAGGGGACAAATCCGACCTCACAGCACAATGGTAGGCGGCCGCACCGGAGGAGTGCATGCACAGCAGGGGCTGGTGTGGGCCGCTATGCTCCCGACGCCGCTAGGCTAAAGACAACATAATGGAAGACTTGTGTACCATACTGTAGAGAGCCACCCGGGCTCCTCTCTACTTTGTACCAATATTCACATGCATCCCCACACCCCCGGGGCGGGCTCGCTCCGGGGTATAAATAAAGGAAGCGGAAGACCGCTCGGGGTCTTTCCGGCAGTATCATAGCCTGGTGTTCGAGTACCTTATTCTGCAGCCGAAGTCCCACGTGGCAGGCCCTGCCCTGGCATGCCACATTGGCGACGAGGATGGTCTGAGCACACGCGTGCCTGACCGTGCCCCCTACTCGCGGAGCGAGTACACACCGTCGGAGCCGCAGTGACCACCTGCGTCGCTCCGGAGCCGATCTGCGATCTTCTCCCCGCCCACGCCCAGGCTCGAGGCCCGCCCACGCGCCTCCCCGTCGGGAGCGCCTTCAGCTGGCGGGGCCTCGCCGAGCATGTCCTTCGCAGAGGGTGAGTCTTTACTGCCCCCGCCTGCGCGACGTCCCGTGGCCTGTGGAGCCCTGCTCGCGCCCCCCCCCTGCAACGGCGGCTGCCGGCGGTGGCAGGCCGCGCACAATTGGGCCCGAGGGGGAGGGGCGAATAAGTCATCCCGGGAGCGTGCGGGGCGGATCGGCCTTGCAGGCATGTGAAAACTGCCTCACCCCCACTCGGCACCAAGCAGCAGCGCATCTGGTGACCACGTCGGACGTCCCTGGCCACGTTCTACCTGCAACAAGCATTGGCAAAGACATCTGGCCATCTCAGTTTCTCTGCCCACAGGCGCAGCTCGCCTCAACTCCATCCCTGGCCCAGGGTGCATGCAGGCGCAAGGATAGTAGTGGCCCCGTCACCCACCCTACAAACACGCGTGGTTCCCACGCCATTCGTGGAGAGAGCGGGAAGACACACACGAAAATACGACAGAGCGCGTCCGCGACCACGTGGAGGTGGTAGGCCGGACACAGCAAGTCCTTTGGTCAGGCAAGCAAGGGGACGACACCAAGAAGAGCTGAGACATGTCAAACCCAGCACCGGGGTCAGGCCAGGTGGGTGGTGGCCAGGATCAGGCTGCGGCGGTCGCACTTCAACCGGCCCCCCAAGCAGGAGGACGCCAGAACCAAGCTGCGGTGGTCGCACCACAGCCGCACGGCCACGCCCTTGCGGGCGTGGTGCCCATTCCCCCATTCAGGGAAGCTGCGGATCCCGCGACGGCGGCACCGAGTTGGAAGGCCTGGCTCGGGAGGCTTAACCTTTACTTCAAAGCCACTCGAGAGACCGATGGGACAGTCAAGAGGTCCCTCCTCATCCTGTACGGAGGTCCAGAGATGCACGATCTCTTCGAAACGCTCCCCAACACTGGGCCAGACGACGACTACGATGCGGCGGTCACCGCGCTTAACACCCATTTCGACCCCCAACTCAACAATGATTTCGAGAAGTTCAAATTTAAAAGGGCGTGGCAAACAGAGTCCGAATCTGCAGACATGTACTATGCACGACTGCGCCGGCTGGCCAGCACCTGCCCTTTCACTAACCCTAGGGAAGAGATTAGGGATCAGATCATAGTAGGGTGTCGATCAAAACTACTGAGAAAACTCATTCTGCGGCAACCTGGAATATCGCTAGATGAAATCCTGATTCTAGCCCGGTCACACGAACTGTCTGACGCAAGAGTGGAGGATATGGAGATTGCCTTGCGCTCACCGATAGCCACGCCTGCAGCAGCCAAGACAACGCCGATCAAGGAAGAAAGAGTTGATGTGATCCAAAGGAGGCCACCGTCCGGTCGCCAGCAACATGTGCCCACCCGTGGTACGCAATGTGCCTACTGCGGAGAAGATCACCCGGCGACGGTGACATGCGTGGCAAAAGGGAAAACGTGCCTGAAGTGTGGCCGGCTAAACCACTTTGCAGTAGTGTGCGGGGCGGAAGATATAGACTGAATGCCCCCAGGTCCCGCGCAAATTATGGACCCAGACACCTGTCGCAGCGCGTCCGACAATTATCTCTAGAACAAGGACTGGCGCCCACCAACAGTCAAACACAGGAAAGGCGGCCACGGTACGAGGACGATGACGATGAGGAAGTGTACGTCATCTCATACGTCAGCAGAGTGTCCACGAAGAGGAGACCGCCGCCCATGTGCTCCGTCTCCATTGAAGGCACAGAAGTGAGAGCCCTCATTGACACGGGGGCGTCAGTCAATGTTATGGACTCAGAGCAATACGAACAAATGTCACCTAAGCCCGCTCTTGCACCTTCCAGCGCACGTATCTACACTTATGGGGGTACAGACCCATTACCATTGCATGGGGTAATCAGCACCACCGTCGTGAATGGAGAATACTCGACGGAAGCACGTTTTCATATCACAGAAGGGAAGAAGGGCACTCTTCTAAGCTGCCATACAGCGGAGGACCTGGGGCTCGTATTCTTTGCGAATCAAGTACATCAGTCGCATGCGGACAATCTTCTGAAGGAGTTCCCCGCACTATTCAAGGGCTTTGGGAAACTCAAAGGGAAGAAATTTCGTCTACACATCGACACCTCTGTGCGCCCCGTAGCCCTCCGGCACCGGCGAGTGCCGCTCAACCTCCGGCCACAAGTAGAGGAAGAACTCAAAAAGCTAGAAGATCTTGGAGTAATAGAAAAAGTGTCAGGTCCGACCCCCTGGGTGTCCCCACTGGTCGTGGCACCCAAACCGAAACAACCAGGGGCAATAAGGCTGTGCGTTGACATGAGACTCCCCAACGCAGCTGTAAAGAGAGAGAGGCACATTACCCCGACCATGGACGACATCGTGGCCGACCTGAACGGGGCGAAATGGTTTTCGAAGCTGGACCTCAACTCGGGGTACCATCAACTCGAACTGGAGCCGGAAAGCTGCTATATAACCACATTCTCGACCCACGTGGGGCTACGAAGATACCGGCGGCTGAGCTTTGGCATGTCCTCAGCAGCGGAGGTGTTCCAAAACGCCATACGCGAGGTGTTGTCATGTCTGAGCGGGGTGATCAACGTCAGTGACGATATCCTCGTCTACTCCAACACCCTCGAGGAGCATCATGCCCATCTGAGAGCGACGTTACAAAGGCTGGTAGAAAGTGGATTGACCCTGCAGCGGTCAAAGTGTTCATTTTACCAAGAATCCATTGACTTTTTCAGGTATACATTCACCCGAGATGGGCTGAAAGTTGACCCCAAGAAAGCGGAAGCAATCAGGACTGCAAGCACTCCGCGGACTCCCACTGAAGTGCGGAGCTTCCTAGGTATGGCCACTTATTGCGGCCGTTTCATCCCCAACCTGGCGGCTCTGGTGGAACCCCTACGGGCACTCACTCGGCAAGACCACAAGTGGGAGTGGACAGCGGCAGCCAACAAGGCGTTCCAAGACAATAAAGCAAGCCTTCTTGACAAAACAGTAATGGCATACTTCCAGCCGCGCCGCAAAACGGAGTCGATCGTAGATGCCAGCCTGGTAGGTCTTGGGGCGGTACTCCTACAGGAATACGGCATGGAGGAATGGAAGCCAGTAGCCTATGCGAGCAAGGCCCTAACTGACACTGAAACCCGATACGCCCAGATAGAGCGCGAGGCACTGGCGATAAAATGGGCGTGCCAACACTTCCACCTATACTTGTGTGGCCAAGAGTTCAGCGTGGTGACGGATCCCAAGCCTCTACTACCCCTGTTTACAGGATCATCCAGGCTAGCACCCCCAAGGATAGAACGCTGGGCAGTCCAGCTGCAGGGGTACAACTTCAAGATTCTGTTCAGGCCAGGAGCGCACAACCCTGCCGACTACCTATCCCGGCATCCGGATGTCACAAAGCCGGCCCACCCCCACGAAGATGGACCGGGAGCAGAAGAGTTTGTTCACATGGTCTCACAAGCCGCATGCCCTGACACAATGACGCTGAAAGAGATAGGAGAGGCGACAACGAAGGACGAAACATTGTCTCGCGTCAGACATGCTCTAGAAGACAATCGCTGGGCTCATTTCCTGGATGGGGCCCAGAGCCTTCGACCGGAGGTCAGCCATTCGCGGCAGCAACTGTGGCAAGTCAGAAGCGAGCTGAGTGGGGGTGATGAGGGGGTCATCCTCAGAGGACATTTGATTGTAGTGCCGGAGAGTCTTCAGCGTCAAATGCTGGCAATAGCACACGTTGGTCATCAAGGGATGGCCAAAACCAAGGCCCGTCTGAGATGCAAAGTTTGGTTCCCAGCCATGGACAGCATGGTAGATGAGATGGTACGATCCTGCCACGCCTGCACCATCACCGGCAGGGACCCCGCGCCGGCACCGGTGATAACGGAGGAAGCCCCCCAGATACTGTGGACACATCTCAGTATCGACTTTGGGAGTTTCCCGGACGGCCGGCACACGCTCGTCCTAGTTGACTCGTTCTCCAAGTTCCCAGTGGTAGAGGTCATACCCTCAATTGCGTTCCCCCAAGTCAAGAAGGCTCTGAACTGCATCTTCGCCACCATGGGGCTCCCAGAGGAGATCAAGTCTGACAATGGACCACCTTTCCAAGGAAGAGAGTTTCAAAGCTACCTTGAGAACCTCCGAATCACACACAGGAAGATTACTACCTCGTCACCATTAGACGAGGTAGTCAGGCGGTAACCCGCAACGTGTCATGTTTCAAGAAGGCGGCAAGGCCTGGCGGTCCCTCAGCAACGGTTGGAGACCAGGATAATGTGGAGGACAACATTCTGGATTTTGGGGAGTCGGTCTCAAGTCCACCACCATCTGGACCACACGGAGAAAGCGCACCAGGAACGGAAAGCCAAAATACCGGTACCAGCTCCAGCCGCCCGGATCCCGCTTCGAGTGGTGAGAGTGTGAAGGCCACCCCGGCTGGGGTGGTGACATCCCCGTTAGTCCGGAGTCAGCGATACAATCTACGACCCAATCCGGGTCCGAGCCAGAGACTAAGAGACTTTGCATGGACATCGCCCTGATGGCACGAGTGCCTGAAGGAGCAGACTAAATTGAAGGAGGGATGTAGAGAGCCATCCGGGCTCCTCTCTACTTTGTAACAATATTCACATGCATCCCCACACTCCCGGGGCGGGCTCGCTCGGGGGTATAAATAAAGGAAGCGGAAGACCGCTCGGGGTCTTTCCGGCAGTATCATAGCCTGGTGTCCAAGTACCTTATTCTGCAGCCGAGGCACCACGTGGCAGGCCCTGCCCTGGCACGCCACACATACCACTGATGCTGGTTCCGGACCGCAAAGACTGCCTGAGGCGAAATTGAACACGGAGAATGGCTGCAAGGTACAATACAAAGATGGGGGCTGAAATCAACGTCACGGACACAGCTTACAGTAAAGGGACAATTTTGAATAGTAACGCCTTACTTCTAGAGTCACTGGTGCACACATCCCTGGCCCTGGGAGCCCGCTTGAACAACAGGAAGTAAGTCTGCCACATTTCTCCAAAAATGACCTTAACTGCTGTTGGGGTTCGCAGCTGTAATTGTCCACAAAGCTGCCCAGACATAGGGGCAAAATAACAACAGAGAGACACTACTGCCTGCATAGCTATAAGCATGAAACAAAATCCATACCCTCACTGGGGTTCATAGCAGACGTACTCTAGGACATGGGACTGTAGTGGGACGCGGTCAGATCACCCGGGAGCAGTTTGGACACTTTCAATCTCCTCACCTGAGGTACCCACTAGCGCACAGTGCAAAGTAAGTGCCCACCTCGCTCAGCCTGGTAGGGAGATACCAGCTGGGCCCATACATAGTCTGCGGCATTAGCACGGGAGACACTAAGGGACTATGGCTGCTTGACAGTCTTTACTGTTGCGTGGCTGGTGTTAAGCGTACACTAGATGGTACTGACGCAACGCAAATTTACGATGGGAAAAACAGATAATAAACAGCCCAAAATAACGTTTGACAAACATGCAACTCGTCAGGCAGATGGTGAAATGGCATCACAAACAATCGTGCCTGAGATGCAGTTAGAGCCGTAGCAGGAAGTGGATATTAGAACCATGTTGAAAGACGTGAAAGCCTGCCTCAAGGAAATTGACTCCAAAATTGACTCCCTCGCGGGTCCTATGGATCAAGTGTCGCGCAGGGTATACAAGCATGAGTCCAGGTTGACCACACTGGAAACTCGAGTCTCCGACACAGACAACAGACAGGTTGAAGCACAAGACCATCTTCTTCGCATGGACAAAGGACTGGAGTCATTAAGGCAAAAACAAGGACTTGGAAGCTTGCTCAAGAATAAATAATGTCCGCATTACAGGCGTTCCAGAGTCTACAAATATACCCAAAATGGAGAAAAACGTTGAGGACCTCCTGCAATACCTGCACTGATCGTTCTGCCATGTTCCTGGTAGAGAGTGCACACCATACCCTTGACCCTCGTCCACAGCCGGGAGCCCCACCGCGACCGATCCTGGCGCGGCTACTAAACTACAGGAACAGAGATACCATACTGCGCCTAGCTCGAGAGCGTGGTGAGCTGTGATACCAGAATAATGTTATTTCTTTGTTCCCGGATTTTACCCAGGTGGTACAGGCAGCACAATGCAAGTTCCTGCCTGCAAAGAAACTGCTCCAAAAATCCGGGACCAAATAGGCTATGTTGGACCCCGCCAAACTCCGGGTCCATGACACAGGGCAAACCCTGGTCTTCACGGAAGCGAGCGCCGCAATGAAATTTGCCAAGCAACATGCTAGGCAACAGCGTGAGAAGAGCAGAGACAAAGTAGACTTGCCCCAGAGTCAGCTAAGTGACAATTACTAGTTTATAATGTTTCAATGGTGTTTAATTAATGCATTTGGTTCTGCCACTGGATAAATGTACATGGGAAATGCTGTCTCGTTATGTGCCAAAGGTTTTTTATGAAATTTCTTGTATTCAGGCTTTTCCACTAATACTCGGCCACCCTGTTGTGCTATGACAGGACACTACACCGGCAACCTCACACCCCCTCTAGGATAATTGCCCACTGTACGAACTTGTCTGAATTTTAGGTCCTTTCAGGGTAGTGACCTAATTGTCACTTGCAGAACCTGGCATTCAGAACACGGGTGGGAGTTTACAGGGGGACACAAAAGACGCCCCAATGTGTAAGACAGTTAGTAGCCACAGGGCTTATATACTAGCATCGTGACACACTTAACATGTATCACCTGGAACGTACGCGGGTTAAACAAATACAGAAAAACAAGACTGGTGCAATCATATCTCACACGACACTCAATAGAAGTATGCCTGTTGCAGGAAATGCTCCTTGCAGGAACAGCGTGCGACAAATTAAGTTCCTGTCGCTGGAGTGAGGTGTACACTGCCTTTTACTCTAACTACTCTCGGGGGGTAGCAACACTTATCAAAAAGGGAGTTCCATGGCAGACTACAAAGGTGATTAGCGACCCGGAAGGACACTGCCTGCTAGTATTGGGTACACTATATAACCAATGTATCATACCCACTAATGTCTATGGGCCTAATGTGGACGACCCCGCCTTTTTTCAGAATGTGTGGCATCATATTCAATCAATGGGGGACGCTGAGATAATTTGGGGCGGTGACTTTAATACAGTACTTTCACTTGAAAGGGACAGGGTGGGCGCCTCGCGCACGCATCACCCACCGGCAGCGGGGGTATTGAGGGGATTGATGACTAATTTTAGACTGTTTGATGCATGGAGGGCCATCAATCAAGGCAGTCGGAAGGGTACATGTACTACACAGCACCATAGTGCCTGGTCACGACTGGACTTTTGGCTCTTGTCCCCGGTCCTGCACTCTTGGGTATCGATGGTGTCTCATTGTGCACGCACACTTTCGGATCACTCCCCAGTCACCCTGACCTTAAGGATACCACATACATACAGAGAACCATTCACATGGAGACTGCCACACAATGCTATTCTGGATGCAGTGTTCCAGGAAGAGATTCATACACAAATTGAAGAATATTTTGCACACAACACTGGGTCGGTCAAAACTAAAGGCATGCTGTGGGACCCTTTAATGGGGTAATCCATGGTCATTGTATAGCAGGACAGACTAGGGTGCTCCGTGATATCCATGGTACTCTAAGTAGACTTGATGCAGATCTACATAACCTGGAAAGGTAATACTTCGCAACGACATCGGCCGAGACACTGTGAGCTATACGTAAGAACCTGATTGAATATCAGGAGGAGGCTGACAGGGAGGTCAAGTTTCTTCACAAACATGCAACTGCGCGTAGATATGGAGAAGGAGACAGGCCAGCCAAGAAGCTTGCGAATCTCATGCGGCCTCTCAGGGGATCCACTTTTATAACAGCACTTAGCACCCCCACCGCCGGCTTGATACACTCACCGCCCGATATTCTTGCCACCATGCGGGACTTCCATGCACAACTATACACATCACACATTGTCCCATCTGCCTCAGCACTGGAAGACTATTTTGACACTATAAAACTCATTTGGTTCAGTAGAGCCCATCGTGAATATTTAGACGTTCCATTCACGGTTGAGGACGTGCAACAAATTATTAGTGACATGCGGACAGACAAGGCACCGGGGGGGGACTGCCTCACTGTGCAATTTTACAAAGAATCCTCTGAGATACTCGCCCCTCGACTCCTAGCGGTTTACCAAGAGCCATTACAGGAAGGGATGTTTCCTGACTCAGTGCGCGAGGCTATCATAATTACACTTCTGAAACCAGATAAAGATCCAAGTCTCTGCAAATTATACCGGCCGCTCTCATTGATTATTCTAGACACCAAGATATTCGCCAAACTTCTTGCCAGCAGGCTTCAACCGTTGTTGCCACTGATTGTCCTGCCGGACCAATCAGGTTTTGTGCCCGGCAGATCCACAACACACAATCTTAAAATGCTCTTTGGACTAATACACTACCTTGCCCCACGTGTATTAGCGTTAGCCATGGTCTTGGGTGCCACCAAGGCATTTGACTCCCTTGAATGGGGTTTCCTGTTTCCACTTCTCAGAAGGATAGGCCTGAGCCCACTTTTCATCCAACAAATACAGCTTTTATACACTCGACCCACGGCACGCATAAGGGTTAATGGGCTGATCTCAGAGCCGATAGTCATTACAAGGGGCACCAGGCAGGGTTGCCCTCTTTCGCCCCTGCTGTCCACAATTGCTACGGAATCATTGGCGGCCCACCTGTGGCAGCACCACACCAACAGGGCTATTGGCTTCACAACACAGGCCCTAAAGATGTCCATGTATGTGGACGACATCACGCTGTACATAGTAGATCCCAGAGAAAATCTATCGCCGATGACACAGGAGGTGGTGCGCTACGGCAGACTGTTAGGAGTAAATATTAACCGGAGTAAGTCTTTTGTCCTTCCGCTCACATCTGGAACCCAGGCTTTCGACACAGATTACCCATTTGTTTGGGTGTCTGGCCCGGTTAGGTACTTGGGCATATGGTTCAGTGGTTGCATGCAGGAACTATGGATGGAAATTATGGTAAAGTGATTGCCTGGATCGAGGACAGGGTGAGAAGGTGGAAATCCCTTCCCCTCTCTTTAGCGGGCCGCATAGCTGTGACAAAGATGATCATATTGCCAAAATTACTTTATTTGTTGGTTAACATTCCCATGCCCCTTCCCGATGCACTTCTTTGGCCGTCTTCAGTTGCTCATGATCAAACTGGTATGGGCTGGTAAACAGCAGAGGATAGCTTGGGAAATACTGACGCTGCCACAGGAGCAAGGGGGAATGGCTGCTCCAGACTTTCTCTTATACGCACATTGTGCAGAGGCACAATTCCTGCATTTCCGGACTTGCCCCACGCCCTTCGAACCACATGTTGCAATCAAGGTGGCACCATTACCATTATCCACTGCGCTATTCCAGCCTTACAAGCGACCTTGCGATGAAATAGATACGGTGCAGGCTATGAGGTGGGCTTGGGAAGGGATCCGCAGGAGCACTCTTGGCTATACTATATGCACCTTCTGTGTCTCTACTCCAAAACCCACTGTACCCCCTCTCATGGACCGTAAGGTGCGGGAACGTGCATTAGTGCACAATCTAAGGGTGGGTGGCAACCTATCCTCGGCAGATACTTTTCTTACACTACAGCAAATGTGTGACCCAGAAACACCCTCAGAACTTGACACATTAATCTACTATCAGCTTTGTGCATCCTGTAAGGGTAAATTCAACACATTCCCGGATCCGCCACCGATGCTGCCGGCGTTAGAGAACCTGCTGTCGGTGGAATCAGGACGTAAACTAATTTCCCACATTTACAAAATCACACGAAAGACGTCTCCAATTGTCATTCCGGCTTCACGTGGTACATGGGAGGTGGAGCTAGGCATAACTATTACAGATCAAGAATGGTCCTTATGCTCTAAGCAACTGGAGCGCTTGACACCTAATTACCGTCTTTGGCTAATACATGTTAAGTACCTACACCGCCTATACCGGCGGTACTCAAAGTACGGCCCGCGGGCCAATTGCGGCCCGCCAGGCCATTCCATGCGGCCCCCGTGGAAATCAGCAGGCACGAAATCGGCACCATTTCTGCCTGTTGTAATTCCTCGGGGGCCGCATTTGCCGGCAAAAGCATGAAAAGGGCATGCGATGACAACCAGTGTCTCGCATGCTCGCCGTAGCCCCCACCCTCTTCTGCCTCTCTGCATCACCTGCTCACCCTGCCATTGAGGCCGTGCTGCGCTGCTCAGACCGTGTTGCCTCTTTAATCTTTCAATTGGTGCCGGTAAAACAGAGCTGTCTCTGTAGTTAAATTTGTTTTTAAGACTCCTGGTTAGTGTTTTAACCCAGCCCGGATTTTCCTTCCTCATGGTGTCATAGCAGGCACGAAGTGTAAAACCAGATCCAGCAATGTCCTCACATGAATCCATGGACTGCCCTAACCTTTTGTTTTATGCATTATTTCACTTTAGGTATATGGGATGCTACAGCCTCTCGTTTCACAGTGGTGCTAAAGTTTACAAGTGGAATTGGGAGAGATACACTATAAACACAAAGTTATATGCCTCGGAAGCAGCCCAGTAGGATAATTATATATAAATCCCAGCTTCCCTACTTTATTAAATTGTGCTATTCCGCTTGAAACATTTATGTGCCTGTGTAACACACAATATTTCTAACATTTACACAGGCAATTCAGCTTGCTTTGTGCATTGCTTTAGAAAGTGTATGACTTTTTAGTCATCCAACACTACCTGTCTGAGTCGTGGCACAGATGTAGCATCGGTTTTTTTTTTTACACTGACCCCTCCCTTCCCACCGACCCCACCCCTATCGCTCAGGTCCATATGTGCGGCCCTCGGCCACAATCAAGACTGCAATTTTGGCCCCCGAGAAAAAGTTTGTGAGTACCCATGGCCTATACTGTACTCCCATCCAGTTGCACAAAATGGGGCTCCCCGATGAAGACTGCTGCTGGTGCTGCGGTGCTCCCAGAGCGACCTTCCTGCATTTAGCATGGCAGTGGAGACCAATTGCACATTTCTGGCTGACCTTGCTGAGTCACATAAACAATATTACTGGGTTGGTTCCCCCCTGCACACCACTGATGACTCTGCTTGGGGTCCTTGAGATAATCTCACCTAAAATGTGCAAGCTGACGGAAATACTACTCTTAATGGCGGAAAGACAGGTAGATATAAACTGGTGAGCAGCTACACCACCTACGGTTCAGGATTGTGTGACGTACTGTAGGGCACAGCTGACCAATTACTGGGAACTTATGCTGGCCAGATCACGGCCAAAAGACATTTGGGAACCTTATGTGCTGTGGCTTACCTTTGCTGAAGTTGATGAATAAGAACCATAATAGTGATACCAGTCGATGTCAAGAGGCAAGAATACAACTTGTGTTTTACTGAGCTGCCCCCGAATTGTGGATCATTTTATTGTCTTTTTGTGCTACTAGGAATTTCCTGACTGTGACCGCAGAATGATGTGACTGCTTCTGAAGGGTTGTAATATGCAATGGCATTCTGATTAGTTCCCACAATACGATTATGACTAATGCACTGCTTTTTTCGTTTATGATTGTATTTGTTTTAGAAAATGCCAATAAACAGATTAATAATTAAAAAAAATTACAATAGCTCAAACTCGCATAAATGTGAGATCTATTGCATTGCAAATGCTTGTCTTTTAAGATGTCTGTGAGAAGGCGCGCTGTAGACCATCTCCAGTGGATGAAACTTTCACACTGGTTTTAAGTGGTGGGACAGGTTTTGTTCCAGACCAGACTGTGATCATCAGACACGCGCATTTGATCTGTTGACTGAATTACTAAATGCAGAACCATATCTGCTGAAGACAGGCTCCAAACCATCGACTTATTTCGGTACCCACTGGCTTTAATCCTTTCAAGCGGAGCTTTAAGAGGGCTGGGACCACATCGAAAGACTATTTGAAACTGGTCCCCCTTTAGTCATGTATTTACTTCCTTAAAATTACAGGCAGGGATGGTTTAAGCATGGTCGGATTGGTAAAGCAGCCACCCAGATTCTCACAATGAGCTGCTATTGGAGAAACAGCTGTGGGCCACCTTTTTTTTGGACAGAGTTGTGGCCAATTTGGGATCTGTCTGTGCTGTTCTGTTTAGATGCTGCCAGGTCCTGCCGGTCCTTTTGGCCAACCCTCCCCTCCACCCTTCCTACAATAGGAGTCTGTGATCCTGGGGGAGGTGAGATTTAATAATGGTAAGCATTGACAATGTGCATCAAAAACATGCATTTGCAATGCAATAGGTCTCACATTTGCAAGAGTTTAAGCAATTGGCATTGTAAACAACAATCGGGCATATGCATCAACGTTCGGTAATACCTGTCGGTAATACCGAAAAATAACGACTCGCTATTATGAACATACAAACCGCGATGCATCAAAGTAATCGGTAAAAATTACTGAGTCGTTAATAATCGCTATTAAATAACGATTATACGCCAGCGAGAGTAGCAAAAACCGAAATCGGTAATACAGAGTCGGTATTACCGATTCCGGTATTAGCGGATTCGATAATAACGAAAACGGGAAAGATACGCGACGCTTCGGAAGCAGGCCGATGACATCACAACCAGGAAGTAGGACAGCCACGCTGCATTCAGTGTTCGGAGTTGCACAGAGGAGGAGGCAGAGCACAGGAGCTGAGGACCCTGACAGAACCAGTAGCAACCAGGAAAAAGCAAGCAGGACAAGATGGAGAAGGAGGCCCCCCAGCATGGAAAGGACACACCCCGAAAGCGAAAACGGAAGTTTTCAGATAAGGAGCTGGAAATCTTAATAGAGAGTGTGACCAGCAACCATGACCGACTCTTTGGAAAGTTGTCGCTGAAGGTGCCAGAGGCTGAAAAAAGGAAGATGTGGCTGCGCATCAAGGACAAGGTGAATGCCTGCGGAGTCACCCACCGCAGCATCGACGACCTAAAAAAACGCTGGTACGACCTGCGTAAGAGGGCCAAGGAGAAGATTGCGCAGAGGGTCAGGGATGCTGCTTGCACAGGAGGGGGCCCATCCAATGTGACGCCTAACACAGACCTGGAGGATCTAGTGGAGGCCACCATAGAACGGGAAGCTGTTGTGGGGGTCACAAGTCTGGACACCTCAGGTGCTGCGGAAGGAGGACAAGGTAAGAAGCATGGCAGCGTAACGATGCAGCGTGTACTAAGTCCCTGCCCAATCCCCCATGCCAGACCCAGTGCACATGTAGCGTTGCCCTAGACACACACCCTCACCACTGTGTTGCACCATGGGAGATGTAGTCAATACATGAATGGGTGCATGCCTGAGCCCAGAGATGAATACAGCAGCCAAGGGTCAAATGTCAGTCACAAAAAGTAATTTATTGTGAGATGCCACAGCTATTGTCACATACTATACCAGGATAATAACTATGCACTGTTTCACACACAGATGCATCCCCCATCGATTCTGACGACAGTGGTCGCCTTGTCATCTCGGAGACGCCAGTGTTGTCAGATGCGGAGTGCTCACAGGGAGCTGAAGTCATGTCCTCCCCTTCACCACCACGGCGGACAACACCACCACCGTCCTCGCGGTCCAAGCCAGCACCACCACCATCCTCGCGGTCCAAGCCACCACCACCACCATCCTCGCGGTCCAAGACACCACCACCACCACCACCACCACCACAATCCTCGCGGTCCAAGACATCACCACCACCAGTGCGGCCCGCTCCGCAGAGCCACGGAGCAGATGTTGCCGCCCTGTCCGTGATGGAGTCAGATCAATGTTCATCACACCCAAATGTTCCACGCCAGGCTGTCGTCACTCCAACCAGCCAAACTGCAGGCCGACAGCGCATCAGGCAGAGGGTTGTGCCCCCGGGTCGGGCTGCTGCAAGACCGGTCGATCTGTCCGGAGGGTACGGAGTTGTGGAGACCCGGATGCTGCGTGTCCAGCGCCTGCAGGGGAGACACATGGGTGCCATGAAACTCACCATGACAAAACTTTGCAACAAACTTGGCAACATGACTGACGCTGTGCGTGAGCACACCACTGCCGTATCTGCCGGCAACAAAGATATCAAGCTTTGCCTGCAAGAACTGACACGTGCCATAGTCGCAGGCCAACAGAGTGAGCGCCGGCGTCACAGGCAGATCATGCTGGCAGTGAATACTACTAACAAGGCCATCAATAAGCTGTGCAACAGCACGGCTGTGCTGTCCCGCAGGTCCGTGTCCCTGCAAGTGGAGCTAGGTCATTATTGTGGGGATGCGGCAAAGGCCCTTGAGAGGGTGACCACTGCAGTGGAGCAACTGCAGCCAGGGTCAGCCAGTGTCAGCAGTCTGGGAGCGAAGAGGGGAGTGAGGCAGCCTCCAGTGTCAGCAGCGTCTCCCTGCCGGACACCAGCGTGAGGAGGCGCAGTGGCCGCAATGCAACTGCCACTGACTCCCATCGTGTAGAACCCGAGGAGTCACAGGACAAGAGACTGGGGGAACGCGGCAAACGGAAGTGAACATGTGGCAAAGTCACACTGTCCTTGGTGAGGTAACCATGGCCAGACCAAAGTGCCGCACGCGTCACCTGTTCTGAGAAGGGACATTTATAGTTTTAATTTAACTGCAGCAGCAGCATGTTTGTGTTACATATTTCTGCACCAGTCAGGTGTCCATGCCCATTAAACCCTTGCAAATCTGTTCCTGTTGTCAAGTCACTCTCTTACCTGTCTCAGAAATGATTCCGTGTGATGTATGTCCGCCTCCTTTGCCCTTCAGCTGTGTTGGGCACATGTGCCTGTTGGTGTTGTGGGGGGGTTGCTGGGCACGTAGTTCATCCTCTCCCTCCACCTCTATGTGTATCCCCCTGCACGTGGCGATGTTGTGCAGGATGGCACACACAGCAATGATCTGGCAGCAGGTCACTGGGTCGTACTGCAAGGCACCTCCAGTCTTGTGCAGTATTCGGAAGCGGCTCTTGAGGATGCCGAATGTTCGCTCAACCACATTCCTAGTGCTGATGTGTGCTCTGTTGTAGCGCTGCTCTTGCGGGGTAGCTGGGTTGAGATAGGGAGTGAGGAGATATTCACGCAATGCGTATGCGCTGTCACCTGCAGGATGGGGAGAGAATGGTAATCAGCATTAATGAAATTATACATGTGGGGATGGAGTGGATGGGGAGTACGATGATGCAGCTATATGTACCTAGTAGGTGTCCCTCTCCGAATTCACCGTTGATCAGGCGCCTGTGGAGGCCACAGTGACGGAAAATGTAGGCGTCGTGTGTGCTACCGGGGAATTGGGCTACAAGGTCCGTAATGATGAACTTGGCATTGCACACCACCTGCACATTAATAGAATGATATGATTTCCGGTTGCGGAAAATGTATTCGGTGGCTGATGGAGGACAGATGGGGACATGCGTGCAGTCAACACACCCTATGACATGGGGGAATTGTGCCACCTGGTAGAATTCCCGTTTGGTGCGGGTAAGCTGCTGGGGGGTTCTGGGGAAGGTGATGTGGCGATTAATAAATGTCAGCATGGCCTCTAGGAACCGGTGGAAGAAGCGTGATAAAGCACTTTGCGACACGCCTCCTGTCTCAGCTATTACCCCCTGGAAGCTTCCAGATGCAAGCAGGTGCAGGCAGCATAGGACCTGCACATGGGCTGGTATGGCGTTGGTCCGACGGGTCTCGTGCTGCAGTAATGGTGCCAGGTCTGCTATTAGGTCCATTATCATGGCACGGTTGAGTCTATACTTGGCGTACACCTGTTCCTCGGTCTGCCCCAGCAAAGTGATGCGCACCCTGAAGATCCTGTCCTGTATCATCCTCCTGCGCTGGGCCTGGGCGTTGATCCTCCACCTCCTAGCAAGCACGTAGAGGGCAGCCATTTTGGTGTACATGTGGGGTTTCCCAGGGCATTTATGAAGGGTTACTGATTGTCAGCACCTGCTGATGGGGTTAGTTTTTTTTTTCTGTCCTTCTGTTAACTTTACCTCCTGATTGTGATTCCCCTTATTTTGCTCATGCTAAATAGCGATTTTGGGGATTTCCGGTATTATCGACTGTTCATGCATACCATTTCGATTCGTTATTGCCTATTCGGTATTTCCGAAGTAAGCTTTGGGGTTCGGTATTTCCGAATGTCTGTTTAACGAATCGGTAATTTACCGCGGGGGATTTTAGCGGTTCTTTATTTTTTTCCGATTTTTTGTTTGATGCATTGCATTTTATGGTTTTGCGTTCGGTATCGGCCTGTTTTACCGATTCGCTGTTTTACCGGGAGGTATTTTCGTTGATGCATATGCCCGTATACCTTTTATTTCTGGTTTAAAAATCAATACGTACGGTTTTATCTTTTCCGAATTCATTTCAATGATGGACCAAAATGAATGAGAGGTCCACCTAGAGGGGATCAAAAAGAACCTAAGGCACTTTTCTAAGACATTGTAAATTTGCAAACATGTCGACATTTACAAGGTTTTGCATCACCATTGCGCCACAGAAGGGGACACAAGGGTAACACAATGCCTAAATGAGATTTCTCAAGCCACGCAAGGCCACCTTGCATGGCCCTGTTTGGCTTGATTCATTTAGAGTAGCCCAAGTCAACGCAAATCGCTTTCTTGCATTACTCTGCGACAGGGAGATGTGTCATGGTTGGAGCCTACTCATGGATTCTGACACATTCCCAGATTTACCAACATTGGTAGACCTGAGAATGCATCAGAATGTTATGCCTCCCCAGCAGAGGCGCAACGAGGAGAAATATCTTTATTTATCCTTGTTGTTTCCTCTTTCTAAGTGCGCTGGATTCTGCAGCACAATTAGAAAGGTTAAAATAATTCTGAGGATTTTTTTGTGAAGGAAGGTGTCCCTTCCCGCGAAAAAACAATCCTGCATGAAACATAAGCACCCTTGCAACATGATGCAAGGGTGCCATGGTTGACACTAGGCAGCCAAAAGTGAGCCAGAGATAGGAAAGGACAGGAATGTGCCGTATAATGGTAAACACTGCTGATTCATTGCCCTTTTACGTAGTGCAGTGCAGCAAGGTGGCTTGCTGTGTTTTGTTGTATGAATTTTTTATAAATATGGCCCATGGTATTCATGACACCCTTAGTGTTAAAAGCATTATTCTGCAAAGAATGCATTTCTTTGGTCAGGCACACCTCATTAGGATGTGCAAGCTAAATTTAGACACTCTAGTCTGGATCACTGAGTGCTAATCAGAAGCACATACTTGGCACCGCAAGTACCTGTCGATGCATTTGCCATCTATATGAAAATGTTTACATCTGTCACTTCCCTTTCCCATTATTGTATCGTATGAGTGGAGACTAAAACATAAACCAGGGGCCAGATTTTCTAACATTTTGCGTCACAGTTGTACCACTTTTATGGTGCATCCACGACACCAAATGCTAGCCGATATTTTCAAAGCTATGCAATAAGTGATTTGTGCCACCTTGCGGGGCTTTGTAAAAAAAATGTATCCCCATGCATCAGTTTGCAATACATTGTATTACATGTCATTCTGGTAAGCGTTCCATGGGTGGAAAGAGTGTGTTCATTTGCATCCACACATGTATTTCACGCAATCCCAGATTTACAAAGGTTTGTAAACTTGGGATTCTGTGAAAACGCTGTGCCTCCCAGAGGATGACGTAACAAGGAGAAAAATCAGTTTTTTCCTCATTATTTCAATTTTTTATGTGGTATTCCTTCCTGCACATAAACAATTCTCCTAGCTGCCTGAAGTGCACCATGGCTATGAAAGAGCAGAAGTGGGCCATATCTTAGTGTATATGGTGCAGTTGTGCTCTCCCTCTTTCATGCAACGCAACTCAGCAAGTTGTCTTGCTATACTGCGTTGTGTGAAAGGTTAGTAAATTCAGCCCCTAACATGCATCTAGGATCTTGGTTCTCAAGAAGACATCACAGGACTGCTTGTATATCCATGACCTAATATTGAAGGACTATCCAAAACAAGTAGCAAGTTAAAAAAAATACTACCAAAAAATACTACCAAGTTGCCCACATGTATAAAGACAGTGTCTTTACATAATGCACCTTGTCTGAATATGCATCTCTACAAAGAACCTGTGCCTAGAAGCAAATATAACGTGTTTGCCATCATTAGATTTGGGCCATCAGTTTGATAAATGTTCACAAAACCTCTGCTTGAACAGTCTGTAATGAGTCTTTCGGTTACACCAAAGGTGCCTCACCAATTAGGTTCACATTTAGGAATGGCTCAGGGAAGCAAGCACGTGGTACACTGAAGAACTCACACAAACACATTTGCCATGCTTGGATAAGAGAAAATGGAGACAAACAAACGACCCCAAAAACCTTACCCAACTCAACGCCTACCACCATTCCACCATCACCCCAAACCTTCCTTTCATAAGACTACCATCAATAAAGCTTTTCTGTGAAGAATTGCATTAGCCTACTGCCATCAATCACAGTAACAAAATGAGATTTCGTCAACAACTCAGAACAATTTTTCATTCTAACTTTAATCCCCTTTTGCCCTACCCCAAATGGACAACCTTCAATTGTACATTGCACTCTGAACTCTACAGCATCCTCAGCTCACACAAGGTACATACAACAACAAATCAATTGCCATAATCTATAGTAAAATCGTTTCAAAGGAATGCCCTAAAAAATACATTGTTAAAGTATGCCTCAACCAATGAACTTTCCCAGACCACCTCAAAATAGGATATTGTCTCCCCAAACTGGAGAAACCCACCTTGGGTACAGACCATCTCATCAACTATTTCTCCACCACCCACTTAACTTAAAAAACAAATGATTAAAAAAAATCCCCCCAACTACAGTCATGCCAGTTCACTCACCCATTCATTCACCCATAGACTCTATCATCCAATGCACTCTCTTACTGATTCTGGCACTCACTGCAAATTATACAAGCAAGGTCACCAATCAATCAATCAATCAGTGATTTTTAGAGCTCACTACTCACCTGTGAGAGTCTCAAGGGTCCTGCGGTTAGTGTGGGCAGCAGCTCCGTTAGGGTCATTCGAAGAGCCAGGTCTTGAGATTCTTCTTGAATTGGGGCAGTGTCGGGTCGCGTTGAAGGTCAATGTACTTCATTAAACAGTCAGACCTATTGCCTTTGCCAGTGCCTGTGTATTATCCTGTTATTTCACAACTTTAAAGTTTGGGTTTTATTTACTTGTTTTTAAAGTAACTGAAATGAAATTCCAATTTTAGTTTTTAAGATTTATTTTTTACTTATTTTTTATTCTGGATAAAGGATCTGGGTGCCATGCTTTTCCATCCTGCTTTCAGCAGCTAAAAGCACTGTATGAAAAAACAGATCTGTGGTCTTCCGTCAGATTCCAGTGGATCCAATAACTTCTGCCACCAACCCATGAGAATTAAGAGACCACTTGTAATTAGGGCCTTTACATGTTGTCTTGGTTGGCATTTCCTTAATTACCAATTCATCAAATTTGTGATTCGCCGATTCATTAACTTGCCTTTTGGCCAAGTCTCAAATAGACCAATTGGTTTATTTTGCAGTCTTATTAAATGAGGAGACCAGACTAAAGAGGTGATTTAGTGTTTAGTGTAGCTAGAGGCCCACTGCAGGTCAGGAGGCTCCAGTTTCGCAAAACTCACATTTCCCCGATCCCATTTAGAGAGAAGTCTCTGTTAGCTTCAACTCCATGTGTCACAATAAAATAGATGATCTAAAAGTAATTCTAATTTAATTACTAATGCAATATGTGGTAATTTTTCAAACTCATACTTGGTCAATAGATCGGTTCGTGTATTCTCCGGCCTGGGCTGCATTAAGGAAATATTGTAAATATCCAGTTAAATTTATCTGGTAAAAATGAGCTGATCTTCACCAAAGAAATCCATTTTAGCAAGTAAGACTTGCCTCACTATATTTAGATAATTGAGAATCACAATTTCAATTATTTGATTATTTCACAATCATGTGAGTTTTATTTTCTGCGTGTATGTGAAAAATGAAAGCCTTTAAGGGTGGGACATTGCGTTCCAGTGAACTGGTCTTAGAGCCAAAATTCCTGCCAGGGAAATAGATACAAAAAACTACCTTTGTGTTTGAGGCACTATCACACTATTATACTTTGTGATTCCCTCCCAGCAACAATTCTGTTTTGCCTAGGCCCAGTTCCACTTACCTGTGGCCGGTCCTCCAAACAGTCAAGGCCCTTTCACACCCAGCTCCTTTGCCTTGAGGCTCCCGCCTCGCTCCTTCTGCTCTGTCTCTTCTGCTGTTTACTTTTGACCAGCTCCTAAACCTTAAACTCTGTAGCCCCACCTTTAACCCCCTGAAGGTCCCCCTTCCAGGGCATGCTCAATCGTGGCCACTGTGCATCCACGCATAGCAAGCCCATCTGCACCCATCCATGCCTGGACCTCACTCCTTGCAATGATCCCTGGTCTAATTGCCCTCCAGCAATACCCTGCAGTCCTCCTTCAATCCCGCAACCTGGGACACGTCTTCTCCCACTGCTGCTGCACCACACGCCATAGTAGCACTTGCACCCATTGGCGGTTCACCTGCAGCAGCCTGCCTCCACACCCAACGTGAGCACTTGCAACACCATCAACACCCCCACCTAACACCACACACTACAGCAAACTGGCACCACAACACTCGTTTGCATGCTTCTCAACATATGATCTTATAGCAAACATGTGACCCCCAATCTGGGACCTACTAAGACGCGACAACCTAGATCTCCTGTTCCTATAAGAAACCTGTCTCAACTCCACATTAGCACCCAACATCCCTCTTGCAATCCCAGCAGGCTGCAAGATTGAATGACATGACCACCTTTACAAACCCGGAGAAGGACTCAGAGTCATCTACAAAGACTCCTTCAAGTGCTCTACGTCCACAGAGAGTGACACCCAATTTATGAAACTTCTGCACTACAGCTGCAAATCTCCAAAAACGTAATTCTGAACAGAACTCTCACCTATTGACCACGCGGACCCTGAGCTACCTTCACCACCCTCATCAAGGACTTTACCACCCTTCTCACTATTAACTCCAAAGTCTTCTCACTCTTCATCAACCTCGGCTTACACGTAGAAGACAGGACCGACTCATGCTCCACAGCACTCTTCGAAAGACTGAACAATATTGCACCAAACCAGCTCATCACAGAACCAACACATATTGCAGGACACACACTGGACCCCATCTTCACCAGCAGCGACAACATTAAGTACAACTCCACCTTACTGTTTACAAGGACTGACCACTTCATCATCCACTTCCAAAGCAACACACTGCAATTCAACGCACCACCAGCGTCAGCATATCCGGCAACAGATGGGGCAAAATCTCTGAAGCAGGCTGGCTCAAAGTCCTCAGCCCGACTCACCTAACCCCACAGACAAACTCAATGAGGACATCACCAACTTCAACAACTAGATCAAGAACTGTGCAGATGCCTGCACACTCATCAAACTCGACAAGCAAATAAGAACCAACAAGCAGGCCAGCTGGTACTCAGAAATCCTTCGAGAACTCCAATCAACACTGCAAACAGCTAGAAAGAAAATGGAGCACCAAACACAAAACCACTGACGAACCACCTACAAGGCTACACTCAGACACTTCCACCAGCAACTAAGAGACACCAAGAAAAGAGCACTAGCGGATCACATCAAAGGGAATTCCAACATCTGAAAGGAGATCTTCTTGATCATCAAGGACTTCACCACACCCTCAGCTTCCATCAACATAATCACCCCCTCCTAAAAATTCTGCAATGACCTATCAAACTTCCACAACAAAATCACACACATCTATAGCAACTTTTGCACATCAACCAGTCCCCTGTGATCTCATCTCAAACCAGCCCATCAAAATCAAAGACGGCCACCTGACCGACTGGAAAACTTTAATCATAGAAGATACAGTGACGATCAAGCAGACCATCCACTCAGGACATTTAACAGACTCATGCCCCCACCACATCAACAACCATCTGAGCATCACTCATCAGCGCCACCCTCACCCACATCATCAACACCTCCATCACAATCAGGATTCAGGAAAAAACACAGCATTGAAACACCACTCATCGCACCCACCAATGAGATCCGGACCATTCTGGACTGTGGAAATACACGGCTCTCATCCTGTTTGACCTCTTCACGGCATTCAACACGGTCTACCACAACACATGCATCAGAGGATTCCATGAGATCAGCACACAACAACCTGTAGTCAACTGCTCATTCTTTATAGGAAGATCCCAAAAAGTTAGAGTGTGACCCTTGACTTTGGACACCAAGAGCCTGATCTGCAAAGTCCCTCAGGGATTGTCTACGCCTACACACCTGCTCAAGTGCCCGGATACCCTCACGGGTGATTAGTGCACCTTACAAATCAACATAACATGACATGACAAAATCCTCATGCCCCAATGACCAAAACCCCTCCCATCCCTACCCAATCATCACCGGATAAGCAGAACACACCTCCTAATATCGTTAGTCGAGAGTTCTAAAGCTCCTTTGCTTTACAACCACCCTACTCAAGTGTTACACGTCTTGCATTGTTTCTTGCTTCCCTGCGGGAACTTCCTTGAGGCACAAACACAACTAAAATATTCATCTTTGAACAAGTCAGAAATGAATTACCCATCCAAAATGCAACTCTCTTTGCTGTGTCATTTCACACAATGAACAGGAAAATGGCATGACAGCAACAATAAGTCTTGAGCCCAAGACTGCACTGCCACCTCTCTTTCATGTGCACTCCGTGTGACTACCTCTGCAGTGTCATCACGGGCACTGTTTGCATTCCTGGGCTTCAATGTGTCTGTCAGGCTTGTTTGCTTCCATGGAGCTAACTGGACTGACTCATATGAAAGTACATTTTTTGTAGGCTGAATCCCCAGGACTAGCAACAGAGTCCATGATGTAATGGAATAAAGTGGTCACCCTATCTGCCATGGTGTCTGCCATCACACCAGCAGCAGTGTCACTGTGGTGTCTATAATTCAGTAAGAAGTCTCACATACAGGCCTGGCCTGGGAGATGCAGACATAGTCTCACAGAGGGCCACGATGGAAGGCAGGAGACTAGAGAGACCTGAAGCCAAAGTAGTCCAGTCCCTTTAGAGCTTAAAGCAAAAGTAGAGCTCATGACATAAGGACAGGTGTAGAGAATGCAGGTTCATAACCATGTCTACAGCTAATGAAACACACACACATTCTTAACAAGCCTTCGTTATACGAAGAACCATACCTTGAGGTCGAAATAGTCTTTCTCACAGGTTAGCTAAGCAACACAGATAAGAGAAGAAATTCATCTGTGATATGCAGTGTGTGATAATAATATGCAGAAAGATGGAAAAGCAAAGAAGAAAGCACATGCTCGATCACGAGCACACAATGTAACAATGTAACAATGTTAAGTTTGGGTTCGCTGGTTAGGACAGATGACGGCCAGATTAAAAAGAACCTCCTTCAGACTGTTATATTTCACATTGATTGCTTTATTTATCCACCAGCACAGCAGGGAGCTTTGCTCTAATCATTTGGGACATTGTGAGATAGATGCATGTTTTCGATACAGAACCCTGAAGCATTCGCAAACTTAATTGTGAATGTGTAAACAGTATTTTGTAAGCAGAAAGAGTGGCTGCTAAGAATTTGCAAAGTTTATGAAAGTGGAGGATTATGAGCTCAAAGGTTACATACAAATCGCAATATTTGAATCCGTGCAGTGCAAAAACTATGGGACATATTTACAATAAAATGGTGTAGCGTGGACCTGCAAGCTATTTTCGTGCGCTGCGTCTTTTAAAAAATGCAGGGATGCGCCATATTTACAAGCATACTGGGCACTCCTGTGTCTTCCCTTGCACCTCAGCTAAAAAAGCTGCCTAGCATTAGCGCAGGTACCCTTGCACCATGGTGCAAGTGTGTCTGCGCTGCAGGGTTGATTAGGTTTGTGCAGGAAGGGGCACTTTCCTGCACAAAAACAACCATTAATGGCATTTTGCTCCTTCTATGCGTGCTGCAAAATGTCGCACACAGAGCAAAAAAACCTGGAAATAAAAGTATGTCTCCTTGTTGCACCACTCTAATACCTCCTTTTGAAAGGCGTTAGTGTTTGGTGCTGACTCAAATTTAAAGATCCTTGTAAATCTTGAGCAGTGTCAAAAAGCAATAGGTGTTGTGAGATAATGGCTGCCACAACACCTATTGCACGCCCCTTTGCTGCAGAAAACTGCAGCAAGAAGGGCCATATTTACAAGGTGGCATTAAGCTCTGCAGAGTGTGTTAGAAGACAGGTGTTGGTTTTGTAAGTTGTTCAAAATAATGTGATGTTTCCAGGTATTTAATCACATGTGTTATAGTTTCTCTGGAAGTATTCCAAGCATCTGAGAAGAAAGGCAGTAACCATCCTGAGAATGGGGAAGGATTTGCTGCTAGGATGAGTGGTAAGTCCCTTCTCTTTCTTACAAGTCCAGTTAGGAATTCTTTCACAAAGTATCAAACCTCCTGTGTGTCTGTCTCATCCTTTCAACCATTCAGTTGATAAAAGAAAAGGTGTGATTCTAACCTACTTCTTACCTGACTACTTTCACGCTTTCCTTACTATTCCATCTTCTACCTTCCATTAACCAACAGACTAAGGGCCTGATTATGAGTTTGGCCGTGTGGGAGCATTGTGGCATGCCACCACCCCACTCCCACACCGGAAATGCCACTGCCGACTGCCCACCAAATTACAAGTTGTAATCCGGGCAGGCCAGCCTGTGGCAGCTGGCCCACGGTTCTGCCTTTCAAAGACTTATAAGTGAGCCTTAGAAAGGCAGCGCCTTGGGAACACACCAGGGTGTTCCAACACGGCATGGACTGTAAAGTCCATGCTGTGCAGAAACTGGGGTTGCAGAAAGACATGGGGGCACACCATGTGCCATGCTGCATTCACCCCATGTGCACAGTGGCATTGTAGCGCCCCCTTAGTTTCCTCCCCTCCAGCCTTTTCATGGTGGGCTTACCACCCTGAAAAAGAGGGTAGTGAGGAAACCTATCATATGATTGGTGGTGCAGCAGCTGAATTCACAGCATATTTCAACTTCAGACCACTGCAAGCCCGCCAGGGATCACAGATCCCTGGAGGTAGCAGCAGTCCTATGGTGGTCCGGCTGCCTAAGTCATAATACGGCAGACGAACCGTCGGCGCGGTGGTTGCCACACTGCCACCGTGGGTTTGGAGGTCCATCGGACTGGCAAACTTATAAGCCTACCAGTTCATGACACCCAATTAGTCCATAGCCAAAACCTAATAAATAACCCAGGCCTGATGTTGTATTATAACATACCTTACTCTATAGTTACTTGCCACATGGACAAGGAAAAGGTTTTTGTAGAGCATTATCTGGGGTAGAGGGTGTATTGTGGAACTTAATCTGGACTCAGGCTGGGATTCAGGAAGGATAAGGCAGGGCGATAGGGATTTATGATGGCCTGCCATAAGTTTTTTCCAAATAAAATACTGCCCAGGCAGTATCAATCCAATAATGTTGCAGATTATATTGTCAAGTAAATTGTGCAGCATTCATTTAATGCGCAAAATCCAGGGCTCTCTTGGTGTCCTTCTTTTGGAAGAACTTTAGGGAGAGGCGGCTCTTCTTGGCGGGGCTTCCACTCTTGGCAAGGGGAGGCGCCCTGATGGCATCTTTGGGGGACACCACTCCAGGCATGATGCTTCAAAGGAACACAGAGTTCACAAGCCTGATATGAACGATTGGGGGTGGCTCAGAGGCCGCAGATGGCAGACCGCAGGCAGGCAGTGCGAACTACCATTTAACGAACTAGCTCAGAGTCTCCCGGGGGTGTCAGCATTCGCACAACTGCCTCTTTTCTTCTGAGAAGTATTTAACAAACACATAGATTACGAATCCAGAGAGGTTTAACAGAGTTCCATAAACAAGGGTACTGGAATTCACTAAATTCGGGTGTATTGTGGAACTTAATCTGGACTCAGGCTGGGATTCAGGAAGGAGTAGGAAGGGTAAGGCAGGGCGATTGGAATTTATGATGGCCTGCCATAGGTTTTTCCAAACAAAATGCTGCCCCGGCAGTATGAATCCAATAATGTTGCAAATTATATTGTCAAGTAAATTGTGCAGCATTAATTTAATGCGCCATATTCATTAATTGCAACATACATTTATTTGGCAGCTCCTTCATTTATTACCATATATTACGTTTTTGCAGCAAATGTCACCACATGAAATAATTTCAACTCTTTAATCGTTTTTAGAAAAAAAATATATTTTTGATTATGGTGGTGTTAGGTATGAAGGCAGAAAGGGATTAATCCCTTTCTGCCAATGATACTGCATTATATGAAGTTCAACCTCATGTTCTGTTCCTCCTTCCGGTTGCTGGTTGTGGCCCATTTTCTTGAATTTCCTGTGATGATTAGGTTTGCTGCTGAGACATTCAATTTCTGATTCCCTGCTGTACATGACTCCAGTCACGGTAGTGCTGAGAGACATGGGCTTAGCTTTTGGTGGAGGGGATGGTGATGCGTAAATGATCCTCCTCCCAGTATTGTCCTGGCCAGAGAAGCGTACAGCAGACCTATCCCATTTCCTGAAAAAGGATAAGGGCTGATGTCAGTGGTGGCAAAAGATTTCTTCTTCTTCTCACTGACCACTTTCTTGGCAAGAACCTCTTTCTTTGGGGCCATATTCGTAGCCAGCCGCGGGCCGTGGAGGGAGTTACGGTGGGGCAGGGAGGCGGGGAGGGGGAGGGGCGGGGTGGAGGGTGCTAAAAACAGGCATATGGATCATTGCAGGTAAGTACACAATTTAATTAATAAAACGAAATCCGTAGCGCGCACTGCATGGCAAAAAGCAATGCTGTGCGCGCTACGAATTTCGTTTTATTAATTAAATTGTGTACTTACCTGCAATGATCCGTATGCCTGTTTTTAGCACCCTCCACCCCGCCCCTCCCCCTCCGCGCCTCCCTGCCCCACCATAACTCCCTCCACGGCCCGCGGCTGTTCGTAGCACTCGTAATTTGTTATTTGCACAAGAAGAAGAACTTAGCAGAGGGGGGCTCATGTGTCTCTGTCAGCTAATGTGCAACCTTCTCTCAATCTCAGTACCCTTCATGATGTCTTGTGCACCTGCATGCAACAAAAAATTAAAAAATCAGAATCTAGTCAATACAATACTAATGAAGTCATCATCATCACACATGCTTAACAACAGTGTACTTAAACCAGGCATAAACTAAATATTATTCTTATGAAATAACACAGGAGAATGTTAGTGTGTGTCCCTCCAGGGTTCATGGGACCCCTGTGGGTAGTACAGGGTGAAGGTAGAAATCAAATAAATGAGTTAAAATAAATGCTGTGTTAATTCTCCAGGACCCATGGGACCCCTGTGGGAGGTAGGGGGTGCAAGGAAAATTCAAATAAATTAATTAAATAGTTGCTTTTGTCCCTCCAAGGTCTATGGGACTTCTATGGGTGGGAGGGGTTGCAGGGAACAATTAAATATATGAATTAAAGTATTGCTAGTGCCCCTACTGGCCCCATGGAGATTCTATGAAAGCCAAGGGTGGAGGCAGGCAAGTAAAACACAATATAGCAACCATGCCACACATGCACACATGTATTCAAAGAAATGTGGGCCTGCACATGGGGAAGGGGGTAGCTAGGAAAAAAGAAGATATATAGCTAGACGGGCCTGGGTTCCAGGATCCTCTCCAGCCCAAACCACCAACAGCCACATGCAAATAAAAAATACCCTACATTGCATATGCCATGCATTTTATACAAGGCCATCCAGAAGTTCCTAACTGTTTCAAAACCATAGCAAAGCAGCAGTGAGAATGTGAAAAAAACATACAAATACTCTCAATGCTTAGTGAAGGGCAGACTATGCTCCAAACAGTAAAACAACATCATAATAAAATGATAAAACCGTACAAAAGTCACAAGAAAATTGATAAAAAATATATGTAGCCCAACCTCCATTATCCAAAGGTAATCCCACATGGGTCACCCACCAACGAAAATACAAAACATAAAAATAACAGTGCATGCCCCCACAAATAAACCTTTACCAAAGTGCAGAACTGAACTTTTCCCCAAATCTGAAGATACTAAGTATATGGATGCAGTGCAATTTACATTCAAGAAGAGAGAGATGAAAAAAGGAGGACTCTTGTAATGTATGTTCAGTACCTTCTCAGTATCAATAGCAATGTCTTTCTGTTTAAAAAAAATGTGCTTTGTGCTAGCCCTGGGCGAAGCACTACGCTACGCTCGCGTAGTTTGCGAAGTTTGTGCAACTTCGCACTACGCGAGCTGCATGTAGCACTGTGCGAACACGCGTAGTGCAGCTTAGCGTAGCGTAGTGCAGCGGTCATTTTTTGCTTGTTCGCGGTCCTCAACGTCATGTTCGCGACCGCGAGCAAGCAAAATTACATCCCGGCGAGGGAGGTCAGGTTTCTCATTGCGAGTGGTCGTGCATGCTCGCGACCGCTCGCGATGAGAAACTACCAGTTCGAGTTGAGAAAGCTGCCGCTCGAGTAAAAATCTACTCGAGCGGCAGAAAACTACAGCTTGCACTGTGCAAGATGCCGTTTTCAATGATTGCACGATGCCGGATGCTTGTTTGCACTGTGCAATCATTAAAAATGCATCTTGCACAGTGCCAACATGCTACTACGCAGCTCGCGTAGTGCTACGTGAAGTGCGCGTAGTTCGAAGTGCACTTCGCGTAGCTTCGCGTAGCTTCGCGTAGCGCTACTTCGCGAACTACGCCCAGGGTTACTTTGTGCTCAAAATTATCCAACAGCAGGGTCGGTTTCTCCATTAGGGCTGTGGGGCTGCGCCCCTCAGACAAGTGGATGGGTATCTAACATAAAGCACACATAATTGAAGGCCAAAACTCCTTCCACAGGCCTCAATGCTATTTAATTCAGAGACTCACTATTCCAGATTGTAAACATTTCCAATGTTAATTATTTATAAGAAATCATTGTTGTTACTCATTTATCTTAAACAGCTAACACCTAGTGACAAAGCCAACTGACATACTGACAGTCTTTAGGCGTATGTCAGTTGCTGTGCCATTTATCTGGATAACATTACATCTCAGAGAGAAACCAAACTACCGGTCTGATGGCACACTATTGCAATCACATAAATGTTCCTTTATAGAGAGAACCCTCTTTTCTTTATCTCATTTAAAGATCTGTCTTCACATATTTCTATATGACTGGTTAGAGCTAGCATCTGTGGGTTAGTCTGGTTAGAGCATATTTTTCCAAAGTTAATGCTGCATGCAGTGCAAGACACTGGGCAAGCATACATTTTAAAGGGCTAAAGTTGTCATGCAGAACAATTTACATATTACAGTAACTCTTGAACAAATTAATGCAAGAAGATATGGGGCAGTTTTTATTGTGTTCAATATTTCAAGAATATACGTTCATACTGCTTAATAAACCTTGCTTTAACACTACATTCATTTGCTTTCATTTCTTTCTCAGGAGAGGGACTTCCACTGGACCCCAGGTTTGTCCATAGAACTTTTTCACATCGCTTGTGAAATATTCACTTATGAAATAAAAATCATGTCCAACATTTATGCCTCACCATTTTCAAATGTCACAAGCCGCCACAGTCCAACAGGTAAAAAATCAACATGAAAATATCATTTGGAGTTGGTTTCCCTGTCGCTCACTTTCAAATCACTTCCGCTTGTGTTTGAAATCATAGTTTGGCACTCCAAAACAGAAACTGTCACTCACACTGTGATTGATGCCCCTCTTATTCAGTTTTTCAGATTGACACTGAAAAATTATCCGAACAGTCTGATTGGGTAAAAAATATACCTGAAATTTGTGTTGACCACACACGTTAGAGGAACTGCAACTCCTGTTGGGAAAATGGCACTCACACTCATGACAAGTTGTTTCCCTACCTTTCAAGTTAAAATTTCCCCCCAAACTGCAGTCTTGTTCAGTGACATGATGTAATAGCATAACCTTGGTAATTTACGTGCAAGTTTCATTATGTGAAATTTTTCAAAATTATGCTAGTGTCATTCATTTTGCATAGGCCTACTGGCACTGTAGGTTTCCCCCCTAGAATGGTCCATATTGGCTCAGTTTGCAGTATAACAAACATGATTTGCTGCCAAAGTCGATAGGGTTGCCACTGAGAACATTTTACTCATTGATGATTGAATGTCAAGGAACCACCTACCGAATACAATACTGTACAAAAGGGGGTTCACCCACCAGACTCTCAGAATCCTTTCTGGACCCACAGACGAAGGACTGCAACTGCTGTTTTATACCTGTATGGAGTCCTAAAGACTGGACCTACTACCCAGCAGTAGCCAGGACAAAGATGGGGAAACCAAGAGTCATTCAGTTCGCTTTTTCACCTCCTGCATGGCTACAGGATATTTCAAGTTGCAAGATGCCTTTTTCTGCAAGGACTAGTTAACCAGTTACAACAGAAGTAGGACTGGACCCTGCCTGATGCCTCTACTGGAGTAAGTCCTGACCCCTAACTGCTGTTCCTGAGGATAAAGAACACTTGGCTGGTCCAGCTGGACTTCTCTAACAAACTCAAAAAAGTTGGAACCTAGAAATTTTAGACCTCCATGGCCTCTGGAGGGTCAGAGGGACCCAAAGGTTCTGAATAAGATGCAACTTAGTCAGATATAGCTTCAGCTAGCTTTTTTTTTAGGATTTTAAGCTCTGATGGTAGAAATCTTTTCAAGTCGTGACTGGGCAAAGGCGTGGAAAGTGTCCGCCTGAGGCAAGGACTTCCACAGCCACAAAATTTGAATTTTTCCCTCACTGAGTTTTCCCACCAAACCAAGCAGCTTAAGCAGGACCTCATCCAGCAGCTTTGCGGCAGCTTCCAGAGGACTTTGGCGGAGACAGTCTGCAACATCACCCTTCTTTAGGACATTGACTTCCATTTCAGTGACTAAGTCAGAATTCTTTAACTGGGTGAACCTGCTTTGTGTGTGACTAGGGCTCCCAATTTGGACAGCCTTAAAAATATAAAATTTTTTATATCATATCTCCGGATAACCTTATTGGAATATTGTCATTTTGTAATAATTTTGTTTATTAAATTTGACTTCATTTTATTATCATTTTGAGTGGTATTTTTATCGGGTTGTGTTTTTTAAACTTTTTTATAGTTTTTGCACTTCTAAATTCTGTACCCATTTTCTTTAAGTTAAGCCTGCCTGCTCTGTGCATAGCTACAAGGAGTTGAACTCAGGGTTAAAATATTATAACCTTTGTCTGGACCTAAAAGGTTAGTGACTTTAGGACTTGTGGCGGGCTACCATCCAGTACAATTATTAATTTACTTACAACTTTTAATCAGACAATTGTATTGAATACTACAAAATGTAATCATAATGTATGTCTCCCCTGCATAGCCACCTATCCGCTGTCCCCCCCCAGGAAAATATAAGTAGTGTTAATAAAGCTTAGGTGTGATGCAGTGTAAACCTGGGAAAATCATTCTCTGTATACTCATATTACATGTAATTCCTCTGTCAACTATTTCCTCTCTGTACCCATAACATGACACAAAACTGCAATTGGTCCTCCAATGGATCTTTTATGTGAGCTAACATGGACTTGGATATTTAGAGAAAGTCCTTATGAGGACCTAGAATATGAAAATGCGAAATTTATGTGACAACATATAATCATTACCTCAGATATTACTAATGATAAAACTTACAACAAAATGGTTCACACCAAAAATTACTCAAATACGATATACTTGTTCATGTAAACCATTTATCTAAACCTCAGTTTGAATGGTCTGGAACGCAAATCACATTTTATAATCAGATTCAATAGAAGTCATTTAGTACAATTAGTCACACAATGTCATACCGATTAAACAAGATGCACATTTGTTGGTTACCTAGGAAAAAAGAAAGAGAGAACATAGGAAAAGTCAAGTTTCAGAATTTAGGATATTCAAACCAAATATGCAGAGTTCAAGCGTAATGAGTCACAGGAAAGGGTCTATAAACACTTCAGCTGAAGAGTTATACCTGCACTCTTTACCAGCCAGTAACAGGTTTGAGTCAGTTCCGAAAGTTCAGTTCAAATGGGTTTGGCATTTGAAAGAAAATCAGATTTCAGTCCAACAGCATTCCAGGCAGGGAAGTTGAAATGACAACCAGCAGCACTAGACTCCTCCTCCTGCGGGAAATTATACTTTCTAACATTTTCAGTTTACACCCATAAAGTATCATTTCCATCATACGATATGCTATACATTGGTTGCCTACAGTGGGCTACTCATGGTGTGAACAATACGTTACTAAGCAATCCGGAAGCATCAACTAATCCTTTTGCAAATTTGTCAATTTTATAACTTCACAATTCCATCCTTTCCTCAGAAGTAAGAAAATTCACATTGTTCACTGTCCGTTCCCAGATGCTCTGTCTGGGTTTGCAATTGCTTTAATGCATTTCTATCAAAAGTGTTGCTGAATCGAGAGAGAGACTTTTGTTTGCAAGCATAAGAAAGAAACTTCATGAAAAATTCTCACAGCTTCCAAAATGACTACTTCAGTTAGATTATGCTTTTCGAACGAGGAAAAGAAGCATTTTAGGCCTACATAAAAACTTGATAAATCATTATCACGTTATGATGACTATAAAACACACAGCAATATGAATAATTAAATTCTTTTAAATAATTCGCTCATTATGCTTCTCTTAAAAGTTACATATCAATATTAGATACTACTAAAGAAATATTTCATAAGTTTTTATTATCAAAACAGATTAATATACATGTCACTTTTGATATACACATTTGTACCATACAATACTAAATACAACTGTGAATCTTCATATTGTCAAGCATCTTTAAACAGCATTGTAATCATTTTCAAGGGTTTCATTATCTAGTATTCATCAGCAGCTCATTTTCTAGGTTAACTATGTTTAGATTCTTAAACACGTGATTACATTGCATAAGCAAATAACTTTCGCTCTCCTTATTTACATCTTTCATATTTTCATATTTCAAAACTCTTATGCATGCTTTTACAATACAGTAGAAAATCTAATGTGTTTGTTTTAAAAAATGTAACATGTTTTTATCAAAAATATTGTCGCAAATCTCATTTTCTATTGAGAATTGATAGAGGCAACCGTCGTTTAACTTTTACTCTCCATCAATTCCCCTATGGATGACGAATAAAGCCATCACAAATGTTATCTTATCTTTTATCTTATTCTGATGTCCTATTAGAATTTAATTGTCTTCATTTGTTTCAGTCTCATTTGTTCCAAATGTTTCATTTCATCCTAAAAAACACTCTTTCTATCTTCTAATTCAATTTCTGCTCTATTTCTTTTTCTCCCTCTAGTTTCTTTGGAGCTTCTCTAATTTTTACAATATCAATACATTAGTATTGTTATTAGTGAGCCAATAGCAATTGTTAGTATTTTCACCACTAAACTTTTTCCAAGTGCTGCAAACCAATTTCCCACAGAGAGAAATCCTTCCCCAATTTTCTCCCCAGCGTCATCTGCTTTCAAAACTGTTTGTTGTTTTCCTAAATTATCAATATTGCCTATATATCCCTTCAAATCTTTACTTGTGTCCGGAATATAAGTGCAACACTGCTGTACTTTCAGCATACAACAGACTACACATTCTTTTGCTAAGAGTATTTCTAAAGCAATTGGATTTGGCAAAGCCATAGACCTAATAGCAATCATTTCTGTATCAATTACTAAACATCCACCTGCAGTATCTGTTGATAATTGATCTACTACTGTTGAAAGTTTTCAAATTTTGTGCAAATGTAATACTACCCCAACTGAAGGTATTATAGCTCCAAAAATATCTCCAATAATTTGAGCAGCACTTAATCCTCTTCTAAAGCGGCCTGGTTTTCCTCCATTGATTCCATTGTGTTCATCAATATGGTAAATCTTTGGAAAAACTATTCCCATGTAGCAACACCCATATCAATGTTTGAGCAATTTGTAATAAGCATCTTTCCCACACACAAAATACACTCCAGGAAATGCTGGCTCTAATCCTGCCAAAAATAGTCCCCATCCTCCCATAAGTAAGAAGGTATGTTCACATTCACTGGAACCAATAAAGTTAAAGTTATGCTCTGTTTTGCACCTTAGTATGCAAAGCTTGTGCTCATGGGGGTGTTTTCATTTGTTTTTCAGATTTCTTTTTATTTCCTCCCTACGATCTTCTAATGAATCTATAAATTCTTTTTGTACACTATGCAAAGCACAGGAACAATTATGTTGCTGCCCATAAACAGTAATTGGAATAATAATGTAGACATTGTCCTTTACAATTAAACAAACTTATTAATACACTACAAGATATGCCATATGTTAAAGGAAGGTTTGGTATGTCACCCCTTCAGACACAGAAGAAGGTAATTGCATGCACACATAACAATCTCTGACATCCATAGTATTGACATATTCATAAAGTAATTTAGTGAACACATTTAAGAAAAATCATTCATTGAACTGGCATGATGTAAATCATCACTTGTTAGATCCTTATTTAATACTACTCCTTCTTGTATTTTAGTCACTTCAGTAGTTGTGGATAAATGCAAATTAGTCGTTTTATTTAAATAAAAACGATGAGGTCAATTTAGTATTACGAACAACAGGACAAGAATTCAAAACAAAAGCAGTTAAGAAGCAAGCCCACATACAATTACGTTTTAGTGATACTATATTTTAATTTTCCATCTCAAGATTAGAGGCATTCATATTTTTTTTTATATATACTTAGTCTATAGCAATAGGCTTTGGGCTGTAGCTTTTGGTTAGCATCTGGTCACACCTTTATTCTTTTTTGTTTCTCTTTTGACCTTTTGACCCTTTGTTCTTTGTTTCTCCTTTTTCACAACAATTCTTTCATGGCGGTTTGTATGAGTTGCAATTTTTAGAGCAAAACATAGAATTCGTCTTCCTAGTTATTTGCTGCTGCTAAATATGTCCACTCTGCATATCTCTGACTTGGTGTCTGTGCTCTTTTTGTTCTGCAGACTGTAGGCTCTTCTCCATCTGCATCACTTTGCTCAGATTGACTAAAGGCTTCAATCACAGTGGAAGATATTCTTCCTGCAGTCAGTATGTGTCTCAATCTTTCAGATTTTTTTGGGCCAAGGTTCTCCATTTTGAACAAGTTTTTCTGGTACACTGTTTACATTGTTTGAGTATCATTTCTTTCAGTTGGAGCCTCTTCACTTTGACCTTCCATACCAACTGGGATCAACTCTCATTTACAAAAGTGTTGATGGCTACCCGGAGGCCTCCCAGTGCAGCGCACGAATACCGGAGACAGAACAGTAAGAGATGAAGACAGATCTAAAGCAGCCGGGTTTTTAAGAGCTTTCAGAATGAGAGCAAATTGGGCTCTCTCTGCAATTGAAGTGGAAGGGAATTCCAACCGATGGCACCATTATATGAGGAGGAGCGCCCACCACATCTGGCTCTCCTTATACAGGGTTGAAGGGCGAGAAGAAAGGCAGTTGACCAAAGGTCTGTACTCGGTTGATAGGGAATGATCAGAGATTGGAGAATGGGCGAGCTGTTCTTCCAAAAGGCTTTATGGGCCAAACACATAGCCTTAAACTGAATCCTTTCCCTGATCGGGAGACAGTGGAAGCTCCTTAGATCTTGTTTAATGGACTGTCGATGAGGGATCTGAAGGAGTCTGCGGGTGGCACAGTTCTCAATAATTTGGAGCTTGTTGATGGTGTACTGTGGGGCTCCCAGGTTTAAGGCGTTCCCGTAATCCAAGCGGGAAATGATCAGCGCTTGAACCATGATCTTTCTAGCGTGGAAAGGGAGAAGGGGAAGGAACTTTTAAAACATCCTTAGTAGGCCAAAAATTTGGTATTTAAGAGTCTGTAAATGGGAATTACCTACATCTAAGGCTACAGCCTACCTACCTAGCTACCTAGATGTAGGTAATTCCCATTTACGGATTCTTAAATACCGAATTTTACCGATTCGGTATTTAAGAGTCTGTAAATGGGAAGGGGCAGATGTAGGTAATTCCGAATTCCCGAATACCGAATCTGTAAGATTCGGTATTTACCGATTCGATAAATACCAAATCGGTATTGCCCATTGATTCCTATGGGCCTTGAAGCCCATAGGAATCAATGGGCAATACCGATTCGGTATTTACCGAATTGGTAAATACCGAATCCTGCAAGGGTACAGGGGGTGTCACTTTGACACCCTCTAGCACCCCAAGTACAGGCTTGTGTGACATGTGGCACACATACATGCCCTAAGGGCATGTCTGTGTGTCACATTGCACAGGTGTGCATGCACAGATGTGCATGCACACCTGAATTCAGTATTTTACCACACAATAGGATTGTGTGGTAAAATATCGACTCTTAAGGGCCTGTGGCACTGTAAACTGTGCCACCTACATTTGGAATTACAGAATCGGTATATTTACCGATTCAGTAATTTACCGAATCGGTAATTTTACCAAATCGGTAAATATACCGATTCTGTAATTTTCAGCCCCCTACATCTGAAAACCCTAATACCGGTCAGAAACGGCCGAAATCGGCCGTTTCCAACCGGTATTAGGGGTCCTACATCTGGCTCCTAGCCGTAGGTTTTTTACCAACTCTCCATTTAGGACAGTTGAACCCAGAGAGGTCATAAACCCATGTTGAGACCACAACTACCCAAAGTCATGCACCACTCCTAACCGATATTGACTATCTATGAAGATGGTTACTCTCATGTGAGCAGTAATGCTGCAAGCCCTGGTAAGTTCGATCAATTCAGCCTCTTGTGCTGAATGCACTCCTTTCAACCACAATGCTTCAACCACATTCACTACAGAACAAATCATGAATTCAGCTCGTAAGGTACCTCCTGAATCTCTCAAACATGATCCATCCACAAACCGAACATGATCACACTCAGGCAACAGAGTATCTTGTATGTCAGGACATGGATTGGGTCACATCTCAGTCACATCAAGACAATCATGATCATGATCAGCTTCCTCCATCACAATTTCATGTCCTGGTAATGGCATAAAGGTAGCTGGATTCAAACTTGTACATCTTATCACATTCACATTCTTTGCACCCAAGATCACCTGCTCATATTTTGTTAACCAACTACTCATGAGATCCTGTGTTTAAGTTTGTGTTAATAAAATCTCAACTGAATGTGGCATATACACTTTCAACGGATGTCCCATCACAATGTTCTCATACTGTTCAAAACTCACACATTTTGCAGCAACAGCTTTCAAACACCCAGGTAAATCACCAGTCATAGGATCCAAGTTAGCTGAAAAATATGCTCCAGATCTGCGTGCAGTTCAATGCATTTGCGTTAAAACTGATAGCGCACAACCTTCTTGCTCACTGCAAAGCTTTTGTTAAAATTGGGCATTCCCAATGCTGGAGCTAGACACAAACTGTCCCGCAGTTCAAGAAAAGTGCGCTTGCATTCCTCATCCCATGGAACAAGATCTGACACATCTTTGTGTGTCAATCTCTGAAGTGACTCAGCTATCAAACAAAATTCAGTATCCACTACCTGCAGTAGCCAAACATCCCAAAGAACATTCAAACTTCCTCTTGAGTACTCGATGGATTCATCTGCAATGTAGCAGTGATTTGATCTTGTGACACTTTTCTGACTCCTTTTTCAATGTGATATCCCAAATAGAGAACTTCTCTCTTGAAACACTGCAGTTTTGCTGGCAACACCTTATGCCCAATCACTGCCCAATGATTCAGTAGGGCCACAGTATCTGAAACACATGTTTTTTTAGTTCCAGGTGCCACTAATAAATCATCAATGTACTGTACTAGTACAGAGTGATTCAACATTTCTAGTGACTCCAAATTTCTCTTCAAAATCTGATTGAAAATTAAGTGGCTTTCCGTACATCCTTGTAGAACTCGGCACCATGCCAAGACACAGTTTCTGAACCGGAACGCAAATAAATATTGCCTATCCAGATGCAAGGGAATGGAGACAAATGATAGACACAAGTCAATCACCGAAAACCGTTCAGTTTCACATAGAATCTGATATAAAATTACAGCAGGATTTGGTACTATTGGACAACGGGGTATCGTAATCTGATTCATTTTTCTCAAATCCTGAACTATTCTATATTTTCCATTTGGTTTTCATATGCCCTTGATAGGTGAATTACATAAACTGGCCAAAATCTCTCTTAAAATTCCTTGTTCAATCAGAGTCTCAATCAATGGGGTTATTCCAGTAATAGTTTCAGGACTAAGATTATATGCTGGAGTTGTCACGTATTCTGCATTTGGTTTCACTGTGATTCAAATTGGAGCTACTCCTTTCATCAATCCAACATCTTTTCCTGGAAAAAACCCACTCTTCAGGTAGGACCATCTCTCTCAATACAGGAGGTAAGTTATTTTCAGTAAGTAAAGGATACAAACTCTTTACTTCTGTCTTTTGTCTTGTCATTTTAAGCACTACATCCTCATTTTTAGTATGAAATTCTATTCCTTCAGGTGAACAATAAATGGAGCAACCCATTTTGCACAATAACTCTCATCCTAACAGATTTACTGGACTGGTGTCACACACCACAAATTCATGCATTTCCTCAAATGTTCCAATCTGTACTTGCACCGGTTCTGTCACTGTGGTTGGAATGAATTGATTCATTCCCCCCCCCTGCCCTGGGCACCGCTCCCAAGCCAACGGACCACGCTCGCAACCTGGGCTTCATCTTGGACTCCTCCCTCTCGATGACCAGACAAGTCAACGCCGTCTCGTCGTCATGTTTCAACACCCTGCGGATGCTTCGAAAGATCTTCCGGTGGATCCCCACCGAAACCAGGAAGAAGGTCACCCAGGCACTCGTCACCAGCCATCTGGACTACGGGAACACACTCTACGCCGGAACCACAGCCAAACTTTAGAAAAGACTCCAACGAATCCAGAACACCTCCGCACGACTCATCCTGGACATCCCCCGACACAGCCACATCTCCGGACACCTGAGAGACCTGCACTGGCTCCCCGTCAGTAAGAGGATCACGTTCAGACTCCTCACCCACGCGCACAAGGCTCTCCACGACCTGGGCCCCAGGTACCGCAACAACCGCCTGAACTTCTACACCCCCACCCGCCAGCTACGCTCCACCAGCCTCGCCCTCGCCGCCGTCTCACGCATCTGCAGAGCTACCACCGGAGGAAGATCCTTCTCCTACCTCGCAGCCAAGACTTGGAACTCCCTCCCCACCCACCTTCGTCTGACCCAGGACCACCTTTCCTTCAGGAAGCAACTCAAGACCTGGCTCTTCGAGCAGTAGCAGACACCCCCCCCCAAGCGCCTTGAGACCCCTCCGGGTGAGTAGCGCCCTATACAAATGCTATGATTGATTGATTGATTGATTGATTGATTGAATACTCCTACTACTTGGATTGTTGTTCCCGAGAGTGGTTGTTTGGGAATTTTCACAGTTCTCACAGTGCATCGGATAGCACCAGTACCTACAAGGAATAAAATATGTGTTCCATTTACCATGTTGTCCACATAGGGACCCTTCTGATCTACTTCCAAGGATGTGCCAAGTACGCATTCCTCCTCCCCTTTCAGGCACCGTCATTGGGAAGTATCTGAGTCACTGTCATCCATCTGTGATAAATATTGTGAAGCCACTTGTACATTTGGATTTAATTGATCATTGGTATGAAAACCCATATTCACATTGTATTTCTGTACCTGTCCATTCATATTTTGCATAGGAACTTGAGGCATATTTTGATTTCGACCCCTTACATTTAAGGTTGACTGATTTAACATATCACTGGTCACCTCTGATTGTATCAATCCATCTGCACCTGTCACAATCGCTTGTCCATTCACCTGATTGGCCAAATTGGACAACACTTGCGCTTCCAAAGCCCAAACTTGCCACAAATGTGACAAGGTAAATTTTTTTCAATCAGTCTATCTTTGAGCCACATCCCCTTCCTTGAGGCATCAAATTTGGCAAAGGATTTACATCTCACCCTTCATTCCAGTGGTAGTCTGACAATTTCCTTTTATCATGGCCATAAAATCTAAATCAAAACCCTCATCTGAGTCAACATCAGCTTTTCTTTCAATTTCTTATGTTGCACCTCGATGTCATCTCCACAATACTTAGCATAACGCAGTATTTCATCTATTGACTTGCTCTGCCAACAAATCAAATGCTGCTGAATCATAGCAGTAATTTTAGGCCTCAAACCATAAACAAATCGATACACAAAATGGCATATATTTTTTTCTGTCACATTTTCGTTTCCACTGTACTGTTTGAATGCCTGCAGAAGTCTCTCATACTAGGCATATACTGTTTCTTTTAAATCTTTAGTAGTCCTATCGATTTTTACCCAATCTGTCTCTTTCTGCAAAATCTTTCCTTTCAATAACGTAATGACCTGATTGTATTTTTTTTATCACCTCTGCTGACGTAGCACCTGTTTTATGGCATATTCTGTTTCTGGCCAATCAACTGCAATCTTACATTCCACCCACAAATCGGTAGGAACCACAATATCAGACAATATACCCAAATCCCAGGACCATGGAAACCCTCACAAATCTTTTCACTTGCTTTTACCACTCAAATGGTTTCTCTCTCAACCTCAAGAAATAAACACGACGTCGCTACGGGTGTGTCATCAGGTCGAGGGCTGTGGATGGGTGCCGGCCGTTTTATCAAGAACGGCCTACTGGGACACAGTGCCCACTCCCTCTTCCATTGGACTAATAGGACCTTCAGTCCAACACCAGTTCTAACCTTGACTCAGCATACGGACTGAGCATTTATTGTGAGCAAGGTGACATGAATCTCCATACCTTCGAAAAAGAACTCCATTGACACTTCTTCCTCTGTTAACCACTAACAAACTTATATTAAGCTAATCAACCTTCGATAGAACAACTATAGAACAGGATTATATTAGCCGGGAAGGTGACCCCTGGACCCCGTTTCCTCATTTGTTCGCCCACATATGCGACGTCCAACTGATCTAAAGCCCTGAAGAAGTCCCAGTTTGGGACGAAACGCGTCGGCTGTATGTGTTTTATTGCCTCTTGAAAATAAAGATTCAAAGAAGAACTTCAACATCTCTGAGGAATATCTCGTTATTTTGCTTAGATATCGTTTGCACTTACTGTTTTGTGTTTTGTGGTGCACCTTTGCTGTTGTTTGTTCTGAATCAAAATTCCCTAGGGAATAGGCACGGTGATGATGGGTGCCATTCAGTGTGCACACAACCCCCTTGATTAAACTTAAGGGTTAAGATACCTCACGGGGGAAAGTTAGTCAGGTGCTTACTCTAGGCAGGGTCCATCATTTATTCAGTTTTTTTCTCAAGAAATAATTTGTAAAGGACAATATACCCTGTCTACTACAGAGGACATGGACATACCCTCCTCCTTGGACTTCTCTCATCGTAAAAGCCAACGCATCTGCCTCATTCTTTTCCTTTTCTCTCATTGGATAAAGAAGCTGTGCCACCTTCTTTCTTTTTAGCTCATCTTCCTTCCCAAATTTCTATCGCTCCCCATTGTTTCAGGGTTGTTCTTAACTCCTTAATTTGCATTCATTTTCCAGAAAGATTCAGACTCTCCAAATCTTTGTCACTGAAATCTAATGAAGAGGTTTTCTGTAAAGCTTTGGTTTTTTCTACATCCACTCCATATTTCTGTGCACACAATACTTTGATAGGCTCTCTGAACTAATGGTTCCCAATATAATTTCTTCTAATTCCATTTTTAATTCGCTCACGTAAATATTTGTGCTTCGATTTGTATTGGTCAGAGCATTTTCCGTAGGGGCTATCAGCCTGATTCATCAAGCTGATTTGCGCTCGCAAAGGGCCAGATTCTGAGAATCTGGCCCTTTGCGAGTGCGATTTTTGCATTTGGGATTCATCATCCCAAATGCAAAAATCACTATTACCGAAATCGCATATTTGCGAGGAATTGGATTTAAGGAATCTCTAATAGAGATTCCTTAAATGCAAATCATCAACCAATTAGAAACAGCGAAATCGCAATATTTGGTCTCAATTTACCACCAAGTCTGACTTGGTGGTAAATTGCGAAAATAGTGTAAAAAGCACTTTAGTGCATTTTTTTCTTTTGCATGTTACACACACACATGTCCTTTGGACATGTGTGTGCGCAACACCTGTTCAAATGTGCATTTAAGGGGTGCTACAGGGTGTCCTTTGGACACCCCTGGCACCCTTAAAATCGCTATCATATGTGCGAGTAGCAAATTGCTACTCGCAAATAAGGGATACTCCCCATTCATTCCTATGGGCCTTTTGGCCCATAGGAATGAATGGGGAGTTATTCCTTATTTGCGAGTAGCAAATTGTTACTCGCAAATAAGGAATGTGTAGGAATCGCTATTTATTTAGCAATTCCTACATGAATACCGTTTTGCGAGTCCTCAATAGCGATTCGCTATGAATCGCTATTAGGGGCTCGCAAAACGGCCCGTTGATGAATCAGGCTGCATGTCTCTAATGTAATCATCAAGTTCTTACGGGGATGGCCCTATCAAGAGATTCTTTTTTGATCTCTGTGAGTCTCTACTAATCTCTCCTAGCTTCAACAATATTCATGAGTCTGTGTTTATACTACCCATTTGCCAAACTCTCACAGTAATCATTTGCTGTCCTCTGCATGGATCTGTGAAACTCCTCGCCCATTCTGATAAAGAGGAACAACCGGACCAATAGTTACAGGAACTGATAATGCATCAGGATTATTTGTCATGACTATGTTGAAAAATCCTTCTCTCTCAGGGGTCTGATTTTTATCTAGGAACATCCTTTTGTAAGCTGGATTCAAATCCCCAGTGGAGCTTCTGACCTTAAACCCACAAGTGGATTTGTCCCTGTATCATTCTGTTCTTAATTATAAGGTGGAGGGCTATACATTAAAAGGTCACTCAATAATTCATCAACTATTTCCTCTGTACCCTCTTCTGTGACAGAAAGTATTTGAACCTAAGGCTCTTCAGTATGTTTCTTTTTATCTTTATATTTTTTTCTTTCGTCTGATCAGCTACCATTACTGGATACATTCGGGCTCCCAAAGCAACATCTTGTCTCCATATCCTTTTTTGGGACACCCATTTTGCCTGTTCATATCGGTTTATTGTATTTCTATATCTTCCCTGCCATTTCTCTTTTTCTCTCTGATGTGCTTCGTGCTCACACTCTTCTTGTATGGGCCTAGGACTAGGTTTCAAATCAATCATCTATCATCTCAAATTTTCGAAAATTCTTACATTAAATGTCCCATACTGTGGAAACACTAAGGGGCCCTCTTTCTCGGTTTATTTTACCCCGTTCCCTAACCTAGTACAAGTGTGATATCCTCTCTCTAATGAAATCTGCAAAGCAGGTGTACCGTCCGGAGCCACAGGAACTCCTTCCCTTGTTGGTATAGGCTCATCTTTACATATTAATGCCTTTAACAACTTGAAAAAGTTCATGATCTCTTTCCTCAAACTCAATCTGTTGTTTAAAATGCAAAATTATCTTCTGTATTAGTATTTCTACCTCCAATCACTAGTTGTTCTTGTCCACCAATACCAGCACGGCTTCACAACAACAACCATTACCAGCGCAGCACTTTATAACGTCACTCTAAATCCTCACTGCAACTAACCCTCCCTTCACATTCTGTTTGTCGTCTTTTCTTTAATTCTTTTAAAACAAACTTCACAAAACAAAACAACATTAAACAAATTTGTCTGCTCAACTAAAAGAATTATAGATACCCACTCATTCAAGAAATTTCATTCACTTCCAGAGAAAACCTCAATCAGCGCTATTTCACTCTCATTAAGTAAACATTCTTAAGATCTCTCTTGTTACGTTTCCTGAAGAAATCTCAACAATTCCAACTTGTCATGCATCAAGTTACCTTTCTCAGTACTGGCAACGACGTCTCATGCACAGTACTCAAAAAACATTAGACAAGCACACTTGGTGTATGCCACACTAAGACTGCCTGTAGGCTTATCGCGGGATCTTAGGCCTCGATGCACCTAATTCAATACAACATAGACATACAATTTTCACAAATGACTATTTTCTGTGATCACAAGTCCATTTTAATCTTTTCGGCAATGTCAAAACTTCATCACCTGTCAAAACCCTACTATTCTCTTAGAATACTAGAAAAACCCCAACACTCTTTATTCATGTCTCTTCATATCCTAATTTAATTAGTCAAACTTTCCATCCGACAAGCTACCAGAAAACTGATGCCATGGAAAGCTGTGCAAATATTTCTCTTTATACTCATGTCACATATAATTCCTCTGCCAACTATTTCCTCTCTGGCCCCATAACATTACACAAAACTGCCATTGGTCCTCCAATGGATCTTTTATGTGAGCTAATATGGACTTGGATATTTAGAGATAGTGAGGCATATCCTTATGAGAACCTGGAATAAAAAAATGCCAAATTCGTGCTAACAACATATAACCATTACCTAATAATATTAACCCTGTATTTGTAAAGCTAGAACAAATTACCCCTAAGGGTCTCAAGGCCTTGGGAGCCGTCGGGAAGATTAAGCGAGTTACTGCCCAGAGTCACATGGTGCTGGGCTGAGCTGCCGCCAGAGCCGGGGATCAGAGCTTGAGCCCCATGTGCCAGAGTCAGCTGCCCTGGCCGCTGCACCACACCTCTCCTTAGATATTACTAATAATAAAACTTACATCAGAAAGGTTCACACCAAAAATGACAAAAAGCTTCAATTTGAATGGTCAGTAACACAAATCACATTTTAAATGCAGATTTAATAGAAGTCATTTAGTACAATCAGTCCTATTATGTCATACAGATTCAACAAGCTAAACATTTGCTGGTTACCTAGGATAGAAGAGAGATAGAACATGGGAAAAGTCTAGTTTCATCATTTAGGTTTTACAAGCCAAATATGCAAAGTTGAAGTGTACTGAGTCACAGGAAAGAGTCCATAAACTCTTCAGCCGAAGAGTTACACCTGCACTCTTTTCCAGCCGGGAAAAGAACAGGTTTGACTCAGTTCCGAAGATTCAGTTCAAAGAGGTTTGGTATTGGAAAGGACATCAGAGTTAAGGCCGACAGGTTGCCAGTCAGGGAAATTGAAATGACAACCTGCAGCTCTTGACTCCTCCTCCTGGGGCCAAATATACTTCCAAACGTATCATTTTTTATACTTCCAAAAGTATTCTTTTCGTCACACGATATGGTTTACTTTGGTTGTCCGCAGTGGGCTGCTCATGGTGTGATCAATATCTCACTAAGATATCCGGAAGCATTAAGGATCTCTTTTGCAAATTCATCAATGTTATAGTTTATCATTCCATCCTTTCCACAGAAGTAAGAAGATTCACTTTGTTCACTATCTGTCCGTTCCCAAATGCTCTCTGTGGGTTTGCAATTGTATTGATACATTTCTGTCAAAAGTGTTGCTGAGTCAAGAAAGAGTCTTTTGTTTGCAAGCATAAGAAAGAAACTTCATGAAAAGTTCTCACATCGTCCAAAATGACTACTTCAGCTAGATTCTGCTTTTCAAACAAAGAAAAGAAGCCTTTACGGCCTACATAAAATCTTGCTAAATCATTATCACGTTATGATTAAAATAAAACACACATTAATATAAATACATAATTTCTGTTAGTTAATTCACTCATTATTCTTCTCTAAAAGTTACATATCAATATTAGGTATTACTAAAACAATTTTGCATGGTTTTATTTTCTAAACTGATTAATATAAGTGTCACTGGAAGAGGTGTGGCGCCGCGGCCAGGGCGACTGACGCTGGAATCTGGGGACCACGGTTCGATCAGCGGCTCCGGCGGCAGGTTAGTCCAGCACCATGTGACTCTGGGCAATAGCTCGCTTAATCTTTCCGACGGCCCCCAGCGCCTAGAGACCCTTACGGGTGATTGTGCGCTTTACAAATGTGGACTTTACTTTTGATATACACATTTGCATCACACAATACAAAAGAAAACTACGAATCTTCATACTGTCAAGCATCTTTAAACTCAGCATTTTAATAATTTTCAAGGGTTTCATTATGTAAATATTAGTTTCATTTGTCACATATGGTATTCATCAGCAGCATATTTTCTAGGTTAACTATGTGTAGAATCCTAAACAAGTGATTACATTGCATAAGCAAATACATTTCAAAATTCTTATGCATGCTTTTGCAATGCTGTAGAAAATCTCATGTTTTTGTTTTTAACCATTTTACATGTTTCTATCAAAACATTATTGTCGGACATCTCATTTTGTGTTTAGAATTGATAGAGACAACCGTCATTTAACTTTTACGCTCATTCAGGTGCAACGTTTTCTTGCTCACAGTTGAATGAACACTCACTGTTCACTTTTACCCCATTGTAGTACTGGGTTGGCATGTTCAAGTCCTTCATTGTCTCTTGTAGGCTCATCAGCCCTCCCACAGGTCTAGGACGCGGTGAGCAAGAAGAAGGTCGAGCTCCAGTAAGAAGCCAGGTGCACGTCATGTCCGTCTGCTCGTGCCCAGCCTCAGTTATTTGACTACGCCTTGCAGGCAATAGTGCAGACCTGGCTGCAACAGGCTTTTTCATGGATGCTGTGGTGCAGCCCTGCCTTGATGAAGTACAGTTGCCACCCAGATAAGACCAGCAATGGTCATAGCAGTTGCATTCCGAATTGGACTGGAGGTAGGCTAAGCCCCGATTGAGTCTACAGTGACGATTATCACAGCAGTTGGATTCCCTAGTGTGCTTACCATGATGACAGCAGTTGTGATTTCCATCAGGAATGAGCATGACAGACCTCGGGGCTCACTTGACAGATGGGTTCTGCCTAGCTCGCTCTCATGTAGTCAGCTGTCTCTTGATGTCCGACAACCAGTGAGACATGGTCTCCTCCTTTAAAGTCTCTTCTCTTGCTATGCCAGGCAGACTCTCTATGCAAACTTCTAGGTACAAGAGGACAGATCCACAGCTCCTCCAAAGGAAAAGTGCAGATTTCATACCGGGGGAGACTGGATGACAGGCAGACATCGGCACTGGCGTCAGACTTTTCTAGGGTTTTATCAAGTATTTGATCAATTTTAATTAACCTGTGCTTCTGGCCCAGTGGAAGTGATGTCTGTCCTCCTTCACTATCTTGTACCCACCAGGGAGAACACCCTTAGCTTCACCCTACTCTTGGATTGCATACAAGATGAAAGGAGTTGGTGGTGAGAGAGATGAAAGACTGCTTCTCTGATGTTATCTTCACAACCAGATGGGCTATTTATGTGCCTATCAAGCCTGTGCTTCACGTCCTTCAGAAGCAGTATGTTACTGGATACAAATTAACATAATCTAGATTTGGTATTCAAGTATCTATTTGTTATCACTAATTTACTTATTCACACTTTAATGATGTCAGCACTATTAGCAGTACCTAATGCTTGCTGGTTTCGATTTCAGCTTGGCACTGCAGTTCTCTTGCCCAGTTTTCCTGGCATTGGTTAAGTGTCTATTAAACACTTTATATATATGTATACAGTTACTTGAAATATCACACTACTAACCTTGTTGTAAAAACTATCTAAGATGTAAATTTGCATGCACTCAGAAAACCAACCTTCAGTTTTTGCCTTTTGATTAGTTCTGGTTTGCTGTGCTATGCTTCGGATCTCTAGTATGTGTTCTGCTAATTATTTATCAGGCTTTGAAATTGCACAACCAACCCTTGGCCTTTGCAGCTTGTGTTAAGCTGCTGAACCCTTTAATTAGTTTATAAATCGATTATGACACATTTGAAAGAGAACTTTGATAAACCTGCACCAATTATATGCTGAAGAAAACATGAGAAAACCTAGTTACTGCATCCTAAAAGCATGCAGATGAGTGCAGATTAGACAAGATATAGTCATTTGAATAACATAGGTCATATTCTATTAACTAGTAATGGTGTATCTTTTCATCATGTAATAGAAATGTTGAATGATGAATTCACATGGTATAAAATGTCCTAACTCCCCATATGAAATAATAATGTGCGTGAAGAATTAATGAAACTAATGTAATCCAGATGACATTATCTGTGTTATTGCAGAATCTCATTTTGAATTCCATCTTTTGCATATGTGAAAAGTTAGAAAGGAGAAAAGGGTACAGCACGTCTATATTAAATATGAATGCTCGAAACTTTAAGATAATAATCTTCATACATGTACTAATGCAAGTCAATTTAAACGATCTTAACAATTTATGTTTTGAAATAATTTTACATGTTGGTACTTTGAAAAGGCAGTAATATATCATAGTTATACATGTATTTGCAATGGAACTAAATTGCTTTATGAGGGTAAATAAGTTGAAAGAATATTTAGAAACCCACATTTTCCATCGGAGGACCAAGCGAGAGAGTGCGAAGAAAAGTGATAAGAGACTAAATATATATATAAACAAAAATGGCCCAGCAACACTACAACACTTGTATGGCTTCATTACATGTTACGATCTGCTCTATCTCTTCTTTTTTTCAGATTATTAATGATGCCGCAAGGGCCACTGATTGCAGCAATGTGAATCCAATGGCTGGCTCAATCTGTTGGATGTTCTCAGTAAATTGTTATCTCTGTAGTCCCTCTTCATCTTTGTTGCTTCATTTGCTAGGAAGCTGTGGCAGGTAAGGATAGGATTATTTATAACTCTGGGTTGGAGATTGATGTCAAGATATTTTCTCCTGGATTCTAAAAGCCTCTAGAAGGGGTCATTCAGATCCAAGATGGCTGATGAGATCATTCTAATGGATTCATGATACTGCTAGAAAATTCCTCTCACAGACCACAATGAAGACTATTATCACATATGGGAATTTTGTTGTGACACATGATACTGATTCCTCTGTGCTGAATCCACATTACATTGAAAGTACAAAATAAGGCCTCTGCAGGACCACCACCATGCTCTGCGTGGCTTCAGCCATAATCTACCACTTCAATTTCGGATACACCATTCTCAACCTGTGCAACCGCCATGACACAAAAGGGGGTGATCTTTAACCTCAAAATATATTCCTCTTTCTCTTTCTCAACCATTTTCATCTATTGTCCCCCAGGCTACCTCATTCATTAGCTGTAATATTAGCTCCCATCATTGTCAAACACGCCAATTTCTCCATTCTCTGCTTTTTCTGGTCGATTTTTCAGTGGCATGACAGTTCTCTAATCGAGGTCAAGAAGCAATACACCTCCCCATTTTTTGCTTTTTTTTAATGCAAAGTCATTCTCGCGCTTTACTGCAGCCTATATGATGCCCGCTGTAAGCGATGGTCCGGTATTGAAGACATTTTTGGAAGGCACACACGCTTGTGTGTCTTGTCACTGGATTTACTAGCCTTCTTTTCTTTCAGTCCTGACCCTGTGTGGCTTTACACAGTGTTAAGCCACACCTCCTGTGACGAAATGCAGGAGCAGTGATTGAATATATCCTGGGGGCTTTAAGCCTGTGATAGGTAAGCTTCCATACCCCACCCACAAATCCATGTTTTGGTGAATGTATTAGCAAAATTGTGCTGGAAAAAGCACCATTTTCCACATTGTGATTTTCTTACCTTAACTCTGTCCACCCATGGTCTCATTTTCTCTAACATTTCTTCTATTCACGTGTCTGGTCTAATCTACTTTTTTGGTCTGATCCCTGCACAGTTTCATGTATACTTTATTTTATCAAGCCTTCTCTACTAGATCAACCAAGGGTAAAAACCATGCAAACTTCTACTAAGGTTATCCAGAACAACTTAGAAGCCGCACTTTGGGCACCATTATGATGGCGGGCGGACCGTAACCGAAAATGGGAACGACCGTCAAAGCATGCTTTACTGATCCCACCTCACCCTGTGATAGGGTGACCAGATCTTCAGAACCAAAAACTGGGACATTTTGCAAAAATAGACAAAGGACTACAATTTTACATCAACGGTGCGATGCAGAATGACATCTGTTATCAACATTGAAACACAGAAGAGGCACTAGGAAAATAAATAAAACCAGTATCCTACCTTTTGATTAAAATGCTTACTCATAACAGCTGCTGAATAGCACTGCTTTAGAACACCTAAAAAGTGACTCTCACTGGTTTCAGTTCGTTGACCTTATCTAAAAAACGGGACATGAGCCAAAATTGCCGAAATCTGCTGGGACAGCTGAAGAAAAACCGGTACTCTCCCAGCACACCCTACCCTGTCACGAGTTCGGAAAGGGGCAGGCTTCTCACAAGCTTGCTGCTCAACTTCTCTGCAATAGAGAGATCGGACCAGAGTGCACATGACACAAGTCACATGCAGTTCACTGACACCAGGCGTGCAATGCCCATTGGGCTGAAAGGGCTTCAGCCCCCCCAGTCGTATGTCTCAGCCCGGCTGCTGCAGCTTGAGCTGCAGTGGACTCGGCTGGGCAGTGTCTGGAGTCTTATTTACCGCACGCCGAAAGACCATTTGCATATGTACATACCATTGTAAACTGGTAACCGAGGCTGTTTGTTTTCTAATTCCAGTACCCCCTGGGCCCCCACTCTGCCAATTCCATACATTTGTATTTTACATTTACTCCTGTAGCGTGAGAATGCATTTCATGAAAAGGAATATAAAGTAGGGTTGACAAAAGAAAAATGTCAGCCATGTGTTGTTTACAGAGCCTGCAAAGACCTCCTTTTGACACTAAATAGTTTTATAAATAAGCATGTATTCATTTGTAATGTGAATTTTCTGTCTTTGTTGCCTTTGATTATTAGTCATGGATCATTCAGGCAGCCCTACAACACAATTAAAAGTGCCTCCTAGTTATATTTGCTGTTTGAAATATGCACAGATAAATGCTGAAAATGCGGCTTTAGGTAAATGCTTATTTTTCTACCATCTGGGACATCAAGATAATGAGCTGGCAGCCCTCCTCATAAGACAGGAAGTTTGTTGCAGGATCAGCACATTATTTATTTTCTCCACCCTCGATCATTGATTAACGCCATAATAGCAATAGTTTAACTTGTATCTGAAACCCTACGCTGCCGTCAATAACAAGCTGAGTTACTTCAAGTTTCTGGGAATTCACCCTTCATTCAGACAACGCACTCCTCATTCTCAACCTTCACTTTCAAGTCCACCCTTCATTCACAGTGATTCTGATGCACTCACACTGATCACCATTCACTCACACCATTCACCTGCTCACCCTGCACTCACAGTGATCACTCTGCACTCGCAATGCACCTGCGCTGTTCACCCTGTGCTTCATCCTGCAGTCAAATGAGCTCACTACTCACCCTGAACTCATGTGATACTTCACTCGCCTAACCTCCTCCCTGCTCAATCTGCAATCTCACTCAAGCAAGCCCATCACTAACCATGCTTTCATTCGTCCCACTCTGCACTTAACATCCTCACCCAAATTCAAATGGTCACCTCACTCACCCTGCAGTCACTCCTCTTACCCTACTTTCACACTGTCGCACCGCTCACCGTTCACTCACATGGGCACTCTAGCCACTTACACAGCACTTAGGGTTAATGTGTCTGCTACAAAGAATGTGCACCATGCAGATCATAGAACTGAGTGTGAGTAAACTATGAGTAGCGCTATTAAAAAATGAAATGTTTGTCAGAAAGATGCTATAGAGAGATAAGGTGCATTTGTGGTGAGTGGTTGTGAGGGAATTCAGGGAGAAGGAGGAAATTGGGGAGAGGGCACCAAAAAGGACTGTTGCACCGTGTGCAACCAGTGCTAGGACCAGCCTTGGCTGGGAGTGTTAGCCCCCCCGAGGTTCAGGTCTAGTTGCGCCCCTGACTGACACACTACACATGCTTACGCTAATTTGAAACAAGCTCCGTTTAGTTCCTCTAATTAGCTTCCTGCTATTACATTGACTCCACTGTGCAGTTAACATCACCTACTCAGATATCCTTAATCAGCACAAAAAGAGAGAGGCACTGGCCCATGCTGAAAGTGGAAGACAGATGCTGATGCTTGTTATTGGAGAGAAGGGATCAACACCTCTCAGCCACCTGAGACCTGTCAGTGCCTTACATGTCTCTGATTAGTGCCCACTGGCAGGCACTGAGTGTCCCCCGCCAAGACCACCTCGTCTTCAGGAAGCAGCTCCAGACCTGGCTGTTCGAGCAGTAGCGGACCCCCCCCTCCCCAAGCGCCTTGAGACCCTCCGGGTGAGTAGCGCGCTATATAAATGCTATGATTGATTGATTGATTGACCACCACTGTAGTCCAGTCCTGGAAGAAGCAGGCACCATCTGTGCTTGGCTCTACTGATGCTCCTCGAAAGAGTACATTTTGTTACTTATGATATCATACACTTCTACCTGATACGCCCCACTACATTATATAAGCTTCCATACCCCACCCACACTTCCAGCATGTTTTGGTGAATGTATTAGCAAAATTGTGCTGGAAAAAGCACCATTTTCCACATTGTGATTTTCTCACCCTAACTCTGTCCACCCATGGTCTCATTTTCTCTAACATTTCTTCTATTCACGTGTCTGGTCTTATCTACTTTTTTGGTTCGATCCCTGCACAGTTTCATTTATACTTTATTTTATCAAGCCTTCTCTACTAGATCAACCAAGTGTAAAAATCATGCAAACTTCTACTAAGGTTATTCAGAACAACTTAGAAGCCGCACTTAGGGCACCATTACGATGGCGGACAGACCGTAACCGAAAATGGGAACAACTGCCAAAAGTGCGACTGTCCCACGAGGCAAATTAGGATGCGCCCACCACAATGGCGGGCGCATTCTTGCCTTAAACATTGCGGCGGGCGGTGCTGTAAACAGCACCTGCCGCAATGTCTGAGGTGCATGTTGTGCCTTGCAATGCATCACTTGACAGGCACCGTGCGGTGCCTGCCACCTTGTGTATGGCAATGAAGGGGGGGTACTAGAGGTACCCCCAGTGCTGCCACCCACCCCTCCATGCCCTTAGGCCCCCAAAGTCAATCTCTGCATGCCTTTCCATGGTGGAGTCTCCACCATGGAACGGCATGCCCACTGCACACATCATAATATGGATGGTGGTGCCTGCAAGGCACTGCCACCATATTGTGGGCCTTTTCCACCCGGCAGGCAATCGTGACAATTGCCTGCCCGCGGAAAAGTGGAAGACGGTCTTTCCGTCCGCCGCGGTACCCCCGACATGGTAATATGGTGGGGGTAATTGGCGGTCGGGCGGGGAGTTATGGCGTGCGGATCGCCACCGACGGTTGGGATCCGCACGCCATCATAATGACCCCCTATTGTTCTCCCTTCCACTGTCAGAGGCCTCGTCTCCACTGGTGCCATCAGTTTAAACTCCTGGCTTCCAGCAGCTCTTGATAAGATCGCCCCTTTTAAAATGAGCATATCTTCCTATAAGCGATCACCAACATCTTGGATCACGGGCTCTTTAAAAGCGACAAAGCACCTCTGGAGAGCTATGGAGAGGAAGTGGTGAACTCATAATGACCCTTAGGACAAAATAGCGTATAGGACAACCATTCACAATGATGAATGGCTTATGCAGGCCACTCCAGACACTTTCTGCACTAGTAGAAACAAATAATCTAATAATGCTCCTAGAGAAATATTCCCTACTGTTGAATCTCTGCTCTCAAACCTGTCATAAGGCTACTCTCCTTTCCAACACCGAGATTAGCTCGCTTCTTTCTTTTGAGGTACGATTGCCAATATCCATTTGAATTTCATCGGACAGTCAGGCCCGGCATTGCTTGAAAGCACTCCCTGTCATCTCTGTGGGTGCCTATCGGTTTAGTTTCTCTCCTATGTCGGATCATAAGTGCATCATTCATATCAGGGTCACCTGTGCACCCCCTTATACTTGGCATATTCTAGTCATGGTGCTACACACAGCCTTGATTATTCTATCTCAGCTGTTTAACACTTCTCCCAGGACATGCACTGTTCCGGAGTTGTGGAAACAAGCTCAGGTGGTCTCCTACTGAAGAAACCTTTACCTGACCATACAATACTAGCTAACTACAGACCTATCTCCCTGCTCCCTCCAAAATGTTGGAAACATGGTTCAACACTCAGCTCAGAATTTCTAGAAAACAGTCCCTATTTCACAAATCACAATCTAGATCTTGTAGATAGCACAGTATGGAATCAGCAATGCCTGCAGTTTTAGAGCACAAAAAAGCTATTTTAAATCAGGAAGGTTCTGTGGCTATTGACCTGCTGTGGCTTCTCATACAATCTTGTACACCAATTTGCTGCAGATTATCAAAAATCTTTGCATTTGTGGTTTTGCCTTAGAATGTGTTTCTTTCCAACTGATCCCAGATAGTCACTCTGCCGCCTTCCAATTTCCCTCCATCTACAGTAAGGTCTGGCATAACTCGGGATCATCACTAAACACAGCTCTCTCTAACGTGGCTTCTTTGCCCGAGTTTGATTCTATCTTTTGAGTGGAGGGTCATTTCTTAAGCAGATGAGAAGCAACTAATTAGCTAAATCTCTGACAACATCACTGCTACTCAACTTTTGTTCAAATAGTGCTGTGCTTTTCCATTAACTGGATGAAGGGTACTTTCAAATCAAACTCATGCAAACGATATCCTCTTCCTCCATAAAATCAATTCCATAACGCCCCTCCTTTGGTGGCCTCTGAGCTTGGAGAACCTACCACCTCTGTCAAGATGGTTAGAACTGGGTGTGTGAAGTTCAATAATGATCTTTTCCAGTGCTCAAATCTCTGCTGATTGAGGGTGCTGTTTTTAAATAATCAGGAATAGACTCAAAACTCTACTTAGTTTGTCACGGAAATCACGGTCACATGCTCTCATCACCACCAGACTCGACTATGCCAACATGCTCTACTTGAAACTTTTGAAGTATCAGGTCCACCAACTGCAAGTGGCTCAGAACACTTCAGATATTCTCATTTTTATTCCCCCACATCATCAGTCTATCTCATCTCACTTTCAGTGGCTCCCCATTCACAAAAGAATAACATGTAAAGCCCATACTGCAAACTAACATGCGATCAACAAAAAAAAGGGCAAATGTATCTTAAAAAAAATTCATCTTACCCTACTTGCCTAATCACTCTCTTAGATCTTTTAGAGTCACACTTATTCAGGCTCCTTGCTATTTAAGCTCCCTTAGGGGTGGTAACTGTTTTGCCTCTATTGCTGCTAAGCTCTGGAATGAGCTTCCTTTGAAGTTATGTTGTGCCCATATGTGACAATTTTCCATTAAAAAAACTCAAACTAGGTTTCCACACTACTAAGACCGCCCATCACCATCTTGACTGCTACACAACCTCTATATATGTTTAGTGCCTAGACACCCTTTCTTGGTTATTGGAGTGTTTTATAAATACCTACTTCATTCACCCTCCATCTTGTGCTATATCAGACCAGGGCCATCCAAAATGGATGCCATTTGCCTCCACCACTCAGGTGCACTCAAACCAGCACATTGATATGGGCTTACACAAAATAGCAAAAATTTACATAAGTGCCAGTAGGCCTCACTCTCTGTGAAACAAATAACATTGTCTGATTATACTACAGATCTCTTCTGAAAACAAGGTATCGAGCCACTAACACTTTAACAATGTACATCCAGGAGAGGAACAGTAGTCCACTGCCCACAGTGAGGTTATGCTTGTTTCACCCCTCATATTCACAGGACAAATCCAGGATCTCAATAGCGAGGTACAAACCGAGGCCTCTGTATTGGGCCTATGTTAGCATGGTGCCAGGGCCAATAAGAGATTCTCTGACGGGTTTGCCTAACAACTCTTCTAATTGAGCAAAACTTACTTACTAGATGAGGAGTGAGAGGTGCCTGACAGTTCTCCTTTTCTCTGAAACAGCATATTTTCTTCTGGTACTAAGGATCTACCTGGTGTGACCCCCCTACCCCCCCCCCCAATAAAATCTGGATGAACAAAATACTAGCATAAGATTTCTTGTGTCATAACAGATGTTATTATTATGTAATTGGAATATATAAACCTATATGTAATTTTGACTAAGATGGATATATTATATTGAAAACTTGATATTTAGGTATTGTGCCAAACAAACAAATGTAGTTTAGGGTCTTATTTAGACTTGGAAGGATGTGGCACATTGAACAAAGAGTGGCAGATGTCTATTCTGAATTATTAAATGTGCAGTTATTTCAATGATTCTCTAAACACAACAGATGGGACATCTGCCTCTTTTTTGGAGGATGTCCAGCTCCACCAAACTGTAAATAAAGCCCTTAGTTTTGCTTGTGCCATACCCTGAATATTATTTACTGAAAAGATTAATTTGTATGCCTAAATGCTAAGCTCTTGAAGCCGTCGGGGATGGCTATGGCGATGTCGGGCACCGAGGAGTCGTTCCACCAGGTCTCGGCCAGGAAGGCAATGTCTGGGGCGGAGCTCAATGGCGTGTTTGCGTGCGGAGCGGGTGTTGAGGAGTAATCAGCGAAGGTGGTTGGGTCCGGTACTTGGAGGTTTGGCGGTTCTGTCGCATGTGAAGTTGAAGGTGTGGCAGGAGAAGGGTCCGTGGGTGCGTTTCGGTGCAGCCTGGAAGCAGCGGTGGTTTCGGCCAGTGTTGAGAGCATGGAGGGTGTTGGAGTTGTAGCGGAGTCCGGTGTCGTGGGGTTCATGAGGTCCAGGGGTTATGGCGCTGGGCGCAGTCTAGGCGCAGACGGGCTTGCCTCTGGCGCGCCTCCGGCGCGCCGCCATTTATTGCGAGGTGGCAGGGAGGGGCACCTGGGAGGTGGGAGCGGGGCGGAGAATGGGCTGCAGGAAGGGATACAGAAGGCAAAAAGGGGGCAGGCCGCAGGGGAGCAGCGGTGGAAACACGGAAGGCGACGACGGGGTACAGAAGGCAGAGATGGCGGGGACTGAGCAGTGGGGCTGAAGGAAGGCAAAATATGGAGAAAGCACAATACAGCAGTGACAAAATAAAGACACAGGCACAAAATAACAGGCAGACGCCTGATAACAGCAGTGAACTCACGAGGGCAGTGGCAGCAGGGGGAAGACACGGGCACAACTGGTGGAGCTGTGTGGCGTGGGGAGCGACCTGGCCTGCAGTTCTTAGCAGTTTCCTGTAGCAAGAACAACCTCTAGAGTCTTAGACTGTTGTGAAGCATTTTAGAATCAAGCGAAATTTACCGATTCATGCCCTTATAGAGGTACAAATCACATTGCTCTTATATAGGCATAGAAATCCTGCCCATATTTAGGCATAACGCATCCAGTCTAAATACAGGCATAGCTACTTCCACTAGTTCCAAAAAGCCACAACGATTTCTTGGAAAACTCGGCTTCAGCAGTCAGGGACATCCCCTTACTTGAATATTGATTTGTCCTAGAGATCATGGCGTTTTCAAAGAACTACCATTCACTTGGGGTTCTTTGGTGACGTTATTATGTCCGACTTTACGTCAAACTAGGCACCTTCAAGGTATAAATATGCCATACACTTGCCCTAGCAAACACACGGTGGTTCGGAGCAGCTCGACTATCTACTTGCCCGACGCAGCTCGCTACAGCAAGTGCCGAAGGAAGCCGACCCTCCAGCTGACGCACTGATAGAGAGGCTGACTTTCTCTCAAGGAGAATCCAGCTCCAGTGTTTCCAAGCTCCCCTCGCGGGGTGTTGGGAAATCGAGTCCCGAGACAGAGATACCAGACCTCCTTCATTCTTAAACCAGGGTACGGAGCTGATTAGACCTTAGGAGAAATCTTGGTTAGATTCTTGACAAAAAGAAACTAAACCTTTGCTATACCACACTTACTTCTTCCCTCGTACTAGACTTAGGTTAGGTACATTGGAGTAGGCGTATTTTAAAGCACCAGTTGAGTACTTTTAGCCTTTGTTATTTATGTATGTATGTATCTATGGTCTAGAAACCATACAATGCTATTACAGTATTATTTTATAATACTCTTCTTACTGTACGCATTATACTTTGCAACCAGTATTTCGATTGTAGCAGTTCATTTCTTTTGCATGAGAAAGAAGACTGTTCAATAAATCTTTTATTGAAAACGCCCGTCTCTCTATTTCTCTGCACCTCTGATGAAATGAAGCATGCACGATTGACTGAGCAAAATATCGATCTATTGTTTCCACGACTCTGAAGATACGTTTTATAATGGGGAAACAAAGTTGTCATGTTTATGCGGTTGTCAGAAACTAATCCCTACTTGTGTAGTCGAGAAAGTGTCTAGTGACCTCTGAGCTACATGGTACTCACAATTAAGTCTAATATATTCAATAGAGACCTAGGCGACCTAAGTGCTAAATCAAATCTATAGGATATATTATTCCAATGCGCAGAGCCTATTGGGAATATAGGAACTACACTACAAGACCTGAAATAGGCCCCCCTGGCAGGTCAGAACCCCCAGCAGTAGAGTTCCAGGAAGCTGTGGATGACGTCTTTGTGGCCCTGAGACTTCAGAACAGGAGGCAAGCACACAGAAACCCAGAGAATCTTCTCAAGCAGGTTTCAAAGCAAAGTCCAGTTTTTGTCCTCTCCTTAGCAGAAGCAGCAAATCCAGGCCAACCCAACAAAGCAACACGCAGCTAAGGAGCAGTACTCATCCTCACAGCTCTTCAGCTCTTCTTCCTTGGCATAGGTTCCTCTTGATTCCAGAAGTAATCTAAAGTTCTGTGGTTTTAGGTCTAATATTTATACCCCATTTTATCTTTGTAGTCTTTGTTTCAAGAGACTCTGAGCTCAGCAAAACCAGTTATGTCATACGTGGTCCAGCTTCACTCTAGGAGGTGTACACAGCATTGTGCAGAGCAGGCACAGCTACTCAGGTGCTAGTGAAAACTCCTCCCACCACTCTAAAGTCAGATAGGTCTATTCAGCCTGGGTCAAAGTCGCAGAGGAAAGGCAGGTCACACCTAAAGCACCCACCTTGTGGCTCTATAGAGTGAATGCACCTCTCCAGCTCCTGTCACTCATAACCAGACGGCGAATAGACAAATAGGCAGAGGCACACAGAATGGTAAAGCTAGCAAATGCCCACTTTCTAAACGTGGCATTTTCAACCACACAATATATAACCCACCTCTACTAAAAGGTGTGTTATTAAATTCTGAGTTCAGAAAGCCTAAACTCTGTTTCTCCATCTTGTCCCAGTGGAAAGTTACACTTGTGAGATGTTACAAGGCAGCTCCCATGGTAACCTATGGTACAGACAGCCTTTCAATAGTGAAAAACGAAATGCACAGTGAGACTTGTTCCTCTACTCTACACTCGCCTACCTGCGTATTTACTACATTTCACTATCTGGACATGTAACACACAACAGTACATGTCCTACATTTCACATACAGTGCACCCTGCCCATGTGGGTACTTTGGGCCTACCTGAGGGGTGCCCTAAATGTAAGAAAAGGGAAGGTTAAGGTATGGCAAGTGAGTGCACTTGACAGGTCAACATGGCAGGTAAAACTGTGTGCAGACACTGTGGTGGAGGCCTGAGATACATTTGAAGGGCTACTTGTGTGGGTGGCACAACCAGTGCTGCAGACCCACTACTAAGGACTTACCAGTAAATCAAATATGCCAATCAGGGATAACCAATCATAATCAAAATTTACACGGAGAGCATATGCACTTTAGCATTGATCAGCCAGTTCTAACAGCACCCTTCCAGTGCCTCTGATCAAAATTAGCCCCTCTCTATTGAGCTACGGTGCCCTTGCTAATAATTGGCCTGTATTCCTTTAAAGGAAACTATCCTGGTATAAAAGCTCATTGTTCCTAGAATAAACTTTGGAACTTTGGAACATTCTGCTATTTGCGACCTACCACAAATGAATGGAGTACATCTCTATCTCTTATAAGTGGCACTCAACTCTTTGCGTTATGATTACATGACCACAACTTTTCTTGCACCCACACAAGTAGTTCCTCAGACCATGCAACAGCATTTTGAGTTCACAATATGATTGTCAATCAGTAGCGGTCGGCAGTAGGTTGGCAGTAGGAGTTTCTGCAGGGCAAATGTGATGCAGTGCGCGCAACGAAATTCGTTTTATTTATTTAAATGTTTACTTACCTGTAAAACTCTGTAATCCATACATTACTACCCCCCACCGTGACCCTTCCCCTGCCCACGTCACCGCCCTGCAGAAACTCCTACTGCTGACCGCTACTGTTGTCAATGACAATGGGGTGAAGCTATCTAACACTGGGTCTATGGGCAAGCACATACGTTTACATTTTTAGGCATAAGGAGATTGGGATAAATTTAGTGTTTGTCAACAAAAGTGCATGTGTCATAAAAGGGTGAATGCACCATCCGGAAAAACTTGCTGCTCCTCTTACCGATAACCAGGTTTTGTGAGGGAAGAGCCACAACTGTCTCTGCTGTTGACCACTTTGACTTGACAGCTCGTCTGCCACAGGGCTATCAAGTAATAAGGATGGTCGCCTCGCCCAGGTAAGCAAGTTGCACAGTGATCAGTTTGACCCAGGAGAAATCTCCCTAGGTGTTTGGGTCATTGCTATTCTGTTCTTAAAACAGCAAACTCCTGGTGAAGGATCAGTGCCTTCAGTGGACCCACCGCAGCAGCACTACTCCCTAAGGCAGAGAAATATCCACAAGTCAAGTGATCTCTAGATCTGGTGCGCTGTCTGTCAACAGAGCTTCCACTAATTTGCAAAATCAGGTGGCCGCCTACCAGACATAAAGGACCAAGGTATTTGTCTAGAATCACAAAATTTTAAATCAAGTGCTGCACATTTTTCCGAACTTTGCAGTGTAAAAATCCAATCAAACAGCCACTTTTTAATGGGAAAATTGTCAACCCAAAAAGATTTTTGTGGGGAAATTATTTTGCAAAAGTTTTTGAAGAACGTGTTGCAAAGTTGGCAGTCTTTGGGAAATTCGATGTTTGTCACCTTTACGAAACCTTCCAAAAGTAATTTAAATTCTGTATGCCAGATTGAACAACAGTATTAAGTACTGTTACTGAGGGTTTCTTTTCATGTCCGCACCCATAAATCAGGGCCGGACTTGATGTAATGGGCATCGGGCATTGAAGTGGTGGGGGCCGGTTTTGGTAATGGGGGCCGGTTTTGCAGCGGTCCTGCTATATCAGCCACCAGTGACAAAAGCAGCAGGCAAACATTTCCAGCCACCCGGGGCCAGGCAGTGCCTTCCCAAGGGCTGGTACAAGAAAATAACCAGGCCTGCTTTGGGTTCTCAGTCCGGCTCTGCTAAAAATGATGCGTAAACTGTAGCGGGGAATGTTAATTTGGAACACCGAGTACTTGTCAAAGGCAAATATGGTCCATAAACAGATGCAGCCAGGGATATTTGGTGTCTAAGCGTTAAAGATACGACCTGTCACTTACTTGCCTCTCTCCACCTAGGTGCCCTATGACCTGAGACTGAAAGATAAGCCCGGAGTGTACTTTGGAGCTCGGTCTGACTAGAAGACATCACAGCTCTGTGTGTCTAGCAGCCGTGACTTGATATCCAAGGCCAAACTAACTCCGGCAGTCAGCTCCAACAGATGACACCCCGTCTCCCACACGAGGCAGGTGCTGCTGCAGAACGCGCGTGTTCAATGACAACCGCCCTCTGAGCGAAACCGACTCTTAAATGCCCACCTAAACCATTGACGTTAATTCAACACTGAATAGTTGCACCGTGTTGATCATTCATATTATCAAAACACAGTGACTTTAAATTGTCTTTCGTCATTTGAAGAATAGTGTGTTTATATGCCGGCCTCGCTAAGGGAAATACCATCATGGCAGGTAGGGGAGGCATTTTCCTCACTAAGGGGAGGTATATTCAGTGCAGATGAATTCAATAAAGTAACCACTCTGTCAGGGCAGGAAGTGACATGATCCCTAAACTAGTAGTGTGAGGTGTCCTCAGGACATTGGGTGGGAAGGGTGTGGAGTGGGTCTCCTCTGAAGGGAATAGAGGCTCCGGACCTCTGTGCTCCTGCTGGACCAGCGGCCAAAACAGAATTTTAATATTCATTTCTTTAGAAGCCTGTCTTGTATGGAGGGGAACCTCCTCTTCAAACACCAAATGTGTAATTCAGATGTCATCGGACCAGTGGCGATGTACCCTAGAGGTGGGCACCACGGGCAGTACATCAGCGATGAGAGTTAGCACGCTTCAGTGGCAGGACCATACCACCCTTTATGTAGGGAGGGTGTCCTAAACTACTTCCATTTCCATGATGGTAGTCAAGTAGTAGTCAGTGTTTTGAGCGACTTAGTACATCTTTGTGTAGCCTTTCATCTCGCAATTAAAGCTGTTCCTATGTATTTGACATCTCTGAGTGGACCAAACCATACACATGTAGCTGCTGAAGGGCCATTTTCGTAGTTTGAGTTGAACCTTGTCTTTGTCGTTCAGAAATGACTTTTTTTACACTCCCAAACAGGTTCGCACCTTAAAATCCAGGCACCCATCATTTTGCTAGTTTTTCATAGAATCTTCCACACTTTCTCTATTTTAAAAAAGAAGGTCGCAAGCTGGCAGGCTTGTCCCAGCCAGAGCCTGCCTATCAATATATGTGGGTCAGAGAAAGCCTCTTTTCCTGGCGCTAGTAGCAGCTGTTTCAGATTCAGTGATTCTGCACTCCTCAGTCCTTCTTGAGGCGGATGGGTATTCCTCCACAAAGGCCATTTTCTATTCTCATTCCGGTCCACCTCCCCCTAGAAAGGGCATATTGTTCGGAGCCCTGTAAGGGTTGATAGGCAGGAGTTTTGCCTAGAATACTTTCCCTCCTACATATTCCCAAAGTAAATACACTCTGACATCTACAGGATCAAAGAGAGATGTCACCCCATTCTAGCTACATCTTTCCCCGACCATAACAAGAGATGTGTCATGGGTCCCAATGGCAGATAAATGTTAAAATCGAAAGAAAGTAAAGGGCAAGAAGGCCTTTTTGTCAATGCAGGCTTTGATCAGCTCTAAAGAGAACGGAGGAAGAGTGAATTGAATAAATTACCAGTGAGGGGATCTCAAAGACAAGAATTATATTAAGGCCAGGAGCGCAGGCACGTTTTTTAAAGACAGAAAATGTGACAACTTATACAAGACGTTTTAGCAGAATTCATATTAAAAATCTGTATACTGACAAGTGATGCTTATTTTTCTTAACAAAAGTAAATGTCACACAAATGACTTCCTACTTATTTTCTAACTGGAGTTAGCAAAACATAGGTTTTAGCAATATATTTTTGTAGTGTCTAACTGCCTACTAATAACAGAGCACATAAACGATGTTATTTTTTTATTTTTATATTCTAATTGCGTGCGCTACCAACATGTCTTGATTACACCATGCAGTTAGGCCTATCATTTGCAAAGCAAATTTAATGCTGACCCACACAGTGTTGATCCTGGCATTATAAACAGAAAAGTGGTGACATTTTTCCTGCTAACATCCAGGACACATGTTACCCTGAACTGCTACATATGCATTCTTAAGCTCATGACACAAGGCTGCCGCAAAAAATGAGAAGGAAAAGCTTCCTTGCAGGCATACTAAACTTGTGGACTCTTCGCAGTGCTTGAAAAATGGGATATAAACATGCGAATACAAGGATGACATGGAGTAAATATTAATGCCTGATACAGATATATGTAGGCCTGAAGGGCACAATGAGCTGTGCATTTGCTTGGGACGTGACCACGCCCCACCTGTTTGACACATTTGAAATTTGACATTCAAGCAGCTTGCACCTTTGCACACACGCACTTTACAGCTAACTTAGAGAAATCTAAAATATTGTAAACATATTTTTATTGGTTAAGAAACGACACATGCAACTTGGTACCTGATTGGGAGAACCCAACTACCAAAAAGTCAAAGATACAAGTTCTGTAGAGTTCAGATATCAAAAGATTTCTTGGAAAATATAACTGAGCAATAGTACCAAGTGCAAGAAATTTGGTTACTGGTTGAGGGGGTGAGACCCTGCTCACTGAGCAACCACATTCCTTGTGTTAGACCTGGCATCTTTGGCGTGGTTTCCCCTGTCTTTTTGGCCTCTACCGCCTGTATTTTTGATGCTGTGCTGGATTTCGTTTTTGCTGGTTTAGATGCTTTGGACACTCTGCCACTGCTGATCAGTGCCAGAGTGTAAGTGCTCCCTGGGTAAATAGTTATGATGATTGGATATACAGTGTATGTGAAAGGTAGAGCATGTACTAGTGCAGGTGACATGCGCTGGTAGTGAATTACAGCCATTTTCGTGTTTCACTATTGTAAGGCTATCTATAGGTTAACATGGAGGATGCTGGCTACAGTGGCTACCAGCATTTCTTCCCATAGGAACAAGATAGGACCTAAGAGTCTAGTATCCCTGAACTCAGAATTTAATAACACATCTTTTAAGAAAGGTTGTTTTTGAATCCTGTGTTTGAGAACAGCACTTTTAGAAAGTTGCTGTTCTCTTGTCTGACCTTCCTGTGTGCCTTGGCCTGTTTGTGTATTGACTGTCTGGTTTGAGAGTGACAGGGGCTGGCGATTCCCCAGGAGGCTGGCTGAGTCAGCCCTAGGCTGAATGACTGCATTTGCAACTTGAGTGGTGGGAGGAGAGAGCACCTGGGCCTGAATAGGGCTGTGCCTGCCTTCCACAATGCTGGCTCCACCTCCTGCTGGGCGGCTGACGACCCTGCCCCTCACTCTGAAAGGAAAGGAGAAGCCAGGAAAACAAAGTGCTCAAAACACCCAGAACTGGTTCAGACCGGGCTCAGGGCACACTTGCAAAAAGAGAACAAAGATTTTTAGGGGTATAAGTACAGGACCCCTGACAACAGAAAATTAGATCATCCTGGAATCAAGAAGGAACCTCTGCCAAGGAGAAAGCTGAAAATGAAGAATGAAGATTGTCCAGCTGTTGCTCTGCTGGATTGCCCTGCTGTTGCTTTGCTGCCAAGGAGAGGGGAAGGACTTTGCTTTGTGCTGTGTCCCCTTGGTTGGAGGAATCTCCAAGGGCCTGAGAAGAGCTGGCTCCGTGTTCTGAAGTCCCAGGAACAAAAGGACTTCACCCCCAGCTTCCCCTGAGCTCTACTGGGAGAGTTCTGTCCTTCCTGGAGTGCTTGGCCCATGTGTGGTGCCTCTGGAAGTTGTACCTGTGTTGGGAAGCTGGAAACTAAGCTTGAGAGACTTTGCTACAGAAAAGTTATCGCATCGCTCGCTGCGGAGCGCATCCCCGACAGTGCGAGGAAATTCCCGCCGCTACGAAGGTCGAGATCTTCGCAGTGCCTGTTGCTGCTGTCAGAGCCGTCGCATCCTTCGTTTGCGGGACGCACCTGATTGGAGCGGGAAGTCTAACCTCGCTGCGAGTGTTGTCGCGGAGCCTGTCGTCGCTGGGTGAGATTGCCACACCGCCTGCTTGTGGACTGCATCACGTCGCTGCGAGAGTCATCGCCGAAGCCATCGCATCGAGGAGCTGCGAGAGAGAAGATCACCACTGGTCCGCGCATCGTCGCCCCGGAGATCGTCGCAACTCCAAAGATCATCGCATCGTACCTTTGCGAGATCAAACTTCCTACTGAACCTATGCACCATAATCCAGACAAGTGGCCTTCCTCCCCATACAGACCGAATTTGTCGCAACACGCCTGCTGCTGCAGCGGGGCTGTCGCAAACGCCTCCCCAGGGTCTCAGGAGCAACACATCGCTTATTTTCCACCGCATCAGCTTCTGCTTTTGGAACTTTGTCGCAACTAAAGGTACTGTGAGCTAAACGTGACGCAACTGTGGACTTTTCACGCAACTGTGGATTATTTTTATCGCAACCTAAAGCTCTTTATCGCAACCTTAAGAACTCTTTTGAAACCATATTCTTGAACTGTGTATGTTGGATTTTTGTCGTTTGGGTCTTATGTAGTTTAGATTAAATACCTTTATTTTTCCAAACTGTTGTGGAGTCATTTTGTGGTGTTTTCACTGTGTTACTGTGAGTGTTGGTACAAATACTTTACACATTGCTTTCTGATTAGCCTTGACTGCTCGTGCCAAGCTACCTAGAGGGAGAGCAGGTGTTATCTCAGAGGGTTTCCTCCTTACCCTGACTAGAAGCAAGGGTCCCTATTTGGACAGTGGTACCTACCTCTGCCAACTAGAGACCCCCAGATCTAACACCTTGTCAGGGTAAAGTCACAAGCAAACCCCTAATTAGCCAGTGTGCTGTGGAAAAGTAAATTTTGCCATGTTCTGTGTCCCTACGTGTTCCCCATCTTATGTTATGTGTGCATGATTAATATGCATATGTATCCCCCATGTTCGATTAAAGACGCAATTACAGTTGTGTCCATCCCTAGTATGCCAGTTCCCAGTTCTCGTGAACACTACGAATATCAGGCCTATGTAAAGTTACGTTGCCATGTTTCTCAGTGTGCACGTTATTTCATTGTAAAGTCCCCGTTTCTAGGCCTCAAAAGGGCCCGGACACCAGATTCAGCTCCTGTCTCCTGAGCCCTCGCTGAGGAGCGATACAGCCCCCACCTGTATCCTCGACCCTTCACTTACTTCCTGCCTCACAGTGCCCGGCTCGGCCTGGCTCTGCCTACGAGTCTGCCAAGAGTATGTTATGATTCTAGTTATCAGTCCAGCCCTCCTTCTCTGCATTCCTAAGCTACTGAATCGCATCAATAGTTTCCGTCATTGTCTAGCCTTTACGTCTCCATGTAGGAGAAATACTGCATTTAATGGTCATTTAATATTCCTCAACACGCACTACATGTAGAATAATGCATGCTCCAGTCTTAGAGTCTGTTAGCCTCTCCCCTCCTGACTCTTAGTTTATATCAACATGTCCTCTAAACATTAGATACTAGATAGGGTTTAGGTACATGTCGCCCTGACTCTCCAGACTTCAGTCTCTACCCCTAGCGCAGAGTTCATAGCCCCCAGCTTCTCCTAGTAACACGTCATCGTCAGTTTGCGCGCACCATTAGGTTAGAGGTCCCGGCTCCTTAGGTAGCCCCCTCCATGTTTCCGCCCCATTTATGACATATTCTGTTACGTTTACATCACATGTCTATGTATACGCCTCCTGTTACACCTACTTTCACCCTTATCTTTCGCGACCGCTATTGACCACACCCACTGCTCCGCCTATCATATGTATTGTAATGCAACTGTTTTAGTATATATGCTTGTACATTGTTATTAAAGTTAGCGCGCTCATTCCCTGTCCCCCCTGCAGGGCCCTGCCATCCTGTTCCCGTGCAGGTTGTCCTGTTCCTGTCCTTTATGCTGTATTAAACCTGCAAACTCCTACTACCTCGAATCTTGACTCTTATTTATTGAGCTATCTGTTATTGCTATGTCCAGTCAAACCTAGATCCGGTATTATTTATTTATATACCACATAATGGCGCCCGAATAGGGACTTGCCCTTTCCCCACGCGCCGGTGAAGCCACGCCGGCCCCCTGACCCTCTGCAGCCGTGACGGAACCATACCGTGCACGTGCAGATATTTCTGCTTCAAGTATCCCTCAGGCCCACGGAGGAGACGGAGGTGGCGGTCCAGCATCCAGACGAGGCGGTGGAGGAACGCGGCGAGTCCCGACCAGAGCCCAAGCCGAGAGTCCAAGGTCCGAGGTATCCGGAGGCCCACCCGTAACTGAAGTCCGAAGTTCGTCCGTCCGGCGTCGAAGCAGTCCCGTCCAGTCCGAGGCCTTCCGTTCTTGCTGCCCGGTGAGTACCGTTGCTGGGGTAGTATCTAGACAGGGTCAATCTAATTGTCTCTGGTCCGTGGGTTTTGGTGGTACACAGACCCAAAACGAAGTGTCCACTTCGGTGGATGCGGGTCCTGACGTGTCTCTTTATGAGACCGGTAAGTTTCGTACTGTTTTAGCAGTGCATCTAGTTTCTGTTCTAGTCAGTTCTGTTCTCGAGAAATTCATGTATTCTGTTTTCAGTATTCCAGGTAGTATTCTGTTCGAACTGTTATTTTAAATGTTCTTCATGTATTTTTAATGTCGTGGTATGAAAGTGGTGTAATTATCGTGTTCATTGTGTATTGTATTGTGTCTAGATTACAGTTCAGTCATGCCCTTATTTTCTAAATTACGTCAGTTAAAAACCAGAAAAGGTCTGTTAGAAGCAGCAGTTCCTGTCCCGCCTAGGGACAGTCCAGGTCATTTTTTGTATCAGAAGCATGGCATAAGTGCCATATTATATCTAGATTTATGGGTAGAGTACACCAAAGAGTTAGAAGAAAAGTATAGATGGCCTGTATCAGGCACATGGGATGCCGAGTGCATCATGCGAGTAGAAGAAGCATTATGGAAAAAGAAAGCCAGACAGTCACAGAAAGATGCCATCGAGTTATGGCGCAAAGAATCTCATAAAAGAACCGAAAAAGAAATCAGAAAGTCAGAACTAAGTAGAGAATCCTTAGAACGAGCCCAAGAAAGGGAATTAATCGAGATAGGTGAACGAGTTAAAACCGAACAGTCAGACAGACAGAGGAATGCCCTCATTAAGGGTATGTATCCTCTTCTTGCCGAGGGCTTGCCAAAAGCAACCCCGGAGGCATCCAGTAATTTTCCGCCACCATTAGTTCCGATCAAGCTACGTCACAAACCGACCGCAGCTGATATTTTCATTTCGTCCTATTTGGACGACACAGTCCCAGAATATGCAAATCCTGTTCCGCCAGCTCCTGTAAATAATGTAAATCCTGCTCCTCCAGTCACCGGAGTACCTGCTACGGTACCCCCGGTCCAGCCCACATTACAATTTCCCGCCGCGCCAATACGAAGAGTATCGGTCGACGATTCTAGTTTAGGGGCCGCAGGAGGAGGTCCTCCTGGTACCCCGCCACCACACCAACGAGTAACGTTAGTCGAGTTACATGAATGTGCGTTACAGCGTACGCCCAAATACAAGTCCGTTGCAGAAATCCGACGAGCTCTTACTGAATGCCGCTATGATCCAGTTGCAGGTGATGATAGTACAGTTATATATTCCATCCGTGTAAGACGGGTGACCGGGTATTTGGATACCCTACCGAATATGAAAGAAGATCTAGACAGAATATATCGTTTCATCCGTACAGGGGATGATCCAGAAAGTATTGGCGAAGCCATGTCTCAAAGGAAAGCTGAGATCCAGCTCATGTTATTAAAGTTTCTGATTAATTGTTTAATAAGAGAACAAGATTCTCCGACTAAAGATCCGGCCGAAATGAGAACCCTGACAAGGTGGAGTGATAATATAGCCGAGGGTAAGCACAGAACTATCAGTAGTATAGAGAGTATGTACAAGAGAATTCGTAAAGAAATAATAAGGTTACACGAGAAACGCAAAGAAGCACTAGTAAACGAGAAAGAAAATGACTCTTCTACGGAAGAGGTAGAGGACGAGAATACCGCCAGAATAGCGTATGTAGGAAAATCTAGATTTCCAGACCGACATTTACACCTAGAACACAAGAAAATCTTTCATCATCCAGCACCAGAACAAGGTTCTCTAGAACAAGTATTTCAAGCTACCGATCACATTCTGAAATCACGAATCGGTTACAGTGAATTAAGTACTATGCATGAACAAGAACTAGCCCGATCAGCAGTCCGATGGATTACTGATTCTACCACTTTTCCAGATGAAATAGTGGCTCAAATGTTTCTGAAACTGCCCCCAGCCGAGCAACGACTGGTGGGTATGTATATGATCCAGCACCTCATTACTCTGTATGAGGGTCAACATTCTGATCCAGGTCCGTTACATGATGTCCTGAACGAGTTACTCCAGTATAGATGGAAAGGTCTAGGTACCGATTTAATTAGTGTTATTCTAGAACAGCGCCATAAATATAGAACGTTCCTGAACCCGCATTTTGTTCATGTTTCACCTCCAGAAAGTAAACCGTTTTACATAGATAGACAGAATCCGTTACGAGAAGTACACCCAGTCAGGACAGCAGATGGTGAAATGCAACGAGTATTTGTTTACACCCCGATTACAAAAATGGAACTCTTAGAGATGAAGAAATTAATTCCCTGTCACGACAAAGATCCAGCAGGGTTCCACCGAGAATTAAAAGACATGCTCCGTATGGGAGAATACACGTATCCAGATATTATTAAAATGTTAAAAGTCCTGTTGCCCGCAGGGGTATATGAAAAACTCAAGGAAAAAGAATGGGAGGTGGGAGAGAAAAAGATCGATTGGGCAGTTCTAGAAGCTGAAGATAAAATACGAGTACCAGGTACCGGTCTTGGAGAGAAATGTAAAGAATTACCAGAACTGTTAATACAAGTTTTGCCCAGATTGTTAGCCACTAAAAAGGAAGACTGGGATGCAATCTCAGCCTGTAAACAGAAACAAGATGAAGACACTAGTGATTTTTATTCTAGATTTGAAAAATGTTTTATTATAAACAGTGGATTGAAGACGAGTAGCGAGTCATACCCTCATCTTTTTGTTACTAAATTAGTCGAGAATTCAAGTCCACAAGTTAAGAATCGAGTTTTGAAAGTCGAAAGTACATGGCAAGCTAATACCCCGTCCCAGATGTTACAGATGCTCCAGTATCACCAGAATAGAATCAGAGAAGAACAAGAACACGAGAGAAAACGTATGAAAGACACGAAAATGAAAGTACTAGTTGCACAATCTGTTCCACAAGACAGTCAGAAGAGGGGTACGAATCAAGCCAGTCATCCTGCAGCTCCCGTTAAAGGGACCTGCAATTATTGTAAACAGCCAGGTCACTATATAAACGAGTGTGCAGTTCTGAAACACAACATAGCTACCGGTAAGACTAAAGAAAGACCACGTCCGCCTAGGCAAGAACAAGTTTCACAGACTTCTCAGCCACAAAATGCACAACAGACAGTTCCAGTACCGCAGCCTATTGCTGCAACACAGCATGTTACACAGCAGATGTACCAGTATGCTCAGACAGAGTATCCAGAGTATCAGCCATATTCATGAAACAGCCTAGAGAGGGAGGTAGGCTTGCCTCTCATCGAGATTCCTGTAGATCAAGAGGGTCCCTATGTTCATAGTCAAGTATTAGGGAAAGACAGAAAGTTTCTGATTGATACAGGGGCAAGTAGGACCACCATCAGTCACGCCGAAGTTCCAGGGGCTCCGCTCTCAGGCTCTAGAAATGTTTCCCTTGGATTTTCAGGAAAGCCTATTGTAAACGAGATATCTAAGCCAGTTACTCTAGAAGTAGGTCCATTGTCCCGCACTACTGATCTGTTACTTACGAAGTCATGTCCAGAAAATTTGTTAGGCATTAAGACACTGAAAGAATTAGGTGCAGTTATTTGCTGCTCCCCAGAAGGAATACGACTGTTCCTACGTGACTTCAAGGGTCACTATGTATTACGAGATTTTGATCCGAGATTGTCCAATGTTCCGCAGCATCTATGGGCGCAAGGTCCAACTGATGTAGGTTATATGCAAATCACACCCCATCGTGTGACTCTCAAGCCAGGTGTAGTGTTACCACGAATCAGACAGTACAGACTGCCACCTGAGGCTGTAACAGCCTTATCCAAAATTATTGACGAGCTCATCGCTCAAGGAGTAGTTGTAGAAACTGACTCCAATGTATGTAATTCTCCGATCATTCCAGTCATGAAACGTACTGATCCAAATGCACCCCCAGTATATCGATTAGTGATTGACCTTCGAGAACTCAATAAATGTATCATTCCCCAGTACCCAGTTGTCGCAGATATCTCTTCCCTATTGACAGCCATTGATTCCGAAGCCTCATTTTTTACAGTCATAGACCTCAAGAACGCGTTTTTCAGTGTCCCCATTCATCCAGACAGCCAGTTTCTTTTCGGATTTTGTTTAAATGGAAGGAGCTATAAATTCACACGAGCTCCTCAAGGATTCACAGAAAGTCCTAGTATTTACAGTCAAGCACTTAAGAGACAACTAGACAACATTCACATGCCAACTGACACTGCCCTGCTCCAGTATGTCGATGATCTACTGATCACAGCCCGTTCTGACCGTGCTTGCGAGCGAGCATCCCTTACAGTCTTGTATTTCTTAGCCGAGATGGGGCACAAGGTGTCCCCTTCGAAGCTTCAATTCTGTGTCCAGCAAGTGATCTATTTAGGCCACTTACTGTCCAAGAGGGGTAGGCAGTTGACACCTGACCATATCCAGTTAATAGCGAGTCTTCCTCAGCCCAAGACACAGAAGGAGGTGCGTGCTTTTATTGGCCTCACTTCTTACTGCAGACAATGGATTCCTCAGTATGCATTTCTAGCCAAGCCACTGATACAGTTAACGACACAGGAGGCAGCTGTATCGACTGTCCTCCCTTGGACATCTGAACATACACTTAGTTTCAATGAGTTAAAGAAAGCTTTATGCCAAGCTCCAGTTCTAGCTACACCGAACTACAGTAAGCCTTTTACACTTTTCGTCACTGAACGTGAAGGTACAGCATTATCTGTTCTTACACAAGATCAAGCCGGTCAATACAAGCCCTGTGCTTATTTTTCGAGCACACTAGATCCTGTAGCCCAGGCCCTGCCTGCGTGCCTCAAGTCAGTTGCAGCCACAGCACTAGCTATCAGACAAAGTGATTCCATAGTATTAGGACATTCCTTGACAGTACAAGTTCCACACTCCGTGGAAGTTCTTTTAAACCGAACACAGACTCAGCACTTGACAATTGCACGTTTAACAGGTTATGAACTGACACTGTTCCAGCCACACATAGAAATCAGACGCTGCAACGTTCTAAATCCTGCTACACTGTTACCGTCAGCTAATTCGAATCCTGCCACACATGACTGTGTGGAAGTAGTTAATACTATGACTAAGCCAAGACAAGATCTGACAGATATTCCATTACCAGATCCTGACCTGACACTTTATGTGGATGGTTCATGTATGAGAACAAGTACAGGAGAACTAGTAGCCGCGTATGCAGTGACTACTGACACTGAAGTTATAGAAACACACCGTATTGACACCCTGTCTGCTCAAGCAGCAGAGCTAGTTGCTCTGACACAAGCCTGCATACACGCCAAGAACCTGAAAGTTAATGTTTACACAGATTCACGTTACGCATTTGGAGTCGTACACGACTTTGGAGTGCTCTGGAAGGAGAGAGGTTTCATGACTTCTCATGGAACCAAGATTCAGCATGGTCTCCTTATTCAAGCTCTGTTAGATGCCATACACTTACCGACATCTATTGCTATCATGAAATGCAAAGCACATACGAAAGTTACTGACATTATTTCTCAAGGTAATGATCTAGCAGATCGCACAGCCAAGCTTACAGCACAGACTCCAGACGTTTCAGTTAATCCGACACAGACACATACTCCAGATCCGACTGCCTGTATGACAGTTAAGGACCCCACTCAAGATGTCATAGATATCCAGTTACATGCTACTCCCGATGAAATCAAGAAATGGTCCGACCAAGGAGGGGTCCAGACAGATCAGGGATGGGTAACGAAGGGAAAAGCCACATGGTTTCTCCCCGACTCTATGGTTCAAGTCATTACCAATACCGCACATAGTCCAGCACATTTAGGAGAAAAAGCTATGTTAGACAGTATCCAGAACATTTGGTTCAACAAGCATTTACGAGCTGCAGCCAAGCAGAAAGTCCGTACCTGTATGATATGTTGCCAGTTTAATCCAGGTAAAAGTGTCCCGGTGGAACAAGGTGGATTCCAGCCCCCTGACCACCCTTTTGAAGTCCTCCAGATGGATTATATTCAGATGGAGCGATGTCGAGGTTTCAAGTATGTCCTTGTAGTTGTATGCGCTTTGTCCAGGTGGACAGAAGCATATCCGGTCCCAGATTACACAGCCGCGACCACTGCCAAGCAGTTGGTTCGTGAATTCTTCCCCCGCTATGGACTCCCTAGGGTCGTATATTCTGACAACGGCCAGCCATTCTCATCTGAGCTTATGAAACATATTTCCCTTTTGTTAGGGTACCAGTGGAAGTTCCATTGTGTACGCCATCCTGAAGCAGCCGGTCTAGTAGAGAGACATAATCAGACCCTGAAAATCCGCATCGCCAAAATATGTAAAGAGAAAGGTGTGGACTGGCTAGTAGCTCTGCCAGTCGCTTTGTTTTATATGCGCATGGTCGCACATTCCAGATCAGGTCTGTCCCCGTATGAGGTCGTATTCGGCCACCCCCCTAATATGTGGGGTACACCTAGACCCCGAAGTATTACAGATGTTTCAAGTAATATGCTGACAGATTACCTAGCTTCCTTGATGTCTGCCCTACACTCTTGTCGTTCACAGGTTGCCGCCGCATTTCCAGACAATACCGAGGTGGCACCGCATGAAATCGTTCCCGGATGCATGGTTCTTGTCCGGAACTTTGATCGTTCAAGTCCGCTGGAGCCCCGCTGGAAGGAGCCCAAACAGGTCCTCCTGGCCACCCGTACTGCCGTCAAGCTGGAAGGCAGGAAGGGCTGGGTCCACCTGTCTCATGTGAAAAGATTTTACGGACTAAAGACTGTTTCAAAGAACATTTCCGAGGATTTTAAAAACTGCCAAAGTACTATTCTCAAGGACTGTCCCGCAAAAGACAATGATACAGATTCCTCCCTGTTAGAGAAAACTCCGCAGCAGGAGTATAAGAAAAAATTAAGGTCTAGTAAAATAAGTCAGCCAGTTTGATTGTCTAAGTCCTCCCCTAGGTGAAACGGTTAGACCGGTTTCTGACATGTATAAAATAGACCCCCATAGTGAGAGAGTTAGTCAAAACTCAATCCGATGTATCGTTTTTCTAAGTTTCATATTGTTTTTCAGCCTTATGTTTACCTGCACAAGTTATGCATTTTATTTGTATTTTCCAGTTTTTCATGTAAATAAGTCTTCTAATGTTACAGTAGAGCACACGTTTAGTGATCTGCCTCCTCATGAACTCTCATATCGTCTTGCTATGCGTAATAATTCCTTTATCCGCATGTTACATTATTCACACCAGACCAGCAATGCCACTAATTGTTGGGTGTGTGGTCGACTCCCCCCTTTCCAGACACCGAAGGGAGTTCTGCCACTGTTTCCTTATCCATTTTCACATAACGGTTCGTGTGGAGCATGGTCCACGTTAACGTCATCCTTAACAGATATGTCTTTTCTTAACAGTACATGTTTTCCAGACAAGCAAGGTCTTCCCCACAGAACAGGGTTAGATCTAGAAAATGAAGTTTATTACTTGGGTAATTATTCTTCGAATTTCATGGTCCTGAATGTTCAGTCTGATACTACTCCAGACTTACCTGCTATGTCAGTATTACCAGTCAAAGGTGAATTATGTGTCCGAAATAATGGTTCCGTACATGTAGGACATAGTGATTGTACTACTATTGTCAAGTATAGTGACAGTAGGAAATCTATTTTCAAAGCTTCACGTCATTCTTATTTTGTTTGTGGTCAGACCGCATATGTTCGTCTGCCCCTCGATTGGGAGGGAACCTGTTACATTGCCTTCCTACTGCCACCAGTTTTTCTAGCCCCACCTGACTATCATAGGAATTCCCACCTAGTACATACTAGACACAAGAGAGACCTCCCGATTGTCGATTATACTGAAACTGCTCTAGAACAATACATAGATATCAATAAAGGTGTCTTCCCCTATTTAGCTACTGTCGTGAATAGTAAACTGATACGTAGATTAACCAGAACACTTGAAGCAGTAGTGATTGAGACTACTTCTGCTCTAGGTAACTTAACCGAAGAGCAATCCTTTATGAGAATTGTCGTGCTCCAGAATCGTCTCGTCCTTGACGTCATACTGGCCGATAGGGGCGGGGCATGTAGAGTCATCGGATCTAGTTGCTGCATTTTCATTCCTAATAATGCACCGTCTGTTTATTCAGCTATTACCAGACTTCATAAAATTGCCCATATGTTACACCAAAATCCAGGCACCTGGACATGGTCCGGTTGGTTCTGGAATATAATTTCCGCCTGGGGATGGAAAGTATTGTCCTTTCTAGGTATTGCAGTAGCGATCATATTCAGTTGCTGCCTCTGTTTACAATGTGGCCCTGCGATTTGTGGCATCTGTGCTACCTCTTGTATTCCTAGTCCCAAGTCCCGTTCTAAATCCCGTTCCAAGAAAATTCGAGACGAGCAAATGATACTGTATGAAATGATAGATGGTATCATGAATATTGATGTTTCCTGATGGAAACGTAGTGACAAGGAGGGAATGTGGAAAAGTAAATTTTGCCATGTTCTGTGTCCCTACGTGTTCCCCATCTTATGTTATGTGTGCATGATTAATATGCATATGTATCCCCCATGTTCGATTAAAGACGCAATTACAGTTGTGTCCATCCCTAGTATGCCAGTTCCCAGTTCTCGTGAACACTACGAATATCAGGCCTATGTAAAGTTACGTTGCCATGTTTCTCAGTGTGCACGTTATTTCATTGTAAAGTCCCCGTTTCTAGGCCTCAAAAGGGCCCGGACACCAGATTCAGCTCCTGTCTCCTGAGCCCTCGCTGAGGAGCGATACAGCCCCCACCTGTATCCTCGACCCTTCACTTACTTCCTGCCTCACAGTGCCTGGCTCGGCCTGGCTCTGCCTACGAGTCTGCCAAGAGTATGTTATGATTCTAGTTATCAGTCCAGCCCTCCTTCTCTGCATTCCTAAGCTACTGAATCGCATCAATAGTTTCCGTCATTGTCTAGCCTTTACGTCTCCATGTAGGAGAAATACTGCATTTAATGGTCATTTAATATTCCTCAACACGCACTACATGTAGAATAATGCATGCTCCAGTCTTAGAGTCTGTTAGCCTCTCCCCTCCTGACTCTTAGTTTATATCAACATGTCCTCTAAACATTAGATACTAGATAGGGTTTAGGTACATGTCGCCCTGACTCTCCAGACTTCAGTCTCTACCCCTAGCGCAGAGTTCATAGCCCCCAGCTTCTCCTAGTAACACGTCATCGTCAGTTTGCGCGCACCATTAGGTTAGAGGTCCCGGCTCCTTAGGTAGCCCCCTCCATGTTTCCGCCCCATTTATGACATATTCTGTTACGTTTACATCACATGTCTATGTATACGCCTCCTGTTACACCTACTTTCACCCTTATCTTTCGCGACCGCTATTGACCACACCCACTGCTCCGCCTATCATATGTATTGTAATGCAACTGTTTTAGTATATATGCTTGTACATTGTTATTAAAGTTAGCGCGCTCATTCCCTGTCCCCCCTGCAGGGCCCTGCCATCCTGTTCCCGTGCAGGTTGTCCTGTTCCTGTCCTTTATGCTGTATTAAACCTGCAAACTCCTACTACCTCGAATCTTGACTCTTATTTATTGAGCTATCTGTTATTGCTATGTCCAGTCAAACCTAGATCCGGTATTATTTATTTATATACCACAGTGCAACACTCTGTTAGCTTTGTATTGAGCAGTTAGGCTTAACATAGAAACAAAGTGTAAAATATTTATGCAGCACTTCAAATAGTAGTCAAGTGAAAACAGTACACAAGAGAAATCCCACACCAATTTAGTAACAAATAGAGGAAAAGCAAGTGACAATATTCCAATCAGTCCAACAAGAGATATGCAGGTTTAAAGACTGAAGTGAAAATGACACCAAAAAGCACAAACTGACAGGCTACAGCCTTATAGTAGTCTCGCTAAACAAGAATAGCTTAAATCCTGGCTGCAGAGCATTGCTCAGTCCCATGTCAAGGATGTGTTGCGCAGCGGCGATTCCTAGAAGCTGCGAATATGTGATGCGAGGACCTGCATCACCATCGATGATGCCATCATAGAGGGGCTTGAGAAGTGAAGTCCTGCTTCGAGATGCGCCTCAAACCCGCTGGTTTCGAAGAAGCGGGGGATTGAGATGTGGAATCCTGTGTCCTGGTCAAGAATGCTGTTGATGAGGGGCTTTTGATGCGAAGGCCTACGTCAGGGATGCTTCGCGCAATAGCAGTTCCTGGCCGGCTAAGGGCGGTGATGCAAAGTCTTTGCATCGAAAAAATCCATGCAGTAGGGGCTATGCTCCCATTCTGGTCAGGGTTACACTGCACAGCAGAGGAGATGTGTTGGTCCTACTGAAACTACAGATGGGCTGGCAGAGTATCTTAAGACCCAATTCCAAGGGTCCAGGACTGGGTAACAAAACTTGGCAGGGTAGGACTCACAGATGGCAGCGTCCAGGTGCTGGGTTCAAGGTTGTTGGACTATGTGTATGATTGAAAAGGAGCACTCACAATAAATATGATTTAATCTACTTATACTTTTTTCACCAAGCTTGCTGCTGAAGCATGCACACTATCCCTGTGTGCCGATGAACTAGACTAATTTGACTTCAAGTGTTTCCACTTGGTTTCTGCACACTGTTGCCTAACCTAGTCTTGGTTGGAATCACAAGTTAAATATGTATATTGATGATGTACTTTATCAACATTCAAATAAAATGTAATTTCCACAATGTGATTTTCTTGTCAACAAAACAATCTTTTTCCTTTTTATTTGTTTACATCACAAAACGTTGCTTTTGTGTAATACATGAATTACATATACTTCACAATAATAAAAAAAAATTGTGGAACTGCCCAATGCATTTCAGGCCCCATCAGCCATTCTTCGGGGGCTTAATCTGTAAACAAAAATAATAAACATTCTCTCATTTCAACGAACCAATGTCTCGGTAAAGCTGTCAATATATTCATTTACATTATATGCTTTAACAACATTATAGTTGTTTCAAATGCTGTACGCTGGTAATGCCCATAGTGGTAGATGTGATTTCAGAAATGATCAAAGTTGTGTTAAAAAGATGTGAAAACAAGAAAACACTCAAAGAACTCTCTGTGTGAAAAGCACACTTCCAAAACAAATTCCAAGCTACACTACACCAAGTGTCTCCATAACACCAACCATCGGCCTATTTTCTGGTGATGAAGTTAACCCCTAAACGATAGATAAAAGCTTACTTGGAAACTGTTCTGGCATTGTAAGCTCAGGTCCCTGAAGTAATCTACAAAAACGCGGGCTGATGGTTACTATACAAGTTGCAGATAGGTCAATGCACAAACGCCATACAACAACTGAACCCAGCTAACTACTAACCTGGGTATTCTATCGCAAAGCTCGGGCTGTTGCTTCAATATCGGTAATCCAAAAATCTTTCCCTCATTGAGGACACTTTTGTAAAATATAAATGAAAAAAATCTACTAGCCTCTCTAGGTAACCGCGTTAAATAACCAAATAACGATACGCGAATAAAACTACGCAAATAAAACTAAACTTATAGGAGTGGGAGATCCCAAAATATTATAATCTTTCTCTTGACGGTGTTCTAGTGCATACGCAGTGGGACGCCACGCATGCGTAGTTCGTTATAGCTCAAACCCTCTAAATAATCAGTGTGAGTGAAAATCGCCGATGGACTGCACTCGGCACTGCTCGGCTCGAGAGCTTTAAACATAAACAACAGACTATCAGGAAGCCTATTCTACGGGCGCCATATTAGAATGCCGTCCTGAGCTTAGATGGCACAAAAATTACTGACAAGAACTAGAAAACTGCAGTTCTAAATCTAATGACTATCATATCGACCATAAAATATATAAGAAAAATAGTCAACTGATGATACTGAAACCATCTTTCTAGTATCAACTGTACTTACAAAAAACGAGATAGATTAACAAGACCTTAATTTCAATTCACCTCCCATTTACAGTGATGTTAGTAATGAAAATAAATGAGAACAGTGTACGATGATCACCTAATACAACTCTTTGTAATACAACATTGGGCATTCATGACAGTCGCAAAAAACAATCAAAAAGTTGGAGCCTTCTGTCCCTGTGGCTCTAGTCAGTAGGCCAGGCAACTAGCCCTTGGAGTCACTCTATGGTCCTGGGTTCAACAGATGCAGGTATAGTCCTTCTCACTTGTGCAAGAGGGCAGCAGGTCAGCATAGTAATTTATTCATTTATTATTTATTTATAAAGTTTTATATAGCGCGACCTTGACCCAAGAGGGTATCAGAGGGCTTTACATTTAGTATCATTGCGTTAGAAGATACATCAGATACAAGAGCATAGAAAGGTACAGTACACATAAACAAATTTTTCAATAATTTGTAGGAGGGAGGGGAGGAAGGAGTAAAAGCGGGGAGATGAGGGGGAACAATGCCCAATGTCCGGCTGGGTAAGTGACGGTCAAGGGGGAAAACCAGGGCCAGACTCCTCATTAGCTGTCAAACAGCTCCACCGGTCATCAGCCATGTTGCTCAGGTCCCAGTGTTCAGGAAAGACCAGTTTTTAGTTTATTTGAATTTGCGAAGGTTATATAGCGCTATCTAGACCCCGAGGTATCAGAGCACATAACCAGGGGAACGTTGCATTAGAAGGTACATCAAAAGGATTATAAAGCACTGGCTAGACCCGTAGGTATCAGAGTGCTATAGCTGAGGAACATTGTGTTACAAATTACTTCACTTACAATAGCATAGTATGGTACAGTAAACAAACAACGCGGTTGAGAAAATGTATAGGAAGGAGGGAAGGAAGGAGCCATAGCAGGGAGACGAGGAAGAACTGCAGCCAATGTCCGGAGAGACGAATAGAGAGGGAAAGGGGAGCGGTGGAGTGAGAAGGGAGAGGACAAGGGGGAAGACGGTAAAGAGATAAAGGGAAAGTCAGCCAAGAGACCGAGTGGGTAGGTGACGGCCAGAGAGATAATCCAAGGCCAGTCTCTTCTATAGCTCTCTAGGAAGCTCCAACCAGCATCGGTCAGAAAAATGGAAAGAAAGGAGACAAGGAAAAGGCAGAACGGCAGAAATAGGCATGGGGAAAGGCCAAGACAGGGAGAAGGGGAGAAGCATTGTCCAGTGTCCGGCTGGGCAGGTGAAGGTCAGGGGATAAACCAAGGCCGATCTCCTCAATTAGCTGAACAGAGCAGCTCCACCGGGCATTGGACAAAATGCTCGAACTCCGCTGTCTGGGTAGGGGTCAAGTGTACTCAGGGGAATGTCAGAATAGTGCAGGTGTGGGGGGGAGCCATGGTCCGAGGAAATTCCAAACATCCTCTTGAGGTCAGGCACAGTCCTAGCATGGAGGCTGTTGTTTTCTGGCATGTTCCACATCTTTGGTGTAAAGTTAACCAACTGTTTAGTGGCCTTCAGGATTGCCAGCCATTCGTCTGGCTTACTAGGGTCATGATCGATGTCTACCACCTGCAGGAAATGTCGGTGTGGCAGGCATTTGTCCAAAGCTAAAAACTTAGTAGATCATGGAAGTTCATTACCATTGTTGGTCAGCCCTTCAAAACAGCAGTCCAGCAGAGTGGCAGTCCTTTGATCAGCACAGTAGTCCTTCTTCCTGGCAGAGTCCACAGGTCCAGAAGTGTACTGAAGAGTTTGGTCTAAGGGTCCAATAGTTATACCTGGCGCCCAATGTGAAGTGGAGGAAGCTTCTAAAGGTTTCAACCCTCATGAGGGATCAGGCATCTCCTTCCTCCCTGTCCTGGCCCCAGTTTGTCTGGGATCACAGTAGACTAGATGCAATTTCTTCGTGGGATTACTCAGGCAGAGGCTTGTGATGTGCAAGTGTGGTAGGTGACAGTTCCTCCCCCTCGTTAACTCAGAGTGACCCATCCTGCCAACACCTATCCTCACTTTGGCTCAGAGTCTGGGAGCAAAGACCAACTGCCAGCTACAACTAGTTATATGACCTAGGAATGTGCTGCTGGCACCAAATGGCTAGGACAAAAACAATGCCAACTTTCTAAAAAGTAGCATTTTCAGAATTGTAATAAAAAATGTGGCATTACCATTATAGAGGCCTTTTAATTGCAATTCTTTAGACACCAAGCTTGACCATGTCTACCTATTCCCAATTGGAAGCGACAGCTTATTAAAAGTAATAAAGTACCTCCAATGTTATCCTATGAGAAAGATAGGCCTTTCAGTAGTGAAAAACGAGTTTAGGAGTTTCTCAATGCCAAGACATATAGACCTTAAAAGTACATGTCCCACTTTTTAAATACACTGCACCTTGCCCTCTGGGCTGTGTAAGGCCTACCTTAGGAGTGACGTATATTCATTAAAAAGAAAGTTTTGGGTCTAGCAAAAGGTTTATTTTGCCAGGTCGACATGGCAGTTCAAAACTGCACACACAAGCTGCAATCATACGTCTGAGACAGGTTTAAAAGGCTTACTTAAGTCGGTGGCATATTCAGTGCTGCAGGATCACTAGTAGTATTTCATTTGCACGGTACATGTAGTAACACTTTATTAGTGGCTTATAAGTAAATTAAAAATGTCAATTGGACTTTAGCCAGTTTTACCATGTTTAAAGGGGAATGCACAAGCAATTTAGCACTATTTAGCAGTGGTAATGAGTGCAGAATCCTAAAAGCCAACAACACATTTTCAGAAAGCAGGAAGGTGGAAGCAAAAAGTCTGGGGATGACCCTGGAGACAGAGCCAAGTCCAACACCAGGATTACAAAGACTGTGGGCCATATGTAGGTAGCCCAATACCGGTCGGTAATGGCCAAAATTACTGAATTTTGGCCGTTACCGACCGGTATTTAGGGTTTGAGATGTAGGAGGCAGTTTTAAGGATTCAATAATTTACCGAACGGTAATTTAAATACCGATTCGGTAAATTACTGAATCCTTAATGTAGGGAGCACTCAAGTGAGTGCATTTTACATTTAAGGATTCGTTACTTACCACAAACTACAAGTTGGTGGTAAATATCGAAAACCTTTTAAAAAGCAATTTTGTGCTTTTTTAAAAGTGCCATGTGGCAGACATACATGCCCTTGGGCATGTATGTCTGCCACATGTGCACCCATGCACTATTCAGGGTTGCTGCAGGGTGTCAATGTGACACCCTGCCACCCTTGTAAGTCTTCCCCCTATTACCAACTCGGTATTTACTGAATCGGTAATTCCCATTCATTCCTATGGGCCTCCAGGCCCATAGGAATGAATGGGAAATACCGATTCGGTAAATACCGAATCAGTAAATACCGAATATTACCGATTGGGTAACATTTACCGAATCATTACCTACATCACATTTACATAATCAGGGCCAGACTTGCTGTAATGGGCATCGGGCATTTCCCCGGAAGGCCTGAGGCCAGTTTTGCAGTGGTGGGGGCCGGTTTTGGTAATGGGGGCCGGTTTTGCAGCGGTCCTGCTATATCAGCCACCAGTAACAAAAGCATTAGGCAAGCGTTTCCAGTCACCCGGGGCCAGGCAGTGCTTTCCCAAGGGCTGGTACAAGAAAATAACCAGGCCTGCTTTGGGTTCTCAGTCCGGCCCTGCTAAAAATGATGTTTAAACTGTAGCGGGGGATGTTAATTTGGAACTCCGAGTACTTGTCAAAGGCAAATATGGCCTATAAACAGGTGCAGCGAGGGATATTTGGTGTCTAAGCGTTAAAGATCCGATCTGTCACTTACTTGCCTCTCTCCACCTAGGTGCCCTATGACCTGAGACTGAAAGATAAGCCTGGAGTGTACTTTGGAGCTCGGTCCGACTAGACGACATCACAGCTCTGTGTGTCTAGCAGCCGTGACTTGATATCCAAGGCCAAACTAACTCCGGCAGACAGCTCCAACAGATGACACCCCGTCTCCCACAAGAGGCAGGTGCTGCTGCAGAACCCGCATGTGTCCAATGACCACCGCCCTCTGAGCGAAACCGACTCTTAAATGCCCTTCTAAACCATTGACGTTAATTCAACACTGAATAGTTGCACCATGTTGATCATTCATATTATCAAAATACAGTGACTTTAAATTGTCTTTCGTTATTTGAAGAATAATGTGTTGATGTGCCGGCCTCACTAAGGGAAATCCCATCATGGCAGGTAGAGGTGGCATTTTCCTCACCAAGGGGAGGTATGTTCAGCACAGATGAATTCCATAAAGTAACCACTGTGTCAGGGCAGGAAGTGACATGATCCCTAAACTAGTAGTGTGAGGTGTCCTTAGGACATTGGGTGGGAAGGGTGTGGAGTGGGTCTCCTCTGAAGGGAATAGAGGCTCCGGACCTCTGTGCTCCTGCTGGACCAGCGGCCAAAACAGAATCTTAATGAACAATTTCTTTAGAAGCCTGTCTTGTATTGGGTGGAAACTCCTCATCAAACCCCAAATGTGTAATTCAGATGTCAACGGACCAGTGGCGATGTACCCTAGAGGTGGGCTCCACGGGCAGTACATCATAGATGAGAGTTGGCACGCTTCAGTGGCAGGACCATACCACCCTTCATGTAGGGAGGGTGTCCAAAACTACTTCCATTTCCTTGTAGGTAGTCAAGTACTAGTCAGTGTTTTGAGCGACTTAGTACATCTTTGTGTAGCCTTTCATCTCACAATTAAAGCTGTTCCTATGTATTTGACATCTCTGAGTGGACCAAACCATACACATGTAGCTGCTGAAGGGCCATTTTCGTAGTTTGAGTTGAACCTTGTCTTTGTCGTCCAGAAATGACCATTTTTACACTCCCAAACAGGTTCGCACCTTAAAATCCAGGCACCCATCATTTTGCTAGTTTTTCATAGAATCTTCCACACTTTCTGTATTTAAAAAAAAAAGGTCGCAAGCTGGCAGGCTTGTCCCAGCCAGAGCCTGCCTATCAATTTATGTGGGTTAGGAAAGCCTCTTTTCCTGGCGCTAGTAGCAGCTGTTTCAGATTCAGTGATTCTGCACTCCTCAGTCCTTCTTGAGGCGGATGGGTATTCCTCCACAAAGGCCATTTTGTATTATCATTCCGGTCCACCTCACCCTAGAAAGGGCATATTGTTCGGAGCCCTGTAAGGGTTGATAGGCAGGAGTTTTGCCTAGAATACCTTCCCTCCTGCATATTCCCAAAGTAAATATACTCTGACATCTACAGGATCAAAGAGAGATGTCACCTCATTCTAGCCACATCTTTCCCGGACCATAACAAGAGATGTGTCATGGGTCCCATTGGCAGATAAATGTTAAACTCGAAAGAAAGTAAAGGGCAAGAATGCCTTTTAGTCAATGCAGGCTTTGATCAGCTCTAAAGAGAACAGAGGAAGAGTGAATTGAATCAATTACCAGTGAGGGGATCTCAAAGACAAGAATGATATTAAGGCCAGGAGCGCAGGCACGTTTTTCAAAGACAGAAAATGTGACAACTTACACAAGACGTTTTAGCAGAATTCATATTAAAAATCTGTATACTGACAAGTGATGCTTATTTTTCTTAACAAAAGTAAATGTCACACAAATGACTTCCTACTTATTTTCTAACTGGAGTTAGCAAAACATAGGTTTTGGCAATATATTTTTGTAGGGTCTAACTGCCTACTAATAACAGAGCACATAAACTATGTTATTTTTTAATTTTTATATTCTAATTGCGTGCGCTACCAACATGTCTTAATTACACCATGCAGTTAGGCCTATCATTTGCAAAGCAAATTTAATGCTGACCCACACAGTGTTGATCCTGGCATTATAAACAGAAAAGTGGTGACATTTTTCCTGCTAACATCCAGGACACGTTACCCTGAACTGCTACATATGCATTCTTAAGCTCATGACACAAGGCTGCCGCAAAAAATGAGAAGGAAAACCTTCCTTGCAGGCACACATTTGGAATTTGACATTTAAGCAGCTTGCACATTTGCACGCACGCACTTGACAGCTAACTTACAAAAATGTAAAATATGGTAAACATATTTTTATTGGTTAAGAAACGACACATGCAACTTGGTACCTGATTGGGAGAACCCAACTATCAAAAAGTCAAAGATACAAGTTCTGTAGAGTCCAGATATCAAAATATTTCTCGGAAAATATAACTGAGCAATAGTACCAAGTGCAAGAAATGTGGTTACTGGTTGAGGGGGTGAGACCCTGCTCACTGAGCAACCACATTCCTTGTCAGGGTAAAGTCACAAGCAAACCCCTAATTAGCCAGTGTGCAACCCTCTGGTAGCTTTGCATTGAGCAGTTAGGCTTAACATAGAAACAAAGTGTAAAATATTTATGCAGCACTTCAAATAGTAATGAAGTGAAAACAGTACACAAGAGGAATCCCACACCAATTTAGTAACAAATAGAGGAAAAGCAGGTGACAAAATTCCAATCAGTCCAACAAGATATATGCAGGTTTAAAGACTTAAGTGAAAATAACACCAAAAAGCACAAACTGACAGGCTACAGCCTTATAGTAGTCTCGCTAAACAAGAATAGCTTACATCCTGGCTGCAGAGCATTGCTGGGTCACATGTCATCGATAATGCCATCATAGAGGGGTTTGAGAAGTGAAGTCCTGCTTCGAGATGCGCCGCAAACCCGCTGGTTCCTAAGAAGCTGGGGATTAAGATGTGGAATCCTGTGTCCTGGTCAAGAATGCTGTTGATGAGGGGCTTGCGATGCGAAGGCCTACGTCAGGGATGCTTCACGCAATAGCAGTTCCTGGCCGGCTAAGGGCGGTGATGCAAAGTCTTTGCATCAAAAAAATCCACGCAGTAGGGGCTATGCTCCCATTCTGGTGAGGGTTACACTGCACAGCAGAGGAGATGTGTTGGTCCTACTGAAACCACAGATGGGCTGGCAGAGTACCTTAAGACCAAATTCCAAGGGTCCAGGACTGGGTAACACAACTTGGCAGAGTAGGACTCACAGATGGCAGCGTCCAGGTGCTGGGTTCTAGGTTGTTGGACTATGTGTATGATTGAAAAGGAGCACTCACAATAAATATGATTTAATCTACTTATATTTTTTTTCACCAAGCTTGCTGCTGAAGCATGCACACTGTCCCTGTGTGCCTATGAACTAGACTAATTTGACTTCAAGTGTTTCCACTTGGCTTCTGTGCACTGTTGCCTAACCTAGTCTTGGTTGGAATCAACCAAGCAACAGAGGAACCAACCAATCCTGTGCATCCACCCCACCCCACAATCAGGAAGTGGCCACACCCATGCAGGTGCAGACCAACTGAACATCCAGGAGAGCTGTGATACACTGACTGGCTGTACTGAGCTGAGCTGTGCAGAAGTGCAGGATGGATTCACAAGACTCCCAGAGGGAAGGTGCTGACAGAAAAAGAAAACTAAAGTTCAGCACAGGTGAACTGCAGGTGCTGGTGGAGGAGGTGGCAAAAAACCACACCCAGCTGTTTGGAAGACAGTCTCTGCAGGTAGCAGAGGCTGTGAAGAGGAATACCTGGCTGGGGATCCAGGCTAAGGTGAACGCCATAGGGGTGACAACCAGAGAAGTGGCTGATTTAAAGAAAAGATGGTATGATCTAAGGATCATCACTAAAAAGAAATTGGCTTTACAAAGAAAAGAGGCCAATGCTACAGGTGGAGGAAAGAACAGGGCACCTGCTCTTATGGATCTGGAACAGCTTGTGGAGTCCACCCTGGAGCTAGAGAGCATATTTGGGATTGGTGATGCTGACAGCTCAGCCCGAGCTGCATCAAAGAAAGGTAAGGGATATGTCCATAATTCCTCCCCACTTGCCTTTCTCTCTCCCCCAATGTGGCTGTGTGTTTCAAAACTCCAGTACAGGCTTCAGTATCCACCAGCAATGCATTATGGGAGTGGTAGTCATTTCAACTTACATCAGTGCAGTCATCAAGAAAGAATGTCAGGCATGCCACACACTACAATTAGAGGCAGTTGAGGACCATGAAATAGTGTGACTGAATTGTGATTTAATATAGAAATACACGGTGAAAGCACCACTAAGCCACTGTCCATATCTGTCCACAGGAGAGACTTCGCGCAAGACTATGCAGGAGAGGGAGAAGAGAGCACCCCAAAGGTAGAGGAGTGAGGAAGGATCCAGGAATGCAGGGCCCAGCACTGCAAGACCTCCAGCACTCAGTACACATGCAGCTGCCACACCAGAGGCAGGCACCATGCAACAGCCATCATCGCTACTGCTCTATGACTCTCCACAACAGGACCCACAAACACATTCCCCATCAGCAGCCTCAGAGGTGTCGGAAATTTTCAGGCCCAGGAGGCATGATGTTCCCCCGCTACAAATACTTGAAACTTCCTCTGATGAAGAAAGGGAGGGTGAGATGCAAAATGAGCCAGTGGAGGCAAACATAGCTGGTCTTCCGTCCACTCCTGTTTCTGTGCACAGAGGCACAAGACGCCGTAGGGTCCGGAAGGGAAGCACAAGTGGCCATGGTGACGGTGTCTTCTGTGGGCTGGAAACCACGATGGTGAAGGTGCAGCGCCTGCAGGCAAAAGCAATTACTGCAGTACAAAGACAAATGCAGCACCTGAATAGCAACATGGAGAACATGAACCGGGGGATTACCTCAATGGCGGATAGCATGAGGGACATGGCAGATGGGGTGAGGGACATGTCTCAGTGCGTGATGTCACTTTGTGACGAACTGCATGAAGACCGCACACAGAGGCGCAGGGAGAGGTAGTGCATGCAACAGCAGACAAAGGCCATGAACCGTCTAGCAACAGCAACTTCACTGTTATGTCGCCGTTCTGTTGCAATGCAGGAGGGGCTGGTGCACTGCTGCACAGATCTTACCAGGGGGATGGGGAGAGTTACAAGAGAGATGGAAGTGCTGCTGACAAACCAGTCAGCCACCGCAGGAGATGAAGGTGTAGGGGACACGGATGACAGCACTAGCAGGAGCAGCACCCCTATACCGGACATTAGGAGGAGTAGCAGACGCCAAAGTACAGGCCCTGGCTCAACAGACAATGTCCACACCCAACCACAGGCATCCCGCAGTGTTGTGCGTGGGCGCAGACAGTAATGCTGCCAACATTTCAGTGGGCATGTGAGGGTGAGGTAACCCGTGTCTGCCCAGTTAGGCTAGGCACACTTTGGACTTGACAGATGTGTCTTTAGACATTTACAGTAGTGCCCATTAAACTACGTCTTTCCCATTGAACCCCTTGCTGTGTCTCTTTACTTACTTAAAAGTAGTTGTGTGTGATCTCTGCCCATCTGTGTCTGCCATCTGTTGGTGTTGCAACTCCTACTGTGTTGGGTTCAAGCAGTGCATGTTCATTATCATGGTCTTCATAGTCGCTCAATTCCACCTCGGTGCCCTTCTTAGTAGCAAGGGTGTGCAACATTGCACAAGTTGCAATAATCTTACAGCAGATGATTGGTGAGTACTGTGTGCCCCTCCACTTTTGTGCATGCAGAGGAACCTGCTCTTTAACAGGCCAAAGGTGCGCTCCACAATGTTCCTGGTTGATTTATGTGCCACATTGTATCGTCTCTGGCTGGGGGTTGAAGGGTTGAGGTAGGATGAAAGAACAGACGGCATATGCACTATCCCCTATTAGAAAATGAGAAAGCCATTACTCACAGGCACACATACACATACATCTGAATTATCTGTCAAGGGAGTGTCACACAGTAATTTACCTAGCAGGTATCCTTCGCCAAATTCCCCCGCTGTCAGGCGTGTGTAGATCCCACTATTTTGAAAGATGTAGGAGTCGTGGGTACTTCCTGGTAACTTGACCACTATGTCTGTGATAATGTACTTGGCATCACAGATTACCTGTACATTTATTGTGTGGGTTGACTTTCTGTTTCTGTAAATGTACTCTGTGGCAGCAGGTGGGCATATTGGGATGTGTGTGCCATCAATACAGCCGATGACGTGTGGGAAATGTGCAATTTTGTAAAAGTCAGTCTAGGTCTTGAGCAGTTCCGCATGAGTTTCAGGGAAGCTGATGTCATGATGCATTCTCTGTATCATGGTCTCTAGGAACTTCCTGAAGAAACGGGACAGGCAGCTCTGGGACACCCCACCTATCGCAGCAATTACACTCTGGTAGCTCCCAGAGGCAAGCAGGTGTAGGCTACACAGTACGTGCACATGGGGTGGGAAGGCGTGTGCCCTTGGGTTTGGGTGCTCCAAAAGTGGGTGCAGGTCCCTGATCAAGTCCAGGATGGTGTGGGGGTGTAGCCTGTACCTTTGCAGGATTTCTGCCTCAGTTATTTGGAATAGCGTGATCCTCTGCCTGTAGACCTGCTCCTCCCTTCTCCAGACCCTCTCTCCTGCTGCCTGTAGCCGTAGCCGCCTCGCTATCACGTAGAATGTCGCCATTCTGGTCACACTGTTGCATTTTGGGCCCTTTTCTATAGCGTGCACATGGTTACCACCTGCTTTCAATCCATGGTAAATACCGACTCTTAAATACCGAATTTCAAGTAAATTCGGTATTTTTGAGGTCACCTACATCTCAAAAGTCTTTTTTTTACCATTTCTTATTTACCGAATCGGTAAATTTACCTATTGGGTATATTTACCGATTCGGAAAATTTTCCGATTTGGTAAATTTACCGATTCGGTACAGTTACCGATTCTGTAAATTTACCGAATCAGTAAATTTACCAATTCAGTAGTTTTTTTGGCCCTTACATCTCAATATCCAAATACCGGTCGTTAACGCCCGAAAATACCGATTTTCGGCCGATACCGACTGGTATTTGGCTACTTACATCTGGCCCCAAGTGTCTCCATAACACCAACCATCGGCCTATTTTCTGGTGATGAAGTTAACCCCTAAAGGATAGATAAAAGCTTACTTGGAAACTGTTCCGACATTGTAAGCTCAGGTCCCTGAAGTAATCTACAAAAACACGGGTTGATGGTTACTATACAAGTTGCGGATAGGTCAATGCACAAATGCCATACAACAACTGAACCCAGCTAACTACTAACCTGGGTATTCTATCGCAAAACTCGGGCTGTTGCTTCAATATCAGTAATCCAAAAATCTTTCCCTCTTCAAGGACACTTCTGTAAAATATAAATGAAAAGAATCTACTAGCCTCTCTAGGTAACCGCGTTAAATAACCAAATAACGATATGCGACTAAAACTACGCAAATAAAACAAAACTTATTAGAGTGGGAGATCCCAAAATAATATAATCTTCCTCTTGACGGTGTTCTAGTGCATACACAGTGGGACGTGACGCATGTCTAGTTCGTTATAGCTCCAAACCTCTAAATAATCAGTGTGAGTGAAAATCGCCGACGCACTGCACGTGGCACTGCTCGGCTCGAGAGCCTTAAACATAAACAACAGACTATCGGGAAGCCTATTCTACGGGCGCTATATTAGAATGCTGTCCTGAGCTTAGAGTGCACAAAAATTACTCACAAGAACTAGAAAACTGCAGTTCTAAATCTAATGACTATCAAATGGACCATAAAATATATAAGAAAAATAGTCAACTGATGATACTGAAACCATCTTTCTAGTATCAACTGTACTTAAAAAAACGAGATAGATTAACAAGACCTTAATTTCAATTCACCTCCCATTTACAGTGATCTTAGTAATGAAAATAAGCGAGAACAGTGTGCGATAATCACCTAATACAACTCTTTGTAATACAACATTGGGCCTTCATGACAGGCGCAAAAAACAATCAAAAAGTTGGAGCCTTCTGTCCCTGTGGCTCTAGTCAGTAGGCCAGGCAACTAGCCCTTGGAGTCACTCTATGGTCCTGGGTTCAACAGATGCAGGTCTAGTCCTTCTCACTTGTGCAAGAGGGCAGCAGGTCAGCATAGTAATTTATTTATTTATTATTTATTTATGAAGTTTTATATAGCGCAAACTTGACCCAAGAGGGTATCAGAGGGCTTTACATTTAGTATCATTGCGTTACAAGATACATCAGATACAAGAGCATAGAAAGGTACAGCACACATAAACAATGTTTCAATATTTTGTAGGAGGGAGGGGAGGAAGGAGTAAATGCGGGGAGATGAGGGGGAACAATGCCCAATGTCCGGCTGGGTAAGTGACGGTCAAGGGGGAAAACCAGGGCCAGACTCCTCATTAGCTGTCAAACAGCACCACCGGTCATCAGCCATGTTGCTCAGGTCTCAGCATTCAGGAAAGACCAGTTTTTAGTTTATTTGAATTTGTGAAGGTTATATAGCGCTATCTAGACCCAGAGGCATCAGAGCACATAACCAGGGGAACGTTGCATTAGAAGGTACATCAAAAGGATTATAAAGCACTGGCTAGACCCGTAGGTATCAGAGTGCTATAGCTGAGGAACAGTGCGTTACAAATTACTTCGCTTACAATAGCATAGTAAGGTTCAGTAAACAAACAACGCGGTTGAGAAAATTTATAGGAAGGAGCCATAGCAGGGAGACGAGGAAGAACTGTGTCCAATGTCCGGAGAGACGAATAGAGAGGGAAAGTAGAGAGGTGGAGTGAGAAGGGAGAGGACAAGGGGGAAGACGGAAAAGAGATAAAGGGAAAGTCAGTCAAGAGACCGAGTGGGTAGGTGACGGCCAGAGAGATAATCCAAGGCCAGTCTCTTCTATAGCTCTCTAGAAAGCTCCAACCAGCATCGGTCAGAAAAATAGAAAGAAAGGAGACAAGGGAAAGGCAGAACGGCAGAAATACACAGGGAGGGAGGGCAAGACAGGGAGAAGGGGAGAAGCATTGTCCAGTGTCCGGCTGGGCAGGTGACGGTCAGGGGATAACACTATAATGTAAGGACGTTCCTACAGTGGCCTTATAATTCAGTTGTGCAAATACATCTATAAATATCCCAAACAGGTGACAAAAAACAAGTTATATATTGAATTTATTCAAAACATGTAAAATTTTATTTTTTCTCTTTTTTTCAGTTCATATAAATACTGTTATCAATCAGAAATCACAAAAAGAATATCTCAATTTATATCAAAAAATCAAGAGGAATACAATTAGGTCATAAATATCTACAGCAAAAGTAATATATAAAAATTATTACCCCTTGGTAACAACCATATCTATCAACATACTCACGTGCTAACAATCATACCACACTCAGACCTCATACTAAGATGGAGAAAGGAACTGAATTAATGATTAGCAGGATAACAATGCTAAAGAGTGGGCCACAAGATGTAGTTTTTGGCCCTCGCAGCAGGTCTACGCGCGTTTCGGCAGCTTTAGGCCACCTTCATCAGGACCTTCATCAGGAGATTACCAAGCTCCTTGGCCTTTTTGAATGTGAGTCTAAGAAGCGTCCTTTGATCAACTTAACTCATAAGTACAACTAACTCGCTCATGCAGTTACCATGAGTCTATTTGTCCCATGGTCGATTTAATGTAACTTCTTGAGGCCGTACTAGGACTTTCTTGAGTCTTAGACTCTGCATATCGTTTGCTAATTAGGAATACTTTCTCCCCCCCCTATCCTTTTGTTAAACATAACAATGTTTGTTGCCAAAACGCTTATTCATGTAATCACTATTGAGATCAGGATATTGTGTTAATCAACGGCACGGATTTACTTCTTTTAGGGTTCAGCTAACTTGATGCATTTATGCCTTCTCCTCGTTGTGGTCATGTTGATGAGCTCCTGTTGTTTTGCAATACAGTGAATGAATTTGTCTTGAATTTTTATGGTGGTGACAAAATGGTTACTCCTTGTATATATATTTTTCAGATCCCCTGGTATCTGCACAATTACGATGAAAAAGGTCCTGATGAAGGTGGCCTAAAGCTGCCGAAACGCGCGTAGACCTGCTGCGAGGGCCAAAAACGACATCTTGTGGCCCACTCTTTAGCATTGTTATCCTGCTAATCATTAATTCAGTTCCTTTCTCCATCTTAGTATGAGGTCTGAGTGTGGTATGATTGTTAGCACGTGAGTATGTTGATAGATATGGTTGTTACCAAGGGGTAATAATTTTTATATATTACTTTTGCTGTAGATATTTATGACCTAATTGTATTCCTCTTGATTTTTTGATATAAATTGAGATATTCTTTTTGTGATTTCTGATTGATAACAGTATTTATATGAACTGAAAAAAAGAGAAAAAATAAAATTTTACATGTTTTGAATAAATTCAATATATAACTTGTTTTTTGTCACCTGTTTGGGATATTTATAGATGTATTTGCACAACTGAATTATAAGGCCACTGTAGGAACGTCCTTACATTATAGTGTTTTTTTGCTCCCCTCTGTTCCTTGGCCATAATTAGCTCTTTTGAGGGGGTCCCTTCGTACATGTTGCTGACGGTCAGGGGATAAACCAAGGCCGATCTCCTCAATTAGGTGAACAGAGAAGCTCCACCGGACATTGGACAAAATGCTCAAACTCCGCTGTCTGGGTAGGGGTCAAGTGTACTCAGGGAAATGTCAGAATAGTGCAGGTGTGTGGGGGAGCCAAGGTCCGAGGAAATTCCAAACATCCTCTTGAGGTCAGGCACAGTCCTAGCATGGAGGCCGTTGTTTTCTGACATGTTCCACATCTTTGGTGTAAAGTTAACCAACTGGTTAGTGGCCTTCTGGATTGCCAGCCATTCGAGAACATACTCTAGTTTGTCTTCTGGCTTACTAGGGTCATGGTCGATGTCTACCACCTGCAGGAAATGTTGATGTGGCAGACATTTGTCCAAAGCTAAAAACTTAGTAGATCTTGGAAGTTCATTGCCATTGTTGGTAAGCCCTTCAGAACAGCAGTCCAGCAGAGTGGCAGTCCTTTGAGCAGCACAGTAGTCCTTCTTCCTGGCAGAGTCCACAGGTCCAGAAGTGTACTGAAGAGTTTGGTCTAAGGGTCCAATAGTTATACCTGGTACCCTATTTGAAGTGGAGGAAGCTTCTAAAGGTTTCAACCCCCATGAGGTATCAGGCATCCCCTTCCTCCCTGTCCTGGCCTCAGTTTGTCTGGGATCACAGTAGACTAGAGGCAATTTCTTTGTGGGATTACTCAGGCAGAGGCTTGTGATGTGCAAGTGTGGTAGGTGACAGTTCCTCCCCCTTGTTAACTGAGAGTGACCCATCCTGCCAACACCTATCCTCACTTTGGCACAGAGTTTGGGAGCAAAGACCAACTGCCAGCTACAGCTAGTCATATGACCTAGGAATGTGCTGCTGGCACCAAATGGCTAGGACAAAACAATGCCAACTTTCTAAAAAGTAGCGTTTTCAGAATTGTGATAAAAAATGTGACGTTAACATTATAGAGGCCTTTTAATTGCAATTCTTTAGACACCAAACTTGACCATGTCTCCCTGTTCCCAATTGGAAGCTACAGCCTATTAAAAGTAATAAAGTAACTCCAATGTTATCCTATGAGAAAGATAGGCCTTTCAGTAGTGAAAAAAGAGTTTAGGAGTTTCTCAATGCCAAGACATATAGACCTTAAAAGTACATGTCCCACTTTTTAAATACACTGCACCCTGCCCTCTGGGCTGTGTAAGGCCTACCTTAGGAGTGACATATATTCATTAAAAAGAAAGTTTTGGGTCTAGCAAAAGGTTTATTTTGCAAGGTCGACATGGCAGTTCAAAACTGCACACACAAGCTGCAATCATACGCCTGAGACAGGTTTAAAAGGCTTACTTAAGTCGGTGGCATATTCAGTGCTGCAGGATCACTAGTAGTATTTAATTTGCACGGTACATGTAGTAACACTTTAATAGCAGCTTACAAGTAAATTAAAAATGTCAATTGGACTTTAGCCAGTTTTACCATGTTTAAAGGGGAATGCACAAGCAATTTAGCACTGTTTAGCAGTGGTAATGAGTGCAGAATCCTAAAAGCCAACAAAACATTTTCAGAAAGCAGGAAGGTGGAGGCAAAAAGTCTGGGGATGACCCTGGAGACAGAGCCAAGTCCAACACCAGGATTACAAAGACTGTGGGCCATATGTAGGTAGCCCAATACCGGTCTGTAACGGGCGAAATTACCGAATTTCGGCCGTTACCGACCGGTATTTAGGGTTTGAGATGTAGGAGGCAGGTTTAAGGATTCGATAATTTACCGAACGGTAATTTAAATACCGATTCGGTAAATTACCGAATCCTTAATGTAGGGAGCACTCAAGTGAGTGCATTTTACATTTAAGGATTCGTTATTTACTACCAACTACAAGTTGGTGGTAAATATCGAAAACCTTTAAAATAGCAATTTTGTGCTTTTTTAAAAGTGCCATGTGGCAGACATACATGCCCTTAGGGCATGTATGTGTGCCACATGTGCACCCATGCACTATTCAGGGGTGCAGCAGTGATCAATGTGATACCCTGCCACCCTTGTAAGTCTTCCCCCTATTACCGATTTGGTATTTACTGAATCGGTAATTCCCATTCATTCCTATGGGCCTCCAGGCCTCCAGGCCCATAGGAATGAATGGGAAATACCGATTCGGTAAATACCGAATATTACCGATTGGGTAACATTTACCGAATCATTACCTACATCACATTTACCGATTCCTAAATGCTGAATCAGTAAAATTCGGTATTTAGGAATCGATAATATGTGATTACGTACATCTGGCCCTGTGTGTTGAATTTCCATTTTTTAACGGGGCCCTGATGCAAAGTCTACTGGTTGAATTTACAATCCAACACAAATCGTATTTAGCGTTGGATTGTATCCCAATGCAACTCAATACAGCGCAAAGTGATGTCTTGTGTTACTTTGCATCAGAGAGCCTTCCATGGGTGCTGCACAGACATTCCCATGCAGCAACCCTTTGGTTTTGATGCAAATCCCTATCTATAAAGAGTTGAAGACAAGCAACTGTGCCAAAATCCTGTGCCTCTTGAGGCATGCATAACTTGGAGAATTATTTTCATTTATCCTTTTTGTATGTATGTTGCATTCTACAGCACACATACAAAGACAAAAATGCAATAAAGCATAGTTCTTTAACAGAACAGGACCCATCCCTGCACAAAAACTATACTGAGCACAATGTGAACACTGTTGCACTATGGTGCAAGGGTGCCTGCATTGGCACATGACTGACAAAAGTGTGCCAGTGCAGAGCTGAACTACACCAGTTTCTAGTAGATGTGCCGCAGTTCGTCTCTCTGCCATTCATGCAACGCAGCGCAGCAACTGTAGTAGCTTTGCTGCGTTGCGTGAACTCATTGTAAAGCTGGTCCCCGATTTATGCAGGACGCAAAACTCACCATGGTGGCTGATTAAGGTAATTCGTTAAGCATAAAATGCCATCTTCTATCATTGTGGGACCCAATTACCTTAACTTTGCAGTATGAGTCTTTACAGTTCCTTAAACTTTTAATCATTTGTTCTGTACAAAATCTCTATTAGTGAGTGAAAAACTTTAATTAGGTTTGCATTGCTAGATGACTAGTTCTTACATCTTAGCCTTTGATGAAAATGATGAGGACTTTCTGATCAAGTACAACAAGACAAATGTTACTATTTCCACAGTCTCACAATTCTATGCAAATGTGTTATCTGTACATTATAGTGCCCAACTGCATGTTCTCGTAATTTGAAAAAAAGAATACAGTTATATATCAACATGGCACGGTTATGCACAATCCATTAAATCTATTTTAGAAGCTCAGGGTCAGATTTATCCAGGTTTTGCCCTGGACTAGTGTCACAAACCCACCCACATTCTTGACTTGAGGAGTACTTTTCTGGCAGAAATCTTGATTTGTGCTGCAAAGTAGCCCTAAAGTAAAGCAAAGTAGCAGCGCGTCAAGCCTTCTTGCACTACTTTCCATTAAGTGGGCATTGCATGGGTGGTACATGCGTGTGTCTGTGCAACCAATCACAGCCTTGCCTATTAAGGGGATTTGCACCAAAGATGTGGACCTCATCGAAGCAGACATTATGTTTGAGAAAACTGTTCATTTATTAAAACTTTTCTAACTTTGCCTGTGTGCCTGTAATGTACAACACTCGTGCAAAGTTAGAAACGTTTTTAACAATGTGTAAGCATAGTATTTGATACTGAAAGGGTACCCTTCCAGTACAAACCATCTAATAAAAATGTGTCCCTCTATACTGAGCCACTTTGCCCTCGCTAATAATGGGCCTAAGTTCCTTTGAAGGAAAACTATTCTGGCATAAACGCTCATTGTTCTCAGAACCGAAATTGAAACACTTCATTTGAGACCTGCCACACATGAATGGAGTACTTCTCTATCTCTTATAAGTGACACCCAAATCTTTGCGGTAAGATTGCATGACCACAAATTCTTGTGTACCCTCATAAGTATATCCTCAGACCACGCAACAGCATTTCGACTACACACGAGTGTCACATGTGCACAATATAATTGTGAATGGCAATTGTGTGAAGCTAACACTGGGTCTCTGGGCAAGCACATATTTTTAGGCACAAGGAGAAAAGAATAAACGTAGTGTTTGTCACAACAGTGCATTTGTCATAAAAGAGTGGATGCATCATCTGGACAAACTTGCTGCTCCCCTTCCCCATATACAGGTTTTCTGAGGGGAGAGCCACATCTGTCTCAGCTGTCGACTGCTTTGATTTGACAGGTCATCTGCCTCAGGGCTATCAAGTAATAAGGATGGTCGCCTCGCCCTATCTCAGGAGTGTTTCTCATAACCTATTTTCCAAACCTGAGGTGGCCATCTATACTAATATAATAAAGAGAGAGCCCAAACCTTTGAGGCGGGTAATCTCAGGAACCACAGCACCAATCACAACACCCAATACAGCGTTGGAACGGGCAGTTGCAGCAGAAGGACATAGGCTATGCAGACGCCCACCATATACATTTAAAAGGTAAAAGAACCGTGCCAGAAAAGTAGTCCCTTGTGCGCGTGTCTGCGTTGTGCTGTGGACGTGTGCTGGGGGCATGACAAACACTGGGGGCGTGTGGTACGTTCCGCCCTTCATGCCATGTCTCATATCGTGTGCTAATCCCACCCTGCACCCCATAATCATAACCCACCCTTACTCCTTAAAATACCCCAACACCCTTAAACACTAACCCATCTTAACCCTATAAATATACCCTGCACCCCAAAACCCAAACCTATCCCTAAACTCTAAAAATACCCCTGTACCCCAAAACCCAAACCTAGCCCTGAACCCTATAAATACCCTTGTAACTCAAAACCCAAACCTACCCCTGAACCCTAAAAATACCCCTGTACCGCAAAACTGTACAACAAACCACTGTATACTAAGCGTCGAAATTGGAAAAACTACACCCCTGATCGCTTGACCAGTGAATTAAAGAAACTCCCTCCGCCCATAGGACAATCCTTACAAGACACTTGGAATAATTACGAATTATGGCTGAGTAAGGCATTAGACATAATCGCCCCGTGGACTTCCAAGCCCCCAGTCAGGAGAACCAAGTCTGAACCTTGGTACTCGGAAAAACTAAAAATCGCTAAAACTCACTGTAAAGCGACAGAACGCAAGTGGAGAAAAAACTACGCTCCTGAACTTAAGGAAATCTATAAACTGGAATTAAAATCATACCAGAAAATGTTAAAAGAGGAAAAAAGCACCTTCTATCAGACAAGAATTGAAGAGGCAACCAACCCCATGAAAGAACTATTCAGCATCTATAAGGAACTTACAGATACTACAAGTCTAGATATGCAGGACACATATTCAAATGACATATGTGAACAAATAGCTGATTTCTTTGTCGAAAAAGTGGAGAAAATACACGTTACTTTTCCTAAACCCTCTATATCAGGAAAGGAATCACCCCCCATACAAAAGAACACCCTCACCCGATTTACCACACCCGACAAAGAAAATCTGATCAGCATTATTAACAGTATCCACTCAGGTTCCCCTAATGATGTATGTCCTCTAGTAAAAAGTAAAGACATTATGAATAATGTTCTTATTGATCATATAAGAACTAAAAGACACACGATGTACTGTTCGCAGACTCGAACGCAAATGGCGAAAAAAATATGACGAAGAAGATCAGGTTAACTTTAAAACTGCCAGGCAGAACTACCACGCACTTATAAAAAAAACTAAAACAACGTACTTTACCAACAAAATAGAAACTTCACAGAATGACCAAAAAGAAATTTTTCGGATAGTCACAAGTTTTAGGAACCCAAAAACACTATCTCACGAGATTCCACCATCACAAAGTTTCTGCAATGATATTGCAGATTACTTTGAACAAAAAATTGCAAATATTACCAAAAATTTCCCGGCAATTATGGATAACAAAGATCATAATCTGCAGGAAAATAACCATGGGATAACTGTTAGATGGAATACTTTTGACGTGATTGAGGAAGCAGACACTTCGAAAGCTTTATCAAAAATCAAATCTGGATCGCCACTTGATCCCTGTCCCCCTTCACTAATCCAGGCTATTAAAGAGGACGTATGCCCTATGATAAATGACATCATCAACGCCTCACTGCAATCTGGAGAAGTCCCCAATGCGTGGAAAACAGCTATTGTAAAGCCATTACAAAAAAAGACATTACATAACCCATCTGTCTTAACTAACTTACGACCGATCTCCCAACTCCCTGCATTGTGCAAATGCACTGAAACCCTGGTCAATAGACAGTTAACAACGTTCCTGGAAACCAATAACATCTTACACCCAAACCAGGCGGGTTTCAGAGCTAAACACTCCACTGAATCAGCTCTATTATTTACAACAGAAACCATAAGAACTGCACTAGACCAGGGGGGCAGGGCCGTCCTTGTCCTCCTTGACTTATCAGCAGCATTCGACACGGTGTCCCATACCATATTATTACATCGTCTAGCAGAGGCAGGTATAGGGGGCACCGTGTTGAACTGGTTTACAAATTTTTTGTTAAACAGAAAACAAATCGTCAGGTTAGGACAATTCTACTCAAAGGAGAAGGAGATTGGCTCAGGGGTGCCTCAGGGCTCCAGTCTGAGCCCCACCTTATTTAATTTGTATATGGCTCCTCTGATCAGTCTTATTGCGTCTTTCAATGTGAATACAGTTGCATACGCCGATGACACCCAACTGGTCCTGATTCTGGACAAAGATATAGCTAAAGCAGAACGAGACCTAAAAGAGTGTCTAACGGCAACCTTTAAGTGGATGCATGAAAACCATCTGAAATGCAACTCTGCAAAGACTGAGATCATACCATTTGGAAAAAACAACTTATTTTCCCCACTCACCTGCTGGCCACCCGATGCAGAAGCCCCCCCAGATACCATCAATGCCACTCGTAATTTGGGCATAAAATTTGATAATTTGCTCTCTTTCAAGCAACAATCTAAAGAAATAGCAGCTACTTGTTTTAACACCATGAAGGGGCTACGCAAATTCTTTGACTATCTACCATTGCCCGCTCGCCGAACAGTAGCAGTTGCCTTAATAACATCCAAAATTGACTACTGTAATAGTCTGTATGCTGGAGTTACAAAATCCACCTTACATAAATTACAGACTATTCAGAATGCGGCAGCGAGATTGGTCCTAAGGCTGCCTAGAAGATCATCAGCATCAGCGGCCCTAAATAAGCTGCATTGGCTTCCTATTCAGAAGCGGATCCTATTTAAGATCATTGTGATTACATTTAGGTGTTTTCACAAACGAGGCCCAAAATACCTAAATGATAGATTCCATAGGTATTATCCCTCAAGAGAACTCAGATCAGCTACAGCCAATCTGATTATTGTCCCCAAATTTAAACTCACCACCAAGGGAGGAAAATCACTGGCAGTTCTGGGGGCCAAAGCCTGGAACACACTCCCTACAGATCTCCGTCTAATAACATCAGAACAGACCTTCAAAAAATCTTTAAAAACTTGGATATACGGACTCCCAGAATCCAAATGCAAAATTTTGGTCTGATTATACTCATATGTTCCAAACACAGTCGAAACATCTTACTACGGGTCAGCAATGAAAAATAAAGCGCCAAGATGCTCCATGGAGTGATAGAGCGCTATATAAAAACCACAAAACATCAAACATCAAACATAAGACACATCATCACCCTGTCCTTCCAAGAGTGCTATGTACCAGAGGCTTGGAAGACAGCACAAGTCATTCCTCTAAAAAAAAAAACTAACATTCCGATCACCCAATATCAAAATCTCAGGCCTATCTCCCTCTTGCCGCAATGCGCCAAAATTATAGAAAAAATAGTCAACAAACAACTGATGGCTTTTTTAGAAGCAGAAAATGTACTCCATCCCACTCAATCAGGTTTTAGACCTGGCTATTCCACGGAATCAGCTGTTCTATATTCCACGGAATGTATTCGCAAGATGGTGGACGAGGGTGAGACAGCAGCGTTGGTCATGCTAGATTTAAGCGCAGCTTTTGACACTGTGCTACATGCCACGCTGCTGTCCCGACTTTCGGATATTGGAGTGAAGGATCATGCACTGGCTTGGTTCAGATCTTTTCTCACCAAAAGATCATTTCAGATACATTGCCCACCCTTTAAGTCATCCTCTCGCGACGTGAGCTATGGGGTTCCACAGGGCTCTAGTTTGAGCCCCACCTTGTTTAACATCTATATGGAGCCCCTAGCTCGAGTCGTAGAGAACTTTGGGGTGGGTATTGTTAGCTAGGCTGACGACACCCAGCTCATGTTTAAGCTTACTCCAGATAGCGAGAAATTTGCCACCAATTTCTCTGGCTGCATGGCTGTTGTCGCCACTTGGATGGATAACAACTGCCTCCGTTTAAATGGAGATAAAACGGAGGTGTTGGTGGTAGGGAACAAAACTTCAATATGGTCCCAGGCTTGGTGGCCTACTACTCTGGGTGACTTCCCCCACCCAGTAGAAAAAGTCAAAAACCTAGGGATTATGATTGACTCGGATCTTTCGGGAAAATCCCAAGTCAACAAAATAATAGGTAAATGCATGGGCACGCTAAAAATCTTGCGAAAAATCATCGACCTCATCCCTACTAAAGGAAGAAAAACTATTGTGCATGCACTTATAACACCCCACTTGGACTACGGAAACGTTCTCCTATTAGGCCTGAACCAAAAGCAATTGCACCAGCTTCAATGCATTCAAAATGCTGCCGCCCGCATGGTACTGGGTCTACCAAGAAGAACATCTTCCAAAGCGGCCTTGTCCAAACTGCACTGGCTCCCTGTTAGGGAAAGAATTAGATTTAAAAGCCTTTGCTCTGCCCATAAGATTGCCCACAACAAAGGACCTACCTATCTAAGACATCTTCTCACTATCCATCGCCCAACCAGAGACCTTAGATCCTCGGGAATGTCACAATTCAAACTTCCCCGTATCCATAGAGCGAAAATGGGTGGTCGCTCCTTTCGCTACCTTGGAGTAAAACATTGGAATGCCCTCCCTGTTCATTTGAGAATGGAACCTTCAGAAACTCTTTTTAGAGCCAAACTAAAAACTCACCTCTTTCCCCAATAATACTTCTCTGCACTTTTTCTTTCTGCTTTTCCGCTGTGAGTTTTGTCGGCAGTCAGCGCGGGGATACACAGTGGTGCAGCCATGCGCTCTATAAATGTTTTATTATTATTATTATTATTAAAACCCAAACCTAGCCCTGAACCCTAAAAATACCACTGTACTCCAAAACCACCCCTGAACCCTAAAATACCCCTGTACCCCAAAACCCAAACCTAGCCCTGAACCCTTAAAATACCCCATTACCCCAAAACCCAAACCTACCCCTGAACCCTAAAAATACCCCTGTACCCCAAAACCCAAACCTAGCCCTGAACCCTAAAAATAACCCTGTACCCCAAAACCCAAACATACCCCTGAACCCTAAAATATCCCTGCACCCCAAAGCCCAAACCTAGCCCTGAACCCTAAAAATACCCCTGTACCCCAAAACCCAAACCTAGCCCTGAACCCTTAAAATACCCCTGTACCCCAAAACCCAAACCTACCCCTGAACCCTAAAAATACCCCTATACCCCAAAACCCAAACCTAGCCCTGAACCCTAAAAATATCCCTGTACCCCAAAACGCATACCTATCCCTAAACCTTAAAACTACCCATGTACCCCATAACCCAAAACTATATCTGAACCCTTAAAATACCCAAACACCCCAAAACATATACCTCAGTACCCCAAAACATATACCCCTATACCCATACTTACCTTATCCAAACATTAAACAAAAAAACATGCTTTTACCATTCATGCATTTACAACGAATTTTGTTGTAAATGTATGCGTGGTAAAAGCATATAAAATGTAATGCCATGTGTTATAATGGCATTGCGGAGTCATGGTACTTTCGTAATGAAAGTATGCGGAGTGATGGTATGCGAAAAGAAAGTTGCGGAATAATGGGTGTTAGCCCTCCCCCGGTAAGTACATTGGTGGCACGGCGGCCCACATCTCCAGCAACATACTCATATTTTTTCACCACCCATTTGAAAAATGCACAGGTCTCTCTCATTGATGGCCAGCACCGACATACACTTTTAGACACACCTCCCGTCACAAGTTCTAGAATTGCGAACTTTAGAGCTGGGGAGCTACGTTCAAATCTCGGCATCGGCTCAACATCCTGTGATTCCTGGCAAATCGCTTTGTCTCCCCGTGCCTGCCTACCACAAATGAATGTGTTCTTCTGTAATGTAAATTGTGCTCATGCCATGTTGTCGAGTTCGCGCTATATAATATTGCAAGGAAAAATAAAGTAGGGAAACTCGAGTTTACACACTACTGAACGCGCACTCTTATGTGCATCATCAGTGCACTGTGAATCAGAGCGTTTCACAGGCCTGTCACAGATAAGAAATACTATCAAAACGAAATCCCACAAAACAATATACTCCTGGCCGGCAGCAATTCATACCCGGACAACGTTGGGACGGGCTGCTAGTAAGAGATATGGCGGGCCGGGTAAGAAAGTCACACAATGATCATATGCCCCAGGAGAAATCTTTCTAGGTGTTTGGGTCATTGTCATGCTGTTCTTCAACAGCAAATTATTTGAATCAGTACCTTCAGTAAACCCACAACAGCAACAGAACCAGTGAAGGTGGAGAAATCCCCACAAGCCTGGCAGGGATTTCTAAATCTGGTGGGCTGTCACCCAACAGAACTTTCACTAACTTGATAGGCCAGCAGGCCACTTACCACACTCTAAATAAGGGACTAAGGGGCATATTATCAAGGGCTGGTGATAGAATTATCGCCGCTTTAGCGTTGGTTTCTGGACAAAAAGCGGCGATAATTCTATTGCAATATCATCAAGGACACGCTAGCTCGTGTTTCCTTGACTTAGCGCCCGTTTCCAGCACGCCTAACTTCACATCGCTAATGAGATGTAAAGTAGGTGTGCCTGACAAAACTTCATGACAAAATATCGCAAAGGAAGCTTCGCGATATTTACAGCAATGGCCCGGCCGGCGTAGAGATAAAAGAAATTGCTCTAACTGGCATTTATCGCTGGATTTTAACGTCTGCTAAAATCAAGACTTATGTATACATGACATTGGGGATGGATTATGCTGATACGACCAAAGGGTCGTATCAGCAAGGTTATCGCCACTTTGCTTGCAACATCGCTGGTTTTCCAGCGATGTTTGCCCATTTCCCCCGATATCGCTGGAATATTAATCGCCATTGTGCTAAGCGTTGTTAATACAGCGCTAGCATGGCGACATATTCCAGCGATACATGTCTCATATTGTGTGCTAATCCCACCCTGCACCCTTTAAATACCCCTGCACCCCATAATCATAACCCACCCTTACTCCTTAAAATACCCCAACACCCTTAAACACTAACCCATCTTAACCCTATAAATATACCCTGTACCCCAAAACCCAAACCTATCCCTAAACTCTAAAAATACCCCTGTACCCCAAAACCCAAACTTAGCCCTGAACCCTATAAATACCCTTGTAACTCAAAACCCAAACCTACCCCTGAACCCTAAAAATATCCCTGTACCCCAAAACCCAAACCTAGCCCTGAACCCTAAAAATACCACTGTACTCCAAAACCACCCCTGAACCCTAAAATACCCCCGTACCCCAAAACCCAAACCTAGCCCTGAACCCTTAAAATACCCCATTACCCCAAAACCCAAACCTACCCCTGAACCCTAAAAATACCCCTGTACCCCAAAACCCAAACCTAGCCCTGAACCCTAAAAATAACCCTGTACCCCAAAACCCAAACCTACCCCTGAACCCTAAAATATCCCTGCACCCCAAAGCCCAAACCTAGCCCTGAACTCTAAAAATACCCCTGTACCCCAAAACCCAAACCTAGCCCTCAACCCTTAAAATACCCCTGTACCCCAAAACCCAAACCTACCCCTGAACCCTAAAAATACCCCTATACCCCAAAACCCAAACCTAGCCCTGAACCCTAAAAATATCCCTGTACCCCAAAACGCATACCTATCCCTAAACCTTAAAACTACCCCTGTACCCCATAACCCAAAACTATATCTGAACCCTTAAAATACCCAAACACCCCAAAACATATACCTCAGTACCCCAAAACATATACCCCTATACCCATACTTACCTTATCCAAACATTAAACAAAAAAACATGCTTTTACCATTCATGCATTTACAACGAATTTTGTTGTAAATGTATGCGTGGTAAAAGCATATAAAATGTAATGCCATGTGTTATAATGGCATTGCGGAGTCATGGTACTTTCGTAATGAAAGTATGCGAAGTGATGGTATGCGAAAAGAAAGTTGCGGAATAATGGGTGTTAGCCCTCCCCCGGTAAGTACATTGGTGGCACGGCGGCCCACATCTCCAGCAACATACTCATATTTTTTCACCACCCATTTGAAAAATGCACAGGTCTCTCTCATTGATGGCCAGCACCGACATACACTTTTAGACACACCTCCCGCCACAAGTTCTAGAATTGCGAACTTTAGAGCTGGGGAGCTACGTTCAAATCTCAGCATCGGCTCAACATCCTGTGATTCCTGGCAAATCGCTTTGTCTCCCCGTGCCTACCACAAATGAATGTGTTCTTCTTTAATGTAAATTGTGCTCATGCCATGTTGTCGAGTTCGCGCTATATAATATTGCAAGGAAAAATAAAGTAGGGAAACTCGAGTTTACACACTACTGAACGCGCACTCTTATGTGCATCAGCAGTGCACTGTGAATCAGAGCGTTTCACAGGCCTGTCACAGATAAGAAATGCTATCAAAACGAAATCCCACAAAACAATATACTACTGGCCGGCAGCAATTCATACCCGGACAACGTTGGGACGGGCTGCTAGTAAGAGATATGGCGGGCCGGGTAAGAAAGTCACACAATGATCATATGCCCCAGGAGAAATCTTTCTACGTGTTTGGGTCATTGTCATGCTGTTCTTCAACAGCAAATTATTTGAATCAGTACCTTCAGTAAACCCACAACAGCAACAGAACCAGTGAAGGTGGAGAAATCCCCACAAGCCTGGCAGGGATTTCTAAATCTGGAGGGCTGTCAGCCAACAGAACTTTCACTAACTTGATAGGCCAGCAGGCCACTTACCACACTCTAAATAAGGGACTAAGGGGCATATTATCAAGGGCTGGTGATAGAATTATCGCCGCTTTAGCGTCGGTTTCTGGGCAAAAAGCGGCGATAATTATATTGCAATATCATCAAGGACACGCTAGCTCGTGTTTCCTTGACTTAGCGCCCGTTTCCAGCACGCCTAACTTCGCATTGCTAATGAGATGTAAAGTAGGCGTGCCTGACAAAACTTCATGACAAAATATCGCAAAGGAAGCTTCGCGATATTTATAACAATGGCCCGGCCGGCGTAGAGATAAAAGAAATTGCTCTAACTGGCCATTATCGCTGGATTTTAACGTCTGCTAAAATCAAGACTTATGTATACATGACATTGGGGATGGATTATGCTGATACAACCAAAGGGTCGTATCAGCAAGGTTATCGCCACTTTGCTTGCAACATCGCTGGTTTTCCAGCGATGTTTGCCCATTTCCCCCGATACCGCTGGAATATTAATCGCCATTGTGCTAAGCGTTGTTAATACAGCGCTAGCATGGCGACATATTCCAGCGATACCCGGCGATAGGAAAATTCGCGGTAAGCGCGGCCAGTGATAATTATCGCTTCCGCTTGATAACATGCCCCTAAGTGATTTGTCCAGAATCACAATATGTTCAATCAAGTGCTCCAAATTTTTCCAAACTTTGTTTCATAAAGCTTCCCAATTGTTGCAAATTGATAGGGAGAAGAAGAGAACATAATCTGTAAAAACGAATTTTCTTTGTAACCCCCCTTCCTAAAAAAATAAGCCACTGTTTATTGATAAAATTGTCAACTGAAAAAGATTTTGTGGGAATTATTTTTGCAAAGAACGTTTTGCAAAGTTGGAAGTCTCTGCCTTCTTTGGGAAATGCGACATTAGTCACCTTCACAAAACCTTCCAAGTTTAATTTAAATTCTGTAGTTCAGATTGGACAATGGTACTAATTACTGTTACTGAGGATTTGCTTTCACGCTCGCACTCTTAAAATGATGCGTAAACTGTAGCGGGGAATGCTAATTTGGAACACAGAGTACTTGTCAAAGGCAAATATGGCCTATAAACAGATGCAGCCAGGGATATTTGGTGTCTAAGCGTTATAGATCCGACCTGTCACTTACTTGCCTCTCTCCACCTAGGTGCCCTATGACCTGAGACTGAAAGATAAGCCTGGAGTGTACTTTGGAGCTCGTTCTGACTAGACGACATCACAGCTCTGTGTGTCTAGCAGCCGTGACTTGATATCCAAGGCCAAACTAACTCCGGCAGACCGCTCCAACAGATGACACCCCGTCTCCCACACGAGGCAGGTGCTGCTGCAGAACCCGCATGTGTTCAATGACCACCGCCCTCGGAGCGAAACCGACTCTTAAATGCTCACCTAAACCATTGACGTTAATTCAACACTGATCAGTTGCACCATGCTGATCATTCATATTATCAAAGTGCAGTTAAGTGACTTTAAATTGTCTCTTATTATGTGATGAATAGTGTGTTTATGTGCCGGCCTCGCTAAGGGAAATGCCATCATGCCTGGTCGGAGGAGGCATTTTCCTCACCAAGGGGAGGTATGTTCAGCACAGATGAATTTAATAAAAAAACTCTCTGTCAGGGCAGGGAGTGACATCATCACAAATCTAGTAGCGTGGGAAGGGTGTGGAGTGGGTCTCCTCTGAAGGGAATAGAGGCTCCGGACCTCTGTGCCCTGCAGGACCAGCTGCCAAACCAGAATCTTAATGAACAATTTCTTTAGAAGCCTGTCTTGTATGGAGGGGGCCCTCCTCTTCAAACACCAAATGTGTACTTCAGATGTCATCGGACCAGTGGCGATGTACCCTAGAGGTGGGCATCACGGGCAGTACATCAGCGATGAGAGTTGGCACGCTTCAGTGGCAGGACCATACCACCCTTTATGTAGGGAGGGTGTCCTAAACTACTTCCATTTCCATGATGGTAGTCAAGTAGTAGTCAGTGTTTTGAGTGACATTACAGATCCTTTGTTTAGATTCTGACTCAGAGTACACCTAGAAAATATCTTTTATTTCCTGAAACAGACACCGAGTATTATACGTTAGCTGTTCTAAACCACCCCTTGTGGTGTCCTCCCCTTCAACCTTCTGTGACTCTAGATGTAACATCTCGAAAATATATTCTCTGGAATTAAAAGTAAAAACTTAGGGTTTTCAGCTAACTGCAACTCTCCATTGGCAAGCGCTGGGTCAATGTGCCCTCCCCCCTTCTCCTTCTTTACACACACAAATCCAGTTTTCACCCCTTACTCTGATTATGTTCGGTCTTGCTAGCTGCCTGCCTCAGGCACCAGTCACATGTCAGAGCTCAGGTCCTAAAGCCATAATTGTGTTTATTAAATAAAAAAGATAAGCGCAACAGGTATGCAACCAAGACAGGGACATCTTAAGGATTTTGGGGGCCCTGGGCCAAACCTATGTTGGGGTCCCTGATCGGAACAGCTTTGAATTTATGATCCAGTTTCAGCTCTTTATGCCCCCTTTGGCCAGGTCACTGATGGTGCAAAGCACACTCGTCTTCATTCTAAATGTGTATACATATAATATTCAGGGATAGTGATGTGTTTTTTCAATGGTGTAACACAGCGGCATCTCACTAACATTACTGCTAATAATCTCTGTGACACACTCCCATTTATCATATGTGAGGTCCTATTTTGATGTATTTTTGCATACGAGGATGGAGAAATACCCGCGCTACTTCCAGGAGTTATCATACCTGTCTTCACTGTGATGTGCCCCAGTGCAATACACGGGACTCAGGGAAACTGAAAAATATCAATAAGAATACTGCATTTAGAAGTCGACTCTTTACAAGATTTAATCGACCTATTCGTGTTCTATTGGTTGGATTTCTTTCCTCTACGCACTACGCCCATTAACACTGTCACAATATATCAATAGCCAAAGTTGTTTGGTTTCATCCCACAACGTGATACATCCACTAAGACTTTCATAATCTATCTATAGCCTAAGAGGCACATTTTAAAATGTGTATTCACCTTGGGACAATCTTCTTCACTTATGATAATGGAACGCAAACTTTGAGGGAGTGAGGCGATAGATACAAGCCGTTTCTTATATTATTTCACTTGCCCTGATGAAGCTCCCGGTATGGGAATGAAACACATTTGCTGGAGTGTCTATGTTTGATGGTTTTGACACAAATTTGTAATAAATATAAAACTTTCTCACCTAAATCTGACTATTGGACTTTGTGAGCTGCGCACCCCCATTTGAGCATAAAAACGCTTGTCCACATTCTAAATGTGTATACATCTAATATGAAGTGATGTGTGTTTTCAATAGTGTAACACAGCAGCAGCTCACTAATATTACTGCCAATAATCTCTGTGACACACTCCCATTTATCATATGTGAGGTCCTATTTTGGTGTAAAACAACTTTTATGGATGCAAGAATCAGAAAAAAAATTCTGCAAAATACATGGAAAAGATTCACACACATCACCCACACTAAAAATAAATTACAAGAAAATGATGTTTAAAACCATCTGTTTAAGAATTATTCAAGGTCATCAGCGCAAGACTCTGCAGAACTTAGCTTGCTCTATCAGCCCCCGCCCCCCCCCCCCACCCCCCCAAAGGCTGGGACCCAAGGCCAGAGCCCACTTTGCCCCTGCCTTCAACCCCCACTGAACAGGGACCGGACAAAGCTGCGGTAGTGGTTGGTCTCTAGAGGTCTGGCATAAGTCTTTAGGACTCAGATGATGACATCACATGAAACCCTAAGTTACTCACTTTTATAACGCTGCAGCTCACTTGCCTCAGCGTGCACCAGGAGCGACAGTGCCGGGTTACCGAGCATACACGAGTGTACGTCGACTATTGTGTACGTGGAACAGATTGCATTGGGCTAAAACGATTTCAGCCCCACCACCACCCCGTCGCCTTCTTCACCCCGGGCTACAGACAGGCTGCAACTTCTCCTTGAGGGCATGAACGTACCCTCAATTTGATCGCCGTGCAAGGAATGTGACAGTAGGGTGTCCAACAGCGGAACAACAGGGGATGGCAAGGGTGGAGGATTCTAGAAACATGTTTCTATTCCCAGAATTCCTGCTGTCGCTGGAGCCCACCATTCATGGGCTTCAATTAGTCAGTGGCGCCAGCAAGATTAGTAAATGAGCACCTATTTCAGGTGAACACCAGGAGACCACTAACCTGTGGAAAAGTAAATTTTGCCATGTTCTGTGTCCCTACGTGTTCCCCATGTTATGTTGTATGTGCATGATTAATATGCATATGTATTCCCCATGAGCGATTAAAGACGCAATTACAGTTGTGTCCATCTCTAGTATGCCAGTTTCCAGTTCTCGTGAAAGCTACGAGTATTAGGCCTATGTAAAGCTATGTTGCCACGTTTCACAGTGTGCACGTTAAATTCAGTAAAAGTCCCCGTTTCTAGGCCTCAAAAGGGCCCGGACCCAGATTCAGCTCCTGTCTCCTGAACCCTCGCTGAGGAGCGATACAGCCCCCACCTGTATCCCTGACCCTTCACTTACTTCCTGCCTCACAGTGCCCGGCTCGGCCTGGCTCTGCCTGCCAGTCTGCCAAGAGTATGTTATGATTCTAGTTATCAGTCCAGCTCTCCTTCCCTGCATTCCTAAGCTACTGAATCGCATCAATAGTTTCAGTCATCGTCTAGCCTTTACGTCTCCATGTAAGAGAAATACTGTATTTATGGTCATTTAATATTCCTCAACACACACTACATGTAGAATAATGCATGCACCAGTCTTAGTGTCTGTTAGCCTTTGCCCTGATAACTTTTGGATTCTATCAACATGTTCTCTAAACATCAGATACTAGATAGTGTTTAGGTACATGTCGCTCTGACTCTCCAGACTTTCGTCTCTCCTTCTAGCTCAGAAGTCATAGCCCCCAGCTTCTCCCTAGTAACACGTCATTGCCAGCTTGCGCGCACCACTAGGTTAGAGGTCCCGGCTCCTTAGGTAGCCCCCTCCATGTTTCCGCCCCATTTGTGACATATTCCGTTACGTTTACATCACATGTCTATGTATACGCCCTGTTCACGCCTCTTGTTACACCTACTTTCTGCCTTATCTTTCGCGACTGCTACAGGCCCTGCCCACTGCTACGCCTATTGTATTGAATACCATGTATTTTGTTTAAGTATATATACTTGTGCACTGTTATTAAAAAAGCCCCATTCCTTTGTCCCTGCCCCGTGCAGCTCTGCCATCCTATTTCCGTGCAGGTTGTCCTGTTCCTGTCCTTTATGCTGTATTAAACCTGCCAACTCCAGCTACCTCGAATCTTGACTCTTATTTATTGAGCTATCTGTTATTATATATCCAGTCAAAAATAGAGGTATTATTTATTTATTTACCACATAATGGCGCCCGAATAGGGACTTGCCCTTTCCCCACGCGCCGGTGAAGCCACGCAGGCCCCCTGATCCTCTGCAGCCGTGACGGAACCATACCGTGCACGTGCAGATATTTCTGCTTCAAGTATCCCTCAGGCCCACGGAGGAAACGGAGGTTGCGGTCCAGCATCCAGACGAGGCGGTGGAGGAACGCGGCGAGTCCCGACCAGAGCCCAAGCCGAGAGTCCAAGGTCCGAGGTATCCGGAGGCCCACCCGTAACAGAAGTCCGAAGTTCGTCCGTCCGTCGTCGTTGCAGTCCAGTCCAGTCCGAGGCCTTCCGTTCTTGCTGCCCGGTGAGTACCGTTGCTGGGGTAGTATCTAGACAGGGTCAATTGCATTGTCTCTGGTCCGTGGGTTTGGGTACACAGATCCAACACGAAGTGTTCACTTAGGTGGATGCGGGTCCTGACGTGTCTCTTTATGAGACCGGTAAGTTTCGTACTGTTTTAGCAGTGCATCTAGTTTCTGTTCTAGTCCGTTCTGTTCTCGAGAAATTCATGTATTCTGTTTTCAGTATTCCAGGTAGTATTTTGTCAGAACTGTTATTTTAAATGTCATTCATGTATTTCAATGTCGTGGTATGAAAGTGGTGTATCCTCAGTAATTATCGTGTTCATTGTGCATTGTATTGTGTCTAGACTACAGTTCAGTCATGCCATTGTTTTCCAAGTTACGTCAGTTAAAAACTAGAAAAGGTCTGTTAGAAGAAGCAGTTCCTGTCCCGCCTAGGGACAGTCCAGGTCATTTTATGTATCAAAAGCATGGCATAAGTGCCATATTGTATCTAGATTTGTGGGTGGAGTACACCAAACAGTTAGAAGAGAAATATAGATGGCCCGTGTCAGGTACATGGGATGCCGAGTGTATCATGCGAGTAGAAGAAGCATTATGGAAAAAGAAAGCCAGACAGTCCCAGAAAGATGCCATCGAGTTATGGCGCAAAGAATCTCATAAAAGAACCGAAAAAGAAATCAGAAAGTCAGAATTAAGTAGGGAATCCTCAGAAACAGCCCAAGAAAGAGAATTAATCGAAATAGGTGAACGAGTTAAAGCCGAACAGTCAGACAGACAGAGAAATGCCCTTATTAAGGGTATGTACCCTCTTCTTGCCGAGGGCTTGCCAAAAGCAACCCCGGAAGCATCCAGTAATTTTCCGCCACCTTTGGTTCCGACCAAGCTACGTCACAAACCGACCGCAGCTGATATTTTTCTCTCGTCCTATTTGGACGACACAGTCCCAGAATATGCAAATCCTGTTCCGCCAGCTCCTGTAAATAATGTAATTCATGGTCCTCCAGTCACCGGGGCACCTGTTGCAATACCTGTTACGGTACCCCCGGTCCAGCCCGTAGTACAAATTCCCGCCACATCAGTCACTCTGCCAGCACGAAGAGTATCAGTCGACAATTCCAGCTTAGGGGCCGCGGGAGGAGGTCCTCCTGGTACCCCGCCGCCACACAAACATGTAACGTCAGTCGAGTTACATGAACGTGCGTTACAGCGCACGCCCAAACATCAGTCTGTTGCAGATATCAGACGAGCTCTTACCGAATGCCGTTATGATCCGGTCCCAGGTGATGATAGTATGGTTATATATTCATTACGTGTAAGGCGGGTGACCGAGTATTTGGACACCCTACCGAATATGAAAGAAGATCTAGACAGAATGTATCGTTTCATTCGTACAGGACAAGATCCAGAAAGTATTGGTGAAGTCATGTCTCTCAGGAAAGCTGAGATCCAGTTCATGTTATTAAAGTTTCTGATCAATTGTTTAATACGGGAACAAGATTCCCCGACTAAAGATCCGACCGAAATGAAAGTTCTGACAAGGTGGAGTGATAATATAGCCGAGGGTAAGCACAAGACACTCAATAGTATAGAGAGTATGTACAAGAAAATACGTAAAGAAATAATAAGGTTACACGAACAACGCAAAGAAGCTCTAGGAAGCGAGAAAGAAAATGACTCTTCTACTGAAGAGGTGGAAGACGAGAATACCGCCAGAATAGCGTATGTAGGTAAATCTAGATTTCCAGACCGACAGTCACGCCTAGAACGCAAGGAAGTCTTTCATCTTCCAGCACCAGAACAAGGTTCTCTAGAACAAGTATTTCAAGCTACCGATCACATTCTGAAATCCCGAATCGGTTATAGTGAATTAAGTACCATGCATGAACAAGAACTAGCCCGATCAGCAGTTCGATGGACTACTGATTCTACCACTTTTCCAGACGAAATAGTGGCACAAATGTTTCTGAAACTGCCCCCAGCCGAGCAGCGACTGGTGGGTATGTATATGATCCAGCACCTCATTACGCTGTATGAGGGTCAACATTCTGATCCAGGTCCGTTACATGATATCCTGAACGAGTTACTCCAGTATAGATGGAAAGGTTTAGGTACCGATTTAATTAGTGTCATTCTAGAACAGCGCCATAAATATATAACGTTTCTGAACCCACATTTTGTTCATGTCCCACCTCCAGAAAGTAAACCGTTTTACATAGATAGACAGCATCCGTTACGAGAAGTACACCCAGTTAGGACAGCGGGTGGTGAAATGCAACGAGTATTTGTTTACACCCCAGTTACAAAGATGGAACTCTTAGAGATGAAGAAATTAATTCCCTGTCACGACAAAGATCCAGCAGGGTTCCACCGTGAATTAAAAGACATGCTCCGTATGGGAGAATACACGTATCCAGATATTATTAAAATGTTCAAAGTCCTGTTGCCTGCGGGCATATACGAAAAACTCAAGGAAAAGGATTGGGAGGTGGGAGAGAAAAAGATCGATTGGACAGCTCTAGAAGCTGAAGATAAGATACGAGTACCAGGTACCGGTCTTGGAGATAAATGTAAAGAATTACCAGAATTATTGATACAGGTTTTGCCTAGGTTATTAGCCACTAAAAAGGAAGACTGGGATGCAATCTCAGCCTGTAAACAGAAACAAGACGAAGACACTAGTGATTTTTATTCTAGATTTGAGAAATGTTTTATAATAAACAGTGGTTTAAAGACGAGTAGCGAGTCATACCCTCATCTTTTTGTTACTAAACTAGTCGAGAATTCAAGCCCACAAGTTAAAAATCGAGTTTTGAAAGTCGAGAGTACCTGGCAAGCTAATACTCCGTCCCAAATGTTACAGATGCTCCAGTATCACCAGAATAGAATCAGGGAAGAGCAAGAACACGAAAGGAAACGTATGAAAGACACGAAAATGAAAGTATTAGTTGCACAATCTGTTCCACAAGACAGTCAGAAGAGGGGTCCGAATCAAGCCAGTCATCCTGCAGCTCCCGTTAAAGGGACATGCAATTATTGTAAACAGCCAGGTCATTTTATAAACGAGTGTGCAGTTCTGAAACACAATATAGCCACTGGTAAAACTAAAGAAAGACCACGTCCGCCTAGACAAGAACAAGTTTCACAGACTTCTCAGCCACAGAATGCACAACAGACAGTTCCAGCACCGCAGCCTATTGCTGCGACACAGCATGTTACACAGCAGATGTACCAGTATGCACAGACAGAGTATCCAGAGTATCAAGCGTATTCATGAAACAGCCTAGAGAGGGAGGTAGGCTTGCCTCTCATCGAGATTCCTGTAGATCAAGAAGGTCCCTATGTTCACAGTCAAGTATTAGGGAAAGACAGAAAGTTTTTGATTGATACAGGGGCAAGTAGGACGACTATTAGTCATGACGAGGTTCCAGGGGCTCCGCTCTCAGGCTCTAGAAATGTTTCCCTTGGATTTTCAGGAAAGCCAATAGTTAACGAGATTTCCAAACCAGTTATTCTGGAAGTAGGTCCATTGTCCCGAACTACTGATCTATTACTTACGAAGTCATGTCCAGAAAATTTGTTAGGCATTAAGACATTGAAAGAATTAGGTGCAGTTATTTGTTGTTCCCCAGAGGGAATACGTTTGTTTTTACGTGACTTCAAGGGTCACTATGTTTTACGAGATTTTGATCCAAGATTGTCTAATGTTCCGCAGCATCTATGGGCGCAAGGTCCAACTGATGTTGGTTTTATGCAAATCACACCCCATCGTGTGACTCTCAAGCAAGGTGTAGTGTTACCACGAATCAGACAGTACAGATTGCCACCTGAGGCTGTAGCAGCCCTATCCAAAATTATTGACGAGCTCATTGCTCAAGGAGTAGTTGTAGAAACTGACTCCAATGTATGTAATTCTCCTATCATTCCAGTCATGAAACGTACTGATCCAAATGCACCCCCAGTATATCGATTAGTGATTGACCTTCGAGAACTTAATAAATGTATCATTCCCCAGTACCCAGTAGTCCCAGATATCTCATCTCTATTGACAGCTATTGATCCTGAGGCAATATTTTTCACCGTAATCGACCTCAAGAATGCATTTTTCAGTGTTCCAATTCATCCAGACAGTCAGTACCTTTTCGGTTTTTGTTTAAATGGAAGGAGCTATAAATTCACACGAGCTCCTCAAGGTTTCACAGAAAGTCCTAGTATTTACAGTCAAGCACTTAAGAGACAACTAGACAATATTCACATGCCAACTGACACTGCCCTGCTCCAGTATGTCGATGATCTACTAATCACAGCCCGTTCTGAACGTGCTTGCGAGCGAGCATCACTTACAGTTCTGTACTTCCTAGCCGAGATGGGGCACAAGGTGTCCCCTTCAAAGCTTCAATTCTGTGTCCAGCAAGTGATCTACTTAGGCCACTTACTGTCCAAGTGGGGTAGGCAGTTGACACCTGACCGTATCCAGTTAATAGCGAGTCTTCCTCAGCCCAAGACCCAGAAGGAGGTACGAGCTTTTATCGGCCTCACTTCTTATTGCAGACAATGGATTCCTCAGTATGCATTTCTAGCCAAGCCACTGATACAGTTAACGACACAGGAGGCAGCCGTATCGACTGTCCTCCCTTGGACATCTGAACATACACTTAGTTTTAATGAATTGAAGAAAGCTTTATGCCAAGCACCTGTTTTAGCTACACCGAACTACAGTAAGCCTTTTACACTTTTTGTCACAGAACGCGAAGGTACAGCATTATCTGTCCTCACACAAGATCAAGCAGGACAATACAAGCCCTGTGCTTATTTTTCGAGCACACTAGATCCAGTAGCCCAGGCTCTGCCTGCGTGCCTCAAGTCAGTTGCAGCCACAGCTCTAGCTATCAGACAAAGTGATTCCATAGTGTTAGGACATTCCCTGACAGTACAAGTTCCACACTCCGTGGAAGTTCTTTTAAACCGAACACAGACTCAGCACTTGACAATTGCACGTTTAACAGGTTATGAACTGACACTGTTCCAGCCACACATAGAAATCAGACGCTGCAACGTTCTAAATCCTGCTACACTGTTACCGTCAGTTACTTCAAATCCTACCACACATGATTGTGTGGAAGTCATTAACACTATGACTAAGCCAAGACAAGATCTGACAGACATTGCCTTACCAGATCCCGACCTGACACTTTATGTGGATGGTTCATGTATGAGAACCAGTACAGGAGAACTAGTAGCCGCGTATGCAGTGACTACTGACACTGAAGTTATTGAAACACACCGTATTGACACTCTGTCCGCTCAAGCAGCAGAGCTAGTTGCTCTGACACAAGCCTGCATACACGCCAAGAACCTGAAAGTTAATATTTACACAGATTCACGCTACGCATTTGGAGTTGTACACGACTTCGGAGTGCTCTGGCAAGAGAGAGGTTTCATGACTTCTCATGGAACCAAGATTCAGCATGGTTTCCTTATTCAAGCTCTGTTAGATGCAATACATTTACCGACATCTATCGCTATCATGAAATGCAAAGCACATACGAAAGTCACTGACATTATTTCCCAAGGTAATGATCTAGCGGATCGAACAGCCAAACTCACAGCTCAGACACCAGACATACCAGTTAACAAGACACCGACATCCACTCTAGAACAGACTACTTGTATGACAGTTAAGGACCCTACTCAAGATGTCATAGACATACAGTCACATGCTACTCCTGAAGAAATCAAGAAATGGTCCGAACAAGGAGGGGTCCAGACAGATCAGGGATGGGTGACGAAGGGAAAAGCCACATGGTTTCTCCCCGACTCTATGGTTCAAGTCATTATTAATACCGCACATAGTCCAGCACACTTAGGAGAAAAAGCCATGATAGACAGTATCCAGAACATTTGGTTTAACAAGCATTTACGAGCTGCAGCCAAGCAGAAAGTCCGTACTTGTATGATATGTTGCCAGTTCAATCCAGGTAAAAGTGTCCCGGTGGAACAAGGCGGATTCCAGCCCCCTGACCACCCTTTTGAAGTCCTCCAGATGGATTATATTCAGATGGAGCGATGTCGAGGTTTCAAGTATGTCCTTGTAGTTGTATGCGCTTTGTCCAGGTGGACAGAAGCATATCCAGTCCCAGATTACACAGCCGCGACCACTGCCAAGCAGTTGGTTCATGAATTTTTCCCCCGTTATGGACTCCCTAGGGTCGTGTACCCAGATAACGGTCAGCCATTCTCATCTGAACTCATGAAGCACGTTTCCCTTTTGTTGGGGTACCAGTGGAAGTTTCATTGTGTACGCCATCCAGAAGCAGCCGGTCTCGTAGAGAGACATAACCAGACCCTAAAAATCCGCACCGCCAAAGTTTGTAAAGAGAAAGGTGTAGACTGGCTAGTAGCTCTGCCAGTCGCTCTATTTTATATGTGCATGGTCGCACATTCCAGATCAGGTCTGTCCCCTTATGAGGTCGTATTCGGCCGCCCCCGAACATGTGGGGTACACCTAGACCCCGAAGTATTACCGATGTTTCCAGTAATATGCTGACAGATTACCTAGCTTCCTTGATGTCTGCCCTACACTCTTGTCGTTCACAGGTTGCCGCCGCATTTCCAGACAATACCGAGGTGAAACCGCATGAAATCGTTCCAGGAAGTCTAGTGCTTGTCCGGAATTTCGATCGTTCAAGTCCGCTGGAGCCTCGCTGGAAGGAGCCGAAGTTAGTCCTTCTGACCACCCGTACTGCCGTCAAGTTGGAAGGCAGGAAGGGGTGGGTGCACCTGTCGCATGTCAAGAAATTTCACGGACTCCGACTAAAAACTGTTTCCAAGAACATTTCCAAGGATTGTCAAGATTTTAAAGACTGCCAAGATACTATTATCAAGGACTGTCCCGCTAATGACTTTGATTCAAAGCCTCCCCTGTTAGAGGAAACTCCGCAACAGGAGTATAAAAAGAAGCTCCGGTCTCGTAAAATAAGTCAGCCAGTTTAATTGTCTAAGTCCCCCTCGGGTGAAACGGTTAGACAGGTTTCTGACATGTATGAGATAGACCCCCATAGTGAGAGAGTTAGTCAAAACTCTATCCGATGTATCGTTTTTCTAAGTTTTATATTGTTTTTGAGTTTAATGATTACCTGTACAAGTTATGCATTTCATTTATGTTTTCCAATTTCTCATGTAAATAAGTTTTCTAATGCTACAGTAGAGCATACGTTTAGTGATCTGCCTCCTCACGAACTATCCTATCGTCTTGCTATGCGCAACAATACCTTTATCCGTATGTTACATTATTCACACCAGACCAGCAATGCCACTAATTGTTGGGTGTGTGGTCGACTCCCCCCTTTCCAGACACCGAAGGGAGTTCTGCCACTGTTTCCTTATCCGTTTTCACATAATGGTTCGTGTGGAGCCTGGTCCACGTTAACGTCATCTTCAAATGATATGTCCCTTCTGAATAGTACATGTTTTCCAGACAAGCAAGGTCTCACCCATAGAACCGGGTTAGACCTAGAAAATGAAGTTTACAATTTGGGTAATTATTCTTCGAATTTCATGGTCCTGAATGTTCAGTCTGATCCTACTCCAGATTTACCTACTATTTCAGTACTACCAGTCAAAGGCGAATTATGTGTCCGAAATAATGGTTCCGCACATGTAGGACATAGTGATTGTACTACTACTGTCGAGTATAGTGACAGTGGGAAATCTATTTTCAAAGCCTCACGTCATTCTTATTTTGTTTGTGGTCAGACCGCATATGTTCGTCTGCCCCTCGATTGGGATGGAACATGTTACATTGCCTTCCTACTGCCACCAGTTTTCCTAGCCCCATCCGATTATCATAGAGACACACATCTAGTACACATTAGACATAGAAGGGAGATTGAGTCCCCAATTGTCGATCAAACTGAAACTACTCTAGAACAGTATACAGATTTCAATAAAGGTTTCTTCTTCTTTATAGGACCTATCCAGAATAGTAAGTTAATACGTAGATTGACCAGAACCCTTGAAGCAGTAGTGAATGAGACTACTTCTGCTCTAGGTAACTTAACCGAAGAGCAATCTGCTATGAGATTTGTCGTGCTCCAAAATCGTCTCGTTCTTGATGTCATACTGGCCGATAGAGGAGGAGCATGTAGAGTCATCGGATCTAGTTGCTGCATTTTCATTCCTAATAACGCGCCGTCTGTTTATTCAGCTATAACCAGACTTCATAAAATTGCCCATCAGTTACACCAGAATCCAGGCACCTGGACATGGTCCGGTTGGTTTTGGAGTATAATTTCTGCCTGGGGATGGAAAGTATTGTCATTTCTAGGTATTGCAGTAGCGATCATATTCAGTTGCTGCCTCTGTATACAATGTGGCCCTGCGATTTGCGGCATTTGTGCTACCTCTTGTGTTCCTAGTCCCAAGTCCCGTCCTAAGTCCCGTTCCAAGGCAATTCGAGACGAGCAAATGATACTGTATGAAATGATAGATGGTATCATGAATATTGATGTTTCCTGATGGAAACGTAGTGACAAGGAGGGAATGTGGAAAAGTAAATTTTGCCATGTTCTGTGTCCCTACGTGTTCCCCATGTTATGTTGTATGTGCATGATTAATATGCATATGTATTCCCCATGAGCGATTAAAGACGCAATTACAGTTGTGTCCATCTCTAGTATGCCAGTTTCCAGTTCTCGTGAAAGCTACGAGTATTAGGCCTATGTAAAGCTATGTTGCCACGTTTCACAGTGTGCACGTTAAATTCAGTAAAAGTCCCCGTTTCTAGGCCTCAAAAGGGCCCGGACCCAGATTCAGCTCCTGTCTCCTGAACCCTCGCTGAGGAGCGATACAGCCCCCACCTGTATCCCTGACCCTTCACTTACTTCCTGCCTCACAGTGCCCGGCTCGGCCTGGCTCTGCCTGCCAGTCTGCCAAGAGTATGTTATGATTCTAGTTATCAGTCCAGCTCTCCTTCCCTGCATTCCTAAGCTACTGAATCGCATCAATAGTTTCAGTCATCGTCTAGCCTTTACGTCTCCATGTAAGAGAAATACTGTATTTATGGTCATTTAATATTCCTCAACACACACTACATGTAGAATAATGCATGCACCAGTCTTAGTGTCTGTTAGCCTTTGCCCTGATAACTTTTGGATTCTATCAACATGTTCTCTAAACATCAGATACTAGATAGTGTTTAGGTACATGTCGCTCTGACTCTCCAGACTTTCGTCTCTCCTTCTAGCTCAGAAGTCATAGCCCCCAGCTTCTCCCTAGTAACACGTCATTGCCAGCTTGCGCGCACCACTAGGTTAGAGGTCCCGGCTCCTTAGGTAGCCCCCTCCATGTTTCCGCCCCATTTGTGACATATTCCGTTACGTTTACATCACATGTCTATGTATACGCCCTGTTCACGCCTCTTGTTACACCTACTTTCTGCCTTATCTTTCGCGACTGCTACAGGCCCTGCCCACTGCTACGCCTATTGTATTGAATACCATGTATTTTGTTTAAGTATATATACTTGTGCACTGTTATTAAAAAAGCCCCATTCCTTTGTCCCTGCCCCGTGCAGCGCTGCCATCCTATTTCCGTGCAGGTTGTCCTGTTCCTGTCCTTTATGCTGTATTAAACCTGCCAACTCCAGCTACCTCGAATCTTGACTCTTATTTATTGAGCTATCTGTTATTATATATCCAGTCAAAAATAGAGGTATTATTTATTTATTTACCACAAACCAGCTGAGCAACCAAAGCTGGTGACCTGACTGGAGGGGCTGGAAATCTGCAACGCTGCTTCTTTGAAGTAGGAGCTGCCTCTACCCACACCAGAGAACGACATTTTCTAAAGTGCAGCGCGAGGCCAAACGTTGATCCGTTGGGGCAGAGAAACAGAATGAGGAGGTGAGGAGTAGGAGTGAGAGTCCAGCAGAGCCTGGCGGCCCTCCGAGGGTCAGACGGGGCATGCTGCGCACTGCGCAGCACCAGTGAGGGAGCTGAGGCCTAGAGCGAGTGCAGCCCGATGTTTCTAAGTTTAAGCAGGTGTACTTGTTATAGCATATCAGGCATTATTGTGCAAGTCTCTTAAACTTGGCAATAAAATCAGTTCTGTCTGTAATTTAAAATGTGGATTGTCTCAAAATACAAGGCTAAGGGGTGGGTGGGGGGAAAAGGCACAGGCTGGAGACCGAGGACCGTTGTGGCCCAGGGGGCATGGAATAGTTAGAGGCAAAGACAGGGGGTAAAGGAATAGAATGGATGGAGGGGCGTGGGGGGGAGGGGGTTGGAGACAAAGGAGGTTAAGGGGAGGTTGGGGGACTAGATATATGAGGAAAGAGGGGCAGGTGCTGCGTGGGGACACCAGCAAGCAGTGGAGAAACCAGGGTTAAGGAATAGGGGGATGGATAAGCTAAATATATGTGTGGAAAAACTGAGCCAAAGTATGGGCTAAAGGAAGACGGGAGGGGTGTGAGCCATGACTTGTGTGACGAGCCAGGTTATTAGTGGGGAACTGGGAATAGCAGATTCCCTGGTGTTGAGGCCAAGAGGAAGGGATACTTTTGGAGACAAGATCAAGTTATGGGTGGAGAGACAGGCAAAAGATAGATGGAAAGTGAAAGCCAAAGGAAAGGTAGAGAGGCAAGTACATAGAGATGAATGGTTGACAAGGTGAATGGATGAATGGGCAGGCAAGAACAAAGGATGGGTGGCGAGACACGCAACAGGCAAAGAGACAATCCCAAGGATGGATAGCGAGGTTAGCAGTAGAAGCAAGGAGATACACAGTCCAGAGATGGGTGAAAAGATAGAGCAAATGCATTGAAAGAGGAAGACAGTGCTAAGGGCTGAAGAATTACAAGGTCCAAACAACTCTTAAAATGAACAGAATCATACATAGAATGTGAAAAGGACATGTCAGATTTTTGTAAATCACATACTTGTCTTTCACAAATAAATGGCTAATTGTGATTTGGAATGGTTCAGAATAACTACAAAAGGGTCTTCCTTGTTAGTCGCTTGGGCAGAACATGACAGTTTTATGACACGAAGTCCACTCCATGAAAGTGAAGCTGTGAAAGAGTGTGATTGGTGGACAAACAAGGACAAAGTGGATACCATGCCTAAGATATAGGTGGAAATGCATAGCAACCTTGGTGGATGTGGCAGTCAGATCGGTGTATTTGAGAGAACAGTAGCATCATGAGGGGAATGGGAACTTAAGAGTTGCAGATGGAAAGGATAGCAATCCGCAAGGTAGCAGAGGGCGCAGGACTGAGCAAGTGAGACATGCTGATGAGAAGACAGAGGGAGGTGGTAGCACTCTGACAAATAGCACAAAACAGAGTAACAGCCAAACAAATGTGCACCGAGGACTATCCCAAGGTTGGAGCAGCACCTTAAGAGAGAGTTGCTTCTATAGATGTGTATCTCAGGAAAGGGGCAGCACACGAAATGAGAAGTCAGAACAGCTCCCTGAGGGTTTTTAGAGCGAAGGGATAGCACCACGACAAATAGCACAGTAGACGGCAGTGGACATAGAGAGCAGTACCCTAAGCAGAAAGCCTGAGTATTACCCTGAGATGGGAGCCACAGGAAGTCTGCATCAACATTTCCAAGGGACAGTCGTGCATTGAGGGGCCTATCAGCATTATGGAGCTGCACGCTTCAAGAACGTTGCATCAAGAGAGGGGGGTTCAGTGATGGGACTGCATCTCAAGAGAGAGAGCACATTGAGGAGAAAGAACAGTATATCGGGGGCGGGTGGGGGGGGCAGACTGACGGGAGAGCAGTTTGAGAGACAGAAGAAACAAGGTGGTTCCGTAATGGAAGACAGTGTCATAAAGAGACACCAGCACCAGGGGTTCATAGGGGAGGGGCAGTGACTGAGAAATAACACCAGGGTCAGAGGGCAGTACCGCCCTTAGAAAGCAGTACTAGAAGTAAGAGCTCAGAGTAAGAACAGAACCTCGAGAGTATGTGTGTTGTGAGTCCAGAGGGGAGAACGCCACCTGGTGGGAGGGAGTTTCCAGAGAGATAGCGGCACGCTCAGAACAACAGCACAGCACCTGGAAAGGAGAGAATGCCTCCTCAAAGAGTAGGCAGAGGTAACAGTGAGAGAGTGGGCAATCACCCTATCTAGGGGGAAACATCCTAAAAGAAAGTAGCACCATGATTATCATAGGAAAGCACGTTCTGAAAACAAGAGAGCAGCACCCCAATGGAGGTAACACCCAGATTCAGTGAGCAACAGTGTGTGAGAGATTAAAAACAGCCCACGGAGAGGGCTACACTCTAGGAGAAAGTCTGGTTTGTGTACTAGGGAGTTAGGAGCCAGTCAGTACATTTAGCAGAGAGAATGGGATCTGTATACCTTGGAGACATGATAGCACCCCCGCAAGGGAGGAGCAGGACCTTGGTGAGCAAATTTATGTATTTATTTAATTATTACAGGATTTGTAATGCGCATGGCTGCCTCAGCGACTAGGTGAATAGGTGAACAACACCCTGAGGAGAAATCTTTTACAGTAGAGGTAGATTGGGTCATTGGAAAGGGTATATTGGAGGGCATTGGTCTAATACTTGTATCATGAACATTTCTGACAAAACGCAGTAGACCTGACTTATGTATTGTGGAAATCACATGTTAAAGGCAATAGGCCTCTAAGGATGGATGGACTAAGGATGGGTTGTTATTCCACTGTGTCAAAGTCCCTATAGACATGTACTGCGTTACATGTATTCTTACCGATTACTGTAGCAGGCAAGGGTTCTGGTGCTGGTCTCTTCTTTGACAAACCCTGCAAGTAAAGTCACACTTTAATAACCCTTATAAAATCTCGCAAGAGGGGATTGAGTATAGTGTTGTGAATATTTATTGTTTTCTTACTGTATGCCTGAGGGTTGCTTTATGGGAATATTTATGCAGAATTCAGCAGGCTTGAGTAAGTTATGGTGATAAGCCAGTGATAAATCCTATATATAGAGTACAATGTCCCAATAGGTATCGATCAATAAGGCAGTTTCAAAGATGCACGCATCAAGCATTACAGGTGAAGAACAACAAGGAGTCTCAATACATTTGTGAAAGGCTTATTAATCACCAACTTGTTTCAAATGGGGAATACAGTTAAAAAGCAGCACTGTACATGAAAGCATTCATGAAACAACCCAAATGGCACTTGGTGACAAGGTGATAACAAGGTGAAAGTGACGACGCAAGTGAACGTGGTGAACAGCGTGGTCGGCGCAAAGTGACTGGAAAAATTCAGTAGAAGGCTCCACAGTAAATACACATAATTCCAATGTTTTAAATTGAACACAGTTATGAGCCTAGAGGTGATGCGCCAAGGAATTGCGCTGTAATTGTCGACGGCGTTTCGATCCTCAGTGATTTGGGATCCTCTTCAGGACAGGGTTGATGATGGATAGGAGTGCTGAAGAAAAAGGACGCTGACATGGAGTGGTAGTCAGTCGTGCAGGAGCAATGAAAGCGGGCGATCAGGAGGTGAAGCAGTGATCCTTCCTAGGGGGGGTTCAGGTCTCAACGTTTGGAGCCGGTACAGCGCCTGATTTAATCTCGCGCTGGAGTCGAATGAATCCGTGTTGTGAGATCCGTTTCTCACGAAGGACAAAGGTGATAAATCCTATGCACCTTCTTTGGTTCATTAGGAACATTTATGCCAGATGCCATATATCTGATTTGAGCATTTGAAAAGCTACAACAAAGGAAGTAGGCCTGCCCAATTTATTTTAAAAGGGGGTTGTTAACTCAAATAGACATTTCAGAATGGGTTGCCATTTGGGTGCATTAAAGGCAATAAACACCAGTTTTGTTAAATGGAATCTCAAAGATTATTTTAGTAAGTGAGGTTTTCAGCATTGGTTATACCATCTGACAAACACATGGTGTTAAAGATTTGTAATGGGATAATCCTTGCTAGGCAATTTTCAGTGGGGTTGTATATTGTTTTGCCAGATGTATTTCTGTATATAATTATAATGTTATGGCTGTATACTTGATGGTTCCCAGTTTATGCACAATACAAGAGACCTCACTTGGTTATGGTGACAAGCCACTGATGAACGCTATAGGCCTGGCTGGGTTATTGGCACAATTTGTGTCAGATGCCATAGGTCTAATCTGTATATTATGAAAAGATAGATACGTCAATAGACCTAACTTATTTATTCTGAAACACATATATTAAAGCCAACAAGCCTGTAAGGGTGGATTGGCTTTACACTGGGTAAAAGACTGTAGAGAGGTATTTCAGGTATATTTTCACATTGAATCTTACAGATTACTGTTGTAGACAATTATTTGGTGTTGACTACCCCCTCTGTCACACCCTGGCAAGAGAGCTGTTATAATCCCTGCATGGCCCTTTAGGATAGGTTGCTACCTTTTCTAACTTTATACATATTCCTACTTTTAGTTCTTCATGCCTGATGATTGTCTTATGGGAAAGCTTAGGCTTAATGCATACGGCCTGAGTTGGTTATGGTGAGAAGCAAGTAAAACGCTGTAGGCTTGACTGTTTAATTGAGAAACTATCTGGCCTGATCTGCTTATTAAGTTACAACAAAAGCAGCTTGCGTGTGGTACTTATTGTAAAAAGCGTATGTTAAAGTTATTGCACTGGAATGAGACCTGACAGCTAATGTAAATTTATTTTATCAAAGCAAGTAGACCTTTAGAGGGGAATCTTATGCACCATGCTGAAGGCTGTAGAATGGTATTTTGTTACATGGCATCTCACCGATTACCTTAGTATGCAAGGGTTTTTATATTGGTTTCCTCCATTAATTATCCGTTGGGGTAGAATGTTTGCACTGTGATAGTGCTTGTTAGTACTTCCTAAGAGGAGTCTTGTCAACATTCATTTTATAGGATTTGTGATTCTGCTGACTCTTTGCCTGATGGATGCCTTGTGAGAAGGCTTGTTTATGGTTGTTATGGTAGGTCTGAATTGGTTTTTGTGATGGGCCAATGATAAAGGTTATGGGTCTGATTGGTTCATTAAGAAAAAGTAATGCCCAGTGCCATAGGTTCAATCTCTATATTATGTAAAAAATACAACAGATGCAGTAGGCCTGACTTATTGTGAGAATTAAATGTTAAAGCCAATAGACCTTTTAGGGCAGATTCTTTTTACACTGCGTTAAAGCCTGTAAATAGTTTTATTGTGACACAGAATCTCCAGATAACTCTAATAGACAAGTATTTTGGTGTTTGGCAGCTCCGAAGGCAGTCCTATATGGCCACTTACCTTACTTACATTTTTTTAATTTATTCTGCCTTTCCCTGTTGAGCTTTTGTCTGTTTTACTGCAGAGGGGTAAGTGAGTGAATACAAGAATGACTCAGCAGTGGATGAATGGATGCATTCTCACTCCCGATCAGATAGGCAATGTAGGTGGCCCCTTCAATTGCTTTGCATTTTAGCTTGCCTTATCCCTTGGCCTGTGAGCCCTGCCTTACAGCTTGGTGTGTTAGTCCCCCTCAACCCACCCACAAAGTTCTGCTCTAGTTGTGCCCATGAATTTCACTATTTTTCAATTATGGCTGAAAAAAATTGCTAAACTTTAATTAGGTTCACCCAGAAGCTGTCTTGAGATGCGGTTGGCCCTTGCTAAGTATTGACTTTCACACTTTTGGGCTGACTGGTTTGCCTGCTATGTTTAAAACTACTATGGACTTGTTTGAACTTCTGTGATATAGCTCCATATTATGTGTAACGTTACATGACCCTCGGGGAAAGGGTTAACGTTTCAGGAAGGGATATGGAAACAACGTCTGTAGCAACTGCTCCTCACAAGGCAGCGCCTTCCCAGCAGTGCTGAAAGATTCAGTGATCTTAATATGGAACACTTGAAATGAACACTTGTTCGACCTCACAACCTTTGGGCGCCAAGTTCAGTGTCACCAAGCCTTGGGAAAGTGAGTCACGGCTGACTTTAAGCCTCGTCGCCCACCACTTATCACCCTTTGACAAGTCGACAAAGCACACGCACTGCCAAGTCAGTTTCAGCTTCTGTGCTTTTTGACTCCTCATGGAGCTCATTAACTAAGATAAAATGGCCGTCGTCTTCAGCTGAAAAAGTTTGCCGAGCTGGACGTATTTCTAAGATATTGGTCACCGACTACATTGGATAATGAGCTTATTTGCTGGTTCTTCTTGATTGCTGGTGAGTCTTTGAAAGCAGCAGAAGGTTTCAAAGACGTACAGCCACGCCTTTCTCACGGGCATCATTTACAAGTAGCCAGCTACATGTTGTTCTTGCTAAGACTATGCCCTGCTTGCAGCCGCTTCACACTGGCCTCTGATTACTGATTTTTTAAACAAATTGCACCTTTAGGGTTTGTCTGTAATATTCTGGGGTCCAGTATTTCCAATAAAGACCAAATAAGGGCAATAGCCCATGGTGTGCAGAGGTAGGATGAGGTCACAGTACTGATATAATTAGAAGGGTCAAAAGGCGGATAATGTCACTTCCAACACCACTAGTTACATTACTGCCCTCTTTATATTTCGTGCCTAGGCACGCAAAACACAAATATGTGGAATCTGTTCTAAGGTATTCTTTCAATAACTTGACACTTGGGCAGGAGCAACTGGTGAATTCTTCATAAAATGTCTTGCATTACATCTCATATCCATACACTGCCAAAGAGGTACTTCCCTTGCAGGATACTGGCCATGAAGTGTTCATTCATTGCAGTGAATTGGTCCTCTTTATGCAGATGACTCTGGCAGTAGTTTTGGTCAACAGTAAAGAGACCCAGGCAGTGCAGGTGTGGCTGAAGGTTTCTAGTGCCCTGTTACCTCAGTTCCACTTATCTCCTCTGTCCAGCTCCATTCTGGGGCCCCAATCACCTACCTCCTTCTATGCCCATGTGTGTCTTTTCCCCCATACTGCCAGCCTCCTCTGACAAGAGTCCCGTATCAATTCCTTCTTTGAATCGCCCTTTGTCTTGGTGGTACAGGAAAGTTTTCCTGGGTAGACATAAGCCATCTGACCTGGGGATGTTGTTGCCATGGCAACAAAACCTGTTCAGTGCACCCCAGGGCAGATATTGATCGCGTATTCCTCAATAGCGATAGGATTGTCCAGCTTTCACTTAATGAAACGACCTTTAACCTCATATGTATGATGCCTGCAAACATCCCCTGACACATGTACCCATACATAACACACACATCGAGCTCCTGACACTCACCAAATACTCTGAGACATGCACTCATGCTCAACAGTCTATTGGAGATGCACGCTACAAAGGTACCACATACATACGAACATGCGCATGCTTGCCTATGTCACTGCATGTCCTGTCACATGCACTGATCCTCTGGCAGGTGTGCAGATTGTCTGATACATTGGTCAAATCCCAGTGAGAGGCCTTAAGTGTGAAGGGGGATCCCCGTTCCAAAGTGAGCAAAAACGTGGACTGGACTGGAGACTTGAGTCATTGCCATAGGCCTAAATTATTTCAAGCACTTCACCAGGCACTTTTTGTTTTTTTACATGCTCAAGCACACAGCCTTATGATAGCCTCCATACCCGAACCGCATACTTATATAAAGACATAAAGACTTCCTCTGACATGTCCCCGCATCATCTGGCCCATGGAGGCGAACTATTCTGAGCCATGCCCACCAACTCAGAAACGTGCACTAAGTACCAGACCCATGCACTTATTTTATGATAAATAGAAAAATAATCTTACACATGCACCAATCCTCAGGTGCATGTACACAGTTTGGAACAAGTACGTGTCTTCTGAACCGAACACAAATACTCTGATACGTGCACTTTGGCTCATGTGGCCATACTCTGATGCAAGCACATATCACCTTTCATGTCCACACTTCATCTGGCACGTGCATACATTTAGGGTGACCAACCGTCTGTAAATTTCACGGACAGTCCGTAATTTGGAACTCACGTCCTTTGTCCGTGAAGATCCCTTTCACGGATGCCTTTTGTCCGTAATTTTGGCCATCACTGGGAGCAGTATTGCTCCCCTGCGAGAAGCTTTGGCTCCTTGATGGGGGCACCTCGCACTCCTCCTAGAGCACAAGAGCAGCCCCACCCGCCCACTGTCATTCTGTATGCCGGGTAATTGCCACATACAGAATGACAATGGGGCAGTCTGGGCTGTCATAGCATATGGCAGCCTCCTCCTGCTTTGGTCTAGGGCAGGGTATTCTGTTAGAAGGATAAAAGGTAAAACGCCCATGCTGCAACCTGAGAAAACAGTTTATATAAAGAAGCCTGTGAAACAAGTGTAAAAGAACAGGTTATAGTTCTTTCACTGTCTCATCATTTTAGAACTGAGGCATTTTCAATATTATATTCAACACAGCCATGGTTGCCGTTTTTTTATTTTAAGCAACTAACAACCATTGACAAAGCCAATAGTCCTGGTTTGTTGTTGCTGTAATGATACTTGCAGTATTATATATCTGGATGCAATGACAAAAACAACATAATACCAGTCAGGCGGCACACTATGCTAAGCACAGATTTTTAGCCTAGGTGTTTTAAACCATTCCCTTAATTACATAGAACCCCCCTTTGAAGAGACCCTCCAGTTTTATTTACACCACTTAAAGCCCTGGAAACAACACCATGTCAAATTCACCTCACGTCCTGGCACTGTGCATCATGCATGACTTATGACTTCTACGTTTTCAGATTGCCTATGTGCAGGGGCATAGTGAACCCTCCCCCACCCCACCCATTGCTTTAGGAACTACAGGGAGGTGAAGTTCTTGATGGGCCTCTTCTGTCTGCAACTCTGCCGACAAAGGTTCAACTCCTAATGTGAAAAGGTGGGTGAGTAAATAAGTGAAGGAATGTGTGAATGGCTGGATGGATTAGTGAAAGGATGAATGGATGAATGGATGAATGAAGGGTGAATGGATAGATAATGAAAGAAAGGATGGATGGATGAGTGAATTAGTGGTAGTATGGATGAGAGAAAAGGTAAATAGATGGATGTATGGGCGGAAGGGTAGAAGGATGGGTAAAAGCGTGGATGGGTGTGTGAAAGGATGGATGAGTGAAAGGGTAGATAATGGGCGAGTTAATGGGTGGATGGATGAGTGAAAGGATGGATGGATTGATGTATTGATAAGTGAAAGGGTGAATGGATGGATGGATGAGTGAAAGGGTGGATGTAAGGATTGATGAGGGAGTGAAAGAGACAAAAGGATAGATAGGTGAGTGAAGAAGTGAAAGGGTGGATGGATGAGAGAACAGATTATTATTATTATTATTATATTTAAGTTTATAGAACGCACAGCTACCCGGAGGTTTCCCGGCGCTAGGAACAGGATGCGAGCAGAGGACCAGCAAGTTAGAGACTCAGGATTGAGGAAGATAGCCTATTGGTTAAACAGCCATGATTTAGCGTCCTTGCGAAATTTGAGATAGCAAGGTTCTGTGCGTAGGTAAAGGGGAAGAGAGTTCCAAAGGGAAGGAGCCAGGTAAGCAAAGGACCGTCCGCCCATTCTGGCCTTCTTGATCCTAGGTACCTGAAACCTGTGCTGGTTGGCAGAGCGGAGAGCGCGAGAGGGACACTATTGTTGAAATAGCGTTCTAAGATAAGATGCGGCCCTGCCAGTTTTGATCCTGTGCATAAAACATAGGGCCTTGAACTGTGTACGACTCTCGATGCGGAGCCAGTGAAGGTTCCGTAAGAAAATGGATGTAGAGGATTTATTAGGGAGTTTGCAGAGTAACCTGACCGCTATGTTCTGCACCGTCTGTAGTTTACGAGTAACTTCTTTGCAGGCACCTAGGTAAAGAATATTCCCATAGTCCAGTCTGGATGTTACTAGGGCCTGGACTACGGTTTTTGTGTTTCCTGAGGAAGCATCCAGATGATCTTCTTGAGCCACTTGAGGATGGTTACACACGTGGAGGCAACTCTGACCGCATGTTGTTTCATAGACATCTGGTCATCGAAGATAATGCCAAGATTTCGGGCAGTTTTGGAGGGGGCAGGAAGAGGGCCCATTTGAGGCGGCCAATGATGGGCACCCCACAAAGAAGTGTTGTTGCCAAACAGAAGGAGCTCTGTCTTCCCCCCGTTAAGTTTTAGTTTGTTCTCATGCATCCATTTAGCAATGTTGTTCAGTCCTGAACATAGGGAAGAAGGAGTAGTGTGAGGATTAGCGGAAAGTGAGTAGATGATCTGGGTATCATCAGCGTAAGAATAAATGGTGAGCCCAGCTTGTTCCGCAATAGTGGCCAAAGGTCTAACATATAAATTAAAAAGTATGGGACTCAAGATGGAGCCCTGAGGGACACCATATTGAGACTTGTGTGTTTTGGAAGCAGAGGTAGTGGAAAAGACTTGGAAAGTTCGATCAGAAAGTAAGCTGGCAAGCCACTTCAGGGCGAGACCAGTGATGCCATATAACTGAAGAGTGTCGCTGAACAGATGGCAGGATGAGTGAAATGATGGATGAGTAAGTGAAAGGATGGCTGGATGGGTGAAATGGTAAATGGCTGGATGGATGAGTGAATAGATGGAGTAGTCGAAGAGTGGATGGATGACTGTACGGATGAATGGGGTGAAAGGGTGGATGGATGAATAATGCATGTGAAAGGGTGGATGGAGGGATGGATGAGTGAAATGATGGATGGAAGGATACATGATGGATAGGTTTGCAAATGGTTGAATATGTTTGGATATAGATGGGCACACAGATGGAAGGACAGAATGAATGGTTAAAGACTGAATGATATATAAAAGAATGATTACACCTTGTAGCACCCATTATCTTAAGTAACATTTCCTATACATTGACTTTCACGTTTATATGAGTCATTGTCTCTATATAATATGTGTGTGATGTAACACATTCCAACACCCTGCCCTACATATTTGGGATGAGAAGCACTATAAAAGAAGTTAAATACACATGAGAGACGGTCTTTTTGAAGATGAGGGGTACCATTGAAGGTTGGTAGCAAGGCCGGACAGGCCGGACCAGGCATCGGGTGTTTCCTTGGGAGGCTGGAAAGGGGGGGCATTTTTGTCACTGGGCGGCTGGCACTGCAAAGTTCCTTGTATATCCAGTAGTTTTCAATCGACAATAAAAGCAGCCTTACTTATATCCAGGTGTGGTTCACCACTGTCTGGTGACTAATGTCGCTTCTGGAGTGAGATACGAGTTTTGAATCGTCTAAGGTAGCAAGCTGCGAGCATACTGAAAAAACGTGAAGTGCACGATTGTCTCAACCTACTATAAACTTATTTTGACTTGTACTTAAGTGGTTGTCTATTTACTTACTTATATACCATTGCTCAACCTCTTCTGACGTGTCTGTAATGCTTACCTTTTGTCCCGAAGTTTTGTTCTGAATTTTGACCTCTTGTCCTGAATTTTTGTCCTGAATTTTGACCCTTTGTCCTGAATTTTTACACTCACCGTCCTGAATTTGCACCCAAGCCAGTTGGTCACCCTAGCATACATCTTCGTAAGCAAGTATGACCATTCTGACAAGCAACATGATGCCTCATCTGTCACGTGCACACAATTTGCTGCATGCACGTGTACCTGACAGATGTACACGACCTTCGCACTAGCACACTTGTTACATGTGCAACTCTTCCCCTAACACGTACACATAGCCATCCCCATACATTGATGCAGTCACACATCATCTGAAACATACAGCCCTTGTTTAAGATATGCTCCTGCCTCTGACACACACCTCACAAAAATAAAATAACATTGAAAAAGAAATTTGTGGTTTGTCAAAATGCGTTGAGAAAAACCGTAGCAAGCAAGGGCCTGTGAAAATAGTTTTATAAGTGCGCCGTCAGCCATTTTGTAACGCCTGTATCGTACTGTCAAAAGGAGCAACATTAAAATGCATTTCGGCCTTTAAATGTTGAAACCCTCAGCTCTATTCTTCACAATCGGAAACGTCAACACTCCTGCTCCCCCTTTAGGAAGACATGCATCATATGAACTCATTAAGTGTCCTTATCTGCCTGTTAAAAGAGCACATGGCGAACTCGTTAATGGCTGGGGTGGACTGAAAGCTGAAGCCGGACCCAGATACACTTACTCTCATGTTCCATTTCCTCTTCTAGCCCTCAGCGGCTCACGACGCCCAGCCCTCTAGTGGACAGAGAAGCAAATAGCCCCTTCATCTGGACATGTTTTCACATCTGGAAAATCTGTGTTCGCTTCATGCTCAGGTAGAAGAATTGGTGGGGAGGGACAGGGGAGAACGTCATTAGTCTTTCAATCTCCAGACTCTAATAAATACTCTCATTGGAAATTCTTCGGTGTTCCATTTGTCCCCCCAAAAAATCTGAGACTGAAAAGACAAAGATTTTCATAAATGCATGGAGCATATGGTGGTGCAAATTTTACATCACTTTAGTGACAGATGTCAACTTATTTTATGCATCTTAGCATATATTTAATGGAATGTGTGGCAATACTTCCCATTTTCAGCAAATCTAACATTGGTATGATACTGATGAATTGACAGATATACAGGAACATTATGGTCGCCTGAAAGGCAAGTCCGTCTGTGCCCATCGCGCCCAGATCGTGCCAAGCTGCCACTCATGCTGCCGGTTATCTCCCCTCCGTGGTAAGCCAGTTCTCAGCTGAACCCCTTTTCACCAATTAAATGCTGCCGCCAAAACAGATTTGATCTCTTATTGTGTTTTTACAGAAATACCTGTAAGCCATCTGGAAAAAGGTGAGGGTGGGGCCCCTCCGCCCTTAAGGAGGGGCTGCTGATGCCAACTTCCAAATAATTGGAATCTTCAGTTTTGATCAAAAGCAAGTATGGTTCAATGCAGTACTTTGAAAAAAGTTTCTTGTTTTGAGGGAGGGCATGCACCACTGTTTGTGTTCTCTTTTTGTGTTTTTTTGTTTTGTTTTGTATCATTGTAGGTAGGTACAGGTCCATGTGAGATCAACATTTTTTAAGGGAAAATTATCGTAAATTTTTGGGATGGTGGCGGTCTGGTGTTAAATATACTTTTCTCTCCATTTTCTTGTGTGATTTTTATGAATTGTGTACTGGTGTCTTATGGCATAGTTTTTTATTTGAAGGGGAACGGGGGACCCTGTATCCTTGTGGTACAGCGTACATTTTCAGGATTGGTCAAGTATGTTTTCAATATGGGCAGACGCATTGGGGAAAAAAACTGTGGTCCCCTTACCTAGGTATGCAGGAGAGAGTGACTTCCCAATTTAATGTACGGCATAGTCATATGGAATTATAGCAAGCCTAAGTCACTCCAGGTGGTGCAAACTAGAGTATTGAGGAAACTCCTGGGTGTCCCACCTACTTGTTCCACCTTCATTTTGCACCAGGAGCTTTGGATTGAATATGCAGAGCACTCCATTAATCTAGCCAACACAGTTGTTGCGGTGCTCGATTTGGACTAATCCACATGTTGCCTTCAACAGGGAAATATTCCTAGACTGCTTGTTGTGTGAAAGACGGCTCAATATCCCCTGGATTCAGTACGTGTAGTCTGATTAGTGGGATTTGGGGGAGTCGCAGCCCTTTCACCATCCTGAAACTTTGTCCAAGCAATATATGGCTAACTGATAGACATGACCTCAGAGAAGTGAATGAGCTCTCTAAAATTGCTGTCAGAGAGCATACCGCTCTGCACATCACTTCAGGTATGACATCGTATCTGGGATGGATAGACTACTCCTGGGAGAGAATGTTACTTACGTGTTTCCACCTAGGTTTTGTGAGATGGCACCTGAATTTCCTTTGGGGCAGTATGATGTGGGCAGCATTGTGATACGCCCATGTGAAGAAGTTTCACCCCAAAGTTTGCTACATTTCAATTTTTTTTGTACATTTTATCAGGATTTTAGCAAAATGTACTTCTCATTATCAGGAAGCGGGGCATTCGAACTTCCCTAGCGGCCCTGGAGTATCTTCAAACCCTGGAGCCCCCAAAGAACTGTGTCAATATATGCTCCCTTTTAGGTCTCGGCTAGCGTAGGCTACGCTTGCGCAGTCTCGCTGCCGAGATTTTATGTCTGTAAACGAGCTAGCTCTTCTCCATTGGCTGGCTTCCTAAATGGCGGCCAGCCATAGGAGAAGAGCTTTGTCCGTCACTTTAAACCCCATCCGTTTTGGATTGAGGGGCGTGTTTTTTTCTGTCCTTTCTCTCGGTGACGTCTTCAGTCACTCAACAAAAAACACGCCCCCCAGTCCGAAAAGGACGGGGCTTAGTGACTGACGAGTGCAGAAATGAGCAGGGTAAGAGGTTGAAAACAGAAGGGAGGGAAGGACGGGGTACCACTTCCGTGGGAATGTCCCAGGGAGCTGCTGGTCGCACGGAGCTGAAGCCCAGCACAGGGGGTGCATTCAAGATCGGAGCTGGACTGGGAGGAGAAGCAGCTAAACAACTCGTCAGATGAAACCCTCCAGCAGAGTCGAGTGTAAACCGCTGCCAGTACTGTGGAATCTGAGAAGCCTTGGCAATATTACTAAACCTCTGCGAGGCCAATAAGGCTTGTAAATAAACAGTGGCATTAAAAATACACGTGAAATTATTTGCAATGAAAAACAGAGAGATTTGGGGGGGGGCGGGGGGACTCACGGTAAAGTTGGAAGAGAGCGCTGTAGACGCCGGTCTCACGGGGCCGGTGGAGTTCAAGGAGCTGTAGAGGGCAGGGCGGCAGTGTTGGTGAAACGCTTGGAGTGAAGACAATCACCTAGTCAAGATGGGGAGCATGGTCTGGGAGCCCCTGCCGGGGTCCGAGAACGGGAGCCTGCGTGACATGGGAGTGAAGGAGCTCAGCCAGGGCGAGCACCGTGCCGTGAAGAGGGACTATATCACCACTAAGGAAGACATGACACCACACTGCCCTACCCCTTCGCCCATGCACATCACCTGCCAAAATCACACCACACTTTGCCCACTTACACACACAATACGCTTTGACGCCTCGTCTGAGAGAGAAAGTGCTATATAAATGCAATTGCAATACAATGGAGGTATGAAGCGAAATCCAAATGTTACAACACAATTATACACAGACATCACATCAGCACCGCTAATGACCACATCACCCTCACACATCGCCCATACACATCACCTGCACGAATCACACCTCCCCTTTCCTCGCAGGCAATTCGATGTCAGCTGTCTCCCTTCATCTCCCACAACATCACCTACTCAGTGGCCTGGACCAGCGCGCGACTATCCTACAGGTACATATAGGGGCTTATTTACAAGCCCCTTGCGCCGCTGGTCCGTCACTTGAAATGGGAAAAAGTGACGCACCAGCGGTGCAAGTGGCTTGTAAATAAGCCCCATAGAACGCAGAGAGAGGGGCCGGTGGTAATCTCCATGAGCAAGGATCACACACCTGCAGCGCCGCCGCTAAGTACGACAGGTCATCAAGCCAAACAGGACACGCCCAGCGATCAGATGAGGTCACAGCTTGTGACCCTCGCAGGTGAAGCGCGCGCTCTTCTCAGTGACCTCGCAGGTGAGGCGCGCGCTCTTCTCAGTAACCCTTGCAGGTGAGGCGCGCGCTCTTCTCAGTGACCCTCGCAGGTGAGGCGCGTGCTCTTCTCAGTGACCCTCGCAGGTGAGGCGCACACTCTTCTCAGTGAGAGAGGCCCCAGCCACCCTGAGCCTTTGAAAGGGCACATGTGGATAGTGAACGGATGCTTTGTATAACCAACAGTAAGTTGAAGCTTTATGTAACTCTGCTCGTTGAATTTATGTTGTGTGCAAGTATGTATGCGTTGATGTTGTGTGTAATGACGATCCGTGGTTTTCATCAGTTGAATATGTGGGTTGAAGCTTTGTGCAAAGAACCGGGAGTTTTGGTTGTGTGCACCTGTGGTCTGTGAGTTTGGGCTGCGTGTCAATGATCTGTGGGATAGGCGGTTTCAGTGAGTTAGGGCAGTTGGTGTGTGTGTGTGTGTAACAATGGTTACAATGGTCAATGTATAAATACATTAACAATGTATTTTGACTGCCTGTAACAGGGATCTGTGTGTTGAATCTGTGTGCAACTGTCAGTGAGTTAAGGGTGCGTGTGACCGTCAGGGAGCAGAGATTCTGAATAACTGTGATCAGTGAGTTGCGGTCATTTGCAGCAAGGATGCGAAAACAAAAAAAAAGTGTTGCCCTCCCCCCCTCACGGGCTCCCAGCACAGCGTCCAGAGCAAAGCTCATTGCCTGGCTAAAGGGCAATAGGTCACAGAGGCTAGCGCATCCGATTGTGCTGTAGATTTCTGTTGCTCCAAGTGACTTCTTTCCTCTCACACGTAACACTGTGATCTTGGGCACATTTATATCTCACCCGCCTATGGATTTCAGATGCATAAGAAGATTAAATAGGAACAGCCCCACCTTGTCTACAAAGCTTTCAACCCTCGACTGCCGGGCTCTCAGGTTATCCCACACCCCCACCCCACTCACAGTCCTTCCATTGTGTCTATGAATACACCCTGCTCTGGGCTCGTTAGCCCCACACTGCTGGGCCCCTCACGCCCTCCGTACCCAGGCCTGATCTTGATGCAAGAGCGGTGCAAATATTTGCAGTGTGTTGGATAATATAGTGTGGCCCTGTGGGGGTGTTATCTGCTCCTAACTTTACAGCACTTTCTTTCTTAAACCTGGCTGTAGAGGGGCTCTTTAGGCGCCGGTCCTTAAATAAACACGAATTACCTAACGTTTGCGAGTAGTTTACAAGAAATCAAAGGCGAGGCCAGAGCAGTCCAAATGGTGATGTGTAACGTGCAGTAAGCCCTAAGTCTAAAGGCCCAGACTTTAAACCCTTACCTCAGCATGTCTCCGAGAGTGCAATCTCAAATATGTTTACACTTTTTTTACACCCACCTCCCTACATCGATGCCATGTGTGTTCAGGAGTTCTTCACAGGTAGCACACAAAGGCGAGAAGAGGCCTGTGGCATTCTTTATTTGCAAACCAGAAAACAATGATATAACACTCATTATTCCCTCCGGCTCCCCAGCGTAGCATTAAATGAGTGTACATTAGAACAACGAGGCTGGTGTGTGTGTGTGTGTGTGTGTGTGTGTGTGTGTGTGTGAGGGGCTGTGTGTGTGGGGGGGTCTCTGTGTGTGTGTGGGGGTCTCTGTGTGTGTGGGGGGGCTCTGTGTGTGTGAGGGGGCTCTGTGTGTGGGGGGGTTCTGTGTGTGTGGGGGGCTCTGTGTGTGTTGGGGGCTCTGTGAGTGTGTGGGAGGGCTCTGTGTGTGGGGGGCTCTGTGTGTGGAGAGGCTCAGTGTGTGTGGGGTGGGGCTCTCTGTGTGTGGTGGGGCTCTGTGTGTGTGGGGGGGCTCTGTGTTTGTGTGTGGGGCTCTGTGTGTGTGTGTGGTGCTCTGTGTGTGTGTGAGGCTGTGTGTGTGGTGGGCTCTGTGTGTGTAGGGGCTCTGTGTGTGTGAGGGGGGCTCTGTGTGCGTGGGGGGCTCTGTGTGTGGGGGGGCTCTGTGTGGGTGTGAGGGGCTCTGTGCATATGGGGGTCTCTGGGTGTGTTTGTGTGGCTCAGTGTGCGTGTGGGTGCGTGTGGCTCTGTGTGTGGCTCTGTGTGTGTTTGTGTGTGGGTGCAAATGCAATAGGTCTCTTATTTGCTTAAGATGAAGCTATTGGCATTGTAAATGACAATTCCATTTATTTATATGTTTTAAAAACAAAAATAATGTCATGAGCAATGCCAATAGCTCTAACTTTAATAAAGACGAGACCATTGCATTGTAAATGCTTGTTAAGAGGTGTTATCAAAAGGAGGAACTCAATGCTGTTTTAATTTGCTCTTATTATTTCTGTATTAGAGTAGTTTTTAAGTATAGATAAGAATGTTGCAATGTTACTTATTTATTCGGCAATGAATTGGCATTTGCACTTTATCTGGCTATCCAGGCAGCCGTCTAACAAATGACCCCGCTTATTGCATGATTTGCTGCTAATACCCTGACATTCTACCTCTGAATTGTATTTTCTTGCTGGGGAGTCCATGATGTATGCACTTTAATGTATAATTTCTGATGTACTTTTCACATTCTCTCTGCTGCTGTGCTATGTTTTTTTAAAACATCTAGGAGCAATTGGTTGGCCTTGTATTGAATGCAAAATGCAGGTTAGTTTTTAGGTATAGTAAGCGGAAAAGAAAAGTCTACCAAAACGGCTGCGGATCGCTTACAGTTCATGTGATCTATGCGCGTGCACACAATCGCCAGCCACATAACACACCACCATTTGTCTGTGACTCGGCATCAGACTTCAAAGGCTGCCGCTCCCCGCCCCCCTCCCCCCGTGTGCACATCGCGCACCACCATTTGTCTGGACTCGGCATCAGACTTCAAAGGCTGCCGCTCCCCCTCCCCCCTGCCACAGCAGTGCCAAGAACTTGTTTCTGGATGAAAGTGAAAGCCTACCATGCTTGTTTACAGTAGCCTTGCTCCTCAAATGCTGTTGCTGTGTTGCCATCTCTCTAGGGACACTCAGCTTGAAAACACTCGACTTGCTAGCTGCAATGCTACATCCGCTATGCTTTGCCTATAGACACGTTGATCCCTCGCAGACTGTGCTGACCCTGCCCCTCCTCATTCTGAAACTGACCAACGCAGTCACGATGCAGTCTCTTCTCTCTGTCTTATGATATCTGCCCTGCCACCATTTACTTCGGACCCTCACACCTCACACACCCTCACCCTCCCTCACCCACCCTCACACACCCGCACTCACCCTCACACCCTCACCCCCTCACCCTCACAACCCTCTCACCCTCACTCACCCTCACCCCCTCACACCCCCACACACCCTCACCCTCACACCCCTCACCCTCACACCCCCTCACCCTCACCCCCTCACCCTCACACACACCCTCACCCTCACACACCTTCACTCTCACACCCATTCACCCTCACACCCCCTCATCCTCACCCTCACCCTCACACACCCTCACCCTCACACACCCTCACCCTCATTCACCCTCTCACCCTCACACACCCTCTCACCCTCACACACCCTCTCACCCTCACACACCCTCAACCTCACACCCCTCACCCCCATCACCCTCGCCCCTGTCACCCTCACCCTCCCTCACACTCACACACACTCACCCTCACACACACACACACCCTCACTCACCATCACCCCCTCACCTACCCTCACACACCCTCACTCACCCTCACAACCTCACACCCTCACACCCTCACAACCCTCTCACCCTCACTAACCCTCACCCAATCACACACCCACACACCCTCAACCTCACATCACTCAGGAACACCACCATATCACCCAGGGACACCACCACATCACTCAGGGGCACCACTCAGGGGCACCACCACATCACTCCGGGACACCACCATATCACTCAGGAACACCACCACATCACTCAGGAACACCGCCACATCACTCAGGGACACCACCACATCGCTCAGGGACACCACCACATCACTCAGGGACACCGCCACATCACTCAGGGACACCACCACATCACTCAGGGACACCACCACATCACTCAGGAACACCACCACATCACTCAGGGACACCACCACTTCACTCAGGAACACCACCACATAACTCAGGGACACCACCACATCACCCAGGAACACCTCCACATCACTCAGGGACACCACCAGATCACTCAGGGACACCACCACATCACTCGGAGACACCACCACATCACTCGGGGACACCACCACATCACTCAGGTACACCACCACATCACTCCGGGACACCACCACATCACTCGGGGACACCACCACATCACTCTGGGACACCACCACATCACTCTGGGACACCACCACATCACTCTGGGACACCACCAAATCATTCTGGGACACCACCACATCACTCTAATACACCACCACACCACTCTAATACACCACCACATCACTCAGCCCAACCACATCATCACTGAGCACCACAACAGCACTGTCCTTGCTTGCTACCAACAAACACTGCCATAGCCAATAGGACTAGCATTAGGAAAGTGTAAGCTATTGGCTTTGTGAATAACAATGCTATTAATTTATATATTTTCAAAGCCAACACATATTAAAAAAAATTGTCATTTACAATACCAATAGCTCACACTTTCCTAATGCGAGACCTATTGCATTGCAAATGCTTGTTGTCTGTGTGTGCCTGTTGGTGGCTAGTTTCATGGTGGCTCCTGGTATCCAGGCCCATGTAGCCAGACATCTTCTGTTGTTCTCAGCTAACTTGTTCCCAAAGTGCTTAGCCACCATTTTTGGGAGCTTGTGGATGTGTGAGAGAGATGATATATCATGTTTTTTTCTAAAAACAAGTAAATGCATTATGGAGGGGTAATTGATGTTGCCTTGGGCTGTTTGTGGTTGGGGAATTTGTTTAATAAATGTAATTTTCGTTTTTGGCATAGCTACTTTAATGACAGTGGGTAACGGGCAGTTCCATGTGTGTGCCCAGACACAATTTGGGTAAGTAATGTGTAAATAATATATATCTTTACAATTCTTTCCCTACAATGCTGCAAGATGCTTTTCGGGGGTAGAAGCATTGGTGCTCCAGGCAGGACAGGGAAACTGTCTTCTTTGTTCAGCATGTCCCCTTCTTTGCTGGCCAAGCTGCAGTTCCCATTTTGTGAAGCCAGTGTGTGTGTTTCCCATTTGGCACCCATGTGTTCTTTGTTCTCCAAGCCCCATTCTTTGCTACCCATGTGGTGTTTGGGGGCACCAGCAAATAATTATTTTATTTATTTGATTTTTTCCTGCACCTCCTGCCTCTCAAGGGCCTTGGGAAGACACTAGTGTAAGAAATTGGGCATTAGTTGAGGGGGGTGGGAACCCACCTCAAATATTATTCACAGTCCATGTCAGGGTGAACCAATAAAGTCACTAAATTAACTGTGCTTAACCCTCTTGTATTTTGCACAAAGCAGTCAGGCTTAACGTAAAGGCAATGTATAAAGTATTTATGCAGAACTCAGACAGTAAGAAAGAGAAAACACAACACACGAAAAACCCCAAAACAATTCTATTTAGAAATAGTAGAGTACATTTAAATAAATAAAATAACAACAAAATCACAAAAATCCAACAAGTAGAAGCGGAGTAAATACTTTAAAAAAAAGTTTGAATTAAAAATATTGCCAAAAAGCACAAAGCACCAACTGTGGTGATCTGGTCCATCAGTCACAAGTTAATAAATACCAACCGCTATGAAGATACAGGGACCAGGTTTCCTGGTGGAAAGTTTACCTTCTGTCTTTGAAACCTTTATGGCGGAAAAGTATGTGTCAATGAGTCATTGGCAGGGAAAGCTGCAAGCTGGATTCAGTTTGGGACTCAAAATCGGAGGGCTGGTGGGGAGCAGGGTCCCAGCGGACCAAGGCAGGAGTGCTCCAAGTTCGTGAAGTCCGAAATATATCCCAGGAAAGACCTCAACATTAATCAGATGATCCTCAGCATAGGCCCTGATAACGCCCTCTATGTTCAGGCTTAGAAAATCTTCTAGAAGTCAGATCTCCTTCAAAGGAACAAAACAGCATGCTGAGGCCGACAAGCTATTCAATGTTGATGACTGCAGCTATGACAGCAATGCTGATCTCTGTTGGTTCCCAGCAGAAAGCTGGAAAAAAGTTTTAGGTCCCACTTCTTACAGTTTGGAGACAGAAGGAGAACACTTTTATATAATTAAAGCATCCATAGCTTGGCAGAGGCCAGCATCAGGGTCTTAGGAAAGTCAGGTCGCAACTGGTCAGCTGGGCAGTTGCAGAGACAGAGGACTCTGAAACCTTGCTGTGTCCCTGTCACTCAAACAGGAGGTAACCAACTGAACTTTGGAGTCCTTTCTTGGGGCCTGGTTTCAAGGTAATCAGGTCCAAGTCTTCCTTTAGATTCTTCAGTGTTACAAAGTCATCCTGTGCCCTGGGCACTCCCCAACCTTTTACTGACTGGCACTGGTGGTAACTGACTCTGACTGACCCTGGGCTCTTCCTAACCAGGCCCGGGGCCAGTGCTATGCTGAAAGAGACACTTAGAATACAGTGAAAACACCTACATATTTTAGGGTACTCCATGGGTTAGGGAACCGCAGTGATTGGTATGACCTCCCCTAGAAGGCCCTAGTACATAATAGGGCAGGGGATTGAAACTACCTTTAAGTCCCTAGTATAGAATAGGACAGGGCAGTTTAAATTCTATCCGCTTTTTCTGCACTTGCATGTGTGCACTGCTGGAGCCTGAGGTCTGTTTAAAAGCAGCCTTGTGTTGCAGGACTGCTTTTAAAATGCAAATTGTGCCCAAACTCAACCTTGGTGTTTGGAGCACTTATGAATGAATAACCTGCAATGTTTGGGCACGGTGGAACCCCAGGGTCTCCCTTAGGTGTCCCAGTGGTGGGGGATGAGGTACTTTTAAGGAGAAACCTTATAAAAAGGTTTTTATATGCCTTGGGGTTACGGAAATTGCACATTTCACTCCCCACATTGTAGTTAAGTGGTTCCCAAAATTGACTTTTGTGCTAGGAGCACTGTAAAATGAGGATCTGCAATATTTTTGATATATTCAGAACCCCTAAAGTCTTTCCTAGGTGTTCCATAGGTGGGTGGTCATGTAAGATTAAGCAGGGTCCTTAAAAACATGTTTTGTAGGCCCTGGTATTGGAAAGGTTGCCCAGTTCTTTCTTCCATTGCAGATGCCCAGCCCATAAGTTAGCATTGGAAGAGGTTATTAGTTAATAACTGGAGAAAGAATTTCGTAAAATTAGGAATAAAGGGCCCAGTAGAACGGTAATGACAAATCTAACACTGTGGTGTTATTGAATTTATTCTAAAATGTACAGACACAAAGTTATAAATCTTTCTTGTCTGTAAGCCAACATTCAGCCCTCTAGTGCTCTACCTTGATTGGTCAAAGATAAGTGGATTAGCCTGGCTGCTTTGAAGAGGTGATAAATTACCCCTGGGGTAGGAAGCCTTTCTGGGAGGAGAGGTTGAGGGGCATAGGAATGCTAGAGCCAATATTGTTCTTCAAGAGAAGGAGGAGACAAGCTAGAGAAACCAGTTTTCATTTACAACTCTTCTCTTTGAACCCAAGCATATGCTAGGCTTAAGGAAGGTATGAGTAGATGCAAGAGGGCGAGGCTATGGAGATAAGCCATCCTGGGGGTGTGTTTAGCCAGCTCCTCTCTCCCTGCTGAAAATTCTGACATGTTGAATTTTAGAGGACTTGTGTTTTCTGTGATATCATTGGGCCATGCTTTAGAGGAAATGGTCATGCTCTGGGGTGTTGCCCTGCACCTCATTGGACAGGAGAGCCCTCCTGCTTGACCCCAGACAACAATGAATACATATCTGAGAGGGGCAGTGCCTCTCAGAACTGCTTTTTTTAAAACCTAAGGGAGCAAGAAGAGCCGGCGCTGACGAGTTTGATGAGCAATAATGAGGCCCGGCACTCTTCAGATTACCCTGCTTGCACCATCTGAAACTACAGCCTTGTGGACCAAACCTGCTTCAAAAGAACTAAAGAGTGGACTCCCTGTAAGTTACAGGTTAACAGAGCTCACCTGGACCATCAACACAAAGAATCCTCAGCCTGAAGTACTACCAGTGGATTTGTAAGGGTTTTGCCCAAGTGAATTGGAGGAACTAAAGTCCCAAACTTTCAAGGACCCTCTTGGAGTTTCCAGACCCTTGGATTGTGTTTTGTACACTTTGGACCCGCAAGAGGAACTTCAGGAAGGAGTTCCTAATGGAATTAAGCCTGCTGGAGGAGGCTGCACAAGTCTGGTGAGAGATCCTCCAGAAAAGTTGCTAAGCGAGAATTTGTCCCTGTCAGAGGCAACCAAATGTCCAAAAGTGGCACTGTTGGTTTCTAAGCACTAGAAAGTCTCTAATCTTTAAAAATTCATATCTCTGGTTCCCTACAGTGGATTGTTTTTGTTTTAGTGTCATTTTAAAGATATCTATTTTTATAAATTGGTGTGGGACCTTTATTGTCAGTTGTGTACTGAATTGATGTTTTTATATACTTTACATACCTGTCTTTAAAATTAAGCCTGTCTGCTCGCAGCCAAGCTACCAGGGGTTGAGCATGGGAATACTTTTCTAAGACCTATTCTGAGCCCTAAATCATGTCAGTGGTATTGTAGCCAGTGGTGCATGCATATCTGCTGCTACTAATAATCTACTTTCCAACATTCAGAGAGTAGGGCATTTGTTCTTATGATTCCTCTCCGGCCCACACGTGTTCTAAAGAGAGGTCTGTGGAGTCTGCTTTTATTCTCAGTGCTAGCCTGTGGGTGGAGGACAAATCACTGACCATCGCCTAAACCAGTTCTGGACAGTTAAGCTCTAACCACTGGTTTTGGTGCGAGTCTGACAAGAGAGACAAAGGGAGACAGGCCTAGGTGTGAGCTTCATCTACCAGTGACAAGGTAGACACAGTTTGACACTAAGGAAGGCCACCATGTCAAGGGAGGAGTAGCCCTCGCATACCAAGATTCCAAGAACCCTTTGTCAACTGTCTGAGAGCAATACACATCTCACCACAGGGGAGCAATCGGCGGGCCAGGTGATAACTGTACACTGGCAGGATTTTAGTCAGGAATGTGTCAACTTTCTATAACTGTCATTTCCAAAATAGTAATATAAAATCTGAATGGACCATTATGTTTGATTTTAAATAGCATTAAAATGAGTACTTGAACACATTTTCTAGCTTTTACCAGACTGAAGTTAGCACTTATTATAGGTAATAATATAAAACTAGTATCAGCCTATGGGAGATTCAGTCTCGACATGACATGTAAAACAATTCATATACATGCCCCACTTTTTAATACCATGCAACCTGCCATATTGGTTTTTAGGGCCTCCCTTAGGGATGCCTTATACGTATTAAAAATATTTATATTGTCCTGCCGAAATGCTGTTTAAAACTGCACGCAAGGCTGCAATTGCATGGGTGTAGACATGTTTTAGAGTGCTACGTTAGAGGGTAGTATAATGAGTGTTGGAGTCCACTGGTAGCTTTTAATCTACAGAGCCTGGGTACATGTGGTACAATTTACTAGGTTACACAAGTAAATTAAATGTGCTATTTAGGGATGTGTCATTTTTAACATGTTTAGAGAGGAGAGCACAAACACTTTACCACTGGTTAGCAGGAGTGAAGCGTGCAGACTCCTATGGCCAGCAAAGACAGGTTCAGCAAAAGAAGGCAAACGTCTGGGGAATAACACACAAAAGATAGTTATTTTCAACAACTAGCAATTATTTTATTTATTACATTTTTGCCTGCCTACCATACATGTATATCGCCTGCCTTCAATTGTGAGTTCTCATGGGCCTAGAATGGGCACCAGCAATCACTTAGTTTATGTGTTTGAATTTTCCCTGCACCCCCGTCTCCCAAAGGCCTTGAATGAACACCAGATTTGTTTTTAGCTCATTTAATGTATTTTCCCTGCAACCGCCATTGAAGTGCCATGGGTCCTGGATAGACACGAGTAATAACGGTATTCACGTATTAAATTTTTCACTGCATCCACTGCCTCCCATAGGGGTCACCAGGGCCCTGGAAGGACAGAAACAAATCTTTTCCTGTGTAATTTCTGTAGAAAAATACTTATTATATTCATTGTTTGAATACAATATTGTAAAGCATTTGTGATGATGTTGATTACTTCACTTGTGTTACATTAGCTAGGGTCAGATTGTCCACGTTTCACTGACTTCCTGCTTTTCGTTATTTTTAGTTGCATGCAGGCGTGCAAGACATAAAACATGTATTGAGACAGGGTGAAGTGTGCATTTTAGCTGATCGTGACACCTGAGCCCTCCTCTCTTAAGTTCTTCTGCACTTGCTAAATACCAACTACTATTGCTAAGAAGAATGCCCCAAAGAAGGAGGTTCCTACCAAGAAAGTGGACAATGAGGAGAAGAAGAAGCTAGCTGTCACCACTGGCATCAAGCCCTCATCTTTTTTCAGGAAACATGATGTACCTGCTGCACCCTACTCCGGGCAGATAGAGGCTGGGAGGAGGATCACTTCTGCATCAATGGCACTGCCACCAAAACCTGTGCGTGTGTCTCTCAGTGACTACAGTCCTGGAGGGCTTTTAATCAGGAATAGAATTGCCTCAGCAGCAAACTGAATCATCGCAGGGAAGTCAACTCTAAGGGCTCCAGCCAGCAAAAGATCTTACAGAAGTAGGAGCAGAACAGGAGGTTGAGCTTCCTGCTGAGCAAGATGTTGTTGAGACTGCTCTTCCTCCATTGGCTTCACAATCTCCAGTAAGGAAAAGAAAGAGCAATCCCCTTCTCCAAGCCACATTGCTGATTATCTGGTCATTGATTGGACCCCGACCAAGTCTGAGACCTGCCACAAGAGACATAGGAAAAGGAAGCTTCTGAAAGCCTTGTGAGGAAGGTGATAATGATGAGCCGGTGATTATCAGTGTGGAGAGTGGCACAGAGGAGGGACAGCTCAGTTCTAATCAACCTGCTCAGAGTCATGTGGTTGTACCAACACGCCTACTTCCATGTTTGCAAGACCCCAGGAACCTGTAGCCACAAAAACCACTTCTACGACAGTTGGAGCATACTCTATAGAAAGGCAAGCAACTAATCTGCCCAGCTACAACTACAGTTCTTCATGTTTTGGCACAATAAGAAAGCTCTCTTCCCAATTTTGTGACCTCTTTACACTTAGCCCACATGAGGAGCCCATCACAAAATGCTCCATTTGCCACAAGAAAGTTGTTTGTGGTAAGCAAGGAGGCATTGTGGCACTGAAGGCCAATTGTCCTATCTGAAAAAATAACACACAAACGTGTGAAGACAACCTTAAAAACATAGCTGCTTGTGGTAAGAGAAAATAAGCAGTTGAAATGATAGAAGAAGGTGGTGATGAAGAAGAAGATGATACCAGCAGCAACATTATGCAAAGCAACCCTATGAGTCTCCCCTATAGTGTGCAATTATCACCTGCAGTAATCTCTGCATGGCACAAGGGATTGCGGATACAGTGGCAGTCACCCCAAAATGTGCGGGCAGCCTACCTGCTGCTGGTAACCATAGGTCACTTATTACAGTAATACCATATCAAAGACAGCCTACTATTAAGGCTGTGTTTACCAAGAAGTGACAATTCAGTTTATCAATGGAGAACTGACTAAAATGTTAGCGCTTTAACTACTCCTTTTTTTTTTTTAAAGCAAAAGGGAGGCAGGCTTAGGTGTGGGCTAAATCTGCCAGTGAAAGGGTAGGCTTCCTTTGAAGCTCTGAAAGGGGCTGGGCACAGACCCTAGGGCATCCCTCTCAATGAGAAAAGCATCTCCCCCCACCCAAGCCCTTTGTCCATGGTATGGGAGCAATACACATCTCACCATTAACAGTCAGGTGACACTTAACATTAGGAGTAAGTTACGTTTGACTCAGGCAGGAAAATGACAAGGTTCTAAAGGTGTAATTAAAAAAAATATGAAATCTGAATTGAATATTAATTTGGATTTTAAATTACTCTTAAAATGAGTCCTTCAATTATTTTCCTTGCTATTCCCAAACTGAAGTTATGCATTATAGGGTGTTATAATGTGACCCTAGCGCTGGTGGTTTACCAGCACTAGTTATAAGAAAGCCATTTGAAAAACCCTGCCATATGGTATGGACCAATTAGAAGAGGTAGCAGACATGGCTTTATCTGCAGAGGTAAGAAAATATGGGTCTGATTTAGATCTTGGAGGATGGGTTACTCCATCACAACAGTGACGAATATCCTGTCTGCAAAAATATAAATCTCATTATATCCTATGGGATTTATATTTCGGCGGACAGAATATCCATCACTGTTCTGATGGAGTATCCCATCTGCCAAGATCCAAATCAGGCCCTAAATGCTTGGAAATTAGGTATTGTTAGTTTTGCTGTGTGCTGACAGATTTCAATAGTGGTCACTACTTACAGAGTGTAGGGAAACGGCCAGGGCAGAACGTAGTATAACACTCTTACTGACACCAATGGGCAGCCGTGGCCCGTGGAGGGAGTTCCGGTAGGGCAGAAATGCGGGGCGGGGGAGGGGCAGGGTGGGGGGTGCTAAAAATAATTGGAGGTTGCGATGCAGGGCACGCTACGAAATTCGTTTTATGTATTACATTGTTTACTTACCTCCAATTATCCATATTCCGGTTTTTAGCACCCCCCACACTGCCCCTCCCCCGCCCCGCCTTTCTGCCCTACCGGAACTCCCTCCACGGGCCGCGGCTGCTAATGGGAGGATGGGTGCTGCTCAGCCTGATCAAGCCATTAAGGGGTTGGAGGGTTCGGTATGGTGACTCATGTTTAGCTTTAAAATACTGCTCCAAGCAGGTGGTAAATGTGTGTAGGGACATGAATTGAAACAAGAGGCAACAATTACAAATGTCAAGGCAGTAACTGCTACAGATCTGACTGACTGTAACTCAACTCAGCAATGCAAACCCTGGGACAGCAAGCTTGTTGTTGCCACACCAGGACAATACATTTCACTGAGTCATTGGTGACAGGCTGACTACTAAGTTGCTGCAGTTTTGCCTGTGAACACGGCATTGCACGACTGGTAATGTCAAGCTCACAGCCAATCTCTGAACTTTACACTTTTCTCCGCTGTGGTCTCTCTTCAGAAAAAAACTGCATATATATTTCACCAATGCTACGCTTACTTGTTAAACAGTAGGACGCCTTCAGCCCAAGGAACCCCATTTCCGGTATTTGTACAATGTTTGCTGAAAGAAAGATGTCATAGAGCCGGGACTTTATCTGAACTATTTTTTATTGAGGTTCCATTTTCACCGTAATCATTTATTTTGGGGTGCTATCCTTGCAAAGCCTGGCACTATAATGTTTTCCTTTCCCTCATACTTCCTGTCCATTGTTCGTGGCAGGACATTCTGCGTTGAGTCCATTCTGTAATACTGCTGTGGGGTGCTTTAATTCCTGCCATTGTATGCCACCTGGATGGTCGTTTAGGCTGAGCTTCCACTACTTTTCCTTTACATGCTTCTTCCCCTATGACAGAGCAACCCTGAAATCACAATGAATGGTGTTACCTTTCCAGACCCTTTGTGCCTGATGAGGAGAGCGGTTAAGTATATTATTTATGCCTTATCCATAATTATATTTAATCTCTAAGAATAAAGAGTTCAAATAAATCCTGAAATGCGAAACTATTTCGACAAACACAAGATGCACAAGAAATGTTTCCAAAGTACCGCAACACAAAATCTTCCTTTGTTTTTTTCTTTATTGAACTTAGAAAATCAATAAGTCAATAATACAGTAATTATTTTATATTTAAAAGCGAAGAATCGAGTAATGCCGTGATGAACATTACACTACAATACAGTTGTAACAACACTACATACATATACTTTCTAGACCTATATATGTGTTCAGAAGTAAGGTCAGTGATAATGTAATTTGGGTTATCATGTGTGATATCATGTATGAGGTCATGAGCAGAGGGAGATAACATTGCTCAGCAAATGTGAACTGCTGAATTTGCAAGATTCATAGGCGTTGTGCCAAGGTTTTTCAAGGATTATCAATATGCTTGTTGAATGGTGAAAAGCCCCTTTAAAGATATTTGTTTATTTGAAGGGTTTTGTACTGATGTATTGATCATGTTTCCAATATAGGTCTGGGACTCACATGGCACCACATGCAGCCTTGCACTGTGCATAGTCCATCTATGTCATAATCTGCTATTAGTACTGAAAGTATGCCAAAAGGAGAACATGGTTTCAATTGGAGTTTTTCAAGGGGAATGTAAAGTTTAAGGTAGAGCAGTCATTGGGTCTGTCTTAAAAGTATAGCTGTCTGCCAGAGCTTTAGTCACCACTCTTCTAAGTAATATAAATACAGTGGTCTTCAGAGAAGTAAATATTTTTCTCCTCAGGCTATTGGCTGTTGTAGATTATCAGTCTCCTGCTCAGAAGTGCTTCATTGCAGTTCATGAGGAGCATTGTTTTCAGCATGTGCCAGTGACTATTTAGTGAATGCAGAATCCATCTTAAAACAAAGACATACACCTCTATAATGTCTGGCTTGGCAGTGCAGCTGTCTACCAGAGCTTTTGTTGCTGTGCTTTTTTATTCCACCTTCGATAAAGTGCTTCTATTGTAATGCATGAGGTGCATTGTTTTGACATGTTGCAGGGACTGTCTGGTGAGTGTAGCAAAATAAGACTTCCCCCACTAAACGGAATACATTTTGCATTATAAGCAAAAATAAAATATGTTTGAAAAATGAGAAACGTAAGTGCTCTATATTATGTTGATGTGTAATATGTGTAGTAAAAAGTACCATATATAAAAAAAAGATTTTCTTTTAAAATACCATCTAACAAATTTTCAGCAGTTGCATTCTTTTCTTGATGAGCCCAGTGCTAAATTTGTAAAAACACATCATAAGTGCCAGGGCCCTCGTCAGGAGGCCACTGCAGCTTGCACCACCCATTGCCACTGCCAGCTCTGTCAAGGACAGTACAACACAACTACTAACCATCACACTGCTACATGTGTCACAACTCCGACTGTTCGAGGCCCACGAAGCTATATTCATGGGTTGGATTGCAGTTATTCATTGCTTTTAATATCTATTGAATTAACAAACAGCTATTGTTCTGCTTGTCTCTAAATTACGCAAGCAGTGCCACCACAAGCATCTGTCATAAGTGCCAGTGCAGAGCACCGGAAACCACTGGTTCAAATTAAGCACTGGATGAGCCATGTCATTACTTTACTCAGGCTTCCACTTCATTCCCAATATTAGGTCAGGAAGTTTATTTTCATTGTTCGTGTGAACATTACAAAGATTGTATATGCCACTGAGGTCATTCTTCTATGTCTCTGGTTATATGTGGTATTTTAGATCTTCAGTATTGCTTATTGTGCGTGCCACTGTGGTCTTCCTTCTGCTCAGCTGTTTTTAAGTGAAATGTTTTGTTTCTTACATGTTGGTGGATGTATATGTTATTATGTTCCTTCTACAGTGTTGCTGGTTGTAGGTGCCACTACAGTCCATTGTGGATGTTCTAAAATATAGCACTTTTAGAGAAAAAAAATCCAGTCCCCTAATGTAGGCAGCACTTCATGTTATATTATATAATATTTTCAAAATGAAATCACTGTTACTTTGAAGTGCCATTTAATAAATTGCAGCTACTCCTCTTTAGCTCTGAATAGCTAGGTAACCGTTTATGGTGCTGCAGATGTGTGCTGATCACGCTTGGGGCTCCTATCATTGGCAAAAGTAATAGGTCAAATTTAATGTGCCAAAAAGTGCAAATAGAATTTGCCAGGCCTTTTGGCTCTTCTGTCAATCAGGCTGAGCCTAGTGAAACATTACCTTTAAAACTGATTTTGAAGTACTATTACGTTTTATAATGTAAAACCTCAAAAACGCTGGAATCCACACACCTCTAACTTGAATCATGCACTGCTCTTGACATTGCACATGACTTCAGGTGCCACCGGAAATAATTGCCAATTTTATCTGTTATTTTACTTTTGGCATCATCAACAATAAGGCTGTGTCAAAAGTTACATACACTCTATTTCGTGTTTGCTAATGTAACACAATGGAAATTGAAAGTTCATAAAGTATTGATCTTTGCCAACTTTTCCTCTTGCACTTCTAACCCCTATATTGAGATTGTGACATTTTAGAGCCACATTTCAAGATCAATATCAAGGAGAACTGTAAGATACTGGATGTAAAAAAAAGTGATTTAATTATAAGACTTTGTATCCTTGAATTTCTGTAGAGATGTAAAGGAAACAAAATAATACATGTGGCAGAAAAGCACCAAATATTTAAAGTCTGGATACATTTTGGTGAAACTCTTAGTGCTCAACAAGATTTGCTATTGGAATCATATCTTTTAAAGATTAGAAACAAGGGAGGGTGTTTGTGGAGAGTGTATCATAGGCTGCAGGTCATTTGAATGAAGTGAGGCAAAAAGGCCTTCCTTAAAATGTCCTGAGTGTAGAGAGCATGCCCAATTTAGATTAGGGTAGTTGTCCACGCAGCTCCCTCAACAAAATCTAAATATTTAAAAATCAAGATGATCTTAAGGTGCACTAATGAAATATTCCTATGCTTTCGTAGTGTGCAAGGTAGTCCTAACATATGCATGTGTGTTGAGGTTCGCCCTCCTCAAAATGAGTGGCAAAAAATGGTGCCAAAACACATTACAAATTGGCTATAGAACCACGTATATTATGTACTGTCACATGGCTTTCATGTTTAAAATATATATATTATGTAAGAACATTTGATTTTCCATCCTTTCTGTTATAATTAAATCTTCAGGCACAATTTTTGATAGAGAAGCTAGATGGAATTGGTAAGGTGGAAAAATCTGAAGTTGTACATGTATCGGAGACCATAGAAGCTGAGCTGAACAATTCCTAAATAAATCCTACCAATTTATACAATAATGCTGCTGCTCAGCTACTTATGGCTTACAGGAAGTGTCTTCAAAAAGAAGAGAGTTTCCCAGGTAAACCAGAAAGGACTGGGTATATGTAGTCTGACAAAAGAGATTTCCTTTCTGTGTTCTTCCGTTTAAACTAAACCATTTAGCAAATAACAAAAAAACTCAATTGTTCTAAACACTACATGATAAGAGAGTATAAAGTACTGAGATTTTTGTTACAGGAAGTGTCCACAGACAGGTTTCAGCTATATCACATGCTTAACTTCACACAGTAGTAGTAAAAATGTGATAGAAAGTGTTATCAAATATGTATTATGAAATGAGAAACAGCCACTACAACGCAGCTGTTTCCACAAATATTCTTAACCATGCATGCATTATAACGCATGTGTGGTAACCACGCACAGCCTTTACCACACATACCTTTACAACGAATTAAGTTGTAAAGGTATGCATGGTACAGGTATGTGTGTGACGGATATACACTGTTACCATGTGGGGAAGTGTGGCTCAATGGTTAGAGCGGCAGACCCTGAGGCAGAGGCCTAGCCCGGGACCAGGGTTCAAATCCTGCCTCGGCGGGTCTTGGGCTCAACTTCCTCGGACCTGATAATTCTCGCCTCAGTGCCTATTCTAATCATGGGTCCCACTCTGCAACTCTGGGCAATAGCTTGCTTAATCTCCACAACGGCCCCAACAACGCTAGGATGCCTGGCTTCATCTTGGGGGTGCCCAGGAGTGGGCACTTCACAGGGAAAGGCCAGGAAGTGTTCCTCAGCGGTATTCGTACAAGTGCCGAGATGCCTCATGGGTGAATCGTGCACTATACAAGTACCACTCCATCTACCATGCACAGCCTTTATCACGCATGCTATTACAATGAGATACATAGTAAAGGCATGTGTGATAAAGGTATGTGCATGGTAAGGGTGGTTAAGGCTATCGATGTTGTTAGAGGAAACGGAAAGACCCTTCCACTTCCTCTTTACCACTTGAACCGCGACTCAGAAGAACTTGGAGAGAAGGCATCGTGGAGAGTTAAGGAGGATTTTACATAATAGATACATTAATATTTGACTAAATAAAGGGCTGGGGGTTGGGTCGCACAAGCTGCTGTTTCTAAGGTTCCGAGCAGGGAGGGGTATTGGTTAGAAGGGTTTGGGGGAAGGGGAATCACGCAGAGGTCCTTTTTAAGTGTTCAGGTCAGGGGTGGGGTATTTGTTAGAAGGGTTTGGGGGTGGGAGAATCGCACAGAGGTCCTTTCATAGGGTTCAGGGCAGGGGTGGGGTATTTGTTAGAAGGGTTTTGGGGCTGGAGGAATCAGGCGGGGTATTTGTTAGATGGGTTTGGGGGTGGGAGAATAGGGCAGGGGACTTTTTTTTAGGGTTCAGGGCAGTGAAGGGGTGTTTCTTAGAAGGATTTGGGGCCAGATGTCGGGGGGTTTCACAGGGAACAGGGGAGGGGTATTTAAAAAAAAGAATCTGAGGGCTGGAGGGGGGAGGGGGGAGGGTGCAAGGTACCAGTAATGGAACTTGGGGCAGGGGTCTGAGATAACCTTTAGCATGAATATGTCCTTACTAGCATGGTTTTACAACGAAATTCATTGTAAAGGTCTGCATGGTAAAGGTTATGCGTGGTAATAACATTCACATTGTAACACATGCGTGGTAAAGGCATGCATTGCAACGGAATGCGTTGTTACTTCATACAACCTTATGAAATGCCTCCAAGTAATGGAATAACTAGGCCTGGGCGGAATTTTAATCACGCCGAAAAAATCGAAGTAATTTTGGTAATTCTGAGGTAAACTTTGATGCTGAATTACTGTTAATAGTGTGCTTACTCCTGCTTGCATAATGAAATCCTAATAAATTCTACAGCACTCACTATTCCGGTTCTGCTGCATTTAATGCTAAATTCTGAGAGTAGGTTGGAGAAAAATCCTACCCCAAGAGCACATTTAGTGCTATTTTGTTAGCAAAAGATACATTCGCTCACCCATTTTGGATACAAGAGGTATTTGGCACTATTACAATAACGCTAAAAGCCAACAAGTTTGAGAAAAATCCTACCATAAGAGCTATCTGTGTTCTGTTGCATTTAGCACTATTTCGTAGCACAAAATGCATTTTTGCACCCAATTTGAACACGAGGGGGCATTTTTGCATTAAGCAATATCTCTATGTGCAGAGTTACTCTTCTCGTGCAAATATGCGCAATCTCACTGAATTCTTAGGTAATTCTGCGTGATTACGCTACACTAAATTACACGAGTTACATCTTCCATTAGAAGTAACTGCCATAGCAGTCAGCCAATGTATATTAATGGTGTATGGCTCCAGCAGGGCCTAGCAGGAAGGCTGTCGACAGCTTAGTAGAGCACTGGTAAATGGAATTACATGGTTCTAGCATATCAAAGCTTCCCTATTTATGTGAGACTAGTCAAATTAGCAAGTTTTATTTTTGGCACCAACAGAAAAACAGCTGTACTGCTTGCATCTTCTACAAAATCCTGCTGCTGCCCTAAAATGCAATCCATCTTCCTCTGTTCTCAGAATAACTACTGGCTCCTCATTGTGATCTGTGTCAAGGATTTTTTATCTCTTCAGTGCAAACCGAAAATATTGCCCTCTTTTTCAGCCTAGTAAACGAGGCAAAACAAAAGTAGACATGTGCGTTTCACTTAAGGTCTAAGGACTTTTCCTGGGAGAAGTGTTGAAATGTTGGAATTCCTAAATTGCATAACACACCTCAACATGGCCTGTGATTAAAAAAATGTAGTGCAATGGTTTTCATTGGGATGTGTGTAAAAAAGGTAATACTTGACAGGCTGTGGTCCAGGCAAAGGGTTAAGGATACAGTGGCTGGTATGTGTTCTTAATGCTCTTAAATTATATATAAATCAAAATCATAAATGAATGGACAATTGAAAGCACGTGATGTGACCAGTTTTACAATACAATGCACTGCATCAGGACTGTGTGGCTGTTTTCTTTTTATTTGTTAAAATGCATTTAATTGATGCTCACCCAGCATTGCAACCATATCAGATTAATTGTGGAGGGATGTTATACAGTAGGAAATAAAATGAGAAAGTAGAAAGTGGCTAAGGCTGCTTAAAGGCATTGAAAAGTTTGCACCACCCACCACTCTCCACAACTTCAGTCACGGTGTTTACAATCAGAAATGAGACGCCTTGGTGACGTGATATGCACCCCCAATCTTGTAATTGGGTTATGGGATAGTCAGCAGGTTTAGGGAAGCTGACATTTGGCGTATGCTTGGCTGGTAAGATAGAAGGGCAACAGTAAGGTATCAGTATGTGCTGCTCTATTAATAAATTTGTGGGTAAGGCAAGAGGTCGAGACCTCAGTTTCAAGGGTTGACCAGAGCCTGTGCAAAGATGTCAGCGCTGGGGTGAGGTGGTATGTGCTACTAAGATCTAGATTGGGGTTGCAGGTGATTGTAGTTGAACTGTGATACAGAGTTGTTTGGGCTCATTGTGGGGGCGTGAGAACAACGGTGAAGTTCCCCTCTGCGTGTTGCAGGGTGGATCTAATGCTGATTTTAAATTACTGTATTCTGACTATTTTTTTAAATCCCTAAATTCGTTTTACACTGTAGGCTTGCACTTTTGCTTTTTGCACACCGAGCGGAGCACCATCTTTCCTCCGCTGGGCTGGGACACTTTAAGGCCATTTTGAAGGGTGAGCAGACTAGCGTTAGTTGTCTGGCTCCTCTGGTGCCAATTTAATGGACACCGAACGGCTGAAGTGCAGCAGACATGCACAGCGGGATGCACCGCTGGCGCGCCAAAGGCAAGCCTATCTGCGCCCGTCCGCATACCGATCGTGGCCAAGCCAGCCACGTTGCTCAAATAGGTAGCAGTAAGTTCAGTACCTGGCCTGGTCTTAAGGGGGACCCAGTGTTTGGGAGATCAGGCCACTAACCTGGTGAGTACTGGTATCCCATACCACTGCAAGGCATGCAATTTCACCTCAGAGGCATCGGTAGGGACAACCCGGAGCAAGGGCACGACTCCCGGCGCTCAGAGGTTGTTGGCAGGCAGAATTAAAGCCTGTCTGATCAATTGCAGATCAATCCCCAAACATGTAGACGATATCTGGTTGTCATTGTCGGACAATAACTGGGATGTGATGTTCCTGACAGAAACGTGACTTAAGGAGGAATCAAAGCCGACCCTGACCCTGGCTATCACCCTGGGCATCCAAATCATCAGTGCCAACAGGGAGTGCGACAAAAGAGGGGGTGGGGTTGCTATCATTTTGAAGAAATATTGGGAGATCTCTAAATATGGGTATTATGGAGGGTCTAAATTTCTGTATAAAGATCTCTCCAACTCTCTCCTTCAATGGGTTATTGATATGCCGACCACCTGACTGCCCACACAGCTTTACCCCAGAACTATGCAATTTCATAGCTCAGAGATCATTGCAACATGCCAACTTTACGGCCTTAGGAGATTTTCATCTTCACATAGATGGTCCTAGCTGTCCCCAGGCCTTTCAGCTAAGTATGTCACTCAATGGTGCCAACCTTACACAGCATGTGAAGGCTCCAACTCACAGAGCAGGTCATATTTTAGATTTAATTTTTTCGAACATTCCAGCCATGGCAGCAGAGGCCCCCGGTGTTTGGTCTGGACTGACCACTGCCTGGTCCCCTTCTCTTTCAGCCTGGAGAAAACTCAATCAAGTGGAGGTATACACACTATGTTTAAGGAACTGGAAAAAGTTAACAGCTGAGAACCTAGGTTCAGTGCTATCAGTGATTTTGCCTCAGTTACCTAGCAATCCTATTGACGATTCGTCCGCACTAAATACGTGGCTTTCTACTGCCATGGACACAGAGGCACCTGTGAAATCAGTTAGGACTCCGAGAGAATCACCATCTGCCCCTGGTTCTCGGCTGCCTCAGAGCAGAAAAGAGCAGGTGTAAAAGGGTGGAGCGCCTCTGCAGGAAAAAATATAGTCCTGCTGCTAGACTGGCCTATGAGGAAGTCTTGAAAAAGCTCTGCAAACTGATGAGGGAGGCTAGAAGGGAATACTTTGTGAAGCGCATTAATAGTGCAGAAAACTCTGGTAAAGAGATCTTTAGGATAGTCAGCTCCTTCACCAAGCCTTCTGCGATGGAGGGTAATATACAGCCTCCTCCCTCTCTGTGCAAGAAGCTATCGGACTTCTATGAGGACAAAATACAGAAGGTATATGCCACATTTACGGCAGGGGTTGAGATGGCTGAGCCACAGTCACATGGAATACTAAGGGCACACGCTCAAATTTTCTCCCTATTTCCCGGCAGGAAGAACTGGCTAAAATCATGAAATGCAAGTCTGGTTCGCTTGAGCTGGTTCGAAGAGCTGGAATGCCCTGCCTCCTAATCTCCGCCTGGACTCATCCGAATCCAGCTTTCGGAAGAACTTAAAAACATACCTTTTTTCAAGATAATCGAGCTCTCTTCTTGCTTCTGCTCTGAGTTTTTCTTCAGTTGTAGCGCGGGGACACGCTTTCAGCGTAACCAAGCGCTTTACAAGCTTCCCTTATATATATATTGAGGATCCATTTCCCCCGAAGTTGTGTAGGACATTGGCTCATTTGATTAACCCTATTTTAAATCACATTTGGAATATCTCGCTTTCCACAGGCATTTTCCTTTATATTGGGAAACATGCTTTGTTACTGCCCCTATTAAAAAAGCCAAACGCTGACCCGATGGATCTTAGCAAATACCGCCCAATCTCACTACTGCCAGCACCCGCGAAGATGCTGTAAAAACTGGTGCAACGCCAACTCGTGAATTTTATAAAAGGTCATGACATCCTGCACGACACTCAGTTTGGTTTCCGGTCAGTATTCAGCACCAAGACTGCACTGGTGGAGGTGGTGGATTCTGTAAGAATGACTGTAGACGCAGGGGCTTCAGCGATGCTGGTCCTTTTAGATCTGTCCTCTGCATTCAACACGGTTGCGCACCCAATCCTACTGGACAGACTCGAACAGCTGGGCTTGCAGGGGGTAGTACTGTCCTTGTAATTGTAATGGTTTTTATTAACTGTACAATAAAGTATTACTTACTGTCCTGTATCCAGTCTTCCTTAAAGACCGCTCTCAAAGGGTCTTTCTCCAACCCCATCAATCGATCGGAACCTAAGCCACTGTGGTGCAGAGTGCCTCAGGGCTCGGCCCTGAGCCCATTGCTCTTCAACACCTATCTCGTGCCACTCTTCTCTCTCATTGTTTCATGGGAAGTGAAGGCAGTCTCCTATGTGGATGACACCCAGCTGGTATTCTCTTTAAAGGATCACCCTGCTGATTCGTTTACCAGATTTAGGGCTTGTTTGAAGGACATTTCACGCTGGATAAATACTAACAGCTTAAAATTTAACGCAGACAAGACAGAGGTCTTGTTCTTCAGCCAGACATCTCTCCCCCGCAGGTCTTTGGTGGCCAGTAGAAATGGGATCGCCACCTTTAATGGCAAACACAGTAAAACACCTGGGCGTCAAATGGGAGACAAACCTCTCTTTCTTGGCCCAAGTCCGTCATATATCAGCCTCATGCTTTGGGAAGTTGAAATGTTTGAGGAAATTCTTGCATCTATTGCCGGAGGATTGTCGCAGGATCATAGTCCACTCTACTGAGAAATCTCGGCTGGACTACGCAAACTGTCTTTACCTTGGACTGCCTGCCTATCTGATAAATGGATTAAAGATGGCACAGAATGTGGCTGCGAGATTAATTCAAGTCCCATTCCGTCACCACATCTCTCCGCACATCAGACAACTTCACTGGCTAACTGTAGCTAAAAGGATAGAGTTTAAGTCCCTGACTCTGGCCTTTTGGGCTTTGCAAGATGATGGTCCGGGCTATCTTAAGCATAGACTCTGCCTACAAGAACGCATGCTGAGATAACTCCCATCACCTGCTCTGTGTACCTTGTTTTGCTAATTCCTGTATGGGAGGCAAGTCCTTCACTGTTGGGACGGCCAGACTGTGGAACTCCCTGCCTTCCCATATGCGCCTGATCAAGTCAAAACATGATTTCAGAAGGACCTTGAAGACTTGGTTCTTTAGCCAATGCTAGTACCTCGGTTGGAGCTCCCTCACCTGCTGTTAACCGCGAAGCGCCGGGTCACCTCTGCTTGAGGTAGCTGTTGCACTCTACAAGTGCTATTATTACTATTATTATTTTTAGATGAGAGGTGTGGTAGGGTTCACCCCTCTTTGCCAATCTGCCCTACCCATTGTGTAAAGCACTTTGTTAGTAAGTTTGCGCTATGAAAATCACATACATATATGTACACAAGATTCTTATCCTATTCAATTTCTGGTAGGGATGTGTAGATATCATTTAATAATTCGAGTCTGGATATGAGTACGGCAGTGTGATTGCTATCTTCAGAAAGAGGTGGAGTCTGATTCCAGTCAAGTATCTTAAGACCGGCCTGTGTACAAGAGAATGCCACGGCTACAGAATTCACTAAAATGTCAAGAAAGATAATTGCATAAGGCAAGGGATAATGATTTCCAGTGAGTACATTTTTTCTAATATTTATAATAGTGATATGTGGGAACCAACTCTGACAGACTCAGATTGACATTAGTTTAAGAGATAGTTAAAGAAATGCAAACAGGTAAATCTACATACAGAGATCTATGTGCATATAAATGTATGCCTATGCCTGGGTACAGAACTCTGCAAATCTCCACAAATCACAAACAGCAGCAGAAATGTATGCCTAGTAGTAGGTATACATGTCCCCTAGCCCTTAAATGAAATGGGTGGGGGTTATGTACAACTCAGAATATGAAGGTAAACCGAACACTAGTAATTCATTTTTCAGGTGTGTGTGTGGCTTAAATCAGTAGCACAAAGTCCTACATAGCATAGGTGGAAATCCTCACCTTTGTTAAGTAGAAATAGACATCAAAAAGAATATGAAAACTAGCATTACCTGAAAAAAAAAAACACCTGGAAGTCACCACAGGTGAAAGCACATAAATGCAGGCAATAACCAGGCTCTCCTCTCTTCCCCATATGCTGTGAGATGTTGTGGAGCCAGACGTGCCCTGCAGTTATGTTATATGTCATAGAGTGAGTGAGTGAGTGAGTGAGTGAGTGTGTGTATGTGTGTGTGTTTGTGTTTGCAACAAACAGCAGCATACCTTCAGGAACACCTAGAAACTCGTGTATGTATGGGAAACACTAGGACATGATGAGCAACAGCGTGAAACTGTGACTGCAAATATATATTGATGATGAATGCTGACTGTCGCATCAAGGCGCCGAGGAACACAAGAAGCCACGTACTTATTGTGTGAAGAAGCACAAAACTACCACCAGCGGGGTGCACACCCCACCTGTCCCACTGACATGGGATGTGATGAACCACAGGAACACACATGGGATGTAATGACCCACAGGAGCACACAGGCAGCACCCAGGGAAACAGTGTGTTGTAGGAACGCAAGGACATCACCAGTAGCAGTCAGGGTTGGATTGGGATTGAAAATCGGCCCGGGCATGCCAAAACATAAATCGGCCCAATTTGCATAATCACTCCTCAAATCACTGCTTTGGCGTAATCTTATAAAAAAAGGGGGACTGGGGGGGTCTCCCCCCCAAAAAAAAACAACGAAAAAAAAAATGTAAAATATGTTTTGGAATCAAAAATTAAAAACGATGACAAATGCTGACTGAATGTGTAATTGAAAAGGTGTATTACAAATTAACAAGTGACCTTTGACGAATTATTCAGCCATCTTGCTTGGGGACACGTTTTTAGAGGGTCAGTAAAAGTGACAAAAGACAAACAATGTCACTTCTGAAGACATATTTTTTTGGCCTATCCGTTTCATTATGTTTATTTTAGTGTATTTTTGGACATAATGGACGTTGGATGCTTACTAACTTTTTTATGCGTGGTAAAATTCTGCGTTCTTTTATTCTGCGTGGTAAAGACATTTGCGATGTAAAATTTGCGTGGTAAAGCCATGCGTTGTATTTGAAATCGTGGTAACATCATATATTAAAAAAAAGCAGCCCACAGCAGAACTCGAACACCGGCCCCTCGGGCATTGGCCGAATGCCTGTGTTACTAATCCGACACTGAGTAGCACCTCGAATCTGCTTCCAACAGCTGTGCTATGTGTGAGATGCGTTAAACCAATTCCTCGATCCTCACAGACCCCATGCGGATCCCTCTGCAAGAGTTTAATGTGCATTGAATTCAATATTCGACAAACTACCTTAAAGAAGCACAATGCACATGAAGTGTTTCATTTGTCATCATTCGCTCTGGAAATGTTGGCTATTATCCCCCCATGCCAGCACCTGCTGCAAGTGTAATAAATGTACCCCAGAGAATTCAGTCCATTGAATCTGTGTTTAAGTGAGCATTGCGTGCGGGCCCCACCAAGGAGGAAACCCATGGCAGTGCTCCCTGGATTACATTGTAGGGACCAGAGGGTAGAAATTGAATTCTTGTTTTACATTTCTTTAGCTTTCAGTTACTTCCTACACTTTCGGTCAGTGGGAATGTGCAGGGGATTGATACGATGAGCTCTCTTGTGTGACCTAATGTAAAGTTTCTCACAAGAAATGACACCGTTACGAGGACATGAGGCCGACACCGAAGACGGTCTCCTCGAGAGCTATTTTGGGGCTGCTCAGACGGCCGACCTTGTAAGGGATGTCTGTTTTGGGGTATTCCTGGTCTCGGTATATCTTTCAGTTACAGACGCTTGTCCGGGGCCCGCCAGCCTCCGGGCTCGTCACTTCGCGCTCATATCTTATTCTGCTGACAGGCTTAACTCTGTTCCTTGGGGTTGAATTTCAGTAAAAAGGGAGATGACTTTCCAGTGATGCTGGGGGATTCTCCGAAGAAGGAGGCCCGCTAATGCACCGAAGGGTTTCAGCAGCTGTCTTAAGAAACTTAAGACCCATGGGGGGCGGCGGTGGGTGCTAGGGGGTTGTACAGTTCAACTTTTGCACTCCGCGTTTTGCCATCGCAGTGTTTTTCCCTTCCTTGTACGTCCTTGTAGGGCCTTGGGAGACTTTTGACAGCCATGGCTTCAAATAGCGCTCCCTACGGGAGCGAACGGGGCCCACCCACGCAGCCGTTGCTGCGCAGATTAACCTAAGCATGCACAAGGTATACACCGTCACAGACCCACGCTAATAGCAGGCATTTCCCGTGATAATTCTCTCACATCCACGCGTAGAGCGTTATTAGGGCTCGAAGGGTGTGAATGGTCGTTGTAAATGTATTGTTCTTTTATGTTAGCGTTAATACACTAGTTTGCGTGCATACATTGACAGATATGGTATCAGCATTAGTCGACAAAGTTTATGTGCTACTGTGTTCTGTTTGTACATTCATTGATGTGTACGATCGCTCCGTTTTTTGTTTGTTTGTAGTTTTATATAGCGTGAACTGGACCCGAAGGTATTGGAGCGCTTTACATAAGTACCAGGGTTGCAGATTTACAAGCCCCTTGCGCTGCCAGTACGTCACTTTTTGATACGCACTGGCAGCGCATTTCTCTGCCCCATATTTACAAGGACAGGAAAAGCCATCCTGCGTGGCTTTTCCTGTCCTTGTAAATATGGCCCCTTTACACGCAGCACTTTGCGTGAAAGTGAAAGGGGTGTTCCATGGGTGCTGCTGTGGGTGCTCCCACGCAACACCCATGTAACCAGACACATTTCCAGATTTACGAGAAATCGTAAACCTGGAAATGCATCAGTTTGCTACACCACCATGGCGTAGCCAGGCGCAACGAGGAGAAATGTTTTCATTTCTCCTCGTTTTCTCCTCTATCAACTCGTGCTGCATTCTACAGCATGCTTGAAAGAGGAAAATGCCTGTAGTGATTGTTTTTGTGCAGGAAGGTGCCCCTTCCCGCACAAAAACAATCTCCCCATGGCTCGGGCTTCCTTGCATCCTGCGCCGGCGCATGGCAGCTGTTTGTGCGCCAGCGCAAAGGAGAGCACAGGAATCCAACATATCATTGTAGATATGTCGCATTCCTGTGCTCTGAAAGTGCCAAAGTGCGGCATAACCAAAGGGCTTGCGATGCCGTGTTGCGGCACTCTCTTGTAGATCTGCCCCCTGATACGTTGCACAAGGGCATATTCATTTTCGTAAGTACAGAGAACTTAAGTGATTTGCCCAGAATCACAAGATGTTGAGCCTTCGCCGAGACTCGTACACGGTTCCCCAAATTCAAAGTTGGATGCCTTGACTGTTACTCCACTTCTTCACCATATACTCGCTGAAAGCCCGCCAGGTACAGTTTCTAGTCAAAGTTATAAATCTCTTTCAATGGGATAGGTCAGCAGGGCCCGGCGGACATACACTGCAAGGCCCGCTTGAGGGTAGTGCGACTGGTGCAGCCACACCCGGCCCTGACTTGGGTGGGGGGCACTGTGTTTAAAACATAACTTTTAGTTTAAAAGCACTTGAACTTCCTTGTGCGTCCAGCAGTTTTTAGGCAACAAAAAAAGTGTTAATATAACTCTAGTGATTAATGTTCCTACTAGTGAGAGATAGGAATTTTGCCTAGTGGCAGTTGTGGCTCATCATAAAGTAGCACAGAGGGTTAATGTGCCTGCTGCAAAGAACGTACCATGCACACCACAGATATGAGTGAACTGTGAGAAGCACTATCAAAAAATGTAATGCTTGTCAGAGAGAGGCTATGGAAAGATGAGTTGCACTGTTGGAGAGTGGTAGTGAGGGAGTTCATGGAGAAGGAGGCCATGGGGGGCACCAAAAAATGTTCGTCTCACCAGGCACTGCCAGCGCTAAAGCCGGCCGTTGCTGTGATATCCAATGATCTGTACTAGATCTGTGGAAATCAGGGCAGTGGAGAAGGACTTTCAATGGCACGTGTATTTAGAGATGATTTTGACTGCAAGTGCACAGAGTTCAGTGATCCACACATGCACCCATGTATATATGTCGGTCCTTGTATGGGTGTGGGTGTATGTGTAACTGTGCTTGTTTGTATTTGTACCTGTGTGTATGCCTCTGTCTTGTTTTTTTGTACAATATGCGTTTCTGTCTGGTGGGGTGAGTTAGTGACGGTGTGTGTATGTGTGTGGGTGGCAACTGAAGTGAAATAATAAGATTTATGTTTGTAATGTAAAATATGATACAATGCTAAAAACACAAACATATGATAATAGTTGCTAATCTTTAGTGCAAATTTCAAAATGTGTGATAAGGTTTGCTATTCCGTGGTACAAATTAAAGTGAATATCTCACCTAAAGAAAAAAGTTTCTCACAACAAAATACTGCCCTCCCAATGCTGTTGCTGACTCTCACAACAGCAAATATGTTGTATAACAGTGTATGTATTCCCAAATAGTGTCTGCTTCTCATCTGTTGACAACTCTTCATTCCGTTCATTTTCTCACACCACTAACTCTTACATTTCCTGTTTTTTTATGACTCTAAAATTGCTTCGAAAGAGAATCTCACTAATAAGAAAAAGGTGCAATTTTCCTTTTAGTGTATAGTGTCGAATTGTGTCCACACACTGGGTCTAGGATGGACAGTAACAGATGAAGAGAGAGCTTGAATAGGTAGGTGTGTGTGTCTGTGTGTACACGCACATGTGCATGCAGGGCACAAGTCTGGGGTACACGCAGGTGGACAGCGTCCACCCGCTTCTTTCACCGGGTGAACGCCGTCCACCCTGCTAAGAATTTGGGCCCCACTGAATAATATGCTGAACTCGTCCCGGTGTAATTTCCAAACACCGGGACACTTTCAGCAGCGCCTGCACGTTGTCTACGTTCCTTCTGCAACAAGCAACAACGTACAGGTGGAGATGGGGATTTCTTATTTTAGACTCCTGCTGGGCCCTTAACAAAGGCCGAATATGAGGGGTCATCAGGCCTCCTTTTGTTGTAGTCTCCTTGCTGGGAACAGTCAGGAGCCTCACACCTAGGAGCAAATGCAGCAGAGGGGAAACAAAGTCTCACACCTTGTGAGCACTTCACACATACTTAAGAGGGGCAGCTTTTCACTTTGTTCTGTCCCTGTTTAGGAGTTATGCATGCACTGTAAGAATATCAGATGTGTTGGTCTTTCCCAGTATTTACAGAAAGCAACTTGCATTTATATAGAGCTTACTACCCTTGAAGAATTGTTGAAATAATTTAAGTACCATTATTTTTTCTTGTATAGTCCTACTCATTCCAATGCAGGGTGTCAGAGTGCTTTACATCAACCCGTGCATATTACAAGTACAATAAATTATACGTTTGTAAATGCATGTACAGGATGTGTTTCATAAAACTGGGGGATTGCAAGGTGTAGAAGTCTCATATATTATCTTCCATAGCTCACTGTGGTATTCTCTTCGCAATGCACTCAAACATACACATGATAGACCTGCTAAACATATATGTGAAGGTTTTAGATCTGATGTCACTTCTTGTGATGCCACTTCCTGTAAAGTTGTGGCTTGTGTTGTGTTGCCAATTTCTATGATGTCAATTCCTGTGATGTCATGCACCGTGATGTCATGCGCTGTGATGTTGCGCGCCATGATGTTTCGAGCCATGATGTCTCGCACTGTGATGTCACTTGCATACTGCCTAACTAGGTTAGTCCCCCACTTCTTTTAGTAGTGGTCAGGTGGAAGGCTATGTTTCATGAGGAAGATATTTAATGTCAAAAGGAACAGAACCAATAAACTGCAATGTAAAAGCTAAAGAGTTGAGTGAATAGAGGTATCATTGGCCAACATATGACAATCTTGTGTTGTGGTTAGCAGCCTGCATCTTCCAGATAGAAAAGCAATGGAAAATATTAAAATACTGAATAAGTGTTTAGCCTGTTAATATAGCAGTGCAATATAAGAAATAGGGTACTCAAACACATGAACATAACAGCTTAAACTGGAGTTAGAATCAACAATATCACCGTGTCTGCTCTGAGCCAAGCTGCACTTACTGGTATCTCTACAACGTCAATGTTAATACTTAGTCCAGATAGGGAAAAACGCAATGGATGCCTTTTGCTAACGTGTAGGAATGACACAATTATTGGTAACTTAGCATATAACTAGCAATGTTTACCTATTATTGTTGTTCAGTTGTTATTTGTCTGCTGCTAAAATTGAATTCAGAGGCAAACGGCTCACCCACACTATCACAAAGCTAGAATCTTGGAGCATCTCTGGTAATTGATCATTTGAAGACTTTCTATAACAGTTAAGCTCTATTGCAAAAGTGGTGATGTGTATTGTTGTCAGCTACAATAAAACCTGCAGCCAATGTTTTCATCCATCATAGGTTATTTTTGGGTACTAGGAGATTAAGCTGGTGTGTGAAGGTTGACGAAAAGCAGAGCATCTAAACTGTAAATGTGGTATCAACAAATGTGAGTGAGTGTATGTATCAGGCAGCGGTATTTTTCAAAAGGTTGCTTTCTCATTATAGAAAGGCAGACGTATGTGTTGAGTACCTAATCCTAACTGGAGAGGATGGGGCATAGTGAAGGGATTACTTCTGCAGCACCACACACACAACATAAACGGCAGACGTGGCAGCTGTTGCTCTTCAATGAAAGTGCTGAGCCGTGCAGTGTATGAGTAGAGTACATATGCAACTCTCTATTCCCTGTTGGATCACCTACCTGTGTAATCCTCCCAGTTACAGATTTAGAACACAAATCATGCTATAAACGATGAAAGAGACCCGGCAACTAAATACAACATAAGCAGAAGAGGTTATTCTGCTGTGTGTGTGGAAGGATCCCTCACTCCCTGGGCAGTGCTGCTGGTGAGGGTTGATTTTTGCCCAGTCGTAAGGGTTGATATCGATGCTTATGCAATGCCTGGATAAAGTGTTGGTGATTTTCTTCTGTTCTCAGAGGCTGGGTAAATACTTATCCAATCCTGAGGGAACAGGTTGATGTTCATTTGATGTTAGATGTTGAACTTTTCGCAATGAATGGGGCTCGGTTTGCATTGATCTGATGGCCAGAAGGGGCTTCTGATATACAAAATCAAGGGTGGATGTGGATCATATGCACAAGTGAGGGAATGCTATTTAAGTCAGATTTTGTGGATTGCTGTTATGTTGGGCAAATGCATAAGGAATGGATTCCTAACCTTTGTATTTTTGTGGAATGGATGGCTATGGCCTTAATGCTTGTGGAAAAGATTTATGTCATAGGTCTAACATCCAGGGAATTGATTGATATTATGATATGTTACTCCGGTGTGTGGGTAGAGGTTTTTTCGTATCTAATATTTAGGCAAGGGTTTGATGTTGAGCCAATGCTTGTGGAAGGGGTCGATGTTTATCCAGCACTTGGGAATGAAATTGGCATTGGTTTGATGCTTAGGGACCAAATCGATAAGTTGTGGATGTTTAGGGACCATGTTAAAGTTGAGCCAGGGCTTGAGGAAGAGTCTGATGCTTATTCAGTAGTTGAGGAAGACGTTGACCAGCTGTGTAGAAAACGTGTTGTCTTTTACATGATGTTCGGAGAAAAGGGTTGAAAGGGTTAAAAGGGTTAATACCGCAGGAGTGGTTGAAGGTTATGTTTATCCGAATCCTAGGCAAGATGCCGAAATGTATCCACTGTTGGGGCATGAGTTGTTGTTTGCCAGATGCTGTTACACAAGATTGATGTTTTTTAGATGCTTTGGGAAAATGCAGATGTTTATCCAGTGGTTCAATAAGAATAGGTTTTATCCAAAACAGCTACATGAAGCCAATGTGTTTCTGATGCTTGAGGAAAACACAAATATTTATCCACTGACTGGGGAGAGGGTTGGTTTTACCTGAGTCCGGCATTTGAGGTTGTTGTCTTTCTGAGGCTTGGATATGACACTATTTATCCATTGGTTGAGTAAGAGCTGGTGTTTTTCCAATGCTGCTATATGACGTTGATGTTTTTCTGGTACTTAGCAGAGAGGTTGTGCAATGAGTGAACTTTTGGACCATTCTTGGGATTTGGGTCAACATTGATCCCGGTACTTACGAAATGTTTTGAGAATTAACCAATGCGTCTGGAAATGGTTGATCTTTATCTGACGACAATAAAAGCGGACCTCTTCATCAATAGATTTACTTTTAACAGCCCATTTCTGATGTTTTGTATTAACATGTGAAATAATCATTGCCTCCTCAGCAAGTCTTCCAATTCTAGGAAAAAAATAAAACTTTCATTATTGGTTGATTAGAATACATGAAAAACATAAACAAACCTTAAAAAGCATACATAGTTAATTGTGACAAGCAGGCTGAGCTGCCTCTGTGAGGACTACTGTAAACATGCAATGTCCCCAGACACTTCTTCACCTGCACCAGGAGAGGAATGCATTGCAAAACCAATACTGCAAATGAATTTGGTTTCTAAAGTAGAGATCTTTGCTACTTTCTAGGATTTATTCTGAAAATTGTAGTAAAGGACAAGTGATGTGGAATTACATATTTCAAAAACTGAGTTGAAGGTAGGAAAACCCATGAGAAATAGCCTACTAGCTACTAGTATTTTCTCTGACTGTTATCTGACTGCCTAATAACTTTAGGTTGTAGGGATGTGGTATAATTGTAAAAAATTAGAAAAGTAGTAATCAAGTCAAAGTACCGTATTTGTAGGTGTATTTTGATATTATTACTATTTTTTGCTATTTTTAAGAGCACGACTTGGTCCGAGGGCTTTAGAATACTTAATGTGAGACCCTGAATATGTTTCACATATGTTTTCCTAGGCACAGGGAGATTACGTGATTTCTCCAGAATATTACGTGATTTGCCCAGAATACCCAGATGTCAATAGAATAACAAGCCTATAAGAAAGCTGGAGGACAGAGAGAGTTTGAGGGTGTATGGTAAGTTTCTTCTTTATGAAAAAAAAACTATGAATGAACTGTTTATGTGCCTTTTATCTCTTGCGTCCAGGCACCCTGTTGATTTGTGGGGAGCCAGGTGCAAATGTTTGAAGAGCTTCCCTTCAGTGATCGTAGGAAAAGAAGGAAGACAAAAATGTGCGAAATTCGTGAATTTAAAAAATACATTCTGTCCCTCAGGCTCAGCTGCATGTGATAACGCTCAGATTAAAGCAAAGACAATGTAGGGGTTTGTTTCCTATAATGAACGTAAATCATGGAGCCTTTTGATTTGTATCACCCAAAAACTCGTATTTTTTTAAGAAACATGACTGAAATCGGTCCATAGATTCGAATCTTGAGATATTTAGCCTTCTAGTTTGTTGAAGTCTCCTGTAGCTCACGGGTTCTTAGAGCCCGATAGAGTGGGTGCTGCAGCCTCCCATGGGGGCCAGCTGGGTAGAGGGAAGCACGTCTGTTTGGAAAATCGCAATTCTAATCTGCACAAAGCCTGACATCCTGTTTAAGTGCCAGCTTGGGATGTCTGGGATATCAGGGGATCCTCTCGTTTGAGAGAAATTTCCTTTAGGCTATGGAATCTACTTCCAGCTGCCCATACTCGCCAGGCTGCAGGGCTGCAGCTGGCATCCTGTGGATTGGAGCCAGGTGCGCTGATTGTGTTCAATGCACTAGGCTGCAATCTGATCCCTTGCCATCTGATGTGCCTACTCACCCACCACAGGAACCACAATGTGATGGAGGGATAGATAAATGGATGGGTGGATGTATGATTGATTGATTAACGAACAGCATATCGATAGAAATTATTGCTGAGAAATGCCATCAGAAATTGTAAAAAAAAATCCTAATAAACACATTAGACATAATAATGATAATAAAATAATAATAATAATAGTATAACTAAAAATAGTGATAGATAGATAGCAATCAATTCTATTCAATTATTTGCGAAAACACAGGCTCTTTACAAAAGTACCTATATCAATTCTTCTTATAAAACAATTTTCAATTGTAGTAACATTATAATAAATATTTTAAAAGAACACTCAGACATCTTACACCGAATCGCAACCCGCATGCATTTTATAACAACCAAAATATGGCGTCATGTGAGAGTGAATTCATTTCCTGAATCACTGCTCTGCCCTGGACGATTTTCCGCATTAATAAACTGGCTGGACAGTGGGAACGACGTCCACAGTCTCATAGACATAGCAGGCCGAGCCTGGCCGCGTGGCCGGCAGGACCCTACGCGCAGACCCCCTCTAGCAGTCACAAGGCCCCCTGAATTCCTGCCGCCTCTCTTACCTCCAGTCACACTCTGGCAGCCGGCCGTCCCGCCACTTGCCGTTTTATAAACATTTTTTCGCTTAGGCAGCAGGCGAGCTATGTATAGGAAGCCAAAATATTGTTCAGCTTATCAGCGCTAGGAAACACCACTCTGGTTTTTGTATTAGCGCTATTAATACCGCCAGTTCTGATGTTGTCAGCAAAAAACCACAGAGAGCAGCACTTTTCAGCAAACTGCGAGGGATATGATCCCCTGGACTGAAAGGAATCCGCCAGGGTCAACAACTCCCCCTACCTCCTTTACTCAGAACCACTGAAAACTCTTCAGCGCTAAGAAGCTGTTTGTTGCCAAGACTGGCACAGCTACATAACATATCCTGCTTAGCATAAGCAACATTACCGTACATTTATATTAAAAAATGATAAAGCAAAACATTGTTTGAATAGTTAAAAAAATAAATGGTATGCATTTTTCACTACAAGTACAGTGGTTTGCTGAAATTTCTTGGTAACAGCCACACGGATGGGTTTATGAGGTATCATAGATGCGATCAACATTGATGATGCTTACTCAACTATTTTAATGTCAACAAGCGTGGAAGCATATTAACGAATTACACTTTTACAGCGAGATGCATTACTGAGCAAAAAAGTCCGCAAAAATGCAGCACTTCCACATGCTGGCAGCTGCCCAGCTATGAATTACTCGTTATTGAGTTAGGTCACTTTATTGTGTTTGACAGCGCTGACTTTTGACACAAAGGCATCTTTGTAGTGATAAAGACTGCGATGTCTACGGATCTTTGAATTTATTTACTAAGTTTCTGTCTGTACACCGTGTGAGTATAATTTTTTTGAAAATTATTGTCATAGTAATGTGTTCGAACTCAGAATAGAGAAAGTCTCGATATTAAAATGTTAAAATGTTAAAATGCAGTCCAAACTGATATAGTAATAATGTGTTAGGACTTAGAATAGATAAAGCCTCGATATTAAAATGTTAAAATGCAGTCCAACCTGATGACATAGCGCATGAGAGGCAAATGAAAGGGCACCACATTTTTACATTGTTTCTAGGGATGTGGAAAATTGCATTTTTGCTTTGCACTGAGAAGAATTACACATATATTAAACTTCACCTATGTAAGAAAATTAACCCTTGCTTAACCCACTGGTAGCCTGGCAGAAAGCAGTAAAGCCTAACTTAGCGGTCTATGTGTAAAGTATTTATGCAACATTCAAACAGAAGTAAAGTGAAAACGCAAGACACCTGAAAAATCCCAAACCAATTGAGAACAAAAGATGCAATTTTAATAAATAAAATGATACCAAACACCAAAAATCCAATCAGTAGACCTGGAGATAAGGAATTGCAATTTTTTTGAGAAAATAGGGCTAAGAAGCAGAAAGCACCACTTGCAGTTGTCTGGTCCTACTCCACTGGAGGAAATGTACAAGTTCAGGCCAACAGCGATGGATCATGAGTCAGATTCAAAGACCTGGTTAGTCCCACTGAAGCGTTATCTTCTCAAGGCTGGTGCAAAGAGTTCTGCTCGCTTTGGCGGAGACCTGAGGTGGATGCCTTTGACCCAAAACACAGGTTGGGCTTTTGGGACGGTCGTTGCCACAGTACGAACAGCTGGTCATCGCTGGAGATACGCATTGGTTGTTCATTGCAGATGGTGTTTGTTGATGTGAAGTGCAAGTCTCGCGTTCAGGTTGTTGCGAACGGGCGCTATCTGTGCAAAGAGTAGGTCTTACTGGAGCTTCGGGTTGTTGGTGGTGTTTGCGGGTGGCAGAGTTTCGGCATAAACTGGCCCATTTATGGATGGGAAGAGCCCAAACTTCACAATTTTCACATTTTTCTTGTTCTCACTGATGCCAAACCAAGGGTCCGGGACATGGGAGGCACCTCTTTGGGATCAGGACTCACTTCAGCAGAGGCTAACAGCAGGGCTCAGGCAGGTCCAGTTGGTGCTAATCAGCTCGCCAATTTAATCAATCAAACAATCTTTATTCGATTTTAAATAAAAATCATAAAATAACAAATTACAATTTAAAACATGAATACAATATGTTAAAAGTAATAACACCAATGCATAACAAACTGCTGTAATAAAGTGCATTAGTTTAACAAAATACTATTTAAAGCAAATCCGGGAGCTTTTAAACTTCATCACAAAGATCATTAAAAATTACCCCTCTAACTTTTTCCTATTACGCATAGACATTTTTAGAAAGCAGCAAACACTAAAACTGATGTCACGGCTACCTAACTTCTGTAGGTGCATAAGAACCCTACCTACACTTTGTAAAAGCAAATTATTTCAGAATATGCTTAAGACAGAGCTGAAAAGAGCAACAATAAAATTTACAGAAAAATATAAACTGCAATAAAGATGGCTCTGTCGATCTGTTAAAGGGGCAAGGAGGTAAGTTATTGTCCCACTCATTCACCCCATCAGAAAAGCACAACAGGCACTACACAGTACCTGTCCTCAATCTAAAAAGCAGAGACCTCTCCCAACCGAGAGCTCCAAGCTTAAATAGAATGCCATAGATATCTCCTGTGGCTAGTGTGACAAAATAGTTGCACACAGAGTGCTTATTAAAAACCTCCTCCAATCTGTACACTCTGCATACCAAGACTTTACCTTCCCCCTATCGCGTTTGCTTAAAGTATCTGGGGCAATAAACATATCAGTGAGGTCAATGTCAGTGAATCACTTTCTAATGTAATTCAACCAGGGGATGGGAAGACTAAAATAATCTAAAATATCATTTCTGACACACGCTTCAGAGTTTGGCCATACACTTACCCAGAGCAGGAGAGGAGCACATTTAATTCTGTCAAGGGCATATTTTAGGTTAAGTTCAGAGTGCAAAACAAAGTGGGGGCTATCTGGCAGAAGATTAAGAACCCACCTGAAGACTCTGTTTTCCTCCCACCTGTATGGGGGAGGCATTCCGGTTCACCCAAACCCACACTCCTTAAGGAGCTGTAAGGACATACTGAAGAGTTAACATCTTAATGTAGGGGCAAATATTGCCTCTACCTCACCTCCAAACAAAATTAAATAGGGACCCTGCCACGCTACTCAGTTTCATACGTGCTGACTCCACGTCGGATTGGAAGGTATTGGAGGAATCAAAAGTGAGGCCCAAAAAACAAAAATTCTGTACGGAGTACAGGGAATGGTCTAACAGCTTTAAGGATGACAGATTTCTCCTTCCTGGTCTGCAGGTCATTATTTGTGACTTCCCATAGTTAGTTACCATGTCTAAGTTAGCCATTAAAACAACATCGTCAGTGTAAAAAATAATGCTGGAACAAATGTGTTATTAGTTTTTGGTACATCTTTGGTAGACAGGGACAAATGGGTGCTTAATCATTTATATAAAAAATAAAAAGCAGACGTGCCAAAACACGCCCCTGATGCACCTCACCTGCTAAAGGAAAGACATCAGAATCTACACCTGCTCAGCCATAACGCACCCTAGCCCTTACATTTTCATGTAGGAAACAAAAAAAATTAACCAAGGGTGATTCTTCCCCCATATATGTAAGAATTAACCACAGCTTGGCCCTGGTCACGCAGTTGAATGCAGAAGAAAGGTCCATAAAGGCCAGGTACATCAGATATCGCCCAGCACTGGTATATTTGCTCACACTTAATTGCAAGTTAAGACATTGCTCCCATGTACCTAGTCCTGGACGAAAACTCTACTAACAGGGGGACAGAGTGTTATTGTCACTAACCCAAGATTGCTGATGATTAAAGATGACCCGCCCTAACATTTTCACTGACGTATCCATTAGGGATATTGGCCTGTACAATTTGGGGGACGCTCTTTCTCCCTTTTTAAGAATTCGGGACCTTGGTATACAGAGAATTATTAAATATTTTAGTGAGCAGTGGCCCCAAAAGCTCTGGGTTCCATTTAAGTAAGTCCATGGGGATCCCATCGGGTACAGGAACGTTACCACTAGAACTCTGCTTAATCGCTTCCTCCACTTCCTGAAGTGAGATCTGGAGAGCAGAGGTGTTTTACACACCTTATCTGTGGGCAGCAGATAAATATATGTAAATTGTTTAACCCCCTCCAGGCAAAAATTTTTATAAACAAGGAGTTGCTTGGGGGTCGTCCCCCTGGGGGAACCTATTAGCTATGTCCCAGAATGCTTTACTGCAATTCTGGGATGTTGCCAACTCCAGCTCTTCCCAGTCCTTTTTATTCTGAAAATTCTATCTGTCGGTCAGGGTCGCTTGTAAACTCACCTGGCCTCCCGGACTCTCCTGCATCTCTGGATAGGTTTGATAAATGTCGGTTAGCCATTGAACAACTTGAGACGAACCAACTTGGGTGGTCTGGAGTGGGACGATGAAGTTTCAACATATGATTCCTGATATGGCAGCAGAGATGTTGATAACAGGTGGCTAAAGCAGCCCCAGCGTCCTCTGGTAGACACCCAAAGAACACTGAAAGGTGGCGTTTAAGAAGTATACCCAGCATGCTGCTAGGGTCTTTACGAGGGCAAACTAGTCTAAGCCCATCGCTTTAATGTTGGTAAGTATCAACACAAGCTGTTGGCCGATGGTCTCTCCCCACATTGGAAACACCGTTGGAAACCCCTTCTAGAAAAAAAGCGTTATGGTACCCCCCCCCCATGAAGTTTCTAGGGTTGAGCCGTTAGAGCGCCATTGCAGAAGGTGCCTGGAGGCAAATATGTAGTTGATAACGGACACCCGCATCCCCCCATAGGTGGGAATGCTAGGCCTTTCACTCCAGAACTGATTTATTACATCTACAAGGTCATATTGGGCAACAACATATTCCCACAGCTCCTTCCCTCTAACATCAGTCGGGGCTGCTTCAACTACTGAGCCCGAGAAGCCTAACTGTATGGGCAAATTCTCCAGTTTAAAATCACCACATAACAAAAATGGAGGTTGGAATGTGGTACCAGATCCTACAGGTTTCAACGTCATAATAAAATAGAACAACTCCTCGATTAAAGATTAAAAGGTATTAGTAAAATCGTTCCTGCAACAGTTTGCAAGATAAAAACAAAAGGAGCCTCAACAGTCCTTGATAAGCAGTACTTGGTTTGCAGGGTTGCGTGTGTGAACAACTGAGATTGCAGCCCTGAGATTATATTTTACTCAGATGAGAAGGCTGCCCCTTGGCTCTCCCATGAGAAGAGGCTATAGCAGGCCAGGAGTAACAGGAAAACCCCCTGCATGAGATTGACTAAATAGCCCAGGTTTCTTGCATGACAACAAAATCAAAGTTATCAATAATGGTCAGACAATATAAATTTGAGATCTTATTCTTTAAACCTGCCTCATTCGAGTTTACAAGCAAGAAATAATAACCAGACCTTATTACCCCTACTCCGGGCCCCTTATTCATGGTGAAAACCTCCTTGGAAACTTCAGTTGACAAACTTTTCGATGGAGATTGGGGCTTTCGATATAATATCGAATCGGTTCCTCACAGGTACGTTAAAACAGTCCTTAAAGGGAACAGAAGGGGTGGCTAAGTAGCAATACTGTGAAGAGGCGGATCTCATTAAACTTCTACCCCGCACTGCCGGACACTGAGGTTTCTGGGAGTGCACCTGTACAAAGTGTGCCTTATAGAAGGATCCAAGGGGTACAAGAACTATGGAACGTTTGCTAAAACTTGTGCTAAAACTGATAATGACATAATCCCCTTGAGAGATGATACAACTGGGGCCTATCCAGCCGATCCTTCATGTAAACAGAATTTCATCAGCAAGGTCAAGGGTTAAAATCCATATTTCGAGCTAGCCTTTTCAATACTTTATTGCGCAGCTCCCCATATGTCTCCTCACACTGTTTTCCAGTCACCAGTCAGAACCAGCACATAAGGACATACACTTGGAGCAAGATTTATGTTAATGCAGTTAGAGGAAAAGACAAAGTTAGCTAAGTGTTCCTTTACACATCTACTGTAGAAATGGAGGCTGGTAAGTCAGTGACCGGGGGCAGTAAAGAAACAGGATAGGCAGAAGAAGGATCCCCTGTCAAAGTTAAATTAGGTTGCCAAGGTGGGCCAATTGGGTTGGGCCAAGTTGCTCCTGGAGGGTTAGGCAGGGTTTGAGATCGTTGTGCCAAAAAGACATGAGCTGGGTTTGAAGGGCTCCAAATGAGTCAAAATTGGTGCGAGCTCAGACCAAATCAAAACTTTCTTTTTATCAATGTCGATTGGCAGCTCTTTCTGACCAGAGTCAGATGGAGATAAAGAAATGTCTATCTCTGAGGACATTGTAGGTTGAACCACTGAGCTCCCTTGAGCCACCACTGGCATGTTATCTATTGGAAAGTTGTCAAAGTGACAGCATCAGATAACCTGCATCGCTGACCCATCTTGAATTTTTTAGCCTAGATAGACTCCTTGTGCCCTCCAGTGCAGGAACTATTCACCAATTCCAACTGAGAAGAATTAACATTTTGTTATGTCGTAGTAAGGAGTTCTAGTAGACTAGGTTACAGATGATACGTTTATTGTTCTTAGATGGTTAGATAGGTTTTCCAGTAAAGATGTAATCAACCCCATCAGGAGCAGCCACTCTGCTACTCAGCCTAGGATCCAACTGACAGTCCCAGTCACAGCATACCAAACATTCCCATGACATCACATTCACACCAACATTCTACTCTCACTGGTTGAACAGCGGAGGCAGAGAAACAGGGAAGATGTAAGGTAGAAACCTTAGATATAACACATTTGAACAAGTTATGGGGCGGTAAACAACAGTTCCAAGGGAGCCTCATCTAAGGATGCAGGATTATTACAGGAGCTTAAGGACAATCTCCTCTTTGTGAGGGTGATTTCCCTGCTTATAACCCCACTGCCCTCTCCAATGTAAGCGAAGCACCAGATGACTTCCTTTACAACACGATGGGTAGCAATATGCAATAATTGTAGGAAACCAACAATAGGAAAAGAGACACTGACTTGGGACACCCCTTTGAACAAGGAAACAGGCTAGAAGTAACAACCAGTGGGATTTGTTCCTTCAAGGGCCCAATATATAATTAAAACCACAAGGTTGAAGCATCTCACAACACTAGTAACATGCTATAATAAAGCACTTAGTGGAGGCCGACCCCTCTAGACTAGGTTAGCTCTAGAGATGTAACCTGCATTCACCATCTTAGGACAACTTCAGTATAAACAGTGCAAGGACAGACTGAGATACAAACAAATAAAATACAGCCCATAAAACTTGAATTTATATAAAAGGACTAGATAGAGTGGGCCCATCATTCTATTTGATACTTGGGGCGTAATCTCACAGCCACACTGGACTCTTGGAGAGTACAGACACTGTGTTAGATAGGATCTTTGAAGATGGAAATCGCTCCCCATATCGTGGTAGGGCTGTCTTAGTGTGGTCAAGATGTCTATTTTGCCCAAACTATTGTATCTCTTCCAGGCACTCTGTCCCCCAACGGGACATTCTAAGCCTTTAGACTGAGGTCAACTCCATTATTTGGGGCAAGGGAAGACCAAGATTTTCCAACAAACTTCTAACGTCATCAAAGGACCGAGGAGGACTTGCATGCCCAAATCTCCTTGCTTATTATTGGGCATCACATTTGCGCTTTATCTCAGAGTGGGTAGTTCGCGAAAGCGAGAAACATTGGTTTCATATGGAGAGTGTGGTGACCTATCGCCCCCAATGGGACCTGGCCTAGCCCACCCACTTTACCAGTGCTTATCATTGGTTGGTTTCTACCTCACTCTTGTTTCCTTCATTCTTACAGCTCACGCCACCGAATTCCTTCAAGTTGCTCAACTTGTGCTGCATTTTTCCTGGGGATTTGTCCCTGCCATGGAGCATGGACCTATGGCAGCCTCCTGTATGCGGCCAGTTTTCTTCCGCTGACTGCTCTGCTGTGCAACATGCCTAAAAAGCATTGACAAAGTCACTAGATCTTGCAAAGGCAACACATATTGGCTTTGCCAATGCTTGTTATACCTGCTGCCAGACTTTGTATGTAGGAGTTCCCTGACCCATCTCCAAAAATACTCCTGGTCTATTCTTCCCATTCCCCTAGTCCAGGTTCCAAAATATCTAGGGTGACAACAAGAAGCGCAGGCTTGGTGTCAGGTTCCTTTGTGTGTACTGTAGGCAAAGCCCTTTGAATGTATGTGGGGTCAAAAGGCAGGGCAGGCTTGGTGCCAGGTTTCTATGTGTGGGCTATAGGCACAGCCCTTTGAAGGTCCAGGCCACACCCCTTTTTACACCTCTCTACAACGCAGCTCTGTGGCACTTACTGGAGGTACCTGGTGGGCTAGTTGGCCACCAGTGACCCCCAGTATTGAAGGGGAATTAATTCCCCAACTTAAAATGTGCCACAGGGCGCGTTTGCAGAGTGTTGCTTTGGAGGGGGCGGGGATTGAGATGACTTGTGTGCAAACATGCCCTGTGGCGCGTTTTAGGTTGGGGAATTAATTCCCTTTCAATCCTGAGGGACCCTGGGGGCCAACTAGCCCATCAGGTACCACCAAAAAGCGCCAGAGGCTTGCGTTGCAGAGAGGTGGTCCAAGCCATGCCCCTTTTTACACCTCTCTGCAACGCAGCTCTGTGGCCCTAACTGGAGGTACCTGGTGGCTTAGTTGGACCCCAGGTACCCTCAGGATTCAAGGGGACTTTATCCCCCAACTTAAAATGCGCCAAGGGGTGCGTTTGCACAGTGGTGAAGGCAGGGGCGGGGCCTGAGGTGACATGTGTGCAAACACGCCCTGTGGCGCGTTTTAAGTTGCGGAAATAATTCCTCTTCAATCCTGAGGTCCCCCTGGGGCCAACAAGCCCACCAGGTACCTCCAATAAGCGCCACAGAGTTGTGTTGCAGAGTGTTGTAAAACAGGACATGGCCTCTGAACACCTCTCTGCAACGCAGCTCCCTGACGCATACTGGAGGTACCTGGTGGGCTAGTTGCAACAAGGCCTCTTTTTGCTCCTCTGTTTGTTCTTTTTGCACGACTTACTTCTTCCTGCACTTTTCTTCATCATTGAGGACTTCTGTTGCTTCTTTCTGCATTTCTTTTTCTTCTTTCTGTGTGTTTTTTCTTCTTTCTTCACATGTCCTACCTCTGTAGGCATAGTTAGAAACTAACATTTGAAAAACCTTAGAAATTAACTGAAAAAACCATAGGTTTGAGGCACGTTATAGTTACAAATTAGCATTTAAAAAACCTTTGAAATTCACTGAAAAAACCAAAGGTTTCAGGCACGTTATAGTTAGGAATTAGCATTTAAAAAACCTTAGAAATTCACTGAAAAAACCATAGGTTTCAGGGGCGTTATAGTTAGTTGGACATTTCACTCGTACAAAACTATTGAAATTCCCCCGTTAAAGTTAGTTCAGCTAACTATAACTTGCGCGCCCGCAGTGCACTGCTGATGATGTCACATATTACATCACTCATGACATGGTCAGTGACATCACTCATGATATCACTGATGACATCTCAAATGACATCACTAATGACATCATCCTTGTGGTAGAGTGGCAGACCTCCTCTCACCCTAATATAACATTTGATACACACACTCAAAAATAGAAACATTTTCAAAACAATGGACATACCAATACCACTTACAACACACCTATTTAGTAATACCAAGATCTACACACACATCCACTCATTCACCAACAGTCCTATACTGTCACTCATACATGTACTCACTCATCATATGTACTCATACACCTACACATCCTTTTACACAATCACACTCATCCATAGAGTTACTCACACACATAGTCACACATGCAAACAAAGTATCAAACATCCATTAAATTGCATATACAGTTATACACACACCGCCACACTTACTGCTCCAGAAACTTACACATATTTACTCTCTTAAGCAATCACTTATAGAAACACATACTAATTTATACAGGAACTCTTCCAATCTCGCACTCTCACACATACTCACTTATATACACCAATACTCACATATACTAGTTTAAAACATATGTAGTTACTCATAAAGACACTATTGAGACAGTCATTCATTCACGAACACACCCATACACACACTCATCCACCCATACAGTCCTGCACACATGCTGTTTTCAACACATACAAGCAGTGAGTCACTCATTCATACATCTAGGCACTACGTAATACCCCCCAGCGAACTATACAGACACTCAGACACTCATACTGATACTCAAAAAACCAACTACTAACCTATATAGACACTCATGTAGCTACTCACCAACCCATGCAGCCACTTATACACAAAGTGAGAGACTGATACAGATATTTATATATTTAAATATTACTCACTAACCCATGTATGCCAAGGTGTATTGAAGAATGAGTGGGTGTATGAGTGTTTGAATGGATGATTTAGTGGATGCATGACTGACTGTGGAAGTGTGTGATTAAACGTGTCTTAGTGAATGCATGGGTGAATGACTGATCTGTGTGAATGTCTGTATCAGTCTGTCAGTTGATGTATAAGTGGCTGCCTGGGTTGGTGAGAAGCTTCATGAGTGTCTATATGGGATAATGATTGGTTGTCTGAGTAACCTTATGGGTGTCTGAGTGTCCGTGTGGGTGGGTAGGGGGTGTGTGAGTCCCTGCAATAGATGTTTGAGTGGGTGATTCACTGTGTGTATGGATTCATGAGTGCATGTACGGGGGGCTGTATGGGTGAGTGAGTGTGCATATGTCTGTGTTGATAAGTGAATGGATGTCTCAGTGGTATATGTATGAGTAACTACATATGTTAAAGGCAGTATATTTGAGTGTTATAGTATATAAGTGACTATATGTGATTGAGTGTGTGCTTCTGTCAGTGATTGTAGAAGAGAGTAAGTATTTGTTAGTATCTGTTTGACTAAGTAAGGTTGTGTGCATATAACTGTATAGGTGAGTCAATGGCAGTGTGATTGATTCTTTGGGTGACTGACTAGGTGTGAGAGTAACTCTATGGGTGAGTGGTGGTGTGTGAGTGTCTGAATGGGTATATTAGTTCATATATCAGTGGCTATATTCATAAGTGACTGTATGGGTGAGTGAGTGGTTGAGTGTGTAAACATATAAATCAGTGAGTGTGTATGTACTAACTGCTATTGGTGTGGCCATTGTTTTAAAAATGGTAGTCTGTATTTTAAAGTGGGTGTATAAAAGGTTATATTAGGGTGTGAGGAGGTGCATCAGATATTAAGTGGATGATGTAATGAGTGATGTCATTTGAGATGTCATCAGTGATGGGTTCTTAGGGGCCTCCTAGCCCACCTGATACCTCCAGTAAGCCCCAGATAGTGGGATTGCTGAGAGGTGGACACAGGCCACACCTCCGTTCTCCACCACTCTGCAAACTCACCTTCTGTCATACTCTTGGTTGGGAGATGAAGTCCCCTAGCCTCCTGAGGCTCCCTGGGCCCCAACTAGCCCTCCTGTTATCTCTAGTAAGCCCCACACAGCTGGATTGCTGAAAGTGGTCTGAGGCCATGCCCCCTTTTTACAATACACTGCAATCACACCTCCTGGCACACTACTGCTCGGTGGAAGAAGTCCACTTTAGTTCTGAGGTCCTCAGGACACAAGAGGCCCCCATTGCCCCACCAGCAGTGGGCTAAGAGGCGTGTTTGCAGAGTGGTGTAAAAAGGGGCATAGCCTTGGACAACCTCTCAGCAATCCCACTGCGTGGGGCTTACTGGAGGTACCTGGTGGGCTAGTTGGCCTCTAAGGACCCTTAGGATTTCACGGGGACTTTATCCCCATCCCAGAACGTGCCAGGAGGCGCGTTTGCAGAGTGGTGCAGGGAGGGGCCAGGGCCTCCGTTGAGATACCGGCTTCTCTTTATTTCCAAAAGGGGGGCTGTGTGGCCCCCCTCTCTTAGTATAATTTGGGCTTTGGGGACCTCATCCCCCAGGGCCTTAGCCATTTAAAAAACAAAACATGAAAGGGGCTTTGCGCCCCCCCTCCGGAGGCGGATTTCGCCCCCAGGACTCCATCCCCCGGGGCATGGCCTCTTTTTAAAAAATAAATTATTTAACAAGAGGGAGGCTGCGAGGCCCCCCTTCCCTTGGCTACCTTTAGCCCTGGGGACCCCGTCCCCCAGGGCCTGAGCCTCACGTTGGGGACTGCGGGGGGAGCCCAATACCCCTGTGGCCCCTACCGGCGTCCTGCCATTGCAAACTGCAATGTCCCGGGGTAAGCAAACCAGGACATTGCTGGAGCCAGCTATGGGGTGTGGTGGTCCCCAGGGTCATCAAAGGCTCCTGGGGGAGGGTGTGTGGCCCACCTCCCTTAGTGTTTAAATCCCTGGGGAGGCAGTGGTACCCGGGGCCGCAATGGACCCCTGTATCTTTATTATTCAATGCCCGCGGAGGTGGTGGTCCCCGGGGCAGTGTGGGGGGACTTGAGCCCCCCACATTTAGTATTTAGAAGTAGCTCTGGGGAGGTGGTGGTCCCCAGGGCTTAGGGTCCCGCAAGGCCCCCCAGCCCCTGATTGATTAAAGCCCCAGGGAGGTGGTGGTCCCCAGAGCAGTATGGGGGGCTCGAGCCCGTGGAGGGGACAGTCACAGGGGCTGCAAGGGGGCAAAAGGCCCCCGCATTTAAACATTGAAGCCCTGGCCCCTCACCCATTATTATGCAATGCCCTGGGGAGATGGTGGTCCCCGTGGCTGCGTGTGCCTGTGCGGCCCCCAAATATATTTACCACATTGTCCCGGGACCTGTCCCACCCGGGGCTTATTAAAAGGAAGCGTGGGACACCGAGCTTCATTTTTAAAACAAAATTCAGCAGGATTTGTGGATCCTACGTGAATCCCGCCCAACATAAAATGCTTTTTTTGGCCCTGGGGTCCCTGTGGGCCCCCTGAGCCGGCGTAGGTGGTCAGGTTGTTTCTACCCTGCCCCTGTTTCTTCATTTTTAACCTTTTTATCTTGTGACTCTGTTCAACTGAGTCACAAGATGGCTTCCAACACTTTTTGGTTTGGAGTGTTGGCAGCCAATCAGAATCAAGCTTGTGCTCAGGAGGGTTTGCAGAACCACCACAGCAGCCAGATATCGTTCACTTTATATTTTTGAATTTCTCAAAAACGAATGAATGGATTTACACCATTTGAAGCAAAGATTGCACGCAGGAACCAAGAGCTATCTCTCTGCCAAATGCGGTGTAATTCCGTTCAGCAGTTCGGGCTGTAGCTGTGACAAAAGTTTCCTTTGGAATTTAACATGGAGAAAACGCGTTTTGGGACCCCACCAAAAGAAGTGCAAAATTGAAAACAATTAGTGATAATGCTTTGTAAAAAAAAAAATCTTGATGTCGTGTTTAGAAAAATAATGGAAATAAATGATCACTGCATGAGATAATTACATTCGGCCTCATTAATGTAAAGAGAATGTTTGATAAAACCGTAATAGAAAACCTGGCAATTTCCAAGTTCATTATATAATTTGCAAATGTTTATTTGCTGTGTGGCTTATGAGAAGAAAGTCTTGTTCTACAGATTCTTGTAAACCGGGCATTGCAGTGATTTACTAACTGATTTTATTTAAATTGGTTATTTATTGCATTGTGTATTATATTTTTTATGGGCTATGTCCGAAATACACATTATTTGTCTATTAATTCACAAATAGCTGAATAATTATTTTCTGCAAATCATTAGATGGGAAAATAAATACAGAAAAGAGTTCTGATTGGTCATCTCCTGTTAAACGTCAGAGGTGCTGTGAAAATTGACAACAAAAGTCTAGTAATAATTCAGATCTCAAAGTTGTGAGGTCAGCTCATTATAACATTCCAAATGGAGCCCTGCTATAAACACTGCCCTTCACAGTCACAGATTGCAGTCCTCGCATTTAGACGAATTTACATAGTTAGCTAAGCCTTAATTGGCACAGCACCTCTGACAGCGCATTATAAGAATGGCATGAAGTCCTGACACATAACACCCACTGACTGAAGAATAAAACCAAACACCCTAACACTTTTGTGGCAGCAAAAGCAACTGCACTGTAGTATTTCTTGTACTATTATTGGGCACTATCAGATTGACTTCTCCTGGAAATGTAGAAGCTGTTGAATCCAGATGGGAGCATTCCTGCAAATAAGATGCTGATAGCTTCAGGGGAGGTGCAGGCATTCGCACACACCTGAAAATATATTACTGGAGAGCTCACTAAAAATGAATTAATAAACCATTTGAAAACCTACCCCAGCGCCCTGAATACTAATCAGTAACTTGGTGGAACATCTACCCCTGCCCTCTAAAAATGAATCAAACTGAAGCGACACTCATTCCAGCTCCCTAAAAACTAACTTGCAACCCAGTGCATTACCCATCCTTGCATCTTACACTCTAAAGGCACGATTACGATGCCGTAGGAAACGGCTCAGACCCTTGGTCAGAGCCGTTCCTCCGGTATCTTAATCTCCTGTTTAGATACATTTCTGATCAACCCTTTTGGAGGTGTTCGGTCGGAAATTAACCCAAACAGGATTCCTGAATTGCTTACGATGGGCTCAGAGAGCCCGTCTGCCTTTCGGAAAGGGACCTGTAATCCCAAGGGCGGCTCTTTCCACCCAAGGGATTACGATGACAGAATCCCACATCCTTTCTGTGCTGGCCTTTTCTGACGCAAAAAGGCTGTGGGAATCTGACTTTGGGGGCCCCCAGCAGGGCATCCATGGGTACAAGGCCTCCGGATGACTGCCTAGGGGGCACCTATGGATTCCCCCTGTTGATCCCTGCACCCGGTGAGGGCCTGCCACGGGTGCAAGGGTGAACTGCACCTCTTCTCTTTACACTGAGAGCATGTATTCCGGTCGGAATGCATGCTCTCATTGTAAAGAATAGGATTGTGACTGAACAGTATTTAGTTGCATCCTGCTTGCTGGGTTGGGACCGATGACAGGAGGTTGGTTGGTCCCAGTTCCCAAACGATGTCCGACAGACTCAGGTCCTTCCAACATCGTAATTGGGCACGTACTAGTAATCCAGTGGAATACCCATCCATGCTGAAAAGTACATTAATAACCCGGTGCAATTGACATCCATGCTCCAGAAGAACTAATCAGTAACCCAGTGCAATACCTATTGATGCGCCCTAAAAATAAATTGGTAAACTGGTGCACCACCAATCTCGGTGCTTTAAAAATAAAATAGTAATCTGGTGCAATACTCATCCCTGATGTCTAAAAACAATTAGTAACCTAGTGCAATGTCATTCCTGCACCCTAAAAACTAATTAGTCACCTGGCACAATACTCATCCCTGTGCCTTAAAAATAAATCAGTAAAGCAGTGAATACCCATCCCTGCACCATAAAAACTAAATAGCAAGATGGTGCAACACCTATCCCTGCATCTTAAAAACAAATTTGCATACCAGTGAAATATCCATCCCTGTGCCCTAACAACTAATTAGAAACCCAGTGTAAAACCCATCTGTACACCTTAAAAACACACTTGTAACCAGGTGCTATACCTATCCCTTTGCCCCCAAAATTAAAATTCAAACACTGCAGCACTCATCCTTCAACCACTATGAAACCTAAAAAAACGGCATAATAAATAACATGTTTACATTTTTACATTTAGAAACTTTAGTGCACTACCCAAAAAACACTATAAAACCCCAAAACTAAAACAATATACACAATTATAAAAATAAGCATATGAAATCTCCCAAATTTAAAATTGAATTTAATTAACACCACAATATTAAAAAAAACGAAATTATTTAAAGCAAAATAAAACAATGCATACAGAAAAATCCTCTAAAACCCAACAACCCAATAATTAATTACATAAATAACATATACAAATAAATGGCCACGGGTTCATATATATATATATATATATATATATATATATATATATATATATATATATATATATATATGTATTCGGGCTTCCGAGCCCGAAACGCGCCATGACGGCATTTAAGCCCCGAAATAAACCAGCATGAAGGAATTGGAGTCCGTTTATCTTTTTTGCAAGTCTGTGAAGAAAGTGCTGCAAAGCAGGAAAATTTAAACATATATATATTATATTATATATATATATATATATATATTACCTACTGGCGGTCGCCAGTAGGTATATATAGTTAGGATTTTTTCTCTATGGGATTTTTGAAAATTCTATGTCTAATAACTTTGGCGTTTGTGGACGGAATTGGCTGAAATTTTCAGGAAAATGGCACATTTTGTTTCTGAGCAGCCCTTGAAAATTTGGGGGGGGTTTGTCAAGGGGGGGCCGAGAAAAAAGGGGGGTCCCAAAACGTGTTTTTAACATTGAGTTTTCCATAGGGCGGTTGGCCTCACTTTTAGCCCGAACGGCTGAATGGATTTGCACGAAACTTGGCAAAATTGTAGGGACTGGTAGCCCGATGTGCCTTTTGTAGGTCTCAATATATGTGCTTGAGTGGATTTTGAGAAATTAACGTTCAAAAAAAGATATATATCTGTAACAGCGGACCGGGCAGCGCTCCAGTTCGCGTACTTTTCGCGCAACGGAGCTTTGTGAAGCGAAGCTGATTGGTTCTCCGGCGTCTGTAAACATTCCAAACAGTCCGTAGCGGCCGCCATCTTGTCTCTCGGTAAGATCGAGAGACAAGAGGAGGCCAAAGCGAAGGGGCAAATGACCATAAGGGGGCATAGTAGATCCTCGCTGACCCCCTAGGTTTGATGTGGAGGTTTTAAAAGGGCCCCGCGGGGCAAAAAAATAAAATAATAATAATAATCGAACGGCTGAATGGATTTGCACGAAACTTGGCAAAATATTAGGGACTGGTAGCCCGATGTGCCTTTGCTAGGTCTCAATATATGTGCTCCAGTGGATTTTGAGAAATTAACGTTCAAAAAAAGATATATATCTGTAACAGCGCTCCGCTTCGCGTACTTTTCGCGTTACGGAGCTTTGCGAAGCTGATTGGTTCTCCGGCGTCTGTCAACATTCCAAACAGTCCGTAGCGGCCGCCATCTTGTCTCTCGGTAGGATTGAGAGACAAGAGGAGGCCAAAGCGAAGGGGGAAATGACCATAAGGGGGCATAGTAGATCCTTCCTGACCTCTTAGGTTTGATGTACCATTTTGCCAAGTTTGGTGTAATTCCGTTCAGCCATTCAGGCTGTAGACGTATGTAAATGTCCTATGGAAAATTGCATGGGGAAAACACATTTGAAAGTGTTGAAATTTAGAACCAATTAAAATGTTACTTTGGTTTTGTATTTGTGTGTGATGAAAGTTAATTGGTTATGTATATATGTCAAATGAGAGGAAACCACAGCCATTTTGTGATACTACTGTCTGAGGTACATTTGTGAGGAATTTTTGGTGGTGAATTTCTGGTGTTTGATTTACACAGTACTAACACTTCTCCTACTTTTAAAAAGGTGAGTTGTTAATTTGTAAGGGGAACTATGTTGTACACTTGAAGATAATTTGAAAAATGTTTTCTGTTATTTATTTGCAGTCCTTCTGTTATACTAAATACTTGATAAAGTTAGTTTTATATTATGTATTACTAAAAACGATAAATGAAAGTGATTATTTTTTTCTGCAATTTACAGCAAGCAATTTCAAAATAAAATGGCTCACAATGAAGAGACCGTGGCAATTTCTTTTGAATTGTCCACTACATTGATTGAAATTGAGAGCACCAATAATGAAATATTGTCACAAGGAGGAGATGACTTGTATGATTCCATTAGATTGATTGAAATGGACAGCACCAATAATGAAATATTGTCACAAGGAGATGACTTGAATGATTCCACTACATTGATTGAAATTGAGAGCACCAATAATGAAATATTGTCACAAGGAGGAGATGACTTGTATGATTCCATTAGATTGATTGAAATGGACAGCACCAATAATGAAATATTGTCACAAGGAGGAGATGACTTGAATGATTCCACTACATTGATTGAAATTGAGAGCACCAATAATGAAATATTGTCACGAGGAGATGACTTGAATGATTCCACTACATTGATTGAAATTGACAGCACCAATAATGAAATATTGTCACAAGGAGGAGATGACTTGAATGATTTTTTTGATCAATCTGTTGATGGCGAATTTATCGAATGTTTGGAGACCATAGAGTTACAAGAATCATCATTGCAGACTTTTCATGAGGAAATTGCTGATGAGGACATGTTACTAGTTCTTTCAAATTTAGAAAATTCTGAAGAATACATTTATATTTAGAAATCAAAAATTGTTTGAGACATTATTCATTTTTATTTTTAATTTATGAGGTTGTAGCGAAGTGATTGTAGTATAAAATGAGACTTATAGTATAGAGTGCAACATTTTTATGTTACATGGTAAGTTTACTCATATTTACTTCCCTTCTGCCACTATATTATCTCCAATGTGTATTTGACATCTCTTCTTCATCTCCGGCCTCCTTTCTCTCACTGTGTGTCTCCGATGCATCTTATCGCTGCTATTTTGTGTAATTACAGAAGAGAGTAAAATAAAATAGTTCGGAACGTGAAAAGGGGGCAAAGTAGAGTACCCCTCACCCCCTAGGCCTTTTTAGGCGGTCCCAAAAGGATCAGTTTCTGCTTTCCTGAGAGATTATGGTATGAGTTCCATATACCACAATAATTTGCATTACAACATGCAAGATATCTATCTCCTATTACCAACTTTTGGAGATATTCGCGCTAAGCGCGAATATCTCCAAAAAGTAACACCTGCCCTGAGCAGTTCTTAGCCATGTTATCCAATGGGAGGTGGATAACATGGCTAAGAGCATTAGCTCGGTAATGCATGAATATCGCTGACTTTTTAGCGATATTCATGCATTGCGGCCGTTTATTATCGCATTTGCGATAAACCTTGATAATAGCAAGGTTTATCTTCGATAATTTCTGACGATGCTTAGCGGTAAAAAATTCGTTGGTAAGCATCGTTAGCGATAAATATCGCTTAACTTTGGTAATATGCACCAACGTCTGTTAACGTTCGATTCGAAGGAAATGAGGAAGTGTTGAAAAACATTGTCTGCGCCATCTTGCCTTTTTTGAAATGCCACACTTTTGTCGTGCACGGCAGCCATTTTAGATGCCTTGACCAGACCCACTCTCTGCACGCTGTCGATTCGTAGCATGGCTCCCCACTCTCGCAAGCATCTTCCCCAGGCACTGGTCACCCCCGCTCTCGGTCTTATGCATCGGCAATAAACCTCCCCCCATCTGCGCTGCTCTTCCCTGAAAATCACACTCTGTGCCCGCCCGACACCTCCCTTTCGCCCTATTCACTACCGCACCCTCTGACACTCCTCTTCCTCTGTGTCCGATTGTCCAGGCTATCACCTAGCCCTGCAGATGTAGTTTATGGCCCCAGCTGTAAAGAATCACCCCTCTTCAAAGGAGTTATAGTAGATCAAGGCCCACACCCGATGAGATCCGTCACACCACACGTGTTCCTACTATCTGAAAACCATCCTGTATTGTGATTGGGGAGGGGACCGAGCCTGAAGCGGAAGATTCCAGGAATGACTCTTTGTACATCAAAGTTTTTACAATTATGTGTCACATTAAAAATATATAGCACTCCAACAAAGTAGTAGGAATATAAAACTTTAATAACATATAAATATATACAACAAAACAAAAACAGTAAAAACATTTAAACAACGAAGAGACCGTGGCAATTTCTTTTGAATTCCTGATGAGGACATGTTACTAGTTCTTTCAAATTATGAAAATTCAGAAGATGTTGCCTGGGGGTGGGTCGTCAGTAGCAGTCTGTTGTGCGAATAGTTCCAAGGCAGCAGAACGCGCTGAAATCTAGATGGCACGAAAGTGATGTCTAGTAAGTTGCCGCCCAGCAAATAACGTCGTGGGGCGCCGCGGGGGTGAGTGAGTCCAGTAGGCACCACAGCTATTCTTACCGGCATTGCAGAATTACTGCTGGGGACAATGCCTGTGCTGTAGCAGGGTCACAGCAGAAACAAAAAGGATTCTGTTGAAGATGTTGTTGGTTTTCAATTTGAAAACAGTTCTGGTGTCAACTGCTATGCTAATGTAGTGGTTAATGTTTTGTTTTCTCTAGAAAATGTAAAAGAGGGGGAGGCAGTCCAAAGTTCCGTTAAAAGGGCAAAGGAAAGGATCGGTGGTTTGAACTATCAGTCAAAAAGGGGAGGGGGTGCAACAATTTTTCCTACCGGGTCACACTGTGCTTTCACCGGAACTGAGGTCTGCAGGATTCTAGTAATTCAAAGTGAGGCTGGCGCCAGCATGGGAGCGCCGACGTCCCGCGGATACAGTTTCGTCACTCCACGGGCGATCATGGCAGTCATTCCCCATCGGGGGTCGGAGACTCCCGCGTCTCCTCTAGAATCTACAAGGTCGTGGAGGACTACGGTGGTGGAGTCAACCAGTGACCGGGCCATTTCTTTATGCTGGGCCCGCTCTTGCCAGGTCGACCGCCATTTTGAGAGTTCGGTAGCTACTGGCGATCGCGGGGTCAAATGAGCGGACGGGCTCCACCCTGCCGGGCGAGACGTTGCAGCATGGCCACAGTGGAAGAACACTTTTCCGGGCACCTGGAGCGCTGAGGGTGCAGCTGGGAAGCCTCCACCTGGGGAGGCGGGAGAGGCCTGTTCGCACCGTCTCTCCCTCCCAGTGCACCCCACGGCGTCTTGCTTGAGATTTGTTATGGCCGGACCAGGCGATGAGGACGAGGGGGGGGGGGTCGGAGGCATGTGCAAGACATCCCCCCCCAGTGTTGTCGCAGCCATTATTCAAGAAAGAAGAAATGTCCCGTCCGTCTTCGGGCCGGGCTTCCGGTAGATGTCGGCCGGACGCCCCTGGCTCTGGCCCCATGAACGGGTTTCTTGGTTTATCGGCTGCAGCCGGATCCCGTCGGCCTCGGCCCCCCGACCGTTGGTGGCCGGACCGGAAGAGCATGTGGCGGGACTACCTGAAACTGTCAAGGGCACCGCGGCCGGACTGGGAGAGAGAGGGGAGGGTCGAGGAGATATTCCCCCCCCTGCAACTCTTCAGCGTTGTAAAGGCAATCCCCTGGCCGGGTCCCGCTGGCCTCGGCCTCGGCCTCTCCTCCGGCTACACCCTACGTTAGGATCTCCTGGCCGAGGCGTGGCAGCAGGACCCGCCTTATATGGGCTGCTCCCGGCTGGGCGTAGCCGCAACCCTGCCCCACCTTGGAAGTTTCCAGAGTGGGGGCGGATGTTCTACTGACTTGCATTTTCCCTAGTCTATCGATTTTTTTGGCGTGGCAGGCGGTGGGACAGCGAGGGGTGATTTGGTTTCTCTTACTGTTTTTCTGGTCTCTCACCACTGGCATATTTTAACGTTTTCTTGTTTCTAGGACATTAATAGGTTTTATCATTACGTTATGTTATCGTTTCTTTGTTCGTTGTTTAATAAAAGTTCATGTTCATCAGTGGCCTACTGATTTTCGTTTTCCTATTCTTTTCTTTCCAGGTTGTTTCATGCTAAAGTTTCTGTTAACAGGATACAGTGATCACTTCGTTATTATTGCATATGTCCTTTTCAGTAGGGGTGCTCTCTGGTCGGGCCAGATGACGTATCTCTAGTAAATGGTCCGGGTGAAACAGGTGCATCAATCAGTGGGGAGTAGATAGGCATGACAGATTACAACGGGGGAGAAAGGTCCGCATTACGTACCCTTTCACTATTTGCAAAGATTTTCCTACGTATATTTGCAAACAGGGAATACCTCCAAAATGAACCAATTCCCAAACAGTCAATGTTTGGGGAAACAATCAATCAATGAGGAACGAAATAGGCACGACGTGTTAAAGGTTTGCGTTACCTACCCTTCACTATCTGCAAAGGGAGAGAGAATATTCCTATTCTTCCTCGTTTGCAGGCAGAGAAGATTCTTAAGAGAATCAACTTCGAACAATTCAATGCTCGATTCAAACAATCAACAAGGGGTACTGTGAACACAAATGAACGCCGCTTATGTACATACACATTGGTATTATCAACAGGTTGTTCCTAATGTTTCTATTTTAGGGAGGTCAAAAAGAGATCCCATTAGTGGCCTCCTGATTTTGCTCGATTCCTTTTGTTTTTTTACACGATTTTTCGCTATCTGCAAAGACTAAACAGAGTATTGCGACTCTGTGCTTGTTTGTAAATAGAGAATGAACCAAAGAGAACAATCAATCAAATGGAGAGAGAAGCAGGCACGACGGATTACAACGGGGGCAACGGGGGCAAAGGCCTGCGTTAACTACCCTTCACTATCTGCAAAGAGAGAGTACTCCTAATAGAAATGAGGGGTGGGGGGCAGCATTCAAAGCAGATCAGTGTGCATAAACACGAAAATGTTTTTACTTACCACGTACTTGACATTCGACAGCTTATGATATTTGCTATTAAAAAACCATTGAAATTCACTGAAAAAACCATAGGTTATAGACCATATATAGTTAGGAATTAGCATTTAAAAAACCTTATTTTACTCACACAAAACCATTGAAATTCCATATATAGTTAGTTGCACTAACTATATATCGCGCACCCGCAATCCACTGCTGATCATGTCACATATTACATCATTCATGACATGGTCAGTGACATCACTGATGACATCACTGATGACATCTCATTTGACATCATTCTTGTGCTAATACGATAAACCTCTTCAGACTCTAATATAACCTTAGATACACTCAGTGTATACAGACACTCACACACTGCCACTCATCCATGGAGTTACTCACACACCCAGTCAGTCATGCAAAGAAACAATCTCACCTCCATTTCTTCAACTATACAGTTAAACACACCTTACTTATTGAAACATATACTAACACATATTTACTCTCTTATACAATCCCTGATACAAGTTCACAATGATCGATACAACCACTCACTCATTCAGTGGCTCTCATGCACAGTTATTTATATATGCCAACTCTCACATGTACTGTGTTTAACATATGTACTTACTATGACATGTAGCATTGAGATATCCATTCACTCATCAATACACTCATGCACACAGTCAACTGCCCATGTAGCTGTTTCCACATGCAGTCTTGAACTCATACACCTAGTGAATAAACTGCTCACACATCTATGCATAGAGTCACACACCTTCCAGCCACCCCCACACAAACTCAATCTCCCATAGAAATACTTGGGCAACCAATTAATAACACATATAGCCTCTCGTATAGCTAATGATCAACACATGCAGCAGTTTACATCACAACAGACATAATGATGCACAAATTAAGACAGTTTAGTCACTAACCCATGCATTCAGTGAGACACATTTAATCACTCACTCATACAGTCAGTCACGCACCTACTAAATCCTTCATCCAGACACTTATACATCCACTCATTCTTCAATATGTAAGACATATTTTAACTTTACAGAAACATACAGTCACTGGATGTTGTCATCAGTGATGTCATCAGTGATGTCATTTGAGATGTCATCAGTGATGTCATCAGTGATGTCACTGACCATGTCATGAATGATGTAATATGTGACATGATCAGCAGTGGATTGCGGGTGCGCGATATATAGTTAGTGCAACTAACTATATATGGAATTTCAATGGTTTTGTGTGAGTAAAATAAGGTTTTTTAAATGCTAATTCCTAACTATATATGGTCTATAACCTATGGTTTTTTCAGTGAATATATATATATATAAATATATATATATATCTATACTACTATAATAAAGCAGAAACTTTCAGGCTTTGAGGCGGGTAAACTCGGGAACCACTGCGCCAATCTACACACCCGATACACCGTTGAAATTGGCAGGGTGTGTAGATGGTTATAGGCTACATAAATTAAAAAAATAAACGTTATTTAAAATGTTAGATAAAAAAAAAGTAGTCCCTCAAAAGTAGCGCCGGCCGCGACGTGCGTTGTCACGTTAGGAGCACGGGGAGGAGCGGCGTCCGAGGAGCGGCGGACATGGCACGGGGGAGGAGCGGTGACGTCAGGAGCAGAGGACCGGCGGCGGAGGAGGAGCGGCGGACATGGCGCAGGGGAGGAGCGGTGGTGCGAGCGGACAGGCGGGAGCAGCGCCGGCGGAGGTAAGGGCACTCTTGTAGGGGCAGGCGGGGGACGGGCCGGGCGGGGGACGGGACGGGCCGGGCGGGGGACAGGACGGGACGGGACGGGCGAGGGACGGGACGGGACGGGCGGGGGACGGGACGGGCGGTCGGGCGTTGGTCAGGCAAGCCTGAGGACAAGAAAGAGGAGGCAAACGGTGCACTACAAATGTCAGACAAACGGTGCATTACAGGAGGAAAAGGAGGAAAAAGTGACGTGTAGCCAGAGGGGTTTTAGATGCTGTAAATGTTTGAGCCACCTCGGCTTCCGTAGGATAATCCCATGCTCTTCTCAATGGGACTCTGTGCTCCGCCGTTAACACAGTGCGCAACGAAGGCCTACACGCGGTCAGGAGAAAAACGGTACCCCCTCGAACGAGGCCACCTTCTGTCAAAAAGGGGAGAGTTTGCTCACATGACTGTCAGCGGTGAATATGTTATTGTTTAGATGCGTTTGCTTCACTATAGGAGAATATATTTATATAGGAATATTTCCTTCACGAATACCTGCGTCCCTTGGATGGAGTGGAGGGAAGGGGGTGGATGACGTGTGCACGAGGAAAAAGTGACGTGTGCAGGTTACAAAAGTAGGGCGGGCGGGGGCCCTGAAGCAAAGTAAATTATAGGAGGAAAAAGTGACGCCTGCAGGTTACAAAAGCGGGGCGGGAGGGGGCCCTGAAGCCTAATGGCTCCTGGGCAACGTCGGGACGGGCTGCTAGTATATATATATATATATATATATGGTCCAAAAGTCCTGAATTCCAGCCTCAATCGCCGAAACTACCTACAGGTACAGATCACTCAGACGCCAGTAGTTAGCAGTGTACGTGGTTTATTTCCCCATTACCACCAGCATGACGCGTTTCGACTACGTCACCGCAGCCTTGATCACATGACAAAAAAGGGAGGGCCAATGGTGGTGTTTAAATACTGTGAAACTGGAATCGCCACCAGTCACCAGATGTATAGACATAGAAGACACAATTGGGGCTATGGGATAACAGTGGAAAACAGATAAATGTCAAAAAGTCGCAATCAATATTACAATAAACAGAGCTCATATATAAATGTAAAAGTTGATATGTACATTACAAAATAGAGAGGCTTAAAAATAAATAAATGACAACCTTCCTACTGCCATAAGTACAATTATAGTAATAAAGTTATGTGAGCATATAACAACCCATTATTATCTTAGAACTCTACCACTGTTCTTCTTTAGCCTCATATCTAGAGCTTATATCTGTATTTCCAAAATTAATTACTTCAGTCCTCAAACAGCCCTCTATTACACTCATGCGTTTTGTGACAGAAATTTCTTTGACATTAAAAGTGCAAGTTCAAGTGTAAATAAAGTGCAAGTTACATAAAGAAATGCAAGTTTCTAAAACAAATCTTGGATAAAAGGATATTAAAATGTCATATCAAAATACCAAGTTAGAAAAACACATTAAAAAGGTGTATAGTTTCAGTAAAAAACACATAAGTGGATGACATGTTTCTAATGATGATAATGGCATAATGCCTCAATATTTCAATGAAAATACCATCGCAACCATCTTACAGTGAAAATCACTATGTTGCTATTTCCCTAACACTGAGAACCAACAGTTTACTACTTAAAAGTGCAAGTGCATAATGTGCAAAGTGCAAACTCATGACTGGAAAACAATATGACTAGATGAAATCCACAGTACATGCAATCAAGGGGATATCACAAAGGCTGCTAACTCCACTAAACCCCAGTGCTGAATAAAATCCAAAGTTCCTGTATATGGAAAATCATTTTATGTTATTTAATCGTATCTGCAGCATCTAGGTTTTAATCAGGGAGTAGACAGATTAACCACACAAAGTCTAGCTGGAACACAGTAAACAATTCAATGAGATATTCTAAGGTGGTTGACACTCTATAAAAAAACTGTATAAATCCTCCCCTGTATTCATCCCATTAGGGATCCTTGTATCTAATAAAAGAATACATTTGATTTCTAGCTGCCTTAGTTGTTTCTCCCTGATGCCTCCTCTTATATTCTTTGGTACTGCATCAATTATAAAGTACTTTAAGTCGTTACGTTTTTTAGCATGGACTAATTCAAAATGGCGGGCAACCGGATCATTAGCATCTGAATTAACAATAGCCCTCAGATGCTGAAGGATACGATTAAAGGCCTGGAGCTTCGTGCTGCCTATATATTTGAGCCCACAGGTGCATTCAGTATGTACACTGCATAGTCTGTACGGTATGTGTACAGCCCTTTGATTTGGATCGGGTTGGGGTCAAAGGCAGAGCAATATTCACTGGTATTAATACCGAATTTGCATACCCTGCATGAAATACACCTGTGGAAACCCGTTTTATTAGATAGCCAGTTCTTGACCGTTACTACTTCATGACTAGATTTTACAAGGGCTTCCCTCATGGTTGGGGCCCTCCTGAAGGTAATGGATGGCTCATCTGGTATCAGTGGAGCTAGACTGATATCCGTTTTAAGCAGCGGCCAGTGTTTTTTTAGTATCCCCCTTACTTTCCTCTCTTCAGTGTTGAAAGTTGTGATAAGGCTCATTTTCTCTCCTTCCTTATCAGAATCTGGGTTGGATTTAGTTTGTTTACTGCCAATGCTATCAGAAAAGCATTCTTCCCTGCTCTTACTGTTAGCTCTCTCCCTGGATTGCTCAAGTTGTTGGGGTGCGTAGCCACGGGCCAAAAATCTTTTGTATGGGTCAGTTTGGCAGGCCTCTAGCTCAGACTCAGAACTGCAAATTCTACACATCCTGATGAACTCACCATAGGGAATGCTTTTAATGAGATGACCAGGGTGGGCACTCCTTGCATGCAAAATTGCATTGCCCGCAGTGATTTTCCTATGCAGTCTGGTTTCAAGTTTATTTTCATTGACATAGACTTCTACATCTAAAAACCGGATGTGGATTGTACTTATTTGGGACGTGAATTTAAGATTAAGCTCATTCTCATTTATCACATTGACAAAGTCCCTGGCAGATTCCTAAGACCCTTTCCAAACCATACAAATGTCATTTATGAACCTCCAAAAATGAAGTATGCTGTCAGAAAACCTAAGTTTATGAGTACCCCAGAGGACATGCTTCTCCCACCACCCAACATGCAAGCATGCATAGGTTATATATATATATCCTCCCAAAACGGCGTTCCAAAACGGGCATTCGGGTCAGAAAAACGACAGGTCACAGTGGTCAAGCCAAATAACAAGGTTTATTCACGCCATAAACCTAACGTGACGCATTTCGCGCTCCACAGAGCGCTTGATCACACAAAAGTATACATAAAGTTCATCGTATTTCAAGTCATCAACTTCGTCAATGATAATCAAAAGAGGACTGCGTCAACCAAATCATGGACGCCATGTTGTCGTGGTGAGCCTATCCAAACTTGCATGTAATAAACAGAAAATATATATACAAAGTGTTTCATAATTCGTAATTCAAACATGTTCTAATGTATATGCAAAGCGCAAATATCGCCTCGGCATTCAAGTTCATTAGATGGACGTACAGTCATTTATTGAATCCCTCCAATGTTGTCGAACAATCGGTAATATTAAATCTCACAACTTATTCGCAACCATAATCAAATTAGATTGGGCTGTTAACTATATTGTATGTACTAGTTGGCGATAATAATGTACGGCCCCCAAAGCTGTCTGATAAGATTTCAGGCACACTCATTATTGAGAAGGAGGAGCCGAGGCACAGAGTGATGCCGGACATCATGGTACCACATTGATCCACGTTTTGGAAAAGAAATTACTGTAAAGTTAATCAGTTATCTATGTTGAATTGATTTTTTTGAAAAGTCAAACAGACAAAACGGGAAGACTTAATCAAAGGCGACGTCAGCAAACAGGAAGACGATTCTGATCACAATACCACTAGAATCATCTTGAACTATAATAGTACTTCCAATCAGGTCAGAAAATGCATAGTGCAATTGAATAAACATCCTGATCAAGAGACAATTGTGAAATTTATAGAAGAAATGAAAAAAAGACTGAAAACTTTGGAGGATGACAGCAAGAAAAGAAAACAATACAAACTGCACAGAGACTGTGGAGACTACGAGTCAGGAAGAATACTAACTCATACCAGGAAATATGACCATCTATATGAGTCAGGAAATTCCAAAGGACCACCGGGCCAGACAGCTTGTGTCACAGAAGAACTAGAAAACCTTAACACAAGTGATTCCTACACTGACAACTCAGAACCCACTAGAAGCTCTGAAAGTTCCAACTCGGATGGAGAAGTAATCCAGAAGCGGAGAACTTTTTTAGATGAGTATCAGCTCATGAAACAGAGCTGACAAGCAACACGATCTTCGTCAAGACTTCAAATGAAGAAAAACCCAACAGAAATGAACGGAAGAGGAAGACCAAGGGGTACCAGAACAAGAGGCGGAAGAAATCCAGACAGAGGCGAAAGCAAACCGGAAAACAAAGAGCCGATGGGAAACAAAAAAGCTCAGTACAAGAAGAACCGATAATGGGTGATATACAGGTAAATCAAACAATAGTTAATTTGTCTTTGAAAGAAATAAGCAACAAAGACAAGAGAACTCTTTGCTTAAGACTCTCATTTTGTTCCACTATGCCTATGAACTATGTTGATGATAGGATTGATATTTTTAAATTTTGTAGAAAACTCAAACTAAGAAAATGGCACAAACTCAAACCTGTGAAGAGCAAAGGTAACCAGATGAGTGAAGCAACAGGATGCAAGGATAGTCTTATCATTGGAGATATTGATAATATGATGGCATTAAATGAACTTAATAATGACCTAGATGATTCTAACCTCAGTTGTGAGGCAATAGGAATACTAGATGCCTTGGAAATTCAACATGACAGTGCTGCTGGAACAAAATTTAAACCTAAATCGACCTTTTTACCTAAAATGAATCATGACAATATTGACACCTTTTAAGACCAGATATGCAAAGAACTATTGGATCTCCGGAGCCGGAATTGGCCTAAACAAATGAAAAAATTCAAACATAACCTAACAGCATCTCAAAAACAAGCAATGAAAGATCTAGCAGATGACAGTAGCATAGTGATACGACCCGCCGACAAAGGCGGGAATATTGTCATTTTGCCGAAAGAGATGTATATACGCGAGGCGGAGAGACAGTTGCATGATCAAAAAAGCTATAAAAAATCAAACAGAATGGAGTACAACTCCGTATTAAAAACATCTGGGAAAAACTTACTAAATGGAAGGATAAAGGATGGATTGAATGGGAGGAATATTGTTTTTTGAATCGCGACCATCCGATATTCCCCATTCTGTATCTTCTCCCCAAAGTACACAAATGCAAAAACAATTCTCCAACAATCCTTAAATGCCGAGGCGATATTTGCGCATTTCATATACATTAGAACATGTTTGAATTACGAATTATGAAACACTTTGTATATATATTTTCTGTTTATTACATGCAAGTTTGGATATGCTCACCACGCCAACATGGCGTCCATGATTTGGTTGACGCAGTCCTCTTTTCATTATCATTGACGAAGTTGATGACTTGAAATACGATGAACTTTATGTATACTTTTGTGTGATCAAGCGCTCTGTGGAGCGCGAAACGCGTCACGTTAGGTTTATGGCGTGAATAAACCTCGTTATTTGGATTGACCACTGTGACCTGTCATTTTTCTGACCCGAGTGGCCGTTTTGGAACGCCGTTTTGGGAGGATATTACTACCGGCTGCTCCGCCGGCAACGCCCCCCCCAGGGAAAGGCAAGGGATTTCCAGCAGGAGAGCTTTCATGTGGAATATATTATATATATATATATATATATATATATATATATATATATATATATATTTTCACTGAAAAAACCATAGGTTATAGGCCATATATAGTTAGGAATTAGCATTTACAAAACCTTATTTTACTCACACAAAACCATTGAAATTCCATATATAGTTAGTTGCACTAACTATATATCGCGCACCCGCAATCCACTGCTGATGATGTCACATATTACATCATTCATGACATGGTCAGTGACATCACTGATGACATCACTGATGACATCTCAAATGACATCACTGATGACATCACAGATGACATCATCCATTGACTGTGTGTTTCTGTAAAGTTTAAATATGTTTTACATATTGAAGAATGAGTAGATGTATAAGTGTCTGGATGAAGGATTTAGTAGGTGCGTGACTGACTGTATGAGTGAGTGAATAAATGTGTGTCACTGAGTGCATGGGTTAGTGACTAAACTGTCTTAATTTGTGCATCATTATGTCTGTTGTTCTGTAAACTGCTGCATGTGTTGATCAGTAGCTATATGAGTAACTATATGGGTTATTGATTGATTGTCCAAGTATTTGTATGGGAGACTGAGTGTGTGTGTGGCTGGCTGGGAGATGTGTGACTCTGTGCAGATCAATGTGTACTTGTATCAATGATTGTATAAGAGAGTAAGTATGTGTTAGTATATGTTTGAAAATGTAAGGTACTCTATGTTTAAATGGAAAATGGAAAAAATAGAAAATGGAAGTGTGATTGATTCTTTACAGGACTGAATAGGTGTGTGAGTAACTCCATGGATGAGTGGCAGAGTGTGAGTGTCTGTATAGGTGTATGAGTGCATATGATAGTGTTGTAAAGATGAGTGATTGTATGTATGAATGATTGTATGGGTGAATGAGTGAATGTGTGTGTAGACGTAGGAATCAGTGAGTGCGTATGTAGTAACTAGTATTGGTGTGTCAATGGCTTCAAAAATTATACTCTATTTAACACTGGGTGTAACAGAGGTTATATTAAAGTGTGAGGAGATGCATTGTATTGTCACATGAATGATATCATCAGTGATGTGGTCATTGATGTCAAATGAGATGTCATCAGTGATGTCATCAGTGATGTCATTTGAGATGTCATCAGTGATGTCATCAGTGATGTCACTGACCATGTCATGAATGATGTAATATGTGACATCATTAGCAGTGGATTGCGGGTGCGCTATATATAGTTAGTGCAACTAACTATATATGGAATTTCAATGGTTTTGTGTGAGTAAAATAAGGTTTTGTAAATGCTAATTCCTAACTATATATGGTCTATAACCTATGGTTTTTTCAGTGAATTTTCAAGGTTTTGTAAATGCTAATTCCTAACTATATATGGTCTATAACCTATGGTTTTTTCAGTGAATTTCAATGGTTTTTTAATAGCAAATATCAAAAGCTTTAAAATGTATTCTTCTTTTAATCGTAAAATATATTTTATATGTTTTTAATACAATTTTTTTATGTATTTTTTTTTTATTATTCTTTTTTTGTTTCGCTCCCGATCCGCGAACCGGGTAGCTTCCCGTTAGCTCAATTTGGTGCCGCGACTCGTTCCGCAAACCGATAAACGTTCTGTTTGCGCAACTGCCGCGTTAGAAAACAACATCGTGACGCGTCGCGTAACCGCAACGTATCGCGTTGTCGCGTAATGCGTCATATGACGCGCCGCGTTAGCGCACCCGGAAGTGCTCCGGTGTGCGAAGAGAGGCGCGAAGCGCAGCTTCCTGGAAGCGATCCGGGGCGCGGCGCGGCGCGGAGCGCGTAACGTAAGCATAACAGGTCATGTGACTTGTTAATAAAACTTTTCATTGGTTCATTTCACTTTTGGGTTCCTAATGATGTAAGGGTAGGTCATGTGACCTAAAAATAACACTTTTCATTGGTTTAGAACTATTTTTTTTCCCAAATGATGAAAACCCCTCCTTGTTTCCTCACTCGGACTTTCATCTTTGTGAGAGGAAGACCTTATTTCATCACTGAGCAATGGCAAGTGTTGTAGCTTCAGCTGGTGCATCCCCACCACCACCACCACCTTCTTGTTGCCTGATCCGGCCAGCTCAAACCCAGGGTCGTCCCGAAGTGCAGTAGGTCCGCGGCTACGCCCATCCGGAAGACGAGGCCCCCAGCACGTATAGGGCGGGGCCTTGCTGGCAGCCATCGGCCGAAAAGGTCGTTGGGTGGATGGCCCGGAAGCACCACGGCCACGATGTTGTTGTACTGGCCTTCCCATTCGTCCACCCTGAGGTGGCATCCAGCGAGCCACGGGTAGGGGGGTGAATGCCTTGCTGATGACCCCCCCCTTATTGCCTGGTCCGACCATCACATATACCTGCGCCAGGAGACGGCGTGGGGTGCACTGGGAGGGAGAGACGGCGCGAACGAGCCTCCCCCACCTCCCCAGGTGGAGGTTCCTCAGCTGCACCCCAGTGCTTCACTCGGCCAGCTGAGTTGCGCCCGCTCTTGCGGCACAGTGCCTCGCTCGGCCAGCTGAGTTGCGCCCGCTCTTGCGGCACAGTGCCTCGCTCGGCCAGCTGAGTTGCGCCCGCTCTTGCGGCACAGTGCCTCACTCGGCCGGTTGAGTTTCGCCTGCTCTTGCGGCTACAGCGTCTCACCCGCCATCCGGCTGAATTGCACCCACTCTTGCGGTACAGCGACAGGCGGCTGCCACGGAGCTCACGAAATGGCGGACGGCTCCACAGACTTGGGCCTGGCCTGCAAGGATGGCTCTGGGCAACCCTGGAACTCGGACGCTTGACTGCTAGGGCATGGGCCCCATTCCCGAAAGCGTCCCCTCTGTGGTATCGGGTTCTGTCAGGCCTGCATACTCTGCAAAAACACTCAGACACCATAGACGGAAATTGGCACGGAAACTGAAAATGCAAAGAGACACGTTTATTAGGACCCCATGGGGTGGTGGTACATTCCTACAGCACCCTTCGGTAATGCAAGAGGTATCACACCGAACATCGGTGCGCGACCTCTTTTATTCAATTTAATAGCAATAAAAAGGTAGGCGTTACACTTTTACGCAACTTTTAGGTACATATAAGGTCATTTTTGGAACACAGACAACATGTGGGAGGAGTTAAGTAGCACTGGTCAGTTTGGGAGGACATTCCTAAGAGATGACCAGTCGGTGCATAATGCGCATGCGTGCTTGACCAGCACTAAAAATAGCCTGTTGCTGGGCAAGGCAAACGGTCATTGGTATCGAGAAAGGACAAAAGGGCATGCTGACCACGAGGCAGCATGTTCATACAAAATGGAAGCCAAAGGATTCAAAATGGCTCCCGTATGTTTTGGTCAAGTTAATAGAAAAGATCGTGTAGCTGAGCTAAACGCTAACTCAGGTGCTGCCAAATTACGACAGACGGCCCTTTTAGCGTTTAGCTGAAGCTACCTCATAATGGAAATAATCCGGATGTTCATCCTCGACATCTATCATCATGATCCGCCTCACTTCAATATTACTCATTTGTACATTTTTAGCAATAGCTCGTTTGGATGGGATACAGGCCGTAATACATACAGAACATAGAGCAGGTCCACATTGAATACATAGACAGCAAAAGAAGAATATCCCAATAATCGCACATAGAACCGTTAACAGTTTCCAACCCCATGTACTGAGCAAAGTCCAAAACCAACCTGAAAAAGTCCAGGTACCATTATCAGTGTGAATTTCAGAGGCAATTTTGTGCATTTTAGAAATAGCATCATACACAGAAGGCGAATTATCCGGCACATACACGCAGCAACTACTACCGATGATGCGGCATGCACCCCCACGGTCAGCTAACACTACGTCCAGAACCATCCGGTTCTGAAGCGTCACAATTCTAGTAATCTGGAGCTCTTCAGTTATATTCCCTAAAGCAGAAACAGTTTCATTAGCAACTGCCTCCACAACACGTGTTAACCGCCTAATTTTCCTGCTATTTAAAGCAGCGCCCACAAAAGAAAATAACCCTAGATTAAAATCCACATATTGTTGTAGAGAGGTGTCTGTTTGGTCAACCCCATCAATGTCCAATGTCCTCTTAATTCTATTCAAAATAAAATCATGATATAATACAAAATCATTATGATACATAGGTGGGGCAATAAACACAGGGGGTAATACAAAGGATATGTAACATGTGCCTAACCATCCAAAAGGAAGACGATGATAACCTTTATTACCACAGATAAAATAAGTGTTTCGTGAGGCCACAAATGAAATACCGTTGGGAGTATCAAAAGCAAGAGTAATATTGCATTCACTTCTCCCCACCGGAATGGTTCCCTTATTCCTAATACAGAGATCTGCTTTCGTGTCAATGACGGTAATAACATGTAAACTGGACATATTTGTAAGTCTCTGATTAGTAAAGATGCGAGGTGCAGATACATTGTCCTGTCGATATTCTTCCCACTCGAACTTAGTTCCTTCTGCTTGTGGATAGCCATCTCGATCATTATAGCAGACTTTGTTTAGTCGGAAGAGTAGTCCACCTTTCGTTGGCCATCGTAAAGTGAAAAGAAGAGTGTACCAAGCATTACAGGAACCATTATGGGAAAACGGGAGAGGAATAAGTGGGGTTCCTCCCTTCTTCTGATGCCCGGGTAACATCCCACATACCCAACAGTTGGACGTGTTGGTCATATTGTGCGTGTGATGCAATATCTGAATGAAACTATTATTCAAATAGGTTTGCCTATGTCTTTCTTCGTGATAGGGCGAAGTAAAATGAAAATGTTCAGATGGAATTGGAGTGGTAGGCAGTAAATAGTCCCGTGCAGGAAATAATCTTTCCGTAGTCCAAGCTATTACTGCTATCACCACTATTGTCGCAACGAAAAGAACCGCACCCAAAAGTCTTCTATTTCTCAGTGTCATAGGTGCCATGGTACAGTGAACAGAAGTCTCAAGAAAGCAAACTAAAAAATAAAAATATGGTGCTGAGAACCGAGGCTGCCGTTGAGTTTTTCTCCGAGATTCAAGATGGGTGCCGCTACACTGGCCAGAACTGATCCCCCCCCTTGATATTCCCGGCTTCCGTTTCACAAACCTCAGCACGGTAACCAACCAGTCATGAAAAATACAAAAAAAATTATTTCCTTGACCGCAGATTGTACTTCACTCCACCAGAAACAGTGTGGTCCGGGAAGGCTCCCTCCGACTCGTGAGGCATAACAGCTGGGCTCTTCTCCGCGTCCAAGATGTCTCTGTAGTCGGACAGTACAGTAGTATTCACCAGATCTGGAGAGACACGTCGGCAGTGCGTTGAATGTATCCACCTTTTCTTGTTCGTGACCCTCACAGCTGTCCACGTTGCCAGCAGCACTTGCTCAGGGCCACGCCACCTCGGCTCCAAGCTGCTGGATCTCTCAAACACCTTGATCATCACAAAATCGCCAGGATGAAGATTGTGAGCCTCTCCAATGGAATGGTCGGGGAGCGCTTCTCGAACCTGTTGATGAATAGAAGATAAATCATTTGTTAATCGTGCCAAATAATCGTTCATCATTATACAAGGCACATCATGTATCAAGCGAGGCTTTGGAACTCCCCAAATATTCATCGGCCTTCCAAACACCACCTCATAGGGTGTGAGGCCAGTTCGAGAGTGTGGCACTGATCTAATAGACAACAATGCCAATGGCAACGCATCCGGCCATTTCAAAGACGTGGATGCCACGATCTTTGCTAGCTTCAGCTTCAGAGTCGCATTATACCTTTCTACTAGACCTGCTGACTGCGGGTGAAATACAGCATGGAACTTTTGTTGTATTCCCAATCCTTTCAGGACGTGCTCCACTATTTTCCCAACGAAATGAGGACCATTATCATTCCACAAAAATTTACAAACACCATAACGTGGGAAGTACTCCTTGAGTAACACCTTAGCTGTTGTTAGTGCTGTATTATCCTTCGTGGGGTAGGCTTCAACCCATTTACTGAAAGCACACACCACCACTAGGACATACTTGAGGTTATTACAGCGCTCCAGCTGGATGTAATCCATTTGCAGTACTTCGAATGGTGCAGTAGGTGGAACAAAACCTCCTTTAGGAGTAGAGGTCCCTTTAGCAGGATTGTACTGTAAGCATATCAAACAGGTCTGCACTACTCTCCTAGCTGTGCTGGTAATCTCAGGATGCTCCCAAACTCGCGTAAGCAATTTAGTAATTGCAAGAGCTCCAATATGTGCCAGCCCATGTGCCATCTGAACCATTGCTTGCAAATAATCAGCAGGTAATTTCCATCTCTTCATGTCTTTGCTTCTCCAGCAACCCTCATCATCCAACACTCCCTCTATTGCCCATGCTGCAAGCTCCGCTTCAGACACTGATTTCTGTATGTCTAAAACTTCCTCTCTAGCATCATGCCATCGCTCGGCTTGCGATCTCACCACATACATAGGGGAGTCATTTTGCAACATGGCAGTTTCTCTCGCTATGCGGTCTGCAAAAGCGTTTCCTTGCCCTATTTTGTCTGTCACCTTTTTATGTGCACTACATTTTATTATCGCCACCTTCCTCGGGCATATTAGTGCATTCAGGAGATCACATACCAACTCTCCGTACATAATGTGTGTTCCATGTGAAGTCATAAACCCTCGTTCCCTCCAGAGTAGGCCAAAATCATGCACTACTCCAAAGGCATAACGACTATCGGTATAGATATTCACACATAATCCAGCACTTAGCTCACATGCTTTCGTTAAGGCTATTAATTCAGCTGCTTGAGCCGATCTCTGCGGTATCCGTGCTGTTTCTACCACCGTCTTAAGTGTCGTGATTGCATAGGCCGCGGATGCTGTACCATCTGGCAATCTCACACACGATCCATCAACCCACAGTTCCCCGTCTACATCTGGAAGTGGCGTATCCTGTAAATCGACACGACCCTTTGTTTGTTCATCAGTCAGAAAAACACAATCATGTTGTTCTTCTTCCTGGGTCTCAGTAACAGGATATGGCAATAAAGTGGCGGGGTTCAGAGTGGCGCACCTCTTCAATGTAATGTGTGGCGCCAGCAGCGTTAACTCGTATACCGTTAAACGGGCACTGGTTAAATGCTGCGTTTTTGTTTGGTTCAATAGCGCATCTACTGCATGGGGAACTAACACCAACAACTTGTGCGATAAAACTATTCCCTCACTCTGCCGTATAGCCACTGCTGCAACTGCTCGAAGGCATCCAGGCAGTCCTCGAGCCACAGGGTCGAGTACCGCTGAAAAATATGCACAGGGTCTCTGTTTGTCTCCGTGTAACTGTACTAAGACTGACAATGCACATCCATCCTTCTCATGCACGTAGAGTGTAAAGAGCTTTGTATAATCTGGTGTACCTAACACTGGTGCTGAGCAAAGAGCTTGTCTCAATTGTTCAAAAGCATTCTGGCTCTCATCCGTCCATTCAAGGGGGGTTGGTGCAGTGTTGGACAGCAATGCTAACAAAGGTTTTACAATGTATAAAAATCCTAGTATCCATTGCCTGCAAAAGGACGTCAAACCTATGAAAGCACGAACATCCTTCTGTGTGCAAGGGACTGGTGTATCTAAAATTGCTTGAATTCGATCCGATGTTAATGCACGTCCCTCCTTAGACAAAAGATGACCAATATATGTCACCTTTGGTCTACAGTATTGCAGCTTTTTCCGTGAAACCTTGTGATTATGGTCAGCAAGAAAAGAAAGCAGGGAGAGCGTACTCTCCTCGCATTGTTCCTGTGTATCTGCTGCAAGCAAGATGTTGTCAACATATTGGATAAGCGCCACCCCAGACTGCAAATCAAAAGAATCAAGCTGTCTTTTCAAAGCCTGACTGTAAATGCTAGGACTTTCTGTGTAACCTGGATTATGGCAATGCCCTGTTCGAAGGGATGAAGGAACAACTGTTCTCCCGCCTACAGGTCCTTCAAAACCAGGCAGCTAAACTGGTATGCAACAAAGGCAGGCGAGATTCGGCATCCGCATGCCTCAAAAAACGTCACTGGCTACCGATGCGCCAGAGGGCCACTTTCAAACTACTCTGTCACGCACACAGAGCCCTTCATAAAACAGGCCCCACCATTCTCTAAGGAAAAATTGAGTTCTATATCCCCAACAGGAACCTAAGATCGAATCACCTGGCCCTGGCTAAATCTAAGCGTGTTTACAAGGCAAGGACAGGTGGACGCGCTTTCTCATACCTGGCTGCCAAAAGGTGGAATGAGTTACCTGTACATCTCAGACACACCATAAACTACCTTCAATTCCGCCAAAAATTAAAAACTCACCTCTTTCCTAAAAACTAATTCCCCAGCACAGTCCTCAGTAATCTCCTTTTGATTCACAGCGCCGTGATATCCCATGGGATGAGTGTCGCGCTTTACAAAAACCAGAAATAAATAAATAAATAAATAAACCTTGAGGAACTCGACAAAATCTATAGGATTTATTAATTAATGTAAAACCGAACAAATATCGGCTATCAGGATGAATAGGAATCGAAAAGAAAGCATTTTTCAAATCGATCACTGTAAATGTAGTAGCTGTGGGTGGAACCAGAGTAAGTAACGTGGTGATATCTGACACTACTGGGTACTGGGGTACAACTATCTTAATAATTTCTCTCAAATCAATAATGAAACGATAAACCTTGGAGTCTGTATCTTTCTTAAGAATCGGCAAAATTGGACTGTTGCAAACATTGTAGGGAACTTCCTCCACCACCCCTGCCGTTATCAAATCATTCACAATATGTGTCAAAGCCAGTTCGCCTTCTCTAGAGATCTTGTACTGGGGAACACAAGGTAACTTCGCTCCCTCCTTCACAGTAATGTGCACAGGTGGAATGGTCATTTTACCCACATCAGTATCAGAAATGGCCCATAACGTGCTTGGAAGGGAAGCTAATGCATCGGACTCTTGCATGGGGCACAATCTCTCAATTTTTGGGTAGTTTTCATTCAAAATAACCCGCACCCCTTCGGGGGCACAGCGTATTGTTGCACGGAAATGCTTTAGCATATCAAGTCCCATAATATTATCTGGTGTATTTGGGGATAATAGAAAAGGACATGGGGCAGTGAATTTGTCAACATGAAAGGTAAGAGGTTGAGACAGTGGGCTTAGAGAAGGTGTTCCGTCGAACCCTATTGCTGTAATTATTTCGCCAGACAGGGGAGCCCTTGGAACCAAGTGTTTGGACAGAGCGCTACGAGTAGCTCCTGTGTCAACCAGAAACTGATCAGTAGAACCCAAAACATGCGCTGATATATATGGACCCCTCTGATCGACTGGTACCTCAACCGATTCCACACCCCATCCTACGCAATCCTAGGCATATCTATTATCCTGTGACTCAATATGCTCTCCTTCAGCTACCTGATATTGATTCCGTCGATCAAAAGTATTATGTTCAACCTGACCACGACCCCTCTCTTCAAACCTTTCACGATCATTCGCTCCACCTCTTGGTCCTGAATAACTATTCCGTGACCTTCCACTTCCTCGACCCCTCTGACTACGCTGTTCACGAAGTACCGGACAATCTGCGAGCCAATGTCCAAACTGCTTACAGTATGCACACTGATCCTCAGATATGTCGGAACGAGGGGGAGACGTAACGTACGATCCTCGTCTACCCCTATCGTTCCCTCTCGATTGCGTAGCACAAACCTGTGCCAACATCACTTTCGTCTTTAAGTCCTACACTTTCTTATCACTACTCTCTTTAGCCTCTAGTTCCTGACGGTTATAATACTGAGCCATAGTTAATAAGGAGGCAGGCGTTGCCGTGGTCCATGAACTTTCACTAGCGTTTAATCGCTTTGCAATTTCCGGTAGGAGATTAGTCACATACTTGTCTACGAATAAGTGCCTGCCCGTGTCCTCTGCTAATGATTGTCCACTGTAATCATGGAATGCTTCCTCAAAACGTGAGAAGAAATCAGAAACCGATTTGTCTGACTTCTGCTTACAAGACGCTAACACTGTCCAATCTATTTTCTTAGGGGGTACAAGCATTTTTAATTTTGCCAGGATAGCCGTCGGTAAGTCTAAAATTAACTGGCACGGCTTACATGCAGGTTCCCTATCTAGGTCAGCTCTCACTATCTCCTTCCAATCTGCACCTAATATCGCACGATCGTCAAACTTACAAATCGCTCTCCACATATCAGGAGGCAATATCAACCCAAAGAAAAGATCAATATCCACTAATGTCATAATACATGAAGAAATAGCGCCCTCCACTCCTTCATAGAAAGCTGCTGGATTTTTACGGGGATCAGGCAGAGCATTCTTAAGTGCCATAAAATCTGCTCTATTCCATGGCGTATAAACCCAATTGTACACAAAATAGCCCCTTGAATCTTTAGACGTTTTATCATCATCAGTACCGTCCCCTTTGGGAGGGACATACAAAGGCGCGGCTTCCCGCATAGGCATAACATTAATCGCAACACTCTTATCTGATCCATAGATAGGGCACACTCGAGAAGTTCCCGTCGATCCGGACGCTGATTGCTCCGATGCCTTTTTCGCCGTTCGCAATCGTGTCGCCTCATCTCGTAACTGAATCAACCGCCGGAAGAATTCGTCCGCATCTGCAAGAGCAAAAATACTTTTACGGAAATTCGCACGACCAACTGATATATCTTTAGGTTCCAACTCAGGGGAGTGTTTTCTAAACCGCTCAACAACTTCATCTGCAAAATGATCTAAAAAATACAATTGTTCCTTGTCAGACCACTGACTCATAAAATCATCAACCTCTGGAACAGTTATAGTATTACTGTTAAGTTTACGAGCAATCAAACACAATTCCGTCATACGCTCGGTCGGTAACCTGGTACGCTGTTTATCCTGATTATCCTCGTCCGATTTCTCATCCGGAGCCGTTGGCTGAACATACGGAGGCGGGCAGCGATCTAACAATGAAAAATCATCTAATTCATTAGTAAGGACAGGATAGAGAGAACGTCTAATAGGGAACTGACCATTAACTTGTAAATTGCGTTCTCGACTCTCTTTCTCTTTCTGTTCCTGCAATTCCTTCTCCTGTAGCTGTAAAGCTTTATCCCGAGCAGCCTTGCGCTGCTCTTTGTCCGCCAAGGCTTCTTCATGCTTCATTCGTTCACGCACCGCTTTCTCCCACATACGTACACAATCAAACATGTCCTGTCTAGACCTGCGCTGGAACAAACATTGTTCTACATACTGGACTTTCGCAAGTCAAATGACCCATGTAGTGGCCATTGCAATTCACGATCAGATTTCGTATATTTATGCCATAACGTGCTATACATTATGGGAGGAAGGCCAAATTTAATGTACATTTCACGGTTAGGAGTCCCCTCTGGGGGAGCCGGCTGCGATTCATTTAATCGATAACTGGTACCATTTCCAAAACAGCACATTCCTCGGAGTGTGCTGAAAACAGGCATGTTCAAAAATATCACAGAAACGTGATATGACAACAAATGGCACTTAAGAGGTACTTACTCACGATGTGCCGTTCAAACAAATTCAAAATCAGGAAAATATCCCTACATGCCTGCCTATGTGAGGTGCACTCCACATATAATTCAAATCATAGGTCCAAACGTTAGCTAACTCATACAAATTCAAATTCAAATTCAAAAAGCCACAGTAAGTGTCAGTAGACTACCTTACCAAACATAAGCTTACCACATATCTTCAAAAGTGTCCAGATTTCCAACTGCCAAGTTCCGTAGCCGAATCAGCCAAAACGGGCACTACATGACAACCCAACCGATCAGGATCTCAGTCGAAGACCGGCTTCACCTGGAAGGTCAGATCAGAAGGAAGGGAAAAACACCGTGGGTGCCGAGACTCGGGTCACTCAGTGGCAGCGTACGCGTCAATGGCGAGTTTCCAATCCTTCGTCGTGACCTCTCCTTCGGGCATCCGAGTCGCCGATGAGTCCCTTCGTGGTCGCCAATTGTGGTATTGGGTTCTGTCAGGCCTACATACTCTGCAAAAACACTCAGACACCATAGACGGAAATTGGCACGGAAACTGAAAATGCAAAGAGACAAGTTTATTAGGACCCCATGGGGTGGTGGTACATTCCTACAGCACCCTTCGGTAATGCAAGAAGTATCACACCGAACATCGGTGCGCGACCTCTTTTATACAATTTAATAGCAATAAAAAGGTAGGCGTTACACTTTTACGCAACTTTTAGGTACATATAAGGTCATTTTTGGAACACAGCCAACATGTGGGAGGAGTTAAGTAGCACTGGTCAGTTTGGGAGGACATTCCTAAGAGATGACCAGTCGGTGCGTAATGCGCATGCGTGCTTGACCAGCACTAAAAATAGCCTGTTGCTGGGCAAGGCAAACGGTCATTGGTATCGAGAAAGGACAAAAGGGCATGCTGACCACGAGGCAGCATGTTCATACAAAATGGAAGCCAAAGGATTCAAAATGGCTCCCGTATGTTTTGGTCAAGTTAATAGAAAAGATCGTGTAGCTGAGCTAAACGCTAACTCAGGTGCTGCCAAATTACGACACCTCAGCCTTGAATATTCTACAAGAGTCACCGGGGCCCCCGACTCCCGCAGGCTTCCGGTGGGGAGCGACTGCCATGATTGCTCGCGGAATAGCCACGACGTAGCCACGGGATGGTGGTGCTCTCATGCTGACGCCAGCTTCAGTCTGAAACATCCAGAAACACTGTAGACTACCAATTCGATCAGTTCCGGTGGAGCCCCAACGTGACCCGGTAGGGAAGAACTTGCCCTCCCCTCTTTGACTGATGGTTCTTGTTGCCTGTCCCTTCTGTTGTCATTTTACGGAACTTTTTGGACTGCTGAAAGGGGTTCTGGTCCGACCACTGGTTGGTGGAGACATTTTGACTATATTCTGGACCTGCCCGGCCTCGCCCAAAATGGCGCCGGTATAAATAAGACTCGCAACTCCTTGATGTGTACTGGTTGCTCAGCCTTGATATCACGAGATATGTATGCAGTTTTGGAGCACATGGCGGGCGGGGACGGGTACTGATTGAACATTTGGACATCCCTATTGATATTAAGTTCTGATGTATTATTGATTACTGTACTATTGAAAGTTCGAATTAACTTGTTTTCTAGTGCTCGTAAAGCCAGGACTGTGGCAGAGCGTCCAAAATCTACAAAAAACACCACTGCCAACTCTTCAATAACTTCCATCACCCAGCACCGCATTTCCAAAGAAACAGCATAGCAAGCTTTCGTGGCCTTTAGAGTTTTCGGAAGCAGTTTCCCAAGACCATCACTGCAGCCATTACAATCCAACAGAGGAACTTTTTCCAAGATCGGCATATTAACAGGGCTGCTGGTGTAATCGGGGCTCTTGCAGCCATTCAACTTAATTGAGGCTTTCACAATGACAGACCGCCCACTGAACTTCGTGCCATGACATTTACTTATAACATTCTGCTGGGTCTTCGCCGAACTGAAGTCTACAAATGCAAAGCATTTCATTCCGCTTTGACATTTCTTGACATGTAGTGAGTTGAAGTCTTTAAAGAGGTCCACAATTTGCTCCTCAGTCACATCACTTGAAAGATTCCCCAAGCCAGGCAAGTCCCACACCACTTGAAACGACCTGCCTGGCCTCGACCAAAATGGCGCCAGTATGGAAGCGACTTGCAACTCCTTATGACGTTCTAGTTACTTAGCCTTGACGTTATGGGGGATGTATGCGGTCTTTGTGCACATGGCGGGCGGGGAAGGGTACTGACTGGGCATACGGACAACCCTATTGATGTCGGTTTTTCATTATTGATTATTGTATTATTAAAGCTTCGAAGTAATGTTACCCATGATACTCGCCCATGGTGTGCGTATGGATGATTTTATTGTAACTGATCCTGTTATACTTTCAATTATAAAATCAACCTTCACTGATCCTGCAACCGTTTGTCACGTTTATTTTTTTCAATTAAATGGCTCGCTTGTTACATACTCCTATACCCCTGGCTTTTGACCCTTTCCTACACGCGGTCTGTACTACCGCCCTCGGGCGATCTATGTAATGAACAGACTACCATTGCCGAGACACAAGGGAATGCATCTCAGAGAGATAAGTCAAGTACGTGGTAGATAAAAACATTTTCGTGTTTATGCACGCTGATGTGCTTTGAACGCTGCCACCCCCTCTTTTCTTTTTCTGCAGGTTACATTGGAATTTCAGCTGAAGTATGGAGAAGACCTAAACCACACCGTGTTCCACGCGAGGAAAAATAGGCTAGCTCTGTGAGACGGTACATTATATGTAGGAGCTATCTCTGGGAGCGTGAAAGATTGCATGGAATGAATGTGCGCATGAGCCTTGATTTGTACGGTTTGAATGCGTATGTGTGGCGCACGACTGGGTCAATAAAAGAATGCTTTTTGTATGACTGAGGCGTTGATCGAACGGTTAATGGAATGAGAAAAATAAGCCCGAACATGGTATCCGCATGTGAAGGACGAAAAAAATATACCACTTTCCTTACTTAGGAACGACTCTCTCTGGAGCTAGTGAATGGGAGAGTAGCCTACACCAGAAACTTGAAGGGTTATTTCAGTACGACGAACCCGACCCCAACCGATATCCCAAATGTACACCCAAAATAATGCGCACCAGTAAGTCAATTTATGTGCTGACTAAATAAGAGAAGTTAGCTCGGCTCCGCCGCCCACCCCGCCCAAAATAACGACAAACCCTATGCAAATATTATAAATATATACAACACACCAGCAAAGTAACACGGTAAAACGTTTTATTAAATAACTATTTACATGGCAGCCTGCTGCAACATCGATCCAAATGCATAGCCCGGGGGCGACACCACGCGCCAAGGCTCGTCCCCAGTACATCCAGAGGTGATGTCCGACAAGTTGTGTGGGAGAATGCCTTGCTGATGCCGCCCCCCACCCCCAACCTTCTTGTTGCCTGATCCGGCCAGCTCAAACCCAGGGTCGTCCCGAAGTGCAGCAGGTCCGCGGCTACGCCCATCCGGAAGACGAGGCCCCCGGCACGTATAGGGCGGGGCCTTGCTGGCAGCCATCGGCCGAAGAGGACGTTGGGTGGATGGCCCGGAAGCACCACGGCCACGATGTTGTTGTACTGGCCTTCCCATTCGTCCACCCTGAGGTGGCATCCAGCGAGCCACGGGTGGTGGGGGGTGAATGCCTTGCTGATGACCCCCCCCCCTTAGTGCCTGGTCCGACCATCACATATACCTGCGCCAGGAGACGGCGTGGGGTGCACTGGGAGGGAGAGGCGGCGCGAACGAGCCTCCCCCACCTCCCCAGGTGGAGGTTCCTCAGCTGCACCCCAGCGCTTCACTCAGCCAGCTGAGTTGCGCCCGCTCCTGCGGCACAGTGCCTCGCTCGGCCAGCTGAGTCTCACCCGCTCTTGCGGCACAGTGCCTCACTCGGCCGGTTGAGTTTCGCCTGCTCTTGCGGCTACAGCGTCTCACCCACCATCCGGCTGAATTACACCCACTCTTGCGGTACAGCGACAGGCGGCTGCCACGGAGCTCACGAAATGGCGGACGGCTCCACAGACTTGGGCCTGGCCTGCAAGGATGGCTCTGGGCAACCCTGGAACTTGGACGCTTGACTGCTAGGGCATGGGCCCCATTCCCGAAAGCGTCCCCTCAGCCTTGAAGATTCTACAAGAGTCACCGGGGCCCCCGACTCCCGCAGGCTTCCGGTGGGGAGCGACTGCCATGATTGCTCGCGGAATAGCCACGACGTAGCCACGGGATGGTGGTGCTCTCATGCTGACGCCATATATTTACAAAAAGGGGTGGTGAGGGACAGAGTCTCTGAATTAAGCAGAATACTCTCACCCAGTCAAGAGATCAGGGCTAGATCCAACACCGTTTTTTAGCTCATTGCACCATCCCAGTTTCAGAACCTGGCTGTATGCAAATTAGTCTGTCCCTGGCCCAGTGCATCATGGGAACAGGGCAGACCAGACTACAAAAGCCAATTCTTACACTGGGAAGGAAACAAGCTTCCGGGGACCGGTTTCTGGCATTACAGCCGTCTTCGGCCCGGCTTGCTTGAATCCTGATGGTGCAATGAGCAAGGGACTCATGTCTGAGTATGCCCTTCCACGCTTAGGGTGGACAAAAATATTTACAAAAAGGGGTGGTGAGGGACAGAGTCTCTGAATTAAGCAGAATACTCTCACCCAGTCAAGAGATCAGGGCTAGATCCAACACCGTTTTTTAGCTCATTGCACCATCCCAGTTTCAGAACCTGGCTGTATGCAAATTAGTCTGTCCCTGGCCCAGTGCATCATGGGAACAGGGCAGACCAGACTACAAAAGCCAATTCTTACACTGGGAAGGAAACAAGCTTCCGGGGACCGGTTTCTGGCATTACAGCCGTCTTCGGCCCGGCTTGCTTGAATCCTGATGGTGCAATGAGCAAGGGACTCATGTCTGAGTATGCCCTTCCACGCTTAGGGTGGACAAAAATATTTACAAAAAGGGGTGGTGAGGGACAGAGTCTCTGAATTAAGCAGAATACTCTCACCCAGTCAAGAGATCAGGGCTAGATCCAACACCGTTTTTTAGCTCATTGCACCATCCCAGTTTCAGAACCTGGCTGTATGCAAATTAGTCTGTCCCTGGCCCAGTGCATCATGGGAACAGGGCAGACCAGACTACAAAAGCCAATTCTTACACTGGGAAGGAAACAAGCTTCCGGGGACCGGTTTCTGGCATTACAGCCGTCTTCGGCCCGGCTTGCTTGAATCCTGATGGTGCAATGAGCAAGGGACTCATGTCTGAGTATGCCCTTCCACGCTTAGGGTGGACAAAAATATTTACAAAAAGGGGTGGTGAGGGACAGAGTCTCTGAATTAAGCAGAATACTCTCACCCAGTCAAGAGATCAGGGCTAGATCCAACACCGTTTTTTAGCTCATTGCACCATCCCAGTTTCAGAACCTGGCTGTATGCAAATTAGTCTGTCCCTGGCCCAGTGCATCATGGGAACAGGGCAGACCAGACTACAAAAGCCAATTCTTACACTGGGAAGGAAACAAGCTTCCGGGGACCGGTTTCTGGCATTACAGCCGTCTTCGGCCCGGCTTGCTTGAATCCTGATGGTGCAATGAGCAAGGGACTCATGTCTGAGTATGCCCTTCCACGCTTAGGGTGGACAAAAATATTTACAAAAAGGGGTGGTGAGGGACAGAGTCTCTGAATTAAGCAGAATACTCTCACCCAGTCAAGAGATCAGGGCTAGATCCAACACCGTTTTTTAGCTCATTGCACCATCCCAGTTTCAGAACCTGGCTGTATGCAAATTAGTCTGTCCCTGGCCCAGTGCATCATGGGAACAGGGCAGACCAGACTACAAAAGCCAATTCTTACACTGGGAAGGAAACAAGCTTCCGGGGACCGGTTTCTGGCATTACAGCCGTCTTCGGCCCGGCTTGCTTGAATCCTGATGGTGCAATGAGCAAGGGACTCATGTCTGAGTATGCCCTTCCACGCTTAGGGTGGACAAAAATATTTACAAAAAGGGGTGGTGAGGGACAGAGTCTCTGAATTAAGCAGAATACTCTCACCCAGTCAAGAGATCAGGGCTAGATCCAACACCGTTTTTTAGCTCATTGCACCATCCCAGTTTCAGAACCTGGCTGTATGCAAATTAGTCTGTCCCTGGCCCAGTGCATCATGGGAACAGGGCAGACCAGACTACAAAAGCCAATTCTTACACTGGGAAGGAAACAAGCTTCCGGGGACCGGTTTCTCCCAGTATAAGAATTGGCTTGGTAGTTTGGTTTGCCCTGTTCCCATCATGCACTGGGACAGGAACAGACTAATTTGCATATAGCCAAGTTCTGAGCTGGGATGGTGCAGTGAGCTAAAAAACGGTGATGGATCAAGCCCTGATCTTTGGACTGGGTAAGAGTGGTCTGCTTAATTCAGGCACTCTGTTCATCACCACCCCCTTTTCTGAATCTCATGCTGACGCCAGCTTCAGTCTGAAACATCCAGAAACACTGTAGACTACCAATTCGATCACTTTCGGTGGAGCCCCAACGTGACCCGGTAGGGAAGAACTTGCCCTCCCCTCTTTGACTGATGGTTCTTGTTGCCTGTCCCTTCTGTTGTCATTTTACGGAACTTTTTGGACTGCTGAAAGGGGTTCTGTGCCGACCGCTGGTTGGTGGAGACATTTTGACTATATTCTGGACCTGCCCGGCCTCGCCCAAAATGGCGCCGGTATAAATGAGACTCGCAACTCCTTGATGTGTACTGGTTGCTCAGCCTTGATATCACAAGATATGTATGCAGTTTTGGAGCACATGGCGGGCGGGGACGGGTACTGATTGAACATTTGGACATCCCTATTGATATTAAGTTCTGATGTATTATTGATTACTGTACTATTGAAAGTTCAAATTAACTTGTTTTCTAGTGCTCGTAAAGCCAGGACTGTGGCAGAGTGTCCAAAATCTACAAAAAACACCACTGCTAACTCTTCAATAACTTCCATCACCCAGCACCGCACTTCCAAAGAAACAGCATAGCAAGCTTTCGTGGCCTTTAGAGTTTTCCGAAGCAGTTTCCCAAGACCATCACTGCAGCCATTACAATCCAACAGAGGAACTTTTTCCAAGATCGGCATATTAACAGGGCTGCTGGTGTAATCGGGGCTCTTGCAGCCATTCAACTTAATTGAGGCTTTCACAATGACAGACCGCCCACTGAACTTCGTGCCATGACATTTACTTATAACATTCTGCTGGGTCTTCACCGAACTGAAGTCTACAAATGCAAAGCATTTCATTCCGGCGCGAACGAGCCTCCCCCACCTCCCCAGGTGGAGGTTCCTCAGCTGCACCTCAGCGCTTCACTCGGCCAGCTGAGTTGCTCCCGCTCTTGCGGCACTGCCGAAAGGGATACTGGTCCTGCCGCTACTTATTGGAGACATTGAACTATACTCTGGACCTGCCTGGCCTCGACCAAAATAGCGCCAGTATGGGAGCGACTTGCAACTCCTTACGACGTTCTAGTTACTTAGCCTTGACGTTATGGGGGATGTATACGCTCTTTGTGCACATGGCGGGCGGGGAAGGGTACTGACTGGGCATACGGACAACCCTATTGATGTCGATTTTTCATTATTGATTATTGTATTAATAAAGCTTCGAAGTAATGTTACCCATGATACTCGCCCATGGTGTGCGTATGGACGATTTTATTGTAACTGATCCTGTTATACTTTCAATTATAAAATCAACCTTCACTGATCCTGCAACCGTTTGTCACGTTTATTTTTTTCAATTAAATGGCTCGCTTGTTACATACTCCTATACCCCTGGCTTTTGACCCTTTCCTACGCGCAGTCTGTACTACCGCCCTCGGGCGATCTATGTAATGAACAGACTACCATTGCCGAAACACAAGGGAATGCATCTCAGAGAGATAAGTCAAGTACGTGGTAGATAAAAACATTTTCGTGTTTATGCACGCTGATGTGCTTTGAACGCTGCCCCCCCCCCCCTCATCATTTAGATTACCACCGCCCATTGCACAAAAACGTACCGGGCGCTCCCCACGCTACTATACCCCATTATGGTCATTTCCCCCTTTGTTTTGGCCTCCTCTTGTCTCTCGATCCTACCGAGAGACAAGATGGCGGCCGCTCCGGACTGTTTAGAATGTTGACAGACAACGGAGAGCCAATCAGCTTCGCTTCGCGAAGTTCCGTTACGCGTCAAGTACGCGAACCGGAGCGCTACCCGGAGCGCTGTTACAGATATATATATGTTTTTTGAACGTTAATTTATCAAAATCCACTGGAGCACATATATTGAGACCTAGCAAAGGCACATCGGGCTAACAGTCCCTACAATTTTGCCAAGTTTCATGCAAATCCATTCAGCCGTTCGGGCCAAAAGTGAGGCCAACCGCCCTATGGAAATTAACATGGGAAAAACGCGTTTTGGGACCCCCCTTTTTTCTCGGCCCCCCCTTGACGAACCCCCCCAAATTTTAAGGGGCTGCTCAGAAACAAAATGTTCCATTTTCCTGAAAATTTCAGCCAATTCCGTCCACAAACGCCAAAGTTATTAGACATAGAATTTTCAAAAATCCCATAGAGAATAAATCCTAACTATATATACCTAATGGCGACCGCCAGTAGGTAATATATATATATATATATATATAATTTGATTATTCAATGTTATATTAATATTTTTTTTTAATTAAAAAGTGTTCATTTTTAAAGGGTCACATTAATTTTAATGAAATCCATCGAATATTTACAAATATATTGCTATATTTTGGTTTTTGATAATGCCGTTATTTGTAATGTTTATTTTAAAGGCATATATTATTGTTATCTATATTTTTGGTGCAGATATTTTTAGCTTTAAATATGTTTTTTAATATCAATATTTAGTTGTACAATCGTGTTTGAGCAAGGATGGAAAGATATCACTTGCATCGAAGAACACAAAGTAGTCAAATTGGTAGATATGTAGGCAATTTCCTCTTTCTATTTGTGGTGCTGAATGCAGCTCACATAAAAAGAGGAAAAAACAGAGCGAAATAATGGTATTTTCCCTCATTGTGCCTCCCCTACACCTCCCTTGGGAAGCGTAGGCTTTTACGCATGATCAGGTTTCCAGCTTGTTGTCAATCTGGGACTATGTCAAATGGCATGGGTAATATGTGGTAACACCCACCATAACACACATATGTCATGTGTGTTATGCTGGGTGCTCCCACATAGCACCCATAGTGTGAGGCAACGCAACAACATATCTACAAGGTCATGAAAAGCCACCCAGGCTGGCTTTGTAGATATGGCTGAGCCCTCTGCACCACTGTAACGTCACAAAAACTGATGTTCCCGCAGTGCACGCGGCTTGTAAGTAAGCCTCAAAGTCTCTGGATAAGGTGGGCTAGAGACAAAGGAATGTGGATACTGCACAAGCCGTTGCATGTCCACAGATTAGGGATTGCACCATGTCAGCTTTAGTATACTCCAGCTTTTTTGTTATAAAAATGTGAAGAGGCATAGTATATGATAACTGGCTATTATATTTTTGGGACAGAAGTGGGAATTGTCTACTAACTGCAAGCTGTCTGTCAGCAATAACACATACCATTCCACAAGTGACTAGAAGAAGCATTATGAAATGTCAACTGAAACAGACAGCAGCATCCACATCCTCACATATAAAACAAACTCCTGCTACCGTGTCTGAAGATGAGGCAATTGAAAAAAGGACTGTACACAAGATAGGCTGATGCAAATAGTTGTGAATTTTGATAAATTGATTTCCACATATATATGCACACCCATGTCAGGTGCTGCCCAACTAACATATTACCACTCCTGGACCAACAGGAAAACACTCACCTAATTTTATTTTTTTCATCAAGCCCAGTTCAGGTAACGTGCCCTTTACCATCCCACCATAATGAGGTTGCCAAAGTTTACAAACATAAATAAGATTAGATGAAACAATATGTCTCCAAGTGGGTCTGCAATTTCTTACAACATCCACTCAGAGAATGGATTTTGGTGCGCCAGCAATGAGCAAAGAAATTGGATCCACCATTGCAAAGTAGCCCCATGGCAGTAATGCAAGAGATTGGAACTTTGGTTCAGCCCACACGTCCTCGGTCTGTAAGCAGGAATGTTTCACATTTCAAAAAACGGTACCTAGCAAGAGCTATGTTACACATGGTAATGTCACCCCTCATCAAGGAATACTCCTATGCTACTAGAGAATATCTAGCTGAAAGAGTAGCTCATTTCAGACGGCAAAGGAGGAATACTAAAATTCTACCTGAACAATCCATCATACCTTTAACTCAGTGAGCAATTGTTTCATTGTAATACTCTGAGGTAGACTCAAATACTTTCATTTAGAAGAAAGGGCACAGCAAACAATGTTTGGACAGAAGGTGTGACTATGATCAAATAAGGCAACTTCAATATGTATAACGTAATACGGGTTTCAGGATATTTTAAAGAATTAGGGCTACAGTATTTAGTGTATTTGTAGTTGTACATTGCTGTTTCCAGGCATTGACTGGATTAAATATTTAACACTTAAGATTTTTAAAAAAGGGTTTTCTTCTTTAGTAGGTGTTCACTATTCACTTGACATTTTTTAGCTTGCTACATACAATACAATTTTTGTCTGCCTGTCATTAATATTTTGCATCTAAAATGATTTTTTCTGGACTGTACAGAACTCAGTTTTCCTAAGGTTAGCCAAACTAGGTCCAAAGTAAACCCAAAACCATCTTTAAATTCAATGTCACTGTGTTTTCATTTCTCCCCTCTCTGCATGCAGAAAAATGTGCACTAATGAATTATGTTGGGATGGCATGTTGTCCCTGATGATCTCCGCAGGAAGCTTTCTTTCCAAAATGTAGCTCTTCAAAGTCATTCCTACTGATAACTCAGTCAGCTTATTCATTTCATAGATCTGTCATTGTTTTGTGTGTAACTAGATTTGTACTGGCACACCCGATGACATTAGGTCCAGAAGGAACCAATTATTTTCATTTAGCAGATTGTGTTAAGTATTGTTGTGTTTTATTTTGTATTGTGATTCGCTGAGCCTATGTAACATTTAGCTCACCTTATATTGAGGACTGTGTGATGTTTACTGTGTATTTTCCAATGAAAGTGGGCTCATTTTGGAGGTGAGACAGAGTTGCTTTCCTGACCTCTAAAGAGCAGACTTATGCCAGTCTGTCTCATGCTTAGGACTTGGAATAATTTTGATATTGTCTTTGAGGCTTGATTCTATATTAGATCTCCTGTTGCATTTCACTGAGCTCTATGCTACTTATTTGTTGCCTTCTGTAAGGATTATCAAAGTATTAAGAAACCTTCATGGTTTCCAATTTATATTTGACTCATGAAGGCTTATTTAACTGACTATCCTTCTTGGTTGATTGAAAGTTTTGTTCATTAGCTAAAATGTTCTTGAAAATAGCATCCTATGCAGGCATATTATGATATATTCTATCAGATTATCAAAAAATGTGTCAACAGGCTCCATTCAAGAAACTGCAGAAGTAAGACTGGAGTAAATTTCAGACTTTTCCGAAATTTCACAAAAGTTCCAAGATCATACATGAGAAGCTCCAACAGTCACAGATTCACAGGAATAGCCCTGGAAAAGGTTTATGAATTCCTGTTTAAGACTTTAGGAAGACATTTCTGCATGAGTAAAGATATGTAGTTTACATTTTCAATGGCAAAATGTATCCCTTTACTTCAATTGATCTTTAAATGTTTTTTCTATATGCTGAAACTCCTTCCATATACCCTATGAATTTTAGGAGTGTTTACTTTTCAATTATATCCTAGAAATAGATTTTCTCCTTCTTAGAAGATCTGTGGATGAAAATGGACAGTGGACATTTCTCTGAAAACTTCACAATCAAGTACTTTTGTGTATGTTCCTAAACTTTCAAGGGCATTCGTACTCTGGGGCATCAATCCATAAACCTCAAATGCTTATGTTAATGTTACTCTTACTTGCATCAATGTATATTATCTGCATGAGGTCTCTTGATGGAAGCACCACCAATGGACCACGAAAATGGGAAATTAAAATGTGCATAGCCTAAATCCCATTCAGACGAACAAACATTGCAGTATGATCTCACTCAACTAACTTGGAAAATTTGAGGAGGGACAGTCTTTATTGAAACATTGGGTTTGCAAAGTAGAAGCTACAAGTGTTTGTTTTTTATTTATTCAATTGTGCTCCTGTGTGTAAGACAGATGTCTTTGTGAGTGCTGTCTTGGGGAGGTTTCCTGATCTAGCCAGTGCTGATGTACCTGTGATAGTATGTCCTAATAGTTGGTTCTGTCGAGTAAGGTAGAATGAATGAATGAATACCTATATTTCATCCTGACCACTAGGAAAGGTCAATCAATGATATATAGTTTGCATTATGTTCCATACAGACACAAAAACACTGAGACCGACACAGTGAACTCGAAAGTGAACAATGTATTATCAGTCATTTATCATATAGCACACCACATATACAAATATAGACAATTCAACACTGTATATCTTTACATACATATATATATGTGAATGTGAACAACATAGATCCACATTTAACATTTACAGAGCACATTGAGAAAAAAAAGAGAATCATTTTTTGTTAGGCATCCATAATAACTTTGCATATTAATTAGCAAGTATAGCCTTATCATTGGGCACCCATATGTGAAGTACTAGTGTGGAATGTCTGTTCAGTACGTCGACGTTTCAATCCTTATTCAAAGAGTCTAAATGGAAAACATCTTTAATGGGTCTTCTACAGGACTCGGGGTATAGTACAAGACAGCCTGGTGAACAACCATTACAACGCAACTATTACAACGACATATCATTACCACGCAACTATTACAACGCAAGTCATTACAACGACTTGAGCTGGGGGGCGCTCTAGGATAGGGAATAGTTTAATTTACTATCCAACAACTTCCCTACTATCCACGGGGACTGGAGTTGGAATAGTAAATTAAACTACTCACTATCTAGAACCCCCCAACGCAAGTTGTTGTAACGACTTGCGTTGTAAAACTTGCGTGGTAAAGGCATGCGTTGTGAAAGCATGCGTTGTAATGACATACATCCGACAGCCTTTATGGAAAAGAGGATGGGGAAAGGATATTACTCAGAGTGTCCAAAAGTAACAGCAAGGTGAGGTGAGAAATTCATAACTCTCTCACCTTGTGATTACAGATATCGGGTGGCTCATATAAGGTTCAGTAGATCCTCAAAGGTACCAGTGTGGCAATCACAATGGGTCAAAGTTCCTGTAGAGCCTCAGAAAAGGGAAGTGGAAAGGCAAATGTATATTTGTGGCTCGATCCTGGAACCCTTCTGTAAATATATTGACCCTCTTTTTTCAGCCCTGGGTGACCGAGACACGGTCCTACATTCGAGAAACAATGGAAGTTATTAAATTAGTCAAAAACCTACCATTCAATAGGAACAGACAACGACTAGTAATTCTGGATGTAACTTCCCTACACACCATCATTCCCCAAGAGGAGGCACTAGATGTGGTACGTGAGGCCTTCAACAAACAGCCGGGACCATCCTGGGTACCTACTGAGTTTATTATAGAACTACTTAGACTCGCTATGACCAAAAACCTATTTGAGTTTGAAAATGAGTACTTTTTTTAAATAAAGGGAGTTGTGATGGGTGCTGGCATCGCGTTGTACCTGACCAACCTCTTTATGAATCCCTGTGAGGCAAAGTTCATTTACAGCGCTACCAACCCATCTTTTGGAAATAACAACCCTCTGGAAGAGATACATCAGCAATGTTTTGATGCTCTGGACAGGAGAGGAACAGATATTACAACAATTCTTTATATGGCTGAATGGGAGGTCTTCTGACTTTCCATTCACCATGTTACACCGTCAAGATGAAATCAATTGCCAAGATCTAAGTATTAAAACAATGGATGACTGTTATACACCACATTATTTAGAAAACCGATGGAACACAACATATTACTCAGATACTCTAGTCACCATCCAAGGGACCTAAGAGACAACTTGCCATACGGGCAATTACTAAGACTTCTAAGACACAGCACACATAGAGAAGATTTCTTCAAAGAAACAGGTGACCTTTTGACAAGATTAAAAGTTTGTGGGTACACCAAGGGCCTTTTGAAAAGTGCTAGAAAAAGAGCATGGAACTGCCACACGGAAAGCCTGTTAGAAGTCAGCGTTCTGAGTGGTGAGGACAGAGAGAGAGTAGTCTGTGTGTCCACATTCAACAGCAGGAGCAAAGAGATAAAAAAAGATAATTAATCACAATTGGGCACTCATCACAAATGTGTTTGGCATAGAGGAGAAGCCTCTCTTTGCCTTTCAAAGGGGACACATTGTACATGACTATTTAGTCAGCTCATATCTGAAGACCCAACAAGCCCCAGATCTCGGGTCCCAACTTTCCTTACCACCACTGGTGGGCCAATTCAAATGCGGCCGATGCAAGGCCTGTGACCTCACTATGGAGAGGAAAGACTTTGCCCACTCTGAACAGAAGTACACATTGAAACATCACGCAAATTGCAACTCTTCAGATGTTATCTATGCTATAGTATGTCCCTGTGATTTACTATATATAGGGCAAACTAGGCAGAAAGTTATGACTAGAATTTCACAGAATTACTCCAGGATCCGATGTAGAACACAAGGTGCACTATTGATTGAGCACTTCACTAGGTTTGAACACACAGCAGAAAGCCTGAGATGGTGGGCACCAGAGAAAGTAACACACAAACTTTGTTTTTTATCCACGCAAATGACTCCGACATGACCCATAATTCATGATGATAGGTTCACCTGTGAATTGTCCCTCCTAGACAACTGTATATGAATAAGATAACTACAATTATGATCATGTATACTCACTGGATTGTCCACTATGCACGTATGTACAAAACTGTGACCGACTATAATCGCATAATATGCTTGTCACAATACTGAATCATGATATTTGATGTGCCACATGATGTTATCTTTCTATTGTGATAAATTTGATTCTGATTGACAATATCCATCAAGACACTATCCCATACCCATATATTAGGAGATGCATTAATCATTGTATTTGATTTAGCAAATGGTTTTAATTTTCTAATATACTAATGTAAGTTTGATTGTTAATACCCAATACTCTTGGTTGAGCATAATTTGAATAGCTGCCTTGAATCACATAAAAGGTCTGTCACTAGTTTGGGCTTCTTATTTAATCATTGTATGTGATGTGCCAAATAATGTCACTTCTTCTAAATGGGATACATTTGAGTTTGATTGTGAATATTCAATATTTGAGGCTGAACAAAATTTCAATAGCCCACGATACTATCCCATGTGTGAGGCTATGAACGGAGCAATCGCATTGGATGTGCCGAATGTTGTTCCTAACATGATGTTTTGAGTTTAATTGGAAATACGCTATACATTGGGTTGATCATAATTGCAAGAGCCCTGTACCCCATTATGATACCTTCCCATACCAACATGGGCGGTCAAACCTCCTGGGTTCTCGGCCCTACCCTTCTACTGTCCATGGCTCTTCTGGGGTGCACACCACGTCATTTTGATTACATCGGGTTTAGATTAATTACCCTGGTCCTTGCAACATAAGTGATTCCCAAGCCGGTCCAAGGCATATTAGTTTTTTCCCAACAGTTAACTGATGCAGTGGAACTATAAGTGAGTTGCTTTCAAGGCCACGGTCAGACTGAAGAGCTTCCTCTGTCAAGTAGCTATGGTAACCACTGACAGATGCGATGGTGCCCATGTGCATGCTTAAGCGGCGGGCAATGTCCTCCTCTCATGCATTCCTCTTTCAAGTTGCCATGGATACCTTTGACAGACGGATTCCAACATGCACGCTTACACGGTGTAACACTAAAACCTCCCTTCTTAACTTCGTTCTCAGTGAGCCCGTGCCCTCAAATTGCACTGGAAGAAGTCAGTGGGAACAGACAGATGCAGAGATGCCATCTTTCGAAGGTTACCTGATGGACCTCTCGAAGCAGATATAGATGCTTGGTCCATGTCCCTAATACACATCAGGTAATATTTGCGTTATCTGCTCACTGTAGAAATACGAAGCATGAAGGGATAGTGCATTTCTTTGTTTCAAGAGTATGCAGGGATGGCGCATTTCATTGATTTACCAGTGAGTCAAGCAACTACTAATGCAGAAGATTCAGATGGACGTGGATGCGCCGTCACTTGACGGTCCTTCTATTGACCTTTTGAAGCAGGTATTGGCACCCAGCTCGCTTTTTAGACTGATATGCACCTGGGTGATACATCATGATCTGCCCTCTCTACTGGTGTTTTCTCTGCTGTATGCCCTCCACTTATTTATAATTATGGCTGTGGTCTGTTTCGATTGATCACAAAACTTGCACTTCTTGTCAACCCACGGTATATGGGATATATAGAACTAGGTCCACCCGTCATGTATATATTTACATTTGTCTTTGTAGTAACCCTTTTCTGAGGCACTACAGGAACTTTGACCCATTGTGATTGTCACTTTGGTACCTTTGAGGATCCACTGAAACTTATATGAGTCACCCGATATCTGTAATCATAAGGTCGCCAAACAGGTGAGAGGTGTATACATTTCTCACCTCACTTTGCTGATTCTTTTGGATACTCATAGTAATACCCTTTCTCTATCACTTTACCATACAGGCTGTCTTGTAATATACTCAAGAAACAAATGAGGGGAGTGAAGATGGATAATGGTAGAATCATCCTCCTCTAAATACTATTTCTCAACAAAAGATTCTACTGCTACATTACATTATGCCCTTCAAAGTTTGAAAGGTTATACTCATAATGATGGTGTAGAAGAGATGTTTTTCAAGGCACCTTCTAGTTGTTTACAGAAGGGAACCACTTCAGGTTTTTAAAATACCCCTCACACACTGAAAACAAATTCAATGTCATGCTTCATCATTGGGGTCTTCTCGTCCCTCTACGGGGGGTGGGGAGGGGAACGTGCTATGACCTACATAGACACAGAGCACTTGAATTTGTGATAGAAGTTATGTGTAGAGCATGGGGCGGTAGGGTCGTGAAAGAAAAGTGGTGCAAGATTTAAAGTTCCCTGGCTAGTGGAAGAAATATAATTTATTGTCTTCCCTAGCTGGAAATAATAAAAATGTAAACAACTAGAAGGTGCCTTGTAATATATCCCTAGTCCTGAAGAAGACCCGTGGAGATGTTTTCCATTTACACTCTTTGAATAAGGGTCGACACGTGGACGTACTGAACAGACATTCCACACTAGCACTTCACATATGGGTGCCCAATGAGAAGGCTATATGTGCTAATTAATATGAATATGCTAAATTATTACAGATGCATAACCAAAATCTCTTCTCTTTTTCCTTCTCAATGTGCTCTGTAAATGTTAAATGTGGATCATTGTTGATCATGTACGCATATTTACATCTATGTATGTAATGATATACAGTGTTAAATCGTCTTTTTATATTTGTATATGTAGTGTGCTATACGATATATGACTAATAATATATTGTTTACTTTCAAATTCACTGTATTGGTCTCAGTGTTTTTGTGTCTGTATGGTACATAATGTGAACTATATACCATTAATTGACCTTTCCTACTGGTCAGGATAAAATATAAGTATTAACCCCTTGCCTGCTTATGACGGAACACTGCCGTCATGAGCACACTCCGGCCGTGACTCATGACGGCGTGGTTCTGTCATGAGCATGGCAACGCCATGCTCAGCATACCCCATACCAAGTATTTCTACCTTGCTCGACAGAACCAACTATTAGTACACACTGTTCTAGTCCCCCAGGTTTTGTGAGATACTGGGTCACCCCATTAATCTTTAATGAAGTCCCTGTGATATCAGTAATAGAACATTGGTGTTGTGAGGAGAATGTCCTGATTACTTAGCAGTAATAATCATTACTCCTACTCGTCCTCATCCCAAACATTCCTTGTGAAGGAACAGGAAGCATTAGGAAACTGCTGTGAAGGCAAGCCTCCTTCACCCACTACTGGGTGCCATAAGTAGGCTGGCATTTCCAGCCCCCACCTGACATGCTAAGCTTTGATGATGGCCAAACAGTCATGGGAGGTAGCACTATGATTAATGGAGATTGCTGGTAACTAATTGGGACTTTACATCTAAATACCTCATTTTTGTCCTGACAAGTTCAATGCAAGACTGGAGGTTCCTATTATGCTTCCCTAATTTTGCATTTATTTAAACAGCAGCAGTCAAGAGAAAAGGAAGATTACAGTTCCCATGTGGCTTAGAAACAAAAAACAATGAGAGAGGAGACGCACTAATAATAACAGCCAATGAGGTGGAAGCATCCCCTATAATACCTAACTTGACTGCAAAAACTCCTCTTTTCTTGCTGTTTGCAGTCAAGATTAATATTTGCATAGCTTATTTTTTAAGCTCTTTGGTTTTAAAGTGTTTACTGTTACAATATTCTCTATTTAAGTACTCCCTGTACGACTCATCTCAGCAAGTATCTCCACACTTCGCTTCCCGGTCACACCGTTTCCTGCCGTGCTTTCTTTCCTCAGTGGCACAGCATTGGTTCCATCTGTGGACCGCTTATGTTAAGGTGGTAATTCACTGGCCTTGTTTCTGGCGCTTTCCTGTACTGCTCTTAATTTCGAAGCTTCGACAAGCTTTATCTGAGTCCTGTCGTCAGAGCTTGCACACGCCTATGGTCGTGGCTTTGCTCTCTGCCCTCGGGTGATCCTTTGCCTGCAGTTGGAATGTCGAGTCACGTCCCAGTGGGAGGGGTTTTCTCTGTGCTCCTCCCAGAACAGTTTTAACCCTACAGTGGTCAGTTATGTTGTTACACAAGTACCCTTAATATTATTTTGAAGTATTTTTCTGCTTTCTTGTTGGTCTGTGTTGTCAATATGGAATTAGACAGTTCCCCATTTTTAAGTAATAATGATGATGTTGGGGAAGAATTTAAAAATATTTTGCATGTTTTCGTTCATTCCTCTATTGAGCAAGTTGTTGCTGCTTCAATGTACAAGTTTACTATAAACATTGAAAATCGATATAGTGTCAAAAACCATGTTGGCCCAATCTGTGGGGAAAAGCAGAAAGTGCAAAGCCATGGTGAATGCTCCAATAGCTAAACCTATTCGATCATCATTTTTCATTTATGAAGTTGCGCTTGTGACTAGTGAGGCTGCCTCACACATGACTGAGGACCTTGTTCCTACTAGACCTTCTTCTAGGGAGGGGAATAGTAATAATAATAATAATAATAATAATAATAATAATAATAATAATAATTCTGCGTCTACTAAATGCAAGTTTAAATCAAAAAATATTGACAAAAACTAAAACAAATTACATTTTTCAAATTCTTGACACTGATCCAGCATGGCTCCAAACAAAACCTGCAAACCATCACCATACTTCCTAGGAGCTATTCACACATTATTTGCCAGTGGGGCCTATTTAAATAAATGAGTCATTTATACACACATTCACCCTGCTCCCAGAATTGGTGAAGACTAGAGGAGTGCTGCTGGATTCTAGCGGAGTGTCTTATTTCATACTAAAAAATGTTACACTATATACATCTGCAGTTTATCGATATTTCCATGGTTTTATTCTTAAGAAACATTAAAACACCACACCATTATTGTCAATGGATCTGCTAGTAAAAGTTAACTAATGGACAACGAGACCAGCTTAATTCTTCATTTATTTAATTTTTATTTAAAAGATTAAATCCCCTAGCATGGCCTTACTTTATTCGCTCTTATTTTATTAATAATTTAAACATTTAATAACCTAAAGAGAAAGAGAAGTTAAATTCAGACATTTATATTTATTAGCATAACAGTTCAGAAAAATAAGCCGAAGACATATTACCAAGATTTCAGGATATGGACATCAGAACAAAGACAGTTTAAATCCCAAAAACCACCTCTCTATTCTTTCTTGAAGTTCACCTCCCATCAGAAACGTCCTCTTTTATACCCTTTCACCCTAACTTATCTATCTAAGATTTGAAACTTTTAGGGTCCTTCATTTTAATTGGTCGAATTAAGGGGTGGATGAACATAACTTCATCTCCTCACTGTCCATATTTCTGCCAAGTCATTGTAATAATAAAAAATAAAGTCTCAATTGTTCTTTAACAGTTTTTTCACTTGTGTCCTTTAAATTGTTATTTCAGACTGGTTTCCCATGCTCACGATGCGGACATATAAATTGTTGGCACTTGCTCGAACATCCAGGCCACGCTGACCTTGACCCACGCTGTACAGGCACAAGCTGCTTGCACTTCTCTCGAGCACAGGCGCGCATGCGTAGATCATCACAATCTCGGAGTCTCGCAAACCACCATTTTTCATGTAGGCCGCATGGGCCATAATGGGAACTATTATAGAAACAAACAATTAAACGTAAATTTTCAAAGTATAGCCCTTCTGTTTACCTCCCCCCATTCTAAGGTAACCCTGTTAGTTATTACCTAGCATTTTTTGCCACAAAGAAGTATGGTTTACTTACCATTCTCCATCATTTCTGTCACAATTAGACATACCAAAAGCATATGGTTAGATTATGACATTTGCGTACAAAATTAATATAACAATTCCACTTAATTAGTAAGTTATGATTCGCAACATAAGCAAATTAGTATCCCACGTGTATTTGTGTGTGTGCATTCTATTCTATGTTGGTTAATTTCAAAACCACAAGATTAATTCATATTACTGTTATGGGGAAGAGACTTTATGAGGGGTATACAAAATTTTAGTTTTCACCCTTGCTCCATCAACACAGATGATGACATGGGTGATCAGCATACTGAAGATGACAAAATATTAATGGGGGATTCTGATGCCTTCTCCTGCCCTCTGGAAAAGAAGAGAAAGGTGGTCACATCCTTGCTAGATCCCTTTTTAGCTAAACCAATTCTAGACTCGGAGGTTTCCCTGTATTTGGTCCTAAACTTATTCACCATCCGAATTCTACAGAATATTTTCCCTCTGATCAAGTGAGTAATTATATTACTTCCAGACTCCACTTGCCTCTAGACAAAAGACCAGGGCCAAATTAAAATATGAATGCCCTACACCCTTGTTATCTTCCCATATCGTCTCTCCTTCCACTGTTGGCCCTTATATTCTCACTTTTTTCTCCAAATTCAGCAAAGATCCTCATAAAGGGGTTGACAAGCCATGGTCTACATGCCAGGACAAGATATTTAATGTCATTGGCCCGTTGGCCCGTATTTTTGACCTTGTCGAATCCGCTAGACTTGATACCTTCCACATTGATGCTGATAAACTTTCTATATGGACCTAGAGGGCCTCTTGCCTGCTTAGAAATGCTAACTCTACAATTACCCATGAACAGAGGGTCTCCTGTTGAAGTTGGATCCCAAGTTAGAAAATATGGCTGCCATGGATCCCAGTATTAAAGCAGAGGGATTGTTATTTGCTGATTCCTTTATCAAGGAACTTAGTAAATATGTTCCCACGTTTACCTTCCTGGAAAAGGGCCAACAATTGCTTTAAATGGTTTTCTCTTAACAGGTTGTTGCCAGGGCCAGTAGAGGTGCGAGGCCAGAACTTCAGGGATCAAGGCTCTAAAGGCTCCTTCAACACAAACTATCAGGAGTGTAAACCTCAATTCTACCTGCCAAGAGGCAGAGATTTCCATGGCAGAGGCCAAAAGAGCTACAGAGCTTCAACCCCAGCGGGTAAGTCTTCCTTCTGGTCAACTTTCTGTAGGGGGCTGATTAAAGTATGTGCTGTCAAAATGGCAATCAATAACCTCAAACCCTTAGGTTCTATATACCATTCAAGGTTATTCTATAGAACTTTACTAAAGTCCTTTTCAAATAGTATTGCCTCTCCCCTAAATTTTTCCTCCAAGATATCCGCCCTTAAACCCAGGAAATAATTTCCCTTTTACTCAAAAAAGCAATACAGCTGACCTTTACCGATCCTTCAGGTTTCCTAAGTTCTCTTTTCTTAGTACAAAAGAAAAACAAAAAGATGAGACCTGTTATCAATTTCAGACTGTTAGACCTGTCAGCCCTTTGGGTGGTCCCTCCTATCTTTTATTTATTTTTTTATCCCCTTTCTGCCTCCTATATTTTTCCTGTGTGTCCACTATATATTTTTTTTCTTTTCTCTGATGTTGACCCTAGTTCTCTGGGCGCCTCATTATGACTTTTTAGTAATGCAGCGCAGGTGCCCTTGTAAAATGGAGGGAGAATGGGTGCTTAACACAAAATGGTGGCCTGTCAACTGTCAAAGTTTTACCTCATAGTTAGGGCCATAGGTTAATATTGGAAGAGATCTAGAACCTTCCGGCCCATTCTAGTGACCGGGGCCTAGGGTATAAAAGGTCAGAACCTGGGCGGCCATTTTGAGCATCATAGGGCTAGCAGGAGTGCAGGCTGTGGCGTCAGGGGGATAGGGCACTGAGAGGGTTGACTTCTCTTGAGGGTTGCTTCCTTTCCGCTGTCATCGCCCCTCTACCCGTAGATCTGGCCTTGCCAAGGAAAGTTACCTGATGAGCCCCGCCTTGGTGTCTCCACGCGAGAGGAGGAACTGTCCCTTGCACTAAGTTGATCTAAATAATTGCTGGGGCCTGTGCTGAGGGGGTAGTGTGACCCCTTTTTGATATTTGAGGGTGAGAGCTGCCCCGAGGCCACTGGATAGTTCTGGGGGTAAAGTGGAGACTGGGAGATCTTGATGTTCCCCCCCCCGCCGTTCTCTAGTGGTCTCACTCCTGTGCTGGCCTGTCCCATCTCAGCTGTGTCGTGGACTGCCGGTAGATAGAGGTCGCCTGACCTGAGACATTGATCCGGGAAGTGCCCCGTGTGGGAAGTGGGACTCCCTCACAAAGTAAGAAGCCGGGGGGGCGGGGGAAATTGTGCCGCTTGTACCGCTGCCCTCGCGGAGGTGATTGCAGTTGAAGCGGCGGTGCAACAGCGAGGTGTCCCGACCCTAGCGCCGACCCAGCTCGTCAGTTTCAAAAGGGGCGGAGCGGCCTTGAGGTGTCCCTTCTTACACACAGGCCCAGTGAGGGCTTATCAGCCTCATTGAAGGAGCAGCGCGAAAGCGAGACGCCTTCCTCTCGCGCAGGTCAGCAGGGGGAGGCGCGGCGTCACAGAAGAGGCGGCGCTGCGTTGTGGTGTTCTTCCGACCGCGCAGGCCCAGTGGAGGGTTCGGCGCCTTAGCTGGTGAGGCGGACCTGCAGTGGAGCTGAGGAGGAGCAGCCTGAAGAGATCTGAGAACCTCGCCAGCCTTGCCTGGGTTCTCCCACAGTAGCGCCCGCTCTCCATAACAGGTAGAGGGTGAAAGCCTGCCTTTCTGGCGTGAGGGCAGATATTCTCACAGGAGACCTACCGGTGAGGAAGTGAGCTCTCCAAGTGGCCGGTTGACTGATACTAAAAGCCTTGAGCCTACAAGTAAGCAGGGGAATTGGGGCTGGTGCGGGACACAGTCTCAGGGAAAATACTACAGGGCCTAGTGAATGGCTTAACTTCCTGTTCCCTGGTAGAAGCCGGGACAAGAACCAGGAGAACTTTAACTGATCAAATTACACCACCACATTCCGGGTCCTGCCAAGCATAAAACCCCTGCTGGATCCTTACTACGGCCATTCAGAGGCCAGAAGATTGTATGTACTAGACAGAGTGTATGAATACTGGCCAAAATTAATGCCTATTCCTGTCCACTGGGGATACCTGAGTCTGATCTTTGTCTTATTACTGCAAATACCCGCTTTACTAGAAGAAGGTTGTAATTCTGTGTCATGATCCAAGGGATGTACAGACTTGATTCACTATGAAAAAGTAATAATTTTGCTGTCTAATTTATTGGAACTGTGAATTAGCTACGGGAAGATTGAGGAACCAGGGTTCTTGCTGAGCTCTTATCTTATGGAAGGAAAAGTTTATCACCTAATGCAATGTGGAGCTGTATGGTTGCAAATAATCAAATGTGGAGGTGCTTAATGTGTTAAAATTTTACACTGCTAAAGGAGTAAGCCAAACTAAAGAATTTTATAAAGCATTCCATATTTTTCTAAGAAGGTGTGGTGTCATTTTTGGTGGTGTTACGCTGTGTTACTGCATTGGGTGTGTCGCAAGTACAACAAGTCTCCTTAGAATTAGGCCTTACCGCTTGAGCCAGGCTACCACATGTGGACTGGTAACCCCAGGTCCAACATATTGGTGTTCAGCGGTGGGATTAGGGCTTGTACTTGCATCCACTTGACAGTGGCTTAGTGTGCACCACGTACCCTACACCTGGAGTTTTCTCCTAGTGGTATCCCTAATTGGATTTTTTGTTTTTTCCAAAATTTCTTTCTGGTGGTGGGGTGAAGCAGCCTTATTTAACGCCTCTTTCTTGAATGCTCCAAAGTAACTGTCTGAGGCCCCGCGTGGTAAAATGGAGTTTGAATTGGATGAGTTGGAGACCTTCACAGCAGCCCAGCTCAAGGAATTTTGCCAGGAAAAGGGGGTGTTCTTTAAGCGTGGGGCGAAGAAGGTGGAACTTCAAACCAGCTTGAGAGCATGGGTGGCAGCTCACCCAGATGGGAAAAAGGAGGAGGAAGAGGAGGATCGTGACACTGTCATAGAAGCAGAAATGCTGTACCAAACCGAAGGGGGGAATCTGTTACCCGGTCCTAGGACACCTTCGAGGGCGGGCAGAAGTGTATCTGGAAGGAGCCTGACTGCAGCGGAGTTAGCTGACAGAAGGGAGGAAAGACAATTAAAATGGGAGTTAGCTAGGTTGGAAAAGGAGAGGGAGGAGACGAGGCTCGCTCATGAGCTTAGCTTAAAGGAGTTAGACCTCAAAGCCCTACAGGTAGGGACCTCCAGTAATCCTATTGGTGGCAGCGTACCTAGGGAGGTTACCAGGGAACCCAGACCCTACTTGCCCAAGGATGTAGTCGCCAGTTTTAGTGTGGGAGACGACATTGCCAAATGGTTGGCTGCCTATGAGGTCTCATTAAGAGCCCATGGGATTTCAGAGAGTCACTGGGGGGGGTGGCCTGTACAAATATATGCCTCCGGTAGGGAGGGATGCCCTTCTAGCCTTAGAGCAGGAGGAACAGACTAATTACCCCACCATGAAAGTGGCCCTGATCAGAAAGTTTGGGCTGACCCCTGAGAAATACAGACAGAAATTCAGGAACAGCCACAAACTGGCTACACAAAACTGGGTGGATTTCCTAGACTATGCCAAGAAGGCCCTAGAGGGTTGGGTGCAAGGTAGTGAGGTGACTGACTACGAGGGGTTGTATGACTTGATATTGAAGGAGCACCTACTCGAGAAATGTTTTCCAGAGGTGCGTAAACACCTGGTGGACAGCAAGCTGACTAGTCCTAGGAAGTTTGCGGAGGAGTCAGACATCTGGGCCAGTACCCGAGTGTCCTCAAAGGGGACTGGAGGAGATTCCCAAAGGACTGGCCAGGGCGCTCCCCAGAAGAAAGAGGGGGGAGACAAAAAGAGGGAGTTCTCCAAAGGCCCACAAAACAGTTCCCAAGGAAGGGGATCAGGTTTCACTCCTAGAGCCAACCCACAAAGACCCCCTCATCCTGACCATAGTCAGCAGCCAAGGGTTGTCCACTGTTATGAATGTGGTGGGGTTGGGCACTATAAAGGAGATGTCAAATGCCCGAAGAGACCACCCCCTCCCACTGGAGGAAAAACCCCGGGAGTGGCTAGTGTAGTGCTCGGGGAGGAGTTGGCTTGGATAAGGGAGGGGAGTGGGCGGGAATAACCTTAGTGTCCCTGAGAGATAGCGAGATGGTTCCTAAGATCCAGGTGCCCCCAAATACCACCAAGTATGGGCAGTGGGTCACCATCAATGGCCAGAGAGGGGAAGCTCTGAGGGACACAGGTGCCAGTATGACTATGGTAAGGAGTCATCTGGTGTCCCCAGAGCAGGTGATCCCAAACGTACTCCACCCCGCCGTGATGGCTGACGGCAGACTAGGTCACTACCCTGTGGCTGAAGTTCCCTTTGAGTGGGGAGGGGTCGCAGGTCCTCTTCGAGTTGCGGTGAGCCCTGCCGTGCCAGTCGATTGTCTGTTGGGGAATGACTTCGAGCACAATGCTTGGAAGGAGGTGGAATTCCGGACTCATTCAGAGATGTTGGGTACACCTGATTGGGCCTGGTCAAGCACACGGTCCGCGACTACCCGGAGGGGGAGTTCGCCAGAGCTGGAGCCTGGAACAAAGGCACAGGCAGCTGCCAAAAAGGGGAAGATCCGGGGACAGGAGAAACCTGCCTCGGCATCCACACCCCGTGAGATGGATGGGACACCTGAGGTGGTGAGCCCGGAGTCCACGGAGGGGGATGTTGTCTCCCTGGAGGACCTACCTATCCCTGCGGAATGGCATGTGGAGGGAGGACCTACCAGAGAAGAGTTTCGCCAGGGGCAGAAGGAGTGCCCTACCCTTGAGGGACTGAGGCGACAGGCCGAAGCCGAGGCAGCAGGTAACATTGCAGGGAACTTCCACATTTACTGGGAGAATGGTCTTCTCTACAGTGAACCCAAGGCTCCAGTGCACTGTTCGTCACGGGCCTTGGTAGTCCCCCAACGTTACTGAGCCTTTCTCTTGGAGTTGGCTCACGAAATACCCTTGGCAGGACACCTGGGTCAGGACAAGACCTTTGCCCGGCTTGTCCCCCATTTCTACTGGCCTCAAATGAGGGTGGCGTCTGACACTTACTGTAGGACGTGTGTGTCTTGCCAAGCCAGTGGGAAGACAGGGGTTAAGCTGAAAGCTCCCCTGGAACCACTACCTGTCGTTAGCACCCCCTTTGAGAGGGTGGGCATCGACATTGTTGGGTCATTGGATCCACCCACTTCCGCTGGTCACAGGTTTATCCTGGTTCTGGTGGATCACGCCACTCGGTACCCAGAGGCAATTCCTTTGAGGACCGTTACTGCACCTGCAGTGGCTCGGGCCCTGATGGGGATTTTTACCCGAGTGGGTTTCCCCAAGGAAGTTGTGTCTGATAGGGGGACCAACTTCCTGTCAGCATACATGCGGGCTATGTGGAAAGAGTGTGGGGTTACCTACCGGTTTTCCATCCCTTACCACCCCCAGACCAATGGCCTGGTGGAAAGGTTCAATAAAACCTTGAAGGGCATGATCAGAAGTCTGCCTGAGAGCCTGCGGAGGAAATGGGATGTCCTCCTACCCTGTCTGTTGTTCTCATACAGGGAAGTGCCACAGAAAGGAGTGGGCTTCAGCCCCTTTGAACTTCTGTATGGGCACCCTGTCAGAGGACCTCTAAGCCTGGTGAAAGGCGGATGGGAAAAGACTCCCAGGAAGCTTCCCCAGGATGTGGTGAGCTACATGCTGGCCTTCCGGAGCCAAATGGCTAAGTTGTGAAAGCAAGCTTCTGACAACTTGTAAGCCAGCCAGGCAGTTATGAAAGAGTGGTATGACCACAATGCTCACCCTGTGGAGTTGGAGCCTGGCCGGAAAGTGTGGGTGATGGAGCCTGGAGAGCTTAGTGCCCTCCAGGATCACTGGACAGGCCCCTTTGAGGTGATTGAGAAGAAGGGCAAGGTCACTTACTTAGTGGACCTTAAGACCCCCAGGCAGCCCCATCGGGTGCTCCATGTCAACCGCCTCAAACCCCACCATGATAGACCCGAGGTCATCTTGATGATGGTGACTGATGGAGCAGAGGAAGAGGAAAGAGAGCCTCTCCCTGATCTATTTTCGTCCCAAGAGAAGGATGGGTCGGTGGAGGGGGTGAACCTCTCACCATCCCTAACTCCTGAACAGCGGAGGGACTGCTGTCAAGTCCTGGAGCAGTATTCCTCGCTGTTCTCCCTTATCCCGGGAAGGACCCACCTGTGTACCCATGATGTAGACACAGGGGACAGCCCACCTGTGAAGTCCAAGACCTACCGGCTGTCAGATAAGGTGAAGGCCAGCATTCATAGTGAAGTCACTAAGATGCTGGAGCTAGGAGTGATTGAACCTTCAAGTAGCCCCTGGTCCTGTCCGGTGGTTCTGGTACCAAAAGCTGCCCCGCCGGGCACCACTCCGGAACTCAGGTTCTGTGTGGATTACTGGGGACTGAATTCAGTGACAAAAACTGATGCTCATCCAATCCCTAGGGCGGATGAACTCATTGACTGGCTGGGAGCTGCCCAATATCTGAGTACTTTTGACCTCACATCAGGGTACTGGCAGATCTCCCTTACAGATGGAGCAAGGGAAAGGTCAGCCTTCTCCACGCCTGAGGGACACTACCAGTTCTGTGTGATGCCCTTTGGGCTCAAAAACGCTCCTGCCACTTTTCAGCGGCTGGTGAATAAGGTCCTCTCCGGGATGGAGGCTTTCTCTGCTGCTTATCTAGATGACATTGCCGTTTTCAGCAGCAGCTGGGAGGACCACTTGTGTCACTTACAGGCTGTTCTCTAAGCCCTGAAACAGGCTGTTCTCTAAGCCCTGAAACAGGCTGGCTTGACAATCAAGGCCAGCAAATGCCAGATCGGGCAGGGGTCGGTGGTGTACCTAGGCCACTTGGTGGGCAGGGGGAAGGTGCAGCCCCTCCAGGCTAAGATTGAGACTATCATGGCCTGGGAACCCCCCCAAGACTCAGACGGAGGTCCGAGCTTTCCTGGGCCTCACAGGATACTACCGTTGCTTTGTAAAGGGGTATGGCACCATTGTGGCACCCCTAACGGAGCTCACATCTAAGAAACAACCTCGACGGGTAGTTTGGACTGAGGCGTGTAAGCGAGCTTTTGACACCCTGAAACAAGCAATGTGTGCAGCTCCTGTTTTAAAGGCCCCTGAATTTTCCAAGGAGTTTATTGTCCAAACGGATGCATCAGAGCATGGCATTGGGGCAGTGTTATCGCAACTCAATGAGGAGGGCCTGGACCAACCTGTTGTCTTCCTATCAAGGAGACTGCTTCCCCGGGAACAGAAGTGGAGTTCGATTGAACGGAATCCTTTGCGGTGGTATGGGCTCTGAAGAAGCTGTGGCCATACCTGTTTGGCTCACACTTCCTTGTACAGACTGACCACCGGCCCCTTCGTTGGCTGATGCAAATGAAGGGCGAGAATCCCAAACTGTTGAGATGGTCCATCTCCCTACAGGGAATGGACTTCCGGGTGGAACATCGGCCTGGAGTGGACCACGCCAATGCAGACGGTCTCTCGAGGTACTTCCGCCTTAGTGTTGAGAACTCCCAAGGGGTTGGGTAGCTCTCCCCACTATCAGCTGGGGGGACGTGTGTTAGACCTGTCAGCCCTTTGGGTGGTCCCTCCTATCTTTGATTTTTTTTTTTTATCCCCTTTCTGCCTCCTATATTTTTCCTGTGTGTCCACTATATATTTTTTTTCTTTTCTCTGATGTTGACCCTAGGTCTCTGGGCGCCTCATTATAACTTTTTAGTAATGCAGCGCAGGTTCCCTTGTAAAATGGAGGGAGAATGGGTGCTTAACACAAAATGGTGGCCTGTCAACTGTCAAAGTTTTACCTCATAGTTAGGGCCATAGGTTAATTTAGGAAGAGATCTAGAACCTTCCAGCCCATTCTAGTGACTGGGGCCTAGGGTATAAAAGGTCAGAACCTGGGCGGCCATTTTGAGCATCATAGGGCTAGCAGGAGTGCAGGCTGTGGTGTCAGGGGGATAGGGCACTGAGAGGGTTGACTTCTCTTGAGGGTTGCTTCCTTTCCGCTGTCATCGCCCCTCTACCCGTAGATCTGACCTTGCCTAGGAAAGTTACCTGATGAGCCTCGCCTTGGTGTCTCCACGCAAGAGGAAGAACTGTCCCTTGCACTAAGTTGATCTAAATAATTGCTGGGGCCTGTGCTGAGGGGGTAGTGTGGCCCCTTTTTGATCTTTGAGGGTGAGAGCTGCCCCGAGGCCACTGGATAGTTCTGGGGGTAAAGTGGAGACTGGGAGATCTTGATTTCCTCCCCCCGTTCTCTAGTGGTCTCACTCCTGTACTGGCCTGTCCCATCTTAGCTGTGTCGTGGACTGCTTGTAGATAGAGGTCGCCTGACCTGAGACATTGATCCGGGAAGTGCCCCGTGTGGGAAGTGGGACTCCCTCCCAAAGTAAGAAGCCGGGGGGGGGGGAATTGTGCCGCTTGTACTGCTGCCCTCGCGGAGGTGATTGCGGTTGAAGCGGCGGTGCGACATCGAGGTGTCCCGACCCTAGCGCCGACCCAGCTTGTCAGTTTCAAAAGGGGCGGAGCGGCCTTGAGGCGTCCCTTCTTAAACACAGGCCCAGTGAGGGCTTGTCAACCTCATTGAAGGAGCAGCGCGAAAGCGAGACGCCTTCCTCCTGCGCAGGTCAGCAGGGGGAGGATCGGCGTCACAGAAGAGGCGGCGCTGCGCTGTAGTGTTCTTCCGACCGCGCAGGCCCAGTGGAGGGTTCGGCGCCTTAGCTGGTGATGCGGAGCTGAGGAGGAGTAGCCTGAAGAGATCTGAGAGCCTCTGCAGCCTTGCCTGGGTTCTCCCACAGTAGCGTCTGCTCTCCAGAACAGGTAGAGGGTGAAGGCCTGCCTTTCTGGCGGGAGGGCAGATATTCTCACCGGAGGCCTACCGGTGAGGAAGTGAGCTCTCCAAGTTGCCGGTTGACTGATACTAAAAGCCTCGAGCCTACAAGTAAGCAGGGGAATTGGGGCTGGTGCGGGACACAGACTCAGGGAAAATACTACAGGGCCTAGTGAATGGCTTAACTTCCTTTTCCCTGGTAGAAGCCGGGACAAGAACCAGGAGAACTTTAACTGATCAAATTACACCACCACATTCTGGGTCCTGCCAAGCATAAAACCCCTGCTGGATCCTTACTACGTCCATTCAGAGGCCAGAAGGTTGTATGTACTAGACAGAGTGTATGAATACTGGCCAAAATTAATGCCTATTCCTGTCCACTGGGGATACCTGAGTCTGATCTTTGTCTTATTACTGCAAATACCCGCTTTACTAGAAGAAGGTTGTAATTCTGGGATGTATGACATTACAACTCATGCTTTTACCACGCATGCCTTTACAACGCGGTTTTTACAACGCAAACCTTTACAACGCATAGCGCTTTAGGGTGCTGGATAGTGAATAGTTTAATTTACTATTCCAACTCCAGTCCCCGTGGACACTAGGGAAGGTGTTGGATAGTAAATTAAACTTATTCCCTATCCTAGAGCGCCCCCCAGCGCAATGCGTTGTAATGGTTTGCGTTGTAAAAGTTGCGTCGTAAAGGCACTGCGTGGTAAAAGTTGCGTTGTAAAGGATGTTTCCCGTAATTCTGTGTCATGATCCAAGGGATGTACAGACTTGATTCACTATGAAAAAGTAATAATTTTGCTGTCTAATTTATTGGAACTGTGAATTAGCTACGGGAAGATTGAGGAACCAGGGTTCTTGCTGAGCTCTTATCTTATGGAAGGAAAAGTGTATCACCTAATGCAATGTGGAGCTGTATGGTTGCAAATAATCAAATGTGGAGGTGCTTAATTTGTTAAAATTTTACACTGCTAAAGGAGTAAGCCAAACTAAAGAATTTTATAAAGCATTCCATATTTTTCTAAGAAGGTGAGGTGTCATTTTTGGTGGTGTTACGCTGTGTTACTGCATTGGGTGTGTCGCAAGTACAACAAGTCTCCTTAGAATTAGGCCTTACCGCTTGAGCCAGGCTACCCCATGTGGACTGGTAACCCCAGGTCCAACACAGGCCTTTCAACCAATTTGTGGTTTATGATCATTTCAAGATGGAGACTATCCTCCCTGTCAAGGACGTGTTGCTTCAAAACAATTGGATGGTACGATTGGTTCTACAAGATGCATACCTCACGGTTCCCATCCATCATGACCACACAAAGTTTCTTCAATTCCAATGGCAGGCAAAAACATATAATTTCTCCTCTCTTCCCTTCGGCCTTTCATCTGTACCATGGTGCTTCACAAAAATCATGAAACCAGTTGTAGGCCATCTCAGATCTCAAGGTATCAGGCTCATAATTTGCTTGGATGGTATTATCTTAATGTTCCAAAATATTTACACTCTCCAGTCACAATTTCACACTACTTATGCCCTTCTCTGGGATCTGAGCTGTCTCATCAATACAGAGAAATCGATCACAGTCTCAGCTACTCAGATGGAAATTTTAGGATTCCTGATAAACTCCGCCAGTGCAACTTTTCATTTACCATCAGCCAAACTCAAAGCCATCAAATCTGAAATCCTCCATACTCTTCAGTTCCTCAATTTCTCTCAGAGTCTTAGCAAAGATTGTTGCTATTCTTTCATTTTGAAGCCACACCATCCACACCATCACTCTAGATCCAGAATCACAGTTGAAACTACACTGGCGGATCGACTTTTTGGATGCCTGAAATGGCAGAACCATTTTCACATCAGCCCCAACCTTGTATTAGAATCTGATGCATGTCTGACTGGCTGGGGTGCCCGGTGTGGTCAGATCTTGACTGTGGGTACATACTCTCAAGAGGAGTCCAGATTGGGTATGCATTGTTTAGTGATGCTTGCAGAGACCTTGCACTCAGAAGCCTAGCCAAAAACAAAGTACATTGTCCCATCCTTCTTCACATGGACAACATCACCGCAGTTTGCTATATCAATCAACTCCGCAGCACCCTTTGCAAGAAATGGCTAAGAGCTTTTGGAAATCCTGCCTTCTTCATAGGTTATATATTCACATGGTAACTCAAATCCACAGCCAATTGGTATATCCATTATTTCCGCGATTCCAGAGACTGGAGGCATCATCCCCACGTGTTCAACTCTCTTTTTCACAAATGGCAACCTTTTCAAATCGATCTTTTCACATCCAGGCTCAACTCCCAATTTCCCCAAGTTTTCAACTCGCTCCCAGATCCTCTAGCCATGGCTTCAGATTCCTTCTTACAGGGTTAAACGCAGGCCATCAACTATGCCTTCCCTCCTTTTCTTATGATCAATAGGGTGTTAGCTCAAGTCAGATGTCAACAAGCAATCTTGGTCATAGTGGTTCCCTTCTTGCAATCCAAGGTATGGTTCTCCTCCTCTTCTGGAAACTTTCCAGTTCTACTACCTTAATTCCCAAGTCTCCTAATGGCCCCTGAAGGATCTCCTCACAATCTGATTCTAGACAAATCGCTCACTCTCTCCACTTGGAAGGTAGGGGGCAATCCCATTCACCTGTCATTTTGGCAGAAGATTCAGAATAAATCAATAGACCCTGGGCCCCAGGTACTACCAAGGCTTGCAAATTAACCTGGTCTATATAGATAAACTGCTGTATTGGAAAGTCTATCAATCCCTTTTCAGCAGATATAACCTACATCGTAAAATTTCTGGTGGCCAAAGCTAGTGGGGGAAAAACCTATTGAACAATAAACCTTTACAGGTCAGCGATTTCTTCATCAACAGAAAGCCGGTAGAGAAAAATCAGCTTGTTTGTCGCCTTTTAAAGGGAGTAACATTTTTGTCCTAGTCCAAAATATAGTCAGTTTTGGGATGTGAATGTTGTTTTAGAGCGGTTTACTTCCTGGCCTGATAACAGTGATCTTTATCTGCAAAACTGATAATTATTAAGTATCATTTCAATGAAACATTTGTCTGAGTTTTAGACATTTCCTCTCGCCATTTCACTCCCACTGGTGTTCTTTTCAACAGAAATGTACAAAAACAAACTTATCTTCTGTGTTGTATCCCTATTTTCCTAACCGACCCAAACTTTGTGTTGGGAACTGTCTTAAAGTTTATGAAAAAGACAGGCCATCACAGAACATCCTCTGACACCCAACTCCTCATTTTGTTCAGGAAACCCCACAAACATGTTACTTCGCCTACTCTTGCCCATTGGGTTAAGTTGGTTATGTCACTTGCGGTGAGAGATACAACCATTTTTGGCACACATTTTTCCTGGGGAGCTATGACATCCAAAACTTTCTGGGTGGGCTCCCGTTTAGAGGACATTCCCGTTTGGTCAAACTATAATGTTTTCACACATTATATTGTAAACCTTTACCTACTGCATCTTCTGTTGTGATTAACGGGCTTTCAATGAGCAAATGTGCCGCCTCCGGTCTGGCAATAAAATATAGATTTTCCTAGTAAGGTATGATGGAAAACCTTAATTTTATTAAAGACACAAAGGCAAGTATTATCCTGCCTCAACACTGTTTTAACCTGGTGTATTTCCCACCCGGACATTTGCTACAGCTACATCGTCTTCGTCATAAGAGGACCTCGACGCACTAGCAATCATCTTATCCAGACCAACCAAAACTGAATCCCCTGGTTCTGTCCTCCTGTCCAGATTTTCTGTTCATCCTTTTGAACCCAGCTTAAAAGACTTTCTTCAAGGAATGATTATGTTTTCTTTGGCTGTTTCCATTGTTGTTTCGATTTTTTCTCTATTCAATACTTACCTATAACCCCTCACTTTAGAAAAGAGGACTGTTCGCAGTTAAGTTAGTTATTAAAGAGGATGCTTCCCCCTCATTGACTGTTATTATTACTATGTCTGTTCTCCCATTGACTTTTCTTTCTAAGCCTCAATGAAACTGTAGTCTTCCTTTTCTCTTGACTGCTGCTGTTTAAATAAATGCAAGGTTATAGGAGCATCATCCTCACCTACGTGTCTTTAATAAAATTGAGACTTTCCTTCATAACATACTAGGAACATCTACAATACTTGTGAGGAACACTAAAGCAATAGATTTAATCTCAAAACAAATCATAAAAACACTCTAAGGGCCTGATTTAGACCTTGACAAACATAGCACTCCAATGCATGCACAACAAAGTATCCTGCACACAAAACCCTCGGTCCATCCGCATAATTTAGAGATGGGCGTACCTTTAGTATGCCGTAGACGGAGCCCACGTTGTCTCCGTAAACAGAATACTTCCACTGATAGCCTGACAGAGTAGGGGCCGTCAAAGGAAGAACTTTACACCATCTGCCCTATTTAGGATGGATGGTGCAATGCCTGTTTTATCATGTCCTTTGGAAAACCCTGGTGGTGAGGGACTGGGAAAAACCAATAATGATCCCCACACACCGGGAGGAAACTTCCAGGGTATGGGTATTGTTATTTCTTTTGTTTGTTTTTGAAAAACAAAGTTTAACAGTTTGGTGTACTGTAGTCAAAACTAACAGCGGCCATAAACCAAAGTTTTGGCAAGTTGAAACAAACTGCCATGGCAGCATTTCCTTTCACTGTACAGAGGTGACTGCGGGGCCTGCAGTCACTTCAAAATTTGGAGACACTGTGCCCTCAGGATGGCGCAGGTAATGGCTACTCCGTCTACCAACCTCAAAATCAGGCCCTAGGTTTCAATGAAAAGCCCTAGTGAATGAAATAACCTCAAATCAAAATTAGGAATATATGAAACGGATGAGAATTCATGACTGTTGATGAAAGGATGGGACTAAGTAATGACTGAGAGGTGGGATGCAAAGGTATGCAAGGCAGGTGAGAGTAACAGGCTAAAGAAAAAGGAAGCAGGCGTGAAGCATAGAAGCACTGCCAGTCAGGAGCCAGATATGACAGGTAACCTAATAATAGTGTTTATAAAATACAGCTCCAGAGGTAAATACCATTTTTAGAGTTATCTGGGCCTCTATGAGGCTTATCCTGAGGTGGGCTGCAGATTCCTGTCACTGCAAGGTGTGTTTCTGTGAGCCAACCTCCCTGCCTCAGTTGAAAAGTAAGGGCTGAGGTGTGGACTATGGACTGAGTAGTATTACAGGTGATCTACCAGGATTCCATGAGCAGCACTGGGCCAACAGAATCAGTCTATTGCTTGCCAAAAATAATATTAGTGAAGGGCTCGGTGTGATTGGAATTTTATATATTCTTTGTTAGTTCTGTCAGAAGTCTTTCACCTCATGACTAAAACACTATAACAATAACATCTTATTAAAAACAGAATAACAAAAAAGACAAAATATTCAAATATTAAATGTATTTTCAAAGGTATCTTAGAGACCATTTACTGAGAGAGGAGAAGATGTGATGTTACGCCAGAGTCACGACTTGGGATCTGGCCAGATTCGAGTCTCAGCGTCACTCAACACCCTCTGTGATTCTGTTAATCTCCATGTGCCTAAAAAACTTGAATGCGACTGAGTGTAACTGGTGCTCATGTAAAGCGCTTCAAAGCCTTCGGGTTGATATCGCGCTACAAAAAACTGCAAAAACATTGAAGCATACATAGTTAAAGGCAATTAATAAAAATAGAACTCCCTAAAGCGACTTTCACGAACGATGCCAACACAACCCAAATGAATAATTGCGGAGATGAGATAACTCGCTGGCCTGTAACCCTCAGAGTCATTGAGAGCGCTGCCAATGATGCCCGTGGGTCTTGATACACTACTCCCAGGCATCCTGTGAGCAGCATCCCTGTCTTTTGTCACTTATTGTTGTGTCGGGTCCAGTGTCATTTCACTCCCTCGGCCAATGCAGTAATTATTCAGACTATAAAGCAGAGAGGGCGCCAAACGGATTCCTTCTCAAAACAGCTCCATCCGCATTCACACAGGACAGTCCTCACATTCAAACAATTCTTACATTGTGAGCTAAGCATCAACTGGCACAGGACCTCGGACAGTGAGCATTGTGAGGATGGCAGGAAGGCCTGGCGCGTGGCAGGCATCTGACTGAAGAATACAGCCAAGCATCCCGGTACTTCCTTGGCAGCGAAGGCAACAACAGCTCTGGAATTCATATTGTGTTCTAATGGGTCATTAAAGGGATCTGAATGCTATGCAGCAAGGGCTAGTGCTTCCGGAAGTACTGCAGGAGTTGCATGCACGTGGGAGACCAGGGCAGAGTGGGACTCATAATTCAATGAGATGCCTTTGGCTTCCAAGCACATGCAGAGTCTGGGTTGAAGTTTTCAATGAAGCTTGTGGTTTGCTAGATCGCTGTGCACAGAGTCAAGCATAGTAGTAATTCAGATTGTCTCTCTTTTATTTGAAGCCATTTTCATGTTGTTCTTTAGAGGCACCAGTGAAATGCTCAGTAGGTGGATTGGAGGAAGACTTGATTTGGGGTATGGGTGCGTCATACTTCGCACCAACATTGAAAAGTTCATCATGCCTGTTTACCTATGGGCTGATATGTGGCTCACTGATACTCTTGATTGCAGCCTAAAGTTGCCTGCATGGCACTGGCTGCTTATTTGTCTCAACAAAATATCCGAACTACAATAGTGTCTGCAGCAGTACGCATTCACTCGTAAAGAAATGTTTTGTTTCTACAAACAAGGAGTATTTATGCTTAGTTCATTAAAAAGTTCTCATTGCTATATATAAACTGCTGCATTGCAACATTTATATATATCACATACTACCACTATGTGGGGCGCTGAATCACTTCTCTACATGGGTAGCACACTGCATCATGTAGGAGGTGTGATTGGAAGTGTGTTGTATTCGTTTTGTTGCTATATGAGAAGTTTTCCCAAGTCATGCATGATGACCACTTATTTGTAGTTATTGTGATAGAAGACACAATGCTTAGCTCTATGTTGAATGAATAAGTGTAATAGAGAGATGGTATAGCGTAAACGTGTTGGGCCTTATAAATTATTTAAATTGATCTTGTTACTCTTAACCTCAAAATAACCTCAGCTACCATACTAGTTCAGTGCTGAAAGGGACTAGGATACTATCATATGAGAACCTGGAATGAGATCATTGTTAACATTCATTTATTACTTTGGAATTTCCCAAGTAATTTTACTGTTAGATCAGTTACTTTTAAAGCAAATGAACTGGCCACAACAAATAATGAAACAGAATCAGCAGAGTATGTTATCTCAAATTTTATTTTTATCAAATTTCAAATGATTGGTGCAAGAAATGGGGGTCTCTAGTTGGCAGAGGTAGGGACCTTTGTCCAAATAGGGGCCCTTGCTTCTAGTCAGGGCAAGGAGGATACACTCCTAAAATAACCCCTGCTCACCCCCTCGGTAGCTTGGCACGAGCAGACAGGCTTATCTCAGAGGCAGTGTGTAAAGCATTTGTGAACACATACAGTAATACAGTGAAAACACTACAAATGAACACCCCACCAGTTTAGAAAAATAATTAATCTTTATCTAAACTAAAACAAGACCAAACAACAAAAATCCACTGTACAGTTAGGCAGATATCCTCAAAAATAGGTTATTCACTCAAATAAAGCTTGTAGCAACAAATAACTCCACTTGGAGTTATACCAACGTCGTGACTGATGAAAATCTCAAAGTACGGCACAGACCGTGAAGTGAATGACGTCGGGCCCACAAAGAACAGTATCTTGGAAACGATGAAAACAAAGACAGTTCAAGGCGTCGGGGAGGTGATGCTTCATTGGCGCCGCGCAGCGTTGGTTCCTTATGATCCCAGGGAGGTGAAGCTTCTGTTTCTTACTGCAGCGCAGGGGAGGCGAGACAACGGTTCCTTACTGCATCTGGGAGGTGACGTAATGATGGCGCTGAAGCCTCTGTTCCTTACGATGGCACAATGTGATGGATTCGAGGATCGCCCACATTGAGGATCGGCTCCACAATGAGATGGCTTTGGAGTCGATGCGGCACGGCAGCAGGCGTCGGGCCTACGTCGCAAGTCAGAGCAGCACTCATGGCTGAGGTGCAGAGTATGGCGTCGCTCGCCAGCTTCAGTGTTGCAATTTCCTTCTGTAGCAGCTAAAACAGCAGTTCCAGATGCAGAGAGACAGAAGGGGTGACATCTTTGTGTTCCTGAGACTTCAGAACAGGAGGCACGCTCCATTTCAAGTCCTTGGAGATCTTTTCTTCAAGAAGGTGACAAAGCAAAACAGCAAAGTCCTTTTCTCCTTTCCTTGACAGCAAGCAGCCACTACAGGCCAACCCCAGACCTCAAACAGCACAGGGTCAGTATTCCTCCTCAGCTTCTCTGGCTCTTCTCCTTGGCAAAGCTTTCCTCTTGATTACCCAGAAGTGATCTAAAAGTCTGGGTTCTCACTTTTTATACACTCAAATCCTTTGTTTTATGAAGGCAGAGAGTGTCTGTACCCAGCCAAAACCAGTTCTGTCCTCACTGGTGCAGCTTCCTGGCAGGAGGTGGAGACAGCATTGTTGAAGGCAGACCAGGCTAAGGCAGGTGAATTAACATCTCCTCTCCCTACTCTAAATGCAACCCAGGTCCATTCAGCCCAGCCCTGACTCATCAGACTCATCAGACTTCTGGAGCCACAGCCCTTCTCCAGCTCCTGTCATCCAAAAGCCAGACATGCAATACACAAACCTAGCAGAGGCACACTGGATGGTTAGGCAAGAAAATACCTACTTTCTAAAAGTGGTATTTTCAAACACAGAATGTAAAAATCACCCTCACTAAAAGATGCATTCTGAGTTCAGGCATACTAAACTTTATTTTCCTATCTTCTTCCCAGGGTCAGTTATGTTTATAAGATATTGTAAACAAACTCCCCATTCTGGCCCATGGGAACAGATCGCTGTACAATAGTGAAAAACAAAATTGGCAGTATTTCACTATCAGGAACTGCCACACACATCAGGGGATGTCCTACCTCTCACATATAATGCACCCTGCCTACAGGGGTACATTGGGCCTACTTTAGGGGTGACTAATATGTAAAAAAGGGAAGGTTTAGGGACTGGCAAGTGTGAGCACTTGCCAAGTCGACATGGCAGTCCCAGATTGCACACAGGCTCTGTAATGACAGGTCACATTTTACAAGCTGCTTCTGTGGGTGGCACAACCAGTGCTGCAAGCCCACCAGCAGCATTTGATTTACAGGCCCTGGGCATACCAGTGCACTGTACTAGGGTCTGACAAGTAAATCAAATAGGCCAATCATAGAATCACTAATCCATAACAATACTTCACAAAGACTGCACTTGCACTTTGGCACTGAACAGCAGTGGCAAAGTGCCAAAGACCTTTAAAACACAGGAGGCAACAGCACAAAAATGGAAGGGAGACCCACGCCAATGGTGCCAAGTCTAACAATTGGCATACAAATCCCATTGTAAGAATTTAAACAGATTTAATGAGCATTAACAACAGGTGAATTTCAATCTGAAAGGAGCTATCTTCCTCAGCCGAGGGAGATTTTATCCTAAGGAAGTGAGTTTTACAGGAAGTCAATTATCTCTTATACAAACCCTATTGAGGAAAGTTCAGTAAATCACTGAATAACCAGTTCCAGTTCATGGACAAGATTGTCTGCCCCTGTCCGTACTGCAGCGTAAATGCCACAGCTGTTTGTTGTAAACCTTCCAGTGGAAAGATTCAACTGTGCAAGCATACCAGCCGGCAGCAAACGCAGTATTTTGTCACAGTTCGCATTGTTTCTGGAAGTCCAGAATTTAGGCAATTGTACTCCATCAGTTTCTGGTTTACACCCCTTGACTCATCCTTTGTCAGTTCTTTCCCAAGCATGTGCTCAAGAAAGTAACAATTTTGTTGCAGGTCCAGTCATGTAAGCCATAAACAAGAAAATAATTATTGAGTCTTAGAGCACAAGTAGAAACTTTACGAAAGGATCCTATAGGCTTCAGACTATTCAGTTCATACTAGAAAAGAAAAGCCAGTTTTTAGGACTTCGTGAAACACAGCTTGTACATGATGGATTTGTGCTAAAATATGAATCTCACATTATTGAATACAATGTAATAGTTCTTCAATTAGGCAGATTAATGATTTGCAATTACATAATGTAAGTATAAGATACCCCATAAAAGTATTGTAACACCTCATTATTATTTCACAGATAATTTGCAAGTCTCTGCACATTATAGGTTAGTACATCATTCGAGATTTGAAAGGCACATTTAAAGTAAACTTTTACATAGCACAAATTATTATAATGTCTATTTTTCTCATCAATGTCAGTGCTAACATTACACATTCTAATGTTAATGACCATTTACCTAACACATAAGAGGACTTTATTCTTATATACATTTCTATATTATTGTTTGTTTACTAAATTAATCTATGTATAAAGAAAACATATAAATATAATATAAATTGTTAACCTTCACATCAACTTATTGACTGTTAACTGTTTAGTGTTATCAGAAAATACGTCTAACATTCTGCAGGCTTTTACGATGCAGTATCTAAATCAAACTTCATTTGTGCATTTTCCTAAACTTGATAACCTAACATACATTTGTCATTATTGTAAACAAATGTCACAAATAACTTTTCCAGGCTGAATTTATAGAGACAGACAAAAGATAACATATATGATCTATCATTCCCCCCTTTGATGCGAATCGAGCCATCACACTCTTATCTTTTTTTTTCCTTTTTTTTGTGTGTTAATATTTTGGTGGGTATCAAAAAGAAACAGCATGCTGTAGGTGCACAACATAATACAAAATGGATGTTATAGCATGATGGATACATCCATACAGCAATGTCGGGGAAGGTATGGTGGGGAGTTGGGTGGCAGGTGAGGAGTGGGTGAGGGGAGGGGGAGCACATCAATGTAGAGAAATATATCATCAACATGAATATTGCAATAACTCGAACAACTTAATATGCAGTGGGCATCATAAACGGTGCCTCGGTCATTCCCCTGTTGGTAGCTATGCGAAGGCCGCAAGTGGCGGCTGCTCTGGGCGGGAGAAGAGTTCACGAGTCACGAGTTAGCAAGGACCTCTAAGCTGAGAGGAAGATGAGAGAGGGAGGGGGAATGGAGAGGGGAAAGAAGGTAGGTGGGAAGACACACACTTATCTTTATCTGATGTCACATTTATAAGGCAAATGTCTTAATCAGTTTTAGACTAGTTTGTTCTAAGGCCCTTAATTCATCATAGTATCCACATTGTTTATCTTCTAGTTCAATTTCTGCTTTCTTTCTTTTTATTCCCCTAGTTTCTTTCACAAATTTTCTTCATTTGCAATATCTGAAAATCATTATTATTATTGGTACGCCAACAGAAGTAGTTAGCATGGGTGTTAATATTTCCCCACTAAACTACCTCCCAATGTCGCAAACCATTTTTCCACAAAGGTAAGTCCTCTGCCAATAGATTCCCTTGCACCATCAGCTTTAAATTCAGTCAAATCTTTTCCCAGATTAGTAAATTTGCTGATATATCCCCGCAAATCTTTACTTTTGTCAGGGATATAAGGACAGCACTGATGGAATTTAAGCATGCGACAGACTCCGCCTTTGCGAGTCGGATGTTTAATGCAAGTCTGTTTTGTAATACCTTCGATCTGATAGCAACCATTTCAGTATCTATGGAAAGGAAACTTTCTGCTGTATCAGTTGATTAGCGATCAACTGCAGTAGAGAGTTTTTGAATTTTTTGAGAATTTAGAATCACCCCAACCAATGGTATTATTGCTATTATTATTTCTGTGTCTTTCTCTGTTCCTTATTCACTCCTAAGAGAGAGTGACCGATGATGAGAAGTGGGTAAACTGGCAATTGCCTGCCAGGAACCCCCTCGGGTGCTGCTACCGTGAGGCACTCTCTCTTTGTTTACACTTTATTTAACTTGTTTCACTATTGGGAGTGAGATTAGACCTGGGTTAAATCTTTTAAGTAAACACACCACGACCTGATAGACTAGTGTTAAGTAACGCATCTGGGGCAGGAGTACGATTGATTGTGCAACTCTGCCATTGGCCGTACGACAAATTGGTGTGAGGTGGAGGAGGCCTTGATTGCTGAATATCTCAATAGGCATACCTTTCATTCAAGTTGCCAATCCAGAGCCATAGCAGAGTGTGTATCACCCTTTTTAATTGCATCCTCCCAGTGTGCTCAAGGCGGAATTTTTTATTGTGTTTCAGCCTTTTTCTTTATTTATCGACGTCTATCCTCAACTGACTTTATAAAATCCTTTTCTATATTATGTAAAGAGCAAGTTAGATTATGTCTATGAGCATATATTGTATCTTTGCTTTATGTAGGTTGGAATAATCCACCTATTATTGCAACAGTTCGTGTATCTGGTACAATATATATATTTTGCTTAATAAGTATTTCTGAGAAGATCAAATCATAAGTTGAGTTATAGCATTGAAATAGCCCTTTGCAATAGAATAAACTGATTAGTACACTACATGAAATGCCATCAGGAAGAGGTAAGTGATGGTAGATCACTTCCTCTGATACCAAGGGAGGTAGTTGCATGCACATATAACAATCTCTAGCATCCATAGTTTCTACGTATTCATATAATAATTTAGTGAAGACATTTAGAGAAAAATCATTAATAGATTGATCGTTCTGTAAATTCTTATCGGCTAGGTCATTGGTTACAATGTCATCATTCTTTTCTTCTAACGGTTCAGTAGCTGGGGTAGGGTTAATGTTATGCTTTATATAGACATGATGAGGAAGGTTTAGAATAATAAGCAACACTGCAAGAGTGATAGAAAAAGCAGCTAAAAAGCAAGCACACATGCATTTAGGTTTTAACGATACCGCGTTTGGATCTCTCAGCTCTCTAGAAAGGGAACTGTTGGACTTGGCCCTTCTGGCAGGTTCACCCCTAAACTTTTTGCTTTAAATGGTGAATTGGTGATGGTGATTTTTGGTTTCTGCGCACTTTCACTGTGTCCCAGTGGAAAGTGCGTGCACACTTTGAGTGCATGTGGTGAGATAGGCCTGCCCTCCCATAGGAATGCATGGGGAATGTATGTGTCCCTGGTAGTTCCTGATGCGTGAGGTGTGCATGCTCGAATTTGGTATGTGCGAACTCGTGAGAGTGAATGCTTTGCAATGATGTATGTGGCATGATTGTGTGTTGTGTACAAATGCCACTTCTAGGAGTTGGCATATTAGTGTAAAATATGCCTGGCGTGTGATTGGCTGGAGCTGGCTGGGGAGCCTGGCTCCAGGAAGGCTGGATGGGTCTGCCCGGTGGTGAGTGGGAGATTAGCATGCTGATGGCTGGGGAGGTGTACCTTTGTCCTGAATGAGGCTGGGTTTTCCCCAGACAAAGCTGGCTCCGCCCCCCTGTGGTGCGTCTAACGACCCTAGCCCTGCCAGTGAATAGAGTGAAGTGATGAGCACATCAAGGGTGCTCACCAACCAGCTGCGACTGGTTTCTCCCCTCACCCTGTGCCAGAACAAAGGAATGTGGTGTAAAAAAATGGGGCTGTGTCCCCACAGAAGTTGTTCTTTTTCTGATCCTACTTGAGGGGGGCTGCTGCTGCTGCTGGCGCCAGGAGGAACCGCCACTTGGGACTGCCTTCCTGCTGGAGGGCCAAGTGAGCTGGCCCCTGGCCCAGCCTTGCCCCCCCCCACCTTGCTCTGCTGAAGGACATTTGTCCTGGACTTGTTGTTTGCCTTCTAAGAGCTTGGAAGCGCTTTATTTGCTGGTATAGCGCTTGGGAGCGCTGTATTCCTCTCGAAGCGCCCGGTAGCGCTTGATCTGTCCTCTAAGCGCCTGGGAGCGCTTTTATGTCCTTTAGCGCTGGGAGCGCTTTGTTTTCATTTGGGCCTTTGCTGAAACCCTAGACCAGGGGGAGCTTATGGCCTGCTAGCACTCGGAGCGCTTTTCTCACCTTGGGCCGGTGCCCACCCGGCAGTTCTCACCCCCAGCTTCTTTCCCCGGGATTTGCCTCAGCAGCGCGACCAGAGCCGAGGAGGGAGGCTCGTCAGGGAGGCCGCGCTGCTATTGGTTGCCGAGTCAGCCCATGCCCAGAGAGAGAGAGGGGCAGGAAGTCTCTCTCCCAACACAGCCCGGAGCCGAGAAAGAAAACCTACAAGCCGGTGAGTGGGGGGCCCGGTGTCAAGAGGCAATGAGGAGGGCGACGGGGCACTTTGCCGGTGCCCGCCCCTCCAGGCCCCTAAGCGTACACCGGAGTATGCTCTGTACGCAAGAAGCGTACCACAGCGCACCGGGTCCCCACGCAGAGTACGCTACAGGCGTACTAAGGCCAGCATACAAGTTTTGTTAAGGGTGTGCTGGAGGCGGGCAGCAGCGCCTCACTAAGAGGGGTACGCCTCGAGCCGTGTGCACACCCTGCTGGCATTGGTGAACGTTCTTGGGCCCATCCGCCTGCAGGTACGAGCCGCACAGGCTTAGTACGACTCGTACCCCTTCCCTTGTCTGGACCGGCTGTGGTGTACGCATCTCACGCCAGATGCGTGAGATTTGGTAGGGTCCATTGCCGGTAATCGTACGGAGCGCACAGGAGCGTTCCAGAGGGCCCAGACTTCGAAAACACAGTACCTGGGCCCTAAAGATAGTGCCTAAACATCAGAGAAGGGGTCATTGCCTTTTTGAGTCCCCAGGAGGGGGACTCCAGCAAAGAGGCTCACAGTTGTTTTCAGAGCCCTGAGAGGCTCCCCCAACGTGAGGTCATTGTTGTTTTAGAGCCCAGAGAGGCTCAAGGGGGCATTTTTATTTACTGAGAGCCCACGAAGGGCTCAGGCACCACAAATATCTTTGAGAGGCTCAGGGGCCATTTAATTGTTTCACGAGCCCAGAGAGGCTCAAAAGCGCCACAGTTGTTCAGGAGCCCTGAGAGGCTCAAGGGGCACTTTTGTTTGTTTAGAGCCTGCAAGGCTCCCCCCATCGTGTTGGCCCCATCATTGTTCTTTCAGCTGCCCAGCACTTCGTGGGCAGCTGCCCCGTTTAGGCCCCCTGACTTTGGACACAGGGCGTCCTAGCCCCAACAAGGCCAGTTGGCCTAGGGACAGTCACAGGTGGTGACTTAAGTGAGTTTGGTGCAATTGTTCATTGCCTGCAACTCTGAATGTGTTTTAATGCGTCATGTGCCATGTTCTTACACCCCTACAGGTATTGTGATATTTAGGTGGTTGTTTTTCTCCTAGTGCAGGTGGTACTAGTGAGATCCTGGTTACCAGTAGTTACTGGTTGTGTGCTCTATTTTTATATTGTGTGCTATATTCTATGTACTAAGTGCTATTTCTAAAAGTGCTGAGTTCTAAAAGTTCTGATTCCTGACAGTGGTCCAGGTGGCCCTGTCTTGTACATATCCCCTGTAAATTCTGCCCGTGCCTGTTGGCACATTGTAAAGTGTGTGTTTTTATCTAATGTGTTTTGGTGTAATACAAAGGCTATTTTTATATAACCTTGTGTGGAGTTTCCTTTGTGGTGGGCCTTGGGAGTTGATGCTGGGGTGCGTGCGCAAATACTTAACTCACATCGCCTCCATGTTTAGCCTTGCTGCTCGCGCCACGTTACCTAGAGGTTGAGCAGGGGTTATCTTGGCGTGTAACTCCCTTGACCTGACTTAGGAGTGGTGGTCTCTGACTGACTTTGGCGCAAGCCCTGGCCAGCCAGGGATCCCATTTCTAACATTGGCGGCAAGCGGTGAGGATGAGGATTTGTGTTTGCGTTGTACCACAGTGGGAACTGGCCGCACTCCAAAACTCTGCATTTTAGATGACCACATTTTATGTATCATTGTGCAATTGTGTCCAGTACATTTGTCCCCCACCCTGCGCCCAGAGTCGGTACCTGTGTCACGTGTGGTCAGGTTGAGGAATCAGGGGTGGTAGAAACTGCCTTACCAGTCCGAGGGGAGGGTTGTGTGTGGATGAATGGTGTGTGGCACTAGACAAGTGAGTGTGAGTTCTCTAGGGTAGAGAGCTTGCTGAATCATTTGTGAATTGTGTACTCCTGTTAAGCTCAGACCCCTAGGTTCCCTGTGTAATCTTGTCTCTAGAACGTCCTGCCAAGATGGAGCTTGTTTTTGATCTCAGTGATCTAGTTTGGTACAATACGCAGGAGTTGGAAGGGTTCTGTAGAGAGAGAGACATAGGGGTGGATGGGTCAGATACTAAGTACGAACTTAGGAACTACCTGGTCCAATGGTGTAAGGAACAAAGGGATCTTGAGCGCAGTGAGGAAAGGGCCCGGGCCTCACACCAGGAGGGTGGTGGGTCTGTGGGGAGCCCTGAAGATTTAGAAGAGGAGGGAGAAGATGTCAGTACCTGGACGCCAGTAGAGAGTAGAGACCCCATAGATAGGGAGTCCCTTGCTGGGTCCAGCGCAGGAGGCAGCGCCTCATCCCTTTCCCTGTCCCCAGAGGAGCTGGAAGATAGGAGGAGAGAAAGGGAGCACCAGCTGGCTTTAGAGAAGCTCAGGTTAGAGCATTCCCAGGCTATGGCACAGCTGGGCATCAGAAAGCAACAGCTAGAGACTCAGAGGGTCTTAGCGCAGGAAAGGATAGAGGAGGCTGAGAGGGCCTTCACCAGAGAGAAATTACCTCTGGAGGGTAGACTATCCCCTGCGCGCAGTTTTAATTGTCTGGATTCCCCAGGGAGGGTTGAGTCCATTGGTGGCAGCTATATAGAGCCCAGTGCGAGCAGTCCCATTCCCCAAAGTATGGTACCTGTTTCCCCAGAGGAGGAGTTAAGGGTGAAGTTCAGGGACAGTAAGAAACTGTCTCACCAGTCTTGGGAGGAGTTTGAGGAGGAATGTTGTGGAGCACTGTGGGCTTGGGTACAGGTTCGCACGGACGATGATTTTGACGAATTGTTTGGAATGATTCTCAAAGAGCAGGTGCTCAGTTGTTGTTCACCAGGGTTGCGCCAACACCTGTTGGGGTGTGGATTGTCTGAAGCGTATGAGCTTGCAAAGGAAGCAGACAGATTGGAAAGTGCTAGAGGTTCTCTAGAGTCATTAGGGAGTGACTCCAAAAGTAGTGGTTCAGGTATCTTCCAGCCCAGCGTGGTGGAAGAGGCTCAGTGTAGCCCAGCTAGGTCCCAGGATAGCGAGGAGGGTGTAGGGGCTCACTGCCTGGCTCAGTGGAGCAGGAGTGAGGGGGAGACCGAGGTTCCCCAGACGCCCGAAGCCCTGCCTCAGGACTTGGATGGTTTCTGTAGGGAACACCAGGTTGGGGACCTAGGCTGTCCTGTTAGTCCAGTTGAGGAGGATCTCCTAGTGAGTAGAGGACCTGGAGCGTCTGTAACCAGAGCTCCTGAGGTTCTAGAGTCTGGCAGTACCGCTCCGGTAGGGAGGGTACAGGAGTCCAGCGTGAGGAGTGATTGGGGGATGAGTTTCCCAGTGGATGCACCAGTGGACCAGGGACTAGCCAGTGGGGCTAGATCTTCTTGGGGGACCCGGGTGGCGCCACTTCTGGTCTGGGGGATCGTCACGCACTGTCAGGTGGACAGGGGACGGGAGATCTGCGCCTGACAGACAGTCACACAACATATGTGTCATTTGTTAGCCTCAGGGGGATGGTGTGTGAGTCCCCAGAAGTCCTGGAGTGCCAGGCAATTGTTCCACCAAAGGTTTTAGACCAGAGGTTGGGAGGCCAGGTTCAGGATCAGCCTGACCTGAAGGGTAGGACGACTGTAACCAGTGTCCTGACCGGTTCTTCTTCCAGAGGAACTTCTCCAGTTGGGAGAGGGCAGACCTCTGGAAGGGGGTGCAGAGGGTGGGAGAGCCCACCTCTGACCCCGGTGCAACCTAAGGGGTTAAACCCTGGGTTGGAGTGGCGTTGTAAGGCTACCCCTCGCAGGAGGAGGAGGAACCCTAGAAGAAGAGGTAGGGGGAGGAGAGCCTTTCCTGAGACTCCTGGTCCGCCTGAGGTTGTAGACCCTAGGCTGGAGAACCAGTGGCAGTCTAGTCCTGTCTTGCACACAGGGAGAGTGGAGAATGGCTTCTATGTGCCAGGGGTTACTACCCCCCACTCTGTGAATAGGCAAGGACCGGTGGCACCTGGGTGGCCCAGGGCCTGGTCCTGGCCGCGGACAGTTCGGGAGTACCAGTGGGGTAGCCCAGTTGGTCCAGACAGTGGTTTTAAAAGGAATCCCATGGGTTCACCGTGGCGTAGAACAGGAGGGTGTCCCTGCAGTTGCGGGCCCGCGTCCGTGTTCTATCGCCCCAAGCAGGGAAGTCCATCACGGTGGTGATTGGTCTACCCTGCATTTTGGCTGGAAGGGGGTTGTGTTGGAGTTGGCCCTTCTGGCAGGTTCACCCCTAAACTTTTTGCTTTAAATGGTGAATTGGTGATGGTGATTGTTGGTTTCTGCGCACTTTCACTGTGTCCCAGTGGAAAGTGCGTGCGCACTCTGAGTGCGTGGAGTGAGGTTGGCCTGCCCTCCCATAGGAATGCATGAGGAATGTCTGTGTCCCTGGTAGTTCCTGATGCGTGAGGTGTGCATGCTCGAATTTGGTATGTGCGAACTCGTGAGAGTGAATGCTTCGCAATGATGTATGTGGCATGATTGTGTCTTGTGTACAAATGCCACTTCTAGGAGTTGGCATATTAGTGTAAAATATGCCTGGCGTGTGATTGGCTGGAGCTGGCTGGGGAGCCTGGCTCCAGGAAGGCTGGATGGGTCTGCCCGGTGGTGAGTGGGAGATTAGCATGCTGATGGCTGGGGAGGAGTGTACCTGGGTCCTGAATGAGGCTGGGTTTTCCCCAGACAATGCTGGCTCCGCCCCCCTGTGGTGTGTCTAATGACCCTAGCCCTGCCAGTGAATAGAGTGAAGTGATGAGCACATCAAGGGTGCTCACCAACCCGCTGCAACTGGTTTCTCCCCTCACCCTGTGCCAGAACAAAGGAATGTGGTGTATAAAAATGGGGCTGTGTCCCCACAGAAGTTGTCCTTTTCCTGATCCTACATGAGGGGGGCTGCTGCTGCTGCTGGCGCCAGGAGGAACCGCCACTTGGGACTGCCTTCCTGCTGGAGGGCCCAGTGAGCTGGCCCCTGGCCCAGCCTTGCCCCCCCCCACCTTGCTCTGCTGACGGACATTTGTCCTGGACTTGTTGTTTGCCTTCTAAGAGCTTGGAAGCGCTTTATTTGCTGGTATAGCGCTTGGGAGTGCTGTATTCCTCTCGAAGCGCCCAGTAGCACTTCATCTGTCCTCTAAGCGCCTGGGAGCGCTTTTATGTCCTTTAGCGCTGGGAGCGCTTTGTTTTCATTTGGGCCTTGCTGAAACCCTAGACCAGGGGGAGCTTTATGGCCTGCTAGCGCTCGGAGCGCTTTTCTCACCTCGGGCCGGTGCCCACCCGGCAGTTCTCACCCCCTGCTTCTTTCCCCGGGATTTGCCTCAGCAGCGCGACCAGAGCCGAGGAGGGAGGCTCGTCAGGGAGGCCGCGCTGCTATTGGCTGCCGAGTCAGCCCATGCCCAGAGAGAGAGAGGGGAAGGAAGTCTCTCTCCCAACACATCCCGGAGCCGAGAAGAAAGCCTACAAGCCGGTGAGTGGGGGGCCCGGTGTCAAGAGGCAACGAGGAGGGCGTCGGGGCACTTTGCCGGTGCCCGCCCCTCCAGGTCCCCAAGCATACACCGGAGTATGCTCTGTACGCAAGAAGCGTACCACAGCGCACCGGGTCCCCACGCAGAGTACGCTACAGGCGTACTAAGGCCAGCATACAAGTTTTGTTAAGGGTGCGCTGGAGGCGGGCAGCAGCGCCTCACTAAGAAGGGTACGCCTCGAGCCGTGTGCACACCCTGCTGGCATTGGTGAACGTTCTTGGGCCCATCCGCCTGAAGGTACGAGCCGCACAGGCTGCGGTGTACGCATCTCACGCCAGATGCGTGAGATTTGGTAGGGTCCATTGCCAGTAATCGTACAGAGCACACAGGAGCGTTCCAGAGGGCCCAGACTTTGACAACACAGTACCTGGGCCCTAAAGATAGTGCCTAAACATCAGAGAAGGGGTCATTGCCTTTTTGAGTCCCCAGGAGGGGGACTCCAGCAAAGAGGCTCACAGTTGTTTTCAGAGCCCTGAGAGGCTCCCCCAACGTGAGGTCATTGTTGTTTTAGAGCCCAGAGAGGCTCAAGGGGGCATTTTTATTTACTGAGAGCCCACGAAGGGCTCAGGCACCACAAATATCTTTGAGAGCCCGGAGAGGCTCAGGGGCCATTTAATTGTTTCACGAGCCCAGAGAGGCTCAAAAGCGCCACAGTTGTTCAGGAGCCCTGAGAGGCTGAAGGGGCATTTTTGTTTGTTTAGAGCCTGCAAGGCTCCCCCCATCGTGTTGGCCCCATCATTGTTCTTTCAGCTGCCCAACACTTCGTGGGCAGCTGCCACGGTTAGGCCCCCTGACTTTGGACACAGGGCGTCCTAGCCCCAACAAGGCCATTTGACCTAGGGACAGTCACAGGTGGTGACTTAAGTGAGTTTGGCGCAATTGTTCATTCCCTGCACCTCTGAATGTGTTTTAATGAGTCATGTGCCATGTTCTTATACCCCTACAGGTATTGTGATACTTAGCTGGTTGTTTTTCTCCTAGTGCAGGTGGTACTAGTGAGATCCTGGTTACCAGTAGTTACTGGTTGTGTGCTCTATTTTTATATTGTGTGCTATATTCTATGTACTAAGTGCTATTTCTAAAAGTGCTGAGTTCTAAAATTTCTGATTCCTGACAGTGGTCCAGGTGGCCCTGTCTTGTACATATCCCCTGTAAATTCTGCCAGTGCCTGTTGGCACATTGTAAAGTGTGTGTTTTTATCTAATGTGTTTTGGTGTAATACAAAGGCTATTTTTATATAACCTTGTGTGGAGTTTCCTTTGTGGTGGGCCTTGGGAGTTGTTGCTGGGGTGCGTGCGCAAATACTTAACTCACATCGCCTCCAAGTTTAGCCCTGCTGCTGGCGCCACGTTACCTAGAGGGTGAGCAGGGGTTATCTTGGCGTGTAACTCCCTTGCCCTGACTTAGGAGTGGTAGTCTCTGACTGACTTTGGCGCAAGCCCTGGCCAGCCAGGGATCCCATTTCTAACAGGAACTCATATTTTCTGTTGAATTTTGAAAATGCCTTATAATGTAGGATCTTGCAACAAGTATTTCTTTATACTTCCTGGAACAAGATTTTTCTTTCTTCCTGTTTTTTTATTATACTTTTGCGCTGTTACTGTTTTTGCATATTTCGGTGTATATTTGTTTCTTCAGTTACTCATAGGCCATTTCCTTTTGCTTTTGTGCTTTGCAAAATGTCCCTTTTCACAACAGTTTTTTTGTGATTTCAAATCCTTGAATCAAAAAGCTTGAAGTGCTTTCTCCTAGTCATTTGTTGCTGCTAAATAAGTCCACTCTGGTGCAGCACATCTCCGGCTTGGTACTTTGGCTCTTTTCGATTTTCTCACTGTAACCTCATCATCGTCTGTGTCACTTTGTTCAGATTGATTTGAGACTTTTATCACAGTTGTGAGTACTTTGCCTTCTGCCAAGACTTGCCGTAATCTGCTCGTTCTTCTAGGCCGACAGTCTTCTCTTATCACTAGTTTTTCGCTTGCACTGTTCACAACAGCTAAGTCAGGCATTTAGGACTCCTGAGAAAATCCTAACTTTAAGACTTTCGGTATTCACAGAAGGCAGTTAGGAGTCCTAACTTTACTTCTCCTAAACTGAGAAAAATCCTAACTTTAAGATTTTTGGTATTCACAGAAGGCATTTAGGAGTCCTAAAGTTAGGAGTCCTAACTTTACTACTCCTAAACTGAGAAAAATCCTAACTTTAAGACTTTTGGTATTCACAGAAGGCATTTAGGAGTCCTAAAGTTAGGACTCCAAACTTCTGTGAATACCGAAATGAGTAAGGGCCTTCTGTGAATACCAAAATGAATAAGTGCCTTCTGTGAATACTAAAATGGTAGTAAGTTTTGGATTTTGTCTTAAGTTAGTTCTGTGAATCGGGACCTTGGTGTTGATGATTTTAAGAAGTATCCCAGACTGAAGAACTGGACTGTCCCCACATGAACTCATAATGGGGAGTGCTATGAGACAGCCTGCAGTCCATGCCAATCAGCTAGTGAATATAACTGATGATTTAGTACTTGATTACTGTAAAGGATTGGCTAATGTGGTCTGTTCTGTGTCTCACCATGTTGGGGAAGCTGATAATTCACTACAACAGCAGCAGTCTGTGAATCGGGCCCCAAGGGAAAAGCATATGGCCATTTCAGAGATGTGAATGCACACACCTTTGCCAAACGGGACTTTAGTGTTCCATTCACTTGTTAGACCACACCAGATGTCTCTGGTCGATATGCACAGTGTAACTTCTGCTCAATTTATAGAGCTGCATAAAGCATTCTTATTACCTCAATATTAAAGTGTGTCCCTCTATCTGATTCCCAAGAGGTTGGAAATCCTACAGCTACAGTTAATCTGTCATTATGCGTGGGTGGATAACTTCCACCCAACGAGAAAACAGACGCACAATCACTAGAATGTATTTTAGTCCATTGCAAGGGGGCATCTAGATAAAATTGAGCTGTAAATAAATGGTCCTCCAGATCTCCCTATATGGCTCATTGTGACTAGCATTTTCTTTCCCACATTTTGTTATTGACATATTACACACTTCTGGCACAACACCTCTGCAACAGCTCGAAATCAGGAGTTAAACCATGTCTGTCTGAAAAGACGCATCATAGTATCTGTCCCAACATATGCAGGTCCATGGTAGTTTCTTGCCATTGATGACAACAATCTATCAGGTAAGACTAGTTTCCCATCTGTGTACACATACACCTCATCCTCTTGTCTTTGAGTTCAACCTGCTTTCATCCACCCCTGTCTTTCGGGTTTTAAAACTTCATCCTGTAATGCTTTTATCTTGTCCCATGTTTCCACAACTGAAAACATCAGCCTGCATTATGCGACATCAGGCTGTTCTTTTCATGGATCCCACTGAAGATGTAAGAATTGAGGGCACAATAGCGCACCGTCCTTTCCGCATAGCGGTTACTGACCGTCACATAATAATTTCCTTGTTGGTGGGCTGGACACTTTTACCACTGCAATTTGGGCTGGAAATTGTAATGACGGCAGAAAGTTTTCCACGCACTCTCTGTTTCGGATAGATGAACCCGAAGAGGTCATGAACCCATGCTGAGACTACAACTGCCCAAATTAATGGACAACTTCAAATCCATATTGGAAATCCATGAAGATGGTAACTCTCAATTGTTCAGTAATGCTACAATCCCAGTTTAATGCAATCAGCTTGGCTACCTGAGCTTAATACACTTCTTAAAACTATGATGCTTCCTCCACTCCCACAACCATAATATGGTATATGCATCATTCAAGTTCCTGCCAGCATCTCTCAAACATGATCCCTCCACAAACCATACATGATCTGATTCAGGCAATGGAACATCCATGATATCCAGATGAGGTTTTGTACACAGCTCAGCCACATCCAAACAATCATGATCTGCTTTATCAACCACTACTTCATTTCCTTTTAAGGGCATCAAGTTAGCTGGTTTAGACTTGTGTATCTTACCAATGATACATTCTCAGCACCCAATATCACTTGCTCATACTTTGTTAACAGGCTACTTGTGAGATGTTGCATTCGAGTAGGAGTAAGCAAAATCTCAACAGAGTGTGGTACATGCACTTTCAGGGGGTGACCCATCACAATGCTCTCAAATGCTTCAAACTCACGCATGTGGCAGCAACTGCCTTTAAACATCCAGGCAATGCTGCAGCTACAGGATATAATGTAGCTGAGAAGTATGCAACAGGTCTGTATGCAGTTCCATGCAGCTGCGTTGGAGCTGACAATGCACAGTCTTCACGCTCACTGCAGAATAGAAAGAAGCTTTTGTTAAAGTTGGGCATTCCCAATGCTGGAGCGCGACACAGAGTCTCTCACAGTTTGTTAAAAGAGCGTAAGCATTCATCACTCCATGGAACTGGATCTGGCACATCCTTGTGCATAAGCCTTTGCAGTCAGTGAAAAATTTGTAATCCATTGTCGGCAATTGCCAACCATTTCCAGAAACATGCTAACCTCTTTTTGAGTTCTTGCCGGGTTCATCTACAGAATGGCAGTAATCCGATCTTGTGGCACCTTTCTGACTCCCTTCTCAATGTGATGTCCTAGGTAAAGGACCTCCCTCCTGCAAAACTGTATCTTTGCTGGTGATACATTATGCCCACTCACTGCCAGATGAATCACTAATGCAATAGTGTCACATTTGCAAGCCTCCTGAGTACCTGACACTACCAATAAGTCATCAATGTACTGTCCCAGAACATAGTGGTTTGGCATTACCAATGACTACAAATTATTTTTAAATATTTGATTGAAAATGGAAGGACTCTTTGAATACCCTTGTGGATCTCTGCACCATGCCAAGAAATGGTTTCTGAACCGGAAAGCAAATACGAATTTGCTATCCAGTGCAAAGGGATATAAATGAAGGCTAGACACAAATAAATGACAGAAAACCACTCAGCTTCACAAGTAATCTGATATAATATCACGGCTGGATTTGGCACGATTGGACAACATAGTATCATAGTTTGGTTTCTGAATTCCCATAATAGGTGAATTACATGGGCTTCCCATGATTTCCCTCAAAATTCCCTGTTCAATCAATGACTCAATCAAAGGTGTTATAGCTACGATAGTCTCTCCATTTTGTTTCAAAGTGATACCTATTGAAGCTACTCCTTTGATCAGCCCAATATCATTTCCTGTGAAATCCAAAACCTCTGGGAAAATTGTGTCTCTCAATTCTAGGGGCAAATCAAAACCCCTGTCTTTTTTTTTTTACATTTTGAATACAATATCATCATCTGTATGGAATTCAATTCCTTTCGGAGTACAAACGATAGAGCAATTCAATTTGCACAATAGGTCCCGACCTAAAAGATTCACTGGTATGGAATAAAATTTGTGCAGATCTTCCAATTGGTCCAATTTATACTGTAACAGGTTCAGTCACAGGTGTTGACATTAATCAGTTAGAAACTCCTACAACTTGGATTATTTCTTCCAAGAGGGATAGGTTTGGAACTTCGCTGTTCTCACAGTGGAACGGGTAGCACCAGTATCGACAAGAAACAAAATAGGTGTTCCATTTACCTTGCCATTACCATAAGGACCACTCTGGTCTACCTCTAAGATTGCGCCAAGCACTCATTCTTCCTGCCCCCACAGGCTCCGTCATTAGAACAAATCAGAATAACTGTCATCAATCTCTGTTAGTTACTGTAGAGTTAAGTTTGAATTTGCATCAATTTCATCATATGTATGAAATCCCATGTTCACATTGTCCTTCTACACTTTGCCCTTCAAATGAGACATAGGGGCTTGTGGCATAGCCACATTTAAAATCTTCTGCTTGTGAGTCTGCTGATTCTGCATCATATCACCTGCTGGGGCCTGTGTAATTTTACCTTGTATTACTGGCCCATTCATCTGAGTCAGTGGATTGGACCTACACTCGGGCTTCCGATGCCCAAACTTGCCGCAAATATGACATGGTTGAGTTTTTTTCAACATTTCTATTGAAACCCCTCTTCTTCTGCCTTGGGCTGTCACATTTTGTTGCTGTCCTCCTGCTACTCCTCGCATACCAGTGTTCATTTGGCCATTTCCCTGTACTATAACAGAACAATCAGTACCAACTCCCGCATAACATTTCTTTGCTGCCTTCGTCTGAGCCAACATTAATTTTCCCTTCAATCTCTTATGCTTAGAATCCACTTCATCTCCACAGTACTTTGCATTCTGAAGAATCTTGTCTATGGGTTTGCACTGCCAGCAAATCAAAGGCTGCTGTATGATTGTACTTATTTGGGGTCCTAATCCATACAAAAACCGATATGCAAAATGTCCCATATCTTTACCTGCCACATTATCCATTCCACTATATTGTTTAAATGCCTGCAGGAGTCTCTGGTAATATGCATGTACTGTCTCTTTCAATTCTTGTGTTGTCCTGTTTACCCATCTGTTTCCTTTGGAGAAATGTTGCCTTTTAAATAAGTAATGACCTGATTATATTTTCTTATTACTTCAGGTGTTGGTGCACCACATCTTGAATCTCTCGCAGGTTCTGTCTCTGGCCAATCTACTGCAATCTTACACTCAGTCCATAAATCACTTGAAACAACAATGTCAAACAGAGTACCTGAGTCTTTCAACACAACATTTGAAACCTTCACAAATCTCTCAACTTGTCTATACCATTCAACTGGTTTCTCCCTCAGCTTTGGGAAATCATTTGTAATGGACAATATGTCTGGTCTAGCCCAAGGAACATGAACATACCCCCCTCCCGGCACTTCTCTCATTGAAAATGTTTTTCTTTCAAAATTTTCAGTTTCCCCCTTGGGAACATTGGAATGGTTGCCTTTTTTGTTTCCTTCTTTTTAGCCCATCTGCCTTCCCATCTTTCTAACTCACCCCATTTCCTAAGTGTTGACTGTAATTCTTTATTCTGTAATCATTTTCCAGATGGGTGTAGACTCTCTAGATCCTTGTCACTAAAATCTAATTGATACGTTTTTGTAATGCCTTGGAATTTGTATGTACACCCCATATTTCTGTGCCACTTAAGCAAATTTTTCATGTGTAGTTCTAGCTCACCTGGTGAACAATAATTTGTTTTCAAAGTAATTAGCAATCCTTCATGGACTAATAGTTCCCAAAATCATTTCTTCCAATTCCACCTTAAGTTTAGCTATATCAAGTTTTTTTTTCATTTGAATTTCCTGTGTTTGGTATTCCCCTTTCTGCAGCACCCCTTCCAAAGGTGGAAGGACTAGTCATCAGGTTCGTGTGGGGTAGGGCCTACCATTTGGTTTTATACTCCCTCTTATGATCCACCACTAGCTCCCTCTGTTTGTGGAGTGACAAGAGTTTCAGAAATTTGAGTTCACCTTTATAATGTTTTAGCTGTCAGAACCTGTGGTTCTCTATTGTGATTTTCCATCATTCTTTCTGCAGTACTGGATAATTGGTTTGGTCTTTCTTGGTTAGGTGGTACAGTTGTCCGAATAGTCCTTTCACTAAAACCTGATTCATTCCCTTGTTGCGAGGTACCTTCGTTTGGAAATGTTAAATTGGATTTTATTTTACACTTATTCAACTCTTTTGCTCCTCCTAATCCAGTGGGAATGCTTAATGTATGTATTTGCTGTCCTCCCATGCCTATCTGATATAAAGGAACAGCTCCGACATGTGGTATTAGGTATAGGTGTATGGCGCCACCTGGCAGATTCACACTGCTAGTTTTAGATCTCTCTTATTAGTCATGCGGTGCTGCAGGGTATGGAGAACCACCAAACTCCACAAATAGAAGCCTAAGCTTCTCATGAAAACAGAATCAACTCCCCAGCACAAAACAAATCACAAAATGGTTTCCCTGTTATAACAACAACAAACAAATAATATGTCCCACAGTAGAATAGATGCGAAACGTCTCTTATTTCCTTTTCAGGATTTATTCATGTAGGCTCCCAAATCTTGTTCTCAACAGCCAACACGTGTTTTGTCGTGTTTGGGGTGTTGTCCCACTACTTTCTCAAGGCAGTATAGGTATAAACATACAAAATACCTATGTATTCATTGCATAATGTGAGCAAATATGAAAGAGCAATGTATATGACATCCAATATGATAACTAAGAAATTACACAAGGTAATCCACCAATAAATCAAAACCAGAATGTACACAGATGTTGCTCCCAGCGTGAGGCATGATTTCCTCATATCAAAGAGGTGGGCTATAACCAAAAATAAGATAGAGAGATAAATAACCCTTATAAAGAATATAACTAACCTTAGTGCAACCTTATCGCCCGACTGTGAGGTACACAAAAGTAAAAGTCCAAATATGCTAACATGGTCGAAATTTCGACTTAGCAGCGGTTTCCAGTATGGTCATAGAGCAATGTATAGAAAACACACATTGCCATTCCACTTCCACTAATTCTGAAAATCCACAACGATTTCTTGGAAAACTCGGCTTCAGCAGTTAGGGACTTCCCCTTGCTTGAATATTGATTTGTCCGAGAACTCATGGAGTTTTCAAAGAACTGAGACTCTTTCATGACGTTATGATGTCCAACTTTACGTCAAACTGGGCACCTTCAAGGTATAAATATGCCCACACTCGCCCTAGCAAACACACAGTGGTTTGGAGCAGTTTGACTATCTACTTGCCCGACGCATCTCGCTACAGCAAGTGCAGAAGGAAGCCGACCCTCCAGCAGACGCACTGAGAGAGACGCTGTCTTTTCTCCTGCCGAGAAATCCAGCTCCAGTTTTTCCAAGTTCCCCTTGCGGGGTGTTGGGAAATCGAGTCCTGAGACAGAGAGATTCTAAACCAAGGTACAGAGCTGATTATACCCTAAGACAAATCTTGGATAGATTCTTGGCAAGAGAATACTAAACTTATGCTACACCACACTTACTTCTTCCCTCGTACTAGACTTAGGTTAGATACATCGGGGTAGGCGTCTTTTAGAAGCACCAGTTGAGTACTTTTAGTCTTTATTTATTCATGTGTGTATTTTATGGCTTAGAAACCATACCATGCTTTTACAGTACTATTTTATAATACTCTTCTTGCTCTACGCATTATTCTTTACAGCCAGTATTACGATTGTAGCAGTTCATTTCTTCTGCATGAGAAAGAAGACTGTTCAATAAATACTTTTATTGAAAACGCCAGTCTCTCTATTTCTCTGCACCTCTGATGAAACAAAGCATGCACGATTGACTGAGTAAAATATCTATCTATTGTTTATACGACTCTGGAGATCAGTTTTATCTTGGGGAAACAAAGTTGTCATGTTTATGCGGCTGTCAGAAACTAATCCCTTCTTGTGAATTCAAGAAAGTTTCTAGTGACCTCTGAGCTAGCTGGCACTCACAATTAAGTCTAATATAGTCGATAGAGACTTAGTAGACATAAGTCCTACGTCAAATCTATAGGATATATTATTCCAATGCGCAGAGCCTATTGGGAATATAGGAACTACACTATACTAGGTGATGGCTTGATATCATTCATCTGTCTCTTTAAATTTTCAGGAATTCATACATTAAAGGTGCCATATTGAGGGAAGGCTAAAGGTCCATCTTTTTCAGTATATGTCATCCAATGTTCTTACCATGTACATGTATGATATCCTTTCTCTAAAGGCAAGTACAGTGCAGGTGTGCCTTCAGGTGCAACTGCTTCTCCTTCTCTAGTGAGTACAGGCACATCTCAGTGCATCAATGTTTTTAAACTCTTTAGAATTTTCATGTTTTTTGATCAAATTATTTACAGTCCTTTACAATTATTCCACTCATATTTTTGAAAGAAATACTCTTCCTTATCATTGTTCTAGCTTTTAATCACTGCATGGCTTTGTCCGACACATTCAACCAATCCCAGCATAGCTCTACACCAACCGTCCTATCACAGCGCTGCACTCTATGACGTCAGACCAGCTCCTCACAGCAACTGACCCTCCCTTTACAATACAGCTTTTTCAATTCCGATCTTAAACATTCTCCTAAACACAGATAAACTCTGGCCTGCTCCACTAAAAGAAAATATAGATCTCCATACAACCAAGAATTATTCATCCAACCTAAGCAAATCTCGACCAGTGCCACTTCACCTGAAAAATTCTCATGATTAATCTTTTTTGCACTTGAGTAAAACCCTAATGATTTTAGCCTTTCACACTCTCACAAAGTTCCCTTCTCTGGTGGTACTGCTGGTGACGTCTCAAGAGCAGCACCTTCGAACCAGCAGACAAACATACTCAGAAATGCCACACTGAGACCACCCTTAGATGTATATCCCGGGATCTTAGATCACTTCGGACCAGATAACAACTTCAATGCAACAACAACTCTATTCTACATCAACTAAAACATTCCTTTTACTAATCATTGTTAATAACACATATAAACACAATGGGCTAGATGTACGACCACTTTTTAAGGTCACAAACGGGAAATAGGCATGTTTGCGACCACAAAAAAGGGTGGTATGTACAAACGCTATTTTGTGAGTCAATGACTCACAAAATAGCGTTTGCAAGTCGCTATTAGGAAGGGGCATTCCTAATAGTGAGTCGCATTTGTATGTACCATTGTTTTGTAACCGCAATTGTGGTTGCAAAACACTCAAAGTTTACCACCTACTTCAGGTAGGTGGTAAGCCACTCGCAAACAGGAAGGGGCCCCCAGGGGACCCCTTCCCCTTTGTAAATGGATGCGCAAGTATTTAAGAGCACAGACCACTGCCTGCTCTTAAAGAATAAAACAGAAACTTTTAATTTTTCTTTTTTGAAATGCAGCCCATTTTCCTTTAAGGAAAATGGGCTGGATTAAAAAACTGCTTTATTTAAAAAGCAGTTGCAGGCATTGTGGTGTGTTGACCCCAGCAAGCCACCATCCCTGTGTGTCCTGGCCATTCCTAATGGGTCGCAAATGGTGACCTGCCTCATGGATATTGATGAGGCAGGTCATTCGCAACCCCATTAGGAATCGCAAATAGTGTCTGAGACACTGTTGTGCATTCCATTTTGCGAGTCGCACATTGCAAGTCGCAAAATGTTGCAATATGTGACTCGCAAAATGGAAAGGTAGTTCATCTGGCTCAATAATTTCACAACCCTATTAATACTCACACCACTTGTCTCGGCATCTTATCGTATTCAAAACTGGAACTTGGGATTTGGGCACATTTGTGGTAACCTCATTGCATATCCCCCTTATATCCCAGTTGTGTCAGACAGTAAACCATCCAACACGCTACCAGAAAAACTGTTATAGCGTAAACATGTTGGACCTTATAAATTATTTATATTGATCTTGTTACTATTAACCTCAAAATAACCTCAGCTACCATACATTTAGTACATCTTAAGTACTCCGATGGCTCATGTTCTGTGCTGAAAGGGACTAGGATACTTAGGGGATGAACAATTATCATATGAGAATCTGGAATAAGATAATTGTTAACATTCATTTATTACTGATGGAATGTTCCAGGTAATTCTACAGTTAGATCAGTTAATTTTAATTAATTGCCCACAACAAATAATGAAACCGAATCAGCAGAGTATTAGATCTCAAATTGTATTTTTATAAAATTTCAAATGATTAGCATGCAAATCTAATTTTAAGAATTTGAACAGATTTAATAAGCATTAACTTCTGGTAAATTTCAATCTGAAGAGATGAATTTCCCTCAGCCAAGGGAGATTTTATCCTAAGGAAGTGAGTTTTATAGGAAATCAATTATATCTCATGCAAACCCTTTTGATGAAAGTTCAGTGAATCACAGAATGACTAGTTCCAGTTCATGGACAGGATTGTCTGCCCCTGTCCGTACAGCACCGTCAGTGCCACAGCTGTTTGTCAACCTACCAGCCGGAAATATTCCACTACGCAAGCATACCAGCTGGCAGCAAACATAGTATTTCATCACAGTTCCCGTTGTTCCTGGAAGTCCAATCCTCAGTCTCTGTACCGTAAGATGGGTAGAGGGAAGATGGACAAGATAGGAACTGCCCCTGTCCAGAATTAAGGCAATTATACTCCATCGATTTCTGGTTTACACCCCTTGACTTCACCAAATTCGTCGGACCAGTCTGTCCCATTGATCAGTTTTGATAGGAAGAGATGATGTAGTAGTTAAAATTAAGTAATCCATTACTTTGCATTTTCCTTATGACCACTGTACTTTAGTCATATTATTGATTGTGACATTTAGGAAGTAGGCAAGTTCATGTTCTTATCCTTTGTCAGTTCTTTCCCAAGCATGTGTTTTATTGAAAGAAACAATTTAGTTGCAAATCCTGTCATTTAAGCCGCAAACATGAAGGGAATTAATGAGTGTCAGAGTACAAGTAGAAATTTTACAAACTGTTCCCATAAGCTTCAGACAATTCAGTTCATAAGTTCAGACTAGCTACAAAGAGCAAGTTTTGAGGCCTTCATGAAACACAGCTTGTACACGAAGAATTAGTGCTAAAATATGAATCTCACATTATTGAATACAATACATTAGTTCTTCAATTAGGCAGATTAATGATTTGTAATTACATCATGTAAGTATAAGGCACACCTAAAAATTATTTTAACACTTCATTATTATTTCACATATAATTTGCAAGTCTCTTTGCAAGTTATAGGTTAGTACATCATTCAGGATTAGAAAGGCACATTTAAAGTAAACCTTTACATAGCACAAAATATTATAGTGTCTATTTTTCTCATCAATTTCAATGCTCACATTACACATTCTAATGTTAATGACCATTTTCCTACCACATAAAACAACTTTATTTTTATACATAAATTTCTATATTATCGTTTGTTTACTAAATTAATCTATGTATAAAGAAAACATTTGTCAATATAATTTGTTAAGCTTCACATCAGCGTATTGACAGTTAAGTGTTATCAGAAAACTATGTCTAACATTCTGCATGCTTTTATAATGCAGTATCTAAATCAAACTTCATAAACTTGGTAACCTAAAACAAATTTGTCATTATCGTAAATTAAGGTCACAAATCATTTTTCCAGGGTGAATTCATAGAGATAGACAAAAGATAACATCTATGCTCTATCAGAGGTATGCAGTTTATTGTTTTCGGTGAGCAGACAGCTTCTGCAGCTCTTCAGGTCCCTTTATTGTATTGCGTATGATCATAGTCCACTAAGCTGATTACTTCACTGAGTTGTCATTCTGAGAGCATTTGTTGTAAGTTCATTGTCTTGAGCAGGCATGCTTGGAGGGAGAAATAGTGGAGACTGGTAGATATGCTGAGATAGACTTTGCTAATATCAGTCCATATCTGATTGTCAATGTGCGGTGTCAAGAAATGGTTATAGTGAGTACCTTTTCTGGACTAAATTATGTGGACGAAATTAGCAAATTTGTCTTATGTGAGTGTAAGAGTGTCAAGCAGGAAAAGGAAGTGATTATGCAGCCTGTATGAACTACAATTGAATAACCAACCTCTCAGTGTTATAGTATTAGTATTAATGTCGGCCAAAAGGGTTATAATTCATATTGTTCTGTAATTCAATATATATATATATATATAGCACTTACTACCCGTGACAAGATTAAAGAGATGTACGTGAGGCAGGACGCTGCTTCAGTCTGGTTTTTTTCCTGATGGTGATTGTTGGTTATTGGTATTAGTTGTGTGCCCATAAGGAAACCATTCCATGTATTTACTCCAGTTTCAATGTGGTAGATACAATTATTAGCAGTTAGGCATGGTATTTAGCGGGAGAGGGATATGTTAATTCATGCACATGGTTGGTGGTATCAGTAGATGAGCAACAGGAGATTAGTTACTGGTAGGTTGCAGAAGTCTGATCTATTAAAGGATAACTTGTGATCTTTGAAATCAGCTCTGGTTAATTTTCAGAAATACAATTACAGGGGTGAAGACAAATATGCATGTGAGAGTAAGCTGCTCAGAGAGAGGAGGCATGCAGAGGATTGAACGTAAGTAGGGGGTCACTTGAAACAAAAGGACAGGCAACAATTCTAATCTTTAAGGCATTGTCAATTTTCTGTGAAAGCAGAAGATACATTTTTAGATTGCATGCAATCCCAGGATGCCCACCTACATAGAAACAACATTATTTACATGTGAGACAGTGCTATATTCAGGGTCATACTGGGGAACTGTTAGAAATGGGATTTCTGGTTGGCTAAGACTTGCGCCAAAGCCAGGCAGAAACCACCACTCTAATCAGGGCAAGGGAGTTACACGGGAGATAACCCCTGCTCACCCCCTCGGTAGCTTGGCCCGAGCAGTCAGGCTTATCACGGAGGCAATTTGTAAAGCATTTGCGCAACACACACACAGCAGCGACACACTAGGCACACCACAAAAAGGAACTCCACACAAGGTTATATATAAAAATAGCCTTTGTATTACCATAAACACATTAGATCATAATCACAAAATTACACTGTGCCAACTGGCACTGGGCAGTATTTACAGGGGATTATATACACATGACAGGGCCATGTGGGCCACTGTCAGAATCAGCACTTAGTAGAACTAGCACTTCTAGAACATAGAATACTTGAAGTACAAAATAACAATTGTAGAACACAACCAGTAACCACTGGTAAAAGATAGGAACACACTAAGCAACACTATTCACCTTAGGCATAGATCACGCAGGGAAACATAAACTCACTAGCATATACTGTACTAGGAAAAGCAACCTCCTAAGTATGAAAACACATTTAGAGGTATCACAGGCATAAAGGCATTGCACATTACGAATCAATCACATTAGGCAATTATCAACATAGACCTAAATCACCAATCACCTTGCGCAGCATTACAGTAGGTACTGACACAGTGCGCCCCAGGCGGGGGCACAACACAGGAACACTGTCCTTAGGCCAACTGGCCTCTCATGGGGCTCAAATGCCCTTTGTCCAGTATAGTCAGGGCAGGCTGCGCAGGAAGCCAAAAGAAGAGTGCGCAAGGGTTTAGGGTCTAAACGTTGCAGCTGCCCACTACTTGCTGGGCAGCTGGGATCCAAAGTATGGGCACTGGCAATCACTGCGCCACAACAGGCGGGGTGCGCTGCCTAGGCAGCTGAAGCAAGAGAGATAGGTGCACCGCCTAAACGTTGCAGCTGCCCACTAATTGCTGGGCAGCTGTGGCAGGGAGTATGGGCGCCAGTGTGCCCCCCTGAGCCCCCGGCTGGGAATCTAGATGAAAAGGCCTCCAAGAAACTATGGGGCTGGAACTGCGGTGCCCCGGACTAACTCTTCCCCACTTGGTGGAGCCCCACGGGCAGCTACTGACGGCCCTCAACTCTGTGGGGCACACACGGGGAGAGGTCACGGGCCCCTCTGGCCCTTTCAACAATTATGGGGTTGTGGGAGTGGCCCACTGGCAACCGGGGCCGCTCGGTCTCAGGGCCCCACAAGGGGGTGTCTTCAGCCAATAGCTTCCCCCCACGTTGGAGCGGCCCGCAACGGCGGGCCCGCTCAGGTCATAGGCCGGGTTTTGTGCCTTACAAGGCACAACGGTGGACAACAGGAGCTTCCCTCAAGGCTGCCTCCCCCTTGGCCCCACTCACCGGGCCTCGAGTTGGACTTCGCGCTGCTCTCTCCACTCGCTTCTCCTGCTGGGGTAGGCACCGGCAATGTGCCTGCGCCCCCTCCGCCGTCGGGCTGCACCAGGGGAGTCTGCGGGGCTCACCACGGGACTGCTGGCGCCTGCTTCACCCGGTCCCCCGTCTCGGGACCGGGACTTACGCGTGAAGCCGGCGAGGCTCCAAGCTGCTGCCTCCTCTTCCGGCCGGATTTCAGGCCCCGCCCACGTCACAGGCAGGAGTGCCTGACTTCCGGTCCGGGCTACAATGTTTTCGACACCCCTGGGCTGCGGCGGTGATATGGGGTAGGCAAACAAGGGATAGGCTCCCTCTACTTCAAGATATAAAACAGGGTGGGCACCCATAATTAAGAATAAAAATAGGCGGCATAAGAGCGGGGTGGGCACACCGCCATTAAATATCAAAATACTCGGCAAATATGCAGCAGGCAGGGCGGGCACCCGCGCCGCGAGCTGTTTTAAATCTCCATAAAGCAGGGTGAGCACCCGCTAGCAACAGTGAGCATGCAGCGGGGTGGGTACCCGCTGTGTGGATTCTCAGGCAGGAACCCAGCGCTACAAAGCACCACAGGAGCGCTCTTCACAAGGAAAATATAGGGCGCTCCTCAGGGAAGAAAGAGCCTCCAGGCACTAGGTCCCTCCAAATCCAGAGAAAGTCTCTCAGAAGGCAGGGGGCAAAGGCTGTGCCCAGGGGCCAGCTCACAGGGCCCTCCAGGCAGGGAGGCAGTCCCCAGTGGCGGTACCTCCTGGGGCCCAGCAGCCGCAGGCCCCCCTCAAGTCAGGATCCAGAGAACACATTTTTCATGGGGTCACTGCCTCTTTTTATACACATTTTTCCTTTGTCTCCTAGCACAGGGTGAAGGGAAAACCAGATGCAACTGGTTTTGGATCACTTTGTTGTGCTCAGCCCCTCTCCCTATTCACAGGGCAGGCTAGGGACATCAGACGCACCACAGGGGGGCAGAGCCAGCATTGTGGAGGGAAGGCCCACCCCTATTCAGGTCCCAGGTGCACTCCTCCCTGCCATCAACGTGCAGATCGCCCCATTCACCACCGGGCAGACCCATCCTGACTCCTGGAGCCAGGCACACCAGCCAGCTCCTGTCACTCACAAGCCTGACAGGCAATCCACATTCACTGCACACAACCATGCCAACTTCTAGAAGTGGCACTTCTACACTAGCCATAATAAATCTGCACACACCGTCGCGCAGCATTTAATCTCACGAGTTTGCACATACCAAACTCACCCCTGTACTCCCCACACATCAGGAACTACCATGGTCACACGGATTCCCTATTCATTCCTATTGGAGGGCAGGCCAATCTCACCACACGCACTCAGACTGCGCACGCACTTTACACTGGGACACAGTGTTAAAGTGTGCAGAAGCCAAAAACAACTAATATCAGGTCACATATAAAAGCAAAAAGTTTAGGGGTGAATCTGCCAAAAGGGCCAAGTCCAACACGAACCAATAGCAAAAATACTTAAACCAGCCTGCTCCTTTCTTCTCCTCGCATTATCTCTCCCTTTCCACCCATCCATTCTCTCTAGCCCGACTTCTCCCCTCTCTCTCTTCGACTGTGATCACTTTTTCTCTATCTTCGTCATCCCTCTGTTTCCCTCTCTCTCTCTCACTCTTTCTCTCCCTTGAAGCCTCCTTGTGGGTGCTGCAGTTAATCTTGGTGATCTGGGGAAAGTACCAGGCACCAGAAGCGGCCCTAGGCTTTAAAAATGGCCTCCAATGGCTCAAACCTACTGGGTTCAAGTTCAAGTTCAAGTTCAGGCATTTATAAAGCGCACTACTCACCCAGAGGGTCTCAAGGCGCTAGAGGGAGGGGTTCATTGTTTATCGAATAGCCAAGTTTTCAGTTCTTTTCTGAAGGAGATGTGATTCTGAGTAAGGCGGAGGTGGGTGGGGAGTGAGTTCCAGGTCTTGGCAGCCAGGAAGGAGAAGGATCTGCCACCCATGGTGGTTTTTCGGATGCGCGGGACTGCGGCGAGGGCTTGAATGGATGATCTTAGTTGGCGGGTGGGATAGTAGAAGGACAGTCGGGAGTTGAGCCATTCTGGTCCTAGATTTTAAAGGGCCTTGTGTGCGTGGGTAAGAAGGCGGAAAGTAATTCTTTTGTTGACGGGAAGCCAGTGGAGGTTTTTTAAGTGACCGGTGATGTGCTCTTGGCGCGGGATGTCTAATATGAGTCTCGCTGATGCGTTTTGGATGCGCTGGAGCTTTTTCTGCAATTTTGTTGTAATTCCGGCGTAGAGAGTGTTGCCATAGTCCAGTCGACTTGTGACCAGTGCATGGGTGACAGTCTTTCTTGTTTCGAGGGGGATCCAGCGGAAGATCTTTTTGAGAATGCGAAGGACGTTGAAGCAGGAGGACGATACGGCGTTGACTTGTCTGGACATTGAGAGAGAGGAGTCTAGAATGAAGCCAAGGTTACGTGCATGGTCAGTGGGTGTGGGCGCTGATCCCAAAGCGGAAGGCCACCAAGAGTCGTCCCAAGCTGAGGGGGAGGATCCAAGGATGAGCACCTCCGTTTTGTCTGAGTTGAGTTTTAAGCGGCTCTGTTTCATCCATTCGGCTACTTCTTTCATACCTTCGTGAAGGTTGTCCTTGGCGGTGTTGGGGTCTTTGGTGAGGGAAAGGATCAGCTGGGTGTCGTCGGCGTAGGAGATGATGTTGAGGTTGTGTCGACGTGCGATGGAGGCGAGGGGACTCATGTAGACGTTGAATAGGGTGGGACTGAGTAAGGAGCCTTGAGGTACGCCGCAGATGACTTCGGTGGGCTCTGAGTAGAAAGGGGGGAGTCGGACTCTCTGTGTTCTCCCGGCTAGGAATGAGATGATCCAGTCCAAGGCTTTTCCTTGTATGCCGATGTTGTTGAGGCGTTGTATGAGGGTGTTGTGACAGACAGTGTCGAAGGCGGCGGAGAGGTCGAGAAGAATGAGGGCCACTGTTTCACCGCTGTCCAGGAGTGCTCGGATGTCGTCGGTCGCCGCAATGAGGGCGGTCTCGGTGCTGTGTTTGGCTCGAAAGCCGTTCTGTGAGGGATCCAGGGAGTTGTTGGATTCAAGGAAGGCTGCGAGTTGGCTGTTGACGGCTTTCTCGATGACTTTGGCCGGGAAAGGGAGGACGGAGATGGGTCGGTAGTTTTTCAGTTCTGAGGGGTCTGCTGTTGGTTTTTTCAGAAGGGCGCTGAGTTCGGCGTGTTTCCATATTTCTGGAAAGGTGGCGGAGTTGAAGGAGCAGTTGATGACATCGCGGAGTTGGGGAGCGATGATGGAGTCAGCTTTGTTGAAGATGTAGTGGGGGCAGGGGTCAGAAGGTGAGCCAGAGTGGATTGAGTTCATGAGGCGAATGGTATCTTCAATGGTGATTGGGTTCCAGGAATTGAGGTAGTTAGTTGGAGGGGTGGGATCAGAAGGGGGTGGGGTGAGTTGGTCATTGGGAGTGTTCTTGAAGCTGTTGTGGATGTCGGCAATTTTGTTGTAGAAGAAGGAGGATAGCGCATTGCAGAGGTCTTGGGAGTTAGTGATGTCGTTGGATGCTGCGGGAGGGTTGGTGAATTCTTTGACGATATTGAAGAGTTCCTTGCTGTTATGAGAATTGTTGTCGAGACGGTCCTTAAATGCTGATTTCTTGGCGGATCGAATCAGTTGGTGGTGTTTGCGGGTAGCTGTCTTGAGGGAGGCCATGTTGTCTGAGGTTGGTTCTTTTCTCCAATTCTTCTCCAGGGTGCGGCATGTCTTCTTGGATTTTTTAAGGTCATCATTGAACCAGGGAGCCTTTTTGCTGAATGATTTCAACTGGTGTTTTTTCAGGGGTGCTAGTTCGTCCGCACTGTGTGTAATCCATTGCCTGAGGTTTGTGGCCGCTTGGTCTGGGTCCGTTGTTAGGGTGGGAGTGTTTTGGCTGAGGGATGCGAGGAGTTGGTCGGTGGTGATTTTGTTCCATTTTCTTCGGGGAATGGGTTGTGCACGGTTGTGGGTCAGGGTTGTTTTGTAGCTGAAGTGAACACAGCTGTGATCCGTCCAGTGGAGAGCTGTAGTGTGATCGAAGGAGATGTGCTTGCTGGAGGTGAAGATAGGGTCGAGCGTGTGTCCGGCTGTGTGAGTGGGGGTGTCAACAAGTTGTTTGAGTCCGAGATTGGACAGGTTGTCCAGAAGGGTGGTGGTGTTGTTGTCGAGAATGTTGTCAAGGTGGTAGTTGAGGTCTCCTAGAAGAATGTAGTTCTCGGAGGCGAGGGCGTGCGGGCTGACGAAGTCAGTGATGTCGTCGCTGAATTGAGATCGGGTGCCTGGGGGCCTGTAAATGAGGGTTCCTCTAAGGGTGGTCCTGGGGTCGGTGTGGATCTGAAAGTGGAGGTGTTCGGCGGTTGCAAGATTGTCGTCAGAGCTGGTTGTAATTTTGATGGTGTTTCTATGGACGATGGCGATGCCTCCTCCAGTTTTTTTATTGGTGCGGTCTTTTCGAATGATCTTGTAAGTGTCCGGTATGGCTATGGCGATGTCGGGGGCAGAAGATGCATTCATCCAAGTTTCAGTGAGGAAGGCGATGTCAGGTGACACAGTGTCGATTAGGTCCCAGAGTTTGGTTGTGTGTCTGTGGACAGAGCGGGTGTTCAGTAGGATGCATTTCAAGTCATTGGGTTCAGAGCTGAGTGTGGAGGAAGTGTGTTTGGTGAGGGTCCTGAAGCAGTTGAACTTACAGGAGAGGCAGGAGAATGGGCCGTGGGTACGTCCTGGGGTAGCTACGCAGCATAGTGGGGTGCGTCCGGCGTTGAAGGCGAGGAGAGTAGCGGCATCATAAGTTACTCTGGGGGGTTGGGAGCGGCATAGGGCAGGGGGTCTGGCGCTGGTCGCGGTCCAGGCGCGGACGGGCGCAGACGGGCTTACCTTTGGCACACCTTCGGCGCGGCCGCAGCGCGTGGACGCTGCGCGTTGGGACATCTGTCATAAATGGTGAGTGGAGGGGGGCGGAGCGTGGGAGGGGCAGCTGGGAGGCGGGATCTGGGAGGAGACACGGGCTCACACCAGTAAACACTCCACAAAATGGCAGCCCGGTACCTGAATCGAAACTGGGGCACAGCCGGAGTGCGAGTCAAGGTACAGGGGTTGCCAAAAACACTATTCAGGCTCAATTAACTTCCCCACAATGCAAATTCTATGTGCAAAGATAGATTAACACAAGCAAATGATACCAGGCGCTGAATGCGCTCTAACAGGGCAAGCAGGCAGCAGGCAAATAAATTAATGCACAACGATACCAGGCGCTGCGTGCACTTCAAATGCGCTCAGTTTGGGCAAGCAGGCAGCAGGGAGCAAAGCGTCTGTTGGGAGGCAGAGAGCAGGGGGAGCGATCGTTATGGACGGAGTCCAGACGGCCACAGATTGCAAGAGGACGGGGCGCGTTAGCAGTACTCGTGGGTGGGAGGGGCAGCTGGGAGGCGGGATCTGGGAGGAGACACGGGCTCACACAAGTAAACACTCCACAAAATGGCAGCCCGGTACCTGAATCGAAACTGGGGCACAGCCGGAGTGCGAGTCAAGGTACAGGGGTTGCCAAAAACACTATTCAGGCTCAATTAACTTCCCCACAATGCAAATTCTATGTGCAAAGATAGATTAACACAAGCAAATGATACCAGGCGCTGAATGCGCTCTAACAGGGCAAGCAGGCAGCAGGCAAATAAATTAATGCACAACGATACCAGGCGCTGCGTGCACTTCAAATGCGCTCAGTTTGGGCAAGCAGGCAGCAGGGAGCAAAGCGTCTGTTGGGAGGCAGAGAGCAGGGGGAGCGATCGTTATGGACGGAGTCCAGACTGGGGAAATGCCTGGTTGAATAAAAGGCTGTCTAGCCCTGCCTTTATTAAGTAGTTTGATAAGCATTAGAATCAAGTAAACTTTCTATCTCCTGAAAGGCTACGGCTAGACCTCTGCTTCAGGAAGAACAGCTTATCAGCTCAAGGGCTGGAACCGTAAAGTAAACTGACAACATTTGTAGGGAAATATCAAGAAAGTTAGGCCATGCTCACAGGCAGCAGTATCCTTATGATCATACCAATGACCAATGATAGTGAAGATAATTGAGACATCGAAAAGGAGATTCTGCAGATGCTCTAGTGGCTGTTGTATGATGTTCACCCTTAAAGTTTGCCTTCGGGTATCAATTACAAAAGCATGATGGGATACATTTGTAGACCCCTGGTTGTGACCTGGCACAACATAGGGGTGAGGAAAGCATCCTGGACAATTGAAATGTATTGCATCCACTCCTGTGGCTAAAGGGTGGAGACCCAGATAATGAAGTGAGAAGGTTGTAGGGCTTTATTTAGCAATTCCAATAACTTTGTTAGCATTCAGTCTTGTTTCATAATTTGCACAATACATTTAGAAACTCAGTTTGATAGTGTCGGTGGAACTACAAAGCTTATGGGACTTTAAAATCATACACAATAATGTATTTATTGTTTTGGGTCACAAGTGCTACTGCCATGAAGCATTCTCTAAATGCTATCAAGAGCAAGTTTGTTAGGGAAAGATAGTGTTGACGTACACTAGCATATTTGCTGGTTGTCTATTAAAATACCTCAAATCCCGTAGTTCAGCAAAAAAAAATGCACCAAATTGAAACATCAAGAGAATTTCCTTAGCATGCGATTTGCTTGAGTAATCCCACATTTTGTGTTTTTTAACTCCAGCATCATTATGGCAGTGATTTTAAAAAATGCAAAAACTCCATCTCACTTGAAACACTTCAGAGAGATTCACTCTGAGCAGCAGCTTCCAGTTAATGTAACTTCAATAGAGAGTTGTGTTTCCAAATCTCACCATATCCAAAGCGTGTCAAGTCAGTTACTGTTGCAAACACTGGGGCATATTTACAAGCCCCTTGCAGCACTTTTGCGCTGATGTTGCGTCACTTTTGTGACACAGCGGCGGCATAAACAATGTGGCCTTGTTACAACGTGATACATCTATGGAGATGCAGCACGTTGTAAATCCCGGCGTCACATAATTCCTGCATTAGGTATAATGTATGGAGGGTGGGCGTTCCACGCAGGAAAGCCTCGTAAAAGTGACGCAGTGTAACCTACAAGATTTTACTGCACCAATTCTAGGATGCCACTGCGTCAAAACCTTACACCTGCTTGTAGAAGGCGTAAGGAGTGACGCAGTACATAAAGTATAGGCCTCAAAATGCATGACTTTTCAATTTCTGACGCATCTGTCAATCCTTGCGCCATGGTGGAGAAAAGGTATCGCTGGCTGTCTCAGGGAAACTGGCGCTTCTGAACAGATGCATCCGTTTCTTGTAAATGTGCCCCAATATTTAAAGAGCTAAACCACTGATATAATAGAATAGGTTTGTTGTTGATTTACCTGTAGTCGGCACTGTCCAGCTAGGCTTCGGAGGGTCCGAACAACCTATATCGTAAAATAGTGCCCCTCCATCCCCTTGCAGAATATGAAGAGGGGCCCCTGAGTCTCCCATATCTCACGTATACTAATTGGCCTCTAACTGAATGGGGGCCCTTTGAACAGTTGGTGGGCTCTGAAAGGTTGGTGGCCCCCTTTGCCGCAAGGGGCTGCAAGGCTTGCGTTACACCCCTGACAATCCATCTTCATCCTTGGCTGATACTGTGCCTGCCTGGCTCATCTCTGATGGTAAACAGTCAAAATATCGACTACAAAATATCGAATGGACATAATATCGAGTTTTAAATATAGATTGGACAGAATATCGACTGGACAGAATATAGACATCAAAAATATCGTTTTTAAGGTAAGTAATGTAATATTGAATGTTAAAAATATAGACAGTAAAAATATTGAAGTATATAATATAGGTTATTAAAATTTTCGAATTTTTTATAATATCTAATTTTATAGTGTTTTTTATGGTATTATATGTGTGAAAAGTGTGTATTTATGTTATAATTTATTTTAATCAATGAAATTAGTTTTTTTTAATTTTTGCGTAATTTCATTCTGTAGCGGGTTGTGGGTTTATAGGGGAATAGGGTGGGAAGTAATTTAATTATAATTAATTAAATATGTAAATTTATTTATTGGTATTAATTTTTAATTAATTGTTAATTAATTTATATTTGGTAATTAATTAAATTTTAATTGGCAATTAATTTTAATTAATTGATTAATTGTTAATTTTACTAATTTTACTAATTTATTTTCTGTAGCGGGTTGTGGGTGTATAGGGGAATAGGGTGGGAAGTAATTTAATTATAATTAATTAAATATGTAAATTTATTTCTTGGTATTCATTTTAATTAATTGTTAATTAATTTATATTTGGTAATTAATTACATTTTTATCGGCAATTAATTTTAATAAATTGATTAATTGCTAATTATGTTAATTTTACTAATTTATTTTCTGTAGCGGGTTTATAGGGGAATAGGGTAGGAAGTTATTTATTTATAATTAATTAAATAAATACATTTTTTATAATTGTATTTCATTACAATTAATTGTTAATTAATTTTTAAATGTTAAATTATTAATTGTTAATTTGTAATTAATTTGTATTAATAGGTAAATAATTGTAATAATTATTTTTAATTTTTAATTTTAATTGATTCATTATTATATTATATTAAATTACTTTAAATTAATTTTTTATAGATATTAATTTATATTTATTGAAATAATATATGAAGTATTTATTTTCACACTATTACCCCTACGCTATCCAACGTTTTCCCTACTGTTGCACCCACTGGAGTGGGATTAGTAAATTTTACCCCCACGCTATCCAATGCTTTCCCTACTGTTGCACCCACTGGAGTGGGAATAATAATTTTTACCCCTACGCTATCCAACGCTTTCTCTACTGTTGCACCCACTGGAGTGGGAATAGTAATTTTTACCCCTACGCTATCCAACGCTTTCCCTACTGTTGCACTCTTTGGAGTTGGAATAGTAATTTTTACCCCTACGCTATCCAACATTTTCCCTACTGTTGCACCCACTGGAGTGGGAATAGTAAATTTTACCCCTACGCTATTCAACGCTTTCCCTACTGTTGCACCCACTGGAGTGGGAATAGTAATTTTTACCCCTACGCTATCCAACGCTTTCTCTACTGTTGCACCCACTGGAGTGGGAATAGTAATTTTTACCCCTACGCTATCCAACGCTTTCCCTACTGTTGCACCCACTGGAGTGGGAATAATAATTTTTACCCCTACGCTATCCAACGCTGTCCCTACTGTTGCACTCCCTGGAGTGGGAATAGTAATTTTAACCCCTACACTATCCAACGCTTTCCCTACTGTTGAACTATTTGGAGTGGGAATAGTAATTTTTACCCCTACGCTATCCAACGCTTTCCCTACTGTTGCACTCTTTGGAGTTGGAATAGTAATTTTTACCCCTACACTATCCAACGCTTTCCCCACTGTTGCACCCATTGGAGTGGGAATAGTAATTTTTACATCTACGCTATCCAACGCTTTCCCTACTGTTGCACTCACTGGAGTGGGAATAGTAATTTTTACACTTATGCTATCCTACGGTAATAATATTGGATATTATTTAATTATATAATGTTACTATATATATATGTTTTAACAAATATGATTGTAAAAAATGTTTTCTATAACTTTTATTAATTATTTATTTATTATACGTTAATTTAAGTATTTTTAAGTATATTTTAGTAATTAATTTTAACTATTAATTTAATTTAACACTGTTTTTAATAAAGTCGATATTTTAATAAACTATATTTTTGTAAACGATATTTTTGACTCGATATTTTTGTACTTACCTGTTTGTAGATACAAACTCGATATTCTGTCTGTCGATATTTTGGCATCGATATTTTTGCTAGTAGATATTCTGTCCGTCGATATTATGTCAGTGATCCATCTCTGATTATAGGGCACAGGAAAAGGTTTGGGTCCTATATCTGAACTGGCTTGGACCACTGCAATATACTAAACAGAACAAGTAGTCAGACAGATTTACTTTCGACACTTTGAATCACACCCAGCCTATCAGTTCTGGGGGATCAACTATTTTATTTTTGTATTTTTGTCTATTTTCTAAAAAAAAAAAAAAGTTTTCATTTGATATATATATGTCATCAAAAGATACAGTCACCAAACAATGAAGAATACATACATACAGAAATGTGCAATAAATATACAAGTGTTCAAAAATATACACAATCAATACAGTGAATTTGGGAAAAACACCAACAACAATTATTTAACGCTAGGAACCAGTCCTTTATATTAGGTACAAAAAGCCAGGCGGACAACACAGTTCATAGGCACTGCCTGCCTGTCTTACTAAGCCAGGGATTAGATGATAAGTTCTAGGGTTGCGAAACTAGGGGTGGAGAGTGGAATAGTTTTTTGATGACCCTAGTCGCGCCCTTCTTCTTTATCCCGGGCTCAGGGTCAACGCGTTTCGAACCCAATGTAGTTATGGGTTCTCCTCAGGACACGGACTGGAGGAAGCCATTACTGTAAATAATAATAATGGGAGTTGGTGTAAGTGTTTTTATAAACATATTAATAAAATCTCAGACTCTGAGCACTCATAGGTGGTGAAAAAATGAATGAATTAGATACCTGAACTCTGCACTTGTGAGTCACTCGTGTGTCACTTCAGTTAGTGATTCGCCTTGCAAGTGTACAAATTCTGTAACCAAACAGTGATAGGAGTGAGAGCCTGTAGTTATAACTGTTGCCTAAGCGTGCTTACATGACAGCTTTGAATGGCCGCGAGCATACCTTGAGCTTAGGCGGCGTCGCATATGAAATCAGAGGGGGCCGGCCATTAGGTGGTCCGGGGTTCTTTCACGGGGCTTTTCAGTTCATTAGTTCTGTTCGAATTCAACCTAGCAGGAAAGAACGGAGAGTGTCTTAAAATCTCCTGTCTCTCCTATTCCGAATGCGAATACGATTAAAGCTGCCATAAATGTTTTTGTACTCACTTATTCGATCCAGCGACCTGCTCTGTTGGCTCGCGTTCGGCGTCTGCGTTAGCACGCCACAGGCAGGAACCAAAAGATTTAAAAGATTTAAAGGGACCGCATGTTTGAAATCACGGCAGGGAGAGATGGTACACGTAGTCCGGCGCGCCGTTGCGTGCTGTCGTCAAGGAAACTGCTCACGCACACTGGCACAGGCGCTGCATGGTTTTTATAAAGAGCTTGCACTCACACTGGCGCAGACCTTGCCAATTTAAAACGCAATTAAATCACACTGAGAAACATCTCACAGGTTGTGTGCTTCTGACAGTTAGATCTGCCCGGCATGGAGATTGATCATGGACCCTGACACAGAGGCTGTATGGTTAGTGGAGAGAACTTGCACTGACACTAGCACGGACCTTACCAATTTGAATAGCTAGCAATCACAGGGTAAAGATTATTTACTTCGGACAGTTCGTTCAGTCCGGAGTTAGCTGTATCGAATTTCAATATTGGGTATGCTTCCTTCTGGGATAGACGTATTTCGGGGTCGCCGCCCCCGCCCACTTTGATCACTGATAGCACTGTCCATTTCAAGTCCTCCACCGTATGGTTATGATGTAGGAAATGAGCCACAAGTGGTGCTGTAAGGGTTTTGTTGTTAATTCTGGATCGATGTTGAATGATCCTTTGTCGCACCTCCTGTGTAGTTTTTCCGATGTACACCTTTTTGCATGGACACTGGATCGCATACACTACATGCTTGGTCTTACAGTTAGTATGTTCCTCGTGTCACCAGAATTTCTTTCCATCCGTGAACAGCGAACCTTCCATCGTCAGGTTGTATACGGAGCAGGTGCCACATTTTCGATGTCCCTTCACAGGGTTAATTCCAAAGATGGTACTCTGGGTATCTCGTTTTTTTGCAGGTTATGTGGATGTAATCTGCTGCCCTATACTCCGATTCTTTTTGAGGGCAAACAGGGGTAATCCAACATCAGGCAGGACTTCTTCCACTAGGTGCCAGCAGTTGCAGATGATTTTTTGCAGGGGGTGTGTGTGCGGTCCAAACGTTGATACACACACCATCCGCTGTGTGGGTGAACTTTGCCTCTTCTCAAGTAGATGCTCCCTTGGCGTCCATCTGGCCCTTTTCATAGAATGTTTAAGAAGCTTCCGTTTATAGCCTCTTTCCTGCAACTTCTTAACCAGTGCCTGACAGTGGATGTCAATCTTGAATTCTAGAGCAGTTTCGTCTTACCCTGAGGAACTGTCCATAGGGAAGATTGTTCTTAAGACTCCTGGGATGATAGCTTTTAAAGTGCAGGGCATTATTTTTATCCGTCTTTTTTTGGAAGAGAGAACACGCCAGCCCGTCAGATGTTACCTTGACTTCCACATCTAAAAATGATAGTGCTTTAGCGTCAAAGGTGAGACTGAACTTGATGTCTGGACTGCGGTTATTGAGCCATACATGGAATTCTTCCAACAGTTCGGATGTCCCGTTCCAGATGCACCACACGTCATCTATGTAACGTAACCACTGCTGGATATGTGCCTGGTACGGATTGTTATTATACACTAATTTTTCTTCGTATTGTCCCATAAACAAGATCGCCATTGAATACCAAAATGAGTAAGTGCCTTCTGTGAATACCAAAATGAGTAAGTGCCTTCTGTGAATACCAAAATGGTATCTACAAAGTTACACCAACAAAAAATAGCAGTAGGTCAAAGAGCTAACTAAATTATGTATCTGTGTTGTTCAAAAGCAGAAGTGAAATCCTGCATAGGGCTCTCCCTCAATGTGAAAAGAGTTCCCATCAGTCATCGATTGAGACCGCCGTTCATCATCTGGGGACCCTCAAACTCTGAAGGTCGAGTACCCACAGCAGAATGGAAAATGCTGTAAACCTAGTCTGAAGTGAGTGTATCAGTGATGGATGGTAAAGTATGGGAATATGTCTCTAAACAACTGAATAGCAGTGCCAATTAAAGTGAACGTGAATCAGTGAAGAGTGAATACATTAAAATTGGGTAGTGACAGGGGAAAAAAATTATCTATTCTGTACCCCTTCAATCCCAAATCAGTAAAAACAGTGCAAATAGTAGTGTAACAAATAACTACTAATGAGTATCTTAGGTCGACATGTTTCTGCAGACAAACGGAACCAGAGGGTCTCCTGCTGCTTCCTCAGGACCATTAGTGCTACTGCTATAAGAATAAAAAGAAAATGGAATAATATCACCTGAAAATGTGATATCTTTTCGTCCTCCTGACTTTTTGGCAAGAGGGAACAGCCCCACCTCACCTGGCTTCAGCTCAGGTACTTGGAGCACCGCTCTGCCCGTCGGTACCCCGGACGTCCCTCTGGGCTGTCCACTATCCATCAATATCCTGAGAATCATGCATACACAAGGTGCTCATTTACCATGGCTTCCTGACGAAGGCTGCTGAGCCGAAACGCGCATAGGATACAATCTGCAAGGCATGTTGTACATACATAATGCTTTGCCCTACAAGCTGTGTTGTACTTGAAAATTCTATCTTCACCCATCCTACCTTATTGTTTGCAAGCCTCTAGGAATCAGAATGTTCAGTCTCTAAGAATGTTTTACCAATGATGAAATAAATGTGATTCTATGTAGGTCACAAAAATACAATCAATTACATTGTAACATGTATTTGCAATTGTTTATACACATATAAAAGAATATATCTTTTCTACATATAAAAAAGAACATTCACCAGGCTTGGTCTTTCCTATGAATTATTGAATAAAATTAATTTTACAACAGAAGAATGAGTGTGGAAGTATGATTGAGTACATAGGCTTGCTAAATTGCATTATAGATGGAAGTATAAATTGTTTTAAAAAAATGAATGTTTGGGACAATGTATCTATTTGTCTATATTGAGCATGTCTCCGAATCTTTCGCTTTTTGATACCAAAAATTGTTTTCATTTTAACTTTGATCTGGGTTTCAATATTTACATTGGTTTACCCATACTTTCATTAGTTGCCTAAGTTTTCATACATAAAATAGTTATTTACACCCTGACTTAGGAACGTATCCATTGACAGGGGAGCCCCTTTTTGTACAATTAGAATCAACTTTGGTCCCATCATTAACTTATCCTAGTACAAACTCAGCAGATCTGAGCTTGAAAAACTGGCCAAATGCCTTTCCTACATAACTACAAAGTACCAAACACGTACCCGCACAGTCGCAATGGAAACTTTTATGGCTCCTACAAAAATGAGCGAAAGTTTGCACTTCAATGAAAAAACTCTAAATCATCGCCTAATCAGGGATTGTAACTAATTCAAGTCATTGACACTATTTGTACTGTTTTACTTATTTTAGCGTTAAATGTAACATTTTAAATCTATTTTATTCATGTGGTATTTATTATTTGTTGAATAGAAACCGACCATAACTGAGTTAATTAAGTGTTTGAACATCTCCGCTGGTTTTTCATTGTAACAATTTTAATTAATTGAAACAATAAAATGTATTTCATATCATATCATTCCTACAAACATTCCAAACAAATTTAACATCCCAATGGGGCTTCTCTTTTCTTTAATAAGATTCAGTTTGTAGCCAAATGAGATGCTAAATAATTAAGACCTCCCTCAACATTTACACCTCCCTCTCATATGATGACACATAAAACCCTGACATTTGAGTTTAAGAGCTGTGAACAAACTCCTTGAGACAAGTGATTTCATACAGTTTAATATCCCTATATGACGAAATTGCAGCCTTGGATTCTGTCAAATACAATACATCTATTGTCCTCAAGCCAGCAAACAAATAAAGAGCCATCGAGATAGAAGATGCTGTTGACTGAAACAAGACAGCGTACAAACAAGACTATGCATTTTTGTATAAGAAATTTCCAGGTGTTCCCACAATATACCTATTCCCTAATTTACACATACACATGGAAAAGCCACCAAGGTGTGGATCCATTCTTGAGCCTCTCTCCCAAAATGTAGATGTTTATTAAACCTTTTGTTGAGCAGACTATGGTTTTTGTCAGATATACAATGAAATTAATCCAATTGATTGAACAGCATAATTATTTGCCACATGACCAAACATTGTTCACAATGGATGTCACATCAGTATATACCAATATCCGCCAGCGGGATACTCTAGAGGTGATCAGATCAGTGTTGCAAAATCAGGATAGGCCTATCGATATACCAACCAACTTTATTGTGCCTCTACTTGAAATTGTCTTCATTACATAAATATTTTATATTTCAGAATGTCTTCTACTACCAATCAAATGGAGTTGCGGGGGGAGGGTTTGCCCCAGATTTGGCAAATCTTTTAATCAACAAATATGAGCATGCATACAAATATCCCGGGTCCAATTCCTTCTCCCAGAACTCTGGAGTAGGTACTTAAACAATGTTTTACTGGTTTGGGTTTGTAATGAAATCACACTTAAGGCATTCCTGAACTGGTTAAATAGTAGATCAAGGGATACTCCGGTCAGTTAGACATATGACAGGGAGGCAATTCATTTCCTTGACATCCTCATCAGGGTTAAAGATAAGGAATTGTATAAAAGCATGGACTTATAAACCAACAGAAAGAAATACATTACTCAGATGCTACAGCCATCATCCTAGTAATTTGAGAGAAAATCTGCAATTTTTGAGAATATGGCAGAATTGTACCTTGAGATCAGATTATTTACAGGGATCAGACATTCACATACATAAGCTACTTGACAGGGGATACTCAAAAAGGCTCTTAATGCGGGCAAGGAAGAGGGCCTGATATTGTCCCGGGCACTTGCTCTTTTTTCTGTATCACCGATCAGTCAAGGTAATTACATCACACCTCCCGGGACCTACTTAATGGCAGCTGCAAAATGGATGTGTGAAGTGAGTGCACCGCTGGTGCTTCGTTAATACACCAAAAGCAAGCCCGTCTGCGACCGTCCACACCTGGAATCCTTATCCGATCACCACCCAGCTATGCCCTGCCTCAGACCACGATAGGAGCTTTTTCCTGCATCTACTGCTGGTTGTCCAGCAGCCACACAACCACAACCCCCACACAAATAATAACAACGTCCTCAACACGCCCACCCAATACACAAGCACCAACAATGCCCACCCCACCATTCATGACATGCCACAGCAAACACACAGGTTAACACCCAATCGCATGCATGCTTCTCAACACATGATCACTCAGCAAACACACAAACAAAATATGGGACCTGCTGACTAACAACGCACCTGATATCGTCTTCATCACAGAGACCTAGCTCAACCCTTCACCAGCTCCTGAAGTTGCCCTGCAATTCCAGCAGGCTACAAGATCATTAACCAGAACTGCCTTCACAAGCCAGGAGGACTTGCTATCATCTACAAGAAATCCATCAAATGTGCGTTATCCACAGAGAATATCACCGCATTCATTGAACAACTGCACTTCAAGCTGCAAATCTCTGAAAACTTCACCCTGAACAGAACCCTTGCCTACCGTATACCTAGACCATGAGCCACCTTTACCAACCTCATCGCCAACGTCGGCGTTTCACTCACCATCGACACCAGAGCTTAAATTCTCCTTGGTGACATCAACTTTCACCTGGAAGACCTAAATGACCCCTGTTCCACAGCATTTCTCAAAAGCTTGAGCAACATTGAATTCCCTCAGCTCATCCCAGAACCAACACAACCCACAGGACACTGAGTGGACCCCATCTTCACCACAAGCAACAGCATCAAGTTCAACTCCACCACACCAATCAATCAATCAATACAACTTTATTTCAGTTTAGTTTATAAACCGTAAAAGTACAATACAGCAATCCCAGAAATGCATTAATTATAATCAAATCAAAACAAATGTAGATCCTTAAAAAGGTACAATAATACCTAGCTAGCAGCAGTTATAACAACACAGGTTATGCTAAAGTGACCAGTGCAAGTGCAGAAAAGGGTTTAAAGAACATTTAAAGATCCAGGCATTTTCAATACTTTACAATTGATTTCAAGAATTCTAATACAAAAAGAATACTATCACTGTGTAATAATTGTAAATACATCATGGCTGGTCTGATTTGACAAAAGTTTAGTTTCTTTAAAAGCGGGACCAGATAGCGTTTACGGGGGAATTCATAAAATGTACATAAAAACATAAAATGCAGCATATCCAACGGAGACTTTCCGTCGCAGCCGCAGGAAGCTGTTATTTTATTAAAATTAGATGTCCGTGGCCTGACAAGCAAATAATAAAAATGATTCATTCGGAACCTGGTTAATAAAAATTTCTTGTGCGAGGACAGCGAGCCCAATAGATAAGGTTCAATGAGTGGAGTAGTTTTCAGCATAACATACATTCTGACACTCGGTTTCTGCACCTCAATGGCTTCCCTCGATATTCTCCTTTCCAGGAGGAATGCCAACTTAATTTCTTCCCCGTCCTTCACGGAAGTACAGTCAGGGGATTCAAATAACTCACCCCGCCCTAGGCTCAAGAAACTTTTCTGTAAATAGCTTAACCAGGGTATAGCGGATGAGTTATCCATACATACAGTCTTTTAGAATCATATGTGTCAGCGGAATGTCAGGGTTTAGCCAAAGTTTTAACCAGCAAGACAGTGGGCGAATTGAGAAAGTGTCACTGACATACTGAACCCACAATTCCTCATGAACTGCCAAGTTGGACGCACTTTGTGGTAGACAGAGTAATCGTTTTAAGAACTTATTCTCCGTAATCTGCAAGTTCTCTCCCTGAGTATACCCCCAAATTTCACTGCCGTATGTTGCAGTAGCTACAGATTTAGCATTATATAGTTGCAACATTGCTGTGATAGGCTTTTTCCCCTGTTTACATGCAAAATTAAAAATTGAGGCATTCACCCTTGCAACATCCCCTTTCTTTTTTGACACATGTGGGCCCCAGTTTAGTTTGTTATCAAATAGGACTCCAAGATAAGAAAAAGTGCTAGTTGTGGGGATTATTGCACCGCCAACATTAAATTGAAAGTTGCGCCTAGGTGATTTTCCTACTTGCATGATAAATGATTTAGAATTGTTTATGGTTAAATCCCTATCTGACATGAAGGACTGAAAAGCATTTAAAAGGGCTTGTAGACCTCTTTCGGTCCAAGATACCAGGACCGCGTCGTCCGCGTATAATAGGACCGGAATGCCCCGATGTCCTACTCTGGGGCAATCAGCCCCCACCTTCTGTAAGACGCTATCTAGATCATTAATATAAAAATTCAACAAAAAGGGAGCCAAAATACATCCTTGACGGACTCCCCTTTTGATATTAAAATCCTTTGTCACACTCAAATCACGGGAAAATCTAACGTTTGCTCGGGTATATCTATGTAGTCAAGGAATTTCACAATGCCTATGTCAACACCCTTGGCCCTCATGGACCGCCACAGCTTCTGTCTGTTTACACAGTCAAAAGCTGAGGACAGGTCCATGAAGGCAAGGTGGACATTCCCTTTATATACTACTGTATATTTACTTAGGATTAAATAGAGATTAAGGCAATGGGTTGTCGTGGGACGTCCCCTACAGAAGCCGTATTGGAAGACAGACATGATGTTGTTGTCTTCAGCCCATGTAGTAAGCCTCTACAGGAGAACCCTTCCCATAACTTTCACCATAGAGTCTAAAAGTGATATGGGTCGATAACAATGCGGACTACTATTGTCCGCCTAGGTGATTTTCCTACTTGCATGATAAATGATTTAGAATTGTTTATGGTTAAATCCCTATCTGACATGAAGGACTGAAAAGCATTTAAAAGGGCTTGTAGACCTCTTTCGGTCCAAGATACCAGGACCGCGTCGTCCGCGTATAATAGGACCGGAATGCCCCGATGTCCTACTCTGGGGCAATCAGCCCCCACCTTCTGTAAGACGCTATCTAGATCATTAATATAAAAATTCAACAAAAAGGGAGCCAAAATACATCCTTGACGGACTCCCCTTTTGATATTAAAATCCTTTGTCACACTCAAATCACGGGAAAATCTAACGTTTGCTCGGGTATATCTATGTAGTCAAGGAATTTCACAATGCCTATGTCAACACCCTTGGCCCTCATGGACCGCCACAGCTTCTGTCTGTTTACACAGTCAAAAGCTGAGGACAGGTCCATGAAGGCAAGGTGGACATTCCCTTTATATACTACTGTATATTTACTTAGGATTAAATAGAGATTAAGGCAATGGGTTGTCGTGGGACGTCCCCTACAGAAGCCGTATTGGAAGACAGACATGATGTTGTTGTCTTCAGCCCATGTAGTAAGCCTCTACAGGAGAACCCTTCCCATAACTTTCACCATAGAGTCTAAAAGTGATATGGGTCGATAACAATGCGGACTACTCTTGTCCCCTTTTTTAAAAACAGGTATGATCGTGGAAACCCCCCAGGATTGTGGGCATCCACTGTGAATCGCAGTATTAAAAACAGACTCAAGAATTGGAGCCCAAAACGAAGGGTCAGATTTATATAAGTCAGGGGGAATACCGTCAGGTCCTGGTGCTTTCCCGGCTGTTAAGCCTAGGACCCTTTGTATATTTCCCCCCTACCAATAGTAATTTTACTGTCGTTGGGGTAAGGTACCAGGCTACCCTGATCATCTAGGGGGCAATCATACATGTGCTCAAAGTGAGCCTCCCAGGCCTCCTTAGCCATATGACATTCAAGACCATCACCTGGTTCCTGAACAAGCAATGGTTCTTTTACTAGTCCCCAAAACTTAGAGCTGTTCTTAACAGTTTCAGGGTCTAGCAACTCATTCCATGCCTCATTCCTTACGGTCTCCTTACGAGTAGCTGTAGCTTTTTTTAAATCCTTGCGGCAAACTGTTATTTCGGCTAGCTCCCTAGGTTTTGCGGCTAAAGCTGCCCTTAAGTTTCATGCAGATTTTGAACAATTCTCATCAAACCATTTCGGCCCCCCATTACATTGCTGCTTAATTGGAACATACAGTAATTCCGTGACCCTATCAGAAATTATCTGAAAAGTTGCTAATACCTTAGTGTTCTTGCTCCCCCTTTGTGCATATGTCAATTTCTTCAATGCACACTGTTTTAATATTGTTATAAAACAACTCAGGGGCAACTTGGGTCCATCTAAGTCTGCGCTTGCCATTCGTTGTACGCAATTGTCCCTGGTTAGTACTAGATCCTAACTTTAAAACCCAGGGACCTGTTAGGTGCAAGGACAGGGGATTATGATCACTGTATTCATTCTCCTCAATTCGAAAAGAGTCAATGAAGGACTGCATAGGGGGGTGCCACTCACAGTCTGCTTCCAGTTTCTCCCTGCTGCCAGAACGATTATCGTATCAACGCGCACACTCCCTAAGCTGCCTCCCCACTGTTCTTGACTCGCTGGTGTGAGCGAGTCCTGCAATCGGCAGGACCCGGCAACGCTCCCAGCTGGAGTCACGTGGGTAGTAGGCAGAGGCGAGGAAAAGCGCTAGGTGCACCGACCGGGGGACTGCGAGGACCAGCATTCCATACGAAGTCCAGCTGGTGCCTCTTCCCCCGGCGGCCATGCCCATTGCCTCACGTATAACATTGACTCAACCTTGACCGCGACGCGGGACGCGCGCGGGACGGAGCTCGGGGCGAAGACCGGGCAAAGAGCGGGCCGTTTGAGGCCGTTCGAGAGCGTGAGAGATCGGACCGGGCCCTTGCTCTAAGCTCTGCATTGATGGACTATCACCGCAGGTACTCATCCAAATGATCGCCCCAAAACAGATTATACAGTCCATCACTCATTAAGTCTTAGTATACCTTCACCCTGATAATGAACACGAGAGGTAGCAAACAAAAAAAACTAAAAAAGCCTGGGGTTGGCGAACAGTTACTAGGACCAATGGATGACTTCATTACTAAAGCAAATACATTCATGGATCAAAGCATTAGCCTGATTGAGGGCAGAGTTTCTACTGACCTTGCTAATGCAAGGCGATCATCAATGGGTCTACTAGCGGTAGCAAGAACCCCAGAAACAAAGAGTACTCTACCGCAATCTTCACCAGGCATCAATAGGCTCAGCCTCCCAAATGTTGTAGACCTTTCAGCCTCCCAACTCTCTGTAACAATTTCAGATTCTGAGCTAGAAAAAACGCCTGATATCTTTCCTGACCACACTCCCGAGGAAGTAAGGCAGGCAAGAGGGAGGAGGGAGGGAGCCATCAAGAAAAGGAAAGAGCAGGAAAAGGTAGATAAAACTGCACCCAAGGATGCGGCCGACCAAATAGATTTAATTGAAACTTCAAACACGGTAGGTTTATCCCACCAAATAATTGACGCCGGTAACCACCTTGTGACGATACATCATCCATCACGGAACATCCCAGACACTAGCACCTCAGAATCTCCCGCCATTTCGATTGTTGGCAATGAACAGGATACATTGGGGCTGCTAAATAGAATAACTTCCCTACTAAACTCCTTCTTCCTTCCGATAGAAAATAGATTGCTTAATATCGAGACCCAATTGACTAAACTTGCCAGTTACCCAAAGCCAAAAATAATCCAGGGACCGCAAAAAACGGGGACAAACAACCCGGTCGTATCACTCGTACAAAAGAAAGTTACAACCCCAGCCTGTACATCCCCCAAACCACAAATCGCAGCAAAGGCCTCTATAGCAGCAAAGGCCCTTACAGTAGTGAAACCCCCCCCTAAAGCTCCTGCTGCTACACTTCAGATTAACACGGCTCTAAAAACACCTATATCAAACACGTCAATTGCAAAAACACCAGACCCAAAAACTCCTGCCCCCAAAAAAACATTTCCTCCAGCAAATAAAGGAGGTATGAGAGGGACTATCGACAGCAGGCTCCCTCTAAACATGCCACCTGAGGCATGCCCATATGTGGCAGTGATGACGGGGGTACCAGAATTAACGGGGGAGGGGGCAGAACCGAATTGGTCTTTAAAAAATAAGGTTCAACATTGGTTGAACACAAATCGACCAATTCCTCCAAACTGGCCAAGTAGGATAACATCAGTATGCAGGACCATCTGGGTGGGACATAGGAAAAAAAACATACAGGGAGATTGTATTGTGATCACCTTTGAGGACCCAAGGGTAGCCGAATATATCTGTTCTTGGGAACACCACAGTACAAGTGGGGGGGTTGATACAAAGTCTCTATCATTTTTCTATCCAAAAAGACACCATAATAACTACTTCCAAGAATTTGACAACACCGGGCACAAAGCAGTCCCACAACCATGGGAACTAGACTTCCCTGGGCCTAAAATGCCCCAACGATATAGCGACTACAATAACCCTTGGTGGTCCGTAGACTCAAATCACCAGCACTATGAGGGACCGTGGCAGACCATGGGACCACGGAATAGAGGCAGAGAATGGGAACATTGGGGCGGGTCTCGATATCGACCATACAGATCCACCTACAGAGATACACCACACTGGAAAAACTGGCCGGGGATACCAACTATGAATCGGTTCAGCAGCATAGAAATGGTTGACTGACCATTAGTCGAAATCCCAACTCCCGCACAGATTGTGTCAGCTTCAGTCCCAGATCCCTCAGGGAATAAGACGGAAGGCCCACAAAAAAATACACTATGGCTCTCTGTCATCTTCTGGAACATCGCAGGCCTCCGACTGAAAATAGAGGACGGTTCTGCCGCCCACTTTCTTGAGGAAGGCAAGATAATATGTCTACAAGAGACATGGGCCATGAAGGCCCTACATCTTGTGGGTTATAAAACATACTTTTCCCCAGCCCTCCCAAGCAATGCAGGTAGACCCAGAGGGGGGCTGGTAACTTACATAGCTAACAGAATAACAGCTCTAAAGGTACTAGACTCAGAATCTCTTACAAACTTTCAACTATTTTAGCCCTAGGACACTCCCGCGCCGCACGGCCACCAGCTGCTGCGTGTGCCTCCCCCTCCAGTGTGCCTCGCTGCCCGACTGCCGCTTCGTGACCACGCCCCCTCCTTCGAGCGGCGTGGTCCGTGCTTAGCGCTCTTCCCCCTGTACCCCTGGTGCTGTTTGTGCTGTTGCTAGTTGTTACTGTGGAATTGTAATTGTATGTAATTGTGTATGCCATAACTGTTGTTTTCCGCCGTATTGCCCGTTTTTTCCCGCCCTCCGTCTTCCCTCCCCGCTCCCCGCTTCCCGCCATCTCCGCTGACCACGCCCCTTTTTCCTTCTGTTCCCTCCCCGCTCCCGCCTCCCAGCTGCTCCGCCCACCCGCGCACTTCACCATATATGGCGACCGTGCGAACGCGCAGCGGCCACGCGCAGCGGGTGCGCCGATTGTGCGCCGAAGGCACGCCAAAGGTAAGCCCGTCTGCGCCTGTCCGCGCCTGGACCGCGCCCAGTGCCAGGACCCCTGGCCACGAGGACCCCGACCGACCCGCCTGACGTACTCCGCCGCCGCACTCAACACCGGCCGATTCCCAGGATGCCACCAAGCCACACCACGACGCACCCACGGACCCTTCAGCTGCCACGCCTGCAAGTTCACCTGCATCCGGACCTGCCTCGCACCAGCACCCGCCAAGTCGAACACCAGCAGCACCCACCTCAAGTGCATCCTGCTCAACACCCGCTCCGTCCACAGACACGCCATCGAACTCTGGAACCTCCTCGACACCACAGCCCCCGACGTCGCCTTCCTCACGGAGACCTGGATGAACGCCTCCTCAGCGCCCGACATCGCCATCGCCATCCCAGAGGGCTACAAGATCACCCGGAGGGATCGCACCACCAACCAGGTGGGAGGAGGCATCGCCATCATCCACAGGAACACCATCCGTCTCACGACCAGCACCGACCACAACCTGACCACCGCCGAACACCTGCATTTCCAGATCCACACCGACCCGAACACCACCCTCAGAGGCACCCTGATCTACCGACCTCCGGGACCACGCACACAATTCAGCGAGGACATCGCCGACTTCGTCAGCCCGCATGCCCTCCCCTCCGCTGACTACATCCTCCTGGGGGACCTCAACTTCCACCTGGAGAACAACAACGACCGCAACACCAGCACCCTGCTCGACAACCTCGCCAATCTTGGACTCAAGCAGCTGGTGTCCACCCCCACCCACCTCGCCGGACACACACTCGACGCAGTCTTCTCATCCAGCACAGACATCGTTTTCAGCCACGCTACAGAGCTTCAATGGACGGACCACAGCTGCGTCCACTTCACCTTCAAGAGAACGACGACCCACCACCACCAGCAACAGGCTGCCCGCAGAAGCTGGAACAAGATCACAGCAGACCAGCTCGCCACCTCCCTGAGCCAGCACCCTCCTGCCAGCTCAGCGAACCCCAGCCAGGCCGCCGACAACCTCACGAAGTGGATCAGCAACTGCGCGGACGAGCTCGCCCCGCTGAGGACCCCGCCCAGCAGACCCGGCAGCAAGAAAGCCCCGTGGTTCACCGACAAACTCAAGAGCTCCAAGAAGAACTGCCGAGCCCTCGAGAAAGTCTGGAGAAGGGAACCTACTCCGGACCACAGGACCGCCTTCAAGCTGGCCACCCGGAAGCACCACCAGCTGATCCGCGCCGCCAAGAAAACTGCATTCAAGGACCGGCTGGACAACAACGCACACAACTGCAAGGAACTCTTCAACATCGTGAAAGAGCTATCCAACCCCAGCGCAGGAAACAACGACATCACCCCATCGCAAGACCTCTGCAACTCCCTCGCCTCATACTTCCACAACAAGATCACAGACATACACAACAGCTTCAACAACCAACCAACGCACACCAAGACCGAACAACCACCCCCCACCACCACCCTCCACGCCTGGAACCCGATCAGCACCGAAGACGCCATCCGCACGATGAACTCCATCCACTCCGGATCACCGACCGACCCCTGCCCTCACCACGTCTTCAACAAGGCCGACGCTGTCATCGCACCCCACCTGCGAGACATCATCAACACATCCTTCGACACCGCCACCTTCCCTGAGAGCTGGAAGCACGCCGAACTCAGCGCTCTACTCAAGAAACCCACAGCGGACCCCACCGAACTCAAGAATTACCGCCCCATCTCGCTCCTCCCGTTTCCAGCCAAAGTCATCGAGAAGACCGTCAACAAGCAGATGGCCGCCTTCCTCGAGACGAATGGATCCCTCGACCCCTCACAGTCTGGCTTCTGGGCCAACCACAGCACCGAGACCGCCCTCATCGCCGCCACCGATGACATCCGAGCCCTGATGGACAACGGAGAAACAGCGGCCCTCATCCTCCTAGACCTCTCCGCGGCCTTCGACACTGTCTGCCACCGTACCCTAGTGCAACGTCTCAGCAACGTCGGAATCCAGGACAAGGCGCTGGAATGGATCATCTCCTTCCTCGATGGAAGAACACAGAGAGTCCGCCTACCACCGTACAAGTCAGAGGCCACCAAAGTCATCTGCGGCGTCCCTCAAGGATCCTCACTGAGCCCCACCCTCTTCAACGTCTACATGAGCCCCCTCGCGGCCATCGCACGCCAACACAACCTCAGCATAATCTCCTACGCCGACGACACCCAGCTGATCCTCTCCCTGACCAACGACCCCGCCGCCGCCAGAGCCAACCTGCACGAAGGGATGAAAGAGGTAGCCGAGTGGATGACGACCAGCCGCCTGAAACTGAACTCAGACAAGACGGAGGTCCTCATCCTGGGCTCTTCACCCTCCGCCTGGGACGACTCCTGGTGGCCTCCCGCCCTGGGCACCGCACCCAAACCGACAGACCACGCACGCAACCTGGGCTTCATCCTGGACTCCTCCCTCTCCATGACCAGGCAAGTCAACAACGTCTCCTCGGCGTGCTTCAACATCCTACGCATGCTACGGAAGATCTTCTGGTGGATCCCCACCGAGACCAGGAAGACCGTCACCCAGGCCCTCGTCACTAGCCGACTGGACTACGGCAACGCCCTCTACGCCGGTACCACCGCCAAGCTCCAGAAGAGACTCCAGCGGATCCAGAACGCCTCAGCCAGACTCATCCTCGACATCCCACGAACCAGCCACATCTCCGGACATCTGAGAGACCTACACTGGCTCCCAGTCAACAAAAGAATCACCTTCCGCCTCCTCACCCACGCACACAAAGCCCTACACGACCAAGGCCCGAGCTACCTCAACAGCCGAATCAACTTCTACGCTCCCAAACGCCACCTCCGATCAGCCAACCACGCCCTCGCCGCCGTCCCCCGCATCCGAAGAGCGACTACAGGAGGGAGGTCCTTCTCCTACCTGGCCGCCAAGACCTGGAACTCCCGACCGACCGACCTGCGCCTGACCCAAGACCACCTCTCCTTCAGGAAGAAGCTGAAGACCTGGCTGTTCGAGCAGTAGCGGCACCCCCCCTCCCCAGCGCCTTGAGACCCTACGGGTATGTAGTGCGCTCTATAAATGTCATTGATTGATTGATTGATTGGTCTTATGGTAGGGAAAAAAGATACCATCATCCTAATAAACTTCTATAATAATTTAGAGGATGATCATTTCCTCAATACGCTTTTAACAATTCAAGAAAAACCAGTTCATTTTAGACAACTATATGGAAAAAAGGGCAATGTTCACATATTATGGGGAGGGGATTTAAATTTACACCCCTGCCCGTCATCTGGCAATCAGAGCTGTGGAGTAGTGGACGAAGATGAGAATCCTCTTACACATTTCCCCCATCCACGAACGGGGTTAGCTATGAACAACCTCCTCTCAGATTTGGAACTATCAATAGTAAATCCAATAGATCCAACTAAGAATTCTCTAGAACCCACATACCGAGGAAGGTGGCATGAGACCACTGTCGATTACATCGTTTTGACAGATGAACTTAGAAACTTGAGTAGGGATTTTAAACTTATGGAAAATACCTTAAGTGATCAATCTGCGCTAAGGCTGGACTTTCAGCTGAACCACTCAGTATCCCATACAACAACAATAGCAAACACTTTATCTCAAAATAGGCTGGAACTGGGCAAAAGAAATGGATACACTATAAAATGGGAAAAAGTGGACCCCAATAAACTGAAAAATACACTAATAACGACTGCATACACTAATATAACAAAATGTCTAGATCTATCAGTAGACGATGGTACAGTCCTTGAAAATTTTAAGCTAATACTAGACCAAGTAAAAGTATTGCTGACCAGAACCCCTAAACAAAATAATTCAAGTTCGACAGGGTGGTTTAATCACGATTGTACCAAGGCGCAAACTAACCTAAGAAAGGCGCTTGGGCAATCAACTAGAGATCAGCAACAGATACAACACCTTAGGCAAGAGTACAATAGGGCCAGAAAGATAAGGAAACAAGAGCTGAAATTAGCCTTATGGGATGATCTTCATAAAAGTGCACTCATGAAAAACAGCGAGTCTTTCTGGCGAATAGTGAAGTCCCCCTTGTTATCCGATCCCAATAGACCCCAGATCGATGTTGCTATAGATGAGGAAACCTGGGTAAATCATTTCTCTAAAATCTTTAAATTAACATCCCCAACAGAAGAATCCCATCATCTTCTTCCCCCAGTAGTTTTTCCAATGTCAATAGAATTCGATCTACAAGACATTGAACGGGCACTGCAAATGAGTAAGGGTGGTAAAGCACCCGGACCTGATGGGGTCCCAGTAGATCTGTTTAAATATCTTCCGGATCTTTGGGCCCCCATACTCACACGAGTATGTACTGCAGCTGCAAAAAAAGGGGATCGTCAGGACGTAAAATGTTACCGTCCCATTTCACTTTTAGACTCTCTGGGCAAAGTAGTCGGCAGAGTAGTCTTAGAACAACTCCAGCAATGGGCAGACGATAAAAACATCCTATCGGACTTGCAATTTGGTTTCAGGGAAGGCTTTGGAACTGTTGAACAGGCCCTCAATCTAAGCATGAGAGTGTCCAAATATATCCACGCAAAGCCAGGGACAATGTACATGGTATACGTGGATTTGTCCTCCGCATTTGACTGCGTATCTCACGCGAAGCTTTGGACCCTCTTAGGAACCATAGGGGTGGATCCCCCCCTTTTGGATTTCCTAAGAGAGCTATATGCTGAAGCCTCTGCAAGAGTGCGCTACGGAACAAAAGGAGAACTCACTGCGCCATTCAGAGTAGAACGAGGAGTAAGGCAGGGATGTGTCTTAGCCCCCTTCCTCTTCTCCCTGTATACCAACGGATTGGAGGAGATGATGCTGAGGGGGGGGCAGGACCTCCCCAGACTGAAACACCGCCTGATCCCCGCATTGCTCTACGCGGATGACGCAGTTATTTTAGCACGCACTCCAATTGAGCTTCAGAAATCCCTATCCAAGTACGCTGACTTTATGGGCGCTTTAGATTTACAGATAAATGTAAAAAAAACATTTGTCATGGTAGCGGGTGGAAGCCGAAAAGCCACAAGGAATATCTACCTAAACGACCAAAAACTCGAGAGGACCCCCCAGTACCCTTATCTGGGCATCATGATTGATGAAAGACTAAACTGGAGGGCCGCCGTTGAGGCCAGGAGACATCTGTTCAAAAGAGCAATTACAGCATTGATGACCTTTTCACAGCGACTTGGAAAGAGACCGCCAGCTGAACTCTTAAAAATCTATGCAGCAAAATGCCAAGCCATCGCTCTTTATGGGGCTGGGGTATGGGGACATGCAGACATTGGCTCACTTCAGATAGCAGAGAATTCATTTATGTGATTCCTTTTATCCACCCCAAAATGCTCTTCCATCTACGCTTGTCATTTGGAACTGGGAATCCCATATATAGAAGATTTGATAAAGGTTCAGCCATTGCTACTCTGGAGACGTATCTGGCTGTCGGACAAAAATTTACTGACCAAAGACATACTACAGGACTCCATGGCACTGGATCGTGCACACAAAATAGCATGGCTTACCTATGTCAGACATTTCTTTTCCGACCTGGGTCTAGAAAAGTACTATACCACCCCAGAAAAACTAATTGAAATAACAAAGAAAGACCTAAAACAATTAGCACTGAGCCATCTAGAGTCTCTTAGACTGACCCTGCTATCATCTAAACAATCTGTGCTCCATGCAAACATGATACAGCATACCCCGCAAATCCAGCTCTACCTTACTTTAGAACTCAGCACATATGACAAGATGCTCCTGACAAGGTTCAGACTGAATCTTTTTCATAGACTTGTGGCCTTCCCAGAAAAGAACACTTGGGACGCAAATTTGGTACTCTGCCCATGCGACGATATGTCCCCTCAGTCATGTATTCATACAATACTGTTCTGTAAATACTTTCATACCCATAGAAAGATCTGGCTATTTCCGCTACAAAAACGCTGGGGTTTCAGATACTGTCGGCCCGCCATGTTAGCCTTGCAGGTGTTAGATTCTGAACGCACTTGTTATCATGTACTTAACTTTTTAAAGTGTATTATGAGGCACAGAAATAATCTTTAAAAAAAATACACAGGATTTTGGTTATATTTATGTTTTATGTCTTGATAATGTGTTTTTATTTTATATATGATACGTATGAACTTTGTGATTACTTTTATGGTTTTTCATTGTCAAAAAACCGAATAAAGGAAATTTATATTTAGTCCCCAAAACTTAGAGCTGTTCTTAAGAGTTTCAGGGTCTAGCAACTCATTCCATGCCTCATTCCTTAGGGTCTCCTTACGAGTAGCTGTAGCTTTTTTTAAATCCTTGCGGCAAACTGTTACTTCGGCTAGCTCCCTAGGTTTTGCGGCTAAAGCTGCCCTTAAGTTTCATGCAGATTTTGAACAATTCTCATCAAACCATTTCGGCCCCCCATTACATTGCTGCTTAATTGGAACATACAGTAATTCCGTGACCCTATCAGAAATTATCTGAAAAGTTGCTAATACCTTAGTGTTCTTGCTCCCCCTTTGTGCATATGTCAATTTCTTCAATGCACACTGTTTTAATATTGTTATAAAACAACTCAGGGGCAACTTGGGTCCATCTAAGTCTGCGCTTGCCATTCGTTGTACGCAATTGTCCCTGGTTAGTACTAGATCCTAACTTTAAAACCCAGGGACCTGTTAGGTGCAAGGACAGGGGATTATGATCACTGTATTCATTCTCCTCAATTCGAAAAGAGTCAATAAAGGACTGCATAGGGGACGAAATCAGCATAAAATCAATAAATGTCCCCTTCCCATGGCCCTTAAAAGAAGGTACATTAAATGTGGTATAAGGGTCCAGTAAGGCCATGGTAGATGTTAAATCAAAATCATTAATCATATCATTGAGCAGTTCCCCCTCTATCGAGTGCTTAAAGTGAAAACCTTGAATTCGGGAGCAACTCAGATGAGAAATACACACAGTCATGGGGTTACCACAAGGATGAACGTTAAAATCGCCCATAACCATAAGATTGTGACGGCTGTGACTCATGGACTTATTAATAAAAACTGTTAAAGCAGTTAAATGACTAGAAACCAAACGTGAAGTAGGTGAATTATAAAAGTTTATCAGACCAACCGTACAGTTCACTTTTGTTAATGTCAAAGCGAGACTGCCCAGATTGAAGGAGGTGATTACACGTACTCTGCATGCCAAAGCTACAGAGACGTAAATAACCAAACCCCCCTTTGATCTACCCCTATTAGAATTGGTAGCTGGCACAAAATATGCCCTATATCCCTCCAAATGCTGTTCACAATCAACCGACCATGTTTCCTGCAAGCAGATGATCAAAAATTGTTTAATGTAGGCGATCCAGCTAGGATTCGCTAATTTAGCAGATAATCCTTAAATGTTCCAGGAGATAAGATTATTCAAACCTCCCGTAGGTGTTTCAACCGTCCCAGTGCCTAAGACCTCTGGTCTCCCTCTGCCCGAGACACTGGTCTCTTCGAGTCAATCACAAGACTCCAGGCCAGACAGAATATCAAATCTGTTATGAACCTGGAGTCTGTGTCTATTAGGCATAGGGTTACCAGGCATATTCTGTAATGGCTGGGAACAACCATGATCGGTAAAGGATCTCACCCTGGGCCAGTCCCCTGACCGCCAGTTTTTCTCCTGAGCAGATCTAGCTGGGTACCTCCCTAAAGCTGGTCTATAAAAAAATCCCAGAGAAATAGTTTAATATCTGTGCCCTGCATCATTTGTAACCAGGGTCCTCTTGATAGCAAGCGTCCTGCAGTGTGAGCATTATCAAAATTAATAATGATGCAATCCCCACTCCCTGCCTTAACGGAACTACCAATCCAATTTAACCTGCTCACCATTATTATATTATTAATGGCACTTGCTACCTCAGGGGTGTTTTGACTAAGCCAAAATATTGTCTTGTTAAACAACTGATTGTAACTTTCATTCACTTCCGATGGAAGGGCAGGGACATGGCTCAAAATGACCACTTAAGGGGTGGCTTCTGATGGGAGATCTATGACCGTGGGTCTGCGTGTCTGGCAAGGGTCCTCAACCGACCTCTGAACTGGTTCTAGAGTGAGGTGTTTCCTCCTGTCAACGATAGGGTGCGCTGTGGGTGTGGTGTCTTGCGGTTTTTCGAGCAAGTTACTGGTTCCACTTTTAACAGATGGCCGAGTGTTAATTAATACTGAATCTACCACTATGGCATTATTATCTACTGTTTTTTTGCTTAGCACTAAAAGATCTGGAATTGATTTTATGAGAGTCTCCTGTACCAGTTAAGTTTAAAAATGTTGCCAATGAAGACTCCAAAGACTGTAACGTGTTCTCAACCCCGCACAATTTTAATTCAATGGGCTCCAGCAAATGTTTTATCAGGCCCTCCAATTTCCCCCAGAAGTCCTTCTCTCCAGCCTCAGTACTCTTAGTGACCCCGTCATTCAAATCAATGTTGGGTAGGTCTCTCCGATCCCCCTTTTCCGTAGCATGTACGTCCACTATTACTGTCCCTTTATTTCTTAGTCCTGTGTGACCCCGCTTCTGTGCCCTGGTTTTTTTAAGGGTGGCACTAGAGTTTTTAGGACAAGTGGGGGAAATTTTTTGCTTCTGTGATCTTCTTCGAAGTTTATACCCAACCGGGCTAGGTATCAACTCTGGGGTCCCATAAAGCATACTATCAATTTATTGGGTAGACTCAACCTCTATTTGGGGGGGCCTTGCTTGAACTGGGGGTGGGGTAGATTGTGTCTGTATGTCTGTCAGGGCAGGAGTGGTAGATAACCTGCTATAAGCAGGATCCAAGGATAGTCTACGTTCAGCCAGTATGATTTCTTTGATAATGACTGATTCTGCCCTGGCAAAATAGGCATCTAAAGTCCCAACCATCCCAGGTCCACCACCGTCTTTCATTAACCAGGACTGTGTTCACAAGCCAGGAGGCTATCATCTACAAGAAATCCATCAAATGTGCGACATCCACAGAGAATATCACCGCATTCATTGAACACCTGCACTTCAAGCTGCAAATCTCTGAAAACTTCACCCTGAACAGAACCCTTGCCTACCGAATTCCTAGACCATGAGCCACCTTTACCAACCTCATCGCCAACGTCGGCGTTTCACTCACCATCGACACCAGAGCTTAAATTCTCCTTGGTGACATCAACTTTCACCTGGAAGACCTAAATGACCCCTGTTCCACAGCATTTCTCAAAAGCTTGAGCAACATTGAATTCCCTCAGCTCATCCCAGAACCAACACAACCCACAGGACACTGAGTGGACCCCATCTTCACCACAAGCAACAGCATCAAGTTCAACTCCACCACACCAATCAATCAATCAATAAAACTTTATTTCAGTTTAGTTTATAAACCATAAAAGTACAATACAGCAATCCCAGAAATGCATTAATTATAATCAAATCAAAACAAAATGTAGATCCTTAAAAAGGTACAATAATACCTAGCTAGCAGCAGTTATAACAGCACAGGTTATGCTAAAGTGACCAGTGCAAGTGCAGAAAAGGGTTTAAAGAACATTTACAGATCCAGGCATTTTCAATACTTTACAATTGATTTCAAGAATTCTAATACAAAAAGAATGCTATCACTGTGTAATAATTGTAAATACATCATGGCTGGTCTGATTTGACAAAAGTTCAGTTTCTTTAAAAGCGGGACCAGATAGCGTTTAGGGGGGAATTCATAAAATGTACATAAAAACATAAAATGCAGCATATCCAACGGAGACTTTCCGTCGCAGCCGCAGGAAGCTGTTATTTTATTAAAATTCGATGTCCGTGGCCTGACAAGCAAATAATAAAAATGATTCATTCGGAACCTGGTTAATAAAAAACTTCTTGTGCGAGGACAGCGAGCCCATTAGATAAAGTTCAATGAGTGGAGTCGTTTTCAGCATAACATACATTCTGACACTCGGTTTCTGCACCTCAATGGCTTCCCTCGATATTCTCCTTTCCAGGAGGAATGCCAACTTAATTTCTTCCCCGTCCTTCACGGAAGTACAGTCAGGGGATTCAAATAACTCACCCCGCCCTAGGCTCAAGAAACTTTTCTGTAAATAGCTTAACCAGGGTATAGCGGATGAGTTATCCATATACATACAGTCTTTTAGAATCATATGTGTCAGTGGAATGTCGGGGTTTAGCCAAAGTTTTAAGCAGCAAGACAGTGGGCGAATTGAGAAAGTGTCACTGACATACTGAACCCCCAATTCCTCATGAACTGCCAAGTTGGACGCACTTTGTGGTAGACAGAGTAATCGTTTTAAGAACTTATTCTCCGTAATCTGCAAGTTCTCTCCCTGAGTATACCCCCAAATTTCACTGCCGTATGTTGCAGTAGCTACAGATTTAGCATTATATAGTTGCAACATTGCTGTGATAGGCTTTTTCCCCAGTTTACATGCAAAATTAAAAATTGAGGCATTCACCCTTGCAACATCCCCTTTCTTTTTTGACACATGTGGGCCCCAGTTTAGTTTGTTATCAAATAGGACTCCAAGATAAGAAAAAGTGCTAGTTGTGGGGATTATTGCACCGCCAACATTACATTGAAAGTTGCGCCGAGGTGATTTTCCGACTTGCATGATAAATGATTTAGAATTGTTTATGGTTAAATCCCTATCTGACATGAAGGACTGAAAAGCATTTAAAAGGGCTTTTAGACCTCTTTCGGTCCTAGATACCAGGACCGCGTCTTCCGCGTATAATAGGACCGGAATGCCCCGATGTCCTACTCTGGGGCAATCAGCCCCCACCTTCTGTAAGACGCTATCTAGATCATTAATATAAAAATTAAACAGAAAGGGAGCCAAAATACATCCTTGACGGACTCCCCTTTTGATATTAAAATCCTTTGTCACACTCAAATCACGGGAAAATCTAACGTTTGCTCGGGTATATCTATGTAGATCGTCAAGGAATTTCACAATGCCTATGTCAACACCCTTGGCCCTCATGAACCGCCACAGCTTCTGTCTGTTTACACAGTCAAAAGCTGAGGACAGGTCCATGAAGGCAAGGTGGACAGTCCCTTTATATACTACTGTATATTTACTTAGGATTAAATAGAGATTAAGGCAATGGGTTGTCGTGGGACGTCCCCTACAGAAGCCGTACTGGAAGACAGACATGATGTTGTTGTCTTCAGCCCATGTAGTAAGCCTCTGCAGGAGAACCCTTCCCATAACTTTCACCATAGAGTCTAAAAGTGATATGGGTCGATAACAATGCGGACTACTCTTGTCCGCTTTTTTAAAAACAGGTACGATCGTGGAAACCCCCCAGGATTGTGGGCATCCACTGTGAATCGCAGTATTAAAAACAGACTCAAGAATTGGAGCCCAAAACGAAGGGTCAGATTTATATAAGTCAGGGGGAATACCGTAAGGTCCTCGTGCTTTCCCGGCTGTTAAGCCTAGGATCCTTTGTATATTTCCCCCCTACCAATAGTAATTTTACTGTCGTTGGGGTAAGGTACCAGGCTACCCTGATCATCTAGGGGGCAATCATACATGTGCTCAAAGTGAGCCTCCCAGGCCTCCTTAGCCATATGACATTCAAGACCATCACCTGGTTCCTGAACAAGGAATGGTTCTTTTACTAGTCCCCAAAACTTAGAGCTGTTCTTAAGAGTTTCAGGGTCTAGCAACTCATTCCATGCCTCATTCCTTAGGGTCTCCTTACGAGTAGCTGTAGCTTTTTTAAAATCCATGCGGCAAACTGTTACTTCCGCTAGCACCCTAGGTTTTGCGGCTAAAGCTGCCCTTAAGTTTCATGCAGATTTTGAACAATTCTCATCAAACCATTTCGGCCCCCCATTACATTGCTGCTTAATTGGAACATACAGTAATTCCGTGACCCTATCAGAAATTATCTGAAAAGTTGCTAATACCTTAGTGTTCTTGCTCCCCCTTTGTGCATATGTCAATTTCTTCAATGCACACTGTTTTAATATTGTTATAAAACAACTCAGGGGCAACTTGGGTCCATCTAAGTCTGCGCTTGCCATTCGTTGTATGCAATTGTCCCTGGTTAGTACTAGATCCTAACTTTAAAACCCAGGGACCTGTTAGGTGCAAGGACAGGGGATTATGATCACTGTATTCGTTCTCCTCAATTCGAAAAGAGTCAATAAAGGACTGCATAGGGGACGAAATCAGCATAAAATCAATAAATGTCCCCTTCCCATGGCCCTTAAAAGAAGGTACATTAAATGTGGTATATGGGTCCAGTAAGGCCATGGTAGATGTTAAATCAAAATCATTAATCATATCATTGAGCAGTTCCCCCTCTATCGAGTGCTCAAAGTGAAAACCTTGAATTCGGGAGCAACTCAGATGAGAAATGCACACAGTCATGGGGTTACCACAAGGATGAACGTTAAAATCGCCCATAACCATAAGATTGTGACGGCTGTGACTCATGGACTTATTAATAAAAACAGTCAAAGCAGTTAAATGACTAGAAACCAAACGTGAAGTAGGTGAATTATAAAAGTTTATCAGACCAACCGTACAGTTCCCTTTTGTTAATGTTAAAGCGAGAATGCCCGGATTGAAGGAGGTTATTACACATACTCTGCATGCCAAAGCTACAGAGACGTAAAAAACCAAACCCCCCTTTGATCTACCCCTATTAGAATCGGTAGCTGGCACAAAATATGCCCTATATCCCTCCAAATTCTGTTCACAATCAACCGACCATGTTTCCTGCAAGCAGATGATCAAAAATTGTTTAATGTAGGCGATCCAGCTAGGATTCGCTAATTTAGCAGATAATCCTTAAATGTTCCAGGAGATAAGATTATTCAAACCTCCCGTAGGTGTTTCAACAGTCCCAGTGCCTAAGACCTCAGGTCTCCCTCTGCCCGAGACACTGGTCTCTTCGAGTCAATCACAAGACTCCAGGCCAGACAGAATATCAAATCTGTTATGAACCTGGAGTCTGTGTCTATTAGGCATAGGGTTACCAGGCATATTCTGTAATGGCTGGGAACAACCATGATCGGTAAAGGATCTCACCCTGGGCCAGTCCCCTGACCGCCAGTTTTTCTCCTGAGCAGATCTTTCTGGGTACCTCCCTAAAGCTGGTCTATAAAAAAATCCCAGAGAAATAGTTTAATATCTGTGCCCTGCATCATTTGTAACCAGGGTCCTCTTGATAGCAAGCGTCCTGCAGTGTGAGCATTATCAAAATTAATAATGATGCAATCCCCACTCCCTGCCTTAACGGAACTGCCAATCCAATTTAACCTGCTCACCATTATTATATTATTAATGGCACTTGCTACCTCAGGGGTATTTTGACTAAGCCAAAATATTGTCTTGTTAAACAACTGATTGTAACTTTCATTCACTTCCGATGGAAGGGCAGGGACATGGCTCAAAATGACCACATAAGGGGTGGCTTCTGATGGGAGATCTATGACCGTGGGTCTGCGTGTCTGGCAAGAGTCCTCAACCGACCTCTGAACTGGTTCTAGAGTGAGGTGTTTCCTCCTGTCAACGATAGGGTGCGCTGTGGGTGTGGTGTCTTGCGGTTTTTCGAGCAAGTTACTGGTTCCACTTTTAACAGATGGCCGAGTATCCAAGGATAGTCTACGTTCAGCCAGTATGATTTCTTTGATAATGACTGATTCTGCCCTGGAAAAATAGGCATCTAAAGTCCCAACCATCCCAGGTCCACCACCGTCTTTCCTTCTTGCCATTTTGTGGGGCAGTGCCAAATAATTTTCAGGCCTAATACACAAAATAAAACAACTCTATACAGTGTAAAATTAGCGCCAGCTACCCTAAACACTACCTTGGTTCTAATAAATGTTAGCTATGCAGAAAACGGATGCTGTATGATACAATAGTAAAAAAAAAAAAAGAAATAGCAGATAATATGATCGTAACTTATAAAAAAGTCTATTACCAGTAGAGTGTTAGAATACCGGTTCAGAAAGTATTAATCCTCAAGGTATTATACCAGTTAAAAATGGCGGGAAGCCTCAAGTTCAAAAATCCAAAGCTTCGGCTTTCCACAATCAACATAGTTCACAGGACATGTCTTACTCACATGCAGCCAGTTGCTAGGCCATATGAAGTGCTCTGTTAGAGGAGTGGGCCAGCCCTGCCTTGGCCTGCCCCGGCCTGCCTCAGACGGCCACAGACGGCCCGGCCTTTGCACGGGCTTTGCCCGCGCGCGTACCGCGCTGCGTGGGGCGGGCGCACTTTTGATGGTGCAGGGCGTCGCTGTGATGGCATCAGTAGCCTGCGCCTCGCAGTGTGTTCTGGGGATGTAGTTTGCTCGGGCCGTTTCCCTCACGGCATCCGGGCCCCTTCCTCCGGTCTGCTCCAGCACACACAGGCAAGCCGTTCCCCTCACGGCCGACACAGCAAGCAGCAGCAGTTGGCAATCGGCACCCCGAGTAAGTGAGTCCCGCGTTGCGTGGGGCGGGCGCGCTTTTGATGGTGCAGGGCGTTGCTGTGATGGCGTCAGTAGCCTGCGCCTCTCAGTGTATTCTGGGGGATGTAGTTTGCTCGGGCCGTTTCCCTCACGGCGTCCGGGCCCCTTCCTCCGGTCTGCTTCAGCACACGCAGGCAAGCCGTTCCCCTCACGGCCGACGCAGCAAGCAGCAGCAGTTGGCAATCGGCACCCCGAGTAAGCGCGTCCCTCACTCACATGTACCTACAACTCCATCATCCACTTACTTCTCAACATGACTCAAGTAAACACCCAGCAAATGTAGACCTGGAATCCTTGGTGGGGTTTCCCCAGTGTTTTTCCTCTACCTCCTGTATTTTTTGACTGTGTGCTGGATTTAATTGTTGCTGGTTTAGGTACTCTGGGCACTCTGCTACTGTTGATCAGTGCCAAAGTGCAAGTGCTCCCTATGTAAATTGTAATTATGATTGGTTAGCCATGATTGGCATAGTTGATTTACTGGTAAGTCCCTAGTAAAGTGCACTGTGTGTGTCCAGGGCTTGTAAATCAAATGCTTCTAGTGGGCCTGCAGCACTGATTGTGTCACCCACACCAGTAGCCTTTCAGATGTGTCTCAGACCTGCCACTGCAGTGTCTGCGCACACATTTTTTTACTGTCACTATCTGGTTTTAAACTTATGGGGTCTGTTTGTCCATTCACTACAGACACTCATACAAATGGAGCTGAGGTGGGCCCTGCATATGCTGATAAGCCATCCTAGGCTGGAGTCGTGGGAGGAGTTGTCCCTGGCATCTGAATAGGCTGTTGCTGCCCTGCACAATGCTGTCTCCACCCTCAATAGTGTGGCCGGACCCGGGGGACAGAACTGGTTTTACTGAGCAAGAGAGACTTTCTGAACAAATACTTCAAAGGGAAAACAGGGTATAAGTATTAGACCTAAGACAGCAGAATTTTAAATCACTTCTGGAATCAAGAGGAACTTCAGCCAAGGAAGAAGAGCTGAAGAGCTGTACGGAGAAATACTGTCCTTTTTCTGTGTGTTGCTTTGCTGGGTTGGCCTGTAGTTGCTGCTTCTGCCAAGGAGAGGACAAAGACAGGATTTTGCATTAAGACTTGCTTGAGAAGAATCTCCAAGGAAACAAAGACCTCACCTACAGCCTTCTTAAGCGCCACTACCGGGAGTTCTGACCTGCCTGGGGGTGCATATTCCAGTTCTGGGTCCCTGGAGGTTGTTCCTGCTACAGAAAGCTGTGGAGAACTGAAGAAATCGACAAAACTGAAGCTACACTCTTCTTGCAGCTCCATTTTGTGATGCAGGACCACCAAGCAGGAGAAATTCACAACGCACAGCCCTGTGTGAACGAAGAAATCAACACAGTTCCTGCCTGCAGCCCCAGAAACTGCCGCACACTGACTCCAATGCAGGGATGCTGTACAGCTAAAAGAATTGATGCATTACCAGTAAGAAGCTTTGGAGCGCCTGAATTTTCTCATGCATCACACCTTTGTAGCTAGTTTATCTGATGCAACATCTGCACACCAGAATAAGCTGGAAAATCGATGTAACACTTCCCCCTACAGTACGGATTAGATGCATCACTTCGCCTGCGTGCAGCTGAACTGTTGCATTGCCTCCTCGAGAACTCAGGAACTGACACATTGCAGTGTTTTCCAATGCTTCTCTCCTCTGCATCTGTTTTACCTTGTGGATTTTGATGAATTTGAGATACTTTTAGGGTGCAGAGTCCCCCATTATAGCTCGAGCTACTCTGCAAATTTGTTCCTGCTTTTCCTTAGTGTGCCTGTGTTAGAAATGAGGTTTCTGGTTGGCTAGGGTATGCATCTAAGCCAGGCAGAACCCACCACTCTAGTCAGGGTAAGGGAGTTACACATACAAGATAACCCCTGCTCATCCCCTTGGTAGCTTGGCAGAGCAGTCAGGCTTATCCGAGAGGCAATGTGTAAAGTGTTTGCACAACACACACCAGTGACACGCTAGACACACAACCAAAGGAGACTCCACACAAGGTTTTATAAAAATGTCTTCTGAATTGCATATAAACCACATAGAGCACAATTACATAAATCACTTTGCCACTATGCAATTGTCATTATATCACATAGATCATAAATCACTTTGTCATAAGGCAATTGTCATAACACATGTAGTGCACTGAAGCAATAAATATAAATTGCTCAGATTAGAAAACACCATGAGGACATTAGGCATATCAACACCTTACACCCTCCCTGTACATATTATGCATTTCCTGAGATGGGTACTCGTCACCCTATCATTGATAGGAGTAACTGGCAAAACTCATAGCTTCTCTTCACATAAATCATAGAGAGTTTGCTAAGTAGGCAATGGTCTTGGCCATAACATTCTGGGTTAGGCAATACATTTCTTGGTTACTTATGTCATACCATCCCTTCTGCTGCACAGTATAGGAAGGCCCGGCAACCAGGGCGCTTATTCTCTTGCCACAGAAGGGGAGAAATAGCTGTTAACGTGGGAACAATACTGGGATTACTGCATGGTTGTCAGCTCCTCAGTGCCAATGATCCGCAATCACTCTGCTCCAGTGCGAGGGTGTCGTGGCAGCTAATCGGGCCGCATGCCTATATACCATAGTAGTGCAGTTAAATCAGCAAAGTGCCCCCAATAGATTTGCCCAGAAGCAGGGAGGCGCGAAGCGCCACTATTGCACCAGTACGTGGCACGTCAGACTTGTGCAGCTGGTGCGGTCAGGGCGGGCCTCTGGTAACTTGCTGGTGGGCATCCTGCTCCGCCTCACCCGGGAACTCCTCTGCCGAGGTGCTGGCGGGCTGCTTCCTGAGGTGCTGCTTGGTGGCGCTGGGAACTCAGGTCGGCCGCTCCTGTTGCCTAGCAGAGCTCACGCCCTTTGTGCTGGTCTTGCTGAAGAGCCGCTGCGCTGGCACGGGCAGATCTTCCTCAGACTCTGCACACAAAGGGGTGGGGCTCTGCCCAAAACTTTAAGCAATATGAACGCTCACCTGGATCTCAAGGAGCGAAGCACAGGGAGATTCTCCCTCAAAGTGAAAGCGCCAGGAAATTCTTACTCCAGACAGCGCCAGGGAGCTTTCCAATAGTAAAGCACAGGGAGGCTATTCGGCAAACAAAGCCCCTGGTAATTCTTTAGTAATGGCAAGGAAAAAGTGAAAACGTTGATGTCTCTGAGTTTCCCAGGACAGGAGGCCAGCACACTGTGGTAAATGACTTCTATGTCTCTTCCCTCTCTACCACTTCATCAGAATGTCCTGTGACACCCTAGAATGTTTGAGTGACTTTCTGGAGCTAGATTGTCAGTTAGTCATCTCAGGCTGAGGAGCTGGTAGCTCGCTCCTGGTGGGGTTTCTTCCTTATCTCTTAACTTCTACTAACCTGCCACCTATCTACATGTCAATAAAGTCTTGTCTTCATCTACATCTGGACTACGGATCATCATTTGTGTACCACAGTTTGGCGACGTTTCTTGGACTAACCTACGCTGCAAGGAAAGAAGATTGAAACTCAGCATTAAGGAAACCAAGGACTGTTCTGGGACTCAGTTAAAGTGAAAACAGAAGAAAGCTAATCATTTCAAGGAATCGGAGAAACGCCCAGGAAACCCCACCAGCGTCCTTTTCAACTTGGACAGCCTGCAACCTGGGCGTTCGTGTTGTGAGAGAGTCAACTGCCATCTCGCTGTCATCTGGAGACTGTCGGTTTCCAGCTACAAGAGCCACTGTCTCAGCGGGCCTGATCACCCTGTTGTGCCTTCCGGCTTTCTTGTGTGCATTGACAGTTCGCTTTGAATATAACCACTGTGGATGTAGTGTGTTTGCACACAGTGCGGGCACTTCTCTTCCTGTGAGCGCTTTCTGTGTTTGCTCTTCTGGAGGTGCCCTGGCGCTAGCAGTACACTCTCAATCACAGCAACCATCATCTGTGAAGTCACGTATTTTCCCTACTTCTATGTTGGTGAGTGTTTTTTTTTTCTAGCTGGTTTATGAGGAATTTTGCCCTGAGTGTTACTTGACTTGTTCAGAGTGTCGTTGGGACTTGGCGGATCTCGCTGTTAGAGGGCATGAGTGGCCGCCCCTCCATCACCGTTGTGCCGGCATCTTACAATTTGGAAATGTACACGGGACGCACGTATAACTTTGAAGGCATGAGTGGCTGCCCCTCTATCGCCGTTGAGCTCACATGTTTGAATTTGAAAATGCGCACAAGCCGCGCACATCTTACCTCTTCACGAGCGGCACCCCGTCATATCTCTATGACGTTTGTCTTTGTTTCTCTTGCCTTGGCTGCCCTCAGAAGTCTTGGCGCAGCAACATGCCTTGAGCCATTCGGTGTGCGTCATGCGGACGTACCGCCATTTTGGTATTGCAATAGCTTTGTCAGTCTGTGGCAGCTTCGTGTGCAGTTTTTCCCGCACAAGTGTTGCCAACCAAAGTGTAATTTCAATAAAGTTACAAGCATAAAGCAAAATTGGCATATCGTCTCGCGGATTCGTTGGTGCCTGTGCTGGGACTGTCGGAGTCACTATGGAGTCCTCGCATATGACTCAGTTTCTCTTCCTCTCCAATGCTGGCGCAGGGACGGTGGACGTCTCAACTTTAGACGAACTCCTGCAGCAGTCTTCTTGTCGTGGTTGGAGGTTTCGTTTCCTTAAGCAGAGGATCCCGTGGCCTACTTTTCAGGACTTGCCTGCATGTCACCCCACTTAGTTTCCTGGTGTGAAGTCACTCATCGGAGCTTATGGACAATCCTGGCTAAGAAGATCTCGGGTGAGAAATCGCTCACCGGAGCTAAACTCTTTTGTTTTTTCATGTGCTTATGCTTTAACTTATTTGTATTTCAGTGTTTGTTGTGGGTTGGTGTGTGTGTTGAACTTAATGGATTGTTCCATCTTTCTTTGGGAGGTTTTAGAGTGTTTTTCCATTTGTGTATTTTTGTCAGTGGGTACTTTATGTTGTACCCTACCATCGGGAGTTCGGGTTGGGCTCCTAAGGCAACATCTTAACCCTACGGTGTACCCTTATTTAGGGGAGGGGGTGGGCTAGTCAATGCCATATTTTGGAACTAGGGCGATGTTGTACCTTATGGTTTACCCTGCATATATATATATAGGGGTTGTTGTAGTCTTGGTCTCACAGGGTGTGTATCCTGTGTTTCACCCTGCTTTGGCAGCTAGGCTGTTTGTGTCTAATCAATGCCCCATTCGTGTACTCAGGGTTAGTACCCTACGGTGTACCATTTTTTAGGGGAGGTTGTGGGGAAGTTGTGCTGCCAGTCAATGCAAAAATTTGGTTTGCTAGGGTCATGTTCTTACCCTTTGAAGATGTTACGTCACACAATTTTTACGTGGTGCACCCTTTTATTAGGGGAGGTTGTCAGTGATGGTCAGAAAGTTGCATCACTCTATTTTTGTGTTGTTCCACCATTAGGTGAACTTGCGTTGAACAATTTTTACATTGTTCCATAGTGTACCCTTTTTTTAGGGGAGGTTGTCAATGTGTAGCTACTGTGTTTTGAAGTTGCGCCACACAATTTTTATGTGGTGTACCCTTTCTTGGGAGGCGGGGTGCGTGGTCAGCGCTACCCCTTGGAGAAATTGAGTCACGCAATTCTTACGTTGTTTTCAAGGTGTACCCTTTTATTAGGGGAGGTCGTCAGTGTGTGACTACTGTGTTATTTGTTCCAGGGGAAGTAGTATCCTCTGGTGGTTCCAGGGGGAGTAGTATCCTCTGGTGTATCCTTTCTTGGGGAGTTGTTGTTTTTTTTTCACAGTTTAAGGTTGCCTTTCTAGGTGTACCCTAGGAGGGGAGGTTGTTAGTGCACGTCATGCACTAGTCTTTATTGCAAGGCATACCCTTTTTCTGTGTAGGTTGCTAGTTCATTCATTGCATCGTTGCCAAAATACTTGTTTATGGTACTTTTAGGTGCACCCTCATTCTTGTTGGGTGTTTGTTCATCTTGTTATTTTTTACTACAAGGTGTACTCTTTCTTTAGGGATGTGGTTTATAGCCTCACTGCTTCTTGCCATTTTCCCTTTCTTGGTGTACATCTTCATTGTGCTTGCTTCCACCTGCACACACTTCATCATTTGGTTGTCATACCCTCTTCGGTCTACCAGGGTTGTTACCTTGTTTTACTAAGGAGGGTGGATGGGCATGTAACAATGTAATTTGCATTCTTGTGTTTTTGACCATGACCATTTGTGCATCTTATATGTATTTCTCTACATGCTTTTCTTATTTCTTTTGTTTCTGTTTCCACAATTTGGTTTCCTGCTTTCCAAGTTATTTCTTTGCCTTGTTTTTGTGCCTACAGTTTCCTCTGAATTCTTGCTCTTGGTCTTAACTGCTTTCTTGCTGTTGTTCTATAACGAAGGAGGATGTGTGGTAAATGACTTCTATGTCTCTTCCCTCTCTACCACTTCATCAGAATGTCCTGTGACATCATAGAATGTTTGAGTGCCTTTCTGGAGCTAGATTGTCAGTTAGCCATCTCAGGCTGAGGAGCTGGTAGCTCGCTCCTGGTGGGGTTTCTTCCTTATCTCTTAACTTCTACTAACCTGCCACCTATCTACATGTCAATAAAGTCTTCTCTTCATCTACATCTGGACTATGGATCATCATTTGTGTACCACACACACACACACAGGCCCTTGGAGAGTCCATCGCGAACAGGATACCACAGCAGGGCAAAAAGAGTCTGTCCTTTTCCTCTAAAACAGATGAAAGCAGCAACTGCAGGCCAAACAACCCCTCACACAGAAAAGGCAGCACTCCCCACACTTTCTTTCCGCTCTTCTTGTTGCAGGGTCCTTTTGTTCCATGAAGTAATCTAAAGTCCTGGGGTTTTAGGTCTAATACTTATACCCCATTTTGTCATTGTTCTCTTTGTGGAAAGGGTCTCTGGTTTCCTTGGTCCAGCATGACCGAAGGAGGAGACAGCATTGTGAAAAGGAGACACAGCCTATTCAGGTACAAGCGAAACTCCTCCCACCACTCTAAATCCAGACCAGCTCTATTCAACCTAGCGGTGAGTCAACCAGGCAAGGCAGGGCTCACCTCAACCCTCCGTCCCCCCAGTTAGGACTGGCTACAGTGAATGCACATCCCCAGCTCCTGTCACTCCAACACCAGGCAATCAATACCCAAAAAGCAGAGGCACACAGAATGGTTAAATAAGAAAATGCCTACTTTCTAAAATTGCAAAAGAAACAATTGATGGACGGAATGCTGGACAATGCAAACCTTCACCTCCAGTCGCAAGGATCTGGGTTTAATCCATCATTCTTTTGCTCACGACACCACCCCAGTTTGGACCAAGCCATATGCAAATCAGTCTTGACCCTGTTCCTTGCGGGAACAGTCCAGCCCGAACTGCCAAGCCAGGTCCTCCCTGGACTGGAAACAAGCATCCCGGGACGGGTTTCAGGGCATCCCCCTTCCCACTTAGGGCAACATATGCAAAAGAAACAATTGATGGACGGAATGCTGGACAATGCAAACATTCACCCCCAGTCACCCCGAGTGGGACGGGTATGCCCAGACGTGGGTTCCGTGCTCTCCATGCTACTGGAATCAAGCTATCCTGGCTGATGAGGGCTGAAAGCCTGAAACCAGTCCTAGGATGCTTGTTTCCAGTCCAGGGAAGACCTGGCCTGGCAGTTTGGGCTGGACTGTTCCTATTGGGCGCAGGATCACGACTGATTTGTATATGGCTGGGTCCAACCTGGAATAGCGTGGTGAGCAAAAAAATGATGGATTTAGCACCAGATCTCTGTACTGGGGTGAATGTATGTCATTATTCCGCATTCTGTCCATCAATTGTCTTTTTACTTTCTTAAAAGTAGCATTTTCAAGCACACAATTTAAAAACCATTTCCCTAAAAATTCTGAGTTCAGAGAGCCTAACCTTTTTTCTCTATCATGTTCCAATATAAAGTTATACTTTTAAGATGTTACAAAGCAATTCCCATGTTAGCCTATGGGACAGGTAGTCTTTAAATAGTGAAAAAACTAAATCAGCAGTATTTCACAATCCGGACATGTAAAATATAAGGCAAGGAATCTGGGAGTCATCTTTGACACCACTCTTTCACTCCCCCATCATGTGAATGCAATCACATCATCTATCTGTTACACCTTAAAGCATGGGTACTCACAAACTTTCTCTCGGGGGCCAAATTTACAGTGTGGTTTGTGCACCGGTGGGGGCGGGGTCAGTGGGGGAGGGGGCGGGGCTAGAGCAACAAAAAAACTGTGACCATGAGGTTGGACATCGGTACCTCACCACCCTTCCCTCACTCCCCTTCCCTCACCCTCACTCCCCTTCCCCCTCTCCCTCCCTCACTCCCCTTCCCTCCCTCCATCACTCCCCTTCCCTCCTTCCCTCTCTCCCCTTCCCTCTCTCCCTCACTCCCCTTCGTTTACTCCCTTACTCCCTTCCCTCACTCCCCTTCACCCGCTCCCCCTTCCCTGTCCCTCACTCCCCTTCCCATTCTCCCTCCCCACTCCCCTTCCTTCCCTCACTCCCTCCCCTTCCCTCACTCCCTCCCTCCCCTTCCCTCATTCCCTCCCTCACTCCCCTTCCCTCACTCCCCTACCCCGCTCCCCCTTCCCTCTCTCCCTCCCCCACTCCCCTTCCCTCTCTTCCTCCCCCACTCGCCTTTCTTCCCTCACTCCCTCCCCTTCCCTCACTCCCTCCCTCACTCCCCTTCCATCTCCCTCCATCCCTGTACCTCCCTCCCTCCCACCCCCTCTATCTCCCTCCCTTTCCCTCCCTCTCCCTCCATCCCTCTACCTCCCTCTGTCATTTATGTATTTATTTATTTGTTTGTTTATGCATTTTATAAATTAGTTCTGAAAGTGTCTTTGGAATAGAAGAGATTTGAGGTCCGCTTTGAAGGTCCGGGTGGAAATGGTGACACGGAGCGATGGAGGAAGCGAGTTCCAGATTCCAGATTCAGATGCCTAGAGGGTGCAAAAAGCAAGTGAAAAATACCCACTGTGTACCCATGGGACTTCAATAACCCAATTTCCGTTCTCAATTATACACAACCACCATAAGTCTCTAAAAAAACGGTATTAGATGTCATCAATACCTCCCACAACAAAGGATACCGAGCTGGGCCTCAGGAATCAGTAGAATTGAATGCTAGAAACAAAACAATTCCTTCCAATAATGGCAAAACAGAAGCAAATCATTCATTTTCTGTTTTGTTGGCAATGAAAATCTTACGGCTGGCAGGGTGCACACAAACTTGTTTTTGGTTGATGGGAACAAAACGCTGTAAAAGTTTAATTTCTAAAACAGAGAGATTATGGTAGGCCTCTGCGTTTAAACGTGCTGACCAAAATAATACAAAACGAGACTACCTTTACAACGTCCTCATTTCAAGAAGGATTGCCAGAAGAGACATGCTTGCAGACAAGTGAATACAAAAACAGCTAACCCCTTATAAAATAAATCATGTGTTACACACCAAAAACAACAACACACCGACCTATCTTGTCCATAAGAGGTAAACTATCTTTGCACATTTCTCATCCCTTCACTGCATTTTTCATCGATTGGTCATTTCTCTAAATGTAGTCACAGAACTGCTTCCATATTGTTGAGAATGACTGTTTTTGATACAGAGCGAATGCTTCCGTTTTTACACTTACCCCTCTTCTGCACTCAGCCTTCCTTGACAATTGTAATGTCAGTCATGGTAGCTCCCCTCTGCGCCCCCAACTTGAGGAATTTCTAGCTGCTTACTTCGGAGCTTTGGGGCTGCAATCCTTTTTCCTCTGCTAGACTGATGCTGCGAGCCCTAGGTTCAGCGATGAGTCAGCATGCGACAGGAACGGCATCTCACCCTGTGTGTCGGCCCGGCGGAGACAGCTTCCGGGCACACACACACACAAAGCCGTACCCGAGCACTTAACAGGTCTTTAAAAGACCATTTGCATTTTAATGGGGCTTTATTGTATTTCACCTCTTAGGCCCCTGCAGCTCCGCTCTCCCTATCACCTGAATGAATAACCCGACCGACCCCCACAGAGCAGCAGAGTCTCGCTCCGGTTGCAGACACTTAGAAATGTGTTTTTTTAAAACACTGGTACGATGTCTGCCAGGTCCGCGGGCCGCCAGGGAAGGCTTGCCGGTGCCGCTGGCGGCCCGCGGGCCGTACTATGAGTACCCGTGCCTTAAAGAGTCTGAGGAAAATCTTCGTCTTTATACCATCTGACCTACAGAAAACAGTGGTCTCAGCATTAGTTCTGACAAGGCTGGACTACTGCAACGGCCTTCTGATCGGAATTAATAAAGCCCTCCGTGTCAAAATGCAGGTCTTGCACAATTCAGCTGCCTGCTTGCTATTTTTTTTTATTTCAGTAATTTTTTATTGAAAAGAAAGTTTATATATACAAGGTACAGTATACAGGGGTACATTCCAAGGAAAAGCAGGAGTGTCCCGGGGGCGGGGGAGGGGTGGGGGTGGAGGGCCTAGCAAGAGGTTGCAATGACAATCCGGGCCGGTGAGGTTAGATACTGTTCGTATAGTTGGTGATTGTTCTTGTCCCGGCCTTGGCAGTCTCCCCCACCTCTACTGGTCCGGTTAGGTGGCACATTGTTCGTATGGCCGGTGCTTGTTCATGTCTACGGCCCTTATCCGTCTGTGTCCCCGATGACGAGAAAGGAAGGAAGGAAAGTAGAGGAGGAGAAATGTGTGGCTGTGATGTTAGATGGAGCACAGTGCTTGTGTTCGATTGAGACTGGTCAGGATCTTTACTCGAGCGGCTACGGTGGCTTGTGTGAGGACAGGTAGTTATCCAGAGAGAGCGACATTTCGCACTTTGTGTGGGTTTTGGGTGTATGGTTGGAAGTTACCATACGCAGGAAGGTGACCGAGTTAAACCAGACCTTGAAGGACGCCTTCCCTGTGTCTTTCCAGTTGTTCAGGACCGTCTTGATCGCCGCTTTGAGTAGGAGGTCAATCAGGTCTCTGTCTTCTCTGGATTGGATTGTTGGGGCCATGAAGCCTGTGGCTAGGCTGTAGAATTCTAGCTGTAGGGGGTGCCTAACATGTTGTTTATGAATTCGCTTATTTTGTGCCAGAATTTTCTAACTTTGGGGCAGTGAAAGATTAGGTGTGCCAGATCGCCTTTCTGCCCGTCGCAGTTCCAGCATTTGTCGTTTTCCCGGACACCAATTGGTGTCCGGGAAACCGACAAACGCCTGCTTCCTATTTAAACTACCACAATATGCTTCTGCAAAGGCGACCCTTAACTCTCTTCACTGGCTTCCGGTGGAAAAGAGGATCAACTTCAAGGCTCTCAGTATCACCTTTAGGGCACAGCACAACCAGGGCCCTGCATATTTGATTGACCACTTTCGCTGGTATACTCCTCCCAGAATGCTGCGGTCCTCTACCCACTGCCTGGTGGAAGTTCCCAAGGCACGTCTTTCCAACTGGGGTGGCAAAAGCTTCCTATACATTACCACCAGATAGTCGAATCAATTGCCACTCACACTGAAAAACTCACCAGACCTGATATCCTTCAGGAAGGTTCTGACGACCTGGCTTTTTAAGGCCTAATAATAAGCGGTGATTAGTTTATTTTCTATTCCCTCATTTTCCCCTTTTTCAGTCTTGGTTCCCCATGGCTGGCAAGATGTCAGCGCCTAGACGCCTCTGGGTATTAGTTGCGCTATATCAATATATAAATAAAGGAATACACCAGCACATGTCCTACCTTTTACATACACTGCACCCTGCCCATGGGGGTACATTGGGTCAACCTGAGGGGTGCCTTACATGTCAGAAAAAGGTACGGTTAGGGTCTGGCAAGTGGGTTCACTTGCCAGGTCGACATGGCAGTTCAAAACTGCGTGCAGACACTACAGTGGCAGGTCTGAGGCACATTTACAGGGCTACCCATGTGGGTGGCCCAAACAGTGCTGCAAGCCCACTAGTAGCATTTAATTTACAGGCCCTGGCACTCTCAATGCACTTTACTCGGTACTTACTAGTAAATCAAAAATGCCAATCATGGATAACCAACCACATTGTAATTTATACAGAGAGCATATGCACTTTAGGGCAGATTAGCAGTGGTAACAGGAGGGAAAAAAAAAACGTTTGGGGATAAACCTGCAAAAAGGGTCAGATCTAAGAGCCTGTTTATATAATGTCAGCATTTTTTTTATTCCTCCTTTGTGTGGAGGCACCACATTGATTTTTCCAGTACATCATTCCTAATGACTGTCTTCTTGACAGAGTAATTTGAAGGACATACAACCTTCACCTCAGTGTTAAATCCCCTCACTTATGAGGATGTGCGCTGCCTCCTCCTCTGTGTGCACCATCTTTCTGTTCCCCGTTCAGTGTCTGGGTGTGCTGGCCCCCCCCTACTCTCCCACCTCACCCCTCAGATTCCGCCACTTCTATGTCTACAGAAGATGGTGTCCTCTAATGCACACATCGCTCCTGCAGGTTTTCTGCTTTATTGCGTGTGATTGAATGGTCCCCAGCGCGGTCACACAATGCGATCTAACATTAGTGCTATGCAAACGGTGCGTCACGATATTTAACATCTGCGCCAACAATGTTAACACTGCTGTGCGACACAAAGTAACTGTGATGCCGCATAAGGATCAGTAAACCTGGGCACATTGATCAAATATGTTTTTTCTTCACTTTGTAGAAATAATTGTTTTGCTCTATCAAGCAGCACAACAATATAACTTTTGCCCACTTCCCTCCTACCGAATAGATATATTTCGTAGTCCTGTTTTTAAGATCTATCCGTGTAGCAGATCAGTCGGTCGGGGAGTTTTATTGAGACCAGGAGCAGCGGAATCACTGCCGCCCTCTCGGCCCTGCAAGTTGTTTTCACAAGGCCCTCAATGAAACGTGATATCCGAAGCTGATCTCAGCAGCGGGCGCGTGAAGAATGCAGTCTCGAAAAAGAAAACCCTCCAATGCGTGGGGCACTGGGTGCCCGCCGCAGCTGAGAGATGGCAGCTCCAGGCGGTTGAGCGAGTTTCTTACCAGTTATATGTCCTTTATGTAGCGGTCACCATTGACTTTACTTCAAGGAGGGGAGTTCTTAAAGAACACGTGCATGGTGTTTAAGGTGTATCTTGTAGGGGAAATATTTTGATTTCTCAGCAGATGTGTGCACATGTTAGTGCATGAGCTGGTATTTTCAGCGGCATTAGTTTTGTTGTATGTAGTCATGTCAGCTTCCCTGCTTGACAAGCCTGAGTGATGATGCTGGCGAAGTCATTTCCTCTTCATCAAGCAATATTACAAGCCCTTAGAAAAGGCTAATCTCAGGCAATAGGTGCCGAATATAAGCAGGACAAATTAGTTCCTAGTGAAAAGCTTTTTCAGCTCCTATTGTGTCCCAGCCTTTATAAAACCGATAGGGGTGCCATTTAAAAGTGGAAAATAGACAATCGCTGTTGTTTTATATACATTTGCCGCAGCTCTAAATACATCAACCCTGATTTTCATTCAGCTCCTAAGCTTCGCAACAGCACTGCAAGGAGGGGGCTGAGGGCATCTGGAGATCTCGTCTGCTTCAGAAACCCAAGGAGGCCCCAAGGACTACCACGTCACTGACACAGACAGCTGAAGGGATTCAATGACAGAACAGGTGCTTCCCAAGAAGTAAGGAAGATATTAACAGATCAGGCTCTAAGGTTAAACCAGGAGCACAGTGGCAGCATGTCCTTCAGACTGAGCACCTCCCTCTGTATGTTTCCTCAATTTGTTATGATACTAACAGTGAATAATATCATTCACTATTAGTGTCATGAAAAAAGGAGTACAATTAGCTGGACTATGGCCTTTCCTGGTAGTTGAGGTAAGTAAAAAAAAAATGTTTTGCAATGTGTGCGTGTTTGCAGGTGAGTGTCTGTAAGTGTGTATATGTAGGCATGTGTGAGACTGAAGTTAAAGGTCAAAAGGCGTATGATGTCACTTTCCGCTACTCTTGGCATTTTGGTGAATTGACGTTGTAGAAAACAAAGCAGCTAGGATCTTGACGAACAAACACCTATTTTCAAACCAGGAAGTGCAGTTTATACACAGAATGGTCTGACAGGTAGCCCATGCCAGCGATAGTTTACAGAGGCTGCAAAGCACTCTCAGGGCGACTAGTTCAAGGGCCGTTTAAACATTCATGAGAGGATTTGTTTTTAACTTAATACATGCTTCTGAAACATGGACCCACGTTTTTGAACAACTCATATTGAATCACGCCGGAGAGGGAGTGTATAACGCTGGTCCCAAAGGGTGGATTGGTGGTACATTGTCAAGCTAACCACATTGCAGAATATGTCCCACAATGACTCTATATGGGAAACATTTCACATATGATGAGGGTCTGGCCCTCCTGGATCAGGATTGGGCTCCAGTTACATTTTTAGGTCTTGCCTTCGCAGCGCTCATGCGCTGCAAGGCAAAAAGACCTTTTCCCGTCGCTTTGGCTTTTCAGCCAAGCATGTGCACGAGTTCCATTGCCTTCAATGGCAACGCGTGCACGTCGGGAGTTTCACTCACGGGAGCGTGCACTATCATCTGGCAGCAATTATGCTCCCGCGAGTGAATCGCGCCCGCCCCCCTCCTCCTCCCCCCTCCCCCCTGCTACCCTGCCAGCGATTGTTTCTCCTTCCGGGTGGATTTTTTTTTATATACGTGTCCATCAATGTCACACTATATCTCTTCGAGACTGACATGCTTTCCAATATGTTTTCATTATGTGCAGTGTGATACAGTTGATTTTGGTCCAATTTTGTGTGTTTAGACCACCGTGGATGAGTTTTATACTACCTAGCTTATCACGTTTTTATACATCAGTCACTTTGAGTCATGACACTTTTATGCATGGTTCACTTTTCCTTGCACATTATTTCGTCCACACATCATTCTTTTTTCTATTGAGCACTCTTGTTTTATTTCGCTAGACTACCTTCATTGGGATTGCATTACCTACCTATTCACAGCACACCATGCACTGTTTCTCCCACAAAGCTTCACTATAGCTTGTCGGCTGATTACATTTGTTTGATTTCGCTAGACCACCATCTGTGGCGGTTTAGCCATTACATTTTGCGGTGTATACCACTCATTGCCTCGATTTTAGTAGGCATGGGTCCCGGGAGGACTTGGCGTGAGGCGGTGTCCCCCTGGGATAGTTCGCGCGGTGGAACGGTCCACGCGTCCCGATTGGGGACAGCTTGGGGAGAGGGAGGGGCTTGTGGGCTCGGGGTGGGAGCGGGAAGGCTGACGTCACTCAATCGAGTGAGGGAGTTATGGCGTCTTCATTTTTGCGCGACGCAGCGCATTCCTGTCAGCTGTTTTCTGTCACAGCGCCGTATACTGGTGAAATATTCAGCGGAGGTGCGGAGAGAGAATGTCGGTGGACGACATTGCGCGCGAATCGATGAGAGCGCTGGTGGTGGTCGGGCGCACAGATTTACTGCGTCCTGGAGCCACTATGCATGGTGTTGAGGAGGCGAAGCGCCCAAGGCGTGTGGCGGCGGAAGGGGTGATCCGCGCTGTGGCAGCATGCATGCCAATGTCAAGCCGTCCTACATAGATTGTTTATGAGGCTCCAATTCCCTCATTCAAGCCTCGTCGAGCACGCTCCTCAGGAAGGAGTGCTAGAGGTAATAAAGCTATGCTGAGGTCTACATCTGCGCCAGGTGTGCTGAGGGGAGGCCAGGTACTGCTGCCATCACAGGCAAGGAAGAGAGTTGGAAGGAGAGGTGCTAAAGCCAGCTCTAGTTGTGTGAGCAGCCAGCAACAAGTGCAGTTAAATGAGGAGGATATGATTAATGCTTTATGTTATGTTATGTTATTAAAGCATTTGTAAAGCGCACTTTCACTGGTTAGTTTCTTGGTGCTGCGAGGGGTAGCGAGTTTATTGAAATGCTTGTTTGAAGAGCCAGGTCTTCAAAGCTTTCCGGAAAGATAGGAGGTCTGAGGAGTTCCGGATCTCAAGAGGGAAGGTATTCCACAGGCCGGGGGCGAGTGTGGCAAACCTGCTTGTGCCACAGGAGTCAGGAGGGCTGCGCAGTCACCAGGAGTATATGTGATGCAGAAAGAAGCAGCATTTTCAGGAGAGATAGCACGAGTGACATACGCTATATGTCCTGATAACAGCCGCATTGATTTAGCGCCAGAGGTGTGGGCTGGGGGTTCTGTGGCTGCACTAGTGGATTACCCCACTGACAGTGAGGAGGAAGAAGTGGGTCAGGTGGAATCTGCTGGGGATGAAGGTAATGGTCGTGGAGAGCCAGTTTTGACTGAATCCGTACTCAGACCCAGAAGTGCTCAGAGTTACAGGAGGTTTTGCTGCCTCAACCCAGAGGCCCCCGGAGAGCATATATTGATGGGGAACCCATGCAAGAGGAGGACAATAATGACTTTTTTGTATATGAATCCGTTCTGGAAGAGGGGGTTTTTTGGGCAGGGGTGGTGGGACAAGTTCTATGAGGGCGGGAGGTCATTGTCAGAGTGGAGCTATTAACAGGGGCAGTTAGGTGGTGACGGTTTTTCCGGAATCCCAGCCTCCGCCGCTTTACCCTCAGGTTGATTTTGACTCAGACTTGGGCCCACAGCAAGGGCAGTGGGTATGGGTTGAACACACTGAATTGCCGCGGAAGGTGTTGTCTGGATTAAATATTGACAAGGGCACAGGTAAGTTGAAGGCGGTTCCTGGTCGGAGCGGCAGGAACTTGGTAGCGGACTCTGGCCAAAGGGCTGTGGCTCAGAGTTCTATTCCATTTCCAGCGAAGCAAGGTGCGGCTTTTGGTAAGGCAAAGCATACCCGAAGTGGATCTGGTGCGGATCCAGGGTCATCGGCCGGTTGTGCTCAGCAGCGGCCTGTATCCAATTGGGGGAGTTATGATGGTGGTATTGGAGATGGCGCAATGCCAAGCACAAGTTTTGAAGGTAATACGGTACATGATGATTATGGTGTTGCATATGATGAATGCGATAAAGAAAATGTGGATAATTCAAGGGAATGGTTGTCGCGGGATGTGGCTCCTGGCTTAAGCGGTCACGAGTTTAGGGGGGTGGGTAGGGGGCATTTCACGTCTTCTGGTGTGTTTCAGAGAGCTGGAGCGGACTTCTCTGCAGACAGGGGTGGCGTGGAGGACATCATAAGCGTGATGGTCTTAAAGAATTTCAACAAAGGGCTACACAGCTGCCTTCAGGTAAGAAAGACTGGTGGGCTGCATGGGCGCGGCCTTTGTTGAGCAGCTCAAGTGTGGTGCCAGGGGTGGGTGATGCTGAAGGGAATGCAAATGTTCAGTTCGAGTTACACAAGGTTCCACAGGAAATGCCCCAGGCAAATACGGGGTCATGTGGTCAAAGGGAGTTGGATGGGGGGGCAAGTCCTGTTTCATCTGTAGTTAGTACTTTGCAAAGTGGGGTTCAAGGGTGTGGTCGGTCTAGATTACCCTATTTGGGAGTGGCCATGCCTTTGGGCACACACTTGTTGGAAATGACAAGACAAAAAATTTGTAGCCATCACTATGTGGATCTTTTCCGTCTATTGCATAGAGATCTGCAAGCTAGAGAGGGATCAAAAGAAGAAGAGATGGAGTTGTCCCGTCGCCCTAAAGTGCCTAAGACCATAGAAAATTGGACGGCCGCTTTTATAATATATGCTAGTGTACACTGCGAACGATATCCGGAGAGGGCGGTGGCAATGTTCAAATACATTGACATCATTAGGAGGGCTCATTTGCAGGTGGGGGGCTATGCCTGGCTTAACTACGACGAAGAGTTTAGGGCCAGAGTGAGTCTTTTCAACGACAAGCCGTGGGGGGAAGTGGATCAGGAGCTTTGGCTTCAATGGGTGTCTGTGCATCACTCATCGGCGACTATCCATATGGCGAGTGGTCTTCCTATAACATATCAGCCCTTTCTTCAGCGTCCCGCTCCATTGGGGGTGGGGGGATTTGGAAGAGCTCCATTGCCTGCCACGGGAGCGTGTTGGAGCTTCAACCTTGGGTGCCTGTGTCAGGCAATTCTGTAAATTCAAACACGAGTGTGCTCAGTGTGGAGGGAGACATGCCATATTTCAGTGCTTCCCCAATCATCACCAAGGGGATCAGGGAAGGGGGCAGAGAGGCAGAGGGGCCCTCCCACCTTTTGTCCCAAAAGGCTCCTACCCCAGTTAAACTTCAGGCCATGTTACCTTGTCTGGAGGCCTTCCCGGATAGGGCAGCAGCGGTTAAGTTGTTTTGGGGGTTTAGAGTAGGTTTTCGCATTGGATACCAGGGTCCTCGGGAACAGTGTTGGGCTGACAACTTGAAATCGGCAAAAGAATTGCCTGATGTAGTTCGAGTCAAATTGAGTAAAGAAGTGAAACTGGGTAGAATAGCGGGTCCTTTTCAGCAGTGTCCTTTGCCAAAGTTGATGGTCTCGCCTTTGGGAGTTATTCCGAAGAAAGCCCAGGGAGAATTTCGTCTTATTCACCATTTGTCTTGGCCGGAAGGTCAGTCAATAAATGACTTCATTGCATTGGAGGATGTGGCGGTTTCATATGCCTCTGTGGATGATGCGTTGTGTCTGGTTCGTATGGCGGGGGTGGGTGCAGAGTTGGCCAAAAGCGATATTCAATCGGCTTTTCGGTCGTTGCCCATCCACCCTTTGGATTTCGAGCTGCTTGGGATGTTTTTTGAGGATGACTTTTATGTAGATCGTGTATTGCCCATGGGTTGTTCCATCTCTTGCTCTCTTTTTGAGACTTTTAGCACATTTTTGGAATGGTGTGTAGTACAGAGGTCGGGTCATACTGCAGTTTGTCATTACTTAGATGACTTTTTGTTTATTGGTCAGGCAGGGAGTGAGCAATGCAGCAAGGTGTTGGACTGTTTTCAAACTATGGCAAAGAACTTTGGAGTGCCATTGGCTCCAGATACAACGGAAGGTCCAACCACTAAATTGGTCTTTTTGGGCATTGAAATAGATACAGATGCAATGGTGGCTAGATTGCCTTTGGACAAGGTACAAGAGATCAGGACCTTTTTGCGGGAAGTTCTTAGTGCAAGGAAATTGGAGCTCAGGCAGGTTCAGCGGCTGCTGGGGTATTTACATTTTGCCTGTAGAGTTGTGAGAGCAGGGCGCACTTTCTGCAGACGTCTTGGTTTTGCTATGTCGGGTGCTTCACTGCCACACCACCGCATACGATTGTCTAAAAAAGTTAAGGATGATTTGGTCATTTGGTTGCGGTTCTTGGATGAATTCAATGGGGTATCGATCAACTTCGTGGAAGATGACACTGTATGGCAGGTGCAGATCTTTTGGGATGCTGCAGGGGCTCAAGGATTTGGGCTGTTTTGGGAAGGGCGCTGGTGCGCGGAGTGTTGGCCTGCACATTGGCTGTCGCAAGGTCGTAGTATCGCCTTCCTGGAATTTTTCCCTCTATTGGTGCATTGCAGGTGTGGGGTGAGGAGTTCAGGGATCGCAGCGTCCTCTTTCACATTCACAATATGGCAGTGGTAAGCTTAGTCAATGGGCACAGGGCTAAGGATGTGCGCGTACTGCAATTGTTGCGGGCATTTATGTTACAAACTCTTAAGCTAAACATTGTTTTTAGAGCCAGGCATATACCCGGCGTGAATAACTCAATCGCTGATGCTCTGTCTCGTTGTAATTGGCAGAAGTTTTGTTCTCTGGCGCCAAAAGCAGACAGTTGCAAGACGGAAATTCGTTCGGACATCTGGGACCTGGGGGAGTGAGGATTGCAGAATTGGTCGAACACTCCATTGCTCAGTCCACTAGACGAAGCTACCAGCAAGCGTTGTCTGAATTTCTAAATTATGCTTCCTCGCAGGATCAAGGTGGTGCGGCTGTGGGTGATGAGGAGTTCATGTTACATTTTGTGTTACATTTGATGGACAAAGGTTTGTCGCACACGACTATTTCAGGCAAACTTGCTGGCATTTCATTTTATAGTCAGTTATTGTTAGGTCAAGCAGTACGGGTGGGGTTTTTGTTGAGCAGGATGTTAAAGGGTTTAGGTAGAAGCAAAGTTCATTCCTTACATTTGCGGGAACCTATTACTTTTGAACTCTTACGATCCATTTTAGTTGTTTTGCCTAGTTTTTGTTATAGTGAATGGGAGTTGGTGAGGTTCAGGTTGTGCATGATATGGCTGTTCTTTGGGGCTTTCCGGGTTTCAGAGTTATTGGGTTTACGGAATCAGACTGGGATCCAAACGTCTGATATACAAATTTTAAATGAGAAAGTTTTACGGATCAGGTTACGATAGTCAAAGACAGACCAAAGAAGGGTAGGAACTTGGATACAACTGGGGGGAAGTGGGGTGGTGGGTTGTTGTCCATTGACAGAATGAGAGTCATTTTTAAAGTCACCTGTTTTTAGAGCTGGGGTCATATTGTGTCATGAGGATGGGGGCCAGGTATCTTGTGTTCAGTTGTTAGCAGTTATAAGAAAAAGGTTATCACTGGTGGGTAAAAATCCACTGTGCTATGGTACACATTCTTTTCGAATAAGTGCTGCTACAGAGGCTGCCAGATTGGGTTGGGGGAGGGAGGATATTCAGCACATTGGGCGTTGGAAATCTGACTGTTGTTATAGATATGTTCGTCAATGAATACCGTATGTTTCTTTTATGCTAGTCACTTTTCTTTCTTATCGTAGGTCAAGTTTTGTCTTTTCCCCGGAAAAAGAGAACATGGATTGTGGGCCACTCTTTGGTGAAGTGGTCATCAGTGTTTGCAGAACAACAGATATGTGGAAGGGCTTTGGGTTTGCATGGAAAAGACCATGAGGTATTGTGGAAAGGGATTGGGGGGATGAAATGGAGAGACCTTTTCCCATTATTGTCCAAATTGACTCAGGAATGGGGGTTTCCGGATCTTTTACGCATACATTTGGGTGAGAACGACCTGGTTGAACTATCTGGTCTCACATTGATTCAGCAAATGAAAATGGACTTAGCGGTCATAAAAAACAATTGGGTTGGCACAGCGGTGGTCTGGACAGAATTTGTGTACCGGCACCAATGGCGAGGGGCTCGTACGCATTCAGCAGTTGAGAAAGCTCGCCGGAAGCTGAATAGAGCCATGAACATTTATTGCACTGCTATGGGCATTACTGTATTGGCTCATGAACATCTGTCAGGCAAGGAGCTTCATTTGTTCAGAAGGGATGGAGTACATCTGTCTCAATTGGGGCAGGCGTACTATCTAATGGAGCTACGGGATTTGTTGGCGGGGTTTCGGGGTGTTGATTTATGGTGTTCTAACAAGGAGGGTTGAAGTTATCTGTTGGGGAGGGGTGGGGGGGGTTGGGTGGGGCAGGAAAACACATTGGTTTTCCTGGGTGGGGTGTTTTGGGGATAGGAAAGTCTAGTGCGGACCTATCCTTTCCCTCTGGGGGTGGGGGGGGTTGGTGGAAAAGGAAAAAGGAAAGTTTGAAGGAAAACATTGGTTTGGAATTAAACAGTTTTGGAGTTTTGACAAATGATGAAATCGTTGGGGAATTTTGTGATGCAAAAAACAGTATGAAAAAAGGTTGGGGTAAATATACAAAGGTTTATTTATTTAATAAAATGCAATGGTTGGAGTCTGTCTTTGACTGTCCTAAAATAAAGTGACCTTTTATGCTACTGGAGAGAAATGTGTGGAGTGTTCTTATTGCGCGATGGGTCCCGGGGGGACTTGGCGTGAGCCGGTGTCCCCCTGGGATAGTTCGCGCGGTGGAACGGTCCACGCGTCGCGATTGGGGACAGCTTGGGGGGAGGGAGGGGCTTGTGGGCACGGGGTGGGAGCAGGAAGGCTGACGTCACTCGATCGAGTGAGGGAGTTGTGGCGTCTTTGTTTTTGCCCTACCCACCCGTCCCATTTTTAGGTTTGGTGGGGTTTTTTGTGTAAAACTTTTCTGGTGTCTCTTTAAAAAAAAAAAAATTATATAAACACAAAAAAGATGTCACTCTAGGGCAGTCTTGACAGTTCTCCAATAGTGTTCTTTCTTCCTTTAGGCGTGTTTTGGGGATAGGATAGTCTAGTGCGGACCTATCCTTTCCCTCTGGGGGTGGGGGTGGGGGTAGGTGGAAAAGGAAAAAGGAAAGTTTGAAGGAAAACATTGGTTTGGAATTAAACAGTTTTGGAGTTTTGACAAATGATGAAATCGTTGGGAAATTTTGTGATGCAAAAAACAGTATGAAAAAAGGTTGGGGTAAATATACAAAGGTTTATTTATTTAATAAAATGCAATGGTTGGAGTCTGTCTTTGACTGTCCTAAAATAAAGTGACCTTTTATGCTACTGGAGAGAAATGTGTGGAGTGTTCTTATTGCGCGATGAGACATTGTTTATGGTTGTTTAGTTCTTTTCAAGATGGCACTCGCAACGGTTCACCCGTAACAGTCCTTCATCTATGTCCGTACTCGCTTTGCGATCTCGGACCTTGAACTTTATTTGAACACGAGAGCTGACATGGCAGACTGTCTCACGGAACATGCCGGTCGGCATTACTATACGCCGTTTACAGGAACACTCTTATAAGTACTTGGCCAAATAAGCTGTGGCATACTTTTGTTATATTTTTTCGTATGTGGAAGTTCTAATTGGTCATCATTTTTTCATTGTTTCCTTTCAGACGATTCATGTCTATGAAGTAGCGACTCCATAGTAAGAGTGCATTTAGACTTTTATGCATGAGTTTTCACCTCACACTCTCTACACTTTGCTTACGTATCCCTGTCACTTGTTTATTCACCCGCACCATCACCCGAGTATCAGAGGTCCTTTAATCGCGCTGAACTGGTCATTTCACAGCGTTTATAGCCTGTTGAGCTACGACACGCTCGATCTATGTTGTTTGGTAACTGCACGGATTGTATCACATTGCAACTTCACAGTGGGATTTTAAATTTGTTACAAGTGTACACAAGCTATTCTCGTCCACTTAGATTGTTGCATGCCCACACCCCACTGGGATTGGGCATGCAGTGATTGCACATAGTTTGTCTTTATTAGAGGATGAGCTATTGTTTCATACAATATACCTGTATTGCCTTCGAGAATGCAACTATAGAAAGGGTTTTGGTTGGCATAGAGAGAGCCCTACAGATTGTCAATGACCCTGTCAATATGTTCTGAGAATGTGTTTAGATGTCCTTACGTGCTCCTGCTTTGCACATTTCTGTGCCATCTCTTGGGTTCCCTCCGATTTTGGACTGGTCACTCCTTTCATCCTCAACCATGGGTTAACATGAAAATGTGGTCAGCCCCACTGGAGTGGGGGGTTGACGTCCAATAAAGACAGATGGATGGCGTAGCCAGGGCCTGTCCCTCAACAATGTTGGCCAGGCATCCCTAGTCGCGCTGCTTTGGTGTTGTACATGGACAGCACCACTTCACATTTTGTTGCAAGATCCATTGGTGATATTACTGTTTGGTATGATTGGTAGAAGAGCAGTCAAAGTGCACTTGACATAAGGTGCTTTAAATGTTTGCGTCTGTTGGATTAGTTTTGGGGGGGTGGGGAATCTCGTGCTGGATATACCTGTCAATCAAAAGAGCACCTAAATGGTGCAAGGCGTCAGAACGTTTAAAACAGCTCAAGCTTGGTTAAAGAAATCTGGCGTTTTGCAGACGCTTTGTAGTTAAGGTGGGTAGGGATTTCACTCCCACCGTCACCCAGAGTTCAGAACTGCACTCCAATTGACTGGAAACAGATGGCAGATGGGCTTCCGCTTCCATAAAGTTTACTTGGCAGAGTGCGAGCAATAAACACACCCTAACACTGGCGTTCTTGGGCTGTCAAATGTGGCTGAGGGCACATGTGGTGCGAGTCAGAGGGTATTGCTGTCACAGAAAACATGTATGGTAATAAGGCTATGGGCTTGACTTCTGACTCAGCCAGTCAGGCTCTAAATCTGAACTTCCAAGCACACTCCACATAATACCACTGTGCCACATAATTACACACCACATAATTAAATTCTACTCAATGCAACATAAATACACTCTACAAAATACCACTCAGTGTGACATAGTTCCACGCCACATAAGTACACTCTACTCAATGCAACATGAATACACTCCATATAATACCACTCAGTGCCACATAATTACACGCCACATATTTACACTCTACTCAGTGCATCACCTCAAAGCATCACCTAAGCTTCACTTAAACATCACCTGAGCATCACGTCAGTCTGCCCTCGGAATATGGCATCTGTTGATTCTCTCCTAGTGTCCGTTTGCTGCTCGTGTTCTAATTAAATTACTGTTTTCCAACCTCCACTCCCTCGTTATTTGTCCCGCTCCCCCATAACAAAAAAATATAACAAACAAGCATGAGAACAGGCAGGAAGAAGTTGCCAGTAGTGCAAGTACCAAAAAACTAGAAGACATTGTTTATGTTAAAATCTTTTTTTAATCAGGTTGTTCAGTTGTATATAATGTCATCTTGGTTTGTATATAGGTAACAAAAATGCTTAAACCTTTTTATTATAACTTTTCAACATGATGCACAGCAGCCACAATGCTCTACAACATAGCCAAAAGTTCTGGCTAAACACATAAGGTCCCAAAGGCTAGACCTATTGGCTATGCCAATGCTCGTTTAAATTGGAGACAAAGGGGCCGATTGAGAAAAGCATACTTCCATACAGGAAGTATTACTCCTGTCCTGCTGCTTCTTGTTCCTATATGTCATAGTGAATCGATCCCAAAACATCGAAAATGAAAATACAACAGGAATATTACGGCAGTAGTTATATTCAGTTAGTACAAATAAAAAGTACTGACTCCTCTTTGGACATTTGCTAATAGGAAGTTGTACGTTTTGGGGGTGATTCACAAAGGTGTTTATGAGTATATTGATGCAGGAATACTTCATGTACTCTTAAATTCTTAAATGATGCACTTTAGGCTGCTTTGCACCATGCACACAGCGTGCACTATTGTGCAAGGCTGTGTGATCACTGATGACTAGCATGAGTTTTGTACTGCAAGGGTATTCTAATGTTGAGAAGAGCCTCTGACACACAGCCCGAGGGGCAATGGCCCAAAACAGCACAGCTATCGCTCATGGGATAATCTGACTTGCTTATAGACTTCCTCTGTGCCTGTACTTGTTTTCTTGCCTAAACTTGTTTTTCCTTCCTGTGCCCAGTTCTCCCGCGGCCCCGCCCATTTTTCCTGATGCTGCGTCCCTGCGGCCCCGCCCACCTGCGTCAGCACACACGCCCTTGCCTCCATGGACTACATCCTCCTCGGGGACCTGAACTTCCACCTCTAGAACAATGACAACACCAACTCCACCACCCTGATCGACAACCTAGCCAACCTCGGACAACTCGTCACAACACCCACCCACTCCGCTGGTCACACGCTTGACCCCATCTTCTCTTTAGCCCCCATGTCTCCTTCAACCATACCACCGAACTCCACTGGACCGACCACCGCTGCATCCACTTCACCTTCAAGAAACCCACCATGCACCAACGCACCCAACAGATGCCTCACCGCTGCTGGAGCAAAGTCACCGAAGACCAGCTAACCACAACCCTCGCCCAGAGCCCACCCGCCGACCATACCGACCCTGACACCGCCGCCTGCAACCTCAGACAGAGGATCAACGACTGCACCAACACCCTCGCCCCGATCAAGAAACCCTCCAACAATCATACCAACAAGAAAGCCAGCTGATTCACTGAAGACCTCCGGGCCTCCAAGCAAACCTGCCGAAAGCTGGAGAAGATCTGGCTCCGTGAACGAACACCGGACAGCCACGCCACCCACAAGAATGCCACCCGCAGACACCATCACCTCATCAGATCCGCCAAAAGGGCCTCTTTCAAAGACCGCCTAGACAACAACGCGAACAACAGCAAAGAGCTCTTCAACATCGTGAAGGAACTCTCCAACCCCAGCTCCAACACCAATGACGTCCCACCCTCGCAAGACCTGTGCGACTCGCTGGCTACCTTCTTCCACCGCAAGATCACAGACATCCACGACAGTTTCAACGCCACGACCGCCCCGACAACCACTGAGACCTCTGCCCTCACGACCACCATCCGCACCAACCGCCTGCTCTACTGGACCAACATCAACGACGATGACACCATCAAGATCATGAACACCATCCACCCCGGATCTCCGTCAGATCCATGCCCACACCACATCTTCAACAAAGCCAGCGCATCCATCGCACCCCATCTCCGGAAAGTCATCAACACCTCCTTCGAGACAGCAACCTTCCCGGAGAGCTGGAAGCACGCCGAGATCAACGCCTTACTCAAGAAACCCAAGGCGTACCCCAAGGACCTCAAGAACTTCCGGCACATCTCCCTGCTCCCGTTCCCGGCAAAGGTCATCGAGAAGACCGTCAACGAACAACTGACCCGCAACCTCGAGGAGAACAACATCCTGGACCCTTCCCAGTCCGGGATCCGCAGCAACCACAGCACCGAGACTGCCCTCATCGCCACCACCGATGACATCAAGTCCCTGCTGGACAACAGAGAAACGGCGGCCCTCCTCCTCCTTGACCTCTCAGCCGCCTTCGACACGGTCTGTCACCACACACTACGAACACGCCTCCACAACGCTGGGATCCAAGAGAAGGCCCTGGACTGGACCACCTCCTTCCTCTCCGGCAGAACACAGAGCGTCCGCCTTCCCCCCTTTCGCTCCGAAGCCACCGAGATCATCTGCGGTGTACCCCAGGGCTCATCCTTCAGCCCAACCCTGTTTAACATCTACATGGCACCGCTCACCCACGTCGCCCGTCGGCACGACCTCAACATCCTCTCCTATGCCAATGACACCCAGCTGATACTCTCCTTTACCAAGGACCCCCACACCGCCAAAACCAACCTTCACGAAGGAATGAAGGCCGTTGCTGAATGGATGAGGAACAGCCGACTGAAGCTGAACTCGGACAACACGGAGGTCCTCATCCTTGGATCCAACCCTTTGGCCTGGGACGACTACTGGTGGCCGAACGCACTGGGAACCGCTCCAACACCCACCGACCACGCACGCAACCTAGGGGTCATCCTCGACTCCACCCTCTCCATGACTAAACAGGTCAACGCTGTCTCCTCGTCCTGCTTCAACACCCTCCACATGCTCCGTAGGATCTACAAGTGGATCACCACTGAAACGAGAAGAACAGTAACCCAGGCCCTTGTCAGCAGCAGGTTGGACTATGGAAATGCCCTCTATGCAGGAGCCTCGGCCAAACTCCTGAAACGGCTCAAACGCATCCAGAACGCCTCTGCACGCCTGATCCTCGACATCCCTCGCCGCAGCCACATCACACCCCACCTGAGAGACCTGCACTGGCTCCCGGTCAACAAGAGGATAACCTTCAAGCTCCTCACCCACGCACACAAGGCACTCCACAACACCGGACCAATGTACCTCAACAGATGACTCAGCTTCTACACCCCCACCCGCCAGCTCCGCTCCGCTGACCTCGCTCTCGCTACAGTCCCCCGCTTCCAAAGAGCGACCTCAGGCGGCAGATCGTTCTCCCACCTCGTCGCCAAGACCTGGAACACCCTCCCCATCCACCTACGGCAGACCCAAGACCTGCTGACCTTCAGAAAACTCCTCAAGACCTGGCTTTTCCTGCAGTAGCAGCATTTCCCAACCCCAGAGCCTTGAGACCCTCACAGGTGAGTAGTGCGCTTTACAAATGATATGATTGATTGATTGATTGATTGATAGACTAAGGGGTTTATTTACAAGAGGCCTGCACTGCCGGAGCATCATTTTTTGATGCTCTGGTGGTGCAGGCCTCTTAATCATATCTGCGAGGCGACGCAAAGCCACCCTGCATAGCTTTGCATGGCCTCATAGATATGGAGTAAGGCAGCGTTTGGCGGCGGCAGGACCCAGGAGCCGCAGGGGAGCCCACGAGACCAGCGGACCCTCCCCCTTGTTACCGGGGGCATTATCTAAGACCTCGCGCCCCCGCTTCGCGGGAGACGCAGCGTTTGGCAGCGGCAGGACCCAGGAGCCGCAGGGGAGCCCACGAGACCAGCGGACCCTCCCCCTTGTTACCGGGGGCATTATCTGAGACCTCGCGCCTCCCGCTTCACTGGAGATGCAGCATTTGGCGGCGGCAGGAGCCGCAGGGGAGCCCACGAGACCAGTGGACCCTCCCCCTTGTTACCGGGGGCATTATCTGAGACCTCGCGCCTCTCGCTTCGCGGGAGATGCAGCGTTTGGCGGCGGCAGGACCCAGGAGCGGCAGGGGAGCCCACGAGACCAGCGGACCCTCCCCCTTGTTATCGGGGGTGACTTAAGCAAGCCACACTTCCGGCCCTGTGGGACGCGCGCGGGCGTGTGCCGGGCAAAGGGCGGGCCCTCCGTGGCCCTCAGAGGCCAGAGGAGGTCGGGTCGGAACACCCATCCTGGTCTTCTGGGACTAACGTATTGAACTAAGGTACACTTATCCGGAGCCAATTTATTTAGAGGCTGAAAACGATATTCTTCGCCCTTTTTAAGTAGCCCCACTGATGGTCAGGATACCCACTGGTGCCATACATAGGAGTGTGCTTTTGGGTCACAAGCTAGTTGCACCATGACCCCTAAAGGGCCCCCCAATCAATCTTCTTCTCAGGGAGGGTCACTCAAGGGGACACTGGACTTGTATATAACAAGGGTAACATCGGCCATTGAGACAATAGAACACAGCCTTCCTAATGATACCATATGCTGTGTACGATCCCCTTCGAATCCTACCGACTCACCTAACTCCTTACTATTTAGGGAACTCAATGCAATTTGCAATACTAGGTATATACCTATAGAGCAGGGAATTGAACAAACCGGTTCCCCAACTTCCCCTATGGGTTTTGGAATTCCCAACCCTAGGAATTCGTATCAATCCAATAAAAGTCCTCTAGAAATTCCTGTTGCACTAATAGATAAATCTACCATTCAAGCGACAGTACATCCCCAGGTCTCTTCCCAGAGCAGAAAATGCAAAGGTATGGACCATAAGGGGAAACCAACGAAATTCCAAAAAACAAACTCAAGCCCCCCACCGGTTACTGACACCACCATCCTCGAGTCACCCAAAGTACGTCAAACACCGGAAACCCCTGTATCCCTCTTACCTTCTATTTTGCTGGTCCATCTAGAAGAACTAGTTAAGACCTTACTATCCCCGCTCATTGAGAGGATAGAGAGAATTGGGGAAAAGCTTTCGAAAATTGATGAAAATACCAACCCAAAGATCCAATCCCAGAGCATAGTTGCTTCCAATAAGCTTGACACCAATGCAAAAAGCAATATAGCTCAGAGCCAGCTACTAGTTCCTGTACCATTAGCTTTCAAAAGTAAGGAGGTACCCAAAAAATCGATTATGGCCCCTAGCTCTGCTCTTAGAGCAGGGCTAAACAAAGTAGAAAAGGGTTGTGAGGGGTTAGCTGCCAGCAATAGATGTACAAACCTACCACCGGAGGCAGCACCCTATGTGTGTGTCCTCTCGGGAGTGCCTAAGCTCACTATCGGAAAAATTGAAGGCCAACAGGACCTTAAAAACAAAGTACAGTTTTGGTTAACGAAGAACAGACCTCTTCCATTTAATATAGACGGAAGAATTTTAAATGTGAGAAGGGTGGGGTGGATAGGTTCCCGACCCAAGACCATAGCCGGAGACCTGGTAATTGTTAATTTTAGGGATAGCCAGGTCGTCCCATATCTCCGTAGCTGGGAGCCACAAAGAGGAGATGGGCCAATAGCAACACGGGAATTGTGCTACTTCTACCCCAGAACTGCGTATTTTCAGACTACAAGTTGGAGTGTAGAGGAAAACTACTGGGTGGACAGGAGGGGCCCTGTATCGATCAGCTACCAGCAGATCCCCACATATAACCACCAAAACATATTCCCTGGCTCAGATATGGTGACCCGATAGGACAAGGATATTGCCCCAATCAGTAATTATTAATGCACAGTTATTATTCCTTCTGTATGATGTACAATATCGCTATACCAAAATGTAACGAACCTCAACCTTTGTTTTTAATTGCTTTTCCTTTAACTTGTAATTATTTTTTTGGAGGTGTTGACTGTTTATGGCATATTTGCACCCGACCATAAAAAATTGTGTATCAATTATCGTCCCCTTCCCCCTGTACCTGATTTATTGGATTAATTGACATTGTATAAATTGTATTTTAAATGTATCTTTTATGGTTATGATTAGCCGAAATAAAGATTAATGATGATAGATAGAGTTAGGCAATGCAGCGCAAAGTGCTGTGTTGCCATACTCTGCATCAAAGTGGCGTTCCATGGGCATTGCAGAGGGTGTTCCTACGCAACACCCATGGATTCGGACGCTGTCCCAGATTTAAAAAGCACATAAACTTGGGGCAGCACCAAAACCTTATGTCTCCACATAACAGGCATAATAAGGAGACATTTTTTAATTTCTCCTAGTTTTTTCCTCTTTCCTTGTGAGCTGCATTCTGCAGCACACACAGAATAAGGAAATACCTCTATGGATTGTTTTTGTGCACAAAGGTTCCCCTTCCTGCACAAAACAATCCTGCCAACAGCACAGTCACCCTTGCAACATTGCACATTGCATTTGTGTCAACTACCACATAGCAGAGTTACATTCCAAGTCCCACAAATTTCACAGATCTAGGCTCCACACATGAAAGTCAACTGTTCAGCAGCCCATGGCCCACAGATCTGACCCAAAAGTGAGTGATGAGGTAATTATATGGGTGGATGAATTGGCATGAAAGTGCCAAACAATGCAGTACATGGCTGGCTGGAGAGAAGAGGCAATAGATTGTTGTTGTAAGGGGTGTTATAAAAGACCTATTGTGAAATAATGTTGTGAGCAATTTACTTTGATATGGGTGAGTGCTGAAGTGGATGAATGGTGCTGCTGAGATATGCTGTGAGTGGCTGTGTACTGTGGATGGCTTATTTCTATTACAAGTGGTTGCGCTTAAATAGTTGTAGCAGCAAGTGGATTAGCAAGTTAGGTTGTAAGAGACTGATGCTTCAAGTGAGTTATGAGTGACTTAGGGTGACTACTAAGTCATTGGTCTTAAATGGTACAATGCGTAGATAACAAGTTTATTCTTGTGGGTGACTTAGCGGCACTGACAACAATGCAGTTGATCCATTGTGTCTTTCCCCAACGCTATTGTGTTTTTATCTAGGAACCTAATTCGATATTTCTATTTTATGCCCTGTACGGTTATAATAAATAATGTCCCTATAAAGGCATAAGAATCATATCCATATTTAGTCGTAGCCCATGCAGTCACTTTAAGCAAGGCTACTTCCCCGGACTCCTAGAAAGCACAACGAGTTCTCTAAACAAACCAAACCTCCAGCAACCTGGGAAATCCCCATTGCTTTTGTTTTGATTTCGTCCTAGAACTCCTGTGAGTACTGTAAGAACGGCCAGTTCTTAGTGACATCTTTATTGACGTCTTATGTCCAACCTTACGTCAAACCCGGCACCTTTCAGGTATAAATATACCAACGTTGCCTTAAGCAAACACACGGTGGTGGTTTGGAGCAGAGCGGCTATCTACTTGCCCGAGAACCCAGCTGATGCGAGAGCCCACGGACGCCGCCCCTCCTTTTTGACGCACTGAGAGAGACGCTGTCTTTTCTCCTGCCGAGAAATCCAGCTCCGGTGTTTCCAGATACCCTCGCGGGTTACTGGGATATCGAGTCCTGAGAGAGAGATACAAGACCTCCTGCTTTCTATTACCCAGGTACGGAACTGACTAAACCCTTAAAGAGAATCATTGAGTCAGATTCTTGGCAAAACCAACTTAACTTAAACTGCTACTTACTTACTCCTTCCCACGTATTAGGCTTAGGTCAGGTACACTGGGGTAGGCGTATTTAGAAGCACCAGTTGAGTACGTTAGTCAATGTATATATGTATGTATATATTTTATCTATTTTAAAGTATCATATGGCTAAGAAACCATATCAATGCTTTTACAGTATTATTTTATAATCCTCCTTTTACTGTACGCACTTTACTTTACTACGAGTATTGCAATCGTGGCAATTCATTTCTCTTGCATGAGAAAGAAGACTGCTCAATAAATGACACCTTTTATTGAAAACGCCCGTCTCTCTTTTCTCTTCACTCTGGTGAAACTAAGTATGCACACTTGACTGAGTGAAATAGCTGTCTATTGTTTTCACACGACTCTAGAGATACACTCCTATTCTGAGGGAGCAAAGTTGTCATGTTTTATGGTTGTCAGAAGCTAATCCCTTCTTGTCTATCCAGGGAGGTTAAACTCCTCCTCGTTTATTCGAGAAAGTTTCTAGTGACCTCTGAGCTAGCTGGCAAACCTTAAGTCTAATATAGTCAGTAGAGACCTAGTCGACCTCAGTCCTACGTCTACACTGCTGTTTATATTATTCCAATGCGCGGAGCCTATAGGGAATATAGGAACTACACTACATGGCGCCCAACATTTGGTAAGGCGATAAATCTAACGCAAGACGTTAGAGTAACTCAGTCGTGCTTTTTCACACAGACCCCTTTTCCCGTAAATACTCCAAAAGACGTCTGGAGTGGGTAAAAGGTTAAAATCCACCGGAACTTAGTAGGACATGATTCCTATGTATAGTTTTTGGTTTAGTCAACGTTGAAGGATACAGTGTTCCAAAATATTGTGCACCTAATCTTTGTTTCCTTGAAACTTGATCTGCAACAAAAACTCTTCTGTCAGTAAAATACCTGATGGAGACTAAGAAAGAGATGCTACAGCGTCTCAACTGTTGTTGGATGACACAACTATCCAACAGAATGACCCGAATGTTATACTCATTCCAGTCAACGTAAGAAGAACTATAACTATTAAACTTATAGAAAATGGACTGACATCGCGAGGTGGTACAGTCATATTCGTGGTAGAGGCCCATGAATATCGGCAGACAGAGGTATTCTATTCATGGATACACTTTCCAGCAGCAAATGCTGTGACACACGACTTCCACTATTACAAAATAGAGGAACCTCCGGATGAATACACTCCTTTCGAGGAGGTTGAAATCCCATTAAATTACCAAGAGCACCTGCTCTGGTTTAAAGGCGCCCTAAAACATAACAATCACATCACCAGGCTCGGTCCACTAGGCAGACCAGGAGCAACGTGGCCGGTTTTAGCCAGCTACACACCACGTCCAGACATTGAAAAAAATGTCAGACCGGGAACTTTTAGCTCAGCTAAAAATACTAATTAAAATACATAGACAATTAGTCCAATATGTAATGCGGACTTCAACAGTCCAACCAGCTATTAACATTCCACAGCTGACCCCTCATCAGGGGAACACAAACAAAATTACACCACAGAACATATAATCATGTCTTGGTAAAGTACCCACAAAACGGGAACAAATTCCATTCTGGTTAGCACAAAAAATCAGTCAAATAGAGGCAATATTTCCTGATACTAAACCTACTGAGAAACACAGAATTCTGACTATCTGTCTTCCAATGGGGATCGCACCACATGTGGAGGACTGTGACACTTGGGGCACAGTCTTTGCTTCCATTTACACAAAAACACATGGTGTTCCGTCCATGGCGGTAATACCAGATGTGTTAAAACAGATTCAAAATGAATACGGTCCAGAACCTGCTTTAACTCTGGGTATGAAATTACTGAAAGACTTCAAGCTGGTCTCGGCTATATTATTAGCCAACATAAAAGGAGAAGCAGCATCTGTGGTGATCCGCCATAAATTGAAAGAAACAGATATAGCAGAACAACCATTTGAACTTGCCAGAATCATGGAAAAATCCTATGAAGAACTAGGTAGAGATAGTTTGGGTGGGAAACCAGTAAAGCCCCAACTAACTGAAAATCCTGAAAAAATATTTATTAAAAATAATTTAAACACCCCAAAAAAGAGCTGGGATGGAAATAAACAATCCACTCCCAAAGAAAAACGATTCCAGTCCAGAGGAAGGTCTCCTCGACGGAGAGAAAGATCTCCGGACCAAGGAAACAAGTCTCCCCAGAGGGAGCCCTCTGAGAAAAGATACAACCTTAGAGATAGGGATAAATTTAAAAAACCTGATAGATATCAAGATATTGATACACGTCCCTCTCGATCTTTTCAGACTTCCTCGCAGAAATCGGAAAGAAGAGGACGGTCAGAACACAGGGAAGAGCATGTCAAGTCCAAAGACAAGGAACCTGCTCATAAAAGTAAAAAATTACAATTTCCGAAAAAGAAGGTAGCCAGTATTAAAATAATTAAACATGCCGAGGATACTGAGGACACAACTGAAAAACGGAGAGTGGGCCCAGACAATGCTAGACAGCGCAGCAGAAGTGACCATAGCTCGCAAGATCCTGATGAATCTTCTGGAGACAGTGGACACGAATGAATACATTCGGTGGAAACTGCAGATACCAGAATTAGCAAACCTCATAAATTATACGAAATAACACTGCGTATAGAGGGAGATAAGACTAGGAAAGTAAGGGGTCTATTTTGGGATAATCTTTCGAAAGGCTATGACATCCTTTTAGCGGAGAAAGACTGGCCACCAGAGTTTGTCAGGGAGTGCCCTCATGGCGAAGAAATGATTATGCATGCCTTCTCAAATCATATTTCAATTCATAAAAAATATACATATGCAAGAAAATGGGCAGTAGCCCAAGCTCCTGCATTATACAAAAATCATGTAGGATGGGATGAGGACTCTCCTCCTCACAAAATCCAGTTAAAATGTCAACCAACTGCACAAAGGCAGTACCCAATTAAACAAGAAGCTAAAAAGCAAGTCAGGGAGTTCTTAGATCAACTTGAATACCAGGGGGTGATTGAAACATGCACCTCACAAATGAACAATCCTTTGTTTCCTGTCTCCAAGCCAGACGATTCATATCGTCTAGTTTTGGACTACAGACATCTTAACTCATGTTGCAAAACATTTGCAGTACAAAACTCACACAGTGCAGCACTAATGAATAACATTGTGCGCAAAAAATACAAAACAACATTAGACATCTCTAATGGATTCTTTTGTCAAAACATTGCACCTGAAAGCAGGTATTTGACCGCTTTCTCAATAATGGGGTCGCAGAAAAAATTTCTGTCGACTCCCACAGGGATTCAAGAATAGCCCAGGATTATTCTCAGCAAGGGTAACAGAGTTACTACAAATGTATGATGATGAGGCATTATCTTATGTCGATGACATCTATCTAGCAGATGATGACTTGGATACTCACTTGAAAAGAGTAAACACCATAATACTTGGGTTTGCAGCTGAGGGTTACAAATTCAACTTTAAAAAGTCACGAATTGCCCATCTAACAGTCCTGTTTTTAGGATATGAATTATCAAGTGAAGGCAAAAGCCTAGCAGACAACTTCTTAGAGAAATGCGCTGTACTCCAAGCACCAAAAACGCTGAAGAACTTACAATCAATACTAGGTTTCCTGAATTTCGGAAGAACATACATTCTAAATTATGCAGAGAGGGTTAAACCTCTCTATGAATTAATAAAACCTGATTTTAAACCAATCAATTGGACTCAGAAAGACAGAAATTATGAGATCATTGCAAACAGACATGTTAGCTAAAAGTAAATTACAAACACGCGAAAACATACGCAACCTTGTAATCCAAGTCATCCCAGGAAGATTCGGATTCACGTACCTGACCTCTAATGAGGGAGAAACGGTACCAATAGCTTACAAATCACATTTGTACACACAAGTTGAAAAAACATTCAGTCTTACAGAAAACATTGTTAATGCGGTTCAAACTGCTGTAGCAAAAGAAAGAGCCCAAGCCCAAGGCAGAAGGATAACAGTTTTAACAGCAGAATCAGCCTTTGAGGCATTAACAAGCCCACGGAATTTGACTACCGTGGCATTAGATCCAAAGTGGATACAATGGGAAAATTCTCTTGCTACAGAAAAGGTAAAATACTATTTTGACCCTGAAATGAAAAAATTAAAAGATCTAAAATATGAATTAGAATATCCTCTGCCAATCGAAATTCTGCCTCTACAACTTTACGCCTGTGTAATATATACAGACGGATCAGCAAAACCTGCAGTTGGTGGTAAGCAAGCTTACAGAGCTGCGTGCGCGATTGTTAAAGGTCGTTGGCACGAAGGAAAATTTAGACCATTGGTCACTAAAACCGAATCTCTAGGAGATTGTACAGCTCAGCGAGCTGAACTACTAGCATTTAAGATGGCGCTTGAAAATACCGATCGCGAATTCCCGACACTAATAGTGTGCGATTCACATTACTGCATCAAATCTTACAATAATGACTTGCAGAACTGGATTCAAAACGATTACAAAGATGACACAGGTGCCACAATAAAGCATAAAAAGCTTTGGGAACAGGTAGTTCTTTTGCAGAAAGAACTACAAAAGACTCACGTGATACATACACTGAGTCATCAACGTGATGGCTTCACGTTGCAGGGAATTCATTGGCTCACAGAGCCACAGCGGAAGCAGCTCAACCGGCTTCCGTAGCCTCAAAAAAGCATTCAGAAAAATACATAGACGGGGAAACCATGCTGGCGGTAAAAACGTCTTCAAAAGGCGACTGCGCAGCATTACATCTGAACTATCCACTCAATTATACATACAATTGATGCAAACTCCGTTCCTTTTGCTAGAATCCCTGGAGTGGGGGATAGAGTAATTCCAAACACGAACAGTAGAGTCTTCTTGATTCAAGAAGCACATATGGGATTGGGTCTAATGCACCAAGAGATCTTGAAATCTCTTAAAGAATTACAATCAGAATACTGGTGGCCGGGGATGAGCCTGCATAACTACAAATTTGCAATGGACTGTCCAAACTGCAACAGAGATCGCAGTGGCGAACCGGCCGGAGTATTGCCATGGCTCTGCGTTTAGATAGCATAAGGCTATCTATACGCAGAAACCCAATAGAAGAAATGCGTCCCATTTATATTTAAGACTAGATTCACTTAAAATGTGGCCCCAGCGCTCGGCTGACGCCAGAACTGTTATAAAAGATTTGTCCGTATCGGCACATACGCAATTGCCATGCTACATTCTGACCAGGGTCCTGCGTTTAGCTCCCGAGCTTACAAGGAGGCCATGGCCAGCATGGGCATTGAATTGCGGTACTCTTGTCCCTTCCATCCTGAGGGAAATGGGATTGTGGAAAGAAAAAACCGGGACATAAAGCAATCTATAATGGCGAGGGTATTAGGTTCGGGTGATGGGTGGGTCCAACATTTAACAAGTGTCCAACGTAGTCTTAATAATCTGCCAAGAAATTCTCTGAAAGGTTTCAGTCCGTACGAACTATTGTTCGAGACTATAATGCATATTCAGGACTTAGATAGTCAGACTTCAGTGGTAGAAGAAAAATGCTTTGAAATCAAAGATCGTTTGGCTATTTTACAGGACTTAAATGAAACAAGAAAAGGCCTGAGCAACGTAAAGTTAAAACAACAGCCAACAGCCACTGAAGATAAACCACCTGTCCCAGCAAGGCCTGTCTGGATTCCAAAGATTGGGGATCTGGTCAGAGAGAAGATTGCGGTTAAGAAGGAATTTGGGCCTTCTTACAGAAAAGCAGTACCTGTCTTTGCTATCAGCGGAACAAGATCAGTTGTACTCCCGCCCCTTGCTGGTAAAAAGGAGAACCGAGTTGTATCCATCGACCTGGTAAAACCACAATCATGTGGCCAATAATAAGTAGTAGGCCCAGTGGACTCCCAAGAAATAGCAGAGTACCAAAATTTGCTACAATACAAGAGGTTCAAACTGAGAGACTAATCGCATTCGATAAACCTGCAGTGAATAAAAAAGGACTATGCAACAATGCAATGGAACTTGTGCCTCTTGAAACCCAAATTGCAACAGTTCGTCAAGAAACACCTGTCTACAACGATGTGGCCTCAGACTATGCTGATGAAACAAAAAATGCAAAAGCAAATGAAAATCCGGAAGCAATTCCAACAATTGACAGAACTGCATCTGGCTACTTCATCGATTTCGATAACTTTTCTGATGACCCGAGCGAGCCTGAAGAAACGCCAGCAACAAAAACTTTAAAAAACAAAGCAACAGAACTCTTTCATCAACTCAAAGAAACCTATCTGATTTCTCCATGGATTGAATTTTGGATTGTGTTAGGTGTACTTTTCCTCCTGCTTTGGCTCATCATGGTTCTTTGTTTGGGAAAATTCATTGAGGGAAAATACAGTATAATGGACACAGAAAGTCAGAACATCAACTTGGTCCTAAAGCCACACAAGTCATCTCACATCAAGAAAAGAGAACTGTCATCAGTGAATGTCACCCGGTGGGGTAGCATGGGACAAAACGGATTACGAAATCTATGGCCCGGTTGAGCTCTTGAGATATCCACACCAGTTCAAGGTTTCATTAAGTGACTTTGTAAAACCAAGTACATTCTCTGATGATTGGGACTTTGAAAGTATTAATAATATGATGTCAGATTTAGTAATGTCAGCAAAATTTACAGAACATGATTACTTACAGGTTTCATCAAATTATGAAGAAATGTATGGTTATAATCACTTTGCACATCACTATTTGCATAAATCTGCTCAACCTAGAAATGTTTTTAATTATAATCAATGGGAACATTGTGCAACTCCACCTAAAAGCAGTTCGAAAACATTTTACGAGAAATTCCCATACTTCTCAGGGTTTAACACAAGTGATGCAGAAACGTTTTATTTCAAACTGTTAAATAAGACAGGGGTGAAAACAATGCTGACAAATACTAAATTGATTTATTCAGAAACATTTTATGAAAAAATGATTACATTTGGTTTTGAATTCTGGAAAAATAACATTGAAACAAAAACCATCTGGGGTACCAAAGATTGGCAGGTCCAAGGTTTAGAAGCATTATTTAGAGCCTGCAGGATCCCAGAACAAATAATGTTCTTGAATGAGACCATTCAACAAACTACTTGTCTTGGCCTGGCCAAGATAAAAGATTTAAACAAACCGTATATTCCAAAGCCAACACCTGACAGTAATAGCACTACAGATGTTGGGATAGACGTATCCCATATTTTTAACCAAAACAGAACACATCCTGATTGGAAAAAATGGTTGATCTGGCCCACAGACACAAATAACTGTCAAGATAGATTCCTGAACAAATTACAGGGGTTAAAAAGGACCAGGCCAGACCCTAGATACTCCCAGAGACAACATCCAGGGATAGTCACAACATACAGTGTAGGGAAACTCTGCCTCGAATGGCTACAGAAATCCACATTGGCTGAAATTAAGCAACACTTGACTTTACTTAAAGACGGTGCTGACTTGCGTGATTTCATAATGGGACCACGCAAACAGCGTCAAAAACGTTTCATAGCGGCCGGTATATATGCTGCGTACAACGAAGCTTGGAAAGTAATACAAATTGAAACAGCAGAAAAAATACGAGAAATTGATCGTATTAATTTGGAAAAATCACTTTCTGTTGCGGACAATGGGTTAATGACTCTGTCCTCCAGAATATATTCACTGCACTCTCATTACATCACTGAGCTGTGAGGTGGAAAAGCAAGGATCTTTCTTCAAAAAGCAGTTCTCCTGCACTTTTCTGCTATCCTTGGGGTCAGAGTTGCCTTGTTGCCTGATTTCTGCACAGATCCAATTCCCACACTTGAAAGTTGCCCACAAATGCCCTAGCTAAGAGTGGCCAAGTAAATAGGACAGATGTTCCCCACCTCAAGAGTTAGTAATTCAGGGTGTATTAGTGGGAGAGGGGGAAAATCTGACCTGTTTCAAGATGGATCCTGAAGGTCCACTAAGATAATAGCAATTTTCTGGAAAATCGGTAATTCCAGGTCTGAATCCCCTTGTATTTCCTCATTTCCGTGTGCGCGATCACATGGAGATTTCAACTGATTTTAGCAGCTGAAATCTCAGATTGGAAGCACTGAGATTCTTTACTTTCCAGCAGATGTCGTAATTCTGATGAGGACAGTAACTGCTATTACCACTATTATGGCTAACCGTCCTGCATTTTACAGGTTTGTCCCTTAATTTCCCCTCCTTTCATCATCTCTTTTCCAGAGTTCAGTGCCAGGTGCCAATTCTCCCTCTTTCATCCCTTAGTGAACGGTGAATTAGTTGACTACTTGGTGCTATAGAGAGGAGCTACAACACAGCAGGGATCATGCATGCACAGTGCAACTCCGGAAGATTGGTTCAACTATCGAAATGAAATACAGCCATCTGCCATTAAACAGTCCTGAATGTGGGAATGTAAGGCATGCTAGGGTTCATTAAGCCCCACATATCATCAGATTAGCGAATGAAGGCAGAAGGATAGTATGACTTGCCCAGGCACAAACAGTTTGCTAAAATAAGAATCCTGAGAGTCAGCTCACTTCTACTTTCTCCAAAGGCTGTATTGTTGCATTTGAATGAATATAGCACCAGCCTGGGCACTGTTCTCCTCCTCCAGGTAATATTCTAACAAGGTTTTTGTAACCTAGCATCTTATACATTGTAGTAAATACTCCCAATCTTGCCAAAAAAGTAGCAGGGAAACAAGTTCACAAGAGCACAAGATTTGGCTAACTGGAGAGACCAAGATTACAAACTATGTCTCCTGGTTCCACAGTTTACAACTAGCCCACCAGACCGCAACTGGTGTGGCAATGATTCTAATCGAAAGGCCAATGGACTACCTTTCCCAGGGACATGTCAATATTTTGTGTCCCAACTAGCTTTAGAATAGAGTATTTATTGGCAGCAAATTTTGGTAAGTGGAAAAACTGACATTGATTAAAAAAATAGGTAAAAGGTGGTCCCCACGGGGGAAGTGTAGCCCTTGACTTCCACGGTAATAGTATCAAAAGAGATAACCTCTCACAAGAGTTGGTTTTCAAGTATGCGTTTAGTGCATTTATGTATCTTTTCAGTCATGATTTTATACATCAATTTTTAGCTAACATTATGCATTATTTATATCTTAAAGAAGATAGGTGCTCCTATAAACTGATGACGCAGTGAGAGTGATCAATAGTGAAAAAAGTGCATATGTGCTATATACAAAAATATATATGTGTGGCTGATAGGGGTGTTTGAAGTCAATACTTGTCAAGCGAGTATTGATATCTACCATTAAATTCTTATAAACACAGTCCACATATGTTGATCAGCGATGTTTCGACCCATAGGCATAAGTTATTTAAATCAAGGTCATCATCAGGACATAAAATATACAGGAAGCACCAAACAGTGTGGCAGAAATTTGTGCAGTCATATAGAAATTGAAATTCCAATAGGTGAAATAACTTCAGGGAGGGTATTTATCAAAAAATCAAGTTGAAAAACTGGTGCAATGCTGCGAAAATAAGCTCAGTTTTAAATTGCATTCTGTCAATGTGCTTTAAAAAGCAGCTTCCAAGGAACCGAGTTGAATAACTTGTGCGATGCTAGATGCTTAGGTCATCTGAATTTATGTTCATTTCTTTTAAAATATATTCAGTACATTGTGCTTTCAGTGAGCAGCTTCCAGAGTCTCCTTCAGCCAGCATGCATTATAGATTGCATTAGATATTAAGGAGCAGATTTACAAGTCCCTTGTGACACTTTTGCGCTGCTGTTGCATCACTTTTGTGATGCAGCGGCGGCGTAAACAATTCGGCCAATTTACAAAATGACACATCTCGGGAGATGCATCATGTTGTAAAGCCCTGCATCACATTATACCTGCGTCAGGTATAATCTATGCAGGGTTGGCGTTCCCACACAGGAAAGCCTCGTAGAAGTGATGCAGTGAAATCTACAAGATTTCACTGCACCACTTCCAGGATGCCAGTGCGTCAAAAGCTTAAGCCTGCTTGAAGCAGGCATAAGGAATGACGCAGTACAATGAGTGTAGGCCTCTCCGTGCATTGCTGGAGTTGCGTCCTGTTTGCGACACGACTTCAGCAATGCATGACTTTTGGGCCAACAGATGCGTCCGAATTTCTGAAGCATCTGTCAATCCTTGCGTCCTGGTGCAGTGTGTTGTAAATACGGCGCATCCATGGTGGCGCAAGGGTATTTCAGGCTGGTGCAGGGAAACTGACGCTTCTCTACAGATGCGTCAGTTTCTTGTAAATCTGCCCCCAAGTATCTACTTTGATAGGTATTTTCATGTAATGGGAAAAACACATGGGTAGATTTTCCTTTGTTTGTTTAGGGAGTGTATGTGGTTACTGAGCAGTAACAGTGATGTATTCTGATATTTACCATTGGTGGTTCAGGTCTTAAGATAATTTCATTCCATTTGGTTGTTTAGTATGTAAATTTCTGTCTCAATAGTGGCCATAGTGACCAGTCATGACTTACTCCAGGAGAAGGTTAAGGGATTAGAACTCAAATAAAGTATGAATAGTAAACACATTCAATTAGCTCAGTATCCGGTTGAGTTATATATTTTAAGATGACCTTGTTTAGAGCACAGCCAGCGAAACAGTAACTCAAATATTAAAGGTGCTGTTAAGAAGTGAACAGAAAAGGGAGACTGGCCTAAAGGACCATGTTGAACAAGTGGAAGTGGAAGTGGAAGGAGTCTTAAAGAATGTATTTGGTGGAGTTAATGTGGATACTGGCAGTCAACCCTTTTGTAATGTCCAGGATGGTAATCTCCTAAATAATAAGCTAGCGAATAAAGGTGAGATGCCAGAGAGGACTCTTGTACCTATAACTGAAGCCATACAAGTAATTTCTGATGCCGCATAAAAAGTAAAAAGCTCGGAGGGTTCACCTAGAAAGAGAGATCAGGAAGTATTTCCTATCTTTAAAACCCAGCTTAGCTGTGGGAAAGATGATGTCTCAGGGGCCCGCATCTGAAAAAGAATGGGAGACGGGAAAAGAAGAGAGGAAAAAAGATGAAATCAACACTCAGATATTACAAGAAAAGGCAAAGGAGAATTCGCTTTGAAGAAAACATAGATGTTATAACTAGTAAGGAGACTTTTATTCAGCCCCTGCAAAGTACAACACGAGTTATGAAGCCGGTAAATGAAAATGATTTTGTGAATTCTCAGGACAAAGAATTAATAGTAGAGCCGATGGTGGCTTACGATTCCCCCTCTTGAATATTCTTGTTCCCAACGGAGATTATGTTAATGCCCCAGTAGAGGGGCCTTTAGCGGCATAACAGTAGAATAAAGGGGGTCCGTTAACCTAGACTAGTTTGTATTCCTCTGTTTGATGCAGACTTAATAAGGCTTCACTACTAAAATGTCTCTTGGAGATCGTAAGTTTGAAACTTATAAAAAGTAGAGATATAAATCTAATCTCCATCTTAACCACTGAAGTTGGTCTTAAGTCGAGGGCAATGTTCAATTCCAAAATCATTGTAAATTTGATATTGCAATGGTCGGAAGGCCTTCAAAGTATGGGGATATTATTCAATTTTTTGAGGAAGCCCGATACAGAGCCCTCAACCATAGGTCTTTGCCTAGCCAATCATTTCCTGATAGTGGAGGATCCTTGCATGAAGCAAAGGAAATAAAACTGTATATGAATAAAAATGGTAGACAAGTGTCATTTAAAGAATGCCCCTCCCTTTCCCTTAGACGGAACTCTGAAGATGAGAGCCCCAAATGGAACTGGTAACCCAGTGCACTGTCGAGTGGCTCTAACAGTAATGACTCACAGCGGCCATCCTACTAGCAATGAATTAAAAATAATATCCTGGAATGCTGCAGGTATAAAGAATAGTAGGGAGAAGTTACTTTATTTGAGTACTTTAACTGCCGATGTGGTGTGCCTACAGGAGTGCACAGAGAATTTGATATGTATGGACTTTCTCACCTTAGACTGTAAGGCAACACTTTCCAGAAAGGGACACGCAAAGGGGGGGTGGCCTGTCTACTGTCAAATAAGATACAATGGAATTACGATTGCTACAAAGATCTCAGCAATCTATTTCTGGTAATAACGTTGTTTAACCATGATGGAAATGCGAAAAAGTCCACCACTGATGTTGATAAATGTCTACATTCCGTGAGACACAGCTTATGATGTTCTCTTAAATACGGTCTTCTCCTACAATAAAAAGGTTAACGATACAGAATTTCCCCCTCATATAGTTTTGGTAGGAGACCTGAATTGTAAGATCTCTAACTCTACATTGGACAGATTTTGGGACAAAGAAAAAAAGGAATCCATGTGGATTCTGCAAGCTCTTTTTCCACAAATGATAAGAACCAACATTAGAGGGAAAATGTTTGCTGTTGATTTAAAAAAGGTTGATGGTGTTATAGTATATGGGAGACTTCCATCAGACTCACCGGCAGTTTTTACATGTAAAACCTCTAGGGGAGAGTACATTTTAGGCTACGCTGTGGTGGGAAGTGCCTTTTTTTCCTGTTGAAATGTAAATGTAAATGTACAGGAATTTATATAGCGCAAATCACCAAGCGGTCTCTAAGCGCTTGCTTGCGGTCTCTAAGCGCTTGCTTAGGGAACCCGTCCTGGTATTCCCCTGTGAGATAACCCCAGCAGGGTATCCGCAAGGTGAAAGCCAGGCATCCCACCGCGAGGGGCCGTTGTGGAGATTAAGCAAGCTATTGCCCAGAGTCGCAGAGTGTGAACCCATGAATCGAGTAGGCACCGGAGCGAGAATTATCGAGTCCATGGACATTTTAGGACTCAAGACCCCGCCGAGCCGGGAATTGAACCCTGGTCCCTGGCTGACCTCTGCTTCCAGGTCTGCCTCCTCTAACCAGTGAGCCACACTTCTCCACAGGAGACTTAAAGGTCTCTGATTCCTTTTGTAGTGATCACAAGTTATTGACCTCATGCGTGCTCATGACGGCTCCACGCCGTTATGAGCCACGGGCGGCGTGTGCTTATGACGGCGTAGAGCCGTCATGCAACTGCCGCGGCACTAATTCCTGTGCGGGCGAATTAGTGAGTGGGCGGGGTCATGACGGCTCCACGCTGTCACGAGCACGTGCCGCCCTTGACTCATGATGGCGTGGAGCCGTCATTCGTACCGGAGCGCGCGCTCAGCCCGCACCGCGCCACAGCGGAATTCGTGCCGTGGCAAAGGGGTTAACTCTCCTTATAAATGTTAATTTGTCTCCGCCTGACCCTTGGGCATTAGATATAAAAAGTGTCAGCTTCACCAAGAATACAGGGAGATGTTATTGGGATAACAGGGCCACTCTAAGCCTTGACAGTATCCTATTGATTTAAACAGTTTTATATAGCGCTGGCTAGACCCAAGGGTATCAGAGCGCTTTAACAGGGATGGAAGTAGAGACAAGGTGCGATAATTACGTTACAATACGTACAAAAAATGAAAGCAAAATATACGAGCAAGAAGTAAAGAGCAATAGCTGTCTAGGCGAGGAAATAAGAGGTAGCATATAGTCCAAAACCAGGAATTGGGTAAACTATGCAAGAGGTGTTGTCCAGGGGAAGTGCGGGGAGGTATGGGAGCAGGGTAGAGCGGGTGCAGGGAGAAGGGCAAGGAGATAACATGTAGGAGTATGCAGGGAATCAATCAGAGCAGGTGGAAGGGGGATGGAGAGCGGGAGGCAGGGCTATGGGGGAAAATGTGGGGGAGAGGGACGGGTTTAGTAGGTCAGGTATAATGCGATGAGAAAAATAGCACCATAATGGGCAGGATGTGAAAACCTAGAAGGTGAAGAGATCAAGGACCCCAGTATTTGAGAAGGAGGTGTCGCCTATGGTCTTTTTTGAAGCTGAAGTATGAGGGGTTGCAACGTAGATTTTTGGGGAGCGCGTTCCAGGTGGTAGGAGCATTACCGGAGAAAGAGCGTGACTGGGTAGATTTCTTGTT